>NC_060127.1:142368361-143818986 GCF_021461395.2 Schistocerca americana
TCAGCCAGCTTTTCCAGCAGATGACACCATTATTTCATATCACTATCTATCACTGTTTCACCTTTTGTCCCTTTCATTAAGAGTTCTGAACGTACATAGCGCAGTTAATTACCTAAACTGGGTCTATTAAGTTTGTTGCTTTACTCATAGAGCCCTTTATACATTGTCAGCCTCACTCACATGTAATCTGCCTGTTGATCAACTGGGAATCTGAGTTTACAATTATTTTCATTTTCAGTGAGAGCATACAATCGACTAAGAGGTAATATTTTGTATTATTTGAACAGAAACACAGTTTAGCACATATAGTGTCCCCATCAGACATATACACTATACACTAATAACCTACAAAAATACATGCATTCATATTTACAATTTCAAATAAACATGAGAGAAATCTAAGTATCTTGTCCTGCCCTAATTTTTGGACTTCTTTAGAAATTTTTGGATTAGTATTGTTAAGATTTAGTACACCACATAAGTTTCAAAAAATTCCGTCTAGGGAATTGTTTTTGACACATCATGAATAATATTGTCATTTACTAATTGATAGTAATGAATCTTATTATTAACCATTATCTGCAAGATAACATGCTGGATTTGGCACTGTAAGATCATTACAGAGCTGTGATTTTCCATTTCTAGATTATAATTTTTTTCATTGTTTTGTACTATTTCCTTTCAGTCTCCCTCTAATGGTTAGAGACGGAGAACAGCTCATCGTCAGTGATCATAGTGACTTACATAGTTCCCAAATTGTGATCACATTATCTCCTGTATTAAAACTTTATATATATAGTTTCATTTCGACAGATATATAAGATTCCATTATTCCAGCCAAACTGCATTTAACTAACTATTAGGGTCATATCAATCGACTTCGATTCCTTATTATAAACCTAACCTAATGCTGCAGTGGTTGTCACTTTTCATCACTCACTATAAGAAGTGCATTCCTGTTGATGTATAGCAGCTAGTTACTGGTGCATCCTAGTTAACTTAATAATAACAATAATAGTAATAATCACATTGGATAACAGAACTAAAGCATTTGAGTTAAAGAAACAGCATGTTGCTATCTTTAAAGCCAATATCACCATTAGACTGTTATTTATTTGCAGAGTTACATTTACACTTACACAATCATGATTTCGGCTTCAAAGTGCCATTATCAAGTGTTTTAAGTGTTATACAGTGGCTAAGATGGCATACTGTCGTATTTAAAATACACTATTAGACACACTGTGAATTTAAATACGGCATTATGCCATCTTAGGCACTGTATAACACTTGAAACACTTGTTAATGGCACTTTGAAGCCGAAATCATGATTGTGTAAGTGTAAATGTAATACTGCAAATAAACAACAGTCTAATGGCTGTACTCACTTTAAAGAAATATATTATGACTGTGGCCCCACATTATGAAAAAATTATTAGCATGTTGCTTATTCCATGAAGAGAATTTAATAACTATTTCTTTTATTTCATTGTAGTTCTCTTATGGTCTGAAGGTACCCAGTGGTACCTGCTGCATTAGTTAGAATTATGACATAACTTACAGAGTTATAGTTCCTGAGCTTCAGATGGATCTTCCAGCTCCATTAATTACTTGCAAGCACTAGTGAAAGTATTTATTTGTGTCCTTGTGGGAATATAATCCCTTAATTTTATTATTAGATGCATAAGCGAATAAGTAACTGTTCCCATGGGGATCTCTTACTATTGGAAATTAAGCTAGCTCCATCCCATTCTGGTTGCCCTAGTATGTGTAATATATCATATATTGTGATTTTATCATGTTCAGTGTATTGTTCTAGATCGGGAGGACAGTAACTGATTGGATTCCCATTACATCTCACTTTATTAATAGAAGGTGGGCTGCATTCTACATGTCGTGTGTAGCGCAGTGGTAGTGTTATTGGTTGCGCCATTGGATTAACATTTCTGTCCTGTGATGGATCATGTCAACACAACCTTATGTGCAGCTGTGACTATGGCTAATGCTGCAACAGTTGTTGTAGTTTTTTTCATTGTTATTATTATCTGTCATAGATGTGTATATCAGAAACAGCTTGTGTTTAGTAGATTTCTTCTAACAAAACAGAAGAAATAATTATCCTTGTCCATGTACTCTTAATTGTAACATTTGTAGTAACTGATTATTACTGTGTACTTGAACTGTTGCAAACATCACTAGTGTCAACTGCATAGGCTGTACCATTTCTTACTTGTGCCATAACCACATTCCATTCTCCTTCAGATTAACCTATCTCAGTACTTAGTTGAAATCATACGCCATATTACCACAAGGCAAATCTTGTGTTGTAGTTCTCTGTGTTTTTTCTAGCTCATTCTAACCTGTCGGTACTGAAGCGCTTTGCTCTGTACATATTTCACTTCACTGCATGGTTTGATCTTTAATTTGTTCGTTGATATGTGCAAGCTGACTAGCTGAATCAGTAGTCAACATTCTGATATCATTACCCATAGCATGGTTTTGAAGTGTAGTATCATAATTTTGAATCATAGTTCCCATCATAGCTTTCATACTCTCTTGTGTTTGGTTCATGGTAATAAGTCAAAGTACAATACCTATTGTCGTTTTTAATTATTGTAAAATCTGCATAACAGGATCAAATGCTGTAACAACAGACCGAGCAATATCTCTGCTCACAGTAACTGACATTACCTCACCTCCTGAATTGGAAAAGTAATCTACATTTTCACTGGCGAATTCACCCTTGGGTACTTGATCTGATACATTTTCTGCATTTAACAAATCCATCTTAGTACCGCCTGTTTCAAAAAGAAAGAACAGATTTCAATTCCTAATTACAGACAAACGATAGACGATAGAAACACATTGCACATTTCACTGGATAGAGAGAGGTTCAAAGTTTTGACAAAGCTGCTGTGTTGTTTGTTTGTAGCAACATGTCGACTGCTCCACAAGAGAAATCATTTTGTGTGTCCAAATTTGCGCGAAGTCAGCGCATTGATCAAGTGCAATGTGCATTCCACAGTCGATTCAGCAAAAAGCCGCCTCTGCACAAGCAGATTTATGACTTGGGTAAAAAATTCTTGGAAGTGGGTTGTATATGCAAAGGGAAGAACACTGGTAGGACATGCATGTCTAATGAAAATGTCGAGGGTATCTGAGATGCATTCACACAGAACCCTCGGAAATGTACAAGATGGACAGACCAGGAACTTCAGTTCCTCAAACAATGGTGTGTCGTGATCTGAATGACTTTTGCATATGAAGCATTACAAGCGGCAGTTACTCTACTGTAGGAATTGCGTCCAAGCCACCACAATAGAAAGTACGAATTTTGCATTTCGGTTTCTAGGATTTGGGAGGTACCCGTGGTCTAGGGGTAGCGTCTTTGATTCATAATCGAAACGTCTTCGGTCCCGGGTTCGATCCCCGCCCCTTCCTAAATTTTGTTAAATAATCAGCATTGGCGCCGAAGACTTCCGGCACACGAAGTCAGCCTCATTCTGCCAACGGCCTTGTCAAAGAGGGCGGAGGAGCGGATAGAGGTTCAGGGCACTCTCTTGTCCTAGGGGTGGGAATTTGCCCCTAAAGGCGGAAGAATCAGCAATGATCAACGACATGAGGATGCAGAAGGCAATGGAAACCACTGCATTAAAGACACGTAACGTGTATCCACAGGACAGGTGGCCTGTAATTGAAGAAGTGTCATGATGATCTCTCCATTGGCAAAAGATTCCGGAATAGTCCCCCATTCGGATCTCCGGGAGGGGACTGCCAAGGGGGAGGTTACAATGAGAAAAAGATTGAATAATCAACGAAAGGATAACGTTCTACGTGTCGGGGCGTGGAATGTCAGAAGCTTGAACGTGGTAGGGAAACCAGAAAATCTGAAAAGCGAAATGCAAAGGCTCAATCTAGATATAGTAGGGGTCAGTGAAGTGAAGTGGAAGGAAGACAAGGATTTCTGGTCAGATGAGTATCGGGTATAATCAACAGCAGCAGAAAATGGTATAACAGGTGTAGGATTCGTTATGAATAGGAAGGTACGGCAGAGGGTGTGTTACTGTGAACAGTTCAGTGACCGGGTTGTTCTAATCAGAATCGACAGCAGACCAACACCGACAACGATAGTTCAGGTATACATGCCGACGTCGCAAGCTGAGGATGAACAGATAGAGAAAGTGTATGAGGATATTGAAAGGGTAATGCAGTATGTAAAGGGGGACGAAAATCTAATAGTCATGGGCGACTGGAATGCAGTTGTAGGGGAAGGAGTAGAAGAAAAGGTTACAGGAGAATATGGGCTTGGGACAACGAATGAAAGAGGAGAAAGACTAATTGAGTTCTGTAACAAGTTTCAGCTAGTAATAGCGAATACCCTGTTCAAGAATCACAAGAGGAGGAGGTATAGTTGGAAAAGGCCGGGAGATGCGGGAAGATTTGAATTAGATTACATCATGGTCAGACAGAGATTCTGAAATCAGATACTGGATTGTAAGGCGTACCCAGAAGCAGATATAGACTCAGATCACAATATAGTAGTGATGAAGATTAGGCTGAAGTTCAAGACATTAGTCAGGAAGACTCAATACGCAAAGAAGTGGGATACGGAAGTACTAAGGAATGACGAGATACGTTTGAAGTTGTCTAACGCTGTAGATACAGCAATAAGGAATAGCGCAGTAGGCAGTACAGTTGAAGAGGAATGGACGTCTCTAAAAAGGGCCATCACAGAAGTTGGGTAGGAAAACATAGGTACAAAGAAGGTAGCTGCGAAGAAACCATGGGTAACAGAAGAAATACTTCAGTTGATTGATGAAAGGAGGAAGTACAAACATGTTCCGGGAAAATCAGGAATACAGAAATACAAGTCGCTGAGGAATGAAATAAATAGGAAGTGCAGGGAAGCTAAGACGAAATGGCTGCAGGAAAAATATGAAGACATCGAAAAAGATACGATTGTCGGAAGGACAGACTCAGCATACAGGAAAGTCAAAACAACCTTTGGTGACATTAAAAGCAAAGGTTGTAACATTAAGAGTGCAACGGGAATTCCACTGTTAAATGCAGAGGAGAGAGCAGATAGGTGGAAAGAATACATTGAAAGCCTCTATGAGGGTGAAGATTTGTCTGATGTGATAGAAGAAGAGACAGGAGTCGATTTAGAAGAGATAGGGGATCCAGTATTAGAATCGGAATATAAAAGAGCTTTGGAGGACTTACGGTCAAATAAGGCAGAAGGGATAGACAACATTCCATCCGAATTTCTAAAATCATTGGGGGAAGTGGCAACAAAACGACTATTCACGTTGGTGTGTAGAATATATGAGTCTGGCGATATACCATCTGACTTTCGGAAAAGCATCATCCACACAATTCCGAAGACGGCAAGAGCTGACAAGTGCGAGAATTATCGCACAATCAGCTTAACAGCTCATGCACTGAAGCTGCTTACAAGAATAATGTACAGAAGAATGGAAAAGAAAATTGAGAATGCGCTAGGTGAAGATCAGTTTGGCTTTAGGAAAAGTAAAGGGACGAGAGAGGCAATCCTGACGTTACGGCTAATAATGGAAGCAAGGCTAAAGAAAAATCAAGACACTTTCATAGGATTTGTCGACCTGGAAAAAGCGATCGACAATATAAAACGGTGCAAGCTGTTCGAGATTCTGAAAAAAGTATGGGTAAGCTATAGGGAGAGACGGGTCATATACAATATGTACAACAACCAAGAAGGAATAATAAGAGTGAACGATCAAGAATGAAGTGCTCGTATTAAGAAGGGTGTAAGACAAGGCTGTAGCCTTTCGCCCCTACTCTTCAATCTGTACATCGAGGAAGCAATGATGGAAATAAAAGAAAGGTTCAGGAGTGGAATTAAAATACAAGGTGAAAGGATATCAATGATACGATTCACTGATGACATTGCTATTCTGAGTGAAAGTGAAGAAGAATTAAATGATCTGCTGAACGGAATGAACAGTCTAATTAGTACACAGTGTGGTTTGAGAGTAAATCGGAGAAAGACGAAGGTAATGAGAAGTAGTAGAAATGGGAACAGCGAGAAACTTAACATCAGGATTGATGGTCACGAAGTCAATGAAGTTAAGGAATTCTGCTACCTAGGGAGTAAAATAACCAATGACGGACGGAGCAAGGAGGACATCAAAAGTAGACTCGCTATGGCAAAAAAGGCATTTCTGGCCAAGAGAAGTCTACTAATATCAAATACCGGGCTTAATTTGAGGAAGAAATTTCTGAGGATGTACGTCTGGAGTACAGCATTGTATGGTAGTGAAACATGGACTGTGGGAAAATCGGAACAGAAGAGAATCGAAGCATTTGAGATGTGGTGCTATAGACGAATGTTGAAAATTAGGTGGACTGATAAGGTAAGGAATGAGGAGGTTCTACGCAGAATCGGAGAGGAAAGGAATATGTGGAAAACACTGATAAGGAGAAGGGACAGGATGGTAGGACATCTGCTATGACATGAGGGAATGACTTCCATGGTACTAGAGGGAGCTGTAGAGGGAAAAAACTGTAGAGGAAGACAGAGATTGGAATACGTCAAGCAAATAATTGAGGACGTAGGTTGCAACTGCTACTCTGAGATGAAGAGGTTAGCACAGGAAAGGAATTTGTGGCGGGCCGCATCAAACCAGTCAGTAGACTGATGACCAAAAAAAAAAAAAAAGGATTTGGTAGAGGACACTTTTCCGAATGACTCATCTTTTCAGACGAATCGACTTTCCATCTTTCAGGTAAAGTAAACCGCCATAACGTAAGAATTTGGTGGTTGCAAAATCCTGGCATCGTTCTCGAACATACAAGAGAGTCCCCAAACTTGTACGTGCTTCGTACTGTTTTTGTTCACAAAGTTTACGAACCTTTCATTTTCGCGGAGCATACTGTGAGAGGAATGTCATACCTGGAAATGCTGCAAAATTGATTGTTTCCTCAACTTCATGAAGATTTCCATGATTTCATTTTAATGCATGATAGCAACCCACTGCACTTTCATCTTGAGATTCAACGTTACCTTAACAATACCATCACACAACGTTGAATTGGAAGAGGTGGAAAACAAGATCTCGTTCATTGCTTTTGGTCTCCCAGGTCACCAGACTTCATATATTACGATTTTTGTTCTGTGGAGGCACATTAAAGACAGAATCTTTGTCCCACCTATAGCACCTGCTCTGCAAGAGCTAAGAAATCGAATTGTTGAAGCTGTCGGTTCACTAAACGGGGACTTGTTGATTTGTATGTGGAACGCAAAGGATTTCCATTTCGACGTATCTCTATCAACACATGGCGCTTACGTTGAGTGTACGGTATAGTGTCTGTGCGAACATAAAACTTTAAATCTTCCTCTATGCAGTGACTACCGCAATGTGTTTTTATTTTTCCTAATTTGTCTGCAATAAACAATTTAAATCTGTTACTTCATTCTGAATCACTTGCTATGGTAAGCTGATTTCTCGTCGTAACCATAATGGTGTACGAGAAACTAATGCTGACAATATTACTGTGAGTACATAAACAAATCACAGATGATATTTGCGTGCAGAACAGGTTTCTCGATGTGAAATGTTTCTTTGAAAACAACTGCTGATTCCTGCTTCAAACAGCATGTACATAACCATGAACATTCGCAGTCTTGTGGCTGTCGTACGTAATGTAAAATAACAATCCAGTAATTACAAATTTGTAAATTACAAAATCTCTACTAAAAAAAAGGATTCAAATAAATAGATGGTACCGATGCTGAAAGCGAGACTACTATTTAGTATGGAATGAGTGGAACAATGCCCTACCTTCTTTTGTTGTAGGCGATAGTATCGTAATTTTAACAATTTTCTATATTCTATATTTTGCCAGTTTCTTGTATTTTATGGCTTCATTTAATTATTTCTTGATTTATGTGAGAGATTTTCCTCTTTCATTCACATCAGTCTCGACTTTGTGTTTTCATACATGTCGCATGGTTAAGTGAAAAAGCAAGCACCGTATATACATATTTTTGAATAAGATTATACATATAGCAGAATGTTTTAACAGCTCTGTACTGGTTTCTGTTGCCAGTGTAACGTAACTGTTACACTGACATATCAAATCAAGTGTTAAATGAAGAACCCAAAATACTGTGTGTTAGAAGTATTTGGTTAACTGTTATGTGACTACGAATTTCAAATGTTTGAAGTGTGATAATTTTTTTCACTTTTGCTTTGGGTGTGTACTTAATAATTATTTTGATGAGATAGCCGTAATGGCAACTTAATAGATCACATCTACGCCACCTAATTCTGATCTTGAAACAAACAAACTGACACTTCCAAAGTATGAGCTGTTAGAATACATATATATCATTAGTGTTAGCAGAATGAATAAGCACCATGTGATGTGTCTATTTGATTGTACTTATTTTCTCCAAAATGGTTACTTACATATTTATACACAATCATACAGTGAGAGGCTAGGAGGAGAACACATAACGAATGAAGTGACAAGACAAGAAAGAAATGATATTTCCAGAATTATCAAAATTGTAAGCTTAAACACTACGCAAGCCTCTTTTTATCATAAAAGAAAACACTGAGTGCCACAAAAGAAAATGGTGTCTCTACGATGCCACTGCTACAAAATGGCAAAAAATTTCAGTACAGGACTGCTGCATATAGCTATCTACCAGCAATGAAAGGGTCACCAAAGATTTTGGCATCAGACTGCAGTGGACCTGTGTGTCAAGTCAGGCAGCCTACTCCAGCCAGCTACTGGTCATGGTGCAAGGTTCAACACCGCCAAGCTGCTCATGGAAAGCAGCAAGCTAATACCGTGTCGATACGAGCAGTAGCAACCACAGGTTCTTCAGGCTTCAGCACTCTGCTGTCACTACCTAGCGCCTTGTGAGCGTGTTGTCTCCCTACAGTACATGTGACGTTCTCAGACGACTGCCACTGCCACATCGGTATGAAGATACGGATCAAAGCCTACCACATGACGGCTCCCTTCTGTATATGGTCTAGCTTGATAAATAATGACTTTCCCTGAACTTTGTCTAACTTGCAGTGGCTGCCATTACCCCCGACGCACTTTTGTAGTTCCCATCAGCCCATCAAATCCACAACTACCAGGTGAGAGATTGGCTATGACATCCTGCTGTCAGAAATGCTACTAACTCATCTGTAGTCAAATGGCGTAAATCAGTGTCGTCTCAGGGACTATATATACATTTATTGCAATAGCATTTTTCATCTTTCTTTTTAACACAGCAAATTAACGAAAGACATTTGATTTTGTTAGTGTCAATGGCAAAGTATAGTACCAGCAGGTAGCAGGTCAACTTAAACTTGAAGTACCCTTCTTCACAGTAAATTCACGAAATATACACACATAAAAAAAAGTTTTGCATCACCTTAGTTCCGAGAGTTCCGGAACGTGTACAGAAAATTGGAATAGAGATCAACATACACATCATTTCCGCCTTTTTTTTATCGCTCATGAAAACCACACATTTTACGTTGTATCACCATACAGCGAGACCTTCAGAGGTGCTGGTCCATACTGCTGTACATACCGGTACCTCTAATACCCGGTAGCACGTCCTCTTGCATTGATGTATGCGTGTATTCGTCGTGCCATAATATCCACAAGTTCATCAAGGCACTGTAGATCCAGATTGTCCTACTCCTCAATGGCGATTCGGCGTAGATCCCTCAGAGTCGTTGGTGGGTCACGTCGTCCATAAGCAGCCCTTTTCAATCTATCCCAGGCATGTGTGATCTTAGGCTTTCCCGGCGAATAAACTGTTTGTACTGTTCTTCGTCAGCGTTCCTTGCCGTCGTCTTCAGGTGATACCTGCAGACTGAGCATCTCCGCTGAATCTCTTCCCCTATATACTCTGATCGCTGCCCACTCATTACCCCGCGTCTTGGCGCACGCGGCGCTGCGTGAGGGGTGGTGGGGAGCAGCGGACTGCTGGCTGCTGGATGCAAACTGTGGACCATCAGATGTCCTGTGACATCCGTCGGGCGCGAAAGTCGCTTTGGGTCGGCTCTGTGCTTTTAGTTGGCTGAGTGCTGGGTCCCAGGCTTTGCTGAGGTTGAACCCGGCGTCTCTGTTGATCAGCCCAAGCCTGCCGTAAAACTTCCGTTTTCGCGTACTCCATAGCATCTCCAGTATCCAACCGCAGATTTTGTAGGCTGCTTGGGTTCAGTGTGCCTTCTGTGTTCGTGGCATCTTTCTTCGATTGTCCGTACAGTTTGCCCGATGTATGCCTTACGGCATTTCCACGGAATACGGTAAACACCCGGTTTGCGAAGCCCCAGGTCATCTTTTACTGTACCTAGCAGGGCACGCAAATTTCGGAGGTGGGCGGAAGACACAGTTGATGTTACACCGATACAGAATACTGCCGATATCGTTGGTTACTTTGCCAGCGTAAGGCAGGTACGCCACTGTCTTCTAGTCCTCTTCGTTCTCTCTTTGCTGGGCTTGTGCATTCTGCCTGAAAGCACGTCGAATATGACTCTCGTTATATCCGTTCTTCTTGAAAACGTCCTGAAGGTGGTTAAGTTCTCCTTGTTGGCTTTCCTCATCCGATATTGCGCTGGCCCTGTGTACCAGTGTTCGCAGTACACCCTCACGCTGTGAAGGATGATGGCAGCTGGTAGCGTGGAGATACAGATCAGTGTGGGTTTCTTTCCTGTGAAGGATGATGGCAGCTGGTAGCGTGGAGATACAGATCAGTGTGGGTTTCCTTCCTGTGAAGGATGATGACAGCTGGTAGCGTGGAGGTACAGATCAGTGTGGGTTTCTTTCCTGTGAAGGATGATGGCAGCTGGTAGCGTGGAGATGCAGATCAGTGTGGGTTTCTTTCCTGTGAAGGATGATGGCAGCTGGTAGCGTGGAGATACAGATCAGTGTGGGTTTCCTTCCTGTGAAGGATGATGGCAGCTGGTAGCGTGGAGATACAGATCAGTGTGGGTTTCTTTCCTGTGAAGGATGATGGCAGCTGGTAGCGTGGAGATACAGATCAGTGTGGGTTTCCTTCCTGTGAAGGATGATGACAGCTGGTAGCGTGGAGATACAGATCAGTGTGGGTTTCTTTCCTGTGAAGGATGATGGCAGCTGGTAGCGTGGAGATACAGATTCCTGTGTACACTGTGTGCTAAGGCGCCATTCACTTCGCGCTTGACTAGGACGTCCAGTAACGGGAGTTCACCATTCTCTTCCACCTCCATGGTGAATCTGATGTTAGGACACAGAGAATTCAGATGTTGGAGAAACTCTTGAAGTTTTTCTCTTCCATGTGACCATATCACAAATGTGTCATCAACATATCTGTAAAAGCACATAGGCTTCAGTTTTGCAGTCTCCAGTGCTTTCTTTTCAAAGTCCTCCATAAACAAATTTGCTACCACCGGTGAAAGGGGACACCCCATGGCAACACCATCCGTTTGTTCGTAATAGTTTCCATCAAAGACAAAGAATGTTGATATGAGGACAGATTCGAAAAGATTAGTTATTTTCGGGTTGAATTTCTCCCTAATCAACTTAAGAGAGTCATCAAGCGGCACTCTGGTGAAAAGTGAGACCACATCGAAGCTCACCATGAGGTCCTGGTTACGGAGGCTCAGCTCCTGCAGCCGTTGAATGAAATGTACAGAATTCCTGATGTGATGCTAACATTTCCCGACGTGAGGGTTAATTCCGCCGTTAAATATTTGGCTAGCTGGTACGTTGGAGAGCCTATGTTGCTGACGATAGGGCGCAAAGGAACATCCTTTTTGTGCACCTTTGGTAACCCATAGAGTCTTGGGGGTGCAGCAGCTCGAGGTCGGAGCTTCTTGACGATTTCCTTCGGCAGGCACTGGCGTAGAAGCTCAATAGTCTTCTTTTTCACCCTGTTGGTCGGGTCTCCCTTCAGTTTTCTGTGTGCTGGATCCTCGAGTAGGTCGTACATTTTGTGATTGTACTCTGCTAATGGAAGCAGTACAGTTGCATTTCCTCTATAGGCGGGTAAAATAACTATTTCAGGATCATTCCGTAGTTCTCGAATGGCAGCTCTTTCTGCTTTCGTGATGTTCAGCCTCGGTAGAGCGGCTTTGGTAATCGCACGGCACGTTTCCCATCATATCTCTTCTGCTTCTTCGCTGGGTAGGGTGGAAATTACTTGTTCTTTACCACTGATGAAGTCTGCGATGGGTATAGTAGTCAGTGTTGGTGCGAAATTTAGTCCCTTTTCCAGAACTGATTTTGCTGCTTCGTCAATCTCCTTTCCGGTGAACCTATTACGGTTAGTCGTTGCACTTCTTGCGCCTGTTGTTCTCTCGCTGCCAGACGTTGGAACTTGGAGCCTTGGTTAGAAGTGACACTGTGTCGAGACAGGTCCGCATGAGCCCAAGAGACAGTGTCGACCCACTCCCAAGAATCGGGTGAGAGCAAATAAGCCATCTCTTAGTGGAGTGCGAGTAATGCCTTAGATGTTGTGTCTAGCCGCCGACGGGTGTACCGCATCCTTTCCCTTACAAGCGCCAGGTTAGCTCTTCTTGTGATCCGGTGGGCGGCCGCTGTGGCTCGGTAATCCACGCGAATGTCGGTATTATGCTGTGGTCACGGCACCACATCAGGAAGACGAGAGAGCTCAGTAGACGCTCCTTCGCGAAGCTTATCCAGCTTCTTGAGTCTGTGGTTCATCTCCTCCCCGTAGAGGAATCTGATGTGAGATCTTAGGGTTTCCCGGCGAATAAACTGTTTGTACTATTCTCGGGTCTCCAGCCTCGTGCAGTCGTTTCAAACTACGATATTTGGACAGCGTTCCTTGCCGTCATCTGCAGGTGATGCCTGCAGACTGAGCATCTCCGCTGAATCTCTTCCCCTATATACTCTGATCGCTGCCCACCCATTACGCCGCGTCTTGGCGCACGCGGCGCTGCGTGAGGGGTGGTGGAGAGCAGCGGACTGCTGGCTGCTGGATGCGAACTGTGGACCATCAGATGTCCTGTGACATCCGTCGGGCGCGAAAGTCGCCTTGGGTCGGCTCTGTGCTTTTAGTTGGCTGAGTGCTGGGTCCCAGGCTTTCCTGAGGTTGAACCCGGCGTCTCTGTTGATCAGCCCAAGCCTGCCGTAAAACTTCCGTTTTCGGGTACTCCATAGCATCTCCAGTATCCAACCGCAGATTTTGTAGGCTGCTTGGGTTCAGTGTGCCTTCTGTGTTCGTGGCATCTTTCTTCGATTGTCCGTACAGTTTGCCCGATGTATGCCTTACCGCATTTACACGGAATACGGCAAACACCCGGTTTGCGAAGCCCCAGGTCATCTTTTACTGTACCTAGCAGGGCACGAGTTTTCGGAGGTGAGTGGAAGACACATTTGATGTTACACCGAGCCAGAATTCTGCCGATTTCGTTGGATACTTTGCTGGCGTAAGGCATGTACGCCACTGTCTTCTAGTCCTCTTCGTTCTCTCTTTGCTGGGCTTGTGCATTCTGTCTGAAAGCAAGTCGAATTTGACTCTCGTTATATCCGTTCTTCTTGAAAATGTCCTTAAGATGGTTAAGTTCTCCGAGGCATGTTCGATAGGGTTCATGTCTAGAGAACGTGCTGGCCACTAGTTGAGCGATGTCGTTATCCTGAAGGAAGATGTGAACGATTGGGGCGCGAATTGTTGTCCATGAAGTCGAATGCCTCGGCAATATGCTGCCGATATGGTTACACTATTGGTCAGAGGATGGCATTCACCTAACGTACAGCCGTTATAGCGCCTTCCGTGACCACTAGCGGCGTACGTCGGCCCCACATAATGCCACCCCAAAACAGCAGGGAACCTCCACCTTGTTGCAATCGCTGGACAGTGTGTCTAAGGCGTTCAGCCTGACCGGATTGCCTCCAAACACGTCTCCGACGATTGTCTGGTTGAAGGCATATGCGACACTCCTAAATGAAGAGAACGTGATGCCAATCCTGAGCGGTCCGTTCGCCATGTTGTTGGGTCCGTCTGTACCGCGCCGCATGGTATCGTGGTTGCAAAGACGGACCTCGCCACGGACATGGTGGCATTGCTGTCACGGTTCCTCCGAGCCATAATCCGTAGGTAGCGGCCATGCACTGCAGTAGTAGCCCTTGTGAGGCCTGAGCGAGACATGTCATCGACAGTTCCTGTGTCTCTGTATCTCCTTCAAGTGATTTTATTGACGTGCTGCTATTCAGATGATCCACAACTACAACTGCAGTCCTAGTGCTGCAGTTTACATTATGTATGAGTGACGATTGCAGCTCAAATGCTGTAAAACCATGTGGCTTCTCATATAGTGCAGATGACATACTGCTGGTTGAGTAACGATTCTTAACAAGCCTAATTTTACATCTCTTATTATCAGATGGAGGAGGCAGGAGGTGGCAAACTCCTAACACTAACTTCCAGTTTCCATGTGCTCTTAGATTTCATTTCATTGCATAAGTACTTCCTTTTTACCATAATTCCGCTTATTGAGTCAGCTTTTTCTCATTAATTAATGATGCAAGTGAGGCAATTGTATGTCTGTAAACAGTCTCTGGTTCATATATCCAAATATGAATCCCCTAATTTACATTTTGCAACCCTCTGAGTTTCAGTGAACATGTAAATATTACGTTGTATTGTCTCATAACAGATAGAATAATTTAAACTTCCCTTTCCCATATTGCAGTAAATCAGTCTCTGTCTAATCAATGTTGAGTAAATTAAGCTACATATTTATGTGATGTGGCTTTCAGTAATACATTTCAAGTTTATGAATACTTAATGATTTAATTACTGGCGGCCGCGGTGGTCTCGCGGTTCTAGGCGCGCAGTCCGGAACCGCACGACTGCTACGGTCGCAGGTTCGAATCCTGCCTCGGGCATGGATGTGTGTGATGTCCTTAGGTTAGTTAGGTTTAAGTAGTTCTAAGTTCTAGGGGACTGATGACCACAGCTGTTAAGTCCCATAGTCCTCAGAGCCATTTGAACCATTTGATTTAATTACTCTTATTTGTGTTCAGTTAAATTACATGTCTATACAACTCTGGGCTGAGTTCTCTTGACTTCACATCTCTTGTCTCTTTTGTCAAAAGTGATGCAGCTGCATGGTTTGTTTATTTTTAGGTAAATTTTTCTTCTCATGGGCAAAAAGAAAACTTCAAAGCTATATGCCTGTTTTTATCCTGGCCATGAGTACTTTTTAGTCAGTAATCTCAGTATATTAATCATCATAATTACTTTTTCAATCAATGCACACACATAAATCAAACTAAACGTTACAGTCTCTATCAAGCGTTAAACATTCACTGGGTCTAATGACACCTGTTTAAGTGCAATGACACGTATCAGTCAGATATGTGCCAGATATTAACAGTACTATTAGCATAAGGCATCAGATCATACCATAGTACAGACAGTAAGTGAAACCTTCCAAGCAAACGCTCTATCGTAGGAAAATATAAGAGGTGCAATCCTTCTATGAAGATGAAAATTTTTTTCAGTATATTTGTGTAATATTTAATCTTTCACCAAAAAGTTGTTTCACAAGAAAATACCCTTCTCTTCTTATTTCATCTCTCACAGCAAAACGAATCAGAAAAATGGCTATAACGTGTATCGTGTGTTAGCATAGTAAATCCTAAATCGTCATTCTCGGCCTAACGTGTGTGATAGATCAATTGTATGCTATTAATTTGTGCTACAGATATTGTTTTTATAGTTTCCAAAATGTTTTATTCACATCATGAGATTGTTACAATGGAACAAAGAAAAGCCATCATATCAATGTGCTGCTTTTATACCTCCACACCAAAGAAGAACAAAGTCTTCCACTGTCACCTCCATCCAAAAGAGAACATCCTCTTATTTTTACTAAACTCATTGGTACGGTAGCCACTTTCAAATCTGTCGAAGAACTGGCGAAAGTCAGTGACCTCGCAGGGTCCATATGTACTTTTTGCAATAACATCACTCATTTTTCTTTTTAACTCAGCAAATTGACGAAATAGTTTTATTTTGACAGTGTCAGTCACAAAAATATAGTGCCACCAGGTAGCCGGCCCACTTACACTTGAAGTACCCCTCTTCACAGTAAATTCACGAAATATACATGTACAATATTTCACAGATACAATATTTCACATGATCTACTAATTATGCTTCTCAGATTATCATTACAGGAGTCAACATATACTTCTAATTTAAAGTGGGTAAGAATGTGCTAGCTGTTATGTTTCGAGACCACAAACACCCATTCATGACCATTTATGGCATTTTTCAACAACATAATTCGCCATGTTACAGGCCAAGAGTGTGAAGGTGCGGTCTGAGGAACACAATGCCGACTTCCGGTTGATATGTTGCCCTCCAACTCGCCGGATCTGTGTCTGATCGAACACATCTTGGATGTGCTTAAAAGTGGTGTCAGAGCTGATGCCCTTCCTCCATGGAATTTACGTGAATTAAGTAACTTGCGTGTGCAGATGTGGGGCCAATTCCCTCCAGCGGCCTACCAAAGCCTCATTGCATCCGTGCCACAGAGCATCGCTGCTTCTGTCAGTGCCAAAGCTGGACACACCGACTATTAAGTAGGTGGTCACAATGTCCTGGCTAATCATTGTATATATAAATTATGGAACCAGCCATTTACCAGAACTATAAAGACTGTAAAGTGACATGTTTCTTCTAAATGCGTTTGAGTATCTGTTGTAACAAGTTGTAACCTGAAGAGCACCAAACTAAGTTCAAGGACTGAATTTTTCTGCAGAGAAAAGTTATGTTGCAGTATGTGTAGAATATCACGCACAAAGGGTATTTAGGACACAGACCCAAAGGCTGCCTGCTGGCAACATGCCTGACCCATAGACTGTGTGATAAAACTGCATCGACGCAGCACTGCATTAAACGACAGTCCATGCACGACATGACATGGACTCGATTAATGTCTGAAGTAGTTCTGGAGGGAACTGAAACCATGAATCCTGCAGGACTTTGCATAAATCTGTAAGAGTACGAAGGGTGGAGAACTCTTCTGAACAACACGTTATAAGGCATCCCAGATATGCTAAATAATGTTCATGTCTGGGAAGTTTGGTGGCCGCCGGAAGTGTTTAAACTCAGAAGAGTGTTCCTGGAGCCGCTCTGTAGCAATTCTGGACTTGTAGGGTATGACATTGTCCTGCTAGAATTGTCCAAGTCCATCGGAATGCACAATGGGCATGAATGGGTGCAGGTGATCAGTCAGGATGGTTAAGTAATTGTCACATATCAGAGTCGTGTCGAGACGTATCAGGTGTCCTATATCACTCCATAGCTTTGTAGGACCAATATTACAAAGCAGCAGTAACGTGTCAGCGAATAGTCTGGCGACAGAGTACGGCAGACTTGTGTGTCACGTCAGACAGCCTTCTTCCAGCCAGCCGTAGGTCACAATCCTTGGAGTCTATTGGAGTGCCTGCTGAATCCAGTGAAACCTTCACCTACCAATGGCCACCTATGCTAAGCACATCACTTGTTCCTGTAAGAATTCCCTAGCTGACCGCCCCCACTGCTGCTGGCACTACTCAGTGCTGTGTAAATGTGCTGCCTCCCAGAAGTGTGCATGACCTTCTAGGACAGCCACCACTAATCCAATATGAAGACTTTGTGGATCAATGCCTTGTTGAGATCACTGGAAGAGGGTGCACATCTGCATCTGCTGTAGCTTGCGGAATAATGAAACATTTTCCTAATATCTGTCTATCTTGCTGCAGCTATTTTAACTTCCTGTAGTCCCCAACAGCCCATCAAATCCACAGTGCATAGGTGGAAGAGTAGCTAAGCCCTCGTGATTGACCTAAATTCTCTATAGCAGTCATACTACTCCAGTCACTACATTTACTGATCCTTTCACTGCTCATAGGCAGATATTTGTATCTTCCTTGCACCGTCATGTTTTGCTGTCTGTGGTGGTATGCACAACCGATTGATGAAGTGCTGTGTCCACCACTTATGACCAGAGTCTTGGCACATGTTAGCATAAGATGTGGGGTGGTTTGCATATCGGCTGTATCAGCTGTGATGTATCTTTGGGTCGATAAGTGCTTCACTGTGAATCGAGATTCATTTGCATTGCATTTGAATTGAATATAACATAACTTGGGCAGCAAAACTTCACTTTGTTTTTAGACTTTGGTGCTTTTACTATAATCATCAGCACATACTCTCGCTTGGACATGGACTCGAACTGGATACTCGACTGTACTTTACCAATTTCTTGTGTGGTCTCAGGATTCGAAGTTAATTTTGTTTGTTTGAGTACCTCTTTAGATTCTCCCCGTCCCTGTTATGAACCATTAGTCTGATGAAAGTGGATAGGTAATTAGCCCTGTGTTATTACCCTGTAACGGTATGTGCCATTACCAGAAGAGTTTATTAGAAAATACAGCTATTAGATAATTTGACTTCGTTTATTGCATTACAAAAAATTACATTTAGCTAAAGAGGCCATTTTTTGGTAAGATATCTTCAGAAATATTCTTTTCTCTGAATTGATAATGGCTATGCTACTTTGTTCACTAATTCTGATTTTGTCAATATTCTCGCCGAAATTAGACACATATACTGTGTTTTCAGATGTATTTAGGTAGTGCAGTTTGAGATGAATTACACATTTCACCACTATTTCATACTGACCAACATACACTGAGGAGCCAAAGAAACTGGTACACCTGCCTAATATTGTGTAGGGCCCTCTTGAGCATGCAGAAGTGCCTTACCACGACATGACATGGACTCGATTAATGTCTGAAGTAGTGCTGGAGGAAATTGACACCATGAATCCTGCAGGACTTTACATACATCTGTAAGCGTACGAGGAGTGGAGATCCCTTCTGAACAGCACTTTACAAGGCATCCCAGATATGCTCAATAATGTTCATGTCTGGGGAGTTTGGTTGCCACCGGAAGCGCTTAAACTCGGAAGAGTGTTCCTGGAGCCGCTCTGTAGCAATTCTGGACTTGTCGGGTATCGCATTGTCCTGCTAGAATTATGACCATACACGTCCATTTGCTTGATACAATTTGAAACGAGACTCGTCCGACTAGCCAACATATGCAGTTTCAAACTGCACATGTTGATCGTGTGTGCAGTTATTAACCTTAATTTGCTTACACAGTATTTCCTTCAAATGTTTATTATGTTATTCTTGTTCACGCTAGTGGCTTACAATTGTGAATTTGTACATGCCACATTGTGTATAAGATTATTTTATCAATTGTGTTACTTGATGAATATCATTTGTGCTACCTCCATCCTAATGTGTGGCATACAATTCTGTGTCATCTCTTGATCTGGATTACCTTGCAGGTATATTTGTTTTATAAAATATTTTTGACAGGTCATCTGATGGTGGAATATGCCTAAAACACAAACTGTAATAAAGAAATCTATCTAACATCCGTTGATTGTTAGTAGCATTGATTGCAATTTTCATACAGTACTGATAAAACACAGCACTATTTTTAGTCCACTCTTAATACAGCACCACTGTTTCTTGTTGATATGAATAACACTTGAAAAATATTTATATGTCTTCCAAATTGTTAACAGCATTCTGCTCTCTGTATTGCTTATAATCTTCCAAGCTTCTTACCAGTGCTTCTTCAAAATTTCCACTTCTACATCACGTAACCTTCTGCAAGAGGATCCAACTGTTGTCAGATATTTTGGCAATTTCGGGTAAACTGATGGCACTGCTTCTGGTTTCAGCTTTGGGGAACTCCTCACAGGTGCCTTTTGGAACAGTTAACAGTTAATGGAAAACTGAACATTTGTAGGGATATATCCAAAGGCAAAAGACTGGCCTTCATGTCACATCACATCATGGTACCGTCCAAGGTTCCTCAGGAAAAAATGTTTTGACAGCTGATGCCACCATCTGCTGTTGATCACGTGACCCCAAAGGTCATCATTTCCTTCTGATATACAGCCATGTGCTCATCTCCAAACTTCATTTTGTTGTGATTTGCGTGATTTGTATCAGTTGTTATTCTAGGTCATTGTTATTCATTATTTTTGTTATTTGTTATAAATCGTTTCGTTTCTTCTTTTGTTAATTTGTAATTCTGTGATGAATGATGAAAGATTAATTGAAGCAGAGAGGCAGTAGTCTGAATTGTGCGACAAGTGTGTACCAAATTACTATCACTCTATTACATTTATAAAGTAGATTTTTATACATACTGGTACCATATTTAATATTGTACAATCAAACAGCTTTCAGTATGGCCGCAACTTGAAGCGAAAAATGTACTGTGTGTAGAATCAGATAGATCATTAAGTGAAATTGATTTGCATGATGTCAGGCATTTATAATGTTTGATAAAAAAAATGGACTGAAACCTTCAGACACTGCAACAGTGACAAAAGAATTTTTTTTTGTGAAGTCTACATGAAGTAATATGTTAGAGTTGACTATTTAAATATGTGTTTCTGGAGCCTTACTTATTGTTAAGTAGCTTTCTGGGCTGTGTGTAAAACAGTTTTGCATTTTCAATAGCTAACGCCAGAATAAATAAAGCACTAGAACTATTAAAAACCAAATACAAGATGTAAAGAAAACCCATAGATCTTCAAGGGAAGGGTATTGAGGATGACATGACAAAAATTTACACTGGACTGACAACTAAACTTCACCTTAGACGAAACAATTTTTCACAGGATTTGATGTCAGCTTACAGCACAGTGTTCCTTTTAGTAATTCTGGGTGCAGTAGGACGTAAGAAATGAAAAAAATGGTGTTTCCACTTAAATATTTATGAAATTCAGATTCCTCTCCCTTGAGCTCCTTGTAGAGTGTGTGAAATTCCCCTTTCTGTACCACGTAATGAAATTTTTGGGACATACACTCTTTTTTGCATTGTTTTAAGCTTCTGTCTTCCCTCTACAATACACTGATAAACGAAAACATTATGACCACTGCCGACCACGACGGTGGATCCGCCTGGTGCTGTTGCAGGCACGTAACAAAGGTACATAAGCAGAGCAGACAGACGGGGGATCACGATAGCGAAGACATGGGCTGCAAATGGGGATATTCGTTGAGAGACGCAACTTTGACAAGGGGCACATTATTATCATGCAGAATTTGTGAACGAGTATCTCGAAAATGGTGGAGCTAGTAGAGTGCTCATGGGCTACTGTCGTAGATGGACGATTGAACTACCACTAGGTGCTAAATGGTTGCACATCCACAACTCTCCACAGAACGTGGGGTTCGTAGGCATGTCTGCTCCCGTTAAGTAGGATAGAAGGTGGACTGTGGCATCTCTGCCGAAAGAGCACAATGCTGGTGCATGCACAAGTGTTTCGGAGCACACCGTCCACTGTACATTGTTGAACATGTAGTTCCACAGCAGAGCACCCCTGCGTGTTCACATATTGGCCCAGCGACATCGTCAATTACGATTTCAGTGGGCACGGGACCATCGACATTCGCTTGTCGATCAATGGAGACATGTCGAATCTTCAGGTGAATCACATTTGTACTATACTACGTCGATGGTCGTCTCCGTGAATGCCATATTCGTGGCGGCTCGAAACACACCACAGACGCAGGCTGCTGAGAGCGTATTATGCTATGGGAGACATTCTCCTGCGCTTACATGGGACCTGTGGTAGTAATCTAAGACACGCTGCATTATGTTCATGCTCGATGTCTTCCCTGATGAAGATGTCATCTATCAGCAGTATAATTGTCTGTGTTTCAGAGTAGGAACAGTGGTTTGAGGAGCATTATAGTGAACTTACTGTGATGTCTTGGTGACCAAATTCGTTTGATGTAAATCCTATGGACCCTGTCTGGGTCAACATCAGGCGCCATTACATCGTAAACAAATTAGCGGCCCATTATTTAGGTGAATTATGTGACCTGTGCTTAGAAATCTAATACCACATATACCATGTGATCAAAAGTATCAGGACAACCCCCAAAAACATACGTTTTTCACTGCATTGTGCTGCCACCTACTGCCACGTAGTCATTAGACATCGTGACAGAAGAGAATGGGGTGCTTCACGGAACTCACGGACTTCGAATGTGATCAGATGATTGGGTGTCACTTGTGTCATGCCTCTGTACGCGAGGTTTCCACACTCCTAAACATCCTTAGGTCCACTGTTTGCGATGTGACAGCGAAATGGAAACATGAAGGGACACGTACAGCACAAAAGCGTAAAGGTCGACCTCGTTTCGTGACTGCTAGAGTCCGTCGACAGTTGAAAAGGCAGACATCTATCCAGACCATCACACAGGAATTCCAAACTGCATCAGGATCCACTGCAAGTACTATCACAGTTAGGCGAGAGGTGAGAACACTTAGATTTCATGGTCGAGCGGCTGCTCATAAGCGACACATCACACTGGTAAACTCCAAATGACGCCTTGCTTGGTGTAAGGAGCGTAAACATTTGACGATTGAACAATGGAAAAACGTTGAATGGATTGACGAATCACGGTACATAACGTGGCGATCCGATGGCAGGGTGTGGGTATGGCGAATGCCCGGTACCAACAGTAAAATTCGGAGGCGGTGGTGTTATGGTGCGGTCGTGTTTTTCATGGAGGGGGCTTGCAATCCTTGTTTTTTTGCGTGGCGCTATCACAGCACACGTCTACATTGGTGTTTTAAGCACCTTCTTGCTTTCCACTGCAACCGATATTGCTCTTTTGCGGTGTTAGTGTTCAGCACGCTAAAAACCACGTGAAGAAAATACTTTTATTAAAATTTTTTTCATCACTGACCTGGCTAATAGTTTTACTGCATGTACTAAACCAACATATGAGCATATGATGCTCACACCACCAAGTAGTTGCTATAGCAGTATATATTCATGACTAGTTTTCATAAATGAACCAGTTTCTAGTCAACCTATTAAGTCAAGCTTTTTCTTCAAAAAGTGTACAAAAACTAAGTAGACGAAATGTATACAGGTAACTGTGTTATATATGACATTATCACATACATTTTAAACAAATTTTGTACAGGTAGGTCTTTTATTTGCTAAATAAGTACACTTTATTCTTTCTGTATGTATGTACATTTACAAAATCTTATACAGTGCTTAGTGCTTCGCAGTGTATAATGAAATTAGACCTTATGGTAGTATGAACTATTAATTTTGTTTTGCTATCAATCTTGCGTTAATGTCCTCATAATGTTCAGATGTAGTAAATTATGTAGTATTTGTACGCTTTTTGGATCCAGATGCCGTGTTAAGGTTCTTTTACTCTGGGGGGCAACGAAATGGAAGGGAACAGAAGGAAATCTCACTGCCAATTGGAACTATATTCAGAGTAGATGGGAAGACAACATCTAACTTTGCTCAGTTCAGTACCAAATGGTGAATGATATAAAAAGTCGAATTATAGCACCAGAATTAAAGAACTACCAGTGACAGAGTTTACTAATGGCCAAAGACAGATACATAACTGATGTTCTTGACAACAGCTGAATTGTAAAGTTTTCATGCTGCTGAGAAATGAAGGAATAGTGAAAGTGTCATCCAAATATTTCTGAACATCAACATTTATTTGCCAAAAAAATAATAGTAATAAAAATACATCAAACAATATTTTAAAGGCTGAACATAGGGCACCTTTTTCTTATCCACTGTATTTTATTTTCTTTCTAGCCAACAATTAACGACAAAACATTTGTATTTTTATCCTTTAACACAGCTGGCTGTTTCAGTGTTAAAAAAAGCCTTTTATTGAAAATCGTTTCATCAGTTTATGTTGTCGTTAATGTACAATGCAGGCCTTTTTTCACCCAGATTTTGAGAAACATATGAGGCTTAGTCATTAAGCTGTAACTGTTGTTGTTGTTCTGGTCTTCAGTCCAAAGAGTGGTTTGATGCAGCTCTGCGTGCTACACTGTTCTGAGCATGCCTCTTCGTCTCCAAATAATTACTGCAACCTACATCCTTCTGAATCGGCTTACTCTATTCATTTCTTGGTCCCACTCTACGATTTTTAGCCCCTACACTTCCAGTAAACACTAAATTGGCGATCTCTTAATGTCTCAGAATATGTTCAACCAACCAATCCCTTCTTCTAGTCAGGGTGTGCCAAAAATTTCTTTGTCCCCAATTCTGTTCAGTACTTCCTCTTTTGAAATGATAATAAAATAGACACCCTAGCTGCAAGCAGGCGTTGATACACTTCATTGGGGACATGTTGAAAATCTGTGCCCTGACCGGAACCCGGGATCTCCTGTTTACATGGCAGACGCTCTATCCATCTGAGCCACCGCGGGCACAAAGGATAATGCGTCTGCAGGGACTTATCCCTTGCGCGCTCCCCGTGAGATCCGTCATATATAGTTAAAAATATGGGTTCCCGGCCTTTGACCTTCTTGTGCGAACGCACACGCTATGCCCGAACTCGTACGGGACTTGGTAGATTAATCTCTCACGAGTAATGAGTATGATGGGCAAACATCTATTAGGCGCACTACGAATGTAGTGTTGTGGACATGTTGGGAATGTGGATCTCACGGGGAGCGTGCAAGGGATAAGTCCCTGCAGACGCACTATCGTATGTGCCCGCGGTGGCTCAGGTGGATAGAGCGTCTGCCATGTAAGCAGGAGATCCCGGGTTCGAGTCCCGGTCGGGGCAAACATTTTCAACATGTCCCCAATGAAGTGTATCAACGCCTGCTTGCAGCTAGGGTGTCTATTTAATTATCATTTCATTTCTAGCAAAGCTGCATGGTCATCCACGGTAACTGTTCTTTCGGGAACAGATACTACCGTCATATATACTTCCTCTTTTGTATCGACCCAATATTCAGCATTCTTCTGTAGCACCACGCTCCAAAAGTTTCTATTCTATTTTTGTCCAAACTGGTTATCGTCCATGTTCCACTCCTACACATGGCTCACTCCGCACAAATACTCTCAGAAAGGACTTCCTGACACTTAAATCTATAGTTGATGTTAAAAAATTGTCTTCTTCAAAAATGCATTTCTTGCCACTGATAGTCTAGATTTTATATCCTCCATACTTCAGCCATCACAAGTTATTTTGCTGTCCAAATAGCAAAACTTATTCACTAGTTTAAGTGTCCTGTTCCCTAATGTAATTTCCTCAGCTTCATCTGATTTAATTTGGCTACATGCTATTATCCTTGTTTGGCTTTTGCTGATGTTCATCTTATATCCTCCTTTCAAGAGACTGTCCATTCCTTTCAACTGCTCTTCCAACTCCTTTGCTGTCTCTGAGATAATTATTATGTCATTGGCAAACCTCAAAGTTTTTATTTCTTCTCCCTGGATTTTAATTTCTACTCCGAATTTTTCTTTTTTTTTTCCTTTACTGCTTGCTCAACGTACGGATTGAATAACATAGGGGATAGGCTACAACCCTGTCTCTCTCTCTTCTCAACCACTGCTTCCCTTTCATGCCCCTCGACTCTTATAACTGCCGTCTGGTTTCTGTACAAGTTGTAAATAGCCTTTCGCTCTCTGTACATTCAGAATTTCGAAGGGAGTATTCCAGTCAAAATGAACGTAAACAGTCTCGACCACAAGAAACTTTCCTTTTTTTTTTCTTTTTGAGGTTACCGTTTTTGATCTGTTTTAGACCATATCCAGACCTCATACCATGATGGTTGGCAGTGGCAGTGAACGGAGCAGGTATTATGACTCCACGAACGCTGACTGTTCTTGGAGGTCTACAACAGACCAAAACAAGTAACCTCAAAAATGAAAATAATAGTTTCTTGTGGTTGAGACTGTGTATGTTCATTTTAAAGTAACAAAAAAAAAGAACCGCTATCATCAAAAATTACCATTCCAGTCAACATTGCTAAAAACTTTTTCTAAGTCTACAGATGTTTTAAATGTAGGTTTGTCTTTCCTTAACTCTTTCCTTTCCTTAACTCAAACATGAGTTATTAAACTGATAGTTTGGTAATTTTACACTTACCTGCAACTGCTTTCCTTGGAATTATCATATTCTTCTTTAAGTCTGAGGGTATTTAGCCTGTTTCACAGATCTGGCCCACCAGATAGAAGAGTTTTGTCATGGCTGGCTCTCCCAGTGCTATCAGTAATTCTGATGAAATATTGTCTACTGCCAGGGCCTTGTTTCGACTTAAAACTTTCAGAGCTCTGTCAAATTAAACGCAAAGTAATATCTCCTCTCCCATCTTCATGTACCTTCAGTTCCCTTTCTCCAATACTGCCTTCAAGTTTATCTCCCTTGTATAGACCATCTATGTAGTCCTTCTGCTTTTCAACTTTCCCTTTTTTGCTTACGACTGACTTTCTATCTGAGCTCATGAAATTCATACAATTGCTTCTCTTTCCCCCAAAGGCCTCTTTAATGTTCCTGTATGCTGTATCTATCTTTCCCATAGTGAAATATGCTCATAAATCTTTACATTTGTCCTCTAGCCATTCCAGCTTAGGCATTTTGCACTTCGTGTGGATCTCATTTTTTAGATGTTTGTGTTTCCTTTCGTCTGTTTCATTTGCTGCATTTTCAAATTCTCTCCATTCATGAGTTAAATTCAATATCTCTTGTGTTATCCAAGAATTTATACTAGGCCTTGTCTTTTGACTTATTTGATCCTCTGCTGCCTTCACTATTTCATCTCTTAAAGCTAACCATTCGTCTTTTACTGTATTCACTTTCCATGTTCTAGTCAACTGTTGCCTAATGCTTCCTCTGAAACTTTCAACAAACTCTGGTTCTCTCAACTTATCCGTGTCCCATATCCTTAATTTCCTACCTTTTTGCACTTTCATCAGTTTTAATCTACAGTTCACAACCATAAAACAAACTGCGACACCCAGTGTAATGGGTCGAGGATGTAATGACCACTACTGAGTGGTGGGGGCCGTCTTGATGCTTATCAGGATACCTTCAATCTCACATGGAGGCGTCAAGGGGATTTTGATGATGGCGAGGAAGCTAGGAGTGATTCCAAAATGTAATGGTTTCTGAAATAACAGAGGTGAAACATGAGTGTATATAAGAATTCTTTATCATTCCATCTGACTTGGAGAATTATATGGATGAACCCACATCTCTGGTGCTGCTTGCCTATCGTAAAATTTCCACTACATGTGACAGGTGCGGTGTGAGACCTGCAACATTCGCTCACACCTGGGAGTCAGGTTGCTGGTAAGATGAATGCCGATTCGGACGATGCTGACTTGGCAGGAGGAGATGAAGCACTGGACATGGCTCTCATGCCACCAGCGACAGAGAATGGCGTCTTCTAGCGATGGAGTCCAGCATCCCTGCGATGCAGCGGATGATGGCATTGCGCGGAGTCAAGCTCTGGACTGAGGGCTGGATAGCAGCAATCACTAGACGTCAGCAGAACAGAGTTATGTGGTCGTCGGGTCCGCAGCTCGTGGTCGTGCGGTAGCGTTCTCGCTTCCTGCGCCCGGGTTTCCGGGTTCGATTCCCGGCGGGGTCAGGGATTTTCTCTGCCTCGTGATGACTGGGTGTTGTGTGCTGTCCTTAAGTTAGTTAGGTTTAAGTAGTTCTAAGTTCTAGGGGACTCATGACCATAGATGTTAAGTCCCATAGTGCTCAGAGCCATTTGAACCATTTGTGGTCGTCGGTTCATGGGTTGGTGGTAGTGGTGACGGCTGCATCATATGTCTGGAGTCTTCTGGCACATTGTGACCCTAGATGTACCTACAATGATTGCATCAGTAGAACATCGTCATTCTCACAGTGGTGACTGACTAACAGAAGGTATTGTAATATCGTCTGGTGTGATGCCTTGCTAACACAGATTGGGTGCCACTACATTGGCTAGACTGAAGACCAGGTGGCCCTGGGAAGTAAATATAGCTGTTGAGAAATGACCACACAGAAGATGTCATTTTTCTGTGTCACACCGAAGTGTTTCGAGCAGAAGTCAGTGACCGAGGTGTGATGGTTAGCATATGGTAATGGGTCAAACTGCCAAAGCCGCTTGAGGGTTGGTTAATATTCCAGACCAGCTGTTGACTTGTAGAAGTCCAGTGCAGAAATATCATACTGTTGCTGGGGTTGCTGAGGAGGCAGATCACTGACCATGAATGTTGACGATGGATTGCACCTCGATTACAACTGTTAACTGTTGCTGTGATCTAAGCTGTTACACAACAATGGATGGCTAGACAGACATCTTTGTTACAGAAGTCTACATTTTAGCTGTTCAGGATACGTTCTACATCGAAGATCACCTCTTCAACATTCTGGAAATGTCTAACATGCAATGGTCTCTTCAACCAAGCAATGAGCAAAAAGACACTGAACGCCATGCCAGGACAACATGGAGCTAAGACAAAATTTTCAAGCCGAAAGAAGCAGCACATATGACTATGTCTTGTGCAGGATGAGCTGGGGCGTTGTCGTGGAGGAAGTAAACCCCATGAGACAGCTTCTCTCATTACTTGTCTTACCAGCTTCCTCGAAACTCGTCAGGTGGTTGCAGTAACGTGCGTAAATGATGGCTTCCCCCTTTCGAGCATGATCGCTGGCGCGACACTACAGAAGCCCAAAAAGCACTCACCATCATCTTGCCTGACGATTGTTGGTTCTTCGACATATCTGGTGGTTGTGAATCCACATGTTTCCACTGCTTACTCTGTTCCTTTGTCTTGGGGACATAGTGATACACCCAGCATCCGTCAATGGCGATTAGGCGGCTAAAGAAGCGATCTAGATTCATCTGACACATGCAATATTTCTACTGTTTCCTCGGTTTGGCACGCTTTTTAAATGGCTGTGAGCAGACGTGTAATACCTAGGGCAACAACTTTTGTCATGTTCAAAACGTTGTGTAACATGATGGATATTGTTGCATGACTGGATTTCCCTTTTTCCACTGTCTTCTCAGTTGTGATTCGCCGGTTTTCAAGCACCGGAGCTATCTCTTTCCTTGCGACTCCTGGTTCTTCACAGAGAGATGATCTGCCGCTTCGTCCTTTGTCATTCGGACTTGCTTGAGCATAGTGGAATCGACTCACATGATGGTGCATTTCTGCTGTCCGCTTTCATAAACTCAGCATGGATTGTTGCAGTGTTGTTCACCTTAAAATGCCCGACACACCATTTTCTCTTGGCTGCCGTACCAGGGTGGTACAGTACCAGGACTCCAGACATGTAGCTGCGAATGAACATTTATTTTTTCAGGGTGATAATTATAGCTTCACGACTACTCCTCACAATCATTTTTCACCTTAAGCTATTTTTCGTCTTTTCTGGAAGAGCGCTCATAGGAAAAGTATCGAAGTTCTCGTGGAACCTTCGCCAAGTGCCACGAAAATAAAGCAATTAATAAAATACAGATTAAGAGGTAATTAAAACCTAAAAAAATAATAACACTAGTGGAGAAGATGCTATTGCAGCTTAACGTCTTAAATGGTCTCTACCAAAAGTAAAAGAAATGAACTAAAATTAATCTTTGAAGAAATTTGGAAAAATAGTCCCACGAGAGGGGACACTTGGCAATAAACAAGACGTTAACTACTACATAGGAGTTTCTTTGCTACCAGTTGCATATAAAATAATTTCCAATATTTTATCAAACGCAGTAAAAACAACATTGGATCGCATTTAGGTGGATGTCAAGGAAGTTTTAGGTGAATATCTAGGCGTTATAGGAAGTCAGTCCTTTCACCACCGATTACAGAATTCGTAATATGTAGTAATGTTTATTGATTTCAAAAAAAGGCTTTGACTCTATGCACGGGAAAACTATGGATAAAATAATCCGAGAATTTTGTGTGAAGTCTAAATTAGCAAATATAATTTGTGAAATACTTATAGACACAGTATGTGAAGTGAAATTCATGGGAGAAACATCTCAACACTTCGAAATAAACGTAGGTGTACAGCAAGGTAATGGCCTAACCCAAATTCTTTTTAATTATTCTCTAGAAAGAAAACAGTGACAGTCTGGATTGAAAAACTGAATGAATATGATTTCACCAATAAGTTTGGGAAGGATAAACAACAATATTGGAATAAACTGTCAGGTATTTGCAGATGACTTTGGTACACTTTCAGTAAATGTGACAACTGTTGTAACATAAATTAATCTTGCAGGAAAAATAGGCAGTAGGTCCAGCTTAAGGATTTTTGCACAAAAGTAAATTTTTAACAAAAATGTAAAATGCATCGATATTTTTCGAAACAGATATTGTCCAAATAGAGAAGGTTACAAAATTGTGATATCTTAGGCATATAATCGAAGAAAATGGTTTGGAACAAGCCACTATAGGCGAGAGGATATATAAAATAGGAAGGGCAAATGGTATAGCTAAACACCTTTACAATAAATATGCCTGTCAAGAAAAGCAAAAAGAAGACATTACAATACAATTGTGAAGCCATAATATCTATAGGCAGGCGAATGTCTAGCATTAAACTATAATTTACAAAAATATAAATACTGGAAATGCTATTCATTATGAAAATACTAGGCGCACCAAGATATATGGAAATTATGAAATAATTCTGGAATTTTTCAAAACATAAAAACATGTCAGAAGAAACAAGAAAAAGAAGATATGTAATTTTGAACATTTATATCAAATACAAGACAATAGATTAATCAAAAATACTTTCAGGTATTTGTGGAATAAAAAGTCAACAAGTTGGATCCATGAACCAAAAGAGGATTTAGAAAAAGATAGTATGAAAGCTGAAGACACAACTGACAGAGAAACGTTTGCGGAAAAAGTATCGAATGTGGAAGGATTCTGACGCAGGTCAGGGAAATAAAACTTGTCTGAAATGATCAGAAGAAAAGAAGAAACACAGTGAATAGATGAAAGAGTTACTGTAAGAAAAAAAAGAACAATGGACAAGGAACTGAAGTTGGTGCGATATCCTTAGTTATCTCATCCCAGAAGAAGAAGAAGAAGAAGAAGAAGAAGAAAGGGAAGAGTAAGAAGAATCAAAATCCACTGTTATGACATTGGCGAGTACGCCAAGAGTGGATTAATTTCCATTGCAAGCACACGACGCCACTCTATCCCATCAACGTCAATGTCGAAACCTGCTTACCACGAATATTTGATGCTGACGTTCCATTCTGTCCATCCGATTCCACTGACAGTCTGCATGAAAGACACAATGTGAAATGAATTGTGGAATTTCTCATCTAAGAAACCACGCGAAAATAAATTTAAAGAATTACAAATGTTAACTGTAACTAGTTTGTACATACATGAAACAATTATCTTTTTAATGATAAATTAAATAGAGACTTCCATGAGCACGATACAAAAAATAGAGACAGTTATCATATTTTCAGCAAAATGTTTAAAACAAGAGGTAGAGGACTGTCACTAAATATGAAAGGCAAAAAAGAAGTGACTACATTCAAAAGTAAGTTGAAGATTCAACTCGTCTCTAGATGTTTGTTGCCAGGTGAATAAATATTCGTAGAAAAAATTCACTGAAAAAAAGTAAATTAAAATTGGGGAAGGGAATAAACACTTCATTGTGAAAACTCTCTACATGCTAAGCAACTATTTTCTGTTTTGTCAGCTGAGAAGACTCATTCAGCTTTCCCTGTTCCTATACCAAACAATAACATGTGCGAAGCCACAGAAAGACATGTGGAGAATTTGTTTTGTGTAAGGATATTACTACTGCAGAGCTACTTCTGTTATGTAGTGTACTGAAGATTATCACTGTTACACAATAAAAACAATTCGTGTTATGTACGAGAGCTGTTCGGAAAGTAAGGAACGATAGGTCGCGAAATGGAAACCACAGTGAAAATTAAAACTGTTTTATTTGCAACAGTTAGCTACAACTTCCAGCTACTTATCTCCATAGTCGCCAATCCGACTTAGGCGTTTGTCGTAGCGTTGTATCTACTTCCCAATACCCTCGTTATAGAAGACAGCCACCAGTGCTTTCCGCCAATTCTCTACGCTGACCTATAGCTCGTTGTCTGTGCCAAAATGTTGTCTTCATACCCAGAGGTTCATGTGAGCAGAGATTAAACTCAGAGGGAAACAATTAACGGGCTGTATTGTGGGTAATCAAACATTTCCAATTGAAAACGATGCAGGAGCATCTTCATTGGCCCTGGAGAATGCGGCTGTGAATTTTCTTGAAGAAGATATCCCACGACAATTATGTAATGTTGGCTGCATAGCTTCAGGCTAAATTTCTCACCAGGCCCTCGTATTTGGCGGGAAACACTGTTGTTCTGGGTATCTTTATGTGCTCCCTGTGTGCTCAAAACTAAAAAGAACGACGTAACGCGATCGACGGGCGTACTGGAGACACTGCCCAACACATCTGTGCAAAACTTCATCGGATTTGCACTGTGGTTTCCATTTCGTGACCGATCGTTCCTTACTTTCCGAATAACCCTCTTACTTAGGATGTGATCTGTGTCTGCTGTAGTGAACTGCCACTGATGATTGATTTCTCTAGATTTGATATAATTCTGCTTATGTTCTAAATTCAGAACATTTGCATTCTGCATATTATGTAAGTGTTATGCCCTTATATAGATATGCGTCATGGTTTCTTTATTTGTGCACCATGAAAAATGTAGCTATTGTATTTGTATCGCACTATGCGCCTAGAATGTAAATTGCCTGTGAACGAATAAATGAAAGTTTCTGACATTTGGTTCTGCTATGTTCCGCTCTGTCTGGTGTGAATGTGTCTTCGTAAGTTAGACGTTTGTAACTGCCGAATTATGACACTGATATCCCTTTTTTAAAATGGAGTTATATAGTTTTTCTGTGACCCATATATTGCCTCATCTCCAGTCGAATTCCTCCCATTATCTGTAGCAGCATATCTGTTATGAACTTTAGATACTTGTGGCTATTTAGAGTCTCACCAATGATCAGCGATGATTTTTTTAACTGAACAATAGAGCGTATTGTGAAGATTAATTTGCCCATGGTATGTAAGAGATGATACATCCATAAACAAAATATTGCATAGAAATGCCACATCACTTTGAAAGTTTGGTAACACCGTCTGGAGACTGTAACCCATTTTGAAAGTCATTGCCACGAAGTTGTAAATGCATTGAAATGTGTAGTATTTTCAGAATATTGCTTTGAATAATCCCACTTCTCATATGCCTCACAGTTCCACTTGGATTGTGACCTACCACAGTTGTACTTCCCTCATCATTCGGCGTTCTTTTGTCGTTGGTGTGGCGGCCACGGTGGCCGAGCGGTTGTAGGCGCTCAGTCCGGGACCATGCGACTGCTACGGTCGCAGGTTCGAATCCTGCCTCGGGCATGGATGTGTGTGATGTCGTTAGGTTAGGTAGGTTTAAGTAGTTCTAAGTTCTAGGGGACTGATGTCCCATAGTGCTCAGAGCCATTTGAACCACCTTTTGTCGTTAGTGTATTTTATTCTTCACACTACCAGTTTCCTGAAATTTTAAAGTAATGTTTGCAAAGAAAGATTGTGTGGCCTTCATACGTTAAGGATATCTTTCAGCATACAACAGCTGTAGCATTTTGGCGACAGATCTAAATCAAAATTGTAACGAGTTTATGAACTATCTCATAGGTTATGAAAGTTCGAATGACCTCTTGAACAAGTTGACTCATCAGTAAAACAGCAGAGCACCGACTGATGGGCTTCAAGCTCACAGATAAATACGTGAATCATATAAGAGAAAGCAGGTCTCCAGTGGCCTATGGGCACTGAAATAAATTAGTGGTGAAGGTTGAAAACTTGTGCCCGACCCGAACTCGAACACGGGTGCTCCGCTTCTCTAGAACAGTTGCCTTAATTGCCTCAGCCGTCCGAAGGAGCTTCATGGCCAACCAATATTCTTAACCTGTTACGTGCAAATAGCGGATGCTTCCATTAGCCCTGCTGGCCGCAGCGTTCACTAATTCCCGTAGGGTCGGAAGATGTGGTGCATCTCCACTGAAAGTTCGTAGAGGTATCCTCATTCACATATATACTGAAATGTGGTGTCTTTTCAGTCGGACATGTCTGTCAGACACTACTGGAGATACATTGGCCATGAAGATACAGCATTATGAGAAACAGGACTTCAGCTGGCTACGGGCACTGAAATAAATCAGTGGTGAAGGCTGAAAACTTGTGCTGATGTGGGACTCGTACCCGGATGCTCCACTTCTCTAAAATGGTTGCCTTGGACTGCCTCGACATTGTGGACATGCTTTCTGTGCAGATGCACCATGTCTTCTGGATCCTGCTGGACTTAAAAAATGTTATGAGCAGTGAGGGTAATGGAAGGAGGTGCTACTTGTGCAGGACAGGTTGAGGATTTGGGTCGGCCAAAAAGCGTGTCCAGATGGCCAAGGCATTTAAGTCGACCATTGTAGAGAAGGAGAGTATCTGGGTTTGAGTCCTGGTCGAGTACAAGTTATCAACCTTCAAACTGATTTATTTTAATGCCCATAGGTGGATGAAGTCCTGCTTCTGGTAATATCATATCTCTGTAACCGCTGTACCAACAGAAATGTCCGACAGAATAGACACCAAGCATATATATGTACTGTACCTGTCTCATGCGTTTGTTTAGAGTAGGGCTGAAGTTTGAGGACCTTCGTCTCCTGATGATGGGACAGTGGTCTGTGCCGGTGTTATCTTGTTATGATTTGATAAAGCTCCGTAAGTCTTATTTCATGGAAGTCCTGTCGAAGTGCCCTTCACAGTTCCACAGAAGAAAGTATATGCACACAGTCCAGCGAAAAGCCTTTTGAAGGAGGAGAGTCAGCGAGTTTTTGAAAGGTACCGACAGAGATGTAGAGCCATACTGACTCCAGTGCCATCCCCAGCTCCACTAGGTTTCACAGTTGAAGCTACGTGGCATGAACAAACCAATTGAGGTGGTCGCACAAATTCTCCCTTAGGTCTAAATCTGGAAGGCTTGGTGGCCAGGGCAGTGCGGTAAACTCATCCTGGGCTCTTTGAACCAAGAGAGTACACTGCACTCTGTGTGACACCTTGCATTGTGCTGTCAGTAGAGGCCACTGTGTTGAGGAAAAATAAACTGCGTATGAGGATGGAGACGGTCCCCAAGGATAGATGTATACGAGGTTTGTCCGGAAAATACTTATAAATGTTGAATAATAACTTTATTTTACAATTATTCAGGTATTACAATATGGTCTCCTTCAAAGTACTCGCCCTGAGACGCGATACACTTCTGCCAACGCCGTTTCCACTGTTGATAACACTGCTGAAAGTCTTCAGTTGTGATGTTGTTCAGTTGCCGTGTCGTTTCCGCCTTGATGGCTTCCACATCTCCCAAGTGCCGCCCCCGAAGCACCATTTTGCATTTCGGGAACATGAAGAAGTCACACGGGGCTAAATCGGGTGAATAAGGCGGGTGGTCTGTCACGGTGATTGAGCTTCGGGCCAAAATCTCGCGCACAACGAGCGACATGTGAGCGGGCGCATTGTCGTGATGAAGGATCCACCTGCCCCCTTTTGCCAACTCCGGTCGAACTCGGGCCACACGAGCTCTGAGACGTGTCAGAACTTCAACGTAAAAATTTCCGTTCCCTCTCTGGCCGGAAGGGACAAATTCCTTGTGAACAATGCCCCTAGAATCAAAGAAAACAATCAACATTGTCTTCACATTGGACCTTGATTTTCGCGACTTTTTTTGTTCTCGGGTCTCCTGCTAGTTTCCATTCCTTGCTTTGAGATTTGAGCTCCACATCGAATTCGTAAAACCAGAACTCGTCTCCAGTGATGACTCGGTTGAGAAAGTCCCCTCGTTCCTCCGCTTCCAACCAATCCTCAAAGCACTCAACCCTCTTTGCTTTCTGTTCTGGCGTCAAGAGCTTCGGTACGATTTTCGCAAACAATTTCTTCATTTCAAGTTTTTGTGTCAGGATTTCGTGAACGATTGTTTTGGGGATTGACAGCTCGTCAGCAATCATTCTGACTGTCAATCTACGGTCTTTAAGAACACAAGCCCGAATTCGTTCAACATTTGCATCGGAACTCGATGTCAACGGGCGTCCTGGGCGAGGGTCATCGTTCACTTCTTCTCGGCCATCTCGGAACCTTTTTAACCACTTGTTCACGGTTGGTTCCTTCAGAGAATTGTCTCCGTAAACCTGTTCCAAACACTCAAAAATCTCACGGCCATTCTTGCCTAGCTTTGCAAGAAACTTGATGTTGACGCGCTGTTCCTCAATCAGAGAGATCTCCATGCCGACGGCAGGTGAAAAAGGGTAACTGCCAACAAGCTGCCACACACTCCCACCTTCACGCAGAGTGCTCTGACTCGAACTGAGCGTTGATGGGATTGATTACAGCAGTTGTCCCACCTGGCGGTGACTGCAACTTGTAACATAAAGACATTATTCACACACAGTGTACTTTAACCACGGCAGCATTCGAACAGTTTATAAACTTAGCCACTTCGGAATTGCTTCCACCCTCGGCATGAAAGTCAGTGCTCTTACCATTTTGGAGTCAGACAAAGCGCTCGTTTTCCGCATTGTAACAACTACACTGTTTTCCATGTTCCCCCGTCATGCTTTATACACTGAAGAGCCAAAGAAACTGGTACACCTCCCTCATATCGTGTAAGGCCCCAGCGACCACGCAGAAGTGTCGCAATACAAAGTGGCATTGACTCGACTAATGCCTGAAGTTGTGCTGGAGGGAAATAACACCATAACACCCTGAGCCCTGAAGCGCTGTCCTTAAATCCGTAAGAATACGAGGGGTTGGAGATCTCTTCTGAACAGCACATTGCAAGGCATCCCAGATAAACTCAATAATGTTCATGTCTGGGGAGTCTGGTGGACAGAGGGAGTGTTTAAACTCAGAAGAGTGTTCCTTGAGCCACTGTGTAGCACTTCTGGATATGTGGGGTGTCGCTTTGTCCTGCTGCCGGCGGAATGCACAATGGACATTCTAATGGTACTTGAATTACGTAACCATTACGGCAGCTCACCTGAACCTCTCGATACCAGCAATATTCTACTGTGTTTCTGTAAAGTAGCTAACATATTTCTGAGACAACATTCAGATTTGATTTCATTAATGTAGAGGTACTTTGATACATCGATATGTTTATGTTGCAATGATATTATTCTTATGTGTATTCTTTCTTTTGTCACTATGATCTTTGACGTATTTGTAACTCCGAATTTTGGGCGCGTAAGTGATTATTAGTTAGTTAGAGAGTCGGACCTTGAGAAAGTCAAGTCTTGGACGTCATGTTGGAAAGACGCAAATTGTAACCAGTTTATAAAATGTGAACTTTAACAGTGAGGAAGATGTTTTCGAGTATGTTTTGTATTGTGAAGTGATGTTTTGTGTGTTACGTGATATTGCAGCAAAAGTAAAAAAAAAAAGAAGTATAACTTAAATTCGGAGTGCTGATTACTTTTTTACATCACCATTGTCCTGCAAAAGTGTAATCTTCAAGAATGGTTTGTGAAGCGCATCTACAAAACTTTTGAATATAGCAGAATAAAACCTAGGCCTCTCTGCATCTGAGCTTGGAATCATCACCACCTAGATTTTCGACGACTGAGCCATGATTTTACAACGAGACCAGCGTGGGAAATACGAAAAGATGAGTGCGTAATTTATTCATTATTACATGAAATGACTTTATTAACTGTGCTCTAATGACACCTGCCACATAATAACTTTGTTGTTGCCCGAAAATGCAGTATTTAGCAGCGTGAGCAACACCACAATCATTATTAAATTTTGACCTTTGTTGTGGTAGGATTGTTAGAACATGAATGGATGCAGGTGATCAGACAGGATGCTTATGTACATGTCGTATCTAGACGTATCTGGTGTCCCTTATCACTCCAACTGCACACGCGCCACACCATAAGGAGCCTCGAGCAGCTTGAACAATCCCCTGCTGACATGCAGGGTCCATGGATTCATGGGGTTGTCTCCATACCCGTACACATCCATCTGCTCGATACAATTTGAAACGAGACTCCGACCAGACAACATGATTCCAGTCATCAACTGTCCAATATCAGTGTTGACGGGCCCAGGCGAGCCATAAAGCTTTGTGTCATGCAGTCATCAAGGGCACACGAGTGAGGGTTCGCACTCTGATACTTGTTGATGGCCCAGTATTAAAACCTGCGCTATTTGCGGAAGGGTTACACTTCTGTCACATTGAACAATTCTGTTCAGTTGTTGTTGGTCCCGTTCTTGCAGGATCTCTTACCGCCGGCAGTGATGTTGGAGATTTGATGTTTTACCGGATCCCTGACATTCACAGATTCACAATAAACTCAAGAAACGCTTGTACTGGAAAATCCCCTCTTCATCGCGACGTGGGAGATGCTGCGTCCCATTGCTCGTGCGCCGACTATAATACCACGTTTAAACCCTCTTCTCTCCCTCAGCAAAGAGTTTGGGAGTAATAATAGATGAAAATCTAAATTGGACAGAGCACGTAACTGCAGTGTGCAAAAAATCATCAGCATCCCTTCATGTCCTACAAGAATACAAAAAAAAAAACTCTTCCCTTTCGATCTGAAAAAGAAATTAGTACAAACGCTTATACTCCCAGTCATAGACTACAGTGATATTATCCTACAAGGCCTCTCTCAGGAAAATTCCCGACGTCTAGAACTGGTCATGAATGCCTGCGTCCGATATATCTGTGACGTTCGACTTTTTGATCACATTTCACCAGCATATGCAAAATTGTCCTGGCTGCGTGCAGACAAACGCAGAGATTTCCATACACTCTGTCTCATCTACTGCCTTATAAATGTACACTGTCCCTCATATCTCTCCTCGTCCCTAACGCTAATGTCGGAACAACATGACAGAAACACACGTTCCCACTATAATAAAATCCTCTCCGTTCCACTGCATCGCTCAATCACCTTCTCCAAGTCCTTTACAGTAGCGGGAACCCGACTCTGGAATAACCTCCCTCGTTATGTTAGAGAACTTAAAAACATCACCGGCTTCAAAAAACAGTTAATGACGTATATACTTAAGCAACAGTAATGCCTTCCTCTGTACATGAATGCATTTCACCTCATTACTTCCCTCTTATCCCCTCCTTAAATCTCCCTTCCCCAAAACTCGCTATACTAGTAAAAATCTACTTTACACACCAAGATATTAATGTACATCTGCACAAACCTTCATCACTATTGCCAATCTTTCTCATGTTTGTCATTATTATTTGAGTTTTTTTACTGTTGTTATTATTGCTTTTATCATAATCTGTATGCATAGCACCTGTTGTAAAAATACTGCCACCATTGACTTTATTAGGTCTTAGTCATGTTTATCATTATTATTTGATTTTTTTTACTGTTACTATTATTGCTTTTATCATAATCTGTATGTATAGCACCTGTCGTAAAAATACTGCTGCATTTACTTTATTAGGTCTTAGTCACTACTTTTTATTCATATTGTCACTAGAGTAAGCTAATTTTCTCATTTAAACTATGGTCATGATGTAACTCTGATGTGTGAAATGCTGCATGTGTGGAACACTGGTCCGATGTAAGAGAGGGCCTGATGGCCCTAATCTGATCAGGTTAAATAAATACATAAATAAATAAATCTTGATAACCTCCATTGTAGCAGCAGTAAGCGATCTAACAACTGCGCCAGACACTTGTTGTCTTATTAGGCGTTGCCGACGGCCGTGTCGTCTTCTGCCTGTTTACATATCTCTGTATTTGAATACGCATGTCTATACCAATTTCTTTGGCGGTTGAGTTATATGCTGCATTGTTAGTACTGACACCAGCCGTCAGAGCGAGGTTACTGATGTCGAACACAGGTGGCGGTCACATTAACGTGGGTGGACCGTGTAGCTTCCGGGTAACGACTTTTTGAAATGTTGCTGGGACTTCGTGGACACTGTACTCGTTCTGTACATACCAGGTGATCAAAAAGTCAGTATAAATTTGAAAACTTAATAAACCACGGAATAATTTAGACAGACACACATGATTGGAATGACATGGGGTTTTAGTAGAACCAAAAAAAAAAAAAAAAAAAAAAAAAACAAGTATTGCTAGACGCGCGCGTCGTTTGGTGATGCTCGTGTGCTCAGCCGCCTCTTTCGTCGTGCTTGGTCTCCCAGGTCCCCAGACCTCAGTCCGTGCGATTATTGGCTTTGAGGTTACGTGAAGCCGCAAGTGTATCATGATCCACCGACATCTCTAGGGATGCTGAAAGACAATATCCGACGGCAATGTCTCACCATAAATCCGGACATGCTTTACAGTGCTGTTCACAACGTTATTCCTCGACTACAGCTATTATTGAGGAATGATGGTGGACATATTGAGCATTTCCTGTAAAGAACATCATCTTTGCTTTGTCTTACTTTGTTATGCTACTTATTGCTATTCTGATCCGATGAAGGACATTTTTTGAATGTTTGTATTTTTTTTGGTCCTAATAAAACACCATGTCATTCCAAGCATGTGTGTCAATTTGTACCTCTCTACCTACATTATTCCGTGATTTATTCAGTTTTCAATTTTGTACTGACTTTTTGATCACCTGGTACTTCGATTGGCCTGCTTTGGCCACCACGCCCTGTAAATTCCCGTTATTTCCTGACTCACTTTCGTGCCTGGTCTCTCCCACCCACCCCCTACGCTTTCCATCCCCTCCACACACACACACACACACACACAGAGAGTGAGAGAGAGAAGAGGAGACAAAGAGAGAGAACGGAAGCTAGCCCACGCCTGGGGACGGGACGGCCACTGGTAATTAGCAGTTATTTGTGTTGCCTCCGCGGTCGCTGTATCCGCTGCGACCCGTCGAGTCGCTTCGCCTCTACTGCGGGCTGGGCACCAAGGGGACCGGACGCCGCCGCCGCCGCCGCCGCCGCCACCGCCAAATTAAATTCCGATGCTGCGCCGGCCGCCACAAGAAATACTGTAGTGCTGCACGCCGGAGTCCCGGGCCTCACAAAGAGTCCGCAGAGCTGACGAGTCGCAATAACAGCCGGCCGGGCCGCTTCTTTCCGCCACAGCCAATTGCTGCGCCGTTTGCCTTCCTCCCAGCATCGACCGGCGTCTCCGACCGCAGTTGTTCTCTCCGAAGTTGGAAGTGTTTCCAGCGACGTTTTCTCGCTGTTAGCGGGTCATCAATAAAGGATTACCCGTCCGCGGGCTCGCGCCGAACCGACGGGGTGGAGAGACGCAGGAGAATCGTACAAACATCCCGTCGTAAGACCATCGCACACAGTCCCGTATGGACTACACAGTAAAATGCATCCCTGAGGCAGAGAAATAACTAATAGTCGAGAACAAATAGGTCGTCGGGTCCGGACGGAATTTCAGTTCGGTTAGCCCCTTAAACAGCTTGCATTTATCACTTAAACAGCTTGCATTTATCACGAATCTCTCGTCCTGCGCGAGGTCCTAGCGAGTGGGAAAAACCACAGGTGACTTCTGTATATAAGAAGGGTAAAAGAACGAAACCGCAAAATTACTGACCACTATCATTAACATCGGTATGTTGCAAAATTATTGAATATTTCTACGAATACAATAAATTTCCGAGATACGAAAAAAGTTATGTCCACGAAACAGCATTGTTTAAGGAAGCATAGCCCTTTCCTCACACGATATACTACGAATCGTGGATGAAGAGCAACAGGCAGATTCCACATTCCTAGGTTTCGGAAAAGCATTTGACACGGTGCTCCACTGCGGACTGTCAACAACGGTAGGCGCATATCGAATAGGTTCCCAGATATGTAAATGGCTCGAAGCGTTCTTAAATGCCGGCCGCGGTGGTCTAGCGGTTCTAGGCGCTCAGTCCGGAACCGCGTGACTGCTACAGTTGCAGGTTCGAATCCTGCCTCGGGCATGGATGTGTGTGATCTCCTTCGGTTAGTTAGGTTTAAGTGGTTCTAAGTTGTAGGGGACTGATGACCACAGATGTTAAGTCCCACAGTGCTCAGAGCCATTTGAACCATTTTAACCTTCTTAAATAACAGAAGTCCGCAGCTCGTGGTCGTGCGGTAACGTTCTCGCTTCCCGCGCCCGGGTTCCCAGGTTCGATTCCCGGCGGGGTCAGGTATTTTCTCTGCCTCGTGATGACTGGGTGTTGTGTGATGTCCTTAGGCTAGTTAGGTTTAAGTAGCTCTAAGTTCTAGGGGACTGATGACCGTAGATGTTAAGTCCCATAGTGCTCAGAGCCATTTGAACCAAATAACAGAACCCAGTACTCTGTCCTCGACGGCGAATGTTCATCAGAGACAAGGATATCGCCATGAGTACCCCAGTGTATTTTCTATATACACTACTGGCCATTAAAATTGCTACACAACGAAGATGACGTGCTACAGACGTGCCATTGGTTACCTCTTGTTTCCATTGACACCATTTTGAACAGTGGACGTTACATTTGAGATGTGTTACGGCCCGTGGCTCTACCCTTCATTCGAAACCCTACAGTTCAGCAGGATAATGCACGACCACATGTTGGAGGTCCTGTAAGGGCGTTTCTGGATACAGAATATGTTCGACTGCTGCCATGGCCAGCACATTCTCCAGATCTCTCACCAACTGAAAACGTCTGGTCAATGGTGGCCGAGCAACTGGCTCGTCACAATACGCCAGTCACTACTCTTGATAAACTGTGGTATCGTGTTGAAGCTGCAGGCGTATCAAGGCCGTTATTACGGCCAGAGGTGGTTGTTCTGGGTACTGATTTCTCAGGATCTATGCACCGAAATTGCGTGAAAATGTAATCACATGTCAGTTCTAGTATAATACACTCCTGGAAATTGTAATAAGAACACCGTGAATTCATTGTCCCAGGAAGGGGAAACTTTATTGACACATTCCTGGGGTCAGATACATCACATGATCACACTGACAGAACCACAGGCACATAGACACAGGCAACAGAGCATGCACAATGTCGGCACTAGTACAGTGTATATCCACCTTTCGCAGCAATGCAGGCTGCTATTCTCCCATGGAGACGATCGTAGAGATGCTGGATGTAGTCCTGTGGAACGGCTTGCCATGCCATTTCCACCTGGCGCCTCAGTTGGACCAGCGTTCGTGCTGGACGTGCAGACCGCGTGAGACGACGCTTCATCCAGTCCCAAACATGCTCAATGGGGGACAGATCCGGAGATCTTGCTGGCCAGGGTAGTTGACTTACACCTTCTAGAGCACGTTGGGTGGCACGGGATACATGCGGACGTGCATTGTCCTGTTGGAACAGCAAGTTCCCTTGCCGGTCTAGGAATGGTAGAACGATGGGTTCGATGACGGTTTGGATGTACCGTGCACTATTCAGTGTCCCCTCGACGATCACCAGTGGTGTACGGCCAATGTAGGAGATCGCTCCCCACACCATGATGCCGGGTGTTGGCCCTGTGTGCCTCGGTCGTATGCAGTCCTGATTGTGACGCTCACCTGCACGGCGCCAAACACGCATACGACCATCATTGGCACCAAGGCAGAAGCGACTCTCATCGCTGAAGACGACACGTCTCCATTCGTCCCTCCATTCACGCCTGTCGCGACACCACTGGAGGCGGGCTGCACGATGTTGGGGCGTGAGCGGAAGACGGCCTAACGGTGTGCGGGACCGTAGCCCAGCTTCATGGAGACGGTTGCGAATGGTCCTCGCCGATACCCCAGGAGCAACAGTGTCCCTAATTTGCTGGGAAGTGGCGGTGCGGTCCCCTACGGCACTGCGTAGGATCCTACGGTCTTGGCGTGCATCCGTGAGTCGCTGCGGTCCGGTCCCAGGTCGACGGGCACGTGCACCTTCCGCCGACCACTGGCGACAACATCGATGTAATGTGGAGACCTCACGCCCCACGTGTCGAGCAATTCGGCGGTACGTCCACCCAGCCTCCCGCATGCCCACTATACGCCCTCGCTCAAAGTCCGTCAACTGCACATACGGTTCACGTCCACGCTGTCGCGGCATGCTACCAGTGTTAAAGACTGCGATGGAGCTCCGTATGCCACGGCAAACTGGCTGACACTGACGGCGGCGGTGCACAAATGCTGCGCAGCTAGCGCCATTCGACGGCCAACACCGCGGTTCCTGGTGTGTCCGCTGTGCCGTGCGTGTGATCATTGCTTGTACAGCCGTCTCGCAGTGTCCGGAGCAAGTATGGTGGGTCTGACACACCGGTGTCAATGTGTTCTTTTTTCCATTTCCAGGAGTGTATATTTGACCAATGAATACCCGTTTATCATCTGCATTTCTTCTTGGTGTAGCAATTTTAATGGCCAGTGGTGTTTATGAATGATCTGGAGGACAGGGTGGACAGCAATCTGCAGCTGTTTGCTGATGACGTTGTGGTGTATGGGAAAGTGTCGAAGTCGAGTGACTGCAGGAGAATATGAAATGACTTAGACGAAATTTCTACACAGATCAAAAAAAGTTTTGCATCACCTAGGCTCCGAGAGTTCCGGAACCTGTACAGAAAATTGGAATAGAGATCAACATAAACATCATTTTCACCCTTTTTATTGCTCATGAAAACCACACATTGCATGTTGTACCACCAAACAGCGGGACCTTCAGAGGTGGTGGTCCAGACTGCTGTACACACTGGTACCTCTCATATCCAGTAGCACGTCCTCTTGCATTGATGCACGCCTGTATTCATCGTGGCATATTATCCACATGTACATCAAAGCACTGTTGGTCTAGATTGTCCCACTTCTCAACGGTGATGGTGATTTGGCGTAGATCCCTCAGAGTGGTTGGTGGATCACGTCGTCCATAAATAGCCCTTTTCAGTCCATCCTAGGCATGTTCGATAGGGAACATACCTGGAGAACATGCTGGCCACTCGAGCGACGTCGTTATCCTGAAGGAAGTCATACAATATGTGCGCGATGGGGGCGCGAATTGTGGTCCATGGAGACGAATGCCTTGCAAATGTGCTGCCGATATGGTTGCACTATCGGTCTGAGGATGGCATTCACGTATCGTACAGCCGTTACGGCGCCTTCCATGACCACTAGCGGCGTACGTCGGCTCCACATAATGCCACCCCAAAACGGCAAGGAATCTCCACCGTGCCGCACTCGCTGGACAGTGTATCTAAGGCGTTCAGCCTGACTGGGTTGACTCCAAACTCGTCTCCGACGATTGTCTGGTTGAAGCATATGCGACACTCATTGATGAAGAGAACGTGATGGCAATTCTGAGCGGTCCATTCGGCATGTTGTTGCCCCAGCTGTACCGCGCTGCGTGGCGTCGTGGTTGCAAAGATGGACTTCTCCATGGATGTCAGGTGTGAAGTTACGCATCATGCTGACTATTTCGCACAGTTGGAGTCGTAACACGACGTTCTGTGGCTTCACGAAAAGGATTATTCAACATGGTGGCGTGGCTGTCAGGGTTCCTCCGAGCCATAATCCACGGGTAGCGGTCATTCACTGCAGTAGTGGCCCTCGGGCGGCCTCAGCGAGGCATGTCATCGATTGTTCCTGTCTCTGCCTATCTCCTCCATGTCCGAACAACTTCACTTTGGTTCACTGCGAGGCGCCTGGACGCTTCCCTTGTTGAGAGTACTTCCTGGCACAAAGTAACAATGCGGATGCGATTGAACCGCGATATGATCGTCTAGGCATGGTTGAACTACAGACAACACGAGCCGTGTACCTCCTTCCTGATGGAATGACTGGAATTGATCGGCTGTCGGACCCCCTCCATCTAATAGGCGCTGCTCATGCATGGTTGTTTACATCTTGGGACTGGTTTAGTGCGATCTCTGAAAAGTCAAATGGACTCTGTCTGTGATACAGTTCCCACAGTCAACGTCTATCTTCAGTTCTGTGAACCGGGGTGATGCAACACCTTTTTTAATGTGTGTAGTTGGTGTGATGAGTGGCGTCTAGCTGTAAATGTAGAAACATGTAAGTTAGTGCAGATAAGTAGGAAAAACAAACCTGTATCGTTCGAATTAGCAGTAGTATGAGCTCCTCATAGAATCATGTCGATTGAATATTTCGACGTGATGCTGCAAAGCGCTGTGGAACGGAACCATCATGTAAGATATGTAGTAGCAAAGCGAATGGTCGACTTTGGTTTACTGGGAGAATTTTAGGAAAGTGTGGGTCATCTGTAAAGGAGACCGCATACAGAACACTAGTGAGACCCATTCTTGAATACTGCTCGAGTGTTAGGGATCCGCACCAGGACGGTTAAAAGGAAGACATCGAAGCATATCATTTTGCTGGGAGGTTCGAACAATACGCAGGTGTTAGATATATGCTTCGGGAACTCAAATGGGAATCCCTGGAGAGAAGGTGACGTTCTTTTCGAGGAACACTATTGAGAAAATTATGAGAACCGACATTTGAAGCTGCATGTAGAACAATTGTACTGCCGCTACCATATTAGTGCTCATACGGAAGCATATAGACATTCGTTTTTCTTTCTATTTTCGAGTGGAAAGGAAAGGAAATAACTAGTAGTGGTACAGTGGTTTGCGGAGTCTGTACGTATGTATGTATGTTGACATGGGTGTAGATACTGGACCCGCCAAGGGCGCAGAGATACCAGGGTTGCAAAAACTGAACGGCAAAAAGCCAAAAGAGAAAGGAAGTTTAAGAATTAACCCATATATGTGTAAGTATGTGAGTTATCTTACTGCTGTTGTCGACAGTGTCACACACTAAGCGTCTGGTCGAAAGCATCTCGAAATATATGGGTGCACATTACAATTGGGTGTGTCCACCCTCACCCTATATGACGACCTGAATCATTTTGGGCACACTTTGAATGAGGTGTCTTCAGTTTTCCTGGCGTAGTTCATGTCGAAGTACACTCCTGGAAATGGAAAAAAGAACACATTGACACCGGTGTGTCAGACCCACCATACTTGCTCCGGACACTGCGAGAGGGCTGTACAAGCAATGATCACACGCACGGCACAGCGGACACACCAGGAACCGCGGTGTTGGCCGTCGAATGGCGCTAGCTGCGCAGCATTTGTGCACCGCCGCCGTCAGTGTCAGCCAGTTTGCCGTGGCATACGGAGCTCCATCGCAGTCTTTAACACTGGTAGCATGCCGCGACAGCGTGGACGTGAACCGTATGTGCAGTTGACGGACTCTGAGCGAGGGCGTATAGTGGGCATGCGGGAGGCCGGGTGGACGTACCGCCGAATTGCTCAACACGTGGGGCGTGAGGTCTCCACAGTACATCGATGTTGTCGCCAGTGGTCGGCGGAAGGTGCACGTGCCCGTCGACCTGGGACCGGACTGCAGCGACGCACGTATGCACGCCAAGACCGTAGGATCCTACGCAGTGCCGTAGGGGACCGCACCGCCACTTCCCAGCAAATTAGGGACACTGTTGCTCCTGGGGTATCGGCGAGGACCATTCGCAACCGTCTCCATGAAGCTGGGCTACGGTCCCGCACACCGTTAGGCCGTCTTCCGCTCACGCCCCAACAGGACTACATCCAGCATCTCTACGATCGTCTCCATGGGAGAATAGCAGCCTGCATTGCTGCGAAAGGTGGATATACACTGTACTAGTGCCGACATTGTGCATGCTCTGTTGACTGTGTCTATGTGCCTGTGGTTCTGTCAGTGTGATCATGTGATGTATCTGACCCCAGGAATGTGCCAATAAAGTTTCCCCTTCGTGGGACAATGAATTCACGGTGTTCTTATTTCAATTTCCAGGAGTGTAGTTCACGAGTGAACTGCCTGATGTCAGTGTGCAACGGGTCACAATATTTCATCAAATAACCTTCCCACCATCCACGTACTGCTTCCTGCAGATTGCATCCTCAATTGGGCCAGACAGACGGAAGTCGGAAGGTGCGAGATGTGGGCTGTAGGGTGGACGAGGAGGAACAGTTCAGTGAAATTTTGTGAGCTCCTCTCGGGTGCGCAGACTTATGTGGGCCGTTGCCCTGTCGTGGAGAAGAAGTTTGTTTGCATTTTTGTGGCGACGAACACGGAGAACTCGTCTCTTCGATTTCACAGCTGCGTGCGTCCGGCCGGCACGCGGGAGAGTGGACCGCGACCTCGTTGCTGTGATGACAGACGCCTCGCCCAATGACTCACCGTGCTTTTGTTCACTGCTAGGTCTCCGTAGACACTCCCCAAGCGCCTAGGAATATCTACGATGCTCTGGTTCTCCGCCAAAACAAGCTCAATGAACGCTCTCTGGTTGGACTGCACCTCCATTACAGACGACATTTTGTAGGTTGCGCATAGTGCCGCCAGTTATCGGTAATTCATGAAACTATAGGGGCTGAAGCGGGAATATTCCACGAAGTCCCACAACAAATACCACATTTTTTTTTTCAACCGAAATTGGCGAGAAAAAAAAGTGTTGTGATACGCCCTTCGCAAGGTCTCCTATTCTTAATTTTCGTCTGTGTATGTATTGTAATATGAACTGTATTCCGTGTAACTTTAAGAAACCTGAAACAGTACACTGAAGAAGCTGTCATGTGAAACTCTCTATTATGCAGTGCAGTGCACAGTACTACAGTACATGACGTCACAGTACGTTACTTGCAATTCTAATACACGAAATTAACAAGGTAAAAATCACGCATAAAATTAGAAACTGTGCTTTGAAAGAATAAATGCCCAAAATGCTTCTGTCAATATTCCCTGAAAATGTAATTACCCAAACTGACTGAGTATAATTCTGAACACTGGACTACGGCCCAGGCGTTGAAGGCAATATTTCCACAGGAGCAAAGTATCCGGTTTACAGTCCTGACAGTAGTATTTACACCACCCTGATGTTGCCAAAAGTTAATAATTATTGAGCTACTATAAACACAAAATAAAAAAGTAAAGAAATGTCATTTACTGCTCATGACAATATTTGACTGTCATTACTTACCTGTAATTTTCTAAGACCATAATATTTACATTTATCTGTTGTTGAAGAGAAATTCATTGAGAAATACGAATATAAAATAAAATAAGTAAATAAACGCGAAATGTGTGAGTTAGAATATGGTTTTCGTTTCTTACCTGCTATATCATTAAGGCTATAATGTACTCTAGCTGTATTTTGAGATTTTAATTGCATTTGGTACTTTATGTAAGTGCGTTAGACCATAGTAGCAACAGGTAAATCACAATTCAACGTGACAATTGCAAATATGTTTGTCGTTTCGGAGAGTATATTCGTTTATAAAAGTCATCTTGTACTACGGCCGTATACTTCGTCGATCACCGTTCCTGAGGTTAAGTTTCTCGCTGTTCTCATTTCTGCTACATCTCATTACTTTCGTCTTTCTTCGATTCACTCTCAGTTCATATTCTGTACTTATTAGACTATTAATTCCATTCAGCATATCCTGCAATCCTTATTCACTTTCACTGAGGATAACGTCATCAGCGAATCTTATCATTGACATCCTCACACCTTGAATTTTAATTCCACTCTTGAATCTTTCTTTTATTTCCGTAGTTGCTTCCTCGACGTATATATAGAACATCCCTGTCTTATAAATTTTTAATTCGAGCATTTCATTCTCGCTGTTCCACTCTTCTTGTTCCCTCTTGGCTGTTGTAGATATTGTATATGACCCGTCTCTCCCTATAGCTTTCCCCTATTTTTCTCATAATTTCGAATAACTCGCACCATTTGACATTGTCGAACGCTCTTTCCAGGTCGATTAATACTATCAACGTGACTTGATTTTTCTTTATCCTTGCTTCCATCGTCAAACGCAACGTCAAAGCTGCCTCTCTGGTACTTTTATCTTTCCTAAAGCCAACCCGATCATCATCAACACATCCTCAATTTTCTTTTCCATTCTTGCATATTATTCCTGTCAGCAACTTGGATGAATGACCTTTTAAGCTGATTCTGCGATAATTCTCGCCCCTGTCAGCCCTTACAGCCTTTGGACTTGTGTGAATGATGTTTTTTTTCTAAAGTCAGATGGCCTATCGCGTGACTCATACATCTGCACACCAACATGAGTGATTTGCCACTTTCCCCAATGATTTTAGAAATTCTGATTGAGGGTTATCTGTCCCTTCTGCCTTATGTGATCTCAAGCCATCCAAAGCTCTTTTAAATTTTGCCGGCCGCGGTGGTCTAGCGGTTCTAGGCGCGCAGTCCGGAACCGCGCGACTGCTACGGTCGCAGGTTCGAATCCTGCCTCGGGCATGGATGTGTGTGATGTCCTTAGGTTAGTTAGGTTTAAGTAGTTCTAAGTTCTGCGGGACTGATGACCACGGTAGTTAAGTCCCATAGTGCCTAGAGCCATTTTTTTTAAATTTTGATTATAATACTGGAGCACCTATCTCCCCTATGTTGGCTCCTATTTCTTCTTCTATCACGTCATCAAACAACTCTTCCCCCTCATAAAGACCTTCAGTGTACTCTTTCCACCTATCTGCACTCTCTTCTGCGTATAGCAGAGGAATTGACATTGCACTCTTATTGTTACCACCCTTGCTTTTAATTTCACATTTTTCATGCAGCCATTTTGCTTTAGCTTCCCTGCACTTTCGATTTAGTTCATTTCTAAGTGACTTGTATTTCTGTATTCCTGAATTTCTCTGAACATTTTTGTACCTCCTTCTTTCATCGATCAGCTGAAGTATTTCTTGTGTTACTCATGGTTTCTTCGCAGTTAACTTCTTCGTACCTAAATTTTCCTTTCCAATATCTGTGACTACCCACTTTAGAGACATCCATTCCTCTTCAACTGAACTGGCTACTGTGCTATTCCTTATCGCGATATTTATATCCTTAAGAAACTTCAAGCATATCTCTTCATTCTTCAGTACTTCCGTATCCCACTTCTTTGCTTATTAATTCTTGCTGCCTAATCTCTCAAACTTAAGCCTACTCCTCGTTAATAGTAAACTGTTTTCTGACTGCTACACGGTACGACTTACAATTCAATATCTGATCTCGGATTCTCTGCCTGATGATGATGCAATCTGAGTGAAATTTTCCCATGTCTCCCAACCTTTTCTAAGTATAACTCCTCCTCTTGTGATTCTTGAACAGACTATTCGTTATTACCAGCTGAAATTTAGAGCAGAACTCAATTAGTCTTTCTTTGCAAAAACAGACATAATGTCTGATGGGATAACAGGAATCAGTGATTTTATAATGTTACTTATAATCCGTCTTGATTGCAAATTTTTTTTTATTCATATGACCTGTTACGGTTCATTCAGAACCATCTTCAGATCTTTCACATGCTGCATGTGAAAGTTACTGAATTTGGACGGGTTACTCCAGTAACTGAAATATCAGATCTGAAGATGGTTCTGAATGAACCGAAACCTGCATGTGAAAGTTGCTGAATTTGGACGGGTTACTCCTGTAACTGAAATATCAGATCTGAAGATGGTTCTGAATGAACCGAAACCGGTCATATGAATTTTAAAAAAATTTGCAATCAAGACGGATTATAAGTACCATTATAAAATTAGTCTTTCTCCTCTATCATTCCTAGTACCAAGCCCATATCCTCCTGCAACCGTTTTTTCTACTGCTTTCCGTACATTCTTGCCTCCCATGGTTATTAGACTTTCATTTCCCTTTATGTGTTTAATTAATCGTTCACTATCTTCATATGCTTTCTGTTGTGTCGTCCGAACAACACTAGGGCAAATACATCACGGGCGCAAAGGTGCGAGCTGGTGCCAGCGTCACAGAGAATAGCCACTTGCGAAGTTCCACCAGCACCACGAGCGGCGCTGAGGATATATCAACATCGCCACGGTCAATTGCCGGCCGAGACAATCCGTCAATGACCGGATGGAAACGTACAGAAGCTCACTTGGTCCAGGGGAACAACAATTTTCCAACAAGGCAACACCTCCAATCTGTAGCAGTATAATTACGGAATTGAGATATGTAGTTGCTGGATGTGAGCTTTTCCCGCCAAATAAAGACATCCAACACCTGAAAATTGAATTTTATAAATAAACAGTATATCCTCTGATGTATAATTGACATTGACTTCAATTTTGTATCATGAGATCCTTTCTCTCCAGCACAGACTGAACCTTTTTTTTTTTTTTTTTTGGTTGGGTAGGGAAGGGAGGACTGGGGGATTCCCAGGAGGGGTAGCGATAATTAATTGATCAATTTAATTAATTAGTCAAGTAATTTGATATAAAAATGTGCTTGTATCGGTGAGGGACATAAGGGGGGGGGGGGGTTGGAGATTTTTCAGTTATGAGGAGGAGGAGGGCGAGGGATGGGGAATTTCTCAAAAGGAAATATTATCCCAATGGGGTCATAAATCAACCCCTAGGTAGTCATAAACAGCTGGTTAAGGGGAGGGGAGGGTGTTATAAATCGGCTAAATTTGCTCTTGATGTAGGTAGCCCACAATGTGGGGACATGTGGACTTTGCCCTGTTACTGAGATTCGCCAGAAACGAAACGTGTTTCGGATTGCACTTTTAACTGGTGGTCGCCATGTCCAGGTAGGATAACTGACTAGGGAGATTGGCGACTCCATGGAGTGTTCTGTGCGCCACGACCAGGTAATGGATATAATAGGAAGGAGAAACAGCATTGGTCGTATTTTTTTGTTTTATTATCCGCAAAAGCTCTAAGGTTGTTGATACCAGTGCCTACCAATTTTAATTGTATATTACAGCACTGAGGATGGTCACTAAGTGACTGAAAATCGATTTTGCGGATAATAAAACAAAAAAATTCGAACAATGCTGTTTCTCCTTCCAATTATAACTAGGGAGACACAGGTCGCTGAACTGACACCCTATTTAAAGACTAGCACCAGGGCATTGAGCCATAGAAGATTATTATTACTAGAATCTGTACATATATGCAAGTATTGGGACAAGGAGGGAACGTCATCTAGTGAACTCTTAGAAGAGAACAGACAGCTGTCGTAAATTGTACTTACTATATACTGTGAAGTTTACCTACGATTATTTGCACTTAGCCATTGAGGGCCTTTTTGTGTTATATTACAAGCAGTGTTGTAGATTTTATTATTCAACAAGTCGCCAAGATCAGTAAACCATTTTAACTCATTTGTGTGGCTTTGTTACTAATTTATTGGAGTGTTGTAGAACCTACGTTTTCCTATACTGTTACACGAGTCCGGGGCATAGCTATGTAATAGTGGCAGGGAGAAATTGTCTTAGCGGTGTACTGCATCAGAAGCATTTTTACGAACTCACAAATTCGGCCCACCATAACAACAGTGGCAACTCGGCCTCCACAGCAGTAGCCGCGAGACCTTTACAAAAACTGGTGACGAGGGTTTACAAAACTATCTCTTCATCTTCAGGTTGTGGAGTGGGAATGTATACCCGAACTATGTTTGTCTGACTTGGCTTGCTGTCAGTTCTAATGAGGACATCCTAATCACTCAGCTGTTCACAGTAACTCACTCGCTGTCCTACCTTGCTATTCATGAACAATCCTACTCCTGCCATACCATTTTCTGCTGCTTTTATATTACCCTATATACTCAATTGACCAGAATTCCTTCTTGCCATTTCGCTTCACTGACCACCGCTATATCTAGATGGAGCCTTAGCGTTTCCATTTTCAGATTTTATGGCTTCCGTACCACGTCATAGTTCTGACGTTCCACGCCCCGTCTCATAGAACGTTGTCGTTTCGTTGGTTATCCAATTTTTTGCTCACCTCGCACTTGGTGGTGCCCTCCCGGAGATCTGAACGCGGACTATTTCGGAATATTTTGTCGTTGGAGAGATCATCATGACACTTTTTCAATTACAGGCCACATGTCTTGTGGATACATATTACATGTATTTAATGCCTTGGTTTCCATTGCCTTCTGCATCCTCATGCCACTGATCATTGCTGATTCTGCCGCCCTTAGTGATAGTTTCCCACCCTTAGGACAAGAGACCACCCCGAACCTCTGTCCGCTCCTCTGCACTCTTTCACAAGCCTTGACTTCTTGTGCCGGAAGTCTTCGGCCGCCATTACTGATGATGTTTTTTTTGAAAAATGATGTAGGCAGCGGCGGGGTTCGAACACGGAACTTACGACGTTTCAGTTGCCAATAAAAGCCGGTATCTCTAGACCACTGGAGCAAGCCCGCAGGTATGACGATTGATCGATCCGTTAAATTTAAAGGTTGCTTCATCCGAACAAAGAATTAGTTCGTTGAAAAGTTCATTTTCTTCACAGATGTTGATGAACCACTCACAAAAAATGGCTCTGAGCACTATGGGACTCAACTGCTGAGGTCATTAGTCCCCTAGAACTTAGAACTAGTTAAACCTAACTAACCTAAGGACATCACAAACATCCATGCCCGAGGCAGGATTCGAACCTGCGACCGTAGCGGTCTTGCGGTTCCAGACTGCAGCGCCTTTAGCCGCACGGCCACTTCGGCCGGCGAACCACTCACAAATTTCAGTTTTCCTGTCTCCTACAGGATTCATCCTTGTTACACAGGCCACACCACACCAATCAAAACACCGATGACTCAAAACAAGGGGAAACTTACCAACAATCATTCTGCTCACCATAGCCACTCTTCCTAAATATGTTCTTTCAGACATATCCAAAAGAACACACACCTTTTCAACACAGCAGCTAGTATGAATCAAGACACAAAGGAATTAAAGACATGGCTGCCAGTGAGCATTGATTTATATCAATAGGACAAGTTGAAAATTCGTGCTGCACCAGGATTCGAACCCAGGGCCCTAACTTACTAGGCAGATGTTCTCACCACTATGCCATCTGGACACAGTGGTCAACCCAACTGCACGAACTACACTACCACGCCTCCTTTTGGACCCAAATTCTCATTTCATACCACGCAGTACTGATGCAGTTTCCATATTCATTAGCAATACCTAGTGCCAGCTAATTCCTTTGTGTCTTGATTCATAGTGGATGCAGGATCAAAACGGTGTCAGTTCTTTAGGGCATATCCGAAAGAACAGACAACACATATTCATAATTAACACGATTAACATGACAGCGAGTAATGAGGCTAATGAGCAGGGGCAAAAAATAAATGTCGGTCTCCCGTCGGGTAGAGCGTTCGCTGGGTGCAAGTCTTTCGATTTGTCGCCACTTCAGCAACTTGCGCGTCGATGGGGATGAAATGATGATTAGGACAACACCACACCCAGTCCCTGAGCTGAGAAAATCTGCGACCCAGCCGGGAACCGGACCCGGGCCCTTAGGATTGACATTCTGTCGCGCCGACCACTCAGCTGCTGGGGACAGACAAGAGCTGGGGCACTACGTCAGCAGTGTGTGGAATAAGTTGAGAATTTGGGTCTGACGAGAGTTGTGCAAGGGTAGTCTGTGTGGACCTGGGGACTACTGTGTCTGGATGGCGTAATGATCAGCGCGTTTGCTTAGTAAGCAGAAGACGCTGGTTCTAATCCCTGTCTAGCGCAAATTTTCAGTTTGCCCCATTGATGTAAATCAGTGCCTGCTGGCAGCTAATATCCTTCATTCCTTTATGCCTTCATACACTGTTTTATTCAGGCTGTTGGCCAAGAGGGTGTGTATAGAAGATGTAAATCATGTTTCAAGGTATTTCTCACTCTTCGTGATTGAGGCTGAAATGAAATTTGGTGCACTTTCGTTAGATTTGTGTAAATTAGAAAATAAGGCAATAAATGTGACGCAAGAGAGAGTACGTTCATCTTGTGGAAGTCTGTTACCTGTGTTACAGCCCCCACCCTCTGTACAGGCTCTGGAAACAGCTTGTTGGCTCTCAGCGTAATGGGGAAACCCCCACTTACTTTACGACCCAGTTTCGGTGGCAGCCGGATTACAACGGCCCTGCGCCACCGAATTTTAGGTCGCGTGGAATTATTAATTAAAGTGGCATCAGACGCCCGACCTCTGCCGCTCCGCCACTGTTGCAAAATGAAATTCATTAACATCCGATTATGTTAATAATGCGCCAGATTTGCGCATTCCGGCGTTACGGCCAGATATTTCAGCTTCAAGCGTAATTAGCCTCGCGCCGTTCGCGCAGTTCGGCCGCGAGAGGCGCCACCGCCCCTGCTTCCGCCGGCAATTGTTTCTGCGCAAAGAGTTTCAACTGTTCTCGCTTTCGAATGCGCACGCGCGCGCCAGAGAGAGAGAGAGAGAGAGAGAGAGAGAGAGAGAGAGAGAGAGAGAGTTTGTGCCTCCGCGACATCTTAGGTGAGGTGTAAATAGCGATGGCGGACGTTTATAGGAGCAACTTCGCTGCTCTAAAGGGCCGTTTTCAAGTAAATGTTCGAAGCTAATTTTTCGGTAGATACATTTAGAAGCGGTCTTTAGAAGGAACTTGAAACTGCGATAAAAAAATAATCATGTAATTAAGGCAGTACTTTAAAGTTAACCTTTGGACTGTGTCTACATTCTAAGAAACAAGTAACTATAACAAACTGTAGTGAATGTGTTGTGAAAAATGAAAATTCGCCAAGACTGGAATTAGAGCTTAGATTCGCTGATTTTTGTGAGGAACTGTCTTACCCATTTTTAGTAAATATTTGATTTTTTAAATTCTTTTTGAAACAGCTGACTCATTTCAACCTGTACTGTTTGCTCTTTCCTCAGCTTGTCTGATTCTTGAGACCCTACTCCATAACATGGCATGGAGGAGAAATAGCTGTAAGAAGAACGGAAATCCAGTGAGGTGACTTTACAAAAGTCTTGTTGTAGTGGCAATCGAACGTACACCTTCTGAGTGAAAGTGAGGAATAGTGTTTCTCTTTTTAGGACATCCAACCTCCCTTCCAGCCTTTCCATTCACTCTTGATGTTAAGACTTTCGGCTAGCTCCTTAGCTCTGTTCCTGAAATCTGACGTTAATTTACATACATACAGTTTTAAAAGTTTTAATGTTCTTCTGATTTAAAGTGAAAAAAAGAGGCTTTTATCAGCTTGACAGTTCAGTTACTATACTTTTTATCCATGTATGAAGGTTATGAAAGTAAATAAATAATGCCAAATTATACTTACTTTAAAATTTAAATTTTCATTAATGATTCTTTTGTATTATCTCCAACATTTCCACAGTTCATCGTTTCATATTTTCAGAGTTATGTACGGGCCTTTGTGGCCACTGTGGCGACGTTGGGAGCGATTATGCTGTCTGGTCACATCTGCAGTCTCTCCGAATTCCGTTGTCGTTGATGTACCTTTTATTATGCAGTGAGTTACTTCAGCGAGTTACTTCAGTCATCACATTAGATTCTTCAGAAGGCCAGCAGCCATTATCAAGTGAGGTATGGTGAATAATCATACTAACCTCATAAATGTATAGCTTGCGTGGGTCTCCAGTGACAATTTCTTTTAATGTTATTTACAGTGACAGTGTTTGACATTCCTTCTATCATTACTTATTGCTAAGCGGACATAGTTACCATTCCATGAACTGAAAATGGATAAACTTATTCCTCCAACTGCATCCAAATACTACTACCAGAGATAATTACACATTATACAGCTCCATTCGTGATCCAAACCATGAACTAATGTACCTTATTTTGCCGTAAGTGATATGGATCAACTGAATGAAATCGGCCAAAATGAAATGAATGGAATCAGTGGGGTTGAAATCAATGGTAAAACGTTGACATGACATTATATTAGAGAAAATAAATAATAAATGCTGAACGTGCAATGTAATGAACACTTCGTGTGTAGTGCTACTTTCTAGTTTGCCATCATATGTCGCAACACTGCACTAACAGCACGCAGCTAAACGCAATTCGAGTAGATGAAAACCCTTGTTGTGAGTTCACTATATTGGTTCGGGGCAGCAACTGTTTAGATACTATATATTCTTCTGTAAACTCTCTTCCTTGCTATACTACTGGCCATTAAAATTGCTACACCAAGAAGAAATGCAGATGATAAACCGGTATTCATTGGACAAATATATTATACTAGAACTGACATGTGATTACATTTTCACGCAATTTGGGTGTATAGATAATGAGAAATCAGTACCCAGAACAACCACCTCTGGCTGTAATAACGGCCTTGATATGTATGGGCATTGAGTCAAACAGAGCTTGGATGGCGTGTACAGGTACAGCTGCCCATGCAGCTTCAACACGATATCACAGTTCATCAAGACTAGTTACTCGCGTATCGTGACGAGCCAGTTGCTTGGCCACCGTTGACCAGACGTTTTCAGTTGGTGAGAACTCTGGAGAATGTGCTGGCCAGGTCAGCAACCGAACATTTTCTGTATCCAGAAAGCCCGTACAGGACCTGCAACATGCGGTCGTGCATTATCCTGCTGAAATGTAGGGTTTGGTAGGGATCGAATGAAGGGTAGATCCACGGGTCGTAACACATCTGAAATATAAAGTCCACTGTTCAAAGTGCCGTCAATGCGAACAAGAGGTGACCGAGACGTGTAACCAATGGCACCCCATACCATTACGCCGGGTGATACGCCAGTATGGCGATGACGAACACACGCTTCCAATGTGCGTTCACCACGATGTCGCCAAACACAGATGCGACCATCATGATGCTGTAAACAGAACCTGGATTCATCCGAAAAAATTACGTTTTGCCATTCGTGCACCCAGGTTCGTCGTTAAGTACACCATCGCAGGCGCTCCTGTCTATGATGCAGCGTCAAGGGTAACGGCAGCCATGGTCTCCGAGCTGATAGTCCATGCTGCTACAAACGTCGTCGAACTGTTCATGCAGATGGTTGTTGTCTTGCAAACGTCCCCATCTGTTGACTCAGGGATCGAGACGTGGCTGCACGATCCGTTACAGCCATGCGGATAAGATGCCTGTCATCTCGACTGCTAGTGATACGAGGCCGTTGGGATCCAGCACGGCGTTCCGTTTTACCCTCTTGAACCCACCGATTTCATATTCTGCTAACAGTCATTGGATATCGACCAACGCGAGCAGCAATGTGTCGATACGATAAACCGCAATCGCGATAGGCTACAATCCGACCTTTATCAAAGTCGGAAACGTAATGGTACGTATTTGTTCTCCTTACACGAGGCATGACAACAACGTTTCACCAGGCAACGCCGGTCAACTGCTGTTTGTGTATGAGATATCGGTTGGAAACTTTCCTTACGTCAGCACGTTGTAGGTGTCGCCACCGGCGCCAGCCTTGTGTGAATGCTCTGAAAAGCTAATCATTTTCATATCACAGCATCTTCTTCCTGTCGGTTGAATTTCGCGTCTGTAGCACGTCATCTTCGTGGTGTAGCAATTTTAATGGCCAGTAGTGTATATTTGTGAACAATTATCATCACCCATCTTTACAGGCTTTTCTTAGGCCCTCGCAGAATTGAGCTAATGGGAGTAGAAAATTTCTTGTCGTTAAAAACTTTCTTTTCATCGTATTGATTTTTCTGTGGCTATAAAAGCGAACAGCAATTCTGTGTCCTTGCTGCTTCAAAGATACTTACTGAATTTTTCTTTATACAGATTTTATCATTGGTTATAGACTTTGCCTGAATCAACGAGAATTAAGTAGTTAAGAATGTATAACTTGAGTTATTGCATAAATTCATAGCTTGGAAATCAAAGGCATAAAAGCAAATCTGCATTTATGACGCGAGTATTTACACAGGGACCAAACTACGAGGTCAGCAAGCCTTCCACCCAATATGTATCTAACCGAAAAGTGTCCTCTGAGAGGAATTGCACAGAAAACAAATTCTGATGAATCCGATTGTGATAGAGAATCAATAAAAAGCAAGAGGCAGAAATAAATAGAGGCGAGACGCAAAAAAGATAACAAAAAAAGTTATAACCAATGTTGGGGAAATGATACAGGCAAATGGCATAGAGCGAAAAGCTCACGAACAGAGAGATCAAAGATGAGCAGAGCTTCCTAGAAGACTGGCTATGTCGACAATAAATCATGCCTGTTGCGTAAAGTAAAAGTGAGACATGACAACACTGTCATCATGCCAGAAACCCGATTCACGTCAGGAACGATGGTCAGGGGATGGGTACAATAGAAAATATCAAGAAACTAGATGTAGATGTAGAACTAGATAGAAGACTCATCAGAAAAATCCTAGGGCCCAATAAGAGAGAAGGCTACAGACTGCGGAGTAGACAGAAGACCGAACAGGTATCTAACGCAGTATATGGCATAAAAAAACGTGGGCTGAAATTTTAAGGACATATAAAGAACATGCCTGACAGCCGACAAACTAAACACTCCTTGAAATACACAGAAAGCGTTAAGAACACGAAGTGGATTACCACAGTCAGAGAAGACCTGAAGGATGAAATTTTGTCAAATGCACGCATTGTGGTGACCACGGCTGTTATGTAAAATAAATTGTTGTTAGTATACAGCAACCAGCCACAAACTGGTTTTAGGTTACTTTATTCAAAACATGCAGTTGCTGGTTTCAAGCTTACACAGTTCATCGTCAGACAGTTTTAATGCTTTCGTCAAAACATATCCTTTCTTGATATGAATTTACTGACGAGCTGCCGTGAAGTGTCCGTCTTGGAAAAAAACTGTGGAAACAAATGCTCAAGATGGACATTTCACGCTAACTAATTACATAAAACAAACGCATCATATGTTTTGAGAAAAGCATTAACGATATCTTACGATGGACTGTGTAAATTCGAAACCAGTGATGGTACTTATTGAATAAGATAACCTAAAACCAATTTGTGGCTGGTTGCTGCATACCATCAAAAATTTATAGACGTGAAAGACGATGGCGAAACATACTCAGATACACAACATAGATAAAACATTCAGTCACAGCTATTACGGTATGCTGATAATTTTTACTTTTGTAGGTTCTAACTAATAGTGGACGAAACAATTTCTGTGCCATATGCGTTTCGCTTTTATTATTTGCAAAGAATCTTCAGTGTTCCGGAATATGTACATATTTTTGTGTATACTACATATTTTACATTTGAGACGTGTATATAGGTTATAGACAGTTTGCTTTTCTGTGATATAGTAAGAATATAAAGTTCTGTAGATGTTGTTCTACATGTCACGATTCTGTTCCATTTTAATGCTGCTCTTCTTCTTGTAGCTGCCATTTGAAATTTTGTTTTCTGTCACAGAGTACTCATGCGGAAAGTGAGCGAAGCGATCAAAAAATTCAAGACAGGAACGACTTAGTCGGGAGAAAGAAAGAAAATGCACACTGAGAAGATGAATGAATTATGGTGCCTAAGAAAATCTCACATCAGGTAGAGGCTTCGTGTGGTACTCTAGTGGTTTATACGTGTATAATAATATTAATTTTATGATGCATAGGTGCAGACGAATGAAAATTCGTACCAAGGTCTGGATTCGAACCCAGCTCTCCTACCCTCTAGGCAGATGCGCTAACCGCTACACCACTCCGGCACATAGCTTTGCATAACTGCACGGAGTAGCCTATCATGCCTCCCTCCTCAATCCAAATTCCCGTTCATGCTTCAATGCTGTTCGGGTTTAGGGGGAATACCAAGTGGGTAGAGGTGTGTGTGGGAATTCTGATAGAGCAAGGAGGCATGCTAAGATAGTCCGTGCAGTTGTGCAAAGCCACTGCGCTGGGTGGAGTAGTGGTTAGCGCATCTTCCAAGTCAGCAGGAGAACTCGGTTCGAATCCCGGCCTTGATACAAATTTTCATTCGTTGCTTGAGTCTGCGTGTTTACATAATAGGTGTTTAAGACTTGAAAAGGTCTGGAACCGTATAGTCTGGCGTATACTCACAATAGATGTTTGAGACTTGAAAAGATCTGGAACAAAATAGTTTCATTTGAGTATTAAATTTCTTCTGTGTTTGATTCCTGCAGCTGTATTGTCCCGGAACAGCAGCTTCTAAAACCGGAGCAATAGGCGAATCAAGCTTCAGTCGCGCGGGGCTACGTTATCAGTGTTTTGCAGTGTTCGTCTATACTGGAAGTTATCACTAGCGTATCTAAGGCAGCCGTGGACGCATCATAAAGAAGCCCCTAGATGAAGCCTGTATCGCCCAGATTTCAGTGGCAAAATTTTTCGGTGTTGCGTAGCCCATCCATCGAAGAGTTGTGTGCGTTACCAGCGGTTTGTTAGCTCGTTTCTGCCTCGCTAATTAAATGAAACTGTGCGACTGTTGCTAAAAACGGGACATTTAATCTTCCACCGAAGCCGTAAATTTCCCTCCAGTTTCTCTCTCCCCTCTCACCCCCCACCCAGACACTCACCAGTCCACTACCAATCTCCCATCTCTTCCCACACCCGTGCCCATTTTCCAACATGACTTGCCACTCCCTCAAAACAAGAAAATAAAAAAATTGCGCTCCGAACTCATATTTCACGGCCCTGAATCCAATTAGCGTTACATCAGCGAACGGACCGTGTATCACAGGTTAATATTTTCCGCCAATACCCGTCGCTTTATGCAAATGTGGGCAGTTTCCCCTCTCTGCCGTACACGACTTCCGCAACTCGATGGAGCGTGTGTGTGTGTGTGTGTGTGTGTGTGTGTGTGTGTGTGTGAGTGTGTGTGAGAGAGAGAGAGAGAGAGAAAGAGAGAGAGAGATAGATAGATAGAGAGAGAGAGAGAGAGAGAGAGAGAGAGAGGGAACGAGAGATAGGAAGAACAGAGGGAAACAGAAAGTGGTTGGATTGCGGACGCATGTTACGCGAAGTCGCGGTTACGAACAGCAAGTGCAGATCGCAGACGCCTCTCCTGGAACTGTTCCGGAAATGCTGGACCCAGGCTGCTGGAGCCGCCATCGATTCGCCATAAAACAGGGCGCGCCCTGGAACTCCGGCCACACACTCCAGTGGTTCCAGCCGCGAAGCCAATTTCGGCCACAACACTATGCTCTAGATTAACGATATAGTTTTTCCTATATCGCAGTGAGAAACGTGGTAAAACCAAGCGCAAGAAGAAGTACAGTAATGAGACAATGTTTCCGCAGAGTTCACGCCCGATCAGGAAGACTCCATGCTTTCTTGTGATCACATTATGATTTCTCCGATTCCATTAACGTTATGTTTTACGTATATGTTGTTATTGTTTGATATGTAAGGACAAATATCAGAGATTTCCACTTAAAGCGTAAGAAGTTGGACTGCGCAAAGCTGTGGGTTTTGCAGATGGGTACAATTTAAATATCTCTGCATGAAAAACACTGAAGAACAAACAGCACACAATTTTAAAAATTTGTATTTCAATGCAATAACGGGTTTTGGGCTATCACGCCCAATTTAATATGGCTAACATTTGCATTTACAGTAATGGAATTGTCAGCAACATGTTATCTAGTCCAGCGACATGTCATCCAGTCCTGAACCGTACAAGAACATTTGAGTATTTGTATGTTGGTTGGATAGCAAAACCATGCTAATGTGTCTGCATTTGATTAGATGAAGCGAAACAGTTGCATACTTTTACAGTAAGACAGAATTGAAAAAAATAATTTATTTCATAAAATACCTGATAGATCTTCAATATATTCTTCATTCTTTCTTATGACAGCTTTCCAACGTTTTGGCAACATCTGTATTTCGGAAAGTGCACCTTAATTGTTGAGCTGATTACTCGTGTCATAGCACTGGAAGGTTCATCAATTATATCAAAAAGTTTTCCACGGAGTTGTTACTTCAATTTGGGTAAGAAATCAAAGTCTGGTGGTCTCACACCAGATCTGTGTGGTGAGTAGAGAAGTATTTCCTATCCATATTTGTCGAGCGTTTCTCTCAAGAGTAGGGTAATACGCATTGTCGTGAAAAATGAGAACATCAGCTGCAAGCATGTCAGGCTTTGTTTGACGATTTGTTGGGCGCAAAACATTTTACAGAAACAGCTTGTAGTACGCGCCTGTTACAGACGCCTCCTCGGTTACTCTGTTTGCAGGTATGACGGGATTCATAACATACGCAAAGATCATGATTAGTTTCAGATTTGCTTGTTGACGGCGGACTTTTCTCGGGCGTAGGGAGTCGAAACTTTTCCACTGTGTCGACTGAAACTTTAGTCCTGGCTCAAAATCTCGTTTCTAGGTTTCATCAAGTGCAATAATCCTTTTTCAGAAACCGTTCTGTTCGATAACGTTGAGGCAACTCTTCTGCTCTTCACTAAGATCGTGCAGAACCCACCTGTCAGTGAACTTTTCTCATTTAACTTTTCAGTTACGATTGTGTAAACTGAAGTGACAGACATTCGGTGACAGCCCATTTGTTTTTCGTCGATCCTGTCTCAAAAAGTCATTAACAATAACTTGAGAGATGTAATCAGTTGCTGCTGATGGCCTTTCACCTCAGTGCGTAGCCGATTTTCGTAGAAACTCTCAAAGCTTTCTAAATTTCCCATGGGTTCTTTGCACGTAGGGATTCGATTCTGATGTAGGAACGCTGGCCACTACGTGTAATCAGACCTGACTCTGCTTCAGCTTCCAATTTCAAAATGAATTACTTACCACACAGCCACATGAATCAGCAAACATGTATACGACCAATATGCCTAGAGGCTCGCTCACAACTGACACTTCATAAAATTCTTCATGTGAGTTTCAGCCTCAGACATGTTTTGGTTTACAATCCAAAGAGCATCCTCTAAGGAAAGGCGTCACTCATTTCATGTTGAGCAAAGATCTGAACTAAGCAAAGCAATTGTGTGGGATATGCAGTGCGTTGGTAACAGATAAATGCTTTTACTTTAAGAGTGAAATTAGTATTTAAGGACTATAGGACAAGTTTTTCGATTTTTTCTTTTTTATATTTATTTCATACGTGATGACTTGAGAACACCGCAGCTGTTTTTGGGGTGCAGTATTTCTTGACTTCACCAACGTTTATTAACAAAAGTGCAGTTAATGTCATATAAAACATAATTTACGACTAGATTAAATATTTCTGGGTAAACTCGATACAGCATGCTATTTCGGAAGGAGGGTAACCGACAGAAGTAGACGTAACTTCCGGCATAGCTCAAGGAAGTGTGTTGCGACCTTTGTTCTCCATGGTATGTATAAATGACATTGCTGTCGGTAGGAACAGCAACTTAAAATTTTTCGCAGGTGATTCAGTTGTCTATAATAAAGTACATCCAGATAACAACTGCAGAAATGAGCAATCTAACCTTGATAAGATTTCAAAGCACGGCAAAGAGTGACAATTTTCTTTAAATGTGCAGTGATAATATATCAGGTCCCGACAAAAAAAAAAAAAAAAAAAAAAAAAAAAAAAAAAAAAAAAAAAAAAAAAAAAACCGTAGCTTACTATGACACAACAATACAGCTCATTCGCATTTAGAATCAGTCATCTGATAAAAATACCTGGCTTTATCAGTTTTTACGGATATGGAATGGAATGATCACATACAATATCTCATCAGAAGTGACCAGACACATGATGGTGGAACTTAATATGGCGTGCATCTACACTCAACCTTTATGACGGCTTGAATTCTGCTGCCGACAATTCCAATGAGGTGTCTGTGAAGGAAGCCCATTCTTCGTTGCTTGATTTGGGGGAGGGGACCAAACAGAGACGTCATCGGTCCCATTGGAGAAGGGAAGGATGGGGAGGGAAGTCAGCCGTGTCCTTTCAAAGGACCCATCTCGGCATTTGCCTGAAGCTATTTAGGGAAATCACGAAAAATGTAAATCAGGATGGCCAGACGTGGATCTGAACGATTTTTCTCCCGAACACGTGCTAAGCACTGCGCCACCTCGCTCAGTGCAGCTCATTCTGTTTTCAAGAGCCGAAACAGGAGAAAGTAGTGTTGTTGGACGTTGGGCTCTAGAGCAGTGGATCCCAATCTTTCTTAGACCATTACCCCTGAGTGCATTCAGACTTTAAATAGTACCCCCACCCCCCATACCCCCCCCTTTCCCCTTGTTGTTACCAACTTTAGCACCTAACTAAACTGTATGATGTGCCAGTCCCCGGCACGAATCCACCCGGCCGATTAATGTCGAGGTCCGGTGTGCTGGCCAGCCTGTGGATGGTTTTTAAGGCGGTTTTCCATCTGCCTCGGCGAATGCGGTCTGGTTCCCCTTATTCTGCCTCAGTTACACTATGTCGGCGAATGCTGTCTGTATACTCTCTCCATGTCACCATAATTACTCTACCTTGCAAACATTTGGGGTAACCCTCGTCTGGTATCAGACGTTCCCGGGGAGCTGGGGGGCGGGGTGGGGGGGTGAGGTTGTGGGGTCAACTGGGCGCAGAACCACACACACCACCAAATAACCCTGGGTTCGGTGTGGGGTGGCGGTGGGGTTCTAAACCACTGAGGGCTACGGCAGTGTGAAGCCTCCCTCCCTGTCTTTACTAGGTTCCCGGTTTAATATACAAATGCACTCAAAGTGTATAATGAGAGACTTTTCCTGGAACACATTTATTTTTAAATGATGATAGATATGAGAGATGTTTGATATTTAGTGTGTGTGTGTGTGTGTGTGTGTGTGTGTGTGTGTGTGTGTATGTGTTTTAGAATGAATGATGAAGCAGTTTTGTGTGTATCACAGGTGCTACCCACAACTACTTGTCAGATAACATAGGTAAGTATCCACATTGAGGGTGCATGTTTGTTACAAAACATACTTCCCCTGCATTACTCCTCTTTGTTATGGCATTTGCTTGACCTGTACACCACAACCCCACTTAAAATCAAACAAGTTCAGATATGTGCACTATACTTGCTGTCTGTGAATCTTTTGATTGCTGGACTCCTTACTTCTGAACTGACACAAACTGGAGACTTAAGGCTGTTAATGTCTTGCATCTAACCAGTATAATAATAATAATCATAATATATTGCATACAGCCTTATGTAGTTACTGGTGTGTCATGCTATCAATTAACTCATTTATCTGTTTGTAAGTGAGTAATAAGGCAATTTCTGAATGGCTGAAGGTACCATCTAGAACTCGGAGAAGATATTCTCTTGACTTATTTATGACCACCAATGTACAGGAGAGAAACACAACATATGTGTGTAGTGGGGTGGTTTCTGTCAGGAATTTGTAACCTCCACCAGATTAATGCTACTAATTGAGAAGAAGTAATTATTGACAACTTGTATAATAAATGTAGGTCTTACAAAATTGATATAATAGTAATGATCTTTTCAAAATAATTTAGTTTCGTGACTGAAACAGAACCAAATTGTTTAGTTTTTAACCCTCAGAAAATTTCATTTCATCACTCACGGGACTGAAGTCGACGTTCTATGACAGCCCAGAGGCGTTCCAGTGGGTTCAGATGGGGACTCTGGGCGCGTCAATCCATATCAGAGACGTTATTGTCCAAAAATATTACACTACTTGCCATTAAAATTGCTACACCAAGAAGAAATGCAGACGATAAACCTGTATTCATTGGACAAATATATTATACTAGAACTGACATGTGATTACATTTTCACGCAATTTGGGTGCATAGATCCTGAGAAATCAGTACCCAGAACAACCACCTCTGGCCGTAATAACGGCCTTGATACGCCTGGGCATTGAGTCAAACAAAGCTTGGATGGCGTGTAAGGGTACAGCTGCCCGTGCAGCTTCAACACGATACCACAGTTCATCGAAAGTAGTGACTGGCCACCGCGATGTCGCCAAACACGGATGCGGCCATCATCATGCTGCAAACAGAACCTGTATTCATCCGAAAAAATGACGTTTTGCCATTCGTGCACCCAGGCGCTCCTGTCTGTGATGCAGCGTCAAGGGTTACCGCAGCCATGGTCTCCGAGCTCATAGTCCATGCTGCTGCGAACGTCATCGAACTGTTCGTGCTGATGGTTGTCGTCTTGCAAACGTCCCCATCTGTTGACTCAGGGCTCAAGACGTGGCTGCAAGATCCGTTACAGCCATGCGGATAAGATGCCTGTCATCTCGACTGCTAGTGATACGAGGCCGTTGGGATCCAGCACGGCGTTCCGTATTAACCTCCTGAACCCACCGATTCCATTTCTGCTAAAAGTCATTGGATCTCGACCAACGCGAGCAGCAATGTCTCGATACGATAAACCGCAATCGCGATAGGCTACAATGCGATCTTTATCAAAGTCGGTAACGTGATGGTACGTATTCTCCTCCTTACACGAGGCATCACAACAATGTTTCACCAGGCAACGCCGGTCAACTGCTGTTTGTGTATGAGAAATCGGTTGGAAACTTTCCTCATGTCAGCACGTTTTAGGTGTCGCCACCGGCTCCAACCTTGTGTGAATCCTCTGAAAAGTTAATCATTTACATATCACAGCATCTTCTTCCTGTCGGTTAAATTTCGCGTCTGTAGCACGTCATCTTCGTGGTGTAGCAATTTTAATGGCTAGTAGTGTACGTCACATAGGCTACTTTATGAAAGGGTGCATTGTCACAGTGATATAAACAATCATCTTCTCCAACCTGACCTCCACTGTAGACAGTGCACAGTGTTGTAAAGCGTGTTCAGATCCTTCCGCATTTAGCATTTTATTAAGGAAAATGATGGGGACCACAGCCTAAACACTCAAAACACAACCATACCATAACACCAGTTCCTCTGCACTTCGTTGTTGGAACTACACATAATGGTAGATAGCGTTCCCCATACATTCGCCAAACCCAACCCCTACCTTCGGGCTGTAACAGCTTATAGCGTGAAACTTCCTGGCAGATTTAAACTGTGTGCCATACCAAGACTCGAACTCGGGACCTTTGCCTTTCGCGGGCAAGTGCACTACCAAGAGCACTTGTCAGGAAGTTTCATATCAGTGTACACTGCTGCAGAGTGAAAATCTCATTCTGGAAGCTTACAGCGTGTTTGATCACTCCAAATAACTCGTGTCATGTCCTGCGTTGTCCAGAGGCGTCGCTCTTTACGACGTCTCAAGTGTCAATTAGCACTGACTATGGAAATGTGTGGATTATGGGGAACTGCTCAACCACTGTACGCCATTGTGCTGTCTGGACTGATGGCAGCTGTTTGTAACTCACGAGTGATTCCTTCCTCTGATTTCGCGCAATTTTGTTTTTACAGCTGCCCTCCAGGATGCTCGATGGTTACTATGACTGTATGTGAGGTCTGTCTGTGGTTTAGCTGTGGTTGTTCCATCGCCTTTACACTTCGCAGTCAGAGCACCAGCAGTCGACTTGGACATAATGGTTGAAATGTCACTGATAGATGTGTTACTCAGATGATATGTAATGAGCAGACCATGTTGGAAATCTCCTAACTGCCCCATTCTGCTGTTACTTCTTCTCTACTGTCAATGTAATACTCCCCAACTCATGTTACACTGGCGCAGCATGGGAGTGTCAGATACTTTTGATCTGATAGTATAGGTCAGTCATAGTCACAACAGGTGGTAGGCTTTGTATTATTGGCGGGATACTGCGTAAATGCAGTCTACAAAGGCGATTGCTTACATATCACTTCTGCATGTCATCATCAAGTTTGTGTGAAGCATAGGAAAGAAGACTAATAGGGTATATTGAAAGTGTCCTGGCATTTGCTGGCGCCAGCAACACCATGCGGCATAGAGGCTGTGAAAAGATCGATAGAGGCCAATGACAGACTCGCAGGGAACGCGCCGCCAACGCCCTCTCGGACACCAGTATCTAGACTGACGCTGCAGACCAGAGGGCCAGTCTCTCGCCGTCTGTCACACTGAGTGAGTTCCAGTATCCCATCAGTCGCATCCCAGTGGGAGTCGCTGTAGCAGTTAGCTCCGCTGCTAGCTTAGAATCAGGCAGCTAATAGCGACCAGAAATGTGTACAAAGTGGACCTTGTACTTGACCAGCACTGAGGCTAATGTAGAGTATTACAGAGAGCTTGTACCACAATGGCTATCTTCAGATAAGTAACTTTCTTGTCTTATGAATACAGAACCCAGTTAATATATCCATGCAGTTTGTGTTATAGAAAGAGGATAGTGGCCACCAAACAACGTCCTCTCCTTGCCCTGTTGCCTGTTGGTACAAGCCTACAGTGACAACAAGATGATATGAAAGAAAGTACAGGAAAGAGAGCAACACTAATGATGACTGATTTGTCTGATTCACGAGAGTGTGTATCGTAAGATACAGGAAAACTTGAATTGGCAGATTTTGAAGACAGATGCAAATTATATTGCAGAAGCCATCTGACATAATTTAAGGATCCAGTGTAAGATGTAGAATCTAGAGATATTTTCAAGTGACCTGGGTATCGCCCCTGTAAGGTGGCATTGAAGCAATCGTTCTTCCTGTGCTCAGTGGTACCATACTAAGTACCCTCTGCTATAAAGTTTGCAGATAATGGATGTAGAAGCAGATGAACATGTAGAAATATCTTTGAAGAAGAAAACTGCAACCAGCCACAAATTTTTGGTTGAACGATTTATTTCACCGCAACTAGTCTCGGGTCTTGACTGATCGTCACTGATCGGCACAAATTTCACGGTTTTATCCTACAATATATAAGAGATTTTGTGGGTTACAGAAAATTTTGCAATGTATGTGAGGCCTATTTGGCTAGCACTTGGATGGGTCGCCGTCCAGGTCTGCCGAGTGCTGTTGGCAAGCAGGGTGACACCAACTGAGGAGCTGCTTGACTGAGAAGTGGTGGCCTGGTCACGAAAGCTGACAACGGCCGGGGGACCAGTGTGCTGACCACATACCCCTCTGTATCTGCATCCGGTGACGCTTAAGGGCTGAGGATGAAACAGCAGCCATTTGGTGCTGCTGGGCCTTCAAGGCCTATTCGGAAGGTGTTCGTTTTTATGCATGGCCTGTGCTTTTACTTACTTAAGAAAAATCTTTATTACACTGGTGTAACCGGTTCTTGATAGTCTAGATATTGGCACAGAGACAGAGTCGATGTCGGAGATGCTCCCACAGGTGTTCTATTGGGAACAGATATGGGACCTTGTTGCCACGAGTGTACCTCAGCAGCATGCAGATATTTCATAGTGAAACGTTCCATGTAGGATTGAGCATTGTCCTGTTGAAAAATGACACCATGATACTGTTGCAGTAGAAGTAGCATATAAGGAAACGGGATGTCTGTGACTTAGTGTTGTGCCTTTAGAGTTCCCTCAATCACTACTAGCTGTAACTTGAAGTCATACCTGATGGCCCTACACACTGGAGCAACATCGCCGTGCCTCTCCAAAACACTGGACGGAAGAAATCTCTCCATATCTCGACGCAGTTCTTGTCAACATTTGTCATAGGCGGTAGTGTAGAACCACGATTCATTGCTGTAAACAGTGTGACGCCATTCATCAGCAGTCTATGTTTCCCAGTCACGGCACCACTCCAAGCGTAGACGTATGGCTAGTGGTGTTTGTGGCAGCCTAAACTTGTGATGGAAATTCCGCAGCCTGGCTGCTGCTGGTCTCCGGCCAATGGTGCGACATGACACAGCCGGCCTGGCTGGCAGAGCGGTTCTAGGCGCTACAGTCGGGAACCACGAGACCGCTACGGTCACAGGTTCGAATCCTGCCTCGGGAATGGATGTGTGTGATGTCCTTAGGTTGGTTAGGTTTAAGTAGTTCTAAGTTCTAGGGGACTGATGACCTCAGAAGTTAAGTCCTATAGTGCTCAGAGCCATTTGAACCATTTTTTTGCTACATGACAAAAAGTTTTTCAGTCAGTCCATTACCTGGTCCCGGATTTCGGCTGCAGGTATGAAGAGATTACGATGTGCCTGGTGCACACTGCTGCGATTCTCACTCGTTATAGTCAGACGTAGACGACTGGAATCTAGACAAGGAGTATGCGTGGTCTCACATTCCCATGAAGTCCATCATCCACCCAATGTCACATCCAAATGGACCACAGATAGTGTATTGCAATATTTGATCATCTGGACGATGGAGACCGATTGTAAGGCCCCTTTCAAACGCTGTCTCATACGAGTATGCGGTATATTCGTGTCCTGCACAGTGATCACTCAACATCTGACGCTGTCCACTTCCATTATATACCCTAGCACGCCTGGTAACAACGTTAAACAAGATCAGTACTAATACACTCTGGTTGGCGCTCTACTTGTTACAGATAATTTCCTCTGTAATCATTCACATCTCCCGTCGATGGTGTATACGTGTTCGAAGTTACGACTATGTCTTCAGGGTGTTTGAAGTTTTTTGTAGCCAGCGTATGTCAGAACTTGAAACACCTACACTACACACAACTGTTGTGGTCTCAGGCCAAAGATTTGTTTGATGGGGCTCTGCAAGCTTGTGTATTCTGTGCAAGTGTCTTCATTTCCGCACAATTACGGCAATCTCTTCGTGCCTTGAATCTCAATTTTGAAACTACGATAATAAGGCGAATGAAATGGAATTCGTGGTAGTAGTGAGGGTGTGTTGACAGGCGGGATGCAACTTGTCGTCTTAGATGGAAAGTCACCAACAAATGTATCAGTAACTTCAAGAATGCCCTAGGAAAGTGTGTTATGCCCCTTAATGTTCACATTTAATGTTAATGACCCGGCAGACACTAGTAAAAGTAACTTCAATTCATTTTGGGAATGATGCAATTATGTGTAAGGAAACTGATACCAGACTTCGGTTTATTGGTAGGAAATTGGGAAACTGAAATAATTCGTCAAAGAAGACTGCTCACAGAATGTGTCGGAAGTTAATCACCCTTCGTATTCTTGTCAACTGCATTTGACCTGCTGACAGAATCAAAAAGGACTGGAATCCTTACAGCTCTCATTTAAAGGATTAGTTCGAGGGCACACCTATTTATCATCAACATGCTATGGAAATTCATGAACATACAATGATGTATGTCGCACTTTCCAATTTTTCGTTTTTCCTTCTAATTTTTCCAATTACCTTCTTCCATTCTTTCTTCTGGGTTTCTGCAGGACCGCTTGTCTTCACGGGTCCCAGAGCATTGCCTCGACTGCCCCAGACCAGTTATGACATAAAGAACCTACAGTTATGGCTGGATTTTCGTCTCCTCACAATACTTTTTTCCTCACTTCCGTTCAGTATCTCCTAATCAGTTATTCCATCTATAAATCCAGTCTTCAACATTCTTCTGTAACACCATATTTCAAAAGCAGCTGCTCTCCTTTCGTCTGAACTGCTTATCACGAATGTTCCACTTCCATAGAAGGCTGCATTCCAAACAAATAACCCTAACCCTACAATTTATCCTCAGGATTAACACAATTTTCTTCTTTATAAATTCTATTCATCCTGTTACAAATATGCTTCTTATATCCATTCTGCTTCTGCTATCATCAGTATTTTACTGCCAATATAGCAAAACTGATCAACTACCTTCAGTGTCTTTTCCCAATCTAATTTTCTCGGTATCGCCTGATTCAGTTATCCATGTTTTACTTTTGTTGATCTTTTAACAGATATTGAAAGCATTATCCGCTCTGTTCAACAGATCTTCAAAAGTCTTGCCGCCTCTTTTGCCATCATCAGACATCAAGTTTTACTTCTTCTCCCTGAACGATGGCTCATTTTCCATTTGTCACAGGGATAGGCCTCTTCCTCCGTTCTCAATTATAGCTTCTCTTTCGTGCCAGCCGACTCTTGCATTAGGTCTACAACATTGTATCCGCAGTTTTTTCTCAAAATTCGAGGCTTTATTGTAAAAAACTTACCGAACATCTGCGAGTCAAGGTATTGGCCGTCGCTGGCCACTAGTTTCTCCCATCTTTCGGGCAGCATATGAAAATCCCGCGGCGGAAGAACTGGACGTCTTTTGACGACATCAACGAATCGTTTCAATTTTGCACTTGCTCATTTTACTAGACGTGCTGGTCAGCCAGGTCGTGTGCCACTGATCTAAAAAAGGTGGCAGTCAGAGGGAGCAATGTCTGAAGAAGACGGAGGATGGGGTAGGAATTTCCATTTCAACGCTTTCAATTTTTTTTCCACGGCTTTTATGGCATAGGGTCGAGTATTGTCATGTTGCAGAATTGCCTTTTCATGTATATCGCTGTATTGTGGCCGTTTGTCTTTCAATGCTAGTCTCAAATGCATACTGATTTCGACAACGATCTTCCGCGATTGTTTCCGTCGGTTTCAGTATCTTCGAAAAACTTCTCTCTTCCACCACCATGCCGATCTTCAACGTCAAAATAACCGTTGTTGAAGCGTTGGAATCATTATCTGCACGTCCTTTCACTAATAGGCACCTCACCATAGGTCTCATCCAGCATTTTGTGAGCCACAGCCGCAGATTTCTTCATGTTAAAGCAGAAAATTAAAATTTCCCGTAAATGACGAGATACGGGCCAGTAAGGTGACATATTCGATCGAGAATAACTTTATGATACAATCACAAATGGAATAATGTTTCGATGGCGTTATCTTCACAAATAACTAAGATTATTCTATGACATTGAGGACCTACCGCCTGCATCACCACCCGGTGCTACTGCCATCTGTAGCGAAACGGAGGAAGCAAAGATGTAAACATAATAGCTGCAGCCAGGCTTCTGTAAAAGTAGATAAACTTTCGTTCCTACATTTTATTCCTGGTACATTCACAGGTCATCGGGGCTCAGTTCGAAGTAGGACTCATCGCTGAAGATATTTCTGCTCCAGTCAACGAGACTTCTAAGTACAGAATTAGGAATAGCATCTTCTTTAGGCAAATTTTTTGAAACCAAAGATCTTACCTCCACCTCATCAACCATATCATCCAAAGTATTCATGGTACAGAACCAATAATTTCTATTTTAATAGCATTTTTTAACAACCTCTTAAATAACTTCTGAACCAACACAATCGTCCCCTTAACCAACGAACTCGTACAACATACTCTGGATGTATATCAATAAAACTATTACGTTCAACAAATTTTCTAAGGTCAACGCCACCTACAACAGGCCTCATTCGTAGATATACCACAAAGGCAACCTCTTTGCCTTTCTCAAATGCCAATACCTATAATAACATCTTTCGTTATTTGCCAATCTAACTAAAAAACGATACACTTCACTAAACAAATCGAACAAATCTTGAATGTTAGGCTGAAATTGCCACAATGACTCCAACACTAACAAAGTAGCACCTTCATTTATTCTATTTCCATAAAACAATAATGCACATTCAAATACATTGTCTTCTTGAAGATTTGGCTGATTAGGATTCATGAGTGTGGAATGTGTAACAGGCGGCAAATCACGGCTCAGGCTCAGGCAATTGTGCTAATGTTACAATTGTTGGTGATCTGACTCACTATTACAGAAATTAATAAAGTGTCCTGTCCTTTCCTAATCTCCTTTCTAAAAAAATACTTAATCTCACGTGTCTGGAAACTCCCCAGACCGCGGTGGGATACCAATTTGACTGCCGCCTGCTGCACTACCCGACAGGCAGGAGTAATGGTATCAGGTGCCATTTCTTTTAATAGCAAGACTCCTTTGGTTGTCACCCACGACACCCTTGCAGCATAGTGGTACTTCGACAATTTTCTGTGTCCCGTTATACTGCCCTTCTTGACAAGCCATCCTAGGATTACATTTCAGCAAGATAATGCCCGGCCGCACACGAATAGCGTCTGCACTGTATGTCTTCGTGCTCCCCAACTGAGAGTGTATGGAGCATTATGGCCAGGATTCTCCAACCAGCAACGGATTCTGACGATTCAAGGCGCCAATTGGACAGACTTTGGCATGGTACCCCTCAGGAGGACATATAACAACTCTGTAACCAATGCCAAGCCGAATAACTGCTTGCATAAGGGCCAAAGGTGGACCAATACATTATTCACTAGCTCAATTTGTGAACATAATTTTCTCGAATAAATCATCCAATTTTTCTGAAATTGTAATCATTTGTTTCTCTGTGCACGTACGTCGCATCTAACGATTTCTGTCTCATTTGCTGTGGTATCTGTAATTCGCAACAATAACATATGACACGGACAGTTTTGTAGCAGTCACATCTGTCAGCAACTGCCTTTTTTGGATTTGGAAAATGTAGGCACGCTATTTTCATGTACTGGAAATAAACTGTTACAAAGTTGTAATTGTAACTGGCATATCCCACAGGCTTCATAACAGTGGAGTATCAGTTTGTAAACGTTCGGTCAAGGTGTTCATGTTTTAAAACTTTCCGTTTCCTTGAGCGTATAAGAAAAAGGTGAGATCGGGGAAGTCAACAAGAGAGCGCTGCGAGGAACAGCGGAGTCGTGTGCCTTTTTTTCCGGACGCTATTCGCCGGCCACTTACCTCCTCCCCGGCGCCGTCGTAGGGGCATAAATCTCGGCGTTGATGGGACAGCGGAACTGTGTTACCGGCGGTGGAAGAACGGAGCCCTGCGGCGCGCCAGAAAAATGGCACTGCCCGGACTGACGGTGGCGCCGCTGAGCGGGCAAAAACGCAGGCTCCGATAAATCGCTGGCGGCGCGGTCTGACACGTCTGACGCCGCGACAGTTGCGCGAGGCAGTTCTGCTGTGTGAGCCACCCGCCACTGTCTCGGCTGCTCGGCGCGCGGGCCGCCTCTAATCTGATTACCCGACCCGTAAACGAGAGGTTGTTATGAATCGCGGCCGGCCACGGCGTGCCAAACTTGAAGTGCACAGGGTGTGCGGGCCGCGCGCAGGCTAAAGGACCGACCTATCACTCGGCTTTGCTCGTTCCTTCCCGGAAATACCTGGAATAAAGCAACATTTCCTTTAGCAATGCGGCGCGGCATACACTATATGATCAAAAGTATCCGGACACCCCAAAAAAACAAACGTTTTACGTATTAGGTGCATTGCGCTGCCACCTAGTACCAGGTACTCTAAATCAGCGATTTCGGTAGTCATTAGACATCGTGAGAGAGCAGAATGGGGCGCTCACGGAGTTCTTTTTTGCTGTAGCTCTATTATTTGACGTATTATCACAGGGTTTTGCACACATATAGAAAAAAATCAAAAAGCTTTTTTTGACATATTAAAAATGCTCCACATCTGTCCCCTACTGATCTGCACATATCAAGTTCTTCTCACATTTGCCGTGCCATGTCCTTCTCAATCTGTTCGAAAGCACAACTGATGCGAGCTCGCAGTTCTGGTAGGTTTGTTGGTAGAGGAGGCGCAAACACTAAATCTTTCACATTACCTCACACAAAGAAGAGCATAGAGGCGATGGCATGAATTGATGATCATCAGTCCCAACACAACCAATCCATCAGTTTCTCAACTTCCTGTGGAAGCTGGGTGGAGCACCATCCTTTGGGTAGATAAAGTCTACACGGTCGGTCTCCAGTTACAGCAGGCGTCAACTTGCAGCATCTCTAGATACACGAGTCCTGTAACGATCTTTTTGCAGAAGAAAAAGAGAGCATGAAATTTAAACCGTGAGACAGCACAGAATATCTACATCTGCATGATTACTCTGAAATTCGCCATTAAGTGACTGGCCGAGGATCCATCGAACCACCTTTAAGGTATTTCTCTACCGTTCCAATCTCTAGCGGCGCACGGGAAAAACAAGCACTGATATTTTTCTGTGGGAGCTCTTATTTCTCTTACTTTATTGTGATGATCATTTCTCCTTACGTATGTGAGAGCCAACAGAACATTTTCATACTCTGAGGACAAAGTTTGTGGCTGAAATGTCATGCGAAGATCTGTATCAACGAAAATCTCTTTGTTTTAAAGATTTCCACCCCGATTCGTGTATCATATCTGTCGCACTCTCTCTCCTACTTATAAAACGAACTGCCCTTCCTTGAATTTTTTCGATGGCCTCTGTGAGCCCCCTCTGATGCGGATTCCACACTGGCCACTGATACTTCAGAGGAAGGCAGACAAGCGTAGTGTAAGCAATCTGTTTAGTAAATCTTTTACAGTAGTGCAGGTGATCTCTTTAGTAGACCTGTTACATTTTCTAAGCGCTCTGCCAACAAATAGCAGCCTCTTTCGCACTATATTATCTACACTATGTGATCAAAAGTATCCGGACACCTGGTTGAAAATGACTTACAAGTTAGTGGCACCCTCCATCAGTAATGCCGGAATTCAGTATGGTGTTGGACCACTCTTAGCCTTGATGACAGCTTCCACTCTCGTAGGCATATGTTCAATCAGGTGCTGGAAGATTCCTTGGGGAATGGCAGCCCATTCTTCATGGAGTGCTGCACTGAATAGAGGAGTCGATGTCAGTCGGTGAGCCTTGGCACTTATTCGGAGTTCCAAAACATCTCAAAGGTGTTCTATAGGATTCAGGTAAGGACTCTGTGCAGGCCAGTCCATTACAGGGATGTTATTGTCGTGCAACAACCCCGCGACAGGCCGTGCATTATGAAAAGGTGCTCGATAGTGTTGAAAGATGCAATCGCCATCCCCGAATTGTTCAACAGTGGGAAGCAAGAAGGTGCTCAAAACATCAATGTGGGCCTGAGCTGTGATATTACCACGCAAATTAACAGGGGGTGCGAGACCCTTCCATGAAAAACATGAGCACACTATAACACTACAGTCTCCGAATTTTACTGATGGCACTACACACGCTGGTAGATGACGTTCAGGGGGCATTCACCATACCCACACCCCGCCATGGGATCGCCACGTTGTGTACCGTGATCCGTCACTCCACACAACGCTTTCCCACTGTTCAATCGTCCAATGTTTAAGCTCCTTACATGAAGCTAGGCGTCGTTTGGCATTTACCGGCGTGATATGTGGCTTATGAGCAGCGGCTCGACCATGAAAACCAAGTTTTCTCATATCCTGCCTAACTGTCATAGTACTTGCAGTGGATCCTGATGCGGTTTGGAATTCCTGTGTGATGGACTGTATAGATGTCTGCCTATTACACATTACTACCATCTTCAACTGTCGGCAGTCTCGGTCAGTCAACAGACGAGGTCGACCTGTACGCCTTTGTGCTGTACATGTTCCTTCACGTTTCCACTTCACTATCACATCGATAACAATGGACCTAGGGATGTTTAGAAGTATGGAAATCTCGCGTACAGACGTATGACACAAGTGACACCCAATCACCTGACCACGTTCGAAGTCCGCGAGCTCCGCGGAGCGCCACATTCTGCTCTTTCACGATATATGATGACTACTGAGGTCGCTGATATTATGTACCTGGTAGTAGGTGGCAGCGCAATGCACCTAATATGAGAAACGTATGTTTTTAGGGGTGTCGGGATACTTTTGATCTTAGTTCCACTTCGAGTTATTTGTAATTATAATCCCTAAGTAACGAGTTCAACAACGTAAAATGGTGCAAGATGTTCGAAATTCTGAGAAAAGCAGGGGTATGCAGTAGGGAGTGACGGGTAATGAACAATATGTAAAAGAGCCCTAGGCAGTAAAATAACCAACGACAGACGGAGCAAGGAGTACATCAAAAACAGAATAGCAATGGCAAGAAGGGCATTCCTGACCAAGACAAGTCTACTAATATCAAATATCGGCCCTAATTTCAGGAAGAAATTTCTGGGAATGTATGTCTGGAATACAGCATTGAATGGTAGTGCAACATGAACTATGGGAAAACCAGAACAGAAGAGAATCGAAGCATTTGAGATGTGATGCTACAGAGGAATGTTGAAAATTAGGTGGACTGGTAAGGTAAGGAATGAGGGGATTCTGCGCAGAATCGGAGAGGAGAGGAATATGACTTCCATGGTACTAGAGGGAGCTGTAGAGAGCAAAAACTGTAGAGGAAGACAGAGATTGGAATACATCCAGTAAATAATTGAGGACGTATGTTGCAAGTGCTACTCTGAGACGAAGAGATTGGCACAAGAGAGGAATTCGTGGTGAGAACCAGTCAGAAGACTGATGATTCAAAAAAAAAAAAAAAACTTGCTTCACTTGGCAGCCGTTAGGTTTGCTTGATTATCGAGTATTCGAAATTTAGCCGATTCCTTTTAGTACTCATGTGGATAACTTCACATTTTTCATTATTTACTGCCAGTTGGCACTTTTAGCACAATACATGCATTGTTCTAAACCATTTTGCAATTAGGTTTGGTCATCTGGCGAGTTTTTGAGACGGTAAGTGAAAGCTGCTCAGATTGTCTCCTAATTCGTTCACGTAGATCAGGAACGCCAGGTATTACTTCTGTTTCACTCGATGACCTTTCGTCAGTTACTAGGAACAGGAAATCAAGAATACAGTCGCACAACTGAAATGAAATTTCATTGGAAGTCGCTTGTGAGGAACGGCGTCAAAAGTCTCCTGGAAATCGAAGAATATAGACTCAATTTCACGCCCCCTCTCGACAGCATTCATTACTTCGTAAGAATAAAGAGGAAGTTGTACTTCACAACAACGCCATTTACAGAATCTGGCTAGCCTATTTGTCAATAAATCGTTTTCCTGGATGTAATTTATTATGTTCCAACACATGTTCCAGAACCCTACTGCAAATTGATTTAGTGATACGGGTCTATAATTCAGTGGATTACTCCTATTTCCTGAGTCTTAGTATAATCATTGGAACTGTGCAACTTCCCGGTCTTTAGGTATGAATCTTTCGACCAGTGGACGATTGTATAAGACTGCTAAGTATGGAACTATTGTATGAGCATATTGAGAAAGGAATCTGACTGGTATACAATCTGGACCATAGGCCTCTTTCAATTGGAAGGCACGGCAGCGACTTATTTGTCCTTTTTTTCCTTTATTGTAATTTCATGCCTAGTACGAGGCAGGCTGGCATCGGCGTACATACGCCACTCTTCAGCCAATATATACAGCAGATAGACATAGAAGACATAGAACATAAAAAGCTTGGTAGTACATGATGATGAACATGACATGATAGATTAGAAGCTGTTCAACAGAAGGCACTGTGTACACAAAGGTGGTCATCAGTAGAACAAACGAAGACATCCAGTTGGAGAAACGAATGTAGGAGGACACTGATGAAAACACTGTAGCACAAAACAAAGAAACACTGACGCACAGAACACTGGTGACGATCATCGGCGAAGCACTCACAAACATACTGATGAGGGGCTGTGGGCCTGCCTCTGGGTGGAAGGGAAAGGTAGGAGGGTGGGAAGGGGGGATGGAGCCAGTGGGAGAAAGAAGAGAGAGTGGGGGTGGGGGGAGGGGAGAGGGAAGGGGTAGCAAGCCCAGGGAGGGGAGGAAGTGGGAGACATGGGAGAGAGGCGGGGGTAGAAAGGCAGGTGAGGGGAAAGAGAGGGAGCCCTGGGGGAAAAGAGGGGGAATGAGAGGGAAGAGTCAGATCTGGTTGGTGGGGCAGATGGAGGGAACAAGGACATCATCAGGGAGAGGGGTTGGCAGAAGCCACCTTGGGCATCGGTATGGAAGGTGTGAAGATGGAGAGCAGGTGGGGTGTAAGAATGCAGGTGCAGCAGTGGGCTTGGATGGGCGAGGATGGGAGAAACAAGTGGGTGCGGGGGACTGAGCTTGTGGGAGGTGTAAAGGAGCTATATCCATTCGAGGAAAAGGAGAAGATGTGGGAAGGGAATCAACTCGTAATGAATCCACGTAGGGAATGGGAGGCGGATGCATTAGTAGAGGCAAAGCACATGGTGTTCAAGAATTTAGATCGACTTATAGTAGGTGGGAGGGGCGGAAATCCAGGCAGGATGGGCATAGCAGAGGATGGGGTGGATGAGGGATTTACAGGTGTGGAGGACAGTGGAGGGGTCCAAACCCTATGTTCAGCCAGATAGGAGTTTAAGGAGATGGAGTTGGGTACGTGCCTTGGCTTGAACTGTCCAGAGATGGGGGGTGCACGAAAGGTGGTGAACGCGGGTGACATCAAGGTACTTGAGGGTGGGCGTGAGGTTAATAGGGCTGCCATATATGGTAGGGTAAAAATCCAGGGGAAGGGGTGGTATTGTCTATGAGGATTGCCTGGGTTTTGGAAGGATTGATCTTGAGCAACCACTGGTTGCACCAAGTGGTGAACAGGTCAAGGTGGGATTGGAGAAGGTGTTGGGAGCATTGGAGGGTAGAGGGAGGGCAAGGAAGGTGATGTCATTGGCAAATTGGAGGAAGTGGACGGGAGGTTTGGGTGACAGCTCGTCTGCTGTATAGAGGAGGTAGAGAATAAGGGAGAGGACGGAGCCCTGTTGCACACTGACAGAGGGGTAGAAGGTATAGGAGTCAGTATTGTGGATGGTAACATAGGAAGGGCGATGGGAGAGGAAAGAGGCGATCAGACGGACGTAACTGATGGGAAGAGTGAAAGTTTGGAGCTTGAAGAGGAGACTGGAATGCCAGACATGGTCGTATGCACGTTTGAGGTCAAGGGATATGAAGATGGTGGAGCGACTGGAATTTGTTTGTCCAGAGAGGAGGTGGGTGAGATGGAGGAGGAGGCGTCAGCAGAGAAGGAGGACCGGAAGCCACATTGGGTAGGGGGGAGGAGGCGGTGCAGGTGGAGGTGCTGATGTAGTCGTTGGGCGAGGATGGTCTCCAAGGCCTTGCTGAAGACTGAGGTGAGGCTGATGGGATGGTAAGAGGAGACATCAGAGGGCAGTTTGGCAGGCTTGGGGAACATCAGGATCCAGGAGGTTTTCCACAGATTGGGGAAGTAAACGACTGCTAGGATCACATTACAGAGTGCAGTCTGGATAGTGAGCAAGGGAGCCTCATGGAGACAGTGGTAGGTGACACGGTCGTGACTGGGAGTGGTGCTGTGCTTAGTGTGAAGTATGGCTATGATGTCTTGGGTGGTGATGGGAGAGTTAAGTATTGTGTGTGGGGTGTGGTCCAAGTACTGGAAGCCTTGTGTGTCCCTAAGCTACCCCTATTATCCAACTCGACAAATGAAACCTATAGTTTAATGTGGAATCCGAACCATGTGACATTTGTGGCGAATCATCATTCAGAAGTGGATGCTAGGTTGAAAGGTAGACTGAAAAATCCGTGGTCCTATCAAAATTCTGTCCTGCGACCGTTTGGTTTCCAGGCACACACTTAAACACTTTTTCTCTTTTCTTTTCTGTACTGTTAGACCACCAGTCCCAACGTAGATTCTGGTCAAGTTTCGCTGCTCTATTTACTGCTTTTCCCGCCAGATATCGCCACTTCTGTGGCCTACCAACTAACAGCTCCCCTCGCTGCCACGAGATGTAACTAAAAGGTAAATTAAATATGGAACTGATAGCAATACATATATTACTCACTTAGCATTACTTAACAGTGAAAATTATATACTCAAATCTTCCTTGTAAATCAGTCTACCTACGAAAAAATCAAAGACCATATCATAATCCTTCCAATAATTCCTGAATGTACTGACAGAAACTGCTGTGGGAGACTTTAATTTACAATATGTATGGATTATTTCACCTTTTTCCTTCCTGTCAACCCCTCCAAGGCCCAGGCGATCATCATAGGCTGCACCACCCGATCCGTTCCATGATTTCTACCTAAACATATATGGCTGTCCTATCCACATCACTCCTCAAATACCTTGGCCTCGTCCTCGACCGCCTCCTCACTTGGATTCCCCATTTCCTTACAATCTAACACAAAGCCCACAACAAACTCCACCTCCTGAAACTTCTGTCCGGCCGGACATGTGGACTGCATCCTTCCACCATCCTTCACACCTACAAATCCTTGATCCACCCCATCCTTTGTTATACTGGCGTTGCTTGGATTTACACCCCTCCCAGGTTCTATAACGACCTGGAAATCCTCGAGCGCCATGCACTCCACCTCGCTTTCTGTATCCACCCTCTGTCCCCCACATGCATCCTCTACGACCTCATCCCCTCCCCCCACCTTCTCCTTTTCATTGAACACATCTGTGCCCTATGTTGTCCGCCGACTCGATCCCCCCACCCCCTGGTGTCCTTCTCCACCCTCAGCCCATTGCCACACCTTAATCATTTTGTGCCACCATCTCCACACCCTCCACCTCCTTTCCAACGCAGCTACCAGCACCTACCCCTCCTGGATAATGAACTTCGCCCTGATGTCTACTCCTCCTACCAACTGTAACCCCACATTCTTCCTGCCTCCTCCTCAGGGCTCCCTCTCCTCGCCCTCCCTTCTCCTGAGCTTTCCCAATCCTACAACCACTCCCTCTCCTGTGCTCCTCTTCAATGTCTCTGCACTCTCCTGCCTCTTGCTACACCCCCTGACGCCCCTATTCCTTTCATCCCACCTCCTCCCCCACTGCACCTTGCTCTCCCCTCTTTTTCCATCCTCTCTGGCCTCTCTGTCGGGAGGTTCCTCTTGGCAGTTTTTATTCTTTGTCATGTGTGCTTCATCTCTGAAAGTGGTTTTAAGGTTTCTTTGTTTTGGAGTGTTTAAATACTGTGGCAAACTTTTAACCTGTGTTTGTGATTCAGTGTCTTTTTTGTGCTCTATGAATCGCCAAATGTGTTGTTTAACTTCATGTAGACTCTTTTAATTGTCCTCCCATGATCTCTGTGTCAATGTATATTTTACCTACACTGTCTCCCCTACTCTGTTTTTATGTCCCCCCTTTTATCGCCTTTACATGTATAATTTTCTCCTTTATTAGCTGTCGTGTCACTCGGTTGAAGAGCAGTGGATTGTGCCGCTGCCAGCAGGAATGAAATTATAATAAAGGAAAAAAAACCACCTTTTCTTTCGAGTACAAGCAGCTTCCCGTCAGTTACTAGACTTTACGTTATTTATATTCAAATTACGGTGTCCTTTGACATTAGTAGTGTCATATTTGAAAACTCTGGATGTGTTCATGGAACAGTGAAAACAATGTGTGGACCTTACTTCATTGTCATGTCAGTTACAATAGAAGTCAGCAAAATAAGCACTTATACTACATAGTGAGGTGTCAAAAGTCGAGAGACAGCGATACACACAAATACAGAAGAGGGCACTATCGCACACATATGGTATAAAACGGCAGCACATGGGGGGAGCTCTCATTTCCACTTAGGTGATTCATGCGAAACGGTTTCCGATGTGATAATGGCAGCACGACGAGAATTAACAGACTCTGAGCGCGGAATGGTAGTTGGACTAGACGCACTGGACATTCCATTTCGGAAATCATGAGGGAATTCAGTACTCCGAGATCCACAGTGTCAAGAGTGTGCCGTGAATTCCAAATTTCAAGCATCCCCTTTCACCACGTACAACGGACGTACAACAGAGGCGTTTGCGTAGAATTGTCAGTGCTAACAGTCAAGCAACACTGCGTGAAATAACCACAGAAACCAACGTGGGACGTACGACGAACGTATCCGTTACGAAAGTGAGGCGAAATTTGGGGTTAATGGGCTACGGTAGCAGACGAGTGACACTGGTGCCTTTGCAAACTGCGTGCCATCGCTTGCAGTGCCTCTCCTGGGCTCGTGACCATATCAGTTGGACTGTAGACGACAGTAAAATCGTGGCTTGGTCAGATGAGTCCCGATTTCAATTGGTGAGAGCTGGTGTAGGATTGGAGTGTGGCACGTACTCCACGAAGCCAAGGCATTGTGAAAGCTGTTGGTGGTTCCATAATGGTGTGAGCTATGTTTGCATGGAATGGACTAAGTCCTATGATAAAAATGAACCGATCATTCACTGGAAATATGTTCGGCTACTTGGAGACCATCTGCAGCTACTCCTGGACTCAACGTTTCCAAACAACGATGGAATTTTTATGGAGGAGACAGTTGTTCAGGATTGGTTTGAAGAACATTCTGTATAGTTTAAGCTGTCACCCAGACAGCCCGCCGTGAATTACATCGGACATTTATGGGGCATAATCGAGAGGTCATTTTGTGCACAAATTCCTGCACCGGCAACACTTCCGCAGTGAAATCAGCAGGGAACAACACTATTTAACCGTGGTCGTACCAGTTGTTCGGCCTGTTGGGCAGTAAGTGACATCCAGACTGTGTCAATGGTAACCATCGTTGTAGAACTACAGCCATCGAGTCGCGACTGAGGGACCTCTGCCTGTCTGCCCAGCTTGAGCAGTTGTCAATGTTCCATCTGCCCCCTCCTGCTCTTTAGCGTCAGTCCAGACTTCGACTCCAGGTTACGCTATAGCAGAGCCACTGGGACCTTCCGCAGATGAGATGTTGATGGTCGCTTGCTTTGCTTACTAGAGATGCCGGCGCAGTATGCAGTCTCATGTGGGTGTCCTATCCTCCAGAGACAGTGCCGGAATACACTTAAAAAAAAGACTCACCGCGAAGTATGGAAAATCGGTAGATGTGATGTACATGAACAGATAAACAAATGTTTACAACTTCGGAAAAACTGGACGACTTATTCAAGAGAAAAAGCTGCACAAATTGAGTAATTCAGTATCGTGTTGGTCCATTTCTGGCCCATATGCAAGCAGTTATTCGGTTTGACATTGGCTGACAGAGTTGTTATATGTCTTCCTGAGGAATATCGTGCCAAATTCTGTCCAATCGACGCCTTAGATTGTCAGAATCTCGAGCTGGTTGGAGGGCAGGCCGTACCGATAGTGCTCCAAACGTACTCAGTTGGGGAGAGATGGGGCGACCTTGCTGTCCAAGTTAGTGTTTGGTAAGCACGAAGACAGGCAGTAGAAATTCTCGCCGTGTGCGGGCGGGCATTATCTTGCTGAAATGTAACCAATTGCAAGACGACTTGCCACGAAGGGCAACAAAACGGGACACAGAGTATCGTCGACGTAACGCTGTGCTCTAAGGATGCCAAAACGGTCCTGCTATGAAAAGAAATCGGCGACAGTGAGGTTTGTATCTCAGCGCCGTCCATGGCGTCTCCAGGCAGGTCTTCGCTGGTCGTCGATGCTCATTTCGTTGCGCGACTCGTCACTGAACACAGTTCTATTCCAATCAACGAGATTACAGGCCGAAGAAATTACAATCAATTTGTTTGTCTGCACATGTAGACGACGTCTACCAATTTCTCTCCCATATTCTGATAATTATTTCGTGGCGCATCGTTTTTATTGTCCTCGAGTGTATTATGAAGGAAAACCGAATAGCGCCAGAGAACAGAGCGCACTCCGGAGGTTGTATAAGCTGAATAAATTTATGAAGAACTGTGTACGATCACTACTGGTTTGCCTGCTGTTGCCCACGCGTCACACTTTCCCTAGACAAGGACACATATGCACAATGGCCGGCCGCGGTGGCCGTGCGGTTCTAGGCGCTTCAGTCCGGAACCGCGGGACTGCTACGGTCGCAGGTTCGAATCCTGCCTCGGGTATGGATGTGTGTGATGTCCTTAGGTTAGTTAGGTTTAAGTAGTTCTAAGTTCTAGGGGACTGATGACCTAAGATGTTAAGTCCGATAGTGCTCAGAGCCATTTGAACCATTTGAACATACACAATGTCCACAAAACACACGGCCTCATCCTGAAACATATTAATCATCCATGTCCTTTCAGTACCATCAAAAATGGTTCAAATGGCTCTGAGCACTATGGGACTCAACTGCTGAGGTCATTAGTCCCCTAGAACTTAGAACTAGTTAAACCTAACTAACCTAAGGACATCACAAACATCCATGCCCGAAGCAGGATTCGAACCTGCGACCGTAGCGGTCTTGCGGTTCCAGACTGCAGCGCCTTTAACCGCACGGCCACTTCGGCCGGCTTTCAGTACCATCACACACTGGGGAGAGACCTGGGGATCTTGCTAGCTAAGCACTACGTAGGCAGTTGATAGCGACACGTCCAATGTGTGAACGAGCATTGTCCTGTTGCCGGCCGGTGTGGCCGAGCGGTTATAGGCGCTTCAGTCTGGAACTGCACGACCGTTACGGTCGCAGGTTCGAATCCTGCCTCGGGCATGGATGTATGTGATGTCCTTAGGTTAGTTAGGTTTAAGTAGTTCTAAGTTCTACGGGACTGATGACCTCCGATGTGAAGTCCCATAGTGCTCAGAGCCATTTGAACCATTGTCCTGTTGAAAAATAGCACCACGCCACTATCGGGAGACGGCTAATGGATGGCAACACAGGATGTCTACGACGTGCTATTGTACCGTCATAGTTGCTTCAGTCACTATCAACCGTGACCTGAAGTCATGCCCGCTGACTTCTCACTCTGTGATGCCAGGAGTAACGCCGTTTTGCCTCTCCAAAATGCAATCTCTCCATAGGATGTCGCCACACTTGCCGACGATGGTCATCAAGGGTGTCGCACAACCGCGATTCATTCATGAGCCCAATGTGACATTATTATTTAGCAGTCAATGCTACATTGTTACGACACCACACGAATCGCAGCCGTTTATGTTGTAGTTTTAACAACAGTCTTCGGGATATTATTTCCATACCCCCGCTGCTGTTTGTCTCTGACCAGTGGTGCATGATGGTACAAAATGTTGCTGGGAGTCCATTATTTCCTTTGCTTGATGCATCGTATAGCGATCTCCCCAGTCGTTGTCAGTCGAGGACCACCGAAAACTTGACTGTGAGTATACCTGCCTCACGTTCCTATGCAGTCCAACATCTGGCCACTGTCTCATCCAAATGCCCCACAAAACCGTGTATTTCACTATTCGATCAGTTGCCCAAGTATAAACCTATAATAAAGCCCCTCTGAAACTCTGTCAGGCGCTGATAACCCGGTCTCATTGAGTACAGGGCATCTTTGTGTTCTTCCCAGTGATCAACATCTGACGCTTACCCGCTTGTTATCTACGTACCAGACCTGGTAACAACACCAAACACGAACAACATTAATGCAGTCCGGGGTGGCTCCACCTGCCGCAAAGAACTGCCACTCGAATCATTTATACATCCGCCGTTGGTGCGTGCGCATGCGTAGCTACACTGACATACGTCCACGTCCTCCGGGTGCGTCACGTCTTTGTCAAGCAGTGAAAATTGTAATTAGGAACCCACTATGTCCTAAGAAAGAACCCCACAAGAAGTGCTATTACAATAGTCAGAAACACCAGAGTTCGTAATAATTGGCGGGATGTCTTCGAGTAAAACAGAACCAATATCTGTCATCATCTGAGACGGATGTTACGATTAATCAAGGAAAATCCAGTTGGGAAACGGGGCCAAAATTAGTTGGTTGCTGTCGAGTTGCAGTTTACAATTTCTTTATTGATTACTTCAACCATTAAAAGTCATTTCTTTACCACTTGACCAGGAACAGATCCAAAAAGCTAGCATTCATGAGTGCCTTTTCAAAACAATTTACTTTACAGTTAACGGCCAAGCCATATTACTTAAAACCGGCTTTGATAAAACATTTGATAACAAATTAAAATTTTCCAAGTAATGAAATTAAAAACTTTACTTAACCGTTAATAGCCAAGCCATTTTACTTAAAACAGACTTTGATAAAGCATTTAATAACAAACTTAAAACTTTCCAAGTAATGAAAAAAAACACCAATTTGCATACAATTTCGCTACCGAACATGTAGGGAACCACTTCTTTTAAATTTTGGCACAACAAGATATTAAATTACAAGGGATCGCTAACAGGGAGCCAGAACTAGCATTTTCAAAAGATGCCAAGTAGATTAAAACAATCAAAGTAAAGATACAGTCATTCACCTTTTACAATAACTAACAATTTTAAAGCCTCGTAATTTTAAAACACCCACCAATGAAAGGCAAACTTAACCTTTTTAAACAGTGGCCGAAAACAATCACAGTAAAATACAACCATTTAACATTTTACAATAACTAACAACTTTAGTACCATGTCCTGCCACCAAAACGTCCTGGGATAGAAATAATTAACCGATCGGGTGTAAGGGCGGCCACAGTTGTCTCCCGAAGGATGCTCAGACTAGAAGCGGACTAACAGATCGACAACGCCTCACATTCAGCAATCACATCGACCTCACGCGAGGCCAGGGGAGGAGGAGGAGGAGGAATCAAATCAAGAACCATAATCCCTGCCCAAAAATACACTTCCTCCCTGGCAGTACTGATAGCAAGTCAAAAGATCACTGTCTATAATTACCCCGGCGACAGGGACAGGAAATCCGAACGCAGGAAGCCACAAGGCAGAAAAGACGCTGGTTGCACAAACCAAAATTCTTCAACTAACATCTAAACCTTTAACCAACTTAACTTGCAGTTTATCAGAGAAACAGCAGGTGACCTCCGATGCAAAGCTTCCTCACACCCGACCGTGTCCACGTCGCCAGCGCACCCAACTGGGCACAGTCACGCAGCCACGCGCTCTGTCACCGGAGCCCTCGTCTTCTCCGCACCCAGGGCGGCCAAATACCACTCCTCAGGTTAGGCGAGTTACTGGTCCATCATTCCCGCCTCCAGACGGAGAATTTAAAGACATCCATTGCCGCTCCCACCAAGTAGTCACTCGGAACCACAGCCGTGGCCCCCGGGTGTTCACAGCAAGAGCTTACAGCCTCGTCCCGTCAACTCGTCCCACTCGTCTCGCACCGCCAGGATAGACCACGCGGCTTCTCGGAACAACAGCCAACTCTCCACCGCCACGCCACGCTGCGGTCTCATCCAGCGCCATTCTCTCATTCCCGATTTTAAAAACCGACCGACCGACTCGTCACCGCTAGGCAACCAACCGGCCATCCCCCCAAAGATCTTATTACCTTACTCAAGGCTAACAGGAAGAAACGAAGATCGATAAGACCAGACACGCCGCCAGAAGGGAATCTCAACAGAATCGTACGCAGCATAACGATAAATATGAAAGAATAATTAACGATGGAATGGAAGGACTCAGAACAATCTTAAGAGCGCGAAATATGTTGAGAGCCGACACGCGGCTCAATCAGAAGATCAAAATCGATTGTAAAATGGCTTAGATAAGATTCTGTGTGGCGAGAAATGTGGAAATTCACCCTAAAGAATGAAAAGTGTGAGGTCATAGACGTTTTGAGGTTACACGATAAATCAGACAAATCTAATGGCTGTCAGTTCTACTAAACAACCAGGTATATCAATAACGAACACCTTACGCTGAATCTATCACAGAGATGATATTGAGGGGATGGTGAACCAAAGACTGTGTTTGTTATATGAAGAACACTTAAGGGGAACAGGCCATGAAGGCCCAACGGTACCGACCGGTCGCCGTGTCATCCTCAACCCACAGGCGTCACTTGATGCGGATATGGAGGGGCATGTGGTCAGCACACCGCTCTCCCGGCCGTATGTCGGTTTACGAGACCAGAGCCGCTGCTTCTTAATCAAGTAGCTCCTCAATTTGCCTCACAAGAGCTGAGTTCACCCCACTTGCCAACAGCGCTCAGCAGACCGGATGGTCACCCATCCAAGTGATAGCTCACCCCTGCAGGGCTTAACTTCGGTTATCCGACGGGAACCAATGCGGCAAGGCCGTTGGCCTTGAGGGGTCCCTAGATGGTCAATAATACTGCACAATAATATTGTGTAGCATTACTCCCTCCCTTGACCGATCAATTATGTAATAATACTGTGGCTGGTAATGTTGGACGATAAAGACGCTACTGCTGTCACAACTGCACTATTGTGTTGCTAACAGATAAAAAGTTGGATGAAAAATTTTTTCGAGAAGCGTCAAAGATCAGGCACGAAATACCGCTGAGAGAATTTGAGCTGAATGAAAAAAAAAACAAAAAAAATTGTGTATTGTTGGTCGGAAATTTGACACATTACTGGAAATAGTTCTCCCCATACATTGGCCATTGGCGTGTCGATACAGAGGCACACGTCCCCCCCCCCCCCCCCCCCCATATAAATTTCTGCGGACGTCTACATCCCCATCATTAAGAAACTAAATGCTACAATCATAGATACAGTTCCGCCAAGTGAGCACTTGTCTACTACGCAACGATACCTTGCTACTGGCAATTATTTCGAGGAATTCAAGGTTACAAGCGCAATTTCACCATACAGTATTTGAGACAGTTATGGAAACGTGTCATGCAATAAAGCATGTACTAAAGGGCTGTGTCTGGACACGTTGTATGTAAACAGAAATAAATATCGATATGTACTTTTATTCCTAACTTTACATTAATTAATTTTTTTAAAATACCTTCCTTGGTGACTGTTGTATCTCATGTAGGACATGCCCAAGAGACTACATATTCCAGATCAATAAGACAAAGTTTTATTAGCAAATAACAGGACACTGACAAAATAAAAAATTCTTCTCACAAAAATTAATACACAACTGTCTCAGTCTTCTATCAGACGTGCGCCTGGGAAAAAAAGTGAATTGAGACGATTCAACATAGAGAATAATCCACAAAGTTTCGCATTAGAAGGAAGAAGAATGTAATCTGCGGAATCTTACCGATGACACTTCCTAGGAACGTTGTTGGCGAGGTCCGAAGTCACGCTGTTGGCTCCCACTGGCTGTAAAGGGCTACGATAAGTGGTGACTTTTTTTTTTGTATGTTTTCTCCAAAGAGTGATAGCCTTTGGTGATTTGTTCTTCTAGGGTGGTAAGGTGTGAGAAATAGTTCATTCTGCCTTCGCCTACAAATTGACTTGGGCTCTTTGTAGGTCCTTGAGTCCTTTGAGGGAGTTGGTTAGGTAGTCGTACGAGTGATTGGCAGTAGGTATTTACATGTAAGATACCAAATAAATGAACATTGCATCATCCTTGATAGTTCTGTGGGTGTGCAATAATGGCTCGAAGCTCCTTGTATTTGTGCCAGTGTCGTGATAGGGCCTGGCCTACATTCACAAGTTGGCGGACATTTCCCCGATACTCGTCTAATTTGTGAAAAAGACGAAACGTCTGGTCTTTTGTCTTCACAGCGACGTATTTTTCTCCAGTCAGTTCATGCATTTCTCTCGTCCTGGCCCACATTGGGGCGCGTAGGCTCCACTTCAAACACCTGTTTTGTAGAGATTGCAAACTACGTGTATTAGAGTCACATGTTGTTCCCCAAGACGTCGAGCCGTACTGTTGCTCTATACAGTTGTAATTTCTTTGATGGTGATGGGTTTAGATTTCTGCTAGTGAAAAACGGTGTGAGTGGCCGGATAATCTTCATAGTATTCAGTTTTCTATTTTGTGTGTGTGTGTGTGTGTGTGTGTGTGTGTGTGTGTGTGTGTGAGTTTGTGTGTGTGTGGTAAAAGTTATCCCTTTATCCAGTATCACTCCCAGGTATTTCGTCGTCGTAGTCCAGAGTATTGGCTGTCAATTGATGGCAGGTCGCATCCTGAGTTCCGGCCGTTTCTTCGTAAGCAGTATTGCTGCAGTTTTCGCAGGGTTTGGGGTCATTTTATTGCACTTTGCCCACTGTTCGGTGACGGCAAGTTGTCGCTGCATCCTGCTGACAAGTTGTTCGATGTTCCTTCCAGAGGTTAGGAAGGCCGTGTCATCAGCGTACAGCCTGGCGGTGACGTGCTGAATGGTGGGAATGTCGTTAATATACAAATTAAACAGGAATGGCGGTATCATCGCTCCCTGTGGGATGCTAGCTGAGGCAGTTTTCAGTGATGATTTCTTCCCATCTATTAGTACAAACAGACCTCTGTCTTACAGAAAGAAATCTATCAGCTTGGTGTAACAGTCGGGGAGAAGGGTTTGATCGACTAGTTCGACTATAAGCTTGTCACCCCGCAGCCGATTGTATGGCTTTTCGGTATCTAGGTAAACTGAAACTGTTGAATTTTGTCTATTCAGGTTGAGTTGTATGGACTCTGTGATCCCAAGCAGGTGAGACTCCGCCGATAACCTGTGGCTGGAAGCCAAACTGTTCGTGGCGGATGATGTTATTTTCTTCCAGATAGTCTTTAAGACGTTGTAGCAGCACCCTTTCCAGTATTTTGGGAGGTGTGGGCTACAGACTAATCGGGCCGTAGCTGTCTGGCAACGTTGTTCTATTTTTTTTTCATCTTGGGAATAGGGATCGTCTTCGCCGTGTTCCAGTCTGCAGAGAAGTAGCCGCTGAGTACGCAGCCGTTGATAATTCGAGCTGAAAGAACGATGGCCTTTCTCGTGCTTAAGATCGGTGTTGGTCACATAGTCCTTACTAGGCCCCAAGTTGTTCCTGATGAGTTTACTAACTTCAGCGGGACTGCTAAGAACAGGGCTCTGTTGTGCGGGGACTTGGCGGAAGTAGGCGACTCGCTGCCAGATACGGCCGGCCGTCTTCCCTTGCGTCCTCTGCATCCTGTGGGGGTGGAACTGTCATGTAGTGTTCATACACGCCGGCATACAATTCAGTTTGGCCAAGCGAGTCGTATATGCCATCGGGACCGTGTATTGCTGTCTTTGGTGGTCTCGGTTGGCGTAATGCCCTGACAAGTTGTCACTCTTCCCTAGTCTGGAAGAACATTTCGTCAATCTTTGTTTCCCAGAGGTCTTGCTGGCATTCTTCAGCTCGGCGGCATAGCAGCCGGGATTAAAGATGCATCAGCCGTCTATCTTCTGGATGTCTGTATCGTTGTCATTGTTTTCTGTGAGTATTACGGCGATGCTTGATTTCGTTGAGATGAGGAGGGAATGTTTCAAATTGATGCTGGTAACGAAAGGTATCAGCACGTCTTGTTGTCCGTTGTATTTTAGCTGTCGAAGTTGCCACAGCTATGTCAGTTTCCGCAATTGTGGAGACCGCTTGGGTCGATCGTGCGTTACTGTTAAGGTTGTTGTTGTTGTGGTCTTCAGTCCTGAGACTGGTTTGATGCAGCTCTCCATGCTACTCTATCCTGTGCAAGCTTTTTCATCTCCCAGTACCTACTGCAACCTACATCCTTCTGAATCTGCTTAGTGTATTCATCTCTTGGTCTCCCTCTACGATTTTTACCCTCCACGCTGCCCTCCAATACTAAATTGGTGATCCCTTGATGCCTCAGAACATGTCCTACCAACCGATCCCTTCTTCTGGTCAAGTTGTGCCACAAACTTCTCTTCTCCCCAATCCTATTCAATACTTCCTCATTAGTTATGTGATCTACCCATCTAATCTTCAGCATTCTTCTGTAGCACCACATTTCGAAAGCTTCTATTCTCTTCTTGTCCAAACTATTTATCGTCCATGTTTCACTTCCATACATGGCTACACTCCATACGAATACTTTCAGAAATGACTTCCTGACACTTAAATCTATACTCGATGTTAACAAATTTCTCTTCTTCAGAAACGCTTTCCTTGCCATTGCCAGCCTACATTTTATATCCTCTCTACTTCGACCATCATCAGTTATTTTGCTCCCCAAATAGCAAAACTCCTTTACTACTTTAAGTGCCTCATTTCCTAATCTAATTCCCTCAGCATCACCCGACTTAATTCGACTACATTCCATTATCCTTGTTTTGCTTTTGTTGATGTTCATCTTATATCCTCCTTTCAAGACACTGTCCATTCCATTCAACTGCTCTTCCAAGTCCTTTGCTGTCTCCGACAGAATTACAATGTCATCGGCGAACCTCAAAGTTTTTATTTCTTCTCCATGAATTTTAATACCTACTCCGAATTTTTCTTTTGTTTCCTTTACTGCTTGCTCAATATACAGATTGAACAACATCGGGGAGAGGCTACAACCCTGTCTTACTCCCTTCCCAACCACTGCTTCCCTTTCATGTCCCTCGACTCTTATAACTGCCATCTGGTTTCTGTACAAATTGTAAATAGCCTTTCGCTCCCTGTATTTTACCCCTGCCACCTTTAGAATTTGAAAGAGAGTATTCCAGTCAACATTGTCAAAAGCTTTCTCTAAGTCTACAAATGCTAGAAACGTAGGTTTGCCTTTCCTTAATCTTTCTTCTAAGATAAGTCGTAAGGTCAGTATTGCCTCACGTGTTCCAGTGTTTCTACGGAATCCAAACTGATCTTCCCCGAGGTTGGCTTCTACTAGTTTTTCCATTCGTCTGTAAAGAATTCGTGTTAGTATTTTGCAGCTGTGACTTATTAAGCTGATAGTTCGGTAATTTTCACATCTGTCAACACCTGCTTTCTTTGGGATTGGAATTATTATATTCTTCTTGAAATCTGAGGGTATTTCGCCTGTTTCATACATCTTGCTCACCAGATGATAGAGTTTTGTCAGGACTGGCTCTCCCACGGCCGTCAGTAGTTCCAATGGAATATTGTCTACTCCGGGGGCCTTGTTTCGACTCAGGTCTTTCAGTGCTCTGTCAAACTCTTCACGCAGTATCATATCTCCCATTTCATCTTCATCTACATCCTCTTCCATTTCCATAATATTGTCCTCAAGTACATCGCCCTTGTATAGACCCTCTAGATACTCCTTCCACCTTTCTGCTTTCCCTTCTTTGCTTACAACTGGGTTTCCATCTGAGCTCTTGATATTCATACAAGTCGTTCTCTTATCTCCAAAGGTCTCTTTAATTTTCCTGTAGGCGGTATCTATCTTACCCCTAGTGAGATAGGCCTCTACATCCTTACATTTGTCCTCTAGCCATCCCTGCTTAGCCATTTTGCACTTCCTGTCGATCTCATTTTTGAGACGTTTGTATTCCTTTTTGCCTGTTTCACTTACTGCATTTTTATATTTTCTCCTTTCATCAATTAAATTCAATATTTCTTCTGTTACCCAAGGATTTCTACTAGCCCTCGTCTTTTTACGTACTTGATCCTCTGCTGCCTTCACTACTTCATCCCTCAAAGCTACCCATTCTTCTTCTACTGTATTTATTTCCCCCATTCCTGTCAATTGCTCCCTTATGCTCTCCCTGAATCTCTGTACAACCTCTGGTTCTTTTAGTTTATCCAGGTCCCATCTCCTTAAATTCCCACCTTTTTGCAGTTTCTTCAGTTTTAATCTACAGGTCATAACCAATAGATTGTGGTCAGAGTCCACATCTGCCCCTGGAAATGTCTTACAATTTAAAACCTGGTTCCTAAATCTCTGTCTTACCATTATATAATCTATCTGATACCTTTTAGTATCTCCAGGGTTCTTCCATGTATACAACCTTCTTTCATGATTCTTAAACCAAGTGTTAGTTATGATTATGTTGTGCTCTGTGCAAAATTCGACCAGGCGGCTTCCTCTTTCATTTCTGTCCCCCAATCCATATTCACCTACTATGTTTCCTTCTCTCCCTTTTCCTACACTCGAATTCCAGTCACCCATGACTATTAAATTTTCGTCTCCCTTCACAATCTGAATAATTTCTTTTATTTCATCATACATTTCTTCAATTTCTTCGTCATCTGCAGAGCTAGTTGGCATATAAACTTGTACTACTGTAGTAGGCGTGGGCTTCGTATCTATCTTGGCCACAATAATGCGTTCACTATGCTGTTTGTAGTAGCACTGTTAAGGTATGTCGCAAAAAGATCTCAGTTAACAGCTCTGGAGCCTGGAGGTGGTATTGGGAGGCCGCCACCATCGAGAAGTCCGAGAACTGGTAGATGACAGGTCCTGGACGGACTTGAGCCGTATATTTGCAGCTATTTCGAGAACGTCAGCCTCCTGGATGGCGAACTCAGGGATGCGTGTCGGCTCCCGTGCCCCATAAACGGTGACTTGAGGGCAGTTCTCTAGATCTTGGAGTAGCTGCCCCTTTCGTTTGGCCGTCCTTGAATGTAATGCCGCATGTTTGGAGTTAACATATCCTACCAGCAAGACCTTATTGAATCGGTCGGACAGCATGAAGATCCTGTTCTTGGGGCTAAGATGCACCGCCACAAGAGTTATGTATACTGTTGCAGTGAAGGCGGTGAATGGAACTGCGCCACCATAAGTAGTATGTGCGCGGAGGAACAGTTGTGGATCCATTTCCGCGCACGTGACACAGCACAGCAAAGTAGATCCCCATCGAGGACGACCTGTGGTGGCGTTTGTCCCGCCGTCTACGGGTTTCGATATGACTGGCAGTTGGCTGAAGTTCTCGGAAGCGACGCCTTGGAGATATGTATGTATGCAATGCCTCTGTGTCAGAAGGGTTGCGGTCACGTCAGGCGCACAGCTGCTATGTGACAGTGGCCGTTCCCTATATTTACTGAGCAACAAATGATACGATTCATCATTATTAGCACTTCAGTTTTTGTACTCGTCTTCTCTAGCAACCCACAATACCGGCATTGATTTACAAATTTCGATGCACTGTAATAATAATGCTCTTTCGTCTTGCTGTCGCGGCATGCTACCAGTGTTAAAGACTGCGATGGAGCTCCATATGCCACGGCAAACTGGCTGACACTGACGGCGGCGGTGCACAAATGCTGCGCAGCTAGCGCCATTCGACGGCCAACACCGCGGTTCCTGGTATGTCCGCTGTGCCGTGCGTGTGATCATTGCTTGTACAGCCCTCTCGCAGTGTCCGGAGCAAGTATGGTGGGTCTGACACACCGGTGTCAATGTGTCCTTTTTTCCATTTCCAGGAGTGTATTGCGCATCCAGAAAGTACTGTCAGCACTGTTAACCGTGTAGAGGCTGCTTTAGGGTTGCAGCAAATCCACGAAAGAGATTGCTTACAGTACACAACACTCAAAAGGTCTCGAGGTTGAATCTCGGTCAGGTACATAGTTTTAATCTCCCATAAATTGTTTCATACCAGCTCACATTCCGCTGCAGAGCGAAAATTTCGTTCTGACTACACTGTGCTTGTCCGTCCTCTGCTAGCATATTGCTATACGGCATGAGATCCTTACAATATGGGATTGACGGAGGACGCCGAAAATGTTCAGAGAAAGAGATTCGTTTTGCATTAAGGCGAAGTAGGGAAAAGAGTCTAACGCATATTATAAGCAAGTTGGGCTGGCAATCATTAAAGTAAAAGTTTTTTTTTTTGTTGCAGCGAGATCCTTTTCGAAATTTCAGTCTTCAACTTTCTCCTCCGAATGTGGAAATATTGTCTCGCGGTTAAGGCGCTCAGTCCGGAACCGCGCGACTGCTACGGTCGCAGGTTCGAATCCTGCCTCGGGCATGGATGTGTGTGATGTCCTTAGGTTAGTTAGGTTTAAGTAATTCTAACTTCTAGGGGACTTATGACCACAGATGTTAAGTCCCATAGTGCTCAGAGCCATTTGAACCATTTGTGGAAATATTTTGTTGACACCCACCGACATTGAGGATAATAATGATCATTGTAATAATATAAGAGAAATCATAGCTCAACGGAAATATGTGTTTCGTTTTCCCTTCGCGCTGTTCGAGAGTCGAACGGTACACAAGGTAGTTGGATGAACCGTCTGCCAGGCACTTACGTGTGAACTCCAGGATAGTCATGTAGATGTAGATATAGACATTAACGTCCTCGGTAAAAGACTGTTGTAACACAAGATAAAGAAAATTTAACAACAATATAATATAAATGTGGTATAGATCTTGCAGGAGGCAGGCTACTTTTATTCTAATAATCAGTGGTTCTGCTTTCGGGATGATTGGGTCATAATGGTGAAAGTCAAACGTCAGGAAAGGGATGACTTTGTGCTCATATGACGCGTTTCGGAATTTAACCATCATCAGATTTCCAGGAGCGATTTCTGCACGTAGATATAGCGTTTCCAGTTGTATGTGAAACAAACATTAGTCTATGTATCTGTAGTATCCTGGGTATCTGATGATGGATAAACTGCGAAACGTGTCATCTAAGTAACAAAGTTATTCCTTGCCTGAAGTTCGGCTTTTATCCTCGCGACTGTAGTAGGCTAATTTCTTGGGCACCTAAAGGCCAAATAAACACAATAAGAAGCTCCGTCAGATATGCGTTCCTGAGTGTTGACACCGTAATGAAGGTCCTTCGATACCAACTGAAGCCCTGATCATGGAACTGTGATTCTGAAAGATAAATTGGGGAAGTAAATACGCTATTGGAAAGACAGCAGACGGACTTTATTATTGACGTATTCATAGTTTTTATGTAAATCTTGCCAACGTACCTGTAAATCCATACATACCACAAACATGGATCTACATGCAGGGTGTTTCCGTAAGAGCGTGCACAAATTTAACAGGACATAGAGGATGCTCCACTGAACAACTTGAGGTAGGGAACTAGGGGCCGGAGAAGCCATCTTAAGGAGATAATGGGAATAAAATCACAGTACTGTATACTTTTTAATTAACATTAGTTACAGTTAACTGCAAATACCATCAAGGACACAATAAAAGTACCGTTTCTACTCTAGATTACAAAATGTGCTGAAAAACTGACGGCCATCAACCTCAATACAAACATGGCATCGGCGAACAAGATTCTGACGCATCCTGACAAATATCCCTGGCGAGTTTCAAATCAAATCGCAGACAGCTACAATTCTGTCAAGTAATTCCATCCCCGCGTCCACTGGAGTCTCATACACAAGTGACTTTAGATCTCCTCATAGGAAATAATCATGGGGATTCAGGTCAGGTGACTCCGCAGGCCATGAAATGGGACCTCCACTTTCGACCCAGCGACCAGGAAATACTTGCTAGTAATCAGTCTCGTCCTTCTCGCTTCTTTGCATGAAATTTTGAATGTACATGTAAATAAACAGCACGGTACGTTTAAACTTGTACGCATGTAAGCTGTAAATAATCTGGAAAACAGTAGTGCTATACGAAGGGATATACAAGTTTACTTCCATATCTCCTTAAGCTAGCATCTCCGGCCCGCAGGTTTCCTGCCTTAAATTGTTCAGTGCAGCTTTCTCTACGCCCTGTTACATTTGCAGAAGCACCCGATTTGTATGTATGCATGTATGTATATATGTTTCACAGTTCCTCCTAAACCACTGGAGTGATTTCAACCAAACTTGATACACATATCAGTTACAGTCTGGAAATAATTGCTTTTGATGTAAAAACCACCTTCAATTACTGTCTGGAAAGAATAGCTGTGGGGGTTGTAAAAGCCGAGAGGGGGTGATGAAAAAGTAATGTAGCCCACGACGCGCGATTACCCACACTTTATTCATCCATTTTTTGAGAATGAGGGCACTTAGTGACTTATAACTAACCTTACACAAACTTCGTAAACTTATTGAGAACAGACGAGAATGCAATGAACTGGTAATAAAATATTACACAGAGCAGTATTGACCGCATAAATACATTTTTGTGCATCTTAATGTTTTCGCCGCGCAAAGACTGCTCCATAAAATTTCGGGCGTGCGGCCGCATAAATTCAGCTTCTTCTTCTAATAATTCGGCTGAATACCGTCCAGCCTTCTTCAGAGTGAGCCGAGGTGGCTAACGCTCCAGCACTTGCTCCGTCCTTTTACACCCGAGGACCGAACCACTCACTGCTTATGCGGCCAAAGAGACACAAGGCGCCCGAGACGTTGATAGGGGCAAAGAGGTCTAACATATGCATGGAAATCAAATGTCGAAATTTTGGTATCGACTTCATCTTGGTGGGACAGTAGTGAAAGAAGCAATTGAAATTCGGTTGGCGACGAATTTAATTAACAGAGATATCGGCTTCAGCTTGGACAAATAATGGAATCCGGAAATCTTTATAATTAAATCACAAAGACTCGTGAGGGTGCAGCTCTCCGTGACACATCGATATCACCGTGTGTATCGATTGTGCAGCCATAGATTTAATTTCCATGCATATACACTCCTGGAAATTGAAATAAGAACACCGTGAATTCATTGTCCCAGGAAGGGGAAACTTTATTGACACATTCCTGGGGTCAGATACATCACATGATCACACTGACAGACCCACAGGCACATAGACACAGGCAACAGAGCATGCACAATGTCGGCACTAGTACAGTGTATATCCACCTTTCGCAGCAATGCAGGTTGCTATTCTCCCATGGAGACGATCGTAGAGATGCTGGATGTAGTCCTGTGGAACGGCTTGCCATGCCATTTCCACCTGGCGCCTCAGTTGGACCAGCGTTCGTGCTGGACGTGCAGACCGCGTGAGACGACGCTTCATCCAGTCCCAAACATGCTCAATAGGGGACAGATCCGGAGATCTTGCTGGCCAGGGTAGTTGACTTACACCTTCTAGAGCACGTTGGGTGGCACGGGATACATGCGGACGTGCATTGTCCTGTTGGAACAGCAAGTTCCCTTGCCGGTCTAGGAATGGTAGAACGATGGGTTCGATGGCGGTTTGGATGTACCGTGCACTATTCAGTGTCCCCTCGACGATCACCAGTGGTGTACGGCCAGTGTAGGAGATCGCTCCCCACACCATGATGCCGGGTGTTGGCCCTGTGTGCCTCGGTCGTATGCAGTCCTGATTGTGGCGCTCACCTGCACGGCGCCAAACACGCATACGACCATCATTGGCACCAAAGCAGAAGCGACTCTTATCGCTGAAGACGACACGTCTCCATTCGTCCCTCCATTCACGCCTGTCGCGACACCACTGGAGGCGGGCTGCACGATGTTGGGGCGTGAGCGGAAGACGGCCTAACGGTGTGTGGGACCGTAGCCCAGCTTCATGGAGACGGTTGCGAATGGTCCTCGCCGATACCCCAGGAGCAACAGTGTCCCTAATTTGCTGGGAAGTGGCGGTGCGGTCCCCTACGGCACTGCGTAGGATCCTACGGTCTTGGCGTGCATCCGTGCGTCGCTGCGGTCCGGTCCCAGGTCTACGGGCACGCGCACCTTCCGCCGACCACTGGCGACAACATCGATGTACTGTGGAGACCTCACGCCCCACGTGTTGAGCAATTCGGCGGTACGTCCACCCGGCCTCCCGCATGCCCACTATACGCCCTCGCTCAAAGTCCGTCAACTGCACATACGGTTCACGTCCACGCTGTCGCGGCATGCTACCAGTGTTTGCGATGGAGCTCCGTATGCCACGGCAAAGTGGCTGACACTGACGGCGGCGGTGCACAAATGCTGCGCAGCTAGCGCCATTCGACGGCCTACACCGCGGTTCCTTGTGTGTCCGCTGTGCCGTGCGTGTGATCATTGCTTGTACAGCCCTCTCGCAGTGTCCGGAGCAAGTATGGTGGGTCTGACACACCGGTGTCAATGTGTTCTTTTTTCCATTTCCAGGAGTGTATCATACCTCTTTGCCGCCTGGCGCCTTGTGTCTCTTCGGCCGCATACGCAGTGGTTCGGTCCTCGGGTTCAAAAGGGCGGAACATGTGCTGGAGCGTTAGTCAGCTCGGCTCACTCTGGAGGTGACTGGATGGTATTCAGCCGAAATATTAGAAGAAGAGGCTGAATTTATGCGGCTGCACGCCCGAAATTTTATGAAATACATTTTTGTTTGTAAGTTGTTGTATCTCCAGTTCCTGCTCCATCGTCTTCACGCTTCATCACTGGAGTATGGTCCGAAGATGATTCATATCGGGTCGAAATCGGCCACCACTTATGAGTAAAAGTCTTGTTATGCGATCAAGACTGTTCTGTCTAGAACTTTAACATTTTTCACAACACATTTCGCAGACAGTAGACACATATAACACTGTTTATACCATCAAAATTATATCATTCTACAAGACGTAGCTAAGGAGGTACGACGTCTTAAGCATCGAGCTACGTGAGAACGGAACTGTAGGGTGAAATTCGCTGGATATACAGGTGAAATATGTGAACAAATACGAGTGAAATATTTTAAATATGTGTAAAATATATTTGACATGTGTATGTGCGGCAAAGCTCACAGTAAACCTCTGGAACAATTTCAATCAAATTTGGTGCACATACCAACTACGATCTGGAAGGAGATACTGTGGGAGTAAGAACCAGCAGCGTCTTATTGGGGTGGGGATGGTAATTTCCTCGGTAAAAAAATGTTATAACACAAGATGGGGAGGAAGAAATTGACAGAGAGGCGAACGAGGAGATGGACATATACAAGGGGGAAAGGGAAGATGGATAGAGAGGGGAGGGGGAATGGATAGAGAAAGGGGAGGAGATGGGCAGAGAATGGGAAGAAGAGGAGGTTGAGGGAGACAGGTGGAAGAAGAGGTAGGCAGAGAGAGGCTGAAGAGGATATGGAAAGAGAGAGGGAGAGTAGCAGATGGACAAAGAGGGGGCCAAGAGGAGGTGGACAGAGATTGGGGGTGGATGTGTAGACAGAGAGAGGGGGTGGAAGAGGGAGAATAGAGAGGGGGAAGCAGGAGTTAGAGAGAGGGGGAAGGAGGTAATGTACTCTCACGGAAGAGTGGAATAAATATGTACCTGCACAACGCCGGGTGCTCAGGTAGTATTTTATATAAGTGAGCTGATGTAGGCTGCGAGGAAGTTTTCGATTGTTCGTGATGCAACTGACCAAAGAAAAAAAAGTGTCGTCGAGTATCTCGCAGTTCTCATACAATCCGCCAAATCTGTGCCATCTGGTGAATAAATACCGCGTACTGATGTTGCCATCTGTGCATAAGCAGTAGAAGACTGAGTCTAACACTGACAGATAAAATACACCAGGAATTGTAGTACAACGGTTATTCGAAAGCTTTTGTGTGAGACCATCAATTTTATTACTAAATAGCTGAAACTGACACCCAGACCCAGGTGCTGGTTGCCTATCTAACGGCTTCCAGATGAAGCGAAACTTTGTTTTTCAGTACAGTACGTCATATAACAGTTGACCGAATTTAAAAATTTGAAATTCTGACATAATTTACTCATTGAGAGGTTTAGTCATACCTTGAAGGTTTAACACAGCGAGTGAAGTATTACAGATAGAAACTGTGCATACAGGGTGATTTGGCTGCCTCTACAGATTCGTTTTATGCTATCCGCAACATGTAGCAGGAATGATATCCAGACAGGCGACAGCCATGTAATCAGTATAAGTTCCTGCTCAGAGCTTTGGGCGACTGTTAGAAACCGAAATCACATTGTAAAAAATAAAACTGAGGACTGGCCAAGAGTGACATGTATTTTTAGACCAATATGTACCTTGCTTTTGTCATACTTAACCAAGTGTCTCCAATCTAGTCATACAGGTTTTGGATATCTGCGTAAGTTTATTCCATTTATAATAATCTTTCGTAAATGGTTCAGAGGTTACAACCCGAAAGTTGTTACTTCCACGCTTCCCATTTTGATATCTCCTGTTAATATCATTGTTTCCGAAACTGAAGCACACTTTATAAGGCAAAGTTTCTGAACCATTTGCCGTATGTTAAGTACTATAAACGGAATAAATTTACAGAGACATCCGAAACCTGTACGACTACACAGCTAAATAAACAAAGAACTATTGAGGACACTTGAATAAGTGTGGCAGAAGTAACATAATCTTGGTTCAAAAACACATCTTGGTCCAAAAATACTGTGTAACTGCCGACCGCGGTGGCCACGCGGTTTAGGCGCTGCAGTCCGGAACCGCGCGACTGCTACGGTCGCAGGTTCGAATCCTGCCTCGGGCATGGATGTGTGTGATGTCCTTAGGTTAGTTAGGTTTAAGTAGTTCTAAGTTCTAGGTGACTGATGACCTCAGATGTTAAGTCCCATAGTGCTCAGAGCCATTTGAACCATTTTTTAACTGTGCAACTCATGACCAATCCTCAGTTGTTTTTTTTTTTTTACAGTATAATTCTGTTTGCTCACAGTCGCCTAAGGCTCTGAGAGGGAGCTTACACTGACTACGTGGCTGTCGTCTGTCTGGATACCATTCCTGATAGAGACGTAGCGCGGATTGCATAAAATGTATCAGTAGGAGTAAATGAATTGCCCTGTATTTTTCGAGGCAGCGTATCCATGGCACGCAAACTACACAGTCTACATTCATCTATCATTCGAGAGTGAGACTTCCAACAGTATTTACACATAATTTCAAACATTTCTGTAACTTTTTCTCACAGACATCCTCGCTCCTCTCCCCACAAAATAGTGAAAGAAAAAAATTTTATCGCTTACTACATTTTCACTGCTCATGCAGTAAAATTTCAGCTTCAGGCACAATATTTTAATTACTGCTTTTCTACCAACTCTACTAGCAACACGTCTTGCAGACAGTATTCACATATGCTACTGAATGTATCTGCAAAAGTACATGAATTGTACGGCACATATTTAAGGAGATTGAATCCATAAACCTTGAGATGTGTAAAAAAAACTAGCTTTTCTCAAAACCGAGCGTAAATTACCCAAATTGTACTCATCCAGTGTTCGATAATGAGAGCACTTTGCAACTTCCAACAAATTTTAAACATTATTTCATACCTTTTCTGAACTAACAGAAACAACAGGGAATATCATAACGGATACAGGGATTAGCGACCACAAGGCAGTTGCTGCTAGGCTGAATACCGTAACACCCACATACCGTAACACGCACAAACAACAAAAGGAATGTAAAGTACATCTATTTAAAAAATCTGATAAAAATGCTAATAACGCCTTTCTGAGAGACAGTCTCCACTCCTTCCGAGCTGATAATGTAATTGTAGAAAAGATGTGGAATGATCTCAAAGAGATAGTATCGATGGCAATTGATATATACCACATCAGTTAATAAGTGATGGTAGTGATCCCCCATGGTACACAAAACGGGACAGATCGCTGTTGCAGAAGCAACGGTAAAAGGATGCACAATTTAAAAGAACGCAAAATCCCCAAGATTTGCAAAATTTTGCGGGTGTTCGAAATATAGAGCGTACTTCAATGCCAGATGCTTTTAATAATTACCACAACGAAACTATGTCTCGGAATCTGGCAGAAAATCCAAAGAGATTCTAGTCATACATAAAGCACACCAGTAACAAGACGCAATCAATACCTTCAGTGCGCGATAACTACAATGAAGTCACTGATGACAGTGCTACTAAAGCAGAGCTATTAAACTCGGTTTTCTGAAACTCCTACACCAAAGAAGACGAAGTAAAAATTCCTCTTTCCAGTCACGAACAACTGCCAAGATGAGGAACATAGAAGTAGATAGCCTCGGTGTAGCAACGCAGCTTAGATCACGTAATAAAGACAAGGTCTCCAGTCCAGATTGTATACCAGTCAGGTTTCTTTCAGAGTATGCTCCATATTTAGCAATAATTTACAACCGCTCTCTCATAGAAAGATCCGCACCTAAAGACTGGAAAAATGCTCAAGTCACACCAATACCTAAAATGGGAAGTAGGAATAATCTTCTGAATTACAAGCACATATTACGAACGTCGATTTGCAGTAAGGTTTTGGAACAAATACTGTGTTCGAACATTGTAAATTACCTCGAACAAAACGATTTATTGATTCATAGTTATCACAGATTCAGAAAATATCGTTCTTGTGAAACACAATTAGCTCTTTACACTCATGAAGTAATGATTCCTATCGACAGGGGATGTCAAATTGATTCCATATTTGTAGATTTCCAGAAGCCTTTCGACAAGCGTCTTCTAACCAAACTGCGTGCCTGTGGAATATCGCCTCAGCTGTGCGACTGGTTTCGTGATTTCCTGTCAGAAAGTTCACAGGTCGTAGTAATAGATGGAAAGTCATTGAGTAAAACAAAAGTAATATCTGGCGTTCCCCAAGGAAGTGTTAAAGGCCCTCAGTGGTTCCTGATCTATATTAACGACATACGAGACAATCTGAGTAGCCTTCTTAGTTTGTTTGCAGATAATGCTGTCATTTACTGTCTTGTTAAGTCATCAGATGACCAAAACAAACTGCAAAATGATTTATATGAGATATCTGTATTGAGCGAAAAGTGGATATTGACCCTGAATTAAGAAAAGTGCGAAATTATTCACATGAGTGATAAAAGAAATCCGCTAAATTTCGGTCATGCGATAAGTCGCACAAGTCTGAAGGCTGTAAATTCAACTAAATACTTAGGGATGACAATTACAAATAACCTAAACTGGCACCATCACATAAATAACGTTACTAGTAGAACGAAGTTCGTACACCCCAGTTGCACTGCTACCAAATTTATTGAAGATGACAGATCCAAAATGGCGGAAATACATACAGCAAAATCGCAATGATGTCATGTTGGGAAGTTCAAATTTTGGTGAGAAGCTTGTTAAATTGGGCTACTTCCACTAACATAACCCCTTACCCTCCCCATCCCCTCCCCTGTCCCAGAAAATGGCAGGAAGTTCCAATTCCAGCAGGACAATACAACACACGACAGCAACCTCCACTAACCTAAGAAAATTGCGGGAAAATAGGTTACTTGGGCTACCTCCACTAACCTAAGTCATCCAACTGCCACGTCTTCCTAGGAATTTGTGGGAAAAGGACTCAGCCTGTGCTGGATAGGATGGATGTAAGTATTTATATTGCACGCAGTGTTTATTTAAATAATTTGAGGCAGTAGCTCCATCCAGTGTGCTCACCATGAGGTCCAGCTACTGACCTAGTACACAGTACTACCTCCAGAGACCGCCGTTGTCCCTCCCAAGATGTAATCTAAGATGGCGGTCTGGACGGGAAAAATGGCGGGAAAGGGACTCAGCCTGTTCTGGGCTGCTAGAGAGAGAGGAAGGACTGTACTTTATTTATTTTTGGAACAATTTATTTAGGGACAGATTTGACATGGTATATTTATTACACTGATACAAAACACTCGCTCTGACGTGATTGGGATCACAATACACAGTTTACAGACCTGCAAACTACTCTCAAATGATGCACTACACTGATGTGCAGACAAGCAAACAACTTGTAAATTACAGAAATAATGTAGCACACAGCATACAGATATACAAGCAACTCATAAATTGTCAAAAAATAATGCATGTGTAACACTACGCAAAACACGCTTGCAACGCTTAAACAGTGGAATATAGTGCAGTACACAAACACTCATTGCACGTAAAAACCACTTTCAAACTATCATCAACCGCGACATATCAGAGGCTCCAATGTGCGCACGCATTGACGCCACCACTAGTTACCGCCGCTGCTGACAGCAGCCAGCAGGTGAAAGTCACGTCTATAGTTATTCGATTGTTATACTGACGTCATAGAATTCCAATGATCACACGGACCACCTGCTGTCGCCTGACCACTGGACCACACAGGATGCTACCGCACACGCTCCCAGGAGTTGGGATGCAGCGGTGGGGCCCATGAAGTGAAAACGCGGCCGTCAGCTGCTGAGCCATGCACAGGTGTCCACTTGGGTGCTGTAAGCATGAGGTGGCAGCGACCCTTTCATACTTGACACCTGAGAAATTCCTGTTGAAATATGTGTCACCTAGGCACCGCTGCTGGTGCAATGATGCATAGCTGCAGTTTGGTCCAGAGCTGAGAGAGCATAGCAGCTAAAATGTTGTCAATATTATACTGATGTCACATGTCTATGTAAATAACATGCAAGTGCCCCCTCTGGATGCACTATAGAAATCTGTCCCAGAATAACATCGACTGCTTTCTCCCTAGCTATCCTAATGAGACAGCCCGTCCATCACTGAATTTACCCATCAAACTGCTGCTGCTGCTGGTGTGGGAGCACCACCCTTTATTGTTTTCTGCAGATGAGACTTTCAATGGCAAAACTATTTTGTACAGATCGCTATATTGCACGATAGTTAAAACCTGCAAAAGCGGCATACAGGCCATCAAATACAGAAAGACTCTTACTCAATTACACTGCTCTGCCACTGAGGACAGAAGCTTGAATATTAGAGTGTGAAACCGATCTCCAACCCGTCAATACATCACCACGTGCGTTTCGATTTAGTAAACATTCAATTCGTATCCTGCACCATACAGAATAGCCCCTTTTGCATAATTCATTTAGCTATTGACCGCCAGACACTCGTACATACACCATGAAGAGAGACAGCTCTGTACATACTCCTCACAGCACTAGATACTTTCGTCAGCTGATGGTCACAAGTCACCTGCTTGCATGACGTGACCATAGCGACCTTGGTGGCCTGAAGTCACTCTCTGAACTGTTGTACAAAGACGGGTTCGTTTCTACACCAATCTCCAGACTCTGAGGATTACAAGAACACATATATATTCACACATGGTTTGCAGAATATTACAACATTTACATGATACTTCCCACTATCAAGCACATGGAAATATCGTTTCCATAGTAGTATCACTCATGCAACATAATTCCATAGTTATAGACTGGAAATTATTTCTCTAGAAACCCGAAACTTTAGTTAGGTGTAATGTGCTGTAAACCACTGAGTACCTATAAACTTATCAGTGTTTTCCACATATTCCTCTCCCATTCTGCGTAGAACCTCCTCATTCCTTACCTTATCAGTCCACCTAATTTTCAACATTTGTCTGTAGAACCACATCTCAAATGCTTCGATTCTCTTCTGTTCCGGTTTTCCAACAGTACATGTTTCACTACCATACAATACTGTATTCCAGAGATACATTCTCAGCTGGTGTGGCTGAGCAGTTCTAGTCGCTACAGTCTGGAACCGCGCGAGCGCTATGGTCGCAGGTTCGAATCCTGCCTCGGGCATAGATGTGTGTGATATCCTTAGGTTAGTTTAGTTTAAGTATTTCTAAGTTATAGGGGACTGATAACCTCAGAAGTTAAGTCCTATAGTGCTCAGAGACATTTGAACCATTTTTCCATCATTGCTTCCTCAGTTTACAGATTAAACAGTAGGGGTGAAAGGCTACATCCTTGTCTACCACCCTTTTTAATATGATTACTTCGTTCTTGGTTGTCCACTCTTATTATTCCGTCTTAGCTGTTTTACATATTGTGTATGACCCACTCTCCATATAGCTTACCCCTACTTTTTTCAGAATTTCGATCATCTTGTACCATTTTACGTTGTCGAACGCTTTTTCCATGTCGACAAAGTCTATGAACGTGTCTTAAGTTTTCTTTGGTCTTGCTTCCATTATTAGCCGCAACGTCCACTCTCGTGCCTTTACTTTTCCTAAAGCCAAACTGATCGTCATCTGGAGCATCGTCAATTTTCTTTTCCTTCTTGTGTATATTATTCTTGTAAGCAAGTTGGATGCATGAGCTCTTAAGCTGATTGTGCGATAATTCTCGCACTATTCAGCTCTTGCCGCCTTCGGAATTGTGTGGATAATGCTTTTCCGAAAGTCAGATGGTATGTCGCCAGACTCATACATTCTACACAACAACGTGAATAGTCGTTTTGTTGCCACTTCCCCCAAAGATTTTAGAAATTCTGATGGAATGTTATCTATCCCTTAAGTCCTCCAAAGCTCTTTTAAATTCTGATTCCATTACTCGATCCCCTATCTCTTCTAAATCGACTCCTGTTTCTTCTTCTATCACAACAGATAAATCTTCCCCCTCATAGTGGCTTTCAATATATTCTTTCTACCTATACGCTCTCTCCTCTGCATTTAACAGTGGAATTCCCCGTTGCACTCTTAATGTTATCACCCTTGCTTTTAATGTCAACGAAGGTTGTTTTGACTTTCCTGTGTGCTGAGCCTGTCCTCGACAATAATTTCTTTTTCGATGTCTTCACATTTTTCCTGTAGCTGTTTCGTCTTAGCTTCCCTGTACTTTCTATTTCTTTCATTCCTCAGTGACTTGTGCTTCTGTATTCCTGAGTTTCCCCTAACATTTTTGTACTGCTGAAATACCTGGGCTAGCAGGACAGAGCGGATGAGGTCATATTTGTGGAAAGGGGACAAAATAAGTTACTGTTAGTTTGCACTCAACATATAAACTTTATTTGTTAAAACACTCAATCACACAAGCAAGAATCAAAAACTCTCAAGGTTTTAATGAAAGACCTCCTTTGATTGAATTTAGATCGGCTGAAAGCCACATCATAAATCCAAGGGACAAGGTCTAAGCAAGGAATTGAGGTACAAGAGTTCTTCTGGAGGTTTCACTTCTTTAGCGATTTTTTTTTCTTCAGTATATATAGGCTGATAGCCTTAGCTTAAATTTTTCCCATAGAAACCGGCTGAAGGCTACACATTAATCAAGGTCTGTGATACGGCTTAAGGCCGAAACAAAGATTTTCAATGTTTAATCTAAATAGGCTGAAAACTCAGCTGAATGCCGCATATCAACAAAACAATTTAATGACCTAAGGCCTAGGAAGAAGAGCTTTCAATTTGAAAAGGCTGAAGGCCTTATCTTAAAATATTTCGTGTAAAACTCGGCTGAAGGCAAAGGCAAAGAAATTTCGAATTTTTAATTTAAGCTGGAAAACTCGGCTGAGGGCCACATACAAACTAGAAAATATTTCTTGCGGCTTAAGACCTAGACAAAATTTTTCAACTTTTGATTTGAAAAGGCTGAAAACTTGGCTGAAGGCCACATACCAACTTGAAACAAATTTACGGCTTAAGGCCTAGACACAAGGAATTTTCAGTTTTAATTTTGAAAGGCTGAAACTCTGCTGAAGGCCACATACGAAACAAGAAACAACTTTTTCTTTTTTACAGCTTAAGGCTTAAGAAGAGAAGCCGTGCAATTTTATTAAGCTAAAACCCGACTGAAGGCCGCATAGAGTATTTAAGACTAAAAAGGAAATCACTATGTAAAACACAAGGAGCTGCGCTCAGAAGGTTCCATGGATCGGCCTAGGAAGGTAACACTAACGCACTTTTAGGTGAGACAGGCAGCCAGACCGACAACCTCTTAACCAGAAGGCAACCGAACCGAAAGCCAGCTGACGAACTAACCAACAAGATCAGTTCTGCTCCACCTGACCAGCAAAACGACAACTAGATGTCAATAGCACAACCTTGTGGATACTGGTGCCCAATCCAGCCAAGTCAGAATGAACCCCCAAAATTACCAACAACACCTCAGCTGTCGAACTACAGGCCGTGCTGGACAGCATCAACGCAATGAGGAAAATACACTGCTGAAAACTACGTCAACGCCCACGGCAGGTAACCGGAACGTCAAAGGCCACAAGGCAGAAGATACCGCTGGTACACTTAATTCATGATGGAGTGAATTAAATTAAGTTAAACACCACACAGGAAAACGGCTGCAATTCTAGCTGCACACACGTTGCTGCTCGCTGGAATCTCCCAAAAAGTCACAACCAGGATCAAACGAAAAGATGTGACAGCAGTTGAGGCTTGATAGTGGACTAAGTAAGCACTCAACTTTAGTGACCACGCTTGCACGCCGCCAGCGGCTCCGGCCTGACTGTGCGCCACGGATTCTTCCTCGCTGCTCTGCCCCAACCGACCGACTGCCCCACACCGCACACCTGGAAAACATATCCGCCACACCAAAGATAGTACAGCAGTACTAGTATCGATACACGCTGCTGCTGGCACTCACGGAGAGAAGACAGCAACGTTATGGCGGTAACCAAAGAAGAAATAAGACACCGCTGGACTACAACCAATGATAAAAAAACATGACTCGAGCCAGCCACGGCTCAACATCCTCCTTTCATCAATTAACTGAAGTATTTCTTCTGTTACCCATGGTTTCTTCGCAGTTACCTTCTTTGTACCTATGTTTTCTTTCCCAACTTCTGTGATGGGCCTTTTGGAGATGTCCATTCCACTTCGACTGTACTGCCTACTGAGCTATTCCTTATTGCTGTATCTATAGCCTTAGAGAACTTCGAGTGTATCTCGTCGTTCCTTAGTACTTCCATATCCCACTTCTTTGCGTATTGATTTTTCTTGATTACTGTCTTAAACTTCAGCCTACTCTTCGTCACTACTATATTGTGATCTGTGTCTGCTCCTAGGTATGCCTTAAAATCCAGTATCTGATTTCGGAATCTCTGCCTGAAACCTTCCTGTACCACCCGACCTTTAAGAAGTATACCTCCTCCTCTTGTGATTCTTGAGCAGGGTATTCGCTATTACTACCTGAAACTTATTGCAGAACTCAATTAGTCTTTCTCCTTTCTCATTCCTTATCCCAAGCCCATATTATTCTGTCACCTTTTCTGCTACTCCTTCCCCTACAACGGTTTTCCAGTGCCCCATGACTATTAGATTTTTCCTCCTTTACATACTGTATTATCCTTTAATATTCTCATACACTTTCTCTATCTCTTCATCTTCAGCTTGCGACTTCGGCATGTGTACATGAACTATTGTTGTCGTTGTTGGTCTGCTGTCAAAAATGGCTCTGAGCACTATGGGACTTAACTTCTGAGTTCATCAGTCCCCTAGAACTTAGAACTACTTAAACCTAACCAACCTAATGGCATCACACACATCCATGCCCGAGGCAAGATTCGAACCTACGACTGTAGCGGTCGCGCGGTTCCAGACTGAAACGCCTAGAACCGCTCTTCCACACGGCCGGCTGGTTTGCTGTCGATTCTGATAAGAACGACCCTGTCACTGAACTGTTCACAGTAACACACCCTCTGCCCTACCTTCCTATTCATAACGAATCCTACACCTGTTATACCACTTTCTGCTGCTGTTGATATTACCCGATACTCATATGACCAGAAATCCTTGTCTTCCTTCCACTTCACTTCACTGACCCCCACTATGTCTAGATTGAGCCTTTGCATTTCCCTTTTCAGATTTTCTAGTTTCCCTACCACGTTCAAGCTTCTGACATTCCACGCCCCGACTCGTAGAACGTTACCCTTTCGTTGATTATTCAATATTTTTCTCATGGTAACCTCCCCCTTGGCAGTCCCCTCACGGAGATCCGAGTGGGAGACTATTCCGGGATCTTTTGCCAATGGAGAGACCATCATTACACTTCTTCAATTACAGGCCACATGTCCTGTGGATACACGTTACGTGTCTTTAATGCAGTGGTTTCCATTGCCTTCTGCATCCTCATGCCGTTGATCATCGGTGATTCTTCCGCCTTTAGGGGCAGTTTCCCACCCCTGGGACAAGAGAGTGCCCTGAACCTCTGTCCGCTCCTCCGCCCGCTTTGACAAGGCCGGTGGCAGAATGAGGTGTGACTTCTTATGGCGGAAGTGTTCGGCCGCCAATGCTGATTGTTAATCAAAAATTAATCAGCGGCCGGATTCGAATCTGGGACCGAAGACGCTACCCCTAGACCACAGGTGGTTCGTTTTGTATTATCGTGTAATAGGGGAGATAGTGCCACAGGGATGATACCTGAACTTTAGTGGCAATCATTAAAACAAAGGCGTTTTTCGTTGCGACGGGATCTTCCCATGAAATTTCAATCACCAATTTTCTCCTTCGATTGTAAAAACATTCTGTTGGCACCCACCTACATAGGCAGAAATGATCATCACGATAAAATAAGTGAAATCAGAGGCCGCACAGAAAAATTTAAGTGTTTGTTTTTCCCGCACGTCGTTCGAGAGTGGAATTATAGAGAAACAACTTGAAGGTGGTTCATTGAACCCTCTGACAGGCACTTTATTGTGAATTTCAGAGTAATCACGTAGATGTAGATGAACATAATTAGAGTTTTGGGTATTCAACCGTAAAAGTTTTACGTGCTTAGCACATTAACTCATTTTTGTAGTGATCAGACGTCTGAAGCTGTTTTACGCGTGAGAGTTCGTGTCTTTAAAGAAATGGGGGTTTGGTTACGGGTTGTGAATTAAAGGATTACAGATAAGCAAAACTATTTCACTGGGTAAGTCAGTTTTATACTTTTTTCCACAATACGTGCCAACGAAACTAACAGAAATTTTCTTTCATATGCACGCTAGCTCCGCGCTAGCATGAAGTAAATTTCCAGCAGGCTCTTTCGTGTGCCGCGAACGGTCCATACTGCGTTGGAGATGACAGATTGATCCCTACGCACGGCGGAGAAGAAACGGTAAATGCGAGTGATTAAAGTTGCTCCGTTAATTAATGTAGAGGGGCTTTTGTATATCGGATTTCCTGACTGCATCCTATTGTTCCTGCGTGCCTGTGTGTGTCACAGATGTGAAAACAATTTGCGCTGCTTTTGGCGCTCGTTTAGGCAGGTATATTGCATTCGATATTTATTACGTATCGTTATCCAATATTGGAGCATCTACTGGGGCCCGCAAATGGTGCCAGACCCCTACAGAAATGCCGTTTCTGCGCTCTTCGCGCTTTTATCCTCACACGCACGGAATTTTAATATGGTCTCCGTTACTCTCGATTAAAAAAACGTTACACACCTTTTTAGACAACATTATCTGACGGGACTGGGTTTTTTTGGTGACTATATTGGCTTATTTAATAAAGCCAAGTTCCGTTGAAGGCAGTCGCTCATTGGTGTGAATGTTACCGAACCATCACGGCTGTAACACAATAACGCGGATTATTAACATATAAAAGACAAGTCCGGTACATTACGGCCTCTGCGAACATCAATTTGGTTTGCCGAGAAATGTAGAAACACGCACAGCAACATTGCGCCTACAAATACCAGCCAATAGGTTCAAGAGAGACAGTTCCACATTCGTAGCATTAGTTGATTACGGAAAAGCTTTTATCATGTTGACTGGAATACAATATTTTAAATTCTGAAGGTAGCTGGGATAAAATGCAGGGAGCGAAATGTTATTCGCATCTTATTGGGAAACCACACTGTAATTATAACAGCTGAAGGGCACGAAAAGGAAGCAGTAGTTGAGAAGGGAATAAGACAGCGTTGTAGCCTAATCTGATGGTATCCAGTCTGTACGTTGTGCAAGCAGTAGGAGAAACCAAGGGGAAGTTTGGAAAGAGATTATAGGTCTGAGAGAAGAAATAAAAGCTTTCAGTTTTGCTGATGACCTGGAAGATCAGTTTGATGTAATTGCATGATGTCAGGAAGAATTCCGCTCACAGCGGGTAAAATTGTCGTTTATTAAAACACGACCGGTTTCGCGGTTTCCAGCCGCATCATCAGTTGAACCTATGTAGTAAAAAGCAAGGTACAGCGTCAACACTTTTTACGGATATTAAAATTAGTAAATGAATGTCTAAAATATACTTACAATGTTAAAAGATCGTAAGCATACCCATAGCTCATAGTCAAAAGTTACTATTGAGAGAACGTCGTCAATGTTATGGCGAGCGAAAGGTAAAAAAGATGTGCCCCATTCATTAAAATTTGCCTGCATCCAAAAAGAGAAAATATATTTTATAGTGAGCGCACGATAAATTATATAACGCCAATCCGACCTCTTTTTTTAAAAATTTATCGTCCGCTCACTATAAAATATATTTTATCATTTTAGATGCAATCAAATTTTAGATAATGGAGCACATCTTCTTTACCTTTCGCTCACCATAACGTTGACGACGTTCTCTGAATAGTAACTTATAGCTAGGAGCGATGGGTATGCCTATGGTCTTTTAGACATTTGTTTACTAATTCTAATATCCGCAAAAAGTGGTGACACTATACATTGCTTTTTACTACGTAGGTTCAACTGATGATGCGGCTTGTAGCCGCGAAACCGGCCGTGTTTTAATAAACAACAATTTTACCCGCTGCGAGCGGAATTCTTTCAGACATCATGCAATTACATCAACTGTTTGATGTAATTTATCTTGTCTTGAAAAGTGTCCCGAGATGATCACCAACAAAAGCAAAACAAGGGTAATGGATTGTAGTTGAGTTTAATGAGGCATTTCTGAGCGAATTAGATTGAGAAATGAGACACTAAAAGTAGTAAATGAGTTTTACTAATAAGGGCTGTGGAACAAATGACTGTAGGTGGAGTAGAGAGGATATGAAATACAGACTGGCAGTAATAAGAAAAGCGTTTGCGAAAACGATATATTTGATTAAATTGAATATAAACTTATGTGTTACTAAACTTTTTCTGTAGAAATTTGCCTCATTCGGAAACGAAAAGCAAACGTCGTGCTACAGAGGCATGCGGTAAATTGGGTGGGTCGGTCGAATAAACGATTAATAGGTTCTGAATCAAACTGGGAAGAAACGAAATTAATACCACAAGATAACTACGAGACAGAATCGCGCCTCCAGATAAGGCGCTGGCCCCTGAAACATGGATTCCTTCTCTCGCAGGAGGATCAACTGTATTTAGGGAGTCCATCTATATTTTCCAGTTGATCAATCAGGTACAGTTCCACAATACGTTACTTTAGATGTTGTGTAAATAAAGTGTGTGTACTCGTATTTTAATTGCGAACTGGCTTCAGGCAAATATCTTTTGTTTTTCTGCGTGAAAGTGTGATTGTGAATGAGGGACTGGCTAAATATTATATTTTGTATTTTACCTTTTGATGTACACTGATGAATTTCTCCATATAAGCCCTTTCATAATGTTTTAACCACGTTCATTCACTTCTCAAGTCTTGAGGAGCTCACATAGTTGGTGCATTTAATAAATCATGAGGGAGAAAGAGAGCAGATAGGTGTGCCTTTGTTAACCACAATCCAGTCATTTATGCATTTACATCTGTGTGTCGTGGAGTGGCACATCTGTGATGGCAAGCTTCTTTGACACTTGGCGTTGGCACCAACCTGTGCCAGAAACTGCAACTAGAACCACTAAGTGACAGGGGCTTCTAACATGAAACTTTCAGCACAGGGCAGCAGCATGTAGAGGAACTCTGGCTCGAGTTTAAATGAATAGTTGACCACGCACTCGGTAGATATGTACGTAGCAGAACAGCTAATAATGGGAGGAACTTCCATGGAATACAGTCACTGTAAAGAAACAGAGACTGCTGTGCAATAGGTGTAAAACAAAGCGTAGGGCTGCAGATAGAGAGACGCTGAATGGAACAAGTTCAGCTGTCAAGAGAGCAATGCATGATGCCTTCAATGACTACCGTAGCAGATTATTGTCAAATGACATTTCACAAAATCCAAAGAAATTCTGGTCGTATGTAAAGGCTGTCAGTGACACATAAGATAGTGTTCAGTCCCTAGTGAATGAAACAGGAACTGAAATTGAGGGTAGCAAAGCAAAAGCTGAAGTGCTTAACTCCGTTTTCAAATGTTCTCCTACAAAGGAAAACCCAGGAGAATTGCCATAATTTAATCCTCGTACCATAGAAAAGATTAATGAAATAAATATTAGTGTCAGTGGTGTTAAGAAACAGCTGAAATCTTTAAATTTGAACAAAGCTCCAGGCCCCGATGGAATCCCTGTCAGATTCTATTTGCGGCTGAGTTAGCCTCTCTTCTCACTATAATCTGTCGCAGGTCCCGTGAACAAAAATCCGAGTCCAATTCTTGGAAAAAGGCATGGGTCACACCAGTCTACAAGAAGGGTAGGGGAAGTGATCCACAAAATACCGACCAATATCTTTGACATCGATTCGTTGTAGACTCTTAGAACACATTCTGGGATCAAACATAATGTGGTATCTTGAACAGAGTGACCTCCTCAGTGCCAACCAGCATGATTTTCGAAAACAGCGATCATGTGAATCCGAACTCACACTTTTCTCATATGACACACTGAAAGCTTTGGATCAAAGCAACCAGGTGGATGAAGTGTGCATTGATTTCCGAAAACCATTTGACTCAGTATCACGCCTAAGCTTATTGTCAAAAGTACTGTCATATGGATTATCAAGTGAAATTTGTGATTGGATTGAGAACTTTTTGGTGGGGAAGACACAGTATGTTGTCTTGGATGGAGAGTCATTGTCAGATGTAGAAGTAACTTCTATTGTGTCCAAGGGAAGTGTGTAGGGACCCTTGATTTTCGTGTTGTATATTAATGATCTTGCAGACAATGTTAATAGTAAAACCAGGCTCTTTTGCAGATGATGCAGTTAGCTATAGTGAAGAATTACCTGAGAGAAGCTGCAGTCAGATCTTGATAAGATTTCAGCAATGTGTAGACAATGGCAACTTTCTCTAAATGTTCGGAAATGTAAAATTGTGCACTTCACAAAACGGAAAGACGCAGTATCTTATGACTATAATATCAACGAGTCACTGCTGGAATCGTCCATCTCATACAAATACCTGGGTGTAACACTTTGTAGGGATACGAAATGGAATGATCACAAAGGCTCAATCGTGGGTAAAGCAGATGGTAGATTTCGGTTTATTGGTAGAATGTTGGGGAAGTGCAATCAGTCTACTTAAGAAATTGCTTACAAATTAGTCATGCGGCCCGCCCTAGCTTATTTCTCAAGTGTGTGGGATCTATACCAGATAGGAATAACAGGGGATATTGAACGTGTACAGTGAAGAGTAGCACAAGTGGTCACAGGCTTGTTTAATCTACGGGAAAGTGTCACAGAGATGCTGAAGGAACTGAAATGGCAGACTCTTGAAGACAGATGTAAACTATCCTGAGACAATCTATTAACAAACCTTCAAGAACTAAATGATTCTTATAGGGATATATTACAATCCCCCAAGTATCGCTCACACAGGGGTTTCGAGGATAAGATTAGAATACTAGCTGCTCCCAAGAGGCATTCAAACTATCATTCCTCCCGCGCTCCATACGTGAAAGGAAGAAACCCTAATAACTGGTACAGTAAGACGTATCCTCTGTCATGCACCTCACGGTGGTTTGCAGTGCAAGCTGTAGATGTAGGTGTAGAGAGTGTAAGACGGCGGGTTCCTCCTGAGCATGCTTAGTATGGATTGTGTGTGAATTGTCTGCCTAAGGTCAGAGGCGGAAATTGCTGGATTTTGTACGATAGTAGTGTGCTGGGGGACTTGTGGACAGCAAAAGATTTAGGTGGTATGTATAATCTTGTGTTCTACGCCTATATTACTACAGTATAACACGTGCCTGCATTTCTAGTTATGCAGCCTGTGTGGATGCTAGTGGTGGCAAATCAGTATTCTGCTATCAACTTGCTACTGGCTGTTGTGCTTACGAAACAAAATTGAATCTTATGAGAGAAGTTGTAATTCTTTTGTTAGATGGAGCTGTTTGTCACTTTGCCACAGTCTTTCTGATTATATGCACGTCATGTGCAGACGGAGGTGCAGTGAGGTAGTTCTGTATGACATAAGCAGAGTGATTTTAAAGGTTCGCATCACAGTGCCAAGCATTCAAATATAGATGTATGTAGAAACTGGCATTTAAATATGCTGATGTGTTGTATGTCAGGAGATCACTGGGATTGCCTGGCGCTAGTATTATTATCACCCAGGGGACACTTACAGCTTAGGGTACGGTGCAGACTCGAAAGGACATCTGCCTTTGGACTGGTGTACCCTGTGGCAGAACATTGCGCCGCAGTTGTATCAACAATCCCTACACCAGACTCATTGATACACAGCTCAACCAGACTATGCGTAGCATCACAGGAAAAATCACAAATACGCCAACTTTCTGGTTGCCTGTCCTCAGCCATATAGCTCCCCCATTTTTTGCACCGTCAAAGTGATGTTTAGCAGGAGTTAACAAAAATGGCTAGTGATCCTTACCTCTCTATATTTGATGTCCTAGCGGCCCCGTATCAGTTAGAGGGCCCACACAACAGACAAACAAGGTGGGCTGCCGACCTCCATTCAAGAGCTCAAATCGAAACATCGCCAGTGGATGTAAACAACAATAGACTTTCCGCTAAACACGGAACTACTTCGGAGAAAGTTGTGTATTTGTAATTGGTCGTGTTCTCTTATCGGGTTTTGCTACCACAAGAAATGTTGTGCTACTTGTTCTTCTTGCGTTTGGAAATTAGAGCACTCCAAGAAGGTGTTTTAGTTATAATAAAGTGTGTTCAAACTTGATCGTTAGTTCATTCCTGCCAACCGCAGGACACTAAACATGAGGACATTCCCGTATCCAGTAAAAACAGACTTCGTTCCCGTCAACCCCCTTACGAAGTGTAAAATCTCTGGCGGACAACGGAGAAACAACAACAGACCGACAGGCAGAAATATGGCAGAACAATGTTACGCCAGAACATCTGAAGATGCTTTGTATCTCGACCAGGCCTCTAGAATTTGAAGAGCATCGTAAGACCCAAAGGAATAAGGACAAATAGTGGAAGACGTGCTGGCTCAATGTACAAATGGGGATTAACATCGACACGCTATGACAGTGGTGCAGAACGACGAACTGTTCAGCACATCATATGTATGTGCCCAATCCCTTCCAAGCCTGTGATCTTCTGTGCTGTTGTGCCTATATATATATATATATATATATATATATATATATATATATATATATATATTGTAAAGAAAAATACGTTTCCTTGTGTCTCATGATGCTATCCATACACTAAATAAATAAACGAAGCAGATCTGAAGCTGCTGGGGCGCCTGCTTTGTCAGCCAGGCTGCGGTCAAAAGAAATTTACTAATCCCTTACCTTTAAGAGTAATTAAAGAACACCCTATTGTGACAATACGTGAGATGCTTTCATTGCCTGGCGTGTGAGGCGTGGATACAAATTTGTAAAACTATTTCATGGTTAACAGAAAAGTGTGCCTGTTATACTGAGTTGGTAAATAATTATTATGGTTTTACGGATTTTTCTACTCAAGCAGTTTCAAACAAATTTTAATTGTGTAAATGGTAACTATGATTTAACAGATTTTTGATTAAGTAATTTCACGTAAATTCAAATTTTAAAAAGAAGTAGTACTATTTAGTTGAGAGTTTCAGTGAATTATTTAATTGAAAGTTTTTGATAAATATCCATTGGGACGTGTAATCCACAGAAGATGTACCCAGAAAGGAAGATTGTGATTAGTGATTTAATAATTTGTATGGACGTTTAGTTTTAATAAAAAAATTGAAAGGTTAATCCACCTTTCTAAATCTTCTTGCTCCATATGTCCTGAGACATAACTGTCACAAATGTGCCGTTCCATGCCACATCTGTTTAGAAACTAGTTTTTTACACACGTTTTATGTTCCTTTTCTATTCCATCCTTCTTTGAATGACAGAGTGAGTATATGTATATGCTTCTAAAATGTTTGGCCTTGACCTCACTTCCGTCTGGGAGCAGGGTAGTTTAGCCAGCTCTGGAGCAGTCGTACCGTCTGGCAAGGTGACGTTGCGTTCCTCTGGACAGGACGCTCTTGCAGTAGCTTGGTAATGTTCATCAAGCGGCCTCTATTTCTGCTACCTGGGTGGACCTCGATTCGAATGGGGGCTGAAAGGGTCATAATTCGGCTGGGGCTCGGAGTGTGAAGCTGGTAAGACTCGTCTCTAGTAACTCTGGCATGTTGTTGAGATTGTGCAAGTCCCAGTCTAGCTGAAACTTTAGTCTACTTCTCGCGCAGCTTTATGCTTTTACTATTATATTGCAAAAATAATTTAGGGTAGGGAGCAGAAGGATTTTCGACACATCGGAATTAAACACATAACCAGTTTGTAGTTGCCATACACTTCTTTATTACAAATACATGCTAGTATTTATATGAAGTGTAGGCCGGCCGCGGTGGTCGAGCGATTCTAGGCGCTTCAATCCGGAACGGCGCGACTGCTACGGTCGCAGGTTCGAATCCAGCCTCGGGCATGGATGTGTATGATGTCATTAGGTTAGTTAGGTTTAAGTAGTTCTAAGTTCTATGGGACTGATGACATCAAATGTTAAGTCCCATAGTACTCAGCGCCATTTGAACCATTTTTTTATGGAGTGTAGCCATGTATGGAAGTGAAACATGGACGATAAATAGTTTAGACAAGAAGAAAATAGAAGCCTTCGAAATGTGGTGCTACAGAAGAATGCTGAAGATTAGATGGGTAGATCACATTAACTAATGAGGAGGTATTGAATAGAATTGGGGAGAAGAGGAGTTTGTGGCACAACTTGACTAGAAGAAGGGATCGGTTGGTACGACATGTTCTGAGGCATCAAGGAATCACCAATTTAGTACTGGAGGTCAGCGTGGAGGGTAAAAATCGTAGAGGGAGACGAATACACTAAGCAGATTCAGAAGGATGTAGGCTGCAGTAGGTACTGGGAGATGAAGAAGCTTGCACAGGATAGAGTAGCATGGAGAGCTGCATCAAACCAGTCTCAGGGCTGAAGACCACAACAACAACAACAACAACAACAACATGGTCTTAATGAAGATAACGGTAACAACGATTATAATAAAAGGCACCTGCCCTACATCACCATCAGCAGGACTCAGATTAAAACATGAATTCATTTAAGTCGGATAGACACAGATCTCTCAAACTTTACTAAACCAATTTTCACTAATTAAAATAATGTTCATAAAACCACCATTAATCAAATTTAACTGACGTAACTAAATCACAGAAACCTTTTAAACATGCTTCATGACTTACATAGAAACTGGCTTTCACATAACTCATATTGAATTCTAAAACTGCTTCCAACAACTAAGACATCTTCCATGGACTGATCCTAAGCCATTCTAACAAATTAAAACTATTATCAGATTAATACACCCATCTAGGCTTACAGGCTTACTTACAGGTACGAGGTTCACATACATTTCATCCCCAGAATATAATAATGGTATTTTAGTCTTAAAATGAGGCCGTTTCCATTTTATACTGAAAATTAGTGATGGACGCAAGCAGACCGAAAGGTTGAAACAGCTATAAGAGATTCAAGGACCAGAAGGTGAAGTAGAACCATACTCAACCTTGAGCTACAATTAAGCTTCCGGAAAACCACAACGCTCCACCGGAATGATGAAACTGCGGGACACTACAACGTAACCATAGGCACCGATCCAGGTCCTTAAATTTCCCTCTTCCACCCTGATACCCGATCGGAGTTTGCTTGCGTCGACCACTGCCAATTATCCGAAACATAAGCACATCAGCGGCAGACAACATTCTGGCGCATCAGATACACAAAACATATCTGCCCAACTGGTTATAAATAAACCCTTAATTATACGCGGCACAAAATGAACCCAAGCAGAACTCACCATCGTGACCCTTGCCAAGTAACAGCTCTTAAAATTTGATTAGCCAATTCTCTCGAACAAACAAATAAATTAATAGCATAGAAAAGGGAATAGGGAAAATTATTTCGGCCCGCTCTTGAACGCCAGGCACAGACTTACAAACTACTTGGTATGACATCTAGCAACGCATTAAGCACGGCTTCATGTCTATTCGTTATGTGTAGCTAGCACTCCCTTAAATGCCGTCAACATATCAGGCGGCCAGCCCAAATACAGTGACAAGTAACTGAAACAGTCAAGATAGTTTTCAGTGCACTCAGGTATTCAATTATCATGAACAGAGCGCACCAAGGAACAATTCGACGACTCCACTTCATTCACTTTGAGAAACATGTAACAGATTCGAAGGAAATCTATTCTTCAAATCTCAAGGAAAGCCCAATCGCCGTCGGCAGCGGATCTGCATTCCAACGGCTACACACGCCGCAGCAGCTGCCCACGGTCCTCCGTCGCACCGACTCGGCCACTCGCCACGCTGCCTGCATACATCCACAGCGCCACACGCCACTGCCGCTCACACAGCTGATACCCGAACTCCAGCCCCCAGCAGAGAGGAATCGTTAGCGCTAGGATTTCACCCGGAACAAGTCCCGCCCACTCACCCCCGGTTTTCCCGGTCTTCGTTCGGCGCCTGGGCATCGTTTCAGTTGACCCACGTGGCTTACCGCGTTCGGCTGCACTTGGAGTGAATGTTACGTTAATATCTTCCTAGGTCTTAAATTTTCTCAGGTAGTTAAAAGACATGTTACAAGAAACGTGCTCAATTGGCCTCAGCTGTGCCAGGTACTTCCACAGCAAACATAACAGAAAACAATGTAGCACTGAATTCTTTAAATACGAGAACTCAGTATACAGATGAATAGCCTATGAAGAAACATACTTCTATGTGAGGAAAAGCACCCAAAGCTAAAACAGGATAAACCTACCCTCAAAGAATAATTTGTTTGGAGAAAGAGGAACCACAGTATACTTGACACTTAAGTTTCAGAACTCAGACAGTATATGTGAAACAAGCACCAATGTTCACTATACTTCCAGAGGGCATCAAAATTACTTTGTTGTTGCTAGATCGATCCAAGCTGATTTCGCGTGCTATTCACTGAATAGTTTTGCTGAAAAATTTTAGGGGTGAAAGAAGGACTAGCACAGCATGAAGGGCGTTTTACAGCCATGAAACACCGCAGCATATATTTCCTCCATAACTGCTCTGTGACAAACATAAACATCACATTATTATTTTTTTAAAATGGTTTGAATGACATTTACGAAATTAATAAATCTCTTGGTTAAAACAGACAGGACAAAGAATAACGACACATTATTTTCCTGAGACGTTTGCAACAGAATATAGGTCACTAATCACACAGAAACAGCTACAATTCTTTGTAACCTCGTTTATAATGCGCAGGTATGGTATTGGAAGAATTTACAAGTTAAAATTCACCCATTACCCATGCAAATACTAACGAAATATGTCATACATGCAAATATCTTACTGCTTTCATTAGGCATTTCTACTTTATGACATTCTTATATTCTTTAATTTTCGTGAGCTATTATGAGGGCCTACATAAACAAAACAACCTTCACTTATTTCTATATAACGGTGATTTTAGACAACAGAGTTATTCGAGTGCATCCGTGGCTTTACTGCCGACATGACAGATTCAAGACCATTGTTTTCGCATTGTATGTTTGCTCTGCTGTTTCCCTCAAATAAACGCATTATAGTAAGTGAATTAGTTAATGAAAATTTCTCCTTATTGCCCTTAAATAACATCACGTTATTTTTTCGTTTTCTATTGCTGGCGATGCTTTCAATTCTCTATAAATATTTTTATTTCTTTAATAATGCAGATTCATATCACATTACTATCCAGAAAAGCTTAAATTTCTTATCGTTACTGAATTTCATCACAGTATAACACATGTTGGACTGCGACGATAACAACTTTGTTGTAGCTTCCAGTTTGCGGAACTGGCGGCCGTTTAGGGGAGGGCCTTATACTGTGGATAGGCGTGGAGGGGGGTGAATGGGCGGGACTTGTTCCGGGTGAAATCCTAGCGCTAAGGGCACGTCCAGCAGAGCGCGCGCTGCAGTTAAGCAGCCATCCGCCAAAGATGCGAAGAAGACAAGCAGGCATCGAAAATTGACTCACCACGATCGGGATGACAATCGATGGAGACTGGCGCCAGCAGCGCACCAGCTCAATTACGATTCCATTATTGCAGGAGTTTGCTTTTTTGAGCCACATCTTACACTGAAGAGCCAAAGAAACTGGTACAACTGCCTAATATCGTGTAGGGCCACCGCGAACACTCAATGGTGCAGCAACACAACGTGCCATGGTCTCGACTAATGTCTGAAGTAGTGCTGGAGGTAATTGACTCCATGAATCCTGCAGGGCTGTCCATAAACCCGTAAGAATACGAGGGGTTGGAGATCTCTTATTAAAAGAACGTAGCAAATCATCCCAGATATGCTCAGTAATGTTCATGTCTGGGGTGTTTGGTGGTCAGCTCAGAAGCTACTCTGTAGCAATTCCGGATATAGGGAGTGTTGGATTGTCCTGCTGGAATTGCCCAAGTCTGTAGGAATGTGCAATGGAAATGAATGGATGCAGGTGAACACAGAGGATGCTTACGTACGTGTCACCTGTAAGAGTCGTATCTCGACGTATCAGAGGTCCGATGTGTCTAGGGTTGTAAAGTTTTGTGATGTGTCTGGCTTAAACTTTTAGGCTGGAGGTTTTAGTGTATTGCAAAGTTGCTGGCTCCTCCCTTTTTCCCTTGCGGTCAGCCAGCCACTTCCATCTGCTATATTATTTTAGCTCCCTCTACCACTTTCTCCTTGTGTTGGCCATGTTTTACTGCTGACGGCATGCTTCGTCCCACGGTTCGATGTGGGTAGGCACATATTTTTCTAACCATGTTACCTGTGTTTTGCGTTCTGTTTTAACTTACTGTTCTGAGTATTTTATTGACACCCGTCTCAGTCTGTTACTGAGCGGGCGTTGAAGAGCTTGCCGTCGTGCGCCCATACAACCCTCTCCATCCATCCATCCATCCATATCATCCAACTGCACATGTCCCACACCATTACAGAGCCTCCAGCAGCTTGAACAGTACCCTACTGACATGCAGAGTCCAAGGATTCTTGAGGTTATCTCCATACCCGTACACTATCCGCTCGATACAATTTGAAACGAGACTTCTCCGACCAGGTAACATGTTTCCAGTCATCAACAGTCCAATGTTGGTGTTGACGGACCCAGGCGAGGCGTAATGCTTTGTGTCGTGCAGTCATCAAGGGTGCACGAGCGGGCCTTCGGCTCCGAAAGCCCATATCGATGATGTTTCGTTGAATGGTTCGCACGTTGACACTTGTTGATGGCCCAGCACTGAAATCTGACGGAATTTGCGAAAGAGTAGTACTTCTGTCACGTTGAACGATTGTCTTTAATCGTCGTTGGTCCCGTTTTTGCAGTTTCTCTTTCCGACAGCAGCGATGTCGGAGATCTGATGTTTTATAGAATTCATGTTATTTGCGGTACACTCGTGAAATGGTCGTACGGTAAGATACCCACTTATCACTACCTCGGATATGTTGTGTCCCATCGCTCGTGCGTCAATTATAACACGGTGTTCAAACACAGTTAAATCTTGATAACCTGCCATTGTAGCAGCAGTAGCCGATCTAACAACTGCGCCAGACAATTGACTTATATACGCATTGCTGACAGCAGTGCCGTATTTGGTCTGTTTACATGTCTCTGTATTTAAATACCCATGCCTATACCAGTTTCTTTGGCGCTTGAGTGTAGAATGTGGAATTGTGGTTGGTGGACAAACGATGCCTACTCTGGTCTAGTACGCATGTCTTCTAGTGTGAATGTGCATGTGTATGTGTGCGTGTGTGTGTGTGTGTGTGTTTTTTTTGTGGTACTATTTCTTCCTTTTCATGAGTTTCATTTTTATTCTATAATTTTCCGCTCATTTATTACGAGTATTTGTGACATTTACGTGTACGCTTATGAATAGTATAGCCTACAACTATCTGTTTCTTTTTTCTTCTACTTAACTTCCGCTATTTGCCATTTGTGTGAAAGGATCTTAAAACGGTTTTATAATTTTCATAATCCTGCACGCAGTTCCTTTATGTAACGTGGACCTCGTGCTTGGTACACGAATGGGATTTCAGAGTCTCGTTTCTCAGTTTCTTCCTCTGCCGTGAGACTTCCAGTTTAACTGCATTTGCGAACACAATAATTTTGAATTTAATCCCTTTTAATCAATTGTAATTTACATATCTTTCCTTGTGTAAATATACTGTTTAGCTCTGCACCCGATGTGGCTAGTGCATACTTAGCACTATATCGCACGTTTCCTTACTTTTCACATTTCTCTCGGTACTCCTAATGTTTTTGTAGCTATGGAGTTTTCATGTCTTTCTGCATGATACCCTGTTCGGCCAGGTGGTTCCTTCGTCGTCCGTTCGGCTGAACCCTGCCCTTCTGTCCGATTGAATTACTATTCTCATCCAGATCCTATCTGACGCTGTGCCGTCTCATCCAGTTTTAACCTGTGAATTTTGTTAAGGTTGTTTTACAGATCGTGTTACACGCTTCTAGAGATTGCAGAGGGGATTTAGTAAATCAAGTTTTACATAGGAACCCATGTCCAGATACGGTTCGTTTCCATGTTACAAGGGGCGGCTGATGTGGCCGAGCGGTTCTAGGCCCCTCAGTCTGGAACTGCGCGACCGCTACGGACGCAGGTTCGAATCCTGCCTCGGTCAGGGACGTGTGTGATGTCCTTAGGTTAGTTAGGTTTAAGTAGTTCTAGGGGACTGATGACTTCAGATGTTAAGTCCCATAGTGCTCAGAGCCATTTGAACCATGTTACAAGGAAAAAAAGATATACAGATTTCACTCCTATTTACTGTGGTATTACAATAGACATGACGACCACCAACTTTGGTGCACACAGTGTATCTGCGTAGCAACGTCGCATAATCTCTGTTCAACGTCCGTGGTGTATGGTTAGTCACTTCTGCTGCAGCTGTGATCCGTGCAACCAGATCCTGCTCCGACTGGACAAGGGTCTCGTAAACAATGCTCTTCATGTGGCACAGCAAGAAAAAGCCCAGAGGGGTTAAATCTGGGGATGTTGGTGGCCAAGCATTTAGTCCACCACGACTGGTCCACCTATCCCCGCAGACTACTTTCAGATGGTTTCGGAAGCGCCATCTTGCCGAAACCACAATTCGAGCCGAATGTCCAATAGCTTGTCTTCAAAAAACTCCGGCAGCACTTGTTGCAGAAATATCAAGTACCTGACACCCATTAAGCTATGACACGACCATCACAGATACCTGTCCCGACACTGATGCCGAAGGTGTGCTGAAATATTCGTGTACACGTGATTTTGCGGTGTTGTTATCACAAACGTGGCTCATTCGAACGTTCAAAACACCTTTCCTGTTGAAATGCGCTTCGTCGGTGAACAAAATTCGCCTTGGAAACTGAGGAAAATCCACGCAATGGAGTAAAAACCGAGTACAGAACTACACTTGGCACAAAATCCTTAGCGAGCATGGCGTGTGGTTTCTGAGGATAACATGGCTGGAGTTTCGGTTCATACAGAACATTCGAGAGAGACGAGAGAGACACATGCAAGTCACATACAATGGCTCGAGTACTCGTCGATGTGTTCTCTCCAATTTGTTGAAGCACCTCCCCTTCCAATACGACATTGGGCCGCTTTCTTGGAGCACCACAGTCTGCTGTGTCTCTTTTGAACTTCCAACTTTCCTGCAGCCGTCGTGGTCAATAAAATTCTTCTGGGTTTGAGGCCGCATTGTCATCTGTAAAATTCCGACGTTTCGGCGACTGTTGCTCAGGTGTAGTACTCGTGGCACAGATGTTTAGCTTCTCTTTCATTAAGGCGAGCTTCACCGTAAATTAGGGCGTTGGTGTACTCTGCGAATATGTACTCGGGCATTCTTTCACTGCAGTACTATCGCCGTAATGTCAACTGACGAATCACCAGGAAGCATGATAACAAGGCAGATAGAAACAGAGGACATCACGTGACATCGCATCATCGTACCATTCATGAATGTGGGTAGTGTACCATAATAGGCGAACTGCGTAACAAACACCTAGCGAGCGACTGAGTAACACTTCCTTTCCTTGTAACATGAAAACGAACCGTTTCCGAACATGGGTTTCTGTGTAAAAACTTACCTAATAAGCCCCCTCTACATCCTCTACAAGTGTGTAACATGAGTCGTGAAACGTCCTGTATGTCCAACTACTGAAGCGTCTGGTCGTGGGATCGTGTCCTCTTTGCCTACTACGTGTAGATACAGCGTAGTGTGAATACCAAACTGCGCACATGTTTCTATGCATTCCCCTATCCTCATTTTGTAAACTATTTGCTACCCACGGGCTTTAAGGTTAGATATTTCACAATAATTTTGTTACTCACGAACAATGAAGCAGGCACCAACTGCCGAGTCTAATTGCATATTAATGTTATTACATCTCGTGAATTTATCTCATAAGTAACATTTTCTGTTCATAATGAGTTGAATTTCAGTTGTAGTATTAGGAATATGCCCACGTTATCAAGTTATATGTGAGTGTCCAAAAACTGCTTCCCTGCCCAGATTAAATCAGACCTTACATTGTGTTGTTAAGTTAACCACACGCTGATTGGTATTCAAACCGCTTAGCCACGAGCAGCAATCCCACACAGTCCAAAATACGCAGTGGGTTGAATTATGAGAGACACGTAGTAAACCAATAACGGAGAATCAATAAGTAAAAGAGTGGGATACGCAAGACCTAGGGAATGAAGACACGTGCTTGAAGTTCTCTAAGACTACAGATACTGCGATAAGGAATAGCGCAGTGGGAATTTCAGTTGAAGAAGAATGGGTATCTCTAAATAGGGCAATCTCAGAAGTTGGAAACAAGTCCATAAGTGCAAAGAAGGTAACTGCGAAGAAAACGTGGACGACAGAAGAAATGCTTCAGTTGATCTACGAAAGAAGGAAGTACAAACAAGTTCAGGGAAATTCAGGAACACAGAAATACAAGTCGCTTAGGAATGAAACAAACAGGAAGTGCAGGGCAGGATAACGTGAAATGGTTGCGTGGAAAGTGTGAAGAAGTCGAAAAAGAAATGATTGTCGGAAGGACTGACTCAGGATGTAGAAAAGTCAAAAGAACCTTCGGTGAAATTAAAAGCTAGGATAGTAACATTAAGAGTGCAACGGAAGTTCGATAGTTCAATGCAGAGGAGGGAGCGGAGAGGTGGAAAAAGTACATTGAAGACCTGTATGAGGGGGGAAAATTTGTCTGATGCCACGACAGAAGAAGAAACGGGAGTCGATATCAAACAGATAGGGGATCCAGTATTAGAATCAGAATTTAAAAGAGCTTTGGAAGACTTAAGATCAAAAAAGTCAGAACGGATAAATAACATTGCATCAGAATTTCTAAAATCACTAAGGGAAATGCCAACAAAACGACTATTGAAGTTGGTGTGTAGAAAGTATAACTCTGGCAATATACCGTCTGACTTTAGGAAAAATATCATCCATACAATTCCGATGACTGCAAGAGCTGAGAAGAAGGAGAATTATCGCAAAATCAGCTTAACAACTCTTGCTGAGAAGAATGATATACAGAAGAATGAAAAAGAAAATTGAGGATGTGTTAGATGACGAGCGTTTGGCTTTAGGACAGGTTAAGACACCAGAGAGCTGTTCTGACATTGCAGTTGATAATGGAAGCAAGGCTAAAGGAAAATCACGATACGTTCATAGGGTTCGTCGACGTGGAAAAAGCGTGCAACAATGTCCAATTGCGCAAGATGTTCGAAATTCTGAGGCAACTAAAGCTGTAGGGAGAGACGGGTAATATTCAAGTCGTACAATAACGAAGAAGGAATAATTAGAACACCACGAACGAAGGGCTTGTATAAAACAGCATATAAGACAAGGGTGTAACCTTTCGCCCCTACTGTTCAATCTATACGTCGAAGAAGCAAAAGAAATAAACAAAAGATTCAATAGTGGAATTAAAATTCAAGGTGAACGTATATCAATGATAAGATTCGCTGATGACAATATCCACAGTGAAAGTGAAGAGCTATAGAATCTGCATATAGGATCAACAGTCTGATGAGTACAGAAAATGGACTGAGAGTAAATCGAAGACGGACGAAAGTAATGAGAAATAGCAGAAATGAGAGCGACGAGGAACTTAACAACAGAATTGATGGTCACAAAGTAGATGAAGGAACTCTGCTACGTTAGTTACAAATATTATCCACGACGGATGGAGCAAGGAGGACATGAAAAGCAGACTAGCATTGGCAAAAAGGGGATTCCTGGCTAAGACCAAGAACGAAGAGAAGTCTACTAGTATCAAAGGCAGGCCTTAATTTGAGGAAAGAGTTTCTGAGAATGGATGCTTGGAGCACAACGTTGTATTGTAGTGAAACATGGACTGTGGGAAAACCAGAACAGAAGAGATGTGGTGCTACAGACGAACGTTGAAAATGGACGGGTAAAGTGAGGAATGAAGAGGTCCTACACAGAATCGGAAAGACTGACAAAAATAAAGGACAGAACGATAGGACATCTATTGAAACATCAGGTAATGACTTCCATAGTACTGGAGAAGGCTGCAGAGTATAAAAACTGTAGAGGAACACAGAGATTGGAATGCATCCAGCAAATAACTGAGGACGCAGGTTGCAAGTACTACCTTGAGATAAAAAGGCTGGCACAGGACAGGAATTCGTGGAGGGCCAAATCAAACCATTCACAAGACTGATGACTCAAAAAAAAAGTATTATTATGAAGCACATCTTACCACTGGCTCAAGTTAATTTATTTAGATAGTTTAAGGGGGGTAGGACGTGAAACGACCCGACTTGGAGCAGGAGAGGCACCACAGGACATTTTAATTTGCACTGTCTATACTTTTAAAAATAAATCCATAGAACTTTGTTAGCATGACCAGGAAGGATTCAGGATTCACACTCATAGCAGTGGAAGTTCAGAAACATAACAAAACAAATTTTTTTACATGTGAAATTTCGTCATTTTTCACTTAGTATTGGCTGCATTTCTTGCTGTAGGTACACTTTTCTTCATAATTAAGAGAGATTCTTCGATGACTTTTGCACAGCATACAAACAATACTTACAGGTGTATGAAATTCAAGAATTCCCCAAATCTCTTAAAAACTGTGGTAAAAATTTAGGTAATAAAACTCGAGTTTTCTGTAAACACGAAGTTTTAAATGTAACAGCCCATTCATTTTTTCATATATTAAATAAATTCTAGTGTTTCATACACCTATAAGTATGGTTTGTAAGTTGTGCAAAATTCATCGAAGAATCTCTCTTACTTATAAAGAAAAGTGTACCTAAGGAAACAAATGCAGCCAACAGTAAGCGAAAAAAATCATGAAATTTCACTTTTAAAAAAATACTATTTTTTTGTGTTTTTGAACTTACACTGCTATGAGTGTGAATCCTAAATCCTTCCTCGTCATGCTGACAAAGTTTTATGAATTTATTTGTAAAAGTATAGACAGTGCAAATTAAAATATCCTGTGGTGCCTCTCCTTCTCGAAATCGGCCCGTTTGACGTCCTACCCCCCTCAATCATTTAAAATAATCATAGCTTAGCGAATGCAGTAATCCATTCCAAATTCAACCTCATTTAACATTCTTCCATATTCATAGCTACCCTTTACTATTTACGTAAAGGAACCCCATATCTACCAGCACCACCCCCAGCACCATCACCACCACCACCACCGCCGCCGCCGCCTCCTTCCGGAGCCACTCGACTTGGCTCGCGGTGGACCTGACCGCATCGCGAGGCACGTTGGCCCGCTGAGGCCCGCACAAACCACCTCGGCTGCATCCGGGCGGGAATTCTAATTAGAGCGCCACTCCCCAGCGGGCGACCAGCTTTGCATCTCGCTCTTCCACCCCTACAACCCGTATCTGTTTCATTTCCTTTAATTTCCCTCCACCGCTATCTGCTGAGAGCCGCAGCCTCGTAAGCCGCGGCGAGGCGGCGGTCGGCTAAGTAACCAGCCCCGCTTAAAACCGCTGCCTCCGCTGCGAGTCGGACGTCCGCAGTTTGCCCGCCATCAGCAGAGCCGGCAGGTCGGAGAGCTCGGGAACTCCCAGACCTCATCACAGCCTTGCTTTGAAGTCTGGGCTGCCTTAGGGCTCCGCCTGCACCGCTACGAACGCTGCACAGCCTGCTGTTCCAGTACTTCTGCATTTCGTCGCGTTTTACACTGGTGGGCCAAACTCAAGAACGAAAGTAAATTGCGCGTGATGTGTCAGTGCTAAACAACATAGTTCGATAAAACTTGGGCCATATACAGGATATACACTGAAGAAAGAAACTGGTACACCTGCCTAATATCGTGTAGAGCCCCTGCGAGCACGCAGAAGAGTCGCAATACGAGATGCCATTGAGTCAACTAATGTCTGAAGTAGTGCTGGAGGGAGCTGACACAGGGCTGTCAATAAATCCGTAAGAGTACGACGGGGTGGAGATGTCAAAAATGCTCAAGTGTGTGTGAATTCCTAAGGGACCAAACTGCTAACGTCATCGGTCACTACGGTGGAAATCTCTTCCGAACAGCACGTTGCAAGGCATTCCAGATATGCTCAATAATGTTCATGTCTGTGGTGTCACCGTCAGACACCACACTTGGTAGGTGGTAGCCTTTAAATCGGCCGCGGTCCGGTAGTATACGTCGGACCCGCGTGTCGCCACTAGCAGTGATTGCAGACCGAGCGCCGCCACATGGCAGGTCTAGTCTAGAGAGACTCTCTAGCACTCGCCCCAGTTGTACAACCGACTTTGCTAGCGATGGTTTACTGACTACATACGCTGTCATTTGCAGAGACGACAGTTTAGCATAGCCTTCAGCTAAGGCATTTGCCTCGACCTAGCAAGGCGCCATATTCAGTTACTATTGGTATTGATATCGTGTAACATGTACCGTCAAGAGCGACGTTCCTCAATAATGGATTAAAGTTAAGTATCAAACTAGCTACGTCCGCTTTCTGAATTCTAATTCCTTGTCATGTTCCAGACCTCACGTCAGTATAGTTCTTCCCTCCTCACGCCAACCTGCGTGAGCTAAAACGCGTGCATTTCGGCCTCCTCCAGTAACACAGTGTTGGATCTTCACCCAACACAACAATGTCTGGGGAGTTTGGTGCCCAGCGGAGATGTTTAAACTCACAAGAGTGTTCTTGGAGACACTCTGTAGCAATTCTGGACGTGTGAGGGGTCGCATTGTCTTGCTGTAATCGTCCAAGTCCGTCGGAATCCACAGTGAGCATGAATGGATGCAGGTGATCAGACTGGATGCTTACGATCGTGTCACCTATCCTAGTAGTATCTAGGCGTATCAGAGGTCCCATATCAATCCCCATGCACACGCCCCACACCATTACAGAACCTCCACCAGCTTGAACAGACCGCTGCTGAATGCTGGCTCCATGGATACAAGTGCCTGTGCCGGCCGGAGTGGCCGAGCGGTTCTAGGCGCTTCAGTCTGGTTGCATATGTAAAGGGTTCAGCACTGGTCGGTTACGCTCGTCTGATGAAAATGTCGAGTGTATCCGAGATGCTTTTACACGGAGCCCTCTCAAGTACCCAAGACAGTGGAGCAAGGATGTTCAACTTCCTCAAACAATGGTGTGGCGCGTTCTGAACGACGCCTGCATATGAAACTTTACGAGTTGCAGCTACTGCTACAATTACGTCCCAGCGACCATAACAGAAGATACGAATTTTACATTTCAGTTTTCCAGGCAATGGCAGGTGAACATTTTTTCCCGAACGACTCATCTCTTCTGACGAGCCGACGTTTCATCTGTCGGGTAAAGCAAAACGCCATAACGTAAGAATTTGGGGGCCAAAAAATTTTGGTGTCGCCGTCGAACATGAAAGAGACTCAACAAAAGCGAATGTTACTTTTGAATGCATTATGGGAGTGACAGTGATCAATATGTTACAAATATTTGCTATTAAAAACAGTCTTCATCACAATTTATTTAGTACGGTGACCGGTTTCGGCCACTACTGTGGTCATCTTCAGAGCAATGAGTAAGAAGCTCCTTCTGATAGAGAATCACTAAAGTTTAGTTGATTCTGCATTTATATACGTAACCAGCAGAAGGAAGTTCTTACTCATTGGTCTGAAGATGACCACAGTAGTGGTCGAAACCGGTCACCGTACTAAAAAAATTATGATCAAGACTGTTTTTAATGCTAAAAATAAAAAGTGAATGTATTTTGGTGTCGTTTCTGTTCACAAAGTTTACGAATCTTTCTTTTTTACGGAGGAAACTGTGACAGGAATCTCATACCTGGACATGCTGCACTCCAGTTCACGAAGATTCCAATGATTTCATATGCAGACGGCGGCCCACCTCACTTTCACAATGAGGTGTGAATTGTCTTAACACCACTATCCCACAACGTTGATTTGGAAGATGGTTCAAATGGCTCTGAGCACTATGGGACTTAACATCTGAGGTCATCAGTCCTCTGCAGTGAGAACAACTTAAACCTAACTATTCTAAGGACATCACACACTTCCATGCCCGACCCTGCAACCACAGCAGTCGCGCGGTTCCGGACTGAAGCACCTAGAACCGCTCGGCCACAGCGGCCGGCAATACTGGTATCGAAAACTACTGTTGAGAAAAAGTAATTCTAGAGGAGGATGTCCCGTTACCTCTCGAAGGTCACAAGACCTCACACCTTGCAATTTTTTTCTGTGGAGGTACATAAAAGACAGTCTTTGTCACACCTGTGGCAGCCGTTCTTCAACAGCTGTCGATTCAATAAAACGGACGTGTGATTTGTGTGTGGAACGAAATGGATTAGCATTTCGATGTTTCTCGAGCAACGGCTGGTGCTCCTGTTGGGTGTATGATGTGGTACCTGTGCGAATACAAAACTCTGAATATGTCTCTATTCAGTGACAGCGCGATATCTTTCTGTCTTCCATAGTATGTTTGTAACAAACAACTGAAATCTGTTCTTTTTAAATCACCCACCATTTACTGACCACAGTAGGCACAGCTAGGGGTGAGGCGTAGGATAGGTGCTGAGAGTAATTAACATACAACTACCTTCAAGCAAATCCTTATTGCACCCAGGCTATGGAATATCGTATGACACTTCCTGAATAGCTTCCTGAAACAATAATTCACTACAACCTCGCTTTGCTTTTGCAATTTCTTAAATAAAAAAGGTATAAGCTTCCAATTTTAAAAAAAGTTGAACTGATTTAAATGGAATCAATTTCTTAAAACCTTCTTATAAGCTTTTAAAATGTAAATGCCGTATCACAATCATATACAGATGCCTTTCAAAGGCCAACACTTTAAGTAATTCAGGTAACTGAAAATCAATGCATGACGCCCAGGCCTGCGCTGCCTTAACTCTTGGAGCCCCGGTTACATTGTGATGCAACACAACCGCCAAACAAAAAAATGGCTCTGAGCACTATGGGACTCAACTGCTGAGGTCATTAGTCCCCTATAACTTAGAACTAGTTAAACCTAACTAACCTAAGGACATCACAAACATCCATGCCCGAGGCAGGATTCGAACCTGCGACCGTAGCGGTCTTGTGGTTCCAGACTGCAGCGCCTGTAACCGCACGGCCACTTCGGCCGGCTCAACCGCCAAACAGCAGCACCTCTGTATGACCACTGCTGCTCGTACCATCAATTCAATAGCAAAAATCAGAAAATATTGTGAGGTCTTCTGTAACACATGAAAGCTCGTAAATTACTAAAATGTAACATAAACAGATGATCTAAAATATTTGTCCAAAAACAAATGGTAAATTTTACTATTAACGAACAAGGTGAGGAATCCCCAACATTAATTATTATCACTTGAGGTATCCTCAACGGCACAACAGTTTAAGACATGCAATTTGACCGTGCTCATAATTCCGGCAGCACAAACATTTGGTGACCAGAGCAACTCCGGATCATGATTTGACAGAGTCCTAATTGGGCAATAATTTGCAAGTATCTAAACTTGCTAGTGAAAAGTGTTTCCTACCATACAACTGTTAGAACTTGTACTACGTACCCGTTCACTTCATGGGCCTTAGCTCACTGATTACAACTTTCAAAGATAATAATATTTTTGGGTAAATATCATCTGCAGCTTTGTACAGTGTCATAACTGACACGAGTGTGAGCTTTAAAGTTCATCTCACAATACACAGCGCCAAGATCAGGCGTAAAATTACCAAATACAAAATTTACCGCTGGAAAACATGACAGCTGCGAGTAAGAGTTTAACATTTGAGGACCAATTTCGATACTTCACACTTACTTAGCAAACGGTAAGTCCTAACCAAATTAAATAAATCCGCACCACGTCCTCCAGATTCACGGCGAATGTACAAACTTTCTCAGCCTTCAGCGCAATCAGTACACGGCCACGTTACCGTCCAAGGAACAGCGGCTACTCCTCCAAAGGCGTCCCATCCGAAGTTAGTGCGTCCGCTTACTTCCCGAAAGAAAGCCTCGCGTTGCCTTCTTCAGGGATCCGGAATCAATTGCTTTTAACCGGCCAGCGAACCCTGGCGCGGAAACACTTTCCTGTTCTCTCTCTCCGTCACCGAGCCAGCTGCCCCTCCCCTCCACCCCCCCCCCCCCCCCCCCCCGAAACACATACACAGCCTTCCAAGCAGTGTCCACATCAGCTCACCTCCTTCATCCACTTCCTGCACGCATGCGCCCGATCTTCATCTTGACCTCACGAGTCTATACTCTTATGAAGACCGTCCCGCAACCAACCTGCGTTCAAGGATCATATTTCCCTTTCATGCCCTCTATCGATACATTCGAGTACTTCTCACGTGCCCTCTCGCAGTGCATTGTCGAGCGTCTGTTTTCTTCAACAATTGGCTGTATATACACCTGCATTCGGTGCTGCAGCCTTCCTGCTGCAGATGTTACCGTGGTCATTGCATCTGGCTTCTTGCTATTTTCACCGGTTTTGCAACAGTGGTGAGTGATCACTCCTGTACTTTAGTGAGCTTCCACACACTTTTTCAGGTTTCTTAAGGTATGTCTTTTTCAAGTCTACAAGCATGAGTTGCAGTGTTCACTTACACGGCCTACAACCAGTAACTTTTTGTTTTCTTCCTTTAGTGGATTACTCATCATCCAGTTTAACTGGTAATGCTTATGTCAAGTGCCGTCCGAACTTTGGGATACCGTACTGTTTCAATGACCTAACGTTGAGTACTGACATTTTTTGTGTTATTAATTTGCTCCTCATTCACAGTGTATGTTTTTGTAGATTTTTTAAAAATCAATATATGGGGTTACAAAATCACGATACCGGGTATAGTCTTGGAATGAAGGATCATCAACACGGCATAGTTCCTACTAGAGGACCACCGCCGACTACCAGTCCCATCTTTGTGAAACTAAACCCGTAGGAATGTAAATGCCTTCGTACATGAATTACGAGGGGCGTTCAGAAAGTAAGCTCCGATCGGTCGCGAAATGGAAACGACTATGAAAATCCGATAAAGCTTTGCACAGATGTGTTGGGTAGTGTCTCTAGTATAACCCCAGTTAGCATCACGTCGCTCTTCTCATTTCTGAGCTCGCAGTGAGTGCGTAAAGATGTCTAGAAAATAGTGTCTGCCGCCAAGGACGAGGGCCTGGTGAGAAATTTCGCCTGAAGCTATGCAGCTAACATTACATAACTGTCGTGCTGTTTCTTCTTCAGCCGCATTCTGCAGGGGCAATGAAGATGCTCCTGCATCGTTTTCAAATGGAAATGTGAGATTACCCACAATACAGTCTGCAATTGTCTCCCCCTGAGTTTCATCTCTGGTCACATGAACCGCTGTCTTTGAAGACAACATTTTGACACAGACAACGAGGTGTAGGCCAGCGTGGAGAATTGGCGGAAAGCACTGGCGGCTGCCTTCTGTGATGAGGCTATTGAAAAGTTGGTACAACGCTATGACAAAAGTCTAAGTCAGAACGGCGACTACGTAGAGAAGTAGCTGAAAGGTGTAGCTAATTGTTACAAGTAAAACATTTCTGATGTTCACTGTGGTTTCAATTTGGCAATCGATCGGAGCTTACTTTCTGAACAGGCCTCGCACATGTTTTGTTCTTACCCTGTAATCTCACAACAAAATTTTGTTGTAAAAATGAGTCGTGGATGAATAAAACTATAACAGAGTCTACTGACCAGACTGGTGTGTCTGTAGAAGACAGCAAAAGGAAAGCTGAAGTTTTAATTTTTACGCATAATTCATCAATGATGTTGGAGGATTTCACACGTGCGCTGCCGTCTCACTGTCGTACAGATAGTAATAGGCATCCCTGCCATAGAGGAGCAACTGAAAGAGCTGAAAACCAGGTGCGGATGGAATCCCAGTTCGGTTTTACAGAGAATACTCTACAACATTGCCACCTTACTTAAAAAATGACTCTAAGCACTATGGGACTTCACATCGGAGGTCATCAGTCCCCTAGGCTTAGAACTACTTAAACCTAACTAACCTAAGGACATCATACACATCCATGTCCGAGGCAGGATACGAACCTGCGACAATAGCAGCAGCGTCTAGAACCGCTCGGCCACAGCGGATGGCGCCACCTTACTTAACCTGCATCTATCTATCGCCCAGCGTAAAGACCCAAGCGACTGGAAAAAAGCTCAGGTGACTCCTGTATATAAGAATGGTAGAAGAACGGACCCGGAAAATTACAGATCACGGTTTTCCACTCGTCTAGGATCCAACCAATACGATCACAAGCCCATGAAAAGCGCTGTATGCCATGTCGTGTTGTAAGCAAAGGCAAACACGTCTGTCGCCTGCTGCCATAGCCCTTTAACGCCAATTTCGCCACACTGTCCTAACGGACATGTTCGTTGTACGTTTTACATTGATTCATGCGGCTATTTCATGTAGTTTTACTTATCTGTTGGCACTTAAAACACAACGCAAACGACGCTGCTCGCGGTCGTTAAGGCAAGGCCGTCGAGCACTGTGTTGTCCACGGTGAGAGGTGCTGACTGGAATTTTACTTTCTCGGCTCACTCTTGAACGCCGTCGATCTCGGAATATTGAATTCCCTAACGCTTCCCAACATATAGTTGTCGAATGCGTCTACCTGTGACTACCATTCCGCATTCAGACTCTGTTAATTCCCGTCGTGGGGCAACAATCACGTCCGAAACCTTTACAGATGAATCGCCTGATTTCAAATGAGAGCTCCATCGATGCACTGCCCATTCATACCTTGTACATGCGATGCTACCGCCCTCTCTATATGTACAGATTGCTATCCTATGGCATTTGTCATCTCAGTGTTCGGGCCTGCACCAACAAATGGAAATATGCAGAGATAGTTTACTGAGCAAAATGGGATAGAAAGGGGAATAAATAACAGCAAGTAATCTTCTCATACAGCATGCAATATTTTGTAGGATATTAATGTAGTGAGGTAGGTAATTAAACAGGAGACATGGGTTCAAGAATGATGCAGTGCTGAACAAAGATACGATGAAATATAGGTTAGGGATATACATAAATAATAGCGACCTGCATCACCCGCATACAACATATTGCAGAGGTACTGATGTAGAAAATAATGAATGGGTCAAGATCTAAGTTCTATTTAGTATATTACATCAATAGATGACGATGGCAGTAGTTACTTGGAAGTACAGAGGCTTGCAAATGATGGAGCAGCATGAAGACATGCGTGAAACCAGTCTTGGGACTCAAGAACACAAAACAGCAACAACAACAACAACAACAGCAGCAGCAGCAGATGACCATGACAGAGGGGTTGGTAAACAGACGCAGGCAAGAGTTTATTACCATGTGGAATGTAATTGGAAGGGGGCAAGTAACATCTAATACTCTCCTTTCGTAAAGTATATTGACTTGTAGAAAGAAAATGCAGTAAGATATTTGACTGAAATGTACTTCATGAAAGAATGAAACCGTGTGGAACTCGTTATGTATTAACGAATGAGCCGAAAATAGCAAAGGCGCAAGGCAGAGATAATTTGCCATGCATTATGGGATAGGAAGAGGGAAATAATGCTGAGTACTCTAGCATACAATGACTTGAAAATTTAAATGCAGAGAGGAAGTTATAAGACATGGAGACTAAGAAAGGACCATGAACTAAATGCTGTGAAACACGCTACACGTTAAAAAAAAGAGGAGATGACACATGTAGACATTTTACTGTGCAGACTGGGTTAGAACTGGAGCCAGTAATAGCCAGTAGTAATCTCCCACAACATACAATGTATTTTAGAATATTGTGTATCGTATAAAGTTCAAGTCCGATGTTGCGGAACTGTTTAAATATTGCCTCAGAACCACGTATATCAAATGGAACGAAGAGTTCTATGAACAGGCAGATGGTGTCACTATGGGGAGCCTCTTAAGCCCCGTTATATCGAACTTCTTTACGGAAAAATTCGAAGAGCGGGCATTGGAAACTGGGAACAAACCGAATATTTGGTTCCGTTACGTGGATGATACGTTTGTTTTGTGGCGGCATGGCGGGGAGGGACTGGGTCGTTTTCACAAACATCTGAACAATCCGAAGATTCAGTTAACGAAGGAGGAGGAGGAGGCAGCGGAAGATTAAATTTTCTTGATCGTAGCTTGGGCCACACAGTTAATCTAAAACCCACTCACACAAGCCGTTACCTACAATGGGATTCGAACCACTACCCACAACAAAAACGAGGTGTCATAAAAATGTTGGCTGATAGGGAAAGGAAAGTCTGTGAACCAGAGTTGCGTGACGCAGAATTAAAACATCTCACGACTGCATTTCGCTGAGGTGAAAAGAGCGTTAAGACGACCACGTAGAAATCATGTTGATGCTCAAGCGACGGTGAAAACGGAAGTTTTCCTGCCATTCATTAAGGATGTGACTGACCGCATCGGAAAAATCTTCAGAAAGCGGATCAAAAAATGATTCACATGGCTCTGAGCACTATGGGACTTAACTTCTGAGGTCATCAGTCCCCTAGAACTTAGAACTACTTAAACCTAACTAACCTAAGGACATCACACACATCCATGCCCGAGGCAGGATTCGAACCTGCGACCGTAGCAGTCGCGCGGTTCCGGACTGAAGTGCCTAGAACCGTTCGGCCACAGCGGCCGGCAAAGCTGAACATCGCGGTAATTTACACACCCACAAGGAAGATACAGGATCATCTAAAGTTGGCCGAGGATGCTCGCCAACCGCTGGAAAAATCTGGAATTTATAGCATTACGTGTAGTTGTGCGCAGGTGCACGTGGGCACTACGAAAAGAACTGTCAAAAAACGACTTAAAGAGCGCAAGGGCAATAGCAGAAGAGGGGAGATTGACAGATCAGCTGTTGCGGAACATGGTTTACAGCCAGGAGACCATCAGATCCATGTTGACTGGACTCAAGTACTGGCAGCCACGAACGGATACCACGAAAGGCTATACAGAGAGGCCACAGAGACTGTGAAACATTCTAGAAACCTTAATAGGAAGGAGGAGGGCGTGAAATTGAATGAAATTTGGATTCCGGTGATGAAGAAGATGTGTACCAGTCTTCCACCGTGGGATGATAGTATTAGCGGACGACAGCAGTCGACAACGGCCAGTTGCGCTCGCGTATTCAGAACATGTGATGTGACGCTCTGTGGGGAAGATCGCGGAATCTGAATTTTGTTGTAGTCAGGAGCGAGACGGGGTGTGAATCGGACGTTCAACGAAGTTACGATCCCCTTGGCAATGCCCTCCGCAAATGGGGACGAATCGCTGGGTTTTGAAGTGAAGTCCCTTAGACTATGGCATAATAGCCCGGAATATTTTATTAATTGTGACAATTCCGGCCATGAAAGTTTACATTTTACAATTGTGGTGTCACCGCCAGACACCACACTTGCTAGGTGGTAGCCTTTAAATCTGCCGCGGTCCGTTAGTATACGTCGGACCCGCGTGTCGCCACTATCAGTGATTGCAGACCGAGCGCCGCCACACGGCAGGTCTAGAGAGACTTCCTAGCACTCGCCCCAGTTGTACAAACGACTTTGCTAGCGATGGTTCACTGACTACATACGCTGTCATTTGCCGAGACGATAGTTTAGCATAGCCTTCAGCTACGTCATTTGCTACGACCTAGCAAGGCGCCATTATCAGTTACTATTGATATTGATTCATGTACCGCCAAGACCGACGTTCTTCATTAACGGATTAAAGTTAAGTATTCCACCAGCTACGTCCGTTTTTCTAAATTCTAATTTCCTTGTCCTGTTCCAGACCTCACGCCAACCTGCGTGAGCTAAACTCGTGCCTTTCGGCCTCCTCTAGTAACACGGTGTTGGCTCTCCTGCCAACCAAAACAACAATCATATAAAATTTTGTAGGAATGGCGTAATCTGTTCTTACTGTGTACAATGACATATGCAGTGTAAATGCAGAGAGGTAGAGGTGCAGAATTGAAGAAAGGACCAAGAATCGTGCCCTGTGGATCACATTAAGTGTTAACACTGGTAGCTCCACTAGTGACGAGAACAGTGGAGGTCGGGGCTTACCTTACGTAGAGCTGCTGGTGCCCTGCACGTCTCGGCAAGCGGCAAGTGGCGGTAACGCGCACTGGGGGGATTACCCGGCGTCGCCGCTGAGCCCGCAGGTCCGCAGGGGGCTTTCGGCGCTGATGAAAGAGCGGCCCTGAGCCCCCGGCCCGGTCGCCATTTTTCTTCGTGGCAGCCCAGCTGGATGGGGCAGCGGCAGAAGACCTCGCCAGGGCCCCACACTACTGTTTCATTAAAATCGCAGCACGTAGTGAAGCCCTACGATGAAAGGCCGAAACCAGTGAAATGGGTCATATTATAAAAACTTAAGGCTCCAGCCTCATGAGTCAGCCTATAAAATGAGCGATTTTTTATGACTTCTTTGAAAAAAAGTTGTGAAGCAATCGACGTAAATCTCTGCACATTATTTACCGAGTCTTGAGCAACATTTTCTGATTTTTGTAAGAAATTCAGCAGTAAGCCACCTATAAGAGAAGTTAAAGTTGCTCTGTCCAAAATGAGGTGTGTCCACGTGGGAAGTACTGTAGTCCGCAACTCTTATTATATAAAAAAAAGAGTTTTCGTAATCTGTAGGACGTTGCGCAAAAGCAGTAGCACAGTATTTTGAAATTTGAAAAAGTAGTAGAATAGTGGACGTTTGAAGCACAAATGTACTCTTGTGTTTGTTTGATCACGTTTTTTTGCAATAACTAATGAATAAATTAAAATACAAAAAACAGCATATTGTGCCTTGAGGACATGTCCAGAGAGTAATTCAGCCAAAGTTAAGAAAGAAACCTTTATTAGCCTACCCACAATCCAGTCCGTCAGCTTGGAAAACACTGTTTTGTAATGGCGAGAAATGTGAATGGTAAAAAAATTCGGAATTGTATTCGCAGTTGCTAATATTGACAACCATCAGCATACAACTGACAATGAAAATTAGTGCCGGAATGTGACTCGAACCCGGAATTCGGAACAACACAGTCACTGCGATATCAATAAAAAAAGAAAAAAATTGTAGAGAGAGACCAATACTTGACCAGGGCAATCAGACATTATGGATGTTTGTTGCAGTAGTTGTTCTAAGACACAGAGGCCTACATAGGACAGACTAGCGAGCACAGCTGCACTGAATAAGACTTCTGAATAAGAACAGTTCAGTAATAATGTGTGAGGAATGTACCTTGAAAATTAGGCAGTAACTTTCTGATACACCATGAATATGGGCTAAATACCGGTATCAGACAGCGATTATAGAAAGGGGGTTGTGTGTGTGTGTGTGTGTGTGTGTGTGTGTGTGTGTGTGTGTGTGTGTATGTGTGAGGTGGGGGCAGTAGTTGGGGAATGACTGCCTGCATGTGAGATAAGGGGGTGGGGGGTGGGGGGGCTGTGCAGTAGTTGAGGAATGGCTACCTGCATGGGGGAGGAAGGCAGGGTAGTAATTGGGGAATGACTACCTGCATGGCAGAGGGGGGAGAGGACAATAGTTGGGGAATGACTGCATGCATGTGGGAGTGTGGGGGAGGAGAATAGTTGGGGAATGACTACTTGCATGCCTCCACATATCTGCATGTGAGGGGGAAGGAGGTCAGTAGTTGGGGAATGGCAATCTGCATGTGGGAGTAGGGGAGGGCTATAGTTGGAGAAATGATTACCTGCATGCCTCCACATCTATTCCTATGTCTTACACCCTCTTACTCATGTCCCCTACATCTTCGCCTGTGCTAAGCTGGCTGCATTGCTACCAGTGGCCCAGTTCCCCATTCATTCGCGTCTGCTGCTTGGGAACTGTGACAGTCTGTAAGGCTACATGTGAATACTAATTTCTTTGACTTTCCTGTAGTATTCATTTTGTGGTAGAAAGCAATAGGTTGCCTGTCCTTTCTTGCAACACAAGATGTCTAAATTGTCAAATTGTCTCCATGAGTGCGGTGGAATACATACAGCCCTCTGACATGGATGCAGCCACGCACAACCCTCGTTTGTTATTTACACGAATAAAACGATCCAAGAGTCGAGACAAATGTTTTATTTACTGCTACACTAAAGCACCAAACAAATTGGTATAGGTATGCGTATTCGAATACAGAAATACGTAAACAGGCACAACACCGCGCTGAGGTCGGCAACGTCTATACAAGACAAGTGTCTGGCGGAGTTATTAGATCGGATACTGCTGCTACAACAGCAGGTTATCAAGATTTAACTGATTTTTAATGTGGTGTTGTGGTCAGCGCACGAGGGATGGACCATAGCATCTCAGAGGTAGCGATGAAGTGGGGATTTTCCCATACGACCGTTTCACGAGTGTACTGTGAATATCGGGAATCCAGTAAAACATGAAATTTCCGACACCGCTGCAGCCGGAAAATCCTTTAAGAATGCGACCAATGACGACTGAAGAGAACCGTTCAACGTCACAGAAGTGCAATCCTTCCGAAAATTGCTGCAGATTTCAGTGCTGGGCCACCAAGTGAGAGTGCGAGACATTCAACGCAACATCATAAGTACGGGCTTTCGGAGAAGGGCCACTCGTGTACCCTTGATGACTGCACGACACAAAGCTTTATGTCTCGTCTGGGCCCGTCAACACCGACATTGAACTGTTGGTGGTAGGAAACATGTTGCCTGGTCGGACGAGTCTCGTTTCAAATTTTATCGAGGAGACGGATGTGTACGGATATGGCTACAGCCTCATGAATCCATGGACCCTGCATGTCATCAAGGGACTGTTAAAGCTGGTGGAGGCTCTGTAATGATGTGGGGCGTGTGCAGCTGGAGTGATGTGGGACCCCTGATACGTCTAGATACGACTCTGACAGGTGGAACGTCCATTCCGACGGACATGGGCAATTCCAGTGGAACAGTGCGTCGCCCCAAAGGTCCAGAATTGCTACAGAGTGGCTCCAGGAACACTCTTCTGACTTAAAAATTACAGAGTGCAGCAATCAGTACACTTTCTTAGATTTTATTACGCAAATCCAGATTTCGGCTAGTGGCTAGCCATTCTCAATGCACTACTTGCTATTCTCGATGCATGTAAGTCACTGTTGTTCGGGCGTCAGTCAGTGTCGCTGAGTGTGCCCACTTTCGTAATGGAAGGTAACCTGATAACACTCTTCTCAGTTTAAACACTTCTGCCGGCCATCAGACTCTCCCGACACGAATATTATTGAGCATATCTGGGATGCCTTGCAAAGTGCTGTTCAAAGGAGATCACCACCGCTCGTATTCTTATGGATTTATGTACAGCCCTCATTGTGTCAGTTCCATGCAGCACTACTTAAGAAATTAGTCAAGTCCGTGCCTCGTCGTGTTGCGTCACTTGTGCTTTCTCGCGGGAGCCCTACACCATATTAAGCAGGTGTACCTTTGGCACTTCAGTGTAGATGCTCTAGTTTCTGCATTTGATGTAGCTCTTATAGCATCTTGAGAGTGTTGTGTTGGACGAAAATAAACTCGTCGGCATATGAGTGGGTTCTTTGGTTTACTTATGGAGGAGACGGGTTGGGTACTGTAACACATAAATATTAGGTAACTTTGTTACAGCACAGGTAAGAAGTATTGCTTAACTTCGTTCAATAGCTTTCTATAGGAATGTCACGAATATTTACAACTGTCTCTGAACATTAATGTATCACTTGATGCAGTAAAATTTGAAGTCTCTCCACTTGAAGTAAAACTTACGAGGGCTGTCCAGAAAGTAAGTTACGATCGGTCGCGAAACGGAAACCACAGTGAAATCCAGAAACATTTTATTTGCAACAGTTAGGTTCACCTTCCACCTACTTTTCTACATAGTCGCCGCTCCAACTTCGAGTTTTGTCGTAGTGTTGTATCAACTTTCCAATATCCTCGTCATAGAAAGCAGCCGCCTGTGCTTTCGGCCAGGTCTGCAGCTCGTTGTCTGTCGAAAAATTTTGTCTTCATGGCCAGCGGTTTTTGTGAGCAGAAATGAGACTCAGGGGGAGCCAATTACGGACAGTATTGTGGGTGATCAGACACTTCTCATCGGAAACGCTGCAGGAGCGTCTTCATTGCCCCTGCAGTGTGCGGCCGAGAATTGGCTTGAAGAAGGAGCTGCTCGCAGTTGTGTTATGTGGGCTGCATGACACATGCGAAATCTCTAACCGGGCCCTCATGCTTGGCGGGAGACGCTATTCCCTACGCATCTTTACGTGCTCACTGTTCACTCAAAACTGGAAAGAGCGTCGCGACACGATTGACGGGCATACTAGAGACACTGACCAACACATCTGTGCGAAGCTTTACCGGATTTTCCCAGTGGTGTCGATTTTGCGGCCTATCGTAACTTACTTTCTGGACAGCCCTCGTATATAACTTCACTGATGGTTCCACCTAGTACACCGATTACGCTGCTGGCCTACCAGATGACGATGTTGCCGTAGTAGAAGATTGCGTTCTGGCCTGAGCGGTGCTGTGCTGGACCGTCAGTAGAAGAGCGGTTTCGCCGGTACGGCTATACTTTAGTGGGCGCAGCTGCGGCAATGTCGCACATTTATCGATGCGGCTTCCAGCGACTACTTTCCCTTGTCGAGTGATCGATGATTTGTAGAAAACAGATATCCAACAGCTTTAAATTTATGGAATAATTTTATTGTGTTACTAGTTTCGGTGCCTCATTGGCATCAGTTTTAGGCGCCTGCACAAATCATTAAGCTTAGAGTGGAATACAATGTGTTGCGCAACATCGTTTGTCATTATTTAAAATATACTGAATAGCCAACGAAACTGGTACACCTAACTAACATCGAATAGGGTCCCCGAGAGCGCGCAGAAGTTACGCAACACGAGGTAGCATGGACTCGACTAATCTCTGAAGTAGTGGTGGAGGGAAATGACACCATGAATCCTCCAGGGCTGTCCAGGGGGTTGAGATATCTTCTGAACAATACGTAGCTAGGCATCCCAAATATGCCCAATAATGTTCCTGTCTGCAGAGTTTGGAGGTTAGCGGAAGTGTTTAAACTCAGAAAAGTGTTCCTGGAGCCACACTGTATCAATTCTCCCGACATGTGAGGTGTTGCATTGTCCTGTTGGAATTGTCCAAGTCCGTCGGTCTGCACAATAGGTATGAATGGATGCAGGTGATACTTCCGTACACGTCACCTGTCACATATCCAAACGTATCAGAGGTCCCATATCACTCCAGCTGCACACGCCCCACGCCATTACAGAGACCCCAGCTTGAACAGTTCCTGACATGCAGAGTCCACGGGTTCATGAGCTTGTCACCACACCCGTCTGATCGATACAATTTGAAACGAGACTTGTCCGACCGGACAACTTGTTTCCAGTCATCAGCAGTCCAACATCGGTACTGATGGACCCAGGCGAGGCGTAAAGCATTGTGTTGTGCAATCATCAAGGGTACACGAGTGGGCCTTCGGCTCCGAAAGCCCATGCCGATGATTTTTCAACGAATTGTGCGCACGCTGAAACTTGTTGATGGCCCAACATTGAAATCTGCAGCAATTTGTGGAAGGGTTCCACTTATGTCACTCTGAACGATTCTCTTCAGTCGTCGTTGGTCCCGTTCTTGCAGCATCTTTTTTCGGTCGCAGCGATGTCGGAGATTTAATGTTTTAATGGATTCCTGATGTTCACGGTACTCTTGTGAAATGGTCGTACGGTAAAATCCGCACTACACCGCTACCTCGGAGATGCTGTTTCACACAGCTCGGCGCGGCGACTATAACACCAAACTCACTTAAGTCTTGATAACCTGCCATTGTAGCAGCAGTAACCGATCTAACAACTGCGCCGGACCCTTGCTGTCTCATACAGGCGTTGCCGACCGCAGCAGTTTGTTCTGCCTGTTTACTTACCTCTGCATTTGAGTAAGATTGCTTGTACCAGTTTCTTTGGCGCTTTAGTGTACATCCTTCGTTTCACATTGCTAATTTTCAGTATTTCAGTTTTTGGCGCTTCGGTGTGTATGTGCATTAGTGTAACGTATAGAAAGAAATCTAAAATACAAACACGGGAAAATGAAATGCATGACGTACAAGCATTGGTCGCTGTGAGATGTCATGTACCTATTAACACTGTTAATAAAAATAACATTGATAAAACAATATTCCAAAAAATAATAAAAAGTACTGTATTGTAGTAACTAGGAGAAACTTCATAGAAAAATACGCTTAATCATGTCGTACAAACGATAGTGTCAGATACAATGGCCATACTGTGCGAAAGATCATGAAGATAGAGTATGTGTCTTAAAATATTATTATGGACAATTAAGGAAACGAAATAATGAAAGCATAAATAAGTACCATAAAGTAGGAAAGCGATCAGGTTACAATGGTATAACTGAATTGAGAAGAAATGCTACAACCGCTATAAAGAATAGAAAACCATGCATTTAGATCAGCGCAGCAACCTATGTTACAAAACGTAAAATTCTTTCTCCTTTTTTGTCGCTGTGCAAATAACCGCTAAACAATGTGAAGCACAACAAAGTAAAAAAAAATACTGTCCTTAAACTTGTAGTATGCAGCTGTAGTTAACTCGTGTGTCATACACATTGAAAAACCGATTTCATATAATGTAAGCAAAGGTGTAAGACAAAGAAAAATAGAAAACTAGAAACCATCAAGAAAGTAAACTCTCAGACTGTGCATGATGGTGTGAGTGTAAAGAAGGAAATGAACTCTAAAATCAGTCAACACTTACAGTGCCTGTCACTGTATAGCGGAGATGTAAACATTTTTGTAATACGAAACTTAGTTAATCGTTCTAGCATAAAATGGGGTACCGAAACTGGTATCATAAAAAAAATTATTCCATAAATGTATGGCTGTTGCTTAACTGTTTTCTCCAATTCGATTCTTGTGGTTGGGTTGCAAGATACCAACCTTGCTTTGGCACGTCGGTCTTCGTACGAAAACACACAGCGGATGACCTTCAGTTTTCTGTACATTGTTTACACATTATATCCGAGGAACAGAGCACGGATATCAACACCGAAAAAACAGAAACGTTAGGCCTCCGTGGAAAATACCCAGTAAAAAGTAAGATCTGATTGAGAAATGTAATTCTAGAAAGAGTGAAATCATACACACGTTTAGGCTACAAACTATTCTTCCTGGAAGAAACACAACTAGCTGCAAAGGCCACAAGGTAAACAAAAACAATGGGCGCAATTAATAACTTAAAGAAATCTTCCCTAGTCCAGGAGTACACCACAATACGGCTTTACAAGGCCTTAGCAAGACGTCTGCTACCCTGTGGCAGGGAGGCCTGTACAACAAAGGCAAAAGATACGAAAAGATTAACAGCCTGTGTAACGAAATTCTTGAGACGAACAGATGTTTACACTAAGGGGGATCACAAAAGGAATGGTTATGTGTTGAAGGAACTTAAAGTGGAACCCATTACATTCAAAACCACCAAAACAACTGTAGAAAACATTTAGATCGAATGAACTCAAAGATGATCCCAAAATCCATGCTACACTACCACCCAAACGTTGTAAGATCGCTAGCAATGACAGTATTTGGGTTCGAACAAACACATTATACTACGAGGGCTATTCAGAGAGTAGGGAACATTTCCGTTTGACGCCGCTAGGCACGCGCCGATGCCGTATGTTTTGGAATGTGCGTGTTCGGCAGCTTAGTCGTCATCCATCCGTGACAGCGGGAACGTCTCTGTGCGTCTGGTTTCTCCGATATTCTAATTTGAAATGTGCACTGGAATAAAAAATCCCGCCAGCTGTGAGGTGCCGTCTATGGTACGGTTTTTCTTGCCAAAAACCTAAAACCTATAGAAATTTATCGTGAACTGTGCGAAGTGTACGGAAACAACGTAATGAGTGAATGTTCCGTCCGGAAATGGTGCATTCTATTTAAAAATGGCCGAACCAGCGTTCACGATGAAGAGAAGAGTGGACGCCCGAGCATTGTGACTGACGATCTTGTTGCTAAAGTTGATTAAATGATTTGTGAAAACCGTTGCTTCACAATAACTGAGCTTTCGCTTTCTTTTCCACAAATTTCACGGGCTTTGTTGTTTTAAATTGTCACTCAAAACCTAGGTCACCACAAGTTTTGTGCACGATGGGTGCCCAAAATATTACAGAGCACCATGAAGAACAGCGAATGGGGGCAACGTTGACATTTCTGGAGGCCTACCACAAACATGGCGATTCAGTACTGGATCGAATCGTAACCGGTGACGAGACTTGGGTGAAACACGTCAATTGCGAGACAAAATTACAGTCCATGGAATGGGAGCACACAAGGTCCCCCCCAAAACCAAGAAAATGTTTGCAAACCTAGTCAGCAAGAAGTTGATGGCGACAGTGTTTTGATCCACGCAACCATAAATTCTGCCCTGTACTGTCAAACTTTGCACAGACTTAGAAGAGCAGTTCAAAATTTGGTTTTTGCGCGATACTGCCTGACCTCACACGGCAAACGGCACTAAAGACCTCCTTTGTTCATTCAAATGGGAAATATTCCCTCATCCGTCCTACAGCCCCGATCTTGCACCAAGGGACTTCCACTTGTTTCCCAAAATGAAGAACTGGCTTGCAACGCAGCGCTTTGATGACGACTTGGAACTCGAGGCGGGCGTGACTCACTGGCTGAAGTCTCAGGCGGCAGAATTTTACGACGAAGGTCTTTCAAAGCTTGTCCACGGCTATGATAAGTGCCTCAATGTGTTTGATGACTATCTGGAAAAGTAGTGTATCATTTGCTCTTTCAGATGTATACAATAGAATGTATTTCTTGTACTTAGTTTTTTTTAATGCCAAAACGTTGCCTACTTTCTGAATAGCCCTCGTACAATCCCGTGGGGATCATTTAAAGGTCCCATACTGCATCGGTGATATTCGTTTATCTGCAAACCTGTGTGGTCGTCCATTAGGGAAAGCTGAGTACACCGTGCAATATTCGGCCTCTGCCTGCTGCTACGCCAGTCAAGATCAGTGGAGACGTTGCAATGTGTACGTGAGGTTGCATTGTGTGAAGTTATCTGTGTAGTGAATCCTCATATGGGTCGGCGGAGGGTAATCAACACTGCGAATGTACTGAGATTTGTTGAGATGAAGTTACGTCGAATTATCTTCTTCGTGAAGATGATATTAATGTACGAGTAGAAGATGAATCATTCGCTATCTGTTTCAGTGCAAAAATATAGTCATGGGCTAGAAACGGATACTGTTGTAACACGAATGCATAAGTAAGATGGTGAAGATGATAATGACGAAAACCTCACTGCGAACGGTACTGATACAAGTTCGAGCAGAGGCGATGGAAGCAGTGAAAGTGAATTCCAGCCTGATAAGACACCTTATCAGGGTGTTTGGTGACAGCGCACTAGAGAACATATACGATGATTATCACGTTAGAGGTGTCAATACGTTATGACATCGTAAACTGAGGGCTAAAAGCTGTATTAAAAGCGTACTGGACTGTATGACAAAGAAACGAAAAGGAAATGCAATTTTCAAAGGGTGTCGTACGCTGCTGTTCAATATCAACAAGCAGTGTGTTGCATCGAAATTTGATGAAGCGCGAGAAAGCGGTTTTTCCTTTCATTATTGGCATTCAGAACATTGGGCATTGGACGTAGCCAGGAATCTCAGGTGTGTCCAAGCGGTGTATTACTATTTTCGAGAAAGAGATTAGAATAACAGCACACCGTATAACTATGTTCCAAGCACGAAAAGATAGGGCGACGAAGAAGAGATGATTCAAAGAGCACAAACCTTTGTCTCTGAAGTCAATGCGCCTATGACGACACATAATATCAAGATCGCTTCTGTACGGAACTGAGATCGGAGTCAGTTCAACTATGAACTTTCTTCCGAAAGAGTACTCCACATGAAAGGGGGAGAGAAACGTTGTCTCGATGTTACAATCGGTTGACAGTGCAATTCACAGTTACACGATCGATGTTGGAATGTCAATGGACGGCTCCTGTGTGTCACGGTAAATAGAAAACTGGTATTCCACAAATGTCTTCGTGGTAGTAAGTGTGGACGGGAAGATGAGGGAAGAACATTTGAAGACGTTGTTTCTGTCAGTTTCTAATCCTCGATTGTCGACAAAGTCACCAGTATTTTGTGATTCCTGTTCTGGACATGCCGATGAACAAGTCCTACTAGAAGCCTCTGTACGAAAAGATATTATTAGAAAAAAAATTACACCTAAAAGTACATAACACGCATAACCTCTCGACGCTTATTTCTTCAGGGAATAAGAAATATATACCAGGAGAAAGACTCTGATAAACTACGTTTCAGGAATGTGCATGACAGGTTTTTTATGATGAAAATGAATTCTGTCATTGACAATCAATTATCTGCGGACGTATATAGAGCAATGTTTCGTTATACGTCGCAGAACGCTGGATACAATGTTAATGAATCTATGGACAACTTCAGGAGTGTCACTGACGCGGCGTTCAGCACTGATATTATAGAATGAATGTGCAGTTATAACATCTTTTTAGTAATTCCTACTGATTTGGGATTTTTAGTGAAAGCCCTCACTTGAATTTGTAGTTAAAATAACTGCACCGCGTTTGGCCTCTGCAGTGACATCTAGACGTTTCTTGTAGAGGAACGACACTGACCAGCGAATTGAGAGCTACGTAATGGTCCTTTAACCAAAATTTCGTACAGATATCCTGAATGAGATTTTCACTCTGCAGCGGAGTGTGCGCTGATATGAAGCTTCCTGAGAAATTAAAACTCTGTGCCGGATCGAGACTCGAACTCGGGACCTTTGACTTTTGCGGGCAAGTGCTCTACCAACTTAGCTACCCAAGCACGACTCGTCCTCACAGCTTCAATTCTGCCAGTGCCACGTCTCCTACCTTCCAAACTTCACAGAAGATCTTCTGCGAATCTTGTAGAACTAGCACTTCTGAATGAAAGCATACAGCAGAGACATGGCTTAGCCACAGCCTAGGGAATGTTTCCAGAATCAGATTTTCATTTTGCAGCGGAGTGTGAGCTGATATGAAACTTCCTGACAGCTTAAAACTGTGTGCCGGACCGAGACTCGAACTCGGGACCTTTCCCTTTCGTGGGCAAGTGCTCTACCACTGCAAGGTTCTCAGAAGAGTTTCTGTGAATCAGAGTGAAAATTTCATTCTGGATACATCTCCTAGGCTGTGGCTAAGCCATGTCCCCGCAATATCCTTTCTACCAGGAGCGCTAGTTCTGCCCCGGCCTGGGTGGCCGAGCGGTTCTAGGCGCTACAGTCTGAAACCGCGAGACCGCTACGGCCGCAGGTTCGAATCCTGCCTCGGGCATGGATGTGTGTGATGTCCTTAGTTCTAAGTTCTAGGGGACTGATGACCTCAGCAGGTAAGTCCCATAGTGCTCAGAGCAATTTGAACCAATTTTTGCTAGTTCTGCAAGGTTCACAGAAGGGCTTCTGTGAAGTTTGGAAGGTAGGAGACAAGGTAGTGGCAGAATTGAAGCTGTGAGTACGGGTCGTGATTCGTGCTTGGGTAGCTCAGTAGGTAGAGCACTTGCCCGCGAAAGGCAAAGGTCCCGAGATCGAGTTGCGGTCCAGCACGCAGTTTTAATCTGTCGGGAAGTTCGATACAGTTATGTTCGTTCGAACTCAAATGCTTCCCCCAAACGTCGGCCCATAAAAAGATGGCAGGAGAACATATCGACAAGAAGGTAACAGGTGAAGAGGCCTAATACTTGGAATGAAGGTGATGACGAATTCTCTTCCTGATGCACAATGCTTGTCTTGCAGCGTCTGTCACCGGTGCTCGAGGAGCTCATCATTACCGTTTTTCTGCTTGCTAAAGAAAACCGCCCCCCCCCCCCCCCCATGAACCATGGACCTTGCCGTTGGTGGGGAGGCTTGCGTGCCTCAGCGATACAGATAGCCGTACCGTAGGTGCAACCACAACGGAGGGGTATCTGTTGAGAGGCCAGACAAACGTGTGGTTCCTGAAGAGGGGCAGCAGCCTTTTCAGTAGTTGCAAGGGCAACAGTCTGGATGATTGACTGATCTGGCCTTGTAACAATAACCAAAACGGCCTTGCTGTGCTGGTACTGCGAACGGCTGAAAGCAAGGGGAAACTACAGCCGTAATTTTTCCCGAGGGCATGCAGCTTTACTGTATGATTACATGATGATGGCGTCCTCTTGGATAAAACATTCCGGAGGTAAAATAGTCCCCCATTCGGATCTCCGGGCGGGGACTACTCAAGAGGATGTCGTTATCAGGAGAAAGAAAACTGGCGTTCTACGGATCGGAGCGTGGAATGTCAGATCCCTTAATCGGGCAGGTAGGTTAGAAAATTTAAAAAGGGAAATGGATAGGTTGAAGTTATATATAGTGGGAATTAGTGAAGTTCGGTGGCAGGAGGAACAAGACTTCTGGTCAGGTGACTACAGGGTTATAAACACAAAATCAAATAGGGGTAATGCAGGAGTAGGTTTAATAATGAATAGGAAAATATGAATGCGGGTAAGCTACTACAAACAGCATAGTGAACGCATTATTGTGGCCAAGATAGATACGAAGCCCACACTTACTACAGTAGTACAAGTTTATATGCCAACTAGCTCTGCAGATGACGAAGAAATTGAAGAAATGTATGATGAAATAAAAGAAATTATTCAGCTTGTGAAGGGAGACGAAAATTCAATAGTCATGGGTGACTGGAATTCGAGTGTAGGAAAAGGGAGAGAAGGAAACATAGTAGGTGAATATGGATTGGGGGACAGAAATGAAAGAGGAAGCCGCCTTGTAGAATTTTGCACAGAGCACAACATAATCATAACTAACACTTGGTTTAAGAATCATGAAAGAAGGTTGTATACATGGAAGAACCCTGGAGATACTAAAAGGTATCAGATAGATTATATAATGGTAAGACAGAGATTTAGGAACCAGGTTTTAAATTGTAAGACATTTCCAGGGGCAGATGTGGACTCTGACCACAATCTATTGGTTATGACCTGTAGATTAAAACTGAAGAAACTGCAAAAAGGTGGGAATTTAAGGACATGGGACCTGGATAAACTAAAAGAACCAGAGGTTGTACAGAGATTCAGGGAGAGCATAAGGGAGCAATTGACAGGAATGGGGGAAATAAATACAGTAGAAGAAGAATGGGTAGCTTTGAGGGATGAAGTAGTGAAGGCAGCAGAGGATCAAGTAGGTAAAAAGACGAGGGCTAGTAGAAATTCTTGGGTAACAGAAGAAATACTGAATTTAATTGATGAAAGGAGAAAATATAAAAATGCAGTAAATGAAACAGGCAAAAAGGAATGCAAACGTCTCAAAAATGAGATCGACAGGAAGTGCAAAATGGCTAAGCAGGGATGGCTAGAGGACAAATGTAAGGATGTAGAGGCCTATCTCACTAGGGGTAAGATAGATACCGCCTACAGGAAAATTAAAGAGACCTTTGGAGATAAGAGAACGACTTGTATGAATATCAAGAGCTCAGATGGAAACCCAGTTCTAAACAAAGAAGGGAAAGCAGAAAGCTGGAAGGAGTATATAGAGGGTCTATACAAGGGCGATGTACTTGAGGACAATATTATGGAAATGGAAGAGGATGTAGATGAAGATGAAATGGGATATATGATACTGCGTGAAGAGTTTGACAGAGCACTGAAAGACCTGAGTCGAAACAAGGCCCCCGGAGTAGACAATATTCCATTGGAACTACTGACGGCCGTGGGAGAGCCAGTCCTGACAAAACTCTACCATCTGGTGAGCAAGATGTATGAAACAGGCGAAATACCCTCAGACTTCAAGAAGAATATAATAATTCCAATCCCAAAGAAAGCAGGTGTTGACAGATGTGAAAATTACCGAACTATCAGCTTAATAAGTCACAGCTGCAAAATACTAACACGAATTCTTTACAGACGAATGGAAAAACTAGTAGAAGCCAACCTCGGGGAAGATCAGTTTGGATTCCGTAGAAACACTGGAACACGTGAGGCAATACTGACCTTACGACTTATCTTAGAAGAAAGATTAAGGAAAGGCAAACCTACGTTTCTAGCATTTGTAGAGAAAGCTTTTGACAATGTTGACTGGAATACTCTCTTTCAAATTCTAAAGGTGGCAGGGGTAAAATACAGGGAGCGAAAGGCTATTTACAATTTGTACAGAAACCAGATGGCAGTTATAAGAGTCGAGAGGCATGAAATGGAGGAAGTGGTTGGGAAAGGAGTGAGACAGGGTTGTAGCCTCTCCCCGATGTTGTTCAATCTGTATATTGAGCAAGCAGTAAAGGAAACAAAAGAAAAATTAGGAGTAGGTATTAAAATTCATGGAGGAGAAATAAAAACTTTGAGGTTCGCCGATGACATTGTAATTCTGTCAGAGACAGCAAAGGACTTGGAAGAGCAGTTGAACGGAATGGACGGTGTCTTGAAAGGAGGATATAAGATGAACATCAACAAAAGCAAAACAAGGATAATGGAATGCAGTCTAATTAAGTCGGGTGATGCTGAAGGAATTAGATTAGGAAATGAGGCACTTAAAGTAGTAAAGGAGTTTTGCTATTTGGGGAGCAAAATAACTGATGATGGTCGAAGTAGAGAGGATATAAAATGTAGGCTGGCAATGGCAAGGAAAGCGTTTCTCAAGAAGAGAAATTTGTTAACATCCAGTATTGTTTTAACTGTAAGGAAGTCATTTCTGAAAGTATTTGTATGGAGTGTAGCCATGTATGGAAGTGAAACATGGACGATAAATAGTTTGGACAAGAAGAGAATAGAAGCTTTCGAAATGTGGTGCTACAGAAGAATGCTGAAGATTAGATAGGTAGATCACATAACTAATGAGGAAGTATTGAATAGGATTGGGGAGAAGAGAAGTTTGTGGCACAACTTGACCAGAAGAAGGGATCGGTTGGTAGGACATGTTCTGAGGCATCAAGGGATCACCAATTTAGTATTGGAGGGCAGCGTGGAGGGTAAAAATCGTAGAGGGAGACCAAGAGATGAATACACTAAGCAGATTCAGAAGGATGTAGGTTGCAGTGGGTACTGGGAGATGAAAAAGCTTGCACAGGATAGAGTAGCATGGAGAGCTGCATCAAACCAGTCTCAGGACTGAAGACCATAACAACAACAACAACAACAAAGAAAACCGTGACGAAGTGTACTCGTCATACCAGCTGAGAGTTAACGTTTCCTGATGAGTCTGTCTGGCGTGTTTAACAGCGACGTTTGTGTTTGAAAGCGTACAGCATTCAGTCGCTGCAAGCTGTTCACGATGGCCATAAACAACAACGTATAAAGGTCTGAATTCATTCTTGGAGCTGAGATGAAACATAACAATTACTTCTCGCGTTTTGTATTTACTGATCAGGCTAATGAGCTTTGTCGCGAAGGGTTGGTTGGTTGATTTTGGGGGAGGGGACCAAACAGCGGTTATCGGTCCCATCGGATTAGGGAAGGAAGTTGGCCATGCCCTTTCAAAGGAACCATCCCAGCATTTGCCTGGCGCATATTAGAGAAATCACGGAAAAACTAAATCAGAAGGGCTGGATGCGAGTATGAACGCTCGTCCTCCCGAATGTGAGTCCAGTGTGCTAACTACTGCGCCACCTCGATCGGCGTGAATGGACGAACGCCCTCAGATGTATTCGTCTCTGGCCAAAAGGTGTGGCTGGAGGCCTGATATGGCGCGACAGAAGGGAGTCGGATTGCGAGGTTCGCTTTGGAACAGTGCCGGGAGTGGGTCACAATATTACTCAATGCTGGCTCGAGTGGTCTCCTATCCTGCGTCCTTGGGCCGTGCCGGCCGTGGCGACTCGGCTGGATCTTAGTGGGGCTGGCCGCGCGGAGCAAGCCGCATGGTGTTTGTCGCCATAACAGCGTTCTCGTGGGCGGCAGCCAGCAGCGAAGGAGGTCCGCCACTGGAGGAAAGCAGTGTGGGATCCTTACCAGATAGGGTTGATGGAAGAGATAGAGAAGATCCAACTGAGAGCAGCGCACTTCGTAACAGGATCATTTAGTAATCGCGAAAGTGTTACGGAGATGATAGATAAACTCCAGTGGAAGACTCTGCAGGAGAGACGCTCAGTAGCTCGGTATAGCTCCACCGAGGAGTCAAGCAGTATATTGCTCCCTCCTACGTATATCTCGTGAAGAGTCCATGAGGATAAAATCAGAGAGATTAGAGCCCACACAGAGGCATACCCACGAACAATACAATAGAAGGGAGAACCGATAGAGGTACTCAAGGTACCCTCCGCCACACACCGTCAGGTGGCTTGCGGAGTATGGATGTAGATGTAGAACAGCGATGTCATCGGTCCCATCGGATTAGGGAAGGAAATTGGCCATGCCCTTTCAAAGGAACCATCCCAGTATTTGCCATATGCAATTTAGGGAAATCGCGGAAAAACTAGATCAGAAGGGCCAGACGCGAGGATGAATCCTCGTCCTCCAGAATGCGAGTCCAGTGTGCCAATCACTGCGCCATCTCGATCGGCGTGAATCGGCAAGTCGCGTCACGCCCTCAAATGTATTCGTCTCTGGCCAAAAGGCGTGGCTGGAGGCCTGATACGCCGCGCCAGAGGGTACCGGGAGTGGGTCACAATATTACTCAGAGGTGGCTCGAGTGGTCTCCTATTCTGCGCCCTTGGGCCGTGGCGACTCGGCCGGGTCGTAGTGGGGCCGGCTGCGCGGAGCAAGCCGCATGGTGTTTGTCGCTGTAACAGCGTTCTCGTGGGCGGCAGCCAGCAGCGAAGGAGGTCCCCCACTGGAGGAAAGCGGCTTTTATACCGACGTCATTCTGTGTTCTCTAGCAGCTTGTCGGACACTTAATACCGATGAGCACTTTTCGGAACGTCCCTTGTGGTTAAGTTCGTTGTGACCCTCGTTGAGGCCTTAGGATAAGACAGTTTGCTGTTCCATCAATTCTTTCAACCTTTTCAGTGGCTTTAACCGACGATGTTGCGTATTCGGTTCCTCGTGTTACTGACTGATATAAATTTGCTTCTGGGGCCAGACAAGCATGTTTTAGACTGTTAAAATTGTATGCAGAGCAACTCAGCCTCCGTTAAAGTGTATTAAACCAGAAACACACTTCAACGGAGGATGAGTAGCACAGCATACAATTTTAAGTCTAAAACATGCTTATTTGGCCCCAGAAGCAAATTTATTCTCATTTATACACTGAAGAAGCAAAGAAACTGTTACACTTGCCTAATATCGTGTAGAACGCTCGCGAACACACAGAAGTGCCGCAATACTATGCGGCATCGATTCGACTAACGTCTGAAGCAGTGCTGGAGGGAACTGACATCATGAATCATGTAAGGCTGTCCATAAATCCGTAAGAGTACGAGAGGGTGGAGACCCCTTCTGAACAATACGTGGCAAGGCATCACATATATGCACAAAAATGTTCATGTCTGGGAAGTTTGGTGGCCAGTGAAAGTGTTTAAGCTCAGAAGAGTGTTCCTTGAGCCACTCTGCAGTAATTCTGGACGTGTGGCGTGTCGCATTGGCTTGCTGGAATTCTCCACGTCCGTCGGAATGCAATTGATGACAGGATGCTTACGTACTATCCACCTGTTAGAGTCGTATCTAGACGCATAAGAGGTCCCATATCAATCCAACTGTACACGCCGCACACAGTCCCCTGCTCACATGCAGGGTCTATGGATTCATGAGGTTGTCTCCACACCCGTACACGTCCATCCGCTCGATACAACTTGAGACTCGTCCGACCAGGCAACATTTTTCCAGTCATCAACAGTCCAATGTCGGTGTTGACGGGGCCAGGCGAGCGGTAAAGCTTTGTGTCGTGCAGTCATCAAGGGTACAAGAGTGGGCCTTCGGCTCCTAAAGCCTATATCGATGAAGTCTCGTTGAATGCTTCGCAGGCTGACACTTGTTGATGGTCTAGCGTGGAAATTTGCAGCAATTTGCGGAGGGGTTGTACTTCTGTCACGCTGAATGATTCTCTTCAGTCGTCATTCGTCCCGTTCTTGCAGAATATTTTTCCGGTAGCAGTGATGTCGGAGATTTGGTGTTTCACTGGATTCCTGATATTCACGGCAGTCCTGTGAAATGGTCGTATGGGAAAACTCCATTTCGTCGCTACCTAGGAAATTCTGTGTCCCATCGTTCGTGTGCCGACTATAACACCACGTTCAAACTCATTTACATCTTTATAACCTGCCATTGTAGCAGCAATAGCCGATCTATCAACAGCGCCAAACACTTGTTGCCTTATATAGGCGTTGCCGACGGCAGCGTCATTTCTGCCTGTTTACATATCTCTGTACTTGGCTCTTCAGTGTAATTTGCTTTTTGAACTTATTGGTGAAGGTGTATACCTTGCTCGACGATTCAACATCTGTGCATTGTAAAAAAAAAATTTCTTGGAATTACTGCGATCCAAAACATAGATCAATTGGTTTTCAAAAAGAAAATTTTTTGTCATCAAAGTTTTTGTCATCAATTATAGTTTTTAAAGTGTTAATTAGATGTTATTGTCTGCATTTGAAGGTTGTTTTACGTCTTTGTTTTAGAATGAGATGGTGTCTGAGTTTCTTGAGCAGTCTAGCATGTCAAGCGTGTCGATTAATCGGCGGCATCACGGTAGAAACTTATTCTTTTGAACTTTAGCTGACAATTTTTAATGTACTGTTAATTGTTACACAGTCAAGGAACTTGGTGATTGTAATAAAGTGAATTTAAAAATTTCAAGCCCGGTTTGTACAGTACTTCCATCACTAAGGTAACCAAGTGGCAGGCCGCTTTTCAGCTGCGTTACATTTAACAAGAAATGTGAACGTGTGTAACACGAAAACGTAGGTAACTCAGCAACGCCGGCCGGAGTGGCCGAGCGGTTCAAGGCGTTTCAGTCTGGAACCGCTCGACGGCTACGGTCGCAGGTTCGAATCCTGCCTCGGGCATGGATGCGTGTGATGTCCTTAGGTTAGTCAGGCTTAAGTAGTTCTAAGTTATAGGGGACTGATGACCTCAGATGTTAAGTCCCATAGTGCTCAGAGCCATTTGAACCATTTTTTTAAACTCAGCAACCATATTTCATAGTCAACCACGGCTGAGACTGTCCACAGCTTTATGCGTTTTGGTCCGTTTGACGAGAAAAGATTTACAGCCTGATATTTTTTGCGGAAAAGACGGTTAGAGAAGGCACGTACATACTGTGGCGTACGTGAGTACTGTCGACAAACTGTATTGCGCGTAGTGCCAGTAATAGAGGAGTAATGAATTAAAATGTCATGTGTGATGCTGTAGTTTTACAGCATCGGCAGTAATTAAGCGATCGTTTTGTTGGTGGGCGCCAGGGCGAGAAATTCGTAAAGCTTCGAAATTACGTCTAAAGTTCCTTGGAAGCCGCTAAGTGCTCTCTGAGACGCCTGCTAAGCCCTCGGGGCAGAACAGGTGATTAGGATTGTGGAAAGGGCCAAATAAGGTGTCGTTCACGTTCACTCAAAATTGTAATTTAATAAAAACTTAAAACGGCACATAGCCGAACCCTTAGAACTACGAGTCCCAAAAAGGCAATTATTTCACGGCTGAGGGTCTCCAAAAATGAAATCTTAAAAGTCAACAAAAATAACAATACAGTTAAAATGGCAAATAAAACAATTTAAATATATATGGTATCTCAGCTAGGCTGGAAAGCCTCAAGGCAAAAGTAGATAGAACAAACATATACACTCCTGGAAATTGAAATAAGAACACCGTGAATTCATTGTCCCAGGAAGGGGAAACTTTATTGACACATTCCTGGGGTCAGATACATCACATGATCACACTGACAGAACCACAGGCACATAGACACAGGCAACAGAGCATGCACAATGTCGGCACTAGTACAGTGTATATCCACCTTTCGCAGCAATGCAGGCTGCTATTCTCCCATGGAGACGATCGTAGAGATGCTGGATGTAGTCTTGTGGAACGGCTTGCCATGCCATTTCCACCTGGCGTCTCAGTTGGACCAGCGTTCGTGCTGGACGTGCAGACCGCGTGAGACGACACTTCATCCAGTCCCAAACATGCTCAATGGGGGACAGATCCGGAGATCTTGCTGGCCAGGGTAGTTGACGTACACCTTGTAGAGCACGTTGGGTGGCACGGGATACATGTGGACGTGCATTGTCCTGTTGGAACAGCAAGTTCCCTTGCCGGTCTAGGAATGGTAGAACGATGGGTTCGATGACGGTTTGGATGTACCGTGCACTATTCAGTGTCCCCTCGACGATCACCAGTGGTGTACGGCCAGTGTAGGAGATCGCTCCCCACACCATGATGCCGGGTGTTGGCCCTGTGTGCCTTGGTCGTATGCAGTCCTGATTGTGGCGCTCACCTGCACGGCGCCAAACACGCATACGACCATCATTGGCACCAAGGCAGAAGCGACTCTCGTCGCTGAAGACGACACGTCTCCATTCGTCCCTCCATTCACGCCTGTCGCGACACCACTGGAGGCGGGCTGCACGATGTTGGGGCGTGAGCGGAAGACGGCCTAACGGTGTGCGGGACCGTAGCCCAGCTTCATGTAGACGGTTGCGAATGGTTCTCGCCGATACCCCAGGAGCAACAGTGTCCCTAATTTGCTGGGAAGTGGCGGTGCGGTCCCCTACGGCACTGCGTAGGATCCTACGGTCTTGGCGTGCATCCGTGCGTCGCTGCGGTCCGGTCCCAGGTCGACGGGCACGTGCACCTTCCGCCGACCACTGGCGACAACATCGATGTACTGTGGAGACCTCACGCCCCACGTGTTGAGCAATTCGGCGGTACGTCCACCCGGCCTCCCGCATGCCCACTATACGCCCTCGCTCAAAGTCCGTTAACTGCACATACGGTTCACGTCCACGCTGTCGCGGCATGCTACCAGTGTTAAAGACTGCGGTGGAGCTCCGTATGCCACGGCAAACTGGCTGACACTGACGGCGGCGGTGCACAAATGCTGCGCAGCTAGCGCCATCCGACGGCCAACACCGCGGTTCCTGGTGTGTCCGCTGTGCCGTGCGTGTGATCATTGCTTGTACAGCTCTCTCGCAGTGTCCGGAGCAAGTATGGTGGGTCTGACACACCGGTGTCAATGTGTTCTTTTTTCCATTTCCAGGCGTGTACAAGGTGCAATACAAGCGGCTGAGAACCACAATTAAATTTGAAATTTTTAAAATATATTACCATAATCTTTTAAGGTAGAAGGCCGCAATGTTTTTGCTTAAAGGGTAATTTCAAGAATAAGGTTTTAAGTGGCTTAAGGCCCACAATTGAATTTCCAAAATTCAAAACTACATAAAGTCCAGTAAAAACAGGAATTTTTAAATCATTGGCTATGATAGATTGTAAACGGACATTTAAACACCGGTGAGAAGGACAATAAAGAAAACGACATTTAGAAGCCTGCAGGGAGGTCGGTCTGCCCTGGTTCACTTAGGTGAGACAGGTGGTGAGCCGAACTACACTTGATCCGTCGGAACCGAACCAGGGGACAGCCACGGACCGACCGACCAATACGTGAGAGCTCAAACACAAAAGGTTACGAAGGTGATTATCCACAATAAAATATGAATTAGCTGTGAAAATTACACACCATGTTGGTCAGCGACAACAGGTGTGGAATGGACGCTTCCTGAAATTACGTTAGTGACCAGGGCAGGTAACCGGAACACTAACGGCCACAAGGCAGAAAATTCCGCTGGTGTACTCGAATTGTAGTCAACCAATATAGTTAATTGCACCTCATGGCGTCTAAATTTTAGCAATAGAAACGCTCGGTGTTGCTCACAGGAAAACCTCCCCAACAACGAACCACCGAAACGAACCACACAACATGAAAGGACGTGGCTTGGATAGATGAAACCCCTACTCAACTTTGACGTCCTGGGTCGGTGAACCACGAAGCTCGTAGCCACCGGACAGCTCCACACACGCTCAGACATTGCGCAGGGACCGCCAGCGGACCCAGCCGACTCCACCGCGGGGAGATAACTTCCCTGGTCCGCAGCAACCGACCGACTCCCTCAGAATGCCGACAACATCTAAAATAGTCGTCAGTGGAAATAACGCCAACTACACACACAACCTGACAAACACTTGCACGAAGACGTGAACGATACCCAAAGTAACTAAGCACGCACGAAGACAAATCGGGAGTCGATGCACATAAACACACAGCCGACTCATAAATGATCGGTGAGGCAAAACGCGTCCTCCGGTAGGACGACCGACCGACGGTCCACCAAGACCGTGGCCCGGCCCAAATGATGCGTGTCAGCAATGGTCGGGCGTCGATGCAGACCTCACTGCTGCTCCAACCCGACTGCACTAGTGCCGCATTGCAACTCCCCGACTGGCAGTTCCGGACTGTGCTCCAGACGCGTTCCAACTGACTGGCAGCCCAAACTCGCGACCCGAACTGGCTTACGACAGGCAACGACAGGGAAGTAATAGCAGTCGATCAGAGATACTACGAGAGGGGATATATAGATACGCGCTGCTAGCGCCGCTCACGGTCAGGCAAAGCAACAACTCAGTGACAGTAACAATTTAAATTAACGTAGTGAGGTGGAAGTACGTTAAAAACAGGGTGTAAAATAGATGTGGCGGGAACACGAGCCACGCACGGCTCACTCTCATTCTAATAATCCTCGATGAATAAAGTCCTAGAATTTGAACGCTGTCAGCTGCGCAGCCAAACACACAGTTTGTAGTATTATACCACTTAACCAGTAAATAATGACATCATTTTAAATTTTAAAAAATCGACAAACAAATGCTCGAAATATCGAAAATGAAATGTTTGCTGCCTCTGTAAGCCCCTTGATAGGCCACCTGCAATTGCGATGTGTTCCGCGTCTTGCTACACCACATGATCAAAAGTATCCGGACATCTGGCTAAAAATGTCTTACAAATTCGTGGCGCCATCGGTAACGCGGGAATTCAGTATGGTGTTGGCCCACCCTTAGCCTTGATGACAGCTTCCACTCTCGCAGGCGTACGTTCGATAAGGTGCTCGGAGTTTTCTTGGGGAATGACAGCCTATTCTTCAATTCTTCACGCAGTACTTCACGGAGGAGAGGTATCGTTGTCAGTTGGGGAGGCCCAGCATGAAGTCGTCGTTCCAAAACATCCCAAAGGTGTTCTATAGGATTCAAGTCAGGACTCAGTGCAGGACAGTCCATTACAGGGATGTCATTGTCATGTAAACACTTACCTACAGGTTGTGCATTATGAAGAGGTGCTCGATCGTGTTGAAAGATGCAATCGCCATCCCCTAATTGCTCTTCAACAGTTGGAAGCAAGACCGTGCTTAAAACATCAATGTAGGCCTATGCTGTGATAGTGCCACGCAAAACCACAAGGGGTGCACGCCCCCTCCATGAAAAACATCGCCACACTATAACTCCACCGCCTCCGAATTCTCTGTTGGCACCACACAGATGAAGTTCACCGGGCATTCACCACACCCACATCCTGGCATCGGATCACCACATTGTGTACCGTGATTCGTCACTCCACACAACGTTTTTCCACTGTTCAGTCGTCCAATGTTTACGCTCCTTACACCTAGCGAGACGTTGTTTGGCATTTACCTGCGTGATGTGTGGCTTATGAGCAGCCACTCGACCATGAAATCCAAGTTTTGTCATCTCCCGCCTAACTGTCATATTGCTTGCAGTGGATATTGATGCAGTTTGGAATTCCTGCGTGATGGCCTGTCAGCGGTCTCTGTCAGTCAACAGACGAGGTCGGCCTGTCCACTTTTGTGCTGTACGTGTGCCTTCACGTTTTCACTTCACTATCACTTCGGAAACAGTGGAGCTAGGGATGTTTAGGAGTGAGGAAATCTCGCGTACAGACGTATGACACAAGTGACACCCAATCACCTGACCACGTTCGTAGTGCGTGAGTTCATCAGAGAACACGATTCTGCTCTCTCACGATGTCTAATGACTACTGAGGTCGCTGATATGAAGTACCTGGCAGTAGGTGGCAGCACTATGCACCTAACATGAAAAACGTAAGTTTTGGGGGTGTCTGGATACTTTTGATCACATAGTGTGAGCCGTGGCTGGCTCGAGTCATGCTTGTCTTGGATTAAACCTTGGTTGCAGTCCTGTGATTTTATTTCTCCTGCGGTTATTGCGATAATGTTGCTGTCCTCTCCGTGAGTGGCAGCAGCAGCGTATATCGATACTAGTACTGCTGTACTATCTTTGGTGTGGCGGATATAGTTTTCGGCTGGGCGGTGTGTGACCAGTCGGTCGGTTGGCGTGGAGCAGCAAGGAAGTCTCCATCGCGCGTGTTCTGCCCGGGGCCGCTAGCGGTGTGGACGCGCGATTGGAGTGTGAGGTGCTGCTTACGAGTGCCCACCAATCTTGGACATGAAAGTTGAGTTCTCACTTAACCTAGTATCGAGCCACAACTTTTTACATTCCTTTGTTTGATCCCGGTTGTCACTTTTGGGACATTCCCGCGAGCAGCAACGTGTGTGTACTCAAGTCAGCTAAGATTCCAGCCGTCTTCCTGCGGAGTTTAACTTAATTTATTCCCTGTTATTGAATTTGACCAGCGGTGTCTTCTGCTTTGTGGCCGTTGACGTTCCGGTTATCTACCCTGGTCGTTATAATTTTCGGCAGTGTATTTTCCTCGTTGTGTTGTTGCTGTCCAGTGCGTCATGTGGTTCGACAGCTGAGGTGTTGTTGGTCGTTGTGTGGGCCAATATTCTGTGTGTCGTTGTATTGAAATCTTATGGTCTTTTTGCTGGTTGTGTAGAGCGGAACTGATTTTGTTGATTGGTCGGTCGGTTGGGTTGCCTTCAGATTAAGAGGTCGTTGGACAGGCTGCCTGTCTCACCTAAACAGGCGTTAGTGTTACAATTTCAGGTCGACCCTTGGAAACTTCTGAGCGCCGTTCCTTGTGTGTTACATAGTAATTTCCCTGTTTTGGTTTAGTTATTTGGTTAATGTGTGGCCTTCAGCCGAGTATCAATATCTCTTAAATTAATGTTCTTGTCTAGCCCTTAACGTATGAGATTGTAACTCTTTTACATGGGGCCTTCAGCTGAGTTTTGTATGAAGTGTTTTAAGATAAGGCATTCTGCCTTTTAAATTGAAACTCTTTTCTAGGCCTTAAGCCGTTAAACATATTTTGTAGATATGTGGCCTTCAGCCGAGTATTAATATATCTTAAATTAATGTTCTTGTCTTGCCCTTAAGGCATGAGATTGTTATTCTTTATAGGGGCCTTCAGCCGAATTTTGTATGAAATGTTTTAAGATATGGCCTTCTGCCTTTTTAAATTGAAACTGTTCTTTCTAGGGCTTAAGCCGTTAAATTATTTTCTGATGTGCAGCCTTCAGCCAAGTTTTTATATATCTTAAATTAATATTCTTGCCTTGCCCGTAAGGCATAAGATTGTTATGATTTGGTATGGGGCTTTCAGTCGAATTTTGCATGTAACGTTTTAAGATAAGGCCTTCTGCCTTTTGACTGTAACTCTTCTTATTGCTTAATATGCGGCCTATAGCCAAGTTCCATTAAAATTAAATTGCTAAGACCTTCAGCCTGTTTAGATTGAAGATTTATAAAATATTTTTGGATGAAAGCTCCAGAAGAACCTTGTATTTCAATTCCTGGCTTAGGCTTTGTGTCTTGGATTTTGAGTGTGGCCTTCAGCCGATCTAAAGTTAATCAAGGGAGGCCAATTAAAGTTTTGAATGTTTTGCATCCTTATTGCAATATTGTGTGTTGATAAATAAAGTTTGTACGTTGAGTGCAACTGACAGCGACGTATTTTGGCCCCTTTCCTCAACCTAATCCGCTCTGTGCTGCTAGCCCAGACATTTCATAGTGTATCTGGAGACGTCACTTATTAATTAAGATGAACTGGCTCAACGATTGGTCAGCTGTAAGGTTGGTGGATCCCGCATTCTAGTATTGGTCTGCAAGATCACCTGATCTCACACACCCAGTTACTCGCTACAGGTACGAATACATTCTCACTCAACATACTTGCAACATTCAGTAAGTCGCATTCTACAAACAACGAATCGTGAATTATTCAGTACCAATCACCTTACGGAAACTTAATAACAAACACTTCACTGTGAAGGAGAATGTTTGTGGATGCAGGACACTACGTAGTTGGTGCTTCTAAGAGACTAAATTCATATCCAAACTAAATTTTTCCACCGTCAATCAGTGGCCTCTACCACTCAGATGCCATTAAAGTGGACCGACATTCATTAGAAAAATTTCTTTTATACCACTGCAGATCGTCATGATGTGTTTCAATGTTTTACATATCGTATCCTGCAGTAATATGAGCGAAAATTTCTTTTTCCTAAATATCGTGATTCTTCCTTTATCTTCGCTATCTTATATCTGTCCGAGCTCGTGGCCCTTCTCTAACGACCTTGTCCTCGACGAGTTTTAAATCTTGAACTTCCTTCCTTCCCCGTAGCTCGTTTACTTAGTGCACACGACCAATCACAAAACTGTGACACGTGGAATTTTATGAGAGCTCCCCGGGCAAGGTAACGGAGGTTTTATAATTCTGTGGCTGGACACACACACACACACACACACACACACACACACACACACACACACACACGCACATCCACACCATGCAAACGCACACAGTCATGAATAGTGGATGGTACAACTGTCATCATTTTCAAATAAGCAAGCAAAATTCAAATGAGTCCGGAGTGGAAAGAGGATTTCAGTGGGATCGTTATTCACGTGTGAGTTGCTCCCGACTTTTTAAAATTTCCTCACACACGCAGTAATTACCCACAGGCAATTTGGTCGATTGGTACGGATCAACAATTCCCTCATTTTCCAGTTTTATTCAAAAGTACGAAATAATTATTCGTCACTGAATCACCCTTATTATCTGTTTTATTCAGTTGCAAACACGGACTGCTGTGAAAGAAAAACTGTCTTAAAGAGATAGGCTCTTGAATGTTTCACGATATTCATGACGAAGGGTAACGAAACGGAATCGCTCAACGACTAAAACATAGACAAAGCCTTTTAATGATTGCTGTCCTTTGTCCACAAAGCATGAGAGCAGAATATAATACAGCAAACAATGCTCATTTCTATATTTCCTAAAAAGCAGCTTCTAATAATATAGCCTGCCTATAGATCATCATTTTACTTGAGGGACTGGATAAGTTACTTACTTCTGAGTCTGGGTTACCTTTATACTGTCATCAAGGTCACAATACGTAGTGATTGACCAGAAGTCAAGTGAAAACGAAGCTATTCCGCAAGAAAGTTTTATAAGTCCTCTGCTGTTTTTAATTTATATGAAATATTTAGCAGATAATCTGAGCAGCTCTCTTAGGTCGTTTGCATAAGAGGAGTCCAAAAATTTCCGTTTTAGGTCGTTACTACAGCGTATACGCACGTCTCCGATGACGGTATATAAGCATCGACATATAGGCAAGGGACCAGCGTTGCATTCGTGTCTTTCTGATGTGCGTGCGGTAAATACGGAAACGTAAACTGTGACGATGTTACTACCAATGTGTCCAAACGTCACCAACGTACTGTTGCTCGGTTCTTGGCTACCGAATAAGACAGCTATCGGAAACTAAACAAGGTGTATGGGGCAGTACGTCCGTCGAAAATAACCGTTGTGGAATGGTGCGCCAAGTTCCATGCTGGTCCCCGTATCGCAAATGTCATAGCGCAGAAGTTACGCCAAGTCTAGAGGGAGACAATGGAACACCCGCTCTAGAGTCCTAATCTCGCTCCCCCTTCACCCCCTGCCCCCCTCCCAAGCCTTTGGTCCCTTAAAAAAGACCTGGGATTGTCGACGGTTCTTGTCAGATGACCATTTGCAGCTGGCAGTTGCGGACTACTTCTTCACGCAGCAGGACACGGTGTTTTAACAAACAGGTGTGTTCTACCTGGTGTGTCGGTTGGATGACTGCCTCAACGCTCATCGCGATTTTGCCTGATTGGCACACCGATTCTGGATCGTACGGTCTTCGAACGGAAACTTCTTGTTAGTATGTTATGGATGATGCTGCGTTTACCGTCTAGTAAAGTCATCAGGATATCACAACGAACTGTAAAATTATTAGACAAGATATCTGCATGGCGGAAAGAAACTGAATTGACCTGAAGAATGAGATGTATCCTTGAAACGGGATTTCTGTTCAGTTTTCGTTACATGATAAATTACAAAAATTCAGAGGCTGTCGATTCAACTGAAAAGGATTACAACCAGGAGCAACGCAAATTACAACAGTCGTATAAAAGCTGTTGTAGAGAATGCGAGCAAAAGACTACGTTTTATTGCCGAAGAATTTAAAAGGGAAAAAAATGATTCTTCTGGAATACTGGTGCCCTGTATGGGGTCCTCACACAAATAGGAGTGGCAGAAGACAAGAAAAAGTTCAATTAAGTGCGGACGGTATTGGGTTGCATGAAATAGTGGGAAGCATGTCACGAATATAATAAGTGAGATTGGATGGCAATCATTACAAGAAAGGGTTCTTCGTAGCAGATAAATTCTTTCACGAAGTTAAAGTCAACCACGTGCTACACCTGCAAATACTTTTTATTTGTAACGCGATCTACAGCTAAAATACATTTTTTGGATGACAGTAGCCTGCCGCAGATTATTGTTATTCATAGTTCAGCAAACGCAAAACTAATACTTGATGCTAAAAACAAAATCAAAACAAAATAGTAGTAAAACAATAAATATAGAAATAGAAACAGACCACAACAGGTGGATAAATGACCAACAAAAAGTAGGAAATTTTGCGAAAGAGTTTTTTCTGATATAGCATAAGCATAAAAACGACGAAAAATACTAAAATCAAATGTTGTTGTAGTAAAATATGTGACAAAGTGATGCTGTTATCCACTAAGGAGTATGAAGCTAAGAAAACAATATAAAAATTAGAAAAGAAGAAGTCAGCCATAGGTGGAGAGACAATCTGTGTACTAAAAGTACAGGCAGACAGTGTACAAACCCCCTTAAGTGAGTCTTTCAATTCAGGTAACTTTCTGGAGTATCTAAAACATGCCCCTACTAAAGAAAGGTGATAAAGGTGATGAATATCGCAGGGCTATTTTTCTCCTGTCATCTTTCTCAAAGATAATAGTATCCATGAAAGACTAATGAATTATTTGAACAAGTATAACCTCCTCAGTCAAGTATAGTTTGATTTCCGGAACAGCAGAAGTACAAAATCAACCATAGTATAGTTTAGAAAAGAGGTACTTGATACAATAGGCAAGAACGAATGGTCTATGATATATTTTGAGATCTGTCAAAAGCCTTGTGTACTGTTGACCGTAAAATTCTACTAAAATGGCTTGAATAATTGGAAATAAAAGGAACTGCCAATGACTGGTTCGTTGCAAAAGAAATAAATGTCCTGACGATAATTTGTAAAGACTTGTTCTGTAAGCTAATCTAAAAACAAGAAAAATTGCATTTGTTTTATAAATGGTAAAGGTTTGGTGCAATAGTTCGTTTTTTATTTGTAATTAATATGTAATCCTGTTGATATAATTGTGTTAGGAATTATTTATAGGAGAACAGGAATAACCGGTAGAGGCCGACCTCAGGGAAAATCAATTTGAGTTCTGGAGAAATGTTCCTCCATCACAGACATCGTTATAATATCTGGGTGCATATGCAATATGTTGTGCTCTGTTTTAGGATAGTCCAGCATACTACAACACTTAATACACTCAGAAAAGTTAATATCGTTTGTACGAAGATGACTACGACTAACACAACAAATGAGCGACTATCCAGAGTAAGAGCTCATTATGAGATCAATAAAATGCAATACTTAATGACAGGGGTGCAGTCGCTCATCCACAATATTTAATATTTGCAGCGACGGAATTGTTTGACAACAAACACAAGAAGTTAACTCAGGAATGAAATTAATTCCTGGAAACACATATTTAAATGATATCTTCTTTGCTGACAATCAAAAAATTGAAAAAAAAGGCGGGGGATGATTTATAACAACCTTTATATCGCTTGGACTTAAATGTCAAACTCTATAATTTGAAAGTATCAGAAACTGAAACCAGACTTACGGTTTTTAAAGCAAAATACCCAGTACGTCCTAAAATAATGTTAAATGGAAAATTCGTTGAACTTGTATTTCACTTTCAGTTATTAGGTTATGACATAAGTTATGGATATAAAAATGATGTCTCAAGTCAGCTAAACAAGTGTCAAATGATATATGGCACTGTACCAAAGAACATTAGCCAGTAAAACCAGGAAAGGCACAAAGACAAAAATCTGTAAAGTAATGGCAGCACCTATGCTCACATGTAGAAGAGAGAGATGGACAACTAACAAAGACCAAAGAAGGGAACAGTCAGCTGCAACGGATTTTTTAAGCGAAATAAAATGATGTACTCGGAGGGATCACATCAGAAATTCTGGAATAAGTAAAGTATTAAATATATTTTTTTATGAATGAAACAACAGAATATGGGATAACAAAATGGGAGAAGCGTACTGAAAGAATAATGGTGGAAAGAATAGTCAGATACGTAACAGACTACAGACCTAAAGAAAAGAGAGATACAGGAAGCCCTAGGAAAAGAAGGGTTTTTTTGAAGACGGAACAAGCTATTAGCCTACTTCTTGATGTGAAGAAATAAAAAGAAGAAGAAGCTAAGGTACAATATTTGACAACTATCACTCTGAATCAGAATGAGAATAAGATGTCAGAACTGGTTGCAGACTATCCACTGCAACTTGTCGTAACTAAGTCAGAGTGTCGGCTCCAGAAGTCACTTCCCAGTCTGTTTGTCGAGCTGTGCAGCCCACATAAATGCTCAGTGGTCAGAATGATAGAGACAAAGGTCTGTTTCTGCCTACGTGACAGGCGATGCAAAGCAGGGCCTCTGCAGGCCGGACCTGTAACTGCTAATTAGTCTCGGTTTTTAACGCCTGCTGGGGAGGCAACCCAAATGTCACTGCTGTACTGCGTCCAGCATCTGTTGTGCCCCCTTGCGTACAGCGAAGTGGAAGTGCCGTAACTTAACTGTACTTGGCAGCTCCAGTACATAATTTGGCCAACTAAATAATGTGCTACACGGCCTACAATTTAACTTCAGAGGATGTCGAGAGAGGAAATTGTCGAAATCTTGAGATTGCACACGAATCCGATGTTGTAAGAAGTCTGTGAAGCATTTACGGAAGAATGGTTGTTGTTCAGTAGGTGCTTTATAAAACGCCGTTTTGTTGCTTTGCGCATCACTGCTGTTGTATCGAATTGGAAAATTTCACCCTATTTCCCGGACGTATTTCTGTGTCAGTATGTAACTTCGGAAATACCTCGGCGTATGTATTTAGTTTTATTCATTAGCAATCTTACGGGACACTCTTGTTTTCAGAGTTTTTATGCAAAAATTTTTTTAAATTAGATAGGGATTTTCTTCAATCCTTTACAATTTAATGTCGTCGTGGCGAACTTAGTTATCGAATGACCCTGTTTACTTCTAATTTTACAAGTAAATACCTGTTCTTTAAGGGATGGAACTTACATATATGAAACAACTTCAGTCGCCTGACTAGTTTACAAATGAATTAATACGTTTAAATATTATATGTGGTCCTCTCATTCTCATTGAACAAGGAGACCTGGCAAACAATTCATTGCAAAACATCTTGAATGTAGTCTTAAAAATGAAACTGTTACTTATTGGCCCTCTCAACTATAAAAAAGATTACAACGTTATATAATTTGCCAGCAACCATTCCACATAATATAAATAGCAGTGTGGTTCCATAACCATGTACCAATTTAGTTTTCGTAATCTGTAAAATCTGTTATGTTCGTATATGTGTAAGATCTTTGAACTTCTTAAATCTAAGGTCTTTGGCCATAACTTCTGTTTTGCTGTGTAAAAACGTAAGATGTTTTGAGTGTACGTACACCTGCTGTATCAAAGGTATAAAGTGAAAGTATCAATATTTACGATGATGTTCAGTGTACAAGTTTTTATACAAAATGAGATGAATGTAATGTGGAAACGACATGGATATTCCAACTGTATGTGAACCGTGATTTATTTTCAAAGAATATTCTTACGAATTTATTTTATTTACTAGCGATTCATCAAGAACATTATCACATTTAATCATACTATGTAAGCATGGAAGTAGTTGCCAGGGAGTAACTGATGAAATCATAACCAAATTCCTTTTAACAAATGGGAATATTATTCACTTTAATAGTGCCTAAAAGCATTTTTTAAAAGAAACAGATTTAAAATTATAATCAGAAAACACCCTCTAAATATCAAAGTTACAGTTTCTTCAGAGGCAGAAAGAAACAAGTTTTGTCTGCATGAGCATACGGGCAGAGAACCTTGCCACTCCCTTTTGACACAGCCGTAGTTACGACCGCTCACAACACCCTCTGAAAGGCTACACTGGTGCAAATCTGCAACACACCAGATAACTTTAAACTAAGAGTTTTAACAATTTACACAAGCACACAAACTATCTGCACCCCCCCACCCCGTAGGAGGGATGGAAATGGTACAAAACACTAACAATTAAAATATTAACCTTGCCACCGAAGATGCAACTTGATTTTTAGTTCTTTAGAAAAGTCTTACGGTAAAAGGGTGGCAACTTTATATACTAAAATGATCATTTAAACAAAAGCCCATGAAATGCAATCTTATACAAAATTCTACAAGGTTGGCCAAACAATAGTTAAGATGCTCTGCAGTACACAGATACCGCCTCTCAAGATCATAGGCAATAATATCAAAGTTTCCAAAGATCAAAACATATTTCAGGTATTAGGCCGTTACACTCCAAGCAAGACATTCATTAACACATCAAATCCGACAAACATGACAAAGGCAGCTACTAAGGTACGATAGATTGATAGGGAGATTACCGAACAACCCGAACCTCAGGTTCCTCTAACCCGCCCTTATTCCACAAGGGAAAAACGGACCACCCAATTTATAAACAACCACCTTCCCGCGAGTGGGCAAACGGAGGAGAATGGTGGGACGACCCCAAAGCAAAACGGCTGGTGACCTCACCAAGAAAACAAGTAGAATTTAACAAGAGTAAATCAAACAACATATCCCCAATCACTTAACTTCTAATAAACTGTGATTTCTCGAGAAGACCTGGCGCAGCACCCCCAAATCGCTCTCCCGAATCGTCCGCTGGCAGCCGCTTCAACGGACGCAGGAAGGCGCGCCGATCTCCCGTCTCACGGCGTCGCGCTGGCCAGGCCGATGTCGTGGTTTTCGCTCCTGTTGCTCTCGTGTCGACCGCGAAGTCATTACCCCTCGCTATGCGCCGCGGCCCACTGGATTCACGTGGCGACCTCACATGCGCCGACGCTCACGACGGACAAGTCATCTTGTGTCTCAGTGCGCGACCGACCAACCGATCGATCCAACCGCCAATGACCGTTGCCTGAGCAAACTCGAGCAGACTGGCGGCCTAACGCACAGACTCAGGTGCAGGAACTAAGAAAATGGTTCAAATGGCTCTGAGCACTATGCGAATCAACCGCTGAGATCATCAGTCTGCTAGAACTTGGAACTAATTAAACCTAACTAACCTAAGGACAGCACACAACACCCAGCCATCACGAGGCAGAGAAAATCCCTGACCCCGCCGGGAATCGAACCCGGGAACCCGGGCGTGGGAAGCGAGAACGCTACCGCACGACCACGAGATGCGGGCCAGGAACTAAGACCCGACCGGGCGACCACTCGCTGAGTTCTCTTACTGGCGGAGTGGAAAGACTCTCATTTTGCGGGCTTTAAAGGTTGATCCGAACGACAGACATACTAGCATTCCGAACGACAGACAAACTGCCCAACAAATGCAGACGAGAGACAGACTAGCAAGCTGGGGACGGGAGACTGACCCAGACTGACCCACTGGCGAGCTCATAGCGCCCCTTCAATGCACGTGAACAGGCAACCTTTCCCCTTTCCCACCAGGGGGAGACACCAAAGCTGCGACTGCCACAGCGGCGCCACCGCCATAAACGGAGGGCGACTACTTCACGCTATGCGCTGCGGCGCGTTCTTCAAAACAGCAATTTTTACCACGGCTCAGTATGTACACTGATCAGTCAGAACATTGTGACCACCGACCTGCTACAGTTATCGACCCTTCTAGCCGATAGGAGCGCCACCTGGCGGTGCTTGTAGTATTAGTGAGCGTACTGTCCGTTTATAGAATGGTGAAGGCGCGCCATCTATCTGAGATTGACCTAAGGCAGATCGTGGTGACGCAGAGGCACAGGGCGAGCGTTTCGGAAACTCCACGACTTGTCGGGCGTTTGAGGAATGCTGTGGTGAGTGTCTTCAACACGTGGCGAAACCAAGGTGAAACCTCATCCAGACGCCGTGCAGTTGAGCGGCAAAACTTCATTGCATATGTCCGACGTCGTAGGCTGGGCAGACTTGTAAAACAGGACAGGCGGTGAACTGTGGCGGAACTAACGTCAGAGTTTAATGGTGGGCAGAACACAAGTGTGTCTGAACCATGGAGGTAAGGATAAGGGGAGATGGCGCTACGTATCCCAGCCGTACTACGTTTTGAAGCCATGGGGGCGTGGCTCGCTGCCATGACACTCTGATCAAAACATTGCCAGTGTGCTATAGCGCTGCGTGTATTACAGTCGCTATTTGCACCATATACGCATGTAGCGTCATCAGATTGGTTGTTTCAAAGTTTTTGTTTAAAATAAAATCTCGTAAAGGCAAAATTCCGCGTTTCTTCTGACTAAAAATAGTTTTTAATGTAATATTACGAATAGCTAGCCTTCAGTGTAAACGATACAATTTTGTTAATTCAGTAATAAACGTGTATCACAAACTAAATAATAGAACCTGAAAACTAAGCTATACCCTCCCTCCAAAGCCCCATAAATACATCTTGTTTGTAATACGTACTGGGACATTTCAGTTACGTTACACTACTGGGAAACACTGTTCATTACCACCAATATTTACTGAAATACGGTACATAAAATGGCAAATCTACACAGTGTCCTGTTTAGGCCTATACTTTACGCCAGTTAATGTAGTGTTAGCTTTTAATTTGGTACATGATGAAGACAAAGTGAGTTACCGAACACTTCGATTATCGACGATACGTACGTATTATACTGAAACGTGAACTTGAAAACTAAGAATTTAATTCTTTGAATTAACATACCTTTTGCAAATGTTTTGGGTGTGTAGGGAACCCCGATGGTACAGCATTTTCTCGGAGCCTTACTGTTGAAAGGGAAGTTCGGTCTATGTCCTCTTCTCGGAAATGCTGAGAACATATAGTGCTCCATTTAGACGCACGCCAATTCTTCCTCCTCACGGCATTCTCCCACAGAGCTTTCCGACTTAAATTTTTAGGAAATCTAAAATCATACAGGAGAAAAACACACTATAGTACAATTACCAATGTAGCACACGTTCATTCACAATGAAGTTGTAAAATCACACTTAACGAGACAACTTACACATGAAATGTTATTCCCTTCGATTTCGTATCACAATCAGAACGATTCGTACATCCGAACACCACACAAGTCACCATAATAGCGCAAAATCCTTCCAAAAGCGAGCGACAAGCCTATGCACACAAGCTTACAGCAGCAATGTTTTGATCGGATTGAGATGCCTACCCTCGGCTTCACATAGCTTCACAGCTGTGACGTCACGGCATCTCCCTCAATTCTTACCTCCATGGTCTGAACACACAGTGCACTGAACCTATAACAGTACTGTCCGCTACTGCTCTACCTTAAAGTTGGAGGCAGGTCTCGAAATAAAACTACTTTATTAAATCAAATATGGTATAACGCAACAGAACAGTGTTACCCTCTGAGAGGAATTTTGTTATGTTAACCATGTTGTACCTAAAGGAGGCGGCTAAACGGAAATAAAAGTCAGAATTACGTAAATATTCGAACAGTAACAAACAATATTTTTGACTGAAACTTCCTGGCAGATTAAAACTGTGTGCCCGACCGAGACTCGAACTCGGGACCTTTGCCTTTCGCGGGCAAGTGCTCTACCAACAGAGCTACGGAAGCACGACTCACGCCCGCTACTCACAGCTTTACTTCTGCCAGTACCTCGTCTCCTACCTTCCAAACTTTACAGAAGCTCTCCTGCGAACCTTGCAGAACTTGAAAGAAAGGATATTGCGGAGACATGGCTTAGCCACAGCCTGGCGGATGTTTCCAGAATGAGATTTTCACTCTGCAGCGGAGTGTGCGCTGATATGAAACTTCCTGGCAGATTAAAACTGTGTGTCCGACCGAGACTCGAACTCGGGACCTTCGCCTTTCGCGGGCAAGTGCTCTACCAACTGAGCTACCGAAGCACGACTCACGCCCGGTACTCACAGCTTTACTTCTGCCAGTACCTCGTCTCCCACCTTCCAAACTTTACAGAAGCTCTCCTGCGAACCTTGCAGAACTAGCACTCCTGAAAGAAAGGATATTGCGGAGACATGGCTTAGCCACAGCCTGGGGGATGTTTCCAGAATGAGATTTTCACTCTGCAGCGGAGTGTGCGCTGATAAGAAACTTCCTGGCAGATTAAAACTGTGTGCCCGACCGAGACTCGAACTCGGGACCTTTGCCTTTCGCGGGCAAGTGCTCTACCAACTGAGCTACCGAAGCACGACTCACGGCCGGTACTCACAGCTTTACTTCTGCCAGTACCTCGTCTCCTACCTTCCAAACTTTACAGAAGCTCTCCTGCGAACCTTGCAGAACTAGCACTCCTGAAACCTTGCAAGGTTCGCAGGAGAGCTTCTGTAAAGTTTGGAAGGTAGGAGACGAGGTACTGACAGAAGTAAAGCTGTGAGTACCGGGCGTGAGTCGTGCTTCGGTAGCTCAGTTGGTAGAGCACTTGCCCGCGGAAGGCAAAGGTCCCGAGTTCCAGTCTCGGTCGGGCACACAGTTTTAATCTGCCAGGAAGTTTCATATCAGCGCACACTCCGCTGCAGAGTGAAAATCTCATTCTGGAAACATCCCCCAGGCTGTGGCTAAGCCATGTCTCCGCAATATCCTTTCTTTCAGGAGTGCTAGTTCTGCAAGGTTCGCAGGAGAGCTTCTGTAAAGTTTGGAAGGTGGGAGACGAGGTACTGGCAGAAGTAAAGCTGTGAGTACCGGGCGTGAGTCGTGCTTCGGTAGCTCAGTTGGTAGAGCACTTGCCCGCGAAAGGCGAAGGTCCCGAGTTCGAGTCTCGGTCGGACACACAGTTTTAATCTGCCAGGAAGTTTCATATCAGCGCACACTCCGCTGCAGAGTGAAAATCTCATTCTGGAAACATCCCCCAGGCTGTGGCTAAGCCATGTCTCCGCAATATCCTTTCTTTCAGGAGTGCTAGTTCTGCAAGGTTCGCAGGAGAGCTTCTGTAAAGTTTGGAAGGTAGGAGACGAGGTACTGGCAGAAGTAAAGCTGTGAGTATCGGGCGTGAGTCGTGCTTCGGTAGCTCAGTTGGTAGAGCACTTGCCCGCGAAAGGCAAAGGTCCCGAGTTCGAGTCTCGGTCGGGCACACAGTTTTAATCTGCCAGGAAGTTTCATATCAACGAACACTCCGCTGCAGAGTGAAAATCTCATTCTGGAAACATCCCCCAGGCTGTGGCTAAGCCATGTCTCCGCAATATCCTTTCTTTCAGGAGTGCTAGTTCTGCAAGGTTCGCAGGAGAGCTTCTGTAAAGTTTGGAAGGTAGGTGACGAGGTACTGGCAGAAGTAAAGCTGTGAGTACCGGCCGTGAGTCGTGCTTCGGTAGCTCAGTTGGTAGAGCACTTGCCCGCGAAAGGCAAAGGTCCTGAGTTCGAGTCTCGGTCGGGCACACAGTTTTAATCTGCCAGGAAGTTTCATATCAGCGAACACTCCGCTGCAGAGTGAAAATCTCATTCTGGAATATTTTTGCCTATCTATGCTGATTAACGGATAAAGAAAACGGTCGCCAGCCTAATTAGGCAAGAGAATGATTAACATTTTTGTTCAAGAAAATAGTTATTAGTAACTTTAACGGATAAAGACACCCTATACTTTACATAACGCGAGTGCAATGAACTCTGACATCTGCATATGTTAACGTTAAGGTTGGAACTAACAGTTAGAACAGCACAAACTATTTGCAAAATTATAACAGATAACGAAACACACTATTACTTTCTTGGCTTATTCAAACTGAATGGTCTTTATAACATTACTATTAATATTCACTGCAGAATCATTAATTGGACATAGGTTCAGTATTATTGTTCGAACATTTTCCTAGCTGACATAAAATTATAAATGTAGTTCACTGCAAAATTATGTAGTGGTCACAGGTTAAGTATCTCTCAACTAAATACTATTCTACTTAGAATGCAAGTTAAATGGAATTCACTTACAGGTTACTTCTCATTGTCTTTTGAATAAAGAAATTATTGTCTTCATAGATAGTGGTCTTCCTGTTACATATCACCTAGCATTAACCCAATAGACAAATTGTGGATCCTGTTATACTATTAATATGCACTTCCAATACACAAGAGAGACAAACACTTAGCAAACATGAATATTTAACTTTCCACTATTGCAGTTTTCCACTTTTACTACAGTGAAACACAATGTTGACAAATTTGCAAGAAACTGACTCACCTTTTAAAATTTACTACAGGCAGCACTATGATCATTAACTAAGCAAAACTTTACAAGCCTCAGTTTTAAGAACTTTTAATCTTTAAAAGAAACAGCAAATTGTCTTTATAACCACAGTCTTCTACTTTCAAGTAAATGATTAAATAGGTGACTTTGAAACTTCACAAAACTACATTTACTACCTCCCACAATTTCATTAAATCCACAGTAAATCTGAATATTCCCTTCTTACCAAAGATCAAACAACATTATTTAATTAACTATTTGGCTTTGAGGCTTTCATTTTTTTCACAAACTAGGACACTCGGTAATCATAGTTCAAATGGAGAGGAATCTGAGAGGTGTTGTGATAGGGAAAAAAGCAAGGTAGGTACATGAATTCACTTATAAGTTACCTTATATTTGTGCACACTAAAACATCCAATGAGCTGATCCTTCACTGTACATTACTATAGTGCTCCATTATAACGATTGCGCAATGTGGTGGCAACTGCATATTGGTAGGTGGATTTGCAGGCAGAATTGCTGGACTCTGTCCCTTCTTGGTGGCGATGATAGATACCAATTCCAGAATATTTCCAGCTATTTATCCATCCATCCGAGGCATTGGTAAGCGGCAGGAAAAGCCTCTGTCGGAACCAGCACAATATACAACGTTTACATGGGCAGTGCACAGTTTGGTAGCTCGTCCCCGACTGACTCTCGTTCCACCTTTTCTATCTAGGCCAACCACAATTTGCGCGCGCTACTCACTTCCGTTCCCGAGGGGAACTACCACACCTTTTACATACAAATAACTAAGAACCATAAGTGAGGATCAGCAGTTTACGTAACAGGAACCAAACACATTAAATAAAACAGAACATTAGCACATATTGACATTTCTACAAAAAATTATTCACACAGAAATTACAATTATATACAGTAAGTTTTGTTCCCTCCAAATGGGACAAAGAATTGAAATGACAGATATACTACATTACATAGAATCAAACCACGACATCAAAGTTTTAACAAAGAAATGAGTATAGAATTTTATCTTATCGATTCAAACACATTTACAGATACTCAGTGTTATAACATTAGACCAAAGCAATAGGCGAAATAAATCCGTACAGCATCAGAGCTGTGGTGTTACAAGCCGTCCTAATGATGGGTCGCCGCAGCCGCCGACCACGCGTGCGCCGATGTTTAACGCGGCGACATCGGCAACCACGACTGAAATGGGCACGTGACCATCGGCACTGGAAGTTGGCGCAGTGGCAGAGCATTGCATGAGATTAGAGTTTAGCGTGCCGTCGGGAGCGCGGTCATTAGAGACGGATCACAAGCTCGAATTATGAAAGTATGCGGAAGGAAATGGGTCGCGCACTTTTCAGAGAAACCATGCCAGCATTTTCATGGAGCGATTTAGGGAAATCACAGAAAACCTAAATCTGGACGGCCAGATGGGGATATGAATCGGCGTCCTCCTGCAAGCGAGTCCAGTATTTCAGTCAAGACGCAACAGGAGTCCACTGATCATCTCTTTTCTTCCGGGAGTCAAAGTGGGCGGAACAAAGTTTGCAGCCACTTTCCTCTTTTTCAAAACATTCTGGAGACTTGCAGAACCTAGTTTAGAGACACTACTCCATTATAGAATTGCGCTGTACCAAAACTACGGATTGATAGTTTTGGTACGCTACAAACATGACGTAGTAAATCGCAGGATTACCTGTAGTACTGGTAGCATTGGTACGGAAAAAAGCATAAATGAATGTGTCAGAAAGAAATCGGGAGCCGAAGACTTCTCTCTGAGTTGTGTTTGTTTCTTTTGCACGTAATTAGAGCCGCGCATTGTCCAGTGTTAGTCCATTATGCATTTTACATCCATTTACTTTGTACTCCACAGAACATTCATCGTGGCCAAGAGCAAGAGATTCCTGTCGTTGTTGATAAGTGCGACAGTTGTTGATGACTATGAGAAACATGTATGTTTAAGTTAGATGAAATACCTAAGCAATGTTTGATATGTTTTTGTTTTGCCTTTTCGTTTTTTAAAAAAAGTTGCCTTTTTTTAGGGAATTGCGTTTTATAGCACTATGTGATAAATCTGTACTGGTTTTTTGTGTTTCTGCTACAGCATCCCTCAGTTTCAAGATAAAAATCAACAATTTTCAAATGAAACTTGATGAAACATTGGCAGTTTCAATTTTGATATAAATATTGTTTACTTTTAAGTAACAGACGGGATGATAACCACACAGAACAAAAATGCTCCGTAGGTTAGGCTGCCCTTTATAGGTCTTCACTCAGTTTCTAGGTGGTTCACCGCTTCTGGTTTCTAGAGGACTCTAGTAAGACAGTGATCGCATACGCAAACAAAGCGATCGAAGTAACGCCCGATAGGTATGCAACACATCTAACGTACGGGGAACGCGGGTTGACGATCTTAACTGATCGAGGCTACTGGGAAAACAACCGTAGTGTCCGCTTGCTTATAGCTACGATAGCCTGCGGTAGTTATACAGCTCTTCTAAACTGCGATTTTGCCACAATAAAGTTGGCACTCTACGGTCGCATGTGCACTGATTAACGCCGTCTGCTCACAACGGACTGGTAGAACGCACACCTGTTGTTTACAGCCGCTAGTTCAAGCTGCCACCGTAGTTACAGTGGTGACGTCGCTCATACGCCGAGAATAAAATAAAATCGGAAGTTTTTGGACGGACGGTGTAGGTTATTGAATACAAATATTAAAATAAAATTTTAGCAAAATTCTCTACTTTTATAACTATTATTTTATTTATGTAGATGTACTAAAAATAATACGAGGGTTGGAACTTTAATAGTGGCAAATATTTGTTTACAGCTCGGAAAAAATAGATGGAATGTATGTTTCAAAGTTTTACTGAGTTTCAAAGTAGTCGCCAGCGTTGTGTATAGCCCGTTGCCAGCGATGTGGAAGTCGTAGTTGTGTTGACAGTTCGAGCCTCGTGGTCTATTGACCGACGAATTTGTAACAGTCCTGAAGCGAATGCCATCAAGTGTTTCCTTCAGTTTAGAAATCGAGTTGAACTCACGAGAGCTTAAGTCAGGGGAGTGCAGTTGGTGGTACAGCACCTAGCAGCTCCATCAGTCAAACAAATCATTAACAGCTTGCACTGTATGTGCTTGAGCATTGTCCTGCAAAATGATGGTCAGGTCCTGCAAAAGGTGTCATCACTTCTGTCTCTGTGCTGTTCATTTTTTGAACACAACCTGCGACCAACTTAGAAGTGATGACACTTTCTGCAGGACCTGACCATCATTTTGCAGGACAATGCTCAAGCACGTACAATGCAAGCTGTTACTGCTTTGTTTGACTGATGGGGCTGCTAAGTGCTATACCAACTACTGCACTCCCCTGACTTCAGCCCTCGTGAGTTCAACTCGATTTCTAAACTGAAGAAAACACTTCGCGGCATTCACTTCAGAGCTGCTACAAATTCGTCGGGCAATAGACCGCACCGCTCAAACTGTCGACACAACTGGCACTGCTAAGAATATCCTACGACTTCCACATCGCTGGCAACGGGTTAGACACAATGCTGGTGACTAGTTGCCACTATTAAAGTTACAACCTCGTGTAAGTAGTACTCTCACCAACACAATGAGAGCTCTGTCCTTCTGCAACTTCAAAAAAATAGACCGCCATTATATTATTATTCTACTTTCTCTGGTACCTCTTCTCCATCTCGTTAATGTCATAGCAGAAATGTTCTCCTTGCAGCTCACCATAATATCTTAGATTTTATGGAAGTAGTAAATATGTGAGTCTAGGAAGCGTCTATCTAAATTCTTGAAACAACAAAACTGCTTAAAATTTTTCAAAAAAAATGGCTCTGAGCACTATGGGACTCAACTGCTGAGGTCATAAGTCCCCTAGAACTTAGAACTACTTAAACCTAACTAACCTAAGGACAACACACACATCCATGCCCGAGGCAGGATTCGAACCTGCGACCGCAGCAGTCGCGCGGTACCAGCTGTAGCGCCAGAACCGCTCGGCCACCAGCGGCCGGCTTAAAATTTTTCAACGTGGTTTTGACGACATTCTGGTAATATTGATTTTTTCATGCCTTGAAAGGTTCAAGTAAAACACCTAAGGCAATCCGTTCATTTTTTCTCCATTATTGTAAAATCCTTGGCCTTATATATAGTGTTATTTTTATTGAATTTTATGGCTTTATAGACAAGATTATCAGGAATTCTTGGTTCTCAAATGGTGTACTGAAATGCCCGTTGAAACTAAACTCTCCTTGTGTATGTGTTAAGCCTTGTTGGTAACGAGCTGTGGCAGATTCCTTGTTGAGTGTTCTTGGGTCCGTCGAAAGTCTCCACGTTTATTTGCAAGTTCGTTCGCCAATCTTCCAAGCGTCTCTCCAACTCCACATTGACGTAGAATAGCTGAAACTTTCTACAGTAACTATAACGACTAGAATGAGTAACATTTCCGTTCGAGTCTCAGCTAATTATTTATCAGAGATGAGCACTCCTTTATATCTTCCTTGCATACAACTTTTACTATAGAGTTGTAATGCGTCATATTTCCAATTATAAGTTCCCTTCGTCGTTACGAAAGCAAGAACAAAATCAGAGTCATTAAAATTACATTCAGTAACACTGATAATAAAAATCGGAAATAATGCAAAAATAATACGATAATGCAATAATAACCAGGTTGTCAAGGGAAGGCAGGAATCGATTACGATTGTGGACGGAGACGTAATCAGTTACTATTGGTTGCTCTTTAGAGTTACACAAATTTATTTTTAAATCAGTAATTCCAGACTCAACATTAAATAAAAAAATACCACACGTTATTCAAAAAATGGCTTGGAGCACTATGGGACTTAACATCTGAGGTCATCAGTCCCATAGAACTTAGAACTAATTAAACCTAACTAACCTAAGGACAGCACACACATCCATGCCCGAAGCAGGATTAGAACCTGCGACCACAAGTTATTAATGAAGGAATAAACAACTGTGTAAATAATAATGTTGTCAGTGCGTTACAATTTAGCAAATCACCATAAAATACAGATACAGATAATGTCACGGCTGAAAGCCTTACACGCCAAAAATGGCAATAAATTGAGACTGTTTAAGAACTCGCTGCAATTACAACTTACAGGTATTGAAATATTAAAAAGTAAGTGGCCACAGACACAGACGCCTGGAATGGCAGTAAATAAGGTTTTAAGGCTTACTGCTAAAATACAAATATCGAATTATTTTTTTCAAAGCAAATGACCACAATCGCGGCTGAAGGCCTTATACGTCAGCAGCGGCAGTTATATAAAAATTTAGAAACCTGCTGTAAAACAGCAAATACAAGCAAAGGTTAATTAAAAGAAACAAGCAACTGACCACTAAACGGGTGAAATAAGATGGAGGTAACCTTGTAACACAACCCTTACACTGCTAGAATTATTCCAGAAGGCGACCGGAACTATTAACTAGGCATACATAACCTTTAATGTAGGCAATACAAGGTACGGTAATAAATAATACAATAATAAAACACAAGGACCAGTGACAGACGTTGCTCCAGGAATCGACCTCTGAGAAGGTCCGACAACAAACACTTTCGGGATCGATGAGGTAGGCAGCCAAGAGTTGCATTCACTTCACAAGAGAGTAACTCAGACTAGCGGCAGTCTAACGAATGACTAATGATAATCTTGCCGAAGCTACCTGACGTCCGATAAACCAAATACAACGATGGAACGATACGCCAAAGCCGGGAACGGTGGTCTGCAGTACGTCCCCAGAATACTGTGTTTAGAGCGCCCGGAACGAGAAAGGAACCACTACCAGATTTCCGTCCGATTCCACAAACCCGAAAATCTGAACAAACAAGTCACAGTACAGAACACCAGACAAACCAACAGTAACTAAAACCCCACTCGATTTGCGAGCGAGGCAAAAGCGAAATGAAACAAACCAGAATCAGCAACCACACTTCAATGCGGAAACAATCGCAAAACGAGACAAAACCAAGTACCAAATGAGTGACATCAAATTCATTAGGCACACAAACGCACACTGAAGTCATTGTGAAACTCTGACGACGGTTGGCAGAATGACACAAATCTCTTCACTGCTTTATTAATTCACAGTTGAGTAACCACACCGACCAATCACTGAGCCAAGTGCTTTTGACACGGTAGGGTCTTCAAGTACTAAGCGGTATTTAGATCCACCAAACTGCACATGATGGCGCGATGATAATCTGTCATAACATCACATACAACTCAGTTGGGATGTATACCGCAGAGACAGGCTGCACAGTGAAGGCGGAGGCGTGTTTATAGCGATAAAAAGTGAAATAGTATCGAAGGAAATTGACGGAGATCCGAAATGTGAAATAATTTGGATGAAGGTCACGGTTAAAGCAGGCTCAAACATGGTAATTGGATGTCTCTATAGGCCCCCTGGCTCAGCAGCTGTTGTGGCAGAGCACCTGAAGGAAAATTTGGAAAATATTTCGAGTAGATTTCCAGAGAATGTTATAGTTCTGGGTGGAGATTTTAATTTGCCAGATATAGACTGGGAGACTGAAACGTTTATAACGGGTGGCAGGGACAAAGAATCCAGTGAAATTTTTTAAAGTGCATTATCTGAAAACTACCTTGAGCAGTTAAACAGAGACTGATGAAAACTACCTTGAGCAGTTAAACAGAGAACCGACTCGTGGCGCTAACATATTAGACCTTCTGGTGACAAACAGACCCTAACTATTTGAAACAGTTAGCACAGAACAAGGAAACAGCGATCATAAAGCGGTTACTGCATCGATGATTTTAGCCGTAAATAGAAAAATTAAAAAAGGTAGGAAGATTTTTCTGTTCAGCAAAAGTGACAAAAAGCAGATTTCAGAATACTTGACGGCTCAACACAAAAGTTTTGTCTCAAGTACAGATAGTGTTGAGGATCAGTGGACAAAGTTCAAAACCATCGTACAATATGCATTAGATGAGTATGTGCCAAGCAAGACCGTAAGAGATGGAAAAGAGCCACCGTGGTACAAAAACCGATTTAGAAAACTGCAGCGGAAGCAAAGGGAACTTCACAGCAAACATAAACATAGCCAATGCCTAGCAGACAAACAAAAATTACTTGAAGCGAAATGTAGTATGAGGAGGGCTATGCGAGAGGCGTTCAATGAATTCGAAAGTATAGTTCTGTGTCCTGACTTGGCAGAAAATCCTAAGAAATTTTGGTCTTATGTCAAAGCAGTAGGTGGATCAAAACAAAATGTCCAGGCACTCTGTGACCAAAATGGTACTGAATCAGAGGATGACAGACTAAAGGCCGAAATACTAAATGTCTTTTTCCAAAGCTGTTTCACAGAGGAAGACTGCACTGTAGTTCCTTCTCTAGATTGTCGCACAGATGACAAGATGGTAGATATCGAAATAGATGACAGAGGGATAGAAAAACAATTAAAATCGCTCGAAAGGGCGCTGGACCTGATGGGATACCAGTTCGATTTTACACAGAGTACGCTAAGGAACTTGCCCCCCTTCTTGCAGCGGTGTACCGTAGGTCTCTAGAAGGGCGTAGCGCTCCAAAGGATTGGAAAAGGGCACAGGTCATCCCCGTTTTCAAGAAGGGACGTAGAACAGATGTGCAGAACTATAGACCTATATCTCTAACGTCGATCAGTTGTAGAATTTTGGAACACGTGTTATGTTTGAGCATAATGACTTTTTTGGAGACTAGAAATCTGCTCTGTAGGAATCAGCATGGGTTTCGAAAAAGACGATCGTGTGAAACCCAGCTCGCCCTATTCGTCCACGAGACTCAGAGGGCCATAGACACGGGTTCCCAGGTAGATGCCGTGTTTCTTGACTTCCGCAAGGCGTTCGATACAGTTCCCCACAGTCGTTTAATGAACAAAGTAAGAGCATATGGACTATCATACCAATTGTGTGATTGGATTAAAGAGTTCCTAGATAACAGAACGCAGCATGTCATTATCAATGGAGAGAAATCTTCTGAAGTAAGAGTGATTTCAGGTGTGCCGCAGGGGACTGTCGTAGGACCGTTGCTATTCACAATATACATTAATGACCTTGTGGATAACATCGGAAGTTCACTGAGGCTTTTTGCGCGTGATGATGTAGTGTATCGAGAGGTTGTAACAATGGAAAATTGTACTGAAATGCTGGAGAATCTGCAACGAATTGACGCATGGGGCAGGGAATGGCAATTGAATCACAATGTAGACAAGTGTAATGTGCTGCGAATACATAGAAAGAAAGGTCCTTTCTCATTTAGCTACAATATAGCCAGTCAGCAACTGAAAGCAGTTAATTCCATAAATAATCTGGGAGTAGGCATTAGGAGTGATTTAAAATGGAATGACCATATAAAATTATTCGTCGGTAAAGCAGATGCCAGACTGAGATTCATTGGAAGAATCATAAGGAAATGCAATCCGAAAACAATGGAAGTAGGTTACAGTACGCTTGTTCGCCCACTGCTTGAATACTGCTCAGCAGTGTGGGATCCGTACCAGATACGTTTGATAGAAGAGATAGAGAAGATCCAACGGAGAGCAGCGCGCTTCGTTACAGGATCATTTAGTAATCGCGAAAGCGTTACGGAGATGAAAGATAAACTCCAGTGAAAGACTCTGCAGGAGAGACGCTCAGTAGCTCGGTAAGGGCTTTTGTTGAAGTTCCGAGAACATACCTTCACCGAGGAGTCAGGCAGTATATTGTACCCTCCTACGTATATCTCGCGAAGGGACCATGAGGATAAAATCAGAGAGATTAGAGCCCACACAGAGGCATACCGACAATCTTTCTTTCCACGAACGAGACTGAAATAGAAGGGAGAACCAATAGAGGTACTCAAAGTACCCTCCGCCACAAACCGTCAGGTGGCTTGCGGAGTAAGGATGAATATGTAGATGTAGATACGTACTAATGGGGCACACACAGCGGTGACTGACGCCACTTTACTTGGAATGAAATGCACTCATCTTAAAGCTTGCTGGATCCGGTTTACGACGAGGTCGTGCACCCTGGTGACCACAGCCCCTCCATCCGGCAGTCCATACGTACCGCCAGCGGTCCCGGCGTGTTCTGGCACTGTGCGGATCTGGCTCCTACTGAGTCCCCGACCGAACTTCCACTCTCACACGACACACAAAAACAACGACGTCGTCCGAAAGATAGGAAAACAGTTACTAAATATCGATAACCGCCGCTGCTGCCACTAGCGGACAGGCAGCGCTTTCGAATCCGAGTGGCGGCAGTCAACACGAGAAGAAGGCAAACAACCGCAACCATGCCAACTAAAGAATACGGTCTGGCCTCCAACAGAGGGCCGAACCCTACAAACGTCACCAACGCGAACCACAGCACAGCTCAAATAACGTTCGGTTTTCTTTTGCTAGGAGTAATGTCTTTGGTTCCTACACACAATGCAGTGTCCGACACAGTTATTTCCGTAACAAAATGTGTTATTAGACTTCGTCAATCTACAACTTCAGGACAAAAAAAAAAAAAAAAAAATCCAGCTTTCAATATTTCTTGTCTGATGAAGGAAAATTTCAGAGAAAGGTATTTAAAGCAGGACCCGTCTTGTGGAACGGCCTACGTCCAGCCCAATTTGATATGTAGCACTGGAAGCAACGTTCTTTTACTACAAGCGATTCGTGCAGAGATATTTCTAGTCCCAGGCTCCAAATTTTCCTGATATGGCCAAACTTTTACATTCCAATGCTCTTGCTTTTGCCGGTTACCGCAATCGCGTAAGAAGTCAAGGATTCTCGTGTACTCAGCTTGTTGTCCTGATAAAATTCACGAAACTGAAAATAAAATGAACTTTATTCCATTATCAAAAAATCAGTAGTGATGTAAGAAAACAAAGATAAGTTTTGAAACAAAGATAAATAGGTAATTTGAGAACACACATTTATTTTCAGTCATGTGGTATCATGTAGACATGTTATTCAAGTTAGTGTTGGACTCTTCTCCAAAATAGGGCATTTAACAATCTCACACTAGAAAGAATACAGACCCGGATCTAGGGGGTAAAGCGGGCGGCAATTTCAGGGGGCGCTAAATTAATATTCTTGAAGAAAAAAGCCTTGTTTCACAAAGCGCACGTTGGTCTATCGATTGTTCACATGATTTTGGACATTTTTGAACACATTCTAAGGTGATTTCTGAACGAATCATAAGTTGATTTTTGAATGCGTGCATAGTGAACATGACGTCTGTGCCAGGAGAATCCCCGTCGCATCTACAAATAAAAAACTTTTCCGCAGACAAAAGAGGACGGGGCTATACGAGAATGGGTGAATGCTAATCGCTGTTTGTTTCTGTGGTTGATTGGGTGTGCCAGTGATAAGCGTTGTTATAATTACTTGCGAAATCCATAGATCCAGACTATCAGAATGGAAATAAACGGCTAACAGGAATAACAGGTGAGAAAGATTACATATTATCTTCTCTTTGTATCCAAGAAAATGAAATTTTGACAGAAAATTTTTACCAGAGCTCTATACTACTGAGGGCCAGTTGTACAGTCACCGGTTAGCAGTCTCGTAAGTTCTATTTTCGGAATAGCGCTGAAAACGCGCTGTACGGATACGTAATAACGACTAACCGGAGAATATTAGAGGGCTAACTAAACTGGTGATAATGGCAGGGATAGAAGGTTACATGGAGAATGAGTTTGACACTGGCAGGAATAGTTACAGAATTGATGATGACAAGATTGTTTGTTAGAGCGTGGAAGGAGAAGAAACTGGGACATCACATAAATTATGCGGAAGAATACGATGATTCCAAATTTATATGAGAAATTCGTACTAGCAGTACTACTTTTCGATCTCATGCTTGAGAAACTGGAGCATATGAATGAAATGTGAAATTATTTCCTAACATATAACTTCTTGCTTGTGGTAGGCCTAATAGTCATTTGACATTGGTACTTCGTGAGTTATATTCTGTCGTGTTATTCAGGTAAATAATGTAGATAAAAATGACATTTGTGCCGAAACAGTCTCGTTTATTTGGTGTGTGTTACAACTGGCGCAATATTAGAAACGTCTATTTCGTTTTATCTAGCAGACAGTGACAAGATCAGGAAACCACACGAGTCTTGGGTACTACTCGTATTGACAGCTTTTTCAGTATTAGGCAGCGACATTTTAATTTTTCATGTAGCAAAACGTTTGACAGACTTTGATGAGCTAATAGATTGTTTCGTAAAAAGGAAATCATACCGTTAAAGCTGTAGCAAGATCAGAGATAAAGTTAGGAGCTAATAAGCAACAATGATCGCAAATTTTCTGAAGAGTTCGTATTTTTTTTTAAGGGGATAAGATGTCTAACTGGCCGACTGGAAGGATGAGAAGCACCACAGGACATTTTAATTTCTACTGTCCTGAATATAGGTTTGAGGCTTGCATAGCAAAATATAAATGTTTGAATTCCACAGAGCGAAATACTGTGGCATGCGACAAAAGAATGCTGTGTGAAGAGGGTTGGCACTGCACTTTGGCTCACCGAAGACTAAATAACATATCGTAGATTTCCTCGAACGTATATATTTTATGCATAAAACTCTTCAGAAAGATGTGCACTACTAACTGGATATGTTTTTGAAAAGTCCGTTTTTTTACATTTTTGACTTGCTATCTCAAAATATTGAAAGGGAGGGGGCGCCACTATCAAGTTTTTCCTAGGTTCAGAAATATCGAAGATCCGCGGCTGAAAGCGCAAACCATAACCAGAATTCATATTCCAGATGTTTTACGGTTAAGCGCTCCTCCCTAATTCATCAGTAGCCATGTGTTGCTGCTTGCCACCTTTCACGATCATGGCAGTCTTTCTCTTTCAGATCTCTCTTTCCCACCATTCCAATTACTCCCTCTCTCAATGTTAATCTCGGCCGTCGACGATTCCCCCTTCCTAGCGGCTACCAATCCAGGGCTGCTTTTGGTCATCGGCCTTGTTCCTTTCGCCGTACATGGCCACACCACTGAAGAGCTCTATTCTCAGTTCTTTCCACTACTGGTAGTCCCATATCCATTATCTCCCTAATTTACTCATTTCTTCTCCTCTCTGTCATGGATATCCTGCCAGCCCTCCTGCAGCCATCCATCTCTACCGCCTGTACGCTGCTTCTATGCCGCTCCGCCAGGGTCCATCCTTCTGCACCAATTACTGTTTGATGAATCGTCTTCTTTGTCCGTTTCGATATTGCCCTGCTCTACAGCACTCCATTCAGCATCATAATTGGTCCACTTGCATACTGGATCCTGTCTTCCACATCTGCTTCACAGATTCCGAGGTTGGGAATAATCGATCCCAAGTATTTAAAATGCTTAACTGCTTTAATATTTCCTAATATTTCCTTGTGGCAGTATTCCACCTCTTTCCTCTACAAGATATCTTGTTTTGTTCACATTTATTCTATGATCTCCTAGTTCAAATGCTTCAATACACTTCTTTATCTTAAACTTTACATCCTTCCTGCTTGTGCTATCAGTATTTGATCATCAGCAAATAATAACGCTTAGATGGCCCCATGTTATAAAGGAGTTCCCATACCTTTGCACGACTGACTCCATGTTTCACACACACACTGAAGCGCCCAAGAAACTGGTATAGCCATGCGTATTCAAATACAGAGATATGTAAACAGGCGGAATGCGGCGCTACAGTCTGCAAAGCCTATATAAGACAACAAGGATCTGGCGCTGTTGTTAGATCGGTTACTGCTGCTACAATGGTAGGTTATCGAGGTTTAAGTGAGTTTCAACGTGGTGGTGTAGTTAATCCTCGACCGATAGCATCTCCGAGGTAGCGATGAAGTGGGATTTTCCCGTACGACTATTTCACGAGTGCACCGTGAATATCAGGAATCCGGTAAAACATCAAATCTCCGACATTGCTGCCGGCAGAAGAAGATCCTGCAAGAACGGGACCAACGACGACTGAAGAGAATCGTTCAACGTGATAGAAGTGCAACCCTTTCGCAAATTGCTCCAGATTTCAATGCTGACCTATCAACTAGTGTCAGCGTGTGAACCATTCAACGAAAGATCATCGATATGGGCTTTCGGAATCGAAGTTCCACTCGTGTACCCGTGATGACCGCCCGACACAATCCTTTACGCTTCGCCTGGGCCCGGTAACACCGACTTAGGACTGTTGATTGGATACGTGCTTCCTGGTCGGACGAGTCTCATTTCAAATTGTATCGAGCGGATGGACGTGTATGGCTATGGAGACGAGTTCATGAATCCATGGACCCTGCATGTCAGCAGGGGACTATTCTAGCTGATGGAGGCTCTGTAAAGGTGTGGGGCGTGGGCAGTTGGACTGATATGGGACTCCTGACGCATCTAGATACGACTCTGACAGGTGACACGTACGTAAGCATCCTATGTGATTACCTGCATTCATGTCCATTGTGCATGCCGACGGGGAATTCCAGCAGGATAATGCGTCACCTCGTACGTCCAGAATTGGTACAGAGTGGATCCAGAAACTCTCTTCTTTAAACACTTCCGCTGAAGCCGGCCGGGGTGGCCGATCGGTTCTAGGCGCTACAGTCTGGAACCGCAAGACCACTACGGTCGCAGGTCCGAATCCTGCCTCGGGCTTGGATGTGTGTGATGTCCTTAGGTTAGTTAGGTTTAAGTAGTTCTAAGTTCTAGGGGACTGATGACCTTAGAAGTTAAGTCCCATAGTGCTCAGAGCCATTTGAACCAACTTCCACTGGCCACAAAACTCTCCAGACATGAACATTGTTGAGCATATATGCGATGCCTTGCAACGTGCTGTTTAGAGGGGATCTCCTCGTATTCTTACGGATTTATGGACAGCTCTACAGGATTAGTGGTGTCAGTTCGCTCCAGCACTGCTTCAGACATTAGTGGAGTCCATGCCATGTCGTTTTGCAGCGCTTCTGGTGCTGGCTGGGTATATATATATATATATATATATATATATATATATATATATATATATATATATATATATATATACTTGTGCTTCAGAAGACCGGATGGAACCCTAGAAACCAATACTAAAAACAAATGTGACATTCTGGCAAAGTACTTTGAAAAACTGCTCAACACGGACCCCCCTATGGAAGAAATGATGACAGAAACGAGCACATACAATCCAGACAGTGAACCTTTAACTCTAGAAGAAGTTAAAGAAATAATCAAGTCACTCAAGAATCGTAGAGCACCAGGAGAAGATGGCATCATCGCGGAAATCTGGAAGTTACAAGACCCAGAACTCACCAAAGACATCCACAGGATCTTGGAAGACATCTGGAAGACCATGAAAATTCCTGACGACTGGAAAACTGCCCTGATACACCCACTACACAAAAAAGGTGACAAGACTGACCCGAAAAACTACAGAGGAATATCCCTACTACCGGTCGCATACAAGATCCTCTCTAAAGCTTTACTGAACAGACTAGAATGCCAGACCGACCACTTGATTGGGGAATACCAAGCAGGCTTCCGTAAAGGGCGGTCTTGGGCGGAACAAATTTGGAACCTGAAAATGATTTTACAACACAAACAGAACCTGATCATTACCTTTGTTGACTTCAAAAAGGCGTACGACTCTATCGACCGGAAAACTCTCTTCAAAATTCTAGCAGAATACAAAGTAGATAACAAAACACGGGCTATCATAGAGCAAACTTTAACCAACACGACCTCCAAAGTAAAGTTCTGTGGGGAACTATCAGAGCCCTTTGAAATTCGCACAGGTGTCCGACAAGGCGATGGCCTCTCACCTCTCCTTTTCAATCTGGTGTTAGATAAGGTCATAAAAGAATGGGAAACATCACAACAGGGGATAACCTTAGGAAACCTACAGATTAAATGCCTGGCTTTTGCAGACGATTTGGCGATTGTCACGAAAGGTATAAAGGAAACAAAAGATGCTATTGAAAAACTACACGAAATCGCTTCCAAAACTGGACTACAGATCTCTTACGAAAAACACAGTTTATGAGCAGAAAGAAACTCTCATCTCTGAACACAACGTATGGCACCATTTACAAAACGGCAAACTTCAAATACCTCGGTGAAACACTACAAATGAGTGGACATAACACAGACTTAAACGAAGAAAGAAAAACTAAACTGGACAAGGCATACAAAGTAGTCTGGAATCATTACAACAAGAAGTGTTATCTCACAAAAAGCCAAATTACGCCACTACGACACGGTGGAGTTCCCCGAGGCACTATATGCAGCAGAGACCCCACTAATCCTAGGGCATACACGTATCAGACAATTAGAAAAAGTAGAACGGAAAATACTTAGGAAAATATTTGGCGCAACTAACAACAATGGAATATGGATCAAGAAACCTACAGAGGAACTGTACAAACATACGGAGACAATCACAGAAAAGATTAAAAAACGCAGACTACAATTCTATGGACACCTATACAGAATGCCATCACACAGGCTGACCAAACAGATCTTTGACTGGGTAACCACTAGAAACAACAAATGGGTGGCAGAGGTAGAAAATGACCTGAACCAACTCAACATAACAGCAGACACAATAAACGACAGAATAAAATTCAGAAACATCATTAAGAAAAGTAAACTACATGAAATACAATGTGACAAACGAACAGCCATAAAATGGACCGAAGAACGCAAGCAAGATCACAGCCAGAAGATGAAAGAAATATGGGCAACCAAAAAGGCAATCAAGATGAAGCCGAAGACACAAAGCCGACAAAAAGCATGGACAGAGGACCGGAAACAGAAACACAGCGAGCGAATGAGGGAAGTTTGGGCAGCAAGGAAGGCAGCAAAAGGAACGGGCCATGTAGTTTAGTCCAAATGCGCTCTTTAAGGGCAAAACACCAATAATTATATATATATATATATATATATATATATATATATATATATATACTAACTCTCCCCCCCCCCAAAAAAAAGAGAGAGTTCATCAGGTTGTGACAGGTATAATAGCATGGAGAATATACCAGTAATCGTGGCAGTAGTTAAAGTAAAGAGGAAGTTGTGTGAGGTATTCCAAACATCGCAAGGAGTTAGACAGGAATGCGAGTTCACCGACCCTGGTTGATATATATATATCAAACAGGATCGGTGAAGTCGAATAGCATTCCTGTCTAACTCCTTGCGATGTTTGGAATACCTCACCCAACTTTCTCTCTACTTTAACTACTGCTATGATTGCTGGTATATTCCCCATGTTAGTATACCTGTCACTCCAAAGCCGATAGTGCGTTGAAGGCATACAAGATATTCCGACCATAAAACCTGCCTAGTTTTCTCACATAATCCAACTCACTGTCCAACCTGTTTTTTAGTGTAGTGTCAAAATGTTTTCTGATAGGTGGCATAAAAGTAATCTCCCTATAATTGCTTTGATGCACACCATCCTTGGTATTCCCTCTCCTCCCACAATCTGAGTGTCCAGTTTACATGTAAGTCCCACCAATGAAGGGGAACGTAATTTCCACCATTCTGTCACAACCTCTCCCGGCCCGCTTGCTTATACATTTACTGACATTTTCAGGACCTCTTCTACTTCTTCGTCTAGTATAAGTTTCGTATTACGTAATGTATGCTTCTGTAGCAGACTTCTGTCACCTGATCCCATATCCCAGATCATATTTCAAAATACGGATCCTCCGACTTATCTAAGAGATAAGGTTCTTACATATTAATTTTATGGCTTCAATTTTCTGGCATTAGTGTTTTTTTGTATCTATGTATGTATATGCATTAAAAATTAAATGCTCCATATTTTCTCATCTTCACCTCCACATATTTATTACACACAAGTTCTGTAATTTGTTATGAATATTGTCGCCTTTCGGAAACCAGAAACGAACAGAACTGAAGCTTTTGGGATATGTTCCCATAGACGTAAGTTGAAAATTACGTGAAGTGATGAGGTTCTCTGCATAATTGGCAAGAAAAGGAATACGTGGAGCACTGACAAAATTGAAGAAGCAGGTTGATGGGACATGTGTTAAGCCATCACTGAATAACGTCCATTGTAGTAGAAGGAGCTGTAGAGTTTAAAATATGTTGAGGAAGACAGAGGTTAACACATCAAGCAAATAATTGAGGACAACTGGTGAGCATGCTACTCTGAAATAAAGGGGTTGGCGCAGGGGAGGAATTCATAGCGGTTCCAGCATCGAAACAATCAGAAAGTTGAAGACTCCTTCCAATTCCCCCCGCCCCCCCCCCCCCCCCCCCCCCACCAAAAAAAGTGCGAGTTCATCAGGTTGTGACAAAGTCCTAGCAAATATATGCAACGATTTAGAAAGGTCTTTTTTATTTATTCTACACTACTGGCCATTAAAATTGCTACACCAAGAATAAATGCAGATGATAAACGGGTATTCATTGGACAAGTATATTATACTAGAACTGACATGTGATTACATTTTCACTCAATTTGGGTGCATATATCCTAAGAAATCAGTACCCAGAACAACCACCTCTGGCAGTAATAACGGCCTTGATACGCCTGGGCATTGAGTCAAACAGAGCTTGGATGGCGTGTACAGGTACAGTTGTCCATGCAGCTTCAACACGATATCACAGTTCATCGAGAGTAGTGATTGGTGTATTGTGACGAGCCTGTTGCTCGGCCACCATTGACCAGACGTTTTCAATTGGTGATGGATCTGGAGAATGTGCTGGCCAGGGCAGCAGTCGAAAATTTTCTGTGTCCAGAAAGGCTCGTACAGGACCTGCAACATGCGGTCGTGCATCATCCTGCTGAAATGTAGGGTTTCGCAGGTATCGAATGAAGGCTAGAGCCACGGGTCGTAATACATCTGAAATGTAACGTCCACTGTTCAAAGTGCCGTCAATGCGAACAAGAGGTGACCGAGACGTGTTACCAATGGCACCCCACACCATCACGCCGAGTGATACGCCAGTATGGCGATGACAAATACACGCTTCCCATGTGAGTTCACCGCGACGTCGCCAAACACGGATGAGACCATCATGATGCTGTAAACAGAACCTGGATTCATCCGAAAAAATGACGTTTAGCCATTCGTGCACCCAGGTTCGTCGTTGAGTACACCCTCGCGGGCTCTCCTGTCTGTGATGCAGCGTCAAGGGTAACCGCAGACATGGTCTCCGAGCTGATAGTCCATGTTGCTGCAAACGTCGTCGAACTGTTCGTGCAGATTGTTGTCGTCTTGCAAACGTCCCCATCTGTTGACTCAGGGATCGAGACGTGGCTGCACGATCCGTTACAGCCATGCGGATAAGATGCCTGTCATCTCGACTGCTAGTGATACGAGGCCGTTGGGATCCAGCACGGCGTTCCGTATTGCCCACCGATTCCATATTCTGCTAACAGTCATTGGATACTGACCAACGCGAGCAACAATGTCCCGATACGATAAATCGCAATCGCGATAGCCTACAATCTGACCTTTATCAAAGTCGGAAACGTGATGGTACGGGCCGCGGTGGTCTAGCGGTTCTAGGCGCTCAGTCCGGAACCGCGCGACTGCTGCGGTCGCAGGTTCGAATCCTGCCTCGGGCATGGATGTGTGTGTTGTCCTTAGGTTGGTTAGGTTTAAGTAGTTCTAAGTTCTAGGGGGCTGATGACCACAGATGTTAAGTCCCATAGTGCTTAAAGCCATTTGAACCAGTTTGATCCATTTGATGGTATGCATTTCTCCTCCTTACACGAGGCATCACAACAACGTTTCACCAGGCAACGTCGGTCAACTGCTGTTTGTGTATGAGGAAACGGTTGGAAACTTTCCTCATGTCAGCACTTTGTAGGTGTCGCAACCGAAGTCGACCTTGTGTGAATGCTCTGAAAAGCTAATCGTTTGCATATCACTGCATCTTTTTCCTGTCGATTAAATTTCGCAACTGTAGCACGTCATCTTCATGGTGTAGCAATTTTAATGGCCAGTAGTGTAGTTACATACTATAGTATTTTAGACTAGGTTCTAGAAAAGGATAAAATTTTGTGGCCTGCAACTGGAATAAATGTATTAAAAAATTTCTTGTCTGCACCTACTAATTTTCCAGTGTTAGGTTATCTACTCCTGGTTGTCGTAGCAGGTCTCCCATAAACTTGATCCTTCTTCTGCTAAGGATTACCCTTCGCTTTTTACATCAGACTTTTTTGGGTTTGACTATCATGTTACAGCCAGCTGATCCATATATAAAATATACAGTACCGTTAGGACATTAGTGTTCATGAAAGTTGTAGACAGAACACAGATGGTTACAGATATTGCATGATTCGCACTTCACCTGTAAAATTAATTTTTAACACTCTTAGAGAAAACCATGTTTCAAATTTTTCTAGTTTTTTCTGCAGCATCCCGTAAGCACCAGGGCTGGTAAATGCGAGAATTATTGTACAATGAGCTTAACAGGTCTGAAACGCCCGCTAAATCACGCTGGGCTAACATGTAATTAGGATTGTGGAAAGGGCATAGGGAGTTGCGGTCGGATTCATTTCACAATTGTAATTTATTATCATTTAGTTTACAAATACACTTTGGAAAGAATTAAATTTGCTTTGCGGCTGAAGGCCTCCAAACCGATGCTTTAGAGTAAGTTCAATTTTGAATGGACATGACACACGATTAAATTTACTAATAAGGTAAATCGTATACATGTATGAGATCAGCATGCGGAGCGGCTGAAGGCCGCCGGATTAAATATTCAAAATTTCAAATATGCTATGATGATAACTGAAGGTAGAAGGCCACAATGTTTTAAGATGCTAACAGGGCCGATGGCCCACAAGGTGCACAGAAAGAGACAAACAAACGCAATAAGATGGCTGAAGGTCGCAAAATTAAATTCTGCAAATTAAGGAAATATATTTTACAACAATCGGTAAAACAACACATTAAGTTTAAAAATTTCCTTTTTCCAACACCAACAGCATAAGGCTCACAATAACTTATATATTCTTTCACAGGAAATTAAAATAACCTTTCAAGAGCAGAAGGCGATAATGTTTGGACTTGAAGGAAACTCTGAGAACATGCTTCCAGGGCTGAAGGCCCACAACTAACCCTGCCAAATTAAAAATATCAAATACAGTTAAATTACGAAAACATTAAAACTGCCAAAGGATAATTAAGAGAACGGCACTCTGGAGTCTCCGGTAGATCGGTCCGCCGTCGTTCACTTGGGCGAGACAGGTGGTGAGTCCAACTAGACTTAATTCGTGCGAACCCAACGAAGAGACAGTCACGGAACGACCAACCAACCGCTTGCCGCGGCGGAATACACGAGGATTCAAGGCCCCCCCCCCTCCCCCAAAAAATTACAGTTATCACTATCCCCAAACAAACGCATATGTGAACTGAGCTGCCAAAACTACACACTATGTTGGGCAGCAACAACAGATGAGGAAAAGACACAGCCTAAAAACTACGTTAGCGGCCAGGCAGGTAACCAGAACACTAACGGCCACAAAGCAGAGAATTCCGCTGGTGCACTTTATCTATAAATTCCACCTGACGGCGGCTGTCTCAAACACTTCACTCGCCGTTGCTCACAGGAAAACCTCCATAACAGCAACGCCGGAACCAACAATGTAATGCTCAACAAAACCACTCAACTTTCACCGTCCTGGGTCGGGAGCGACGATGTTCGTACCGATCGGACAGCTCCAGACAGACTCCGACACTGCGCAGAGACCGCTGCGGCCACTACGCCGCACGGAGATGTCCTCGCACCGACCGACCGATCAACCAACAATCCACCAAAAGTCAGGCCCGGCTTAAGTGATGCGTGGCGGCAACGGTCGGGCGGGCGATGTCCACACAAGGCTCACTGCTGCTGCAAGTCGGCGACTGGCTGGCTCGGGCTGCGCTCGAGACACGTTGCAACTGACTGCCAGGGCCCAACTCACGACCCGAACTGCCGCCGTGAACTCTCCGCCTCGCACGTTCCAACTGACCCCAAGACAGATGACAACCGGGAAGTAATAGCGGCCGAGCGAAGATCCTATCAGAGGGGATATATCGATACGCGCTACTAGCGCCGATGACGGTCAGGCAGAACAGCAACTCAGTAAGGCCAGTAATTTAAATCAAAGTGGTGAGATGGAAATACCTTAAAACAGGGTGTAAAATACCAAATGGTGGGACGGCGAGCCATGCGCGGCTCAAGGTCTTGCATCCAAGTTGCTGACAAGAATAATATGCAGAAGAACAGAAAAGAAATTCAGGATCCGTTAAATAACTATCAGATTAGCCTTAGGAAAGGTGAAGACAACAGAGAGACAGTTCTGACGTTGTGTTTCATAATGGAAACAAGACCAACTAAAATTAAGAAACTTTTATCCGATTTGTGGATCTGGAAGAAGCGCTCGACGGTGTAAAATGGTGCAAGATATTCTAAATTTTGTGCAAAATGTGAGTAACCTATAAGAAGACTGTTGTTATACAATATGTACAAGAACCAACAGAGAACAACAAGAATGGTTGACCAAGAAAGAAGTTGTCAGATTAGAAAGAGTGTGAAACAGATATTCAGTGTATCTCCGCTACTGTGCAACGTATACATCGAAGAGGCAATGACGGAAACGAACGAATTAGCTAACCTCACTGAAAATGCCGAAAAGTTACACGTCTTACTGAACGGAATGAAGAGTCTAATGAACACGGAATATGGATTGAGGATCAACCAAAGAATGATCAAAGTAATGAGGAACAACAAAAATGAGCTTAGCGATAATCTTTAATTTGCGAACCACGAAGGTAAGGAGTCCTGCTCTCTTATAGGCAAAATAACCCATGATGGACGGAGCAAGGAGGACGTAAAAAGCAGACCAGAACTGGGAAAAAGGGCATCAAACACAGTGCTGAATCTGAGGAAGAAATTTCTAAGAAAGTACGGTTGGACCACAGCATTGTATGGCAGTGAAACATTAAAGGTGGAAAGCCCGGAACAAGAGAGAATATAAGCGTTTCGGGTACGGTGCTGGAAAACAATGTAAAAAATTAGATGGACTGATAAGGTAAGGAACGAGGAGGTTCTCTGCAGAGTCGGCTAAGTAGAAATATATGCCGGCCGGTGTGGCCGAGCTGTTCTAGGCGCTTCAGTCTGGAACCGCGCAACCGCTACGGTCGCAGGATCGAATCCTGCCTCGGGCATGGATGTGTGTGATGTCCTTAGGTTAGTTAGGTTTAAGTAGTTCTAAGTTCCAGGGTACTGATGACCTCAGATGTTAAGTCCCATAGTGCTCAGAGCCATTTGAACCATTTTTTAGAAATACATGGAAAACACTGAGAAGAAGAAGGACAGGATGTTAGGACATCTATCAAGACATCAGGGAATAACTTCCATGGTACTAGACGGACCTATAGAAGGGTAAAAACTGTACAGAAAGACAGAGATTAGAACACATCGAGCAAATAATTTTGTACGTAGGTTGTGTGTGCTACTCTAAGATGAAAAGGCTGGCACGTGAGAGAAATTCGTGGCAAGCCGCATAAAGCCAGTTAGAAGACTGATGACTCACAAAAAGAAAAAGCTTTTCTTTTCCGGGTTTCTGACTGTCCACATTTCACTTCCATGCAATACTTGCTCCAGACATGCACTTTCAGAAAATTTTTTCTCATTGTCATGTCAATACCTGATCTCAGTGGACCTTTCCTAATTTAAGGAAGTTTACTTCACCTGAGCCATACTATTTTTATTATCTTTCTTACATCGGCTTTCCTGTGTAAACTTGCTTCCAAGACAGCAGTATTGTCTTATTTCTTACACTACTGTGTCATTCTCAAATCGTTTATCGTGCTTACCCGATTACAGCGCTTTTGTTTCACTTGGATACAGCATCTGTTGAAAATTAATTCTGGTCTGAAACATTCTGAGTGTGAGAAATAAAAGTGTATGAATTTTGCGCCGGCCGCAGTAGTCTGAAGACGGTGGCATGTAAACAAAATCTATTGGCTGCATCACAAATGAAATGCGAAATGTTAACAGGCAAAGTGGTGCACCGCTAAATACAGGCAGTGAGCCTCAAGGTACAGTTTCATTTAATTTGGGAATTTGTAATACTAATTTATGTTGTTGAGTAATTATCTGGCTGATTATACTGCACTGTTTAGCAGTTACATTCGTTCACACAGCAGTAAAGTAAACGAGGGCGTGCAGTGTTGGTTTTTCGTGTGCCAATATTTATTTGACTCGTTTATAATTAGTTACAGAATAAAAGTTAATTTTGTAATTGTTTTCATTCATTGGTGGTCAGCCTTTAATTTCAGGGACGTAATCAACGACGGCTGTCGTGGAACCAGTTGGGATGTGAGTTTCTTACATAAAGCCAAGGTTTTCGACAAATTAATTTCTGATTTTTCTTAAATGTTTCGATACTTCTGTGGTACCTCCTTCTCGTTCCAGTCGTAAAACTATCCGTAAGCATAGCTGAATGTAGAAAATGTAACGGGAGATACATGATTCTTTTATCTCATTGCGATGGCTGTTCGCTTGCTCCATCTTCCCAACTCTCTGCTCTCGTTCGGTCGATACCGCCAAAGTTTGCCTGGGAGTAAGCTTGTCGACATACAGACTAGATAAACACTCAAACATTTACTGTTATCACTTAGTTAACTCATTACACTGTATATTTTTAACTCTTCCAATATATCTTCCTTGTTTGTGTTTGCTAGAACTACACTTGCTGCGAGAACAAATCTCACACATCTGAAGTCTTTTTGGCAGATTCCACCTTTCATAAGCGTATATATACCCATAAGACCTTTTATTTGCTGGCCTTTCTCTTTGTTTTTCTTCTTCTTTGTTCTTTTGTTTTCCGAATCACACTGAATGAAGTCGTTTTTGCTGCAACAACGATATACATGGTAAAGCAGTTAAGACAGGCCACCCTCTTTCAGTTGTAAGTTGGCTGTCTGATGGCTTGCTGGGACAACAAAAAATTGATTCCAAGTATTTGACACAATTTTTGACCGAATTTAAAATTTTAAATTGCTATTATAATCTACTCATTAAATGGTGTAATCTTACTTTAAAGTTATGACAGAATAACTTAATATTAAAAGTATTGGACATTACTGTGTGCATTTAAAGAGATCTAACATTCAGAAATTACTTCAGGGCTATGGACCCACACATGATGATACTAATTTATAAATAAATATAAAATTACAAACAAAATTAATTTATTGTATGTATCGTATGGTTTTGTTTGTATATGTTGTGGTCGTCTGATTTAAGGAGTAAGCAAACAACTTTATGAGTTAAATATAAATACAGAGGACAATGTATACAAAATTACTGTAATATTTTCCAGGTTTTTGTTTCAAATTGTAACATGTGAACTAAGTATTTTAAGACATTAAATTAACTAGACTTATCGTATATTACAAGTACACATTTTGTATGTAATGTAGTCAAATGAGATCAAATAACTTTGCTGCCTCATCTTGCGTATTTGTTAATGGCTAAACTAGCTTTCACATATTCTACACAAATGTTTGATAGTAACGTTGCCTGGTGCTATGTGCGAACGTGAAAGATTTCAGCTTTCCACGTATTCAAAGTTCAGAAATGTAACCGTCAAGGGCTGGCAAACGATGTAGAAAAGCAGAAAGAGTGCTAAGTGCCGGAACTAGAAAATTCGTGGGCTACTCGGAAAGTAAGGTCCGATCGATGGAAACCACAACAACGAAAATCAACATTTGTTGTTTGCAACAGTTTGCTACACCTTCCAGCTACTTCACTACACAGTCACCAGTTCAACTTAGACATTTGTCGTAACATTTGTCGTAGCCTTGTACGAACATTCCAATACCCTCGTCATATAAGGTAGCCGCCTTTGCTATACACCAATTCTCTGCGCTGGTCTACAGAGAGAGACAAGTTAGGGACGTGTAGTGGGTGATCAGACACTTCCCACCGAAAACGCTGCGCGAACGTCCTCATGGTCCCTACAGTGTGCGGCCGTGAATTGACATAAAGAACGGAATGTGTGACAGGTAAGTTACGTGGGGGTGCATGAAATCAGGCGAAATCTCACTGTGGGAAGCCACACTTGGCGGGAGACACTGCAGTTCTAGCCATATATACGTGCTCACTGTGTGCTGAGAACTGAAAAGAGCGACGTTACGCGATGGACTGGCGCACTACAGACACTGCCCGACACATCTGTGCAAAACGTCATCGGATTTTCACTGTCCTTTACATTTCTGCTACCTATTGGACTTTACTTCCTCAATAGCCATAGTATATTGAGCCATGTAATGTTGAAGGAAAGTTAGAAGAAAACAAAGTGGGAGAAAAAAAGTAAGTAGAACCAGAAACTGTGCTAAGGGAACGGTGTTCAGAAGAAAGACTCTTCGACTGTCAAAATGTTATCAGTAAACTGTCGAAGTATTCGTAATAAAGTTCCTGAATTTACTGCTTCCGCGCACAAATTATTCTTGGGACAGAGAGCTGGCTGAAATCAGAAGTGGAAAACTCTGAGATATTTAGTGAGTCGTGGAACGTATATCGGAAAGGCAGATTAGAGGCCATAGGAGTGGGGAGTGTTGACTGACAGAAATATTGTCTGCGTATAACAGGTTTAGGTGAAACCAAGTTAATTGCTGCATGTTTTTACCGCTCAGTTCTAGAGTCATTCAGAGAAAGTCTACGGTCAATAGCACGTAAATACCCAGATCATGTAATACTGGTTGAAGGCGACTTTAACCTGCAAGTATAGACTGGGATGTTTATGGATTCATTGCGTGGCTTGCAGACAGTCATGTGAAATACTTTTGAACGCGTATTCTGAAAACTGTCTTAAGGAGCTAGCTCGGCAGCCCACATGCAATGGAAATATCTTAGACCTTGTAGCTACGAATGGGCTGTTTCTTAGTGACAATGTGAGTATAGAAACGTGGATTATCGATCATTATGTCATTATAGCAACTATGATTACTAAAGTTAATATATCAGTCAAGAAGGTTTGGAGAATGTTTCTGCTAGGTAGTGCAGATACGCCGTTATTAACATTTCACTTTAACAGTGATTTGGCACCGCTTAGCTCGAGTAAGATGGATGTAGAGGAATTATGGGAAAAGTTTAAGCAGATTGTAAATCGTAGTCTGGAAAGTAATAAGCCTAGTACGTGGATAAAGGATGGAGAAGACCCACAATTGTTTAATAACGAAATTCGGGGGATGTTGAGGAAGCAGAGGCTGTTGCACTCTCGGTTAGAAAGGGAACACATAAATGACAATAAGCGAAGGTTAGTAGAGGTTAGTGCATCTGTGTAAAGATGTATGAGCGAAGCATACAACAACCTACACTGTCACACATCAGGAAAAGATCTGGGAGGTTGTTTATAGGGTGCCTACGGGATGCAGCGTTCCCGGAATGCAATTGAAACAAATAATACTAGTAGTTTTATTTCTATAAAGCAATCGACAATACTTAACTTTGGAGGTTTACAAGTAGTAATCGCAAGTGAGGGGCGGCATGTAGAACTGATCAGGCAATTTTACACACGTCACTGATAACTAACGTCCACGACCCGGTGCTGATCTGAGCCGCCGAAGCTGGCAGGAGCGGCGTTTGTATTCTCTTCTTCCGTGTGTCGCTCTTGGCGCGGCGCGGTCCAATTCCGCGCACCACTGGCCGATGTTTCCTCAGCGCCTTGCCTGCCCTTGCGTTCCGCGTCTTCGTTCCAGCGCTTGTGGTTACGGCAGAACAGAATACGAGAAAATTATTCTCGTATGTAAAATCGCAAAGGGGTTCTAAGCCTTCCGCTCAGTCCCTTGTTGACCAGTCTGGTGTGGCAGTCAAAGACAGCAAAACCGAAAGCCGAAGTTTTAAATTTCACGTCCACGAAATCGTTCAGACAGGAGAATGATAGAAACATACTGCCATTTGACCATCGGACAGACTCCCGTACGGACGACATAGTAATAAGCATGCCTGACGTAGAGAAGCAACTCAAACATTTGAAAGTAAATAAATCGCAAGGTCCAGATGAAATCCCAGTTCCTGTCGGAGTGGCCGTGCGGTTCTGGGCGCTACAGTCTGGAGCCGAGCGCCCGCTACGGACGCAGGTTCGAATCCTGCCTCGGGCATGGATATGTGTGATGTCCTTAGGTTAGTTAGGTTTAAGTAGTTCTAAGTTCTAGGCGACTGATGACCTCAGCAGTTAAGTGGCATAGTGCTCAGAGCCAAATCCCAGTTCGATTTTACAAAGAGCACTCTACAGGATTGGGCCCTTACCTAACTTGCATTTATCGTGACTCTCTCGTCCAGCAGTGGTTAGCACACTGGACTCGCATTCGGAAGGACGACGGTTCAATCCCGCGTCCGGCCATCCTGATTTAGGTTTTCCGTGATTTCCCTAAATCTCTTCAGGCAAATGCCGGGATGGTTCCTTTGAAAAGGGCACGGCCGACTTCCTTCCCTAATCCGATGAGACCGATGACCTCGCAGTTTGGTCTCCTCCCCAAACACAACCCAACCAACCCCCCTCTCTCGTCCAGCACAAAGTCCCAACCGACTGGAAAAAAGTGCAGCTGGCTCCACTACATAAGATCGGTAAAAGATCGGACCAGGAGAATTACAGACCAATATCTGTAACTTATAATTGCTACAGAACCCTTGAACATATTATCAGGGTGAGTCACCTAACATTACCGCTGGATATATTTCGTAAACCACATCAAATACTGACGAATCGATTCCACAGACCGAAAGTGAAGAGAGGGGCTAGTGTAATTGGTTAATACAAACCATAAAAAAATGCACGGAAGTATGTTTTTTTAACACAAACATACGTTTTTTTAAATGAAACCCCGTTAGTTTTGTTAGCACATCTGAACGTATAAACAAATATGTAATCAGTGCCGTTTGTTGCATTGTAAAATGTTAATTACATCCGGAGATATTGTAACCTAAAGTTGACGCTTGAGTACCACTCCTCCGCTGTTCGATCGTGTGTATCGGAGAGCACCATATTACGTAGGGATCCAAAGGGAACGGTGATGGACCTTAGGTACAGAAGAGACTGGAACAGCACATTACGTCCACATGCTAACACATTTTATTGGTGTTTTTCACTGACGCACATGTACATTACCATGAGGGGTGAAGTACACGTACACACGTGGTTTCCGTTTTCAAGTACGGAGTGGAACAGAGTGTGTCCCGACATGTCAGGCCAATAGATGTTCAATGTGGTGGCCATCATTTGCTGCACACAATTGCAATCTCTGGCATAATGAATGTCGTACAAGCCGCAGTACATCTGGTGTAATGTCGCCGCAGGCTCCCACAATACGTTGTTTCATATCCTCTGGGGTTGTAGGCACATCACGGTACACATTCTCCTTTAACGTACCCCACAGAAAGAAGTCCAGAGGTGTAAGATCAGGAGAACGGGCTGGCCAATTTATGCGTCCTCCACGTCCTATGAAACGCCCGTCGAACATCCTGTCAAGGGTCAGCCTAGTGTTAATTGCGGAATGTGCAGGTGCACCATCATGCTGATACCACATACGTCGACGCGTTTCCAGTGGGATATTTTAGAGCAACGTTGGCAGATCATTCAGTAGAAACGCGATGTATGTTGCAGCTGTTTGGGCCCCTGAACGTCGGAGGTTTCAAGCGTCAACTTTAGGTTACAATATCTCCGGATGTAATTAACATTTTCCAATGCAACAAACGGCACTGATTACGTATTTGTTTATATGTTCAGATGTGCTAACAAACCTAACGTGGTTCCATTTAAAAAAACGTAGGTTTGTGTTAAAAACATACTTCCGTGCAGTTTTGTATGGTTTGTATTAAACAGTTACACTAGCCCCTCTCCTCACGTTCGGTCTGTGGAATCGATTCGTCAGTATTTGATGTGGTTTACGAAATATATCCAGCGGTAACGTTAGGTGACTCACCCTGTAATTGCTACAGAACCCTTGAACATATTCTCAGTTCGTATACAATAAACATTCTTGAGACTGAGAAGCTTACGTCCACGAATCAGCATAGTTTTAGAAATTTAAAGGATGAGCCAGTCGGTACGAAAATTTTAATTTATTTTATTAGCTCTCAGAGGTAACTTTGTTTTTCCATTACGACCATGTCACGGCCAGCAGTGTTGCTGCCTGTAAATTCTTTCGTCGCACGGTCTAGTGACAGGAAGTCAGCACCGAGGAAGGGCATCTTGACCATGTGGCTCCCTCATGTGCTGAGAGGGTACACTATGTAGAGTAGGCGACGCTCTGGAAAGTTCCATCGCCGCCCCCGCCGGTTTCTCGGTCCTGACCAATCAGGGCAGAGGAAGCCGTGTGGTGCATCGAAGATACCGGGCCGACTGGCGCCAGACTATCTCTCTTGGACGCGCGCCCTGTAGCAGTGAACATGTCCTTCTCCTGGTGCTGCAGTGCCGGGGACTTAGGTTTTGCAGCCGGCATGCCGCTCGGACTGGCCCGATTGGCAGACGCCAACTTTTGTTAGCTTCACGAACTTTGTTTAGCCAAACTCCATGCTCTGGCTCACTCTCGCCTCCCTTGGCCTGCTATGTGACTTCTTTTTAATATGCTTTCGCCAATAAATGACCTTTATCTAAATATTATCCTGATGAAGTAATGTCGCCCACCGCCTTGCCATCCATCCATCCATCCATCCTGTACAGAAAGCATCGCTTGTGCGAATCTCAGCTGCCCCTTTGCTCACATTATATACTGAAAGCTGTGGATGAAGGTAAAACAGGCAGCTTCCTTATTTCTAGATTTCCGAAAAGCATTTGCCACGGTGCCTCACTGCTGGTTGTTAACGAACATTCGAGCATATGTAATAAGTTCACAGGCTTCTAAAATATCAGAAACCCGTATGTTTTCCTCGACGGCGATTGCTCATCAGAGACAAGGGTATCGTCAGGAGTGCCCCACGGAAGTGTGACAGGGGCTCTGTTGTTCTCTATATACATAAATGATTTGGCTGACAGGGCGGGAAGTAATCTGCGGTTGTCTGCTTATGATGCTGTGGTGTACTGTAAGGTATCAAGATTGAGTGACTGTAGGAAGAAGATACAACACGACTTAGAGCAAAATTCCAGTCGGTGAATGGCAGCTGGCCGTAAATGTGGAAAAATGTAAGTTAATGTGTATGAGAGGAGGAACCAACCCGTAATGTTTGCGTACAGTATTATTAGTGTCAAGTTTAAATATCTGGGCGTAACGTTGCAAAGCGATATCAGGTGGAACGAACATATGAGAACTGTAGTAGGGAGGGCGAATAGTCGAGTTCAGTTTACTGGGAGAGTTTTAGGAAAGTGGTTCAGCTGTAAAGGAGACCTCATATACGACTTGAGTACTGCTCGGGTGTTTGGGATCTGAATCAATTCAGAGGCACGCTGCTAGATTTGTTACCGGTAGATTCGAACAAGTGTTTCGGAGACGCTTCGGGAACTCAAATGGAGATCCCTGGAGTGAAGGCTACGTTCTTTTCGAGAAACCGAGAAACAGCAGTGAGAAAACGTAGAGAAACGGCATTTAAAGCTGATTGCCGAACGATTCTACTGGCGCCAACAGACATTGCGTGTAAGGACTACAAAGATAAGATACGACAAATTAGGGCTCATTTGGAGGCACAGTCGTTTTTCCCTCGCTCTATTTGTGAGTGGAACAGAAACGGAAATGACATGCAGTGGTAATTGGTACTCTCGGCCACGCACCTTATGGTGGCTTGGGGAGTATCTGTGTAGTTGTAGAAACAATTTCAAGGCAAAAAGGAGATACTGGCGTACAAAGGACAACATGAGGACAGTAACAGGCAATAAACAGCCAAATGTGAGAAGTGGAAGGAAAAGAAGATAGAGTAGAATACCAAGAAGAGCTTCACACAAGAATGTTTTTTGTTTCAATTTTTATAGACTGACAGCCAGTAATTATGGTAAAACCATGTGTAAATAGTATTCACTTCCTCGCACAATAAATCCTCAGCTTGTGGAAATTACTTGAGGTTTGTGAGGAAAGGTGAATCAATTCATGAGCTGTAAACTGCTCCTCATAACTTCATAAGAGAGAACAACTGCGAAACGGAACGTAATGCTTGAGTAAATTTTAATGCTGTAGGCAGGGAATAGTAAGAGTGGACGATCAAGAACGATGTGCTCGTATTAAGAAGAGTGTAAGACAAGGCTGTAGCCTTTCGCCCCTACTCTTCAATCTGTACATCGAGGAAGCAATGATGGAAATAAAAGAAAGGTTCAGGAGTGGAATTAAAATACAAGGTGAAAGGATATCACTGATACGATTCGCTGATGACATTGCTATCCTGAGTGAAAGTGAAGAAGAATTAAATGATCTGCTGAACGGAATGAACAGTCTAATGAGTACACAGTATGGTTTGAGAGTAAATCGGAGAAAGACGAAGGTAATGAGAAGTAGTAGAAATGAGAACAGCGAGAAACTTAACATCAGGATTGATGGGCACGAAGTCAATGAAGTTAAGGAATTCTGCTACCTAGGCAGTAAAATAACCAATGACGGACGGAGCAAGGAGGACATCAAAAGCAGACTCGCTATGGCAAAAAAGGCATTTCTGGCCAAGAGAAGTCTACAAATATCAAATACCGGCCTTAATTTGAGGAATAAATTTCTGAGGATGTACGTCTGGAGTACAGCATTGTATGGTAGTGAAACCTGGACTGTGGGAAAACCGGAACAGAAGAGAATCGAAGCATTTGAGATGTGGTGCTATAGACGAATGTTGAAAATTAGGTGGACTGATAAGGTAAGGAATGAGGAGGTTCTACGCAGAATCGGAGAGGAAAGGAATAAGTGGAAAACACTGATAAGGTGAAGGGACAGGATGATAGGACATCTGCTAAGACATGAGGGAATGACTTCCATGGTACTAGAGGGAGCTGTAGAGGGCAAAAACTGTAGAGGAAGACAATTGGAATACGTCAAGCAAATAGTTGAGGACGTAGGTTGCAAGTGCTACTCTGAGATGAAGAAGTTAGCACAGGAAAAGAATTCGTTTCGGGCCGCATCAAACCAGTCAGTAGACTGACGACAAAAAAAAAAAAAAAAAAAAAAAAAAAAAAAAAAAAAAAAAAAAAAAAAAAAAAAAAAAAAAAATGAGATTTCAACAGTGCTTCACCCGCTAGTTAAAGTTACGCCGTGGATGGCCCTCCAACGAGCCACAATGTCCAGAGGGCTGTGACTGCACACTCGAATCGTCGGCTTTAAAGAGGATCCGGAAAACAGGCAGAGGGAAAAACTGCATACAGCCTGGCTGCCGATAAATAATGGCCTCTGTAGCAGTGAAGGGTGAAAACTGATGACAAAACGTATTATCGTGTGTTCTGTGACGCTTTACTTACTTGCCCATGTAGGGGATTTAAGCTCTGCATTATACCACAATAGACACACTGTGTAGGCAGACCAGGCCTTATACAAAGCAGGTTTGTAAGTGTAGTAAATTTCCATGGAAGAATAGAAAATTTTTTGTTGTGCCCTTATGGTTTATAAGCTTGATTGTTCCAAGGATCGTATAAAAAATTCCAAGAATGTACAGTATAAGTTCATTATTGACAGCCGTCTGTAATGGTCAGTATGTTAACTGCGATTGAAAATGGTGAAAACGAGATTCGTGCTGTTACTAAAAAGTTTCATTTGAAGGACTGGACTGCTGTACAAATCAAAACACAACTGGGTGAAGTTCACGCGGACTCTGTACCATCATCGAAGACCATTTACTTTTGTGTTACTGAATTTAAACGTGGCATACAAGCACCGAAGGCGAAGCGGGCTCTGGCCATCCAACTGACTCACTACAAAGGAAACCATAGAAAATATCCATGATACCGCTGAATAAAAATTCGCGTGATTGCTGAGATTGTAGGCATCTCAGCTGAGTGAGTGCATAATTTCCTGCGCGGAAACTGGCTATCAAGAAGCTGCGAGCGAGGCGGGTTCTGCGATTGTTCAGAGCAGACGAAAAGCGCATCCGACACGAGATTTCAACATAATGACTGGCGATGTTCAATCGGAAGTAGCAAGAATTTTTACTGCAGATGGAACATGGATCCGTCATTACACAACACAGTCAATAAAATGGACGAAGTCAGGTGAAAGAGCACCGAAAAAGGCAAAGACCATTTTGTCAGCTGTATAATACAAGTGTCTGGCGCAGATGTTAGGTCGGTTACGGCTGTTACAATGGCAGGTTATTAAGATTTAAGTGAGTTTGAATGTGGTGTTACACTCGGTGCACGAGCGATGGGACACAGTGTCTCCGAGGTAGCGATGAAATGGGCATTTTCCCGTATGACCATTTCCCGAGTGTACCGTGAATACCAGGAATCCGATGAAACATCAAATCTCTGACGTCGCTGCGATCGGAAGAACATCATGCAAAAACGGGACCATCGACGAATGAAGATAATCGTTCAACGTGACAGAAGTACAACTATTCCGCAAATTGTTGCAGATTTCAATGCTGGGCCATCAACAAGTGTCAGCGTGCGAACAATTCAACGAAACATCATCGATATGGGCTTTCGGAGCCGAAGGCCCACTCGTGTACCCTTGATGACTGCACGACACAATGCTTTACGCCTCGCCTGGGCCGGTCAGCACCGACGATGGACTGTTGATGACTTGACACGTGTTGCCTGGTCGGACGAGTCTCGTTTCAAAATCTGTCGAGCGGATGGACGCGTGCTGGTATGGAGACAACGTTATGAATCCATAGACCCTGCATGTCGGCAGATAACAGTTCCAGCTTGCGAAGGCTCTATAATGGTGTGGGGCTTACAGTTGGAGTTAAATGGACCCCTGATACATATAGATACGACTCAGACATGTGACACAAACGTAAATATCCTGTCTGATCACCTGCATCCATTCATATCCATTGTGCATTCCGACGGACTTGGGAAATTCCAGCAGAACCATGCGACACATCACACGTTCAAAATTGGTACAGAGTGGCTCTAGGAACACTCTTCTGGGTTTAAACACTTTAACTGGCCGCCAAACTCCCCAGATATGAACATTATTAAGCATATCTTGGATGCCTTGCAACGAGCTGTTCAGAAGAGATCTCCACCCACTCCTGCTCTTCCGGATCTATGCACAGCCCTGCAAGGTTCATGGCGTCAGTTCCCTCCAGCACTGCTTCAGACGTTAGTCGAGTTCATCCCTCCTCGTGTTGCAGCACTCCTGCGTTCTTGCAGGGGTCCTACACGATAATAGGCAGGTGTACCAGCTTCTGTGGCTCTTGAGTGCATAAAGTTGAAAAAACACGAAATAAAACTTAAACTGAAAATTAAAAAAAACCGACACATAAAATTTCTAAAAAGTAAAGATTAATATGTATTGCCCCTTTAAGTTGAATGTAAGTGGTAATATTGATCCATGCGCCGTCGCGTCGGGGGACCGCTAAGTAAATAAATGAAAAGGTAATACATCTAAAAGTGATAAAATATGCAATTGAAATACAAGTAAGCTACCTCGCCAACGTAGGTAAATATCAAACCAATAACATGTAATCGTTGAGCCTAAGTGTTAATTAACTTATTGCACAAAATTCGCTACATGGACACAACCCTCAACGACGCCTGCCCTCACGCGGCTGCCCGTTCTGTCACCACTGCAGAACATAGGCCTCGTAAGGTAGAGTGACGTAGAATATAGGCTTCGTAAGCTAGATTAACGCGTGGCACTAAGTTCGTATGTAATTGTGCAAAAATATGATGTAAAATAAATAGATAACTTGACTAATTGTCAATATTAGCATGATTGAAGACGGATTGGTTTTCATAGTTTATATAATAAGTAATAAGTAACTTCAGTAGCTATTTTGAGATGTGGATTTCCTCTGCTGTGCCAAACTCTTCATTTAAGGGAAGCACTTGCAACCTACGTCCTCAATCATTTGGTGGATGTATCCCAATCTCTGTCTTCCTCTACAGGTTTTACCCTTTACCGTTCCGTCTAGTACCATGGAAGCTATTCCGTAATGCCTTAACTGATGCCCTGCCAACCTGTCCGTTCTTCTTGTCAGTGCTTTCCACATATTCCTTTCCTCACCGGTTCTCCAAAGACCCTCCTCATTCCTTACCTTATCACTCCACCTAATTTTCAACATTCGTCTGTAGCACATCTCAAATGCTTCGATTCTCTTCTGTTGCGGTTTTCCGACAGTCCATATTTCACTACCATGCAATGTTGTGCTTCAAACGTTCGTTATCAGAAATTTATTCCTCAAATTAAGGCGTATGTTTGATATTAGTAGACTTATTTTGGCCAGGAATGCCATTTAGGCCACTGCTAATCTGTTTTTGGTGTCCCTCATGCTCAGTCCGTCATTGATTATTTTTGCTGCCTACGTTGCAGAACTTCATAAGGGGGGTAGGACGTCAAACGGGACGACTTGGAGCAGGAGAGACACCCTAGGAATTTTTAACTTCCACTGTCTATACTTTTAAAAATAAATTCATAAAACTTTGTCAGAATGACCAGAAAGGATTCAGGATTTACACTTATAGTGGTGGAAGTTCAAAATATAAGAAAATAATTTATTTTTTTACCTTTGTATTTCACCTTTTTTCACTTACCATTGGCTGCATTTGTTGCTATAGGTACACTTTTCTTCATAAGTACGGGAGATTCTTCGATTAATTTTGCACAGCATACAAACCATACTTACAGGTGTATGAAACTCTAGAATTTTCCAAATATATTACAAACTGTGGTAAAAATTGAGATGATTAACTATAATATTTGAGTTTTTTTCTAAACATAAAGTTTAAAATGTAACAGCACATTCATTTTTTCATAAATTGAATAATTTCTAGAGTTTAATACATCTGTAAGTATGGTTTGTATGCTGTGCAAAATTCATTGAAGAATCTCTCTTACTTATGAAGAAACGTGTACCTATAGCAACAAACGCAGCCAATAGAAGTGAAAAAATGATGAACTATCAGATGTAAAAAAAATTATTTTGTTATTTTTTTTGAACTTCCACTGCTATGATTGTGAATCCTGAATCATTCCTGGTCATGGTGACAAAGTTTTATGAATTTACTTGTAAAAGTGTAGACAGTGGAAATTAAAATGTCCTGTGGTGCCTCTCCTGCTCCAAGATGGCCCGTTTGACGTCCTACCCCCCGTAAATTCATACGAGCAATAATGAAAGTGTGCTATTCCAGGAAGGATAGCTGCTATTAACTTGTTATTTTCTTTTTATTTAGTGGTCCTCCGACAAGACGACGCTTAGATTAAAATATTACCACTCATATTAAGCTTAAAGTGGCCAAATATACAATGACAATCCAAAACATTATGACCACTGCCCACTGCGAGTTTGGATTTCGCGTGGTGGCGTTGAGGACACGTGACGCGTAACACAAGTATGAAGTATTTAAGAGGTGCAGACACGAACGAGGGGTCACCCTAGCGAAGATATAGGCTGCAAAGGGGAAATCTGTTGAGATAAGCGACTTTGACAAAGGTACTATCTCTAAAACGGCGTAGCTACTCAAACGTTCATACTGCCGACATGAGCATCTACATAAAGAGGTACAATGACAGTGAAACTATCACTAGGTGCTAAATGGTCGGGTGTCCACGACTCTTCACAGAGCGTGTGATTCAGAGGCAAAGTAGGATAGACAGCGATCTGTGGCATCTCTGCCGAAAAAGCACAATGGTGCTGAGCCCACAGGAGTTTCAGAGCACACCGTTCATCGTACATCGTTGAACATAGAGCTCCGCAGCATACAACACCTAGGTGTTCGCATTTTGGCCCAACGACATCGTCGATTGAATGGGGTACTGGAACATCGGGATTCGCCAGTCGATCAATGGAAACGTGTCGACTCTTCAGGTGAATCACGTTTCTGCTACACCAGTTCGATGGTCATGTCCACAAACGCCGTCATCCACGCGAACGGCGGTTCGAAACGTGCAGCGCGACACGGACACGGGCTGGTGGGAGCGGTGTTATGCTATGGGAGACAGTCTCCTGGGCTTGCACGGGACCATACTTGATGTTTTTCCCACCGACGATGTATCTTCCAGCAAGATAACTGTCTGTGTTTCAAAACCAGAACCGCGCTGCAGTGATTTGGGGCGCATGATACTGTACTGGCGTTGATGTCTTGGAAACGAATTTCGTTTGATCTGAAGCCATTGTATCCCAGTTGGGCTGCTATCACCCATCGTCACTGCGAACACAAATCAGAGGCCTGCTGTTTAAGGAAATTACATGAATTGGCCATCTGGTGCGGCATGCGTCCACAAACCTACCAACAAACTATCGAATCTATGATACGCAGAATCGCTGACGTATTGCGTTCTAAAGATGGACTATCAAGTTACTAAGCAGGTAGTCATAATGTTTCAGTTCGTCAGTGTATTATTTTTTTAGTTTTTAGCGATCATTTGAGTAGCTTTTTTCTAAATTTTTGATATACGTTTTATACTCGTGAAGTGTTTGTGCCATAGTTGTTGACTCGTCAAGTGCTATGTGATGACAGCCAGAGACCGCACTGAAAGCTTGCACACACTGTCCGCTAGTGGCGCTCTCGTCGCCGCAATACGTCACTGTGTGGGACTCAGCTCCGAGGAGAATTCCCTCGTCCCAAGCGAAACGGTGGGAGGGGAGGGGGTGGAGGAGGGAGGGATGCGGACGCAGACTGACAGCAGCCGCTGGCGCCGTCGCTATCTGCGCTGTCAGCGCTGTCCTCCTCGCTCAAAGCGCGCCACCTCGCCGCATTCCCTCCCACAGCACGCACCATACCGTAAACCTCACAGCCGTAGCTTCGCTCCACGCACCGTGCTCTGCAACGCACAGGTGATTTCACGCACACGCTAGCTTATTTAACTTTTCATCACTTTTCTGACTGTCTGCCATGCTTTCATCCTATATTACAGTCTCGTCATCTTTTGAGTGTCGCTCAAACACAACCTCTTCATTTCTTATATCTACAAATGTATTACTAAAAGGTTAAACGGTCACTCGGTCACCAAGCATCAGTTGTGTGTTACCTGTCTGATGGCTTTCAGGGGCAACAAAAATTTGTTTTTAAAAGTGAATTAAAAACATTCTTGACAGCCATTATGATCGTAAATGGGATTCTTTGACTGCTAAGGGAGGTGGCTCATCGGAATTTCAACATATGAAACATTAGATCACTTTTTCATGAATGAACAAAAACATTTATTTAACTTGATACAGTTCTTTGCCACTGTAATGGTAACCAGTTTCTGTTCAAATTCGACGATCTTCAGACTATATTACACCATGATGGCAGGTGGTGGCAGTGAACCGAGTACGTATCGTGGATATAAGAACAACAACCGCCACTGTCTGTCAACATAGTGTCACATAATCTGAAGATGGTCACATATTGCCAATAAATACATTATTGCCATCAAGTCCGTTTTTAATTCAGTTTTAACATATTTTATCGAGACCACTGATATTCTCCGTGACAATGTTCTAAAAAAGTAACAAAAATTCCATTTACAGTGCCAGCCGGGGTGGCCGAGCGGTTCTAGGCGCTACAGTCAGGAAACGCGCGACCGCTACGGTCGCAGGTTCTAATCCTGTCTCGGGCATGGATGTGTGTGATGTCCTTAGGTTAGTTAGGTTTAAGTAGTTCTAAGTTCTAGGGGACTGATGACCTCTAGCCATCCCTGCTTAGACATTTTGCACTTCCTGTCGATCTCATTTTTGAGACGTTTGTATTCCCTTTTGCCTGCTTCATTTACTGCGTTTTTATATTTTCTCCTTTCATCAATTAAATTCAATATTTCTTCTGTTACCCAAGGATTTCTACTAGCCCTCGTCTTTTTACCTACTTGATCCTCTGCTGCCTTCACTACTTCATCCCTTAGGGCTACCCATTCTTCTTCTACTGTATTTCTTTCCCCCATTCCTGTCAATTGTTCCCTTATGCCCTCCCTGAAACTCTGTACAACCTCTGGTTCTTTCAGTTTATCCAGGTCCCATCTCCTTAAAATCCCACCTTTTTGCAGTTTCTTCAGTTTTAATCTACAGTTCATAACCAGTAGATTGTGGTCAGAGTCCACATCTGCCCCTGGAAATGTCTTACAATTTAAAACCTGGTTCCTAAACCTCTGTCTTAGCATTATATAATTTATCTCTACTATTTTACGTACATAAGATTGGGTAATAATAATATCAGAACAGTGATCCACTTTTTTACTGTGCCTGTTTTTTTTTTCCTTTAGCGGCTCAATTTGCCGCTCATCAGCCAAGAGACTATATAAAATATCACAGGAGAACGGTACATACATAAAATATGGGAATAAAGGATGAAGTTTACACATGAGAAGAGGCAACAACTGGAGTTGAAATATACAAAAAGCGGTAATTTGACGAAGGACGTTTACATAAAATCCACATATAATAAAAACGGCACTCAAAGAAGATGTGGCGTATAAGCTGCGGCAGCACGAGTAGGACAATAAAAATGGTGTTCACAGTATGGGACAACAATACTGTACACAAACTGCACTCATGTTACGTATAAGGCGAGCACCAAAACACCTCAGAGAGTAGCTGGATTAAAACTGGGAGGACCTGCTGAGTGAGGTGAGGTCAGGGAGGAAGGAGAGAGGATACACAGAGGGGGTCAGTGGAGGAAAGGGGGGAGGAAGGGGCGAAAGGGTGGAGCCAGTAGCACCCAAGGAGCAGAAGATGGGGAGGGTGGGGAAGGAGCATCCCAGGAAGATGCACAATGACTGGGAAAGGAGAAGTGTGAAGGGCAGGGTGGTAGGTGGGTGGAAACAGCAGAGGGGGAGGGGAAGGAGCAGGAGCCCTAGGGAGGAGGAGAGAGGAAGAGAAGGGATGGAAGGAAGGATAAATGTTGGGGTGAAGCACGTCATCCAGGATGAGGAGACGCTGGAAGTTTCTTTGACACAGGGGTGGAGGATGTGGATATGGAGAGAGGGTGAGACATTTTTAGAGGCACAGCAGGAAGTGGGGAGTGGAAAAGAAAGGAGACACCAGGGAGTGGGAGGGGATTGACGTGGCAGTTGGTGTTGAGGATACAGATGTATTTAAGGAAAAGGAGGAGATGTTGGAAAGGGATGAGGTCATAGACAATGCTTGTAGGGGACAAGAGATATGGAAAGCGAGGTAGAGCACATGGCATTGAAGGATTTGGAGGGCTTTATAGAATTTAGGAGGAGTGGAGATACAGGTGACACTGGCATAACAAATGATGAAGCAGATCAATATTTGTAGGTATGAACGATGGTGGAATGATACAATCCCTCTGTCTATCCAGACAGGAGTTTCACAATGAAGAGTCCATTGTGGACTTTGCGTTGGATGGTAAGGAGATCAGGTGAAGTGATCTTCAAGAGAGAGACCAAGGTATCTAAAGGTGGGAGTAAGTTCAGTAGGATGGTCATAGAGGGTGATGTGGAAATTGTGGAGCCAGAAGTAGGTGGTGGTACATTCAACAGTAATTGACTGACAGTGCCAGTCTTTCTTAGTTTTGCAGTTACATTCCCTGGCCCCATATGGGCAGGGGAGGGCTGTCATCTGGACAGTCTGCTGCTCTTCAGCTGAGTGACAGTACAAATAAAAGATAATATGCTACACATAAAAGGCGATAAAAAGGGGGCAAAGGAACATAATAAGGGGAGACGGTGGGGTAAAATATACACACATAAATGGAGATCTTCATTGTGAGATTGGCTATTTGCATACACTGTATTCACACACACAAGTTAAAAGTTGATGACAATATTAAAACACACCAGAACAGCGCCCCTATAAAACCACTGCACGAGATGGAGCACACATGATGAAAAATAAAAACTACTAGGAGGGACCTGTCGATGAGGAGGAGGCCTGAGAGGAGTGAAAAGACGGGACAGGAGGGACAGTGGGGGGGGGGGGGGGGGGATGGAGGAGGTATGATGGAAAGAAAGGGGTCAGGGGTGCAGTAAGAGTCAAGAAATGGGCAGGGAAATGGGCAAGTCAGGAGAGAGTGCATGTAGGGTTAGAGCTGGTAGGAGGGGTAAATACCAGGGTGAAGCTCATCACCTGGGAGGGGTAGTTGCTGGAAGTTGCATTGGTAAAGGAGGTGGAGGGCGTGGGGATATAGAGTGTGTGGGACATAACAGTAAAGGCCCAGCAACAGGCTGGAGATAGGAGAATAGGAGACACCAGATGAGTGGGGGGGGGGGGGGGGGAATCGAACCTGCAGATGATGTACAGGGTGCAGATATGTTCACATAAAAGGAGTAGATGTGGGAAGTGGATGAGGTCACAGATAATCTGTGTGGGGAACAGGAGGTGGACATAGGTGAGGTGGAGTGCTTAACCTTTGAGGATTTGGAGGACTTTATAGAACATGAATGGGGCAGCAATCCAGGCGTCACTTGCACAACAAAGAATGGCACAGATCAAGGATTTGTAGGTCTGGAGGATGGCGGAATGATGCAGTCCCAACTGGATAGGAGTTTCAGGAGGCAGAGTCTATTGTGGGCTTTGTGTTGGAGTGTAAGAAGATGGGGAGTCTAGGTGAGATGATGGTCAAGAGTGAGGCCAAGGTAGGAGGGTCATACATGGTGAGGTAGAAATCATGGAGTCGGAAGGGGATAGCAAGTCCTATAATAATTGCCTGACTGTGCCTGTCTTTCTTAGTTTATTGTAATTACATTCCTTTGCCCTATATGGGCAGGGGAGGGCTGTCATCTGGACAGTCTGCTGCTCTTCAGCTGAGTGACAGTACAAATTCCCCTGCCTCATGGGGGCAGCAGTGGGCTAACAGTGGCACAAGTCACCACTCTTCAGCCAAGAGATTACATGAAATACCACAGAAGAACACTACATGTACAAAATAATGGGACAAAAGGTGATATGTACACATGAGAAGGGGGAAGCAATTGGAGTTAAAATGTACAAAAAAGGGGTAGTTGGATAAGGCACATTTACACGATCCAAATGGCATTCAATGAGGAAGTCACATGTTAACACTGGTGGCACAAACAATACAATAAAAAATGAGATGATGACACTCAACACACACTGTCCTAAAGTTATATACATGGTGAGCACCAAAACATAACAAAGAACTGTAGCAAAATTTGAAGGGCTTGCCAAGAGAGGGGAGGTCAGAGAGGAAGGAAGAGGAAAGAAAGATGGGGTTGATGAAGGAGGGGGTAGGAAGGGGTGGAGTTGGTAGCACACCATGGGGAAGGAGATAGGGAAGGAGTGCAAGGACTGGGAAAGGAGAAGTGAGAAGGACAGGGGGAGGAGGGAGGAACCAGCAGAGGGGGGAGGGGAAGGAGAGGGAACCCAAGGGGCGGAGGGGAGGAGGTTAGAGTTGAAAGGGTGAAACATATCAGCTGGGATGGGGAGATGGTAGAATTCCTCTGAAAGAGGAGATGGAGGGTGTGGAGATAGAGTGATTGGGAGAGGGGGGGACACATGGGTAAAGGCACAACAGCATATGGTGAGTGGAGAGGAATGGAGACTCCAGGCGGTGAGGGAGATGGAGGTAGCGGTTGGTGTAGAGGATACAGATATGTTCAAGGAAAAGGAGAAGATGTGGGAAGGGGATAAGGTCATATAGCATCCTCATGTGTGATGGGAGATGGATACAGAAAGCGGGGTGGAGTGTGCAGCATTCAGGGATTTGTAAGGCTTTATAGTATTTAGGAGGGGCAGAGATCCAGACAACACTGGCTTGACAATGGATGGTATAGATCAAGGATTTGTAGGTATGAGGGGTGGTGAAGGATGCAATCCCATGTCTGGCAGGACACGAATTTCAGGAGGTGGAGACTGTTGTTTGCTTTGCATTAGATGGTAAGGAGATGGGGAGTCAAAGTGAGGTGATGATCAAGGGTGGGTATCAAGGTGTTTCAAAGTGGAGGTAAGTTGGAGAGGACAGTGCAGTGACGTAGAAATCATGGAGCCAGAAGAAGACGGTGGAATGTCCTACAACGATTGCCCGGATTTTGGAAGAATTGATTTGAAGGAGCCACTGGTGCACCAAGTGGTAAACTAATTTAGGTGGGTTTGGAGGGAGTGCTGAGACCATTGAAGGACAGGACAGAGGGCAAGGAAGACAGTCATCAGCATATTGAAGGAGATGGATGGGTGGTGGTGGTTTGGTCATATTGGCAGTGTACAGGAGATATAGGAGAGGAGGAAGCACAGAGTCCTGGGCACATCTGCAGTAGATAGGAGGTGTGGGAACTGGTATTATGAATGGTGACATAGGAAGGATGGAAGGAGAGGAAGGAGGCAGTGAGGCGTATAAAATTGATAGGAAGGGCGTAGGTCTGGATCTTTAAAAGTAGCCCAGAATGACATACTTGGCCTATTTTTTTTTCCTTTATTGTAATTTTTTGACTCTGCCCCATATGGGCAGGAAGGGCTGGTAGCGGTGCAATCTATCGCTCTTCAGCAGAGTGATACAATTAATAAGAAGATGAAAATGGTACATATAAAAGGCGATAATGGGGGACATAAGTAAATAATAAGGGGAGATAGTGGAGGTTAAAATATACACATACATGGAGACATTCATTGTAGGACAGTGAAAAGAGTCCACAAAAAGTTAAAAAAATACATAGTTGGCGATTTGTGTAGGACATAAAAAACACTGAAGTCACACACAAGTTAAAGGCTGGACACAGTACTAAAACATACAAGAACGACACTAGAGTCCTGCATGGCCTAGTAAGCGAGCACAAAATACAAGATGGGGCGAGCACACCCTAACTGGATAGGCTGCCCGCACTAGTTCTAGTGACCGAGCATAGAAGCCGTGACCGAATACGTAGCACGTAACTTCAAACACATTACATGTGTGAGACTGCAGCCAGTACGGGCTTCTCATTTGTAGTGTCTCTCTCTCTGTAATCATGCAGCGCGAAGAAGCCAGTGCAGTAAGACGTAAGATAGAAACCAATGTTTACAAATTGAAGAAACTGGAAGGTCTAAAAAGCCAAATATGGAGTACATTTCTGTTGATTGTAGACGAAAACAGTGCGTCTACTGGGTACGTATCGTGCATAAACTGCTCCACATTTTGTGTGTTCAGTCGGGAACCACTCATTTAAAGAAACACAGTTGCAAGAAACCTCACAAAGATACAGCTCCTTCAGGGATACCGGCAGTAATAAAAAATAGTATTACAGCAAAGTGTGTTGCAATGTGTGCTAAAGATATGAAATCTTTTAATGCTGTTTCCGGCGAAGGTTTCAGAAAACTAGGCCAAGAATTAATACATCTAGGTGCGCGTTATGGTGAAGTTAACGTGGGAGATGTGATGCCACATTCCTCTACTATAAGCAGACACGTCAAAGAACACGCTGATGCAATACGAAACAGCACAATGACTTCTGTTACTGCGGAAGTTATGAACAAAACGTGCTGCGACAGTTGATATGTAGACTGATTCGCATAATCAGGTAAACTATTTGACGCTTACAACACATTGCATTAACACAGATTGGTCTCTTGTGAACAATGTTTTATTTACAATAAAATTCCCGGACGTTAAGAAGACGGGAGTAAATATTATGAAAGAAACTGAAGAGAGGATGACTTGATTGGGACATTTCGCCGGACATGTTGCACGGCTTTTTTCTTTGTCTCCGACCAGGGTGCCAAAGTAATAAAGGCTTTGGAAAATCACGAAAGGATGCCTTGTGCTGCTCATTGTATAAGCACAGCACTTAGCCATACTTCCAATGAAGATAACTTCTTCTTAAATCATATCCCTAACATCGCATCAACAATAAATACTGCAAAATGCGTTATAAGGTACATTAAGAAAAGTGGCCTCTGCTCGTCTTTGAAATCATCGTTGAAACAAGAAGTCTGCACACGCTGGAACAGCTTGTGTACTATGCTGTAATCCTTTCACACTCAGTATAACGAAGTTGCTGCTTTTCTGACGGAAAAGGACTCCGCTTACATATTGCAAGGATATGATAATGAGCTTGCAGGAAAAACTGCGCATTTTCCGAGACCATTTAAAGAGGCCACAGATGAATTGGAAGGCGAAAAAGAACAGAAAATCCAGTTACTTCTTCTTTGGTTTCACAAGCTGCAACAAATTTGCAGTGTCAGTGACAATGACTGTCAGGTGAGTAATTGCTGCAGTTAAAAGCACTGTTTCATTATGATACACGATAGATTTATAATTAACTAGCGTAATTGATGTGTACTCACATATATGTACTTTTCAACAGGAGGTACAAAGGATTAGAAAAAAAAAAAAGATTCAAATGTGTGTGAAATCTTATGGGACTTAACCGCTAAGGTCATCAGTCCCTAAGCTTACCCACTACTTAACCTAAATTATCCAATGGACAAACACACACACCCATGCCCGAGGGGGACTCGAACCTCCGCCGGGACCAGCCACACAGTACATGACTGCAGCGCCTCAGACCGCTCAGCTAATCCCGCGCGGCAAAGGATTAGAAATCGAGCCTTGACTTTCGTTTCTGAGACGATTGTGATCACTTCCAGGCATAAAATTTCTACGTTTCTTTGGCCGTCTTTCTGTGGTCTTAATATGCTTTAAATGAATGAAAAGCAGGAAATTCTTAGGAATGTGCGACACATGTGTGCTACTAACGCAATCATTAACATAATCGTTTTTGCATAGTTAGTGGATAGTGTATTATAGAGAAACAGGAATGTTATAATTCGTATAATATTTCATTAACGTAAAACACCTCGTTTCTACGGGAACGTTTCGATGATTTCCACATCAGTTCTGTACTACCTGTCTCTTTTGTTTATTATCATAGATCCTTCAAGTACTGTGTCATCACCACCCAGAAAGAGAGATCGTTTCAAGAAATGGAGAAACAACAGATCATCAGCAGTGGATGAAGTAGATCCCTACGTTTTAATGCACTCCGGAGATGATGATGATATCTTAAAGTGGTGGAGCAGACATGAAACAGATCTACCAGACCTGGCTGCAGTTGCAAGACGTATTTTATGTATCCCAGCAACAAGCGGAGCTAGTGAAAGATGCTTTAGTAAAGCCGGCATGTTACTAACAAATCGCCGCAAGCAATTCAATCCGGAACCCGTTAGAGATTTACTGCTGATCAACGATAATTATAATTTTGTTTCTGTTGCAAGCAAGTGAAAAGTACGACAAGTTACGTCTGTAAGTGTTTAATGTTCTTTGTATGCTTTCTTTATAAGATGGTTGTGTTCTAGATTACAGGGACAGCACTTATTTAGTTTGCTATTAATGAAAGGAAAAATACACTCCTGGAAATTGAAATAAGAACACCGTGAATTCATTGTCCCAGGAAGGGTAAACTTTATTGACACATTCCTGGGGTCAGATACATCACATGATCACACTGACAGAACCACAGGCATATAGACACAGGCAACAGAGCATGCACAATGTCGGCACTAGTACAGTGTATATCCACCTTTCGCAGCAATGCAGGCTGCTATTCTCCCATGGAGACGATCGTAGAGATGCTGGATGTAGTCCTGTGGAACGGCTTGCCATGCCATTTCCACCTGGCGCCTCAGTTGAACCAGCGTTCGTGCTGGACGTGCAGACTGCGTGAGACGACGCTTCATCCAGTCCCAAACATGCTCAATGGGGGACAGATCCGGAGATCTTGCTGGCCAGGGTAGTTGACTTACACCTTCTAGAGCACTTTGGGTGGCACGGGATACATGCGGACGTGCATTGTCCTGTTGGAACAGCAAGTTCCCTTGCCGGTCTAGGAATGGTAGAACGATGGGTTCGATGACGGTTTGGATGTACCGTGCACTATTCAGTGTCCCCTCGACGATCACCAGTGGTGTACGGCCAGTGTAGGAGATCGCTCCCCACACCATGATGCCGGGTGTTGGCCCTGTGTGCCTCGGTCGTATGCAGTCCTGATTGTGGCGCTCACCTGCACGGCGCCAAACACGCATACGACCATCATTGGCACCAAGGCAGAAGCGACTCTCATCGCTGAAGACGACACGTCTCCAATCGTTCCTCCATTCACGCCTGTCGCGACACCACTGGAGGCGGGCTGCACGATGTTGGGGCGTGAGCGGAAGACGGCCTAACGGTGTGCGGGACCGTAGCCTAGCTTCATGGAGACGGTTGCGTATGGTCCTCGCCGATACCCCAGGAGCAACAGTGTCCCTAATTTGCTGGGAAGTGGCGGTGCGGTCCCCTACGGCACTGCGTAGGATCCTACGGTCTTGGCGTGCATCCGTGCGTCGCTGCGGTCCGGTCCCAGGTCGACGGGCACGTGCACCTTCCTCCGACCACTGGCGACAACATCGATGTACTGTGGAAACCTCACGCCCCACGTGTTGAGCAATTCGGCGGTACGTCCACCCGGCCTCCCGCATGCCCACTATACGCCCTCGCTCAAAGTCCGTCAACTGCACATACGGTTCACGTCCACGCTGTCGCGGCATGCTACCAGTGTTAAAGACTGCGATGGAGCTCCGTATGCCACGGCAAACTGGCTGACACTGACGGCGGCGGTGCACAAATGTTGCGCAGCTAGCGCCATTCGACGGCCAACACCGCGGTTCCTGGTGTGTCCGCTGTGCCGTGCGTGTGATCATTGCTTGTACAGCCCTCTCGCAGTGTCCGGAGCAAGTATGGTGGGTCTGACACACCGGTGTCAATGTGTTCTTTTTTCCATTTCCAGGAGTGTATATCGTCTGTTTGGAAATGAGACTCGTCTTCTATCCGCGATTGTATTGAAATACCATTTTCCTTTCTAAGTGCTATATGAATTTAGCTGTGTCACGTACCCGTTCTTGGAAACGTTATTTTTGTAAAAAAAGAGGGAAAACGTTATGTTTGTGAAAAAAAAGAAAGAAAGACAGAGATAAATACATTGTGCGTGTGTGTGTGTGTGTGTGTGTGTGTGTGTGTGTGTGTGTGTGTGTGGCAGAGAGAGAGAGAGAGAGAGAGAGAGAGAGAGAGAGGTTGGATTTGTTCGGTACAGTGTAGCGAGCCGGTGTGAGGCGAAGTGAGAAGTCAGCGGTGACCGGTCGTGCACGGTTATCCGCGTGTCCGGAATCCGGTCATCAGACATGGGGCGAGTACGTGACCGAGCCGAGGCGTGTGGGGCCGGACACGAGCGGCTCGGTCACACCGTCAACAGACGAGCCGCGACCGGTCAAACATTGAGCGTTGCAGCACTCTAAACGACACCTTAAAACCATTGCACGAGACGGAGCACAGCTGGGAGGGATCTGCTGTGGAAGACGAGGCCATGTCCAGTCAGGAGAGAGTGCAGGCACAGAAGGTGTGCACTGGAAATGGAGGGGGACAGGGGAGGAAGGAAAAAGCCACCCAGGGGAAGGAGAGGGGGGAGAGAGCCCTGAGGATGGGGAGAAGAAAGGTGAGGTTAGAGTTGGTGGGAGGGGTAGATATCATCATCTGGGAGGAGTAGGCGCTGGAAGTTGCATTGGGGAAGGAGGTTGACAGTGTGGAGATGGAGAGAGGGTGGAACACCATGGTAAAGTTGTGACAATGGGCTGGAGGTAATAGGATAGAAGATATGAGGGGGTGGAGGCAATCGAGTCTGTGTACAATATGCAGGGTTTGAATGTGTTCAAGGAAAAGGAGAGATATGGATAGAGGATGAGGTCATAGAGGATTTGTGTGGGAGATGAAGATGGATAAGGGAGGTGACGTGGAGTGCATGGCGTTCAAGGATTAGAATCTAAGTGGGTTGGAAATCCAGATGATTCTGGCATAACAAAGATGAGATAGGTCAAGGACTTGTAGGTGTGAAGGATGGTGGAAGGATGCAGTCCCCATGTCCAGCCAGACAGGAGTTTTGGGAGACAGTCTATTGTGGGCTTTGTGTTGGATTGTAAGGCAATGTGGTCTAGGTGAGGTGACAGTTAAGGATGAGGCCAAGGACTGAGATGAACAGGATGACCATAAATGATGAGGTAAAAATCGTGAAGCCAGAAGAAGTGGGTGGTAGACCTATAATGATTGCCTGGGTCATGGAAGGGTTGATGTGAAGGAGCCACTGGTTGCACCAGGCTGTGAACTGGTCGAGGGAAGTTTGAAGGGTATGTTGGGCCAGGAAGGCGGTGTCATCAACAAATTGGAGAATATACACGAGATAGAGGAGAGGGGAAGTGGCATAGCTTTAGGGATGCCAGTTGAAATATGCTCACTATTTTCATATACTGTACTTAGCATATTTCGTGACAGTACCTTTTCAGTGAAATATGTACAAGATGATACTTGTCTTGGCTTCAGTCACAATGCAGTTTCGTTGGCTGCAGAAATGACCTGGTTCAATGGGTTTGCCTCATTTTTGGTTCTTCAGATACCATTTCTTCGAATGTGGTTTCTTCTTAAAGTTTATATAAAAAAGTAGTAACATAATTCATTTTTTTCTGTTCACTAGCAAACATTTATAATGGCGACCTGCACATTGTTCTACCGTCAACACACACCAAGAGTTCACTGCCGACTCTGTTCGAAAGATCACCCACTTGGATATTCACTGCTTGGACTTGCAACAAAATGTTATCAATGTTTTCATCCCAGTAAGTCTTACTGTCGTCAAATGATTGTTTAATTTCTTTCGTGAAATTTACAAGAAAACTTTTTAAATCAAATTGATAGGTTCTTTCTGTTTCATTTGACCTGTCCTGATTTTCGAAGTCTATTAAATTAATATTTTCTACTTTAGGCACAATACTCTCGAAAATCTCATAAGTCATTGTGAAAAAAAATATACACAACAATACAAAACAAGATAAAAAGATTGTTTTAAAAAAATACGAAGCTTTCGTGACTTATCTGGAACTCTCTTCTACTGTTGCAAATCCACGTTTTCCATCCATGTGATTGTTGACCAAAATTCTTGAAATTTTTTCTTCTGTCGAAAATTATATTTTTTGCCGAAACATTTCTTCTCCAAAACTTTTACTTCCCAATGAACACAATATCCCGGCTACAGTATGGGAGTTGGTATTGTTTGGATAGTTACATAGGAGGATGGAAGGTAGAGGAATGAAGCAACGAGATGGACGAAATTGATGGGAAGAGCGCAGGTTTGGAGTTTAAAGAGGAGCCTGGGATGCCAGACACAGTCATAGGCATTCTGGAGGTCGAGGGAAATAAAGATACTGGAGCCACAGGAGTTAAGTTAGAGGGAAAGAAGATTGGTATGGTAAGATGCTGGTTGTCAGTTGAGAAGGAGGGCCGGAGGTCACATTGGGTAAAGGGAAGGAGGTGGTCCTGCTTAAGGTGGTGATGGATATGGCTGATGAAGATGGAGTCAAAGAGTTTATTGAACATTGAGGTGAAGCAGATGGGATGATAAGAAACGGTGTGAGAGGGGTGTTTGTTGGGTTTGGGGTACAGCAGGACATGGGAAGTCTTCCACAGATCAGGGTAAAAGCTGGTGGAGAGGAGGACGTTATACACAATAGCAAGGACAGCTAGGAAGGGTGGGGGAAGATTCATTTAGGTGGTGGTAGGTGACACCATTGTGACCAGGGGCAGTGTTGCATTTGAGGCAGAGTAGGAGTTCGATGTCATGCGTGGTAATGGAAGGGCTATGTCTAAAGTGGGGGTAATAGACCTTAACTGGAAGCTGAGGGCGAGTGGCAGGACAGATGTATTGGAGCATTCAAGGACTGTGGGGAAGAGGGAGTAATTAAAGTAAGTATCATTGGGAATGTAGAAGACTGGGATGTTCAAGGAGTGTTCAAGAACTATAAGGAAGAGAGAGTAATCAAAGTGAGGATCATCAGGAATGGAGAAGACATCAAAGAGGTGAGAAGCAAAATAGTTAGCCTTGCCAAGGTTGACAGGGAAGGGGCAGTTGTTATGGAGAAGAGGATAATGTGGCTCAGGATGGTTACAAGTAAAGTGGTGGAAGGCAGACCAGTACTTGAAGGTGTTGACAGGGAGAGCAGGGTTGAGCTGTGTCTGTGTCTGGCGCCAGTCCCATCGTTTCTTTGCTGTTAAGAGGTTTCGGATGTGTTGTAATTCCTGAGAGTGGAAGAGTGTATCCCAGTCATGGGTGCTGAGGAAGGAGTGATAGAGCCTGCGGGATTGATGAAGAAGGATGGCCTGTGGAGCTTGGTGAGGGTAGATAAGTTTCACAGGAAAATGGGCCTCGACAGCACCAGCAATGAATGGTCTTCTGGAGGAAGGATGAGGCATTTGTGATGTTAGCAGGATGGTGTAATGCAAGTGGGTGGGTTTCGACCTGTGAAGCAATGGATTCCCGAAAGGTATCCCAGTCGGTTCGGCGGTTGTCATGAATGGAGTTTGGAGGGGTAGTAGGTTGGGGGCAGTAGGGGCATTATGGGCTGAGGAGGTGGTGAGAAGGACTGGGGTAGAAGGCGTCCACAGCGATACAACCAAGCAGGTTGGGGAAGTGAGGACAACATCTAGGGTGGAGTTATTCTCGGGATGGGTGGACTGTGGGAGGGGAACAAGATCACCATAGAGGGTGGTGAGGGACTGATGCCACAGCTGAAGGGTGGCAGGGTCATGGCTGTGGATGTTCAGGTCTGTGGCAATCACATAGGTGGAGAAGGTACTGTCAATGTGGGACATGATGTCATAGGAGAAAGGAACTGTGGGACAGACATAGTATGTGGCACAGGTGACGGTGAGGGAGGGAAAAGACGGGGAGGATGTGTTCAGTCAGGTCATTGAGCGGAGGTTGTGGATGGACAGGTATATGCTTCAGGTGACCAGTAGCGGCCCTGCCTCATGTGAGGGGGAGGGAATTGTCAGTTTGGTGCAGACAACATGGGGGGGTTGGAGAAAAGATGAAGGAGTCCACCTGATGCTGAGACAGGGTTTGCATGCAGAGGTATTTGTTGACAGAGACAGAGCTACTGTTTAGGTGTAGGTGATGATACTGTTGGCACACCAGGGGGAGGAGAGGGGGAGGGAGCAGAGTGAGGGGGAGTGGGTTTTAAGAGGGTATCTAGGTCGGTGAAGATGAGGTGGGCATGGTTGTGGGAGTATGTGGCATAGGTTTTCAAATAGAAGATGGAGCAGGAGGCAAGGGAGATCTTCTGGAAGGTGTGGGGGATTTGGAAGGGGTGGATATTCTGCAGGACGCTGGTCAGGAAATGAATGATGTCTTCTGACACAGGGGGAGTGGAGAGGGAATTGTTGGAGTGGATGGGATGATTGATAAGGCGAATAGGAATGGTGAGATTGATGTTTGTGGGAGGGGGTTTGGCCTTGCATTGGGAGGAGTAGACAGGGTGGGGTTCATTGCAGGTGCCACAGAAAGGAGGAGAGGAGAGGTTTCTTTGAGGAGTGGGAAGCTTTACAGTAGGGACAGGTGGGGTTTGTTTGCAGTTTTGGGTGAGAAGGTCATTGTAGAGGAGACAGCATTGGCAGTGGTAGGATTGAGGAGGGGAACAGGTGGGATCAAGGGGGTGGGGATGGTTAAAATGAGGGCTCCCTGAGTGAGGATGTGATCTATAGTGGACGTAGACTCTGTGATCACACACATAAGGAAAGCAGGGTCCCTGTTGTAGATATATGGGGCCAAGCAGATTTCCCGGGTAGTGTGGGAATTCGATTCCACCAACACCTCTGCCTTTTTGACCACAGGATTGACTTTTGTGATCATGGCGGTGAGGAATGGCAGACGACGGGGGGTTGGTTCTGGTGGGGAGAGGAGGAGGTAAGGAAAAGTGTGGAAGATTCCCAGTGCCCCCATTGCTCGGCTTATCTCCCACAGAGACTCTGTCCTTATCAAATCCTCTTTCCACACTGACCTCCTCGCATCGTTCCCCGTGTCCCACCACCTGGAGGCAGGTCTTATTTTGATTTTATTTTGTTGGTTTACTTGTTAATTATCTTGATTTTGATTTTTCGTTTCATTTTTCCTTTCTTTGGCAGCTTACCCAAAACCATTTAAGAAGAAATTTTACAAAATGTTTTGAATATTGAAAGAGGAACACAAAATGAAGAGTTACTAATCAAGAAGAAAAGAATGAAGATAGGAAATGAAGAAGTCTGAAGTCTCTCAACTGTGTGCTACTGAGGATGAAAGCCTTGAAATGAAGTGTCAAGCCGTTGATCCTCAGGCTCCAATATCTTTTAATACTACCCTTATAACAGTAAGATCTATGCTAGACTGTGGCTATTCCTAAACTAATTACACTTTTTACAGTTTTAAAGTGCAATGTTTGCTTATGACAATTAAGATGGTGCGCCAACACTCTATATCTACACTACTGGCCATTAAAATTGCTACACCACGAATATGACGTGCAACAGACGCGAAATTTAACCGACAGGGTGAATATGCTGTGATATGCAAATGATTAGCTTTTCAGAGCGTTCACACAAGGTTGGCGCCCGTGCTGACATGAGGAAAGTTTCCAACCGATTTCTGATACACAAACAGCACTTGACCGGCGTTGCCTGGTGAAGCGTTGTTGTGATGCCTCGTGTAAGGAGGAGAAATGCGTACCATCACGATTCCGACTTTGATAAAGGTCGGATTGTAGCCTATCGCGATTGCGGTTTATCGTATCGCGACGTTGCTGCACGCGTTGGTCGAGATCCAATGACTGTTAGCAGAATATGGAATCGGTGGGTTCAGGAGGGTAATACGGAACGCCGTGCTGGATCCCAAGGGGCTCGTATCACTAGCAGTCGAGATGGCTTGGTTCAAGTGGCTCTGAGCACTATGGGACTTAACATCTATGGTCATCAGTCCCCTAGAACTTAGAACTACTTAAACCTAACTAACCTAAGGACAGCAAACAACACCCAGCCATCACGAGGCAGAGAAAATCCCTGACCCCGCCGGGAATCGAACCCGGGAACCCGGGCGTGGGAAGCGAGAACGCTACCGCACGACCACGAGATGCGGGCAGCAGTCGAGATGAGAGGCATCTTTTTCGCATGGCTGTAACAGATCGTGCAGCCACGTCTAGATCCCTGAGTCAACAGATGGCGACGTTTGCAAGACAACAACCATCTGCAAGAACATCTCGACGACGTTTGCAGCAGCATGGACTATCAACTCAGAGACCATGGCTGCGTTTACCCTTGACGCTACATCACAGACAGGAGCGCCTGTAATGGTGTACTCAACGACGAACCTGGGTGCACGAATGGCAAAACGACATTTTTTCGGATGAATCCAGGTTCTGTTTACAGCATGGGAAGTGTGTATTCGTCATCGCCATACTGGCGTATTACCCTGCGTGATGGTATGGGGTGCCATTGGTTACACATCTAGGTCACCTCTTGTTCTCATTGACGGCACTTTGAATAGTGGACGCTACATTTCAGACGTGTTACGACCCGTGGCTCTACCCTTCATTCGATCCCTGCGAAACCCTACATTTCAGCAGGGTAATGCACGACCGCATGTTGCTGGTCCTGTACGTGCCTTTCTGGATACAGAAAATGTTCGACTGCTGTTCTGGCCAGCACATTCTCCGGATCTCTCACCAATTGAAAACGTCTGGTCAATGGTGGCCGAGTAACTGACTCGGCACAATACGCCAGTTACTAGATGAATTGTGGTATCGTGTTGAAGCTGCATGGGCAGCTGTACTTATACACGCCATCCAAGCTCTGTTTGACTCAATGCCCAGGAGTATCATAGCCTCCATTACGGCCAGAGGTGTTTGTTATGGGTACTGATTTCTCAGGATCTATGCACCCAAACTGCGTGAATTTGTAACCACATGTCAGTTCTAGTATAAGACAGGGTGATTCAAAAAGAATACCACAACTTTAAAAATGTGTATTTAATGAAAGAAACATAATATAACCTTCTGTTATACATCATTACAAAGAGTATTTAAAAAGGTTTTTTTTTCACTCAAAAACAAGTTCAGAGATGTTCAATATGGCCCCCTCCAGACACTCGAGCAATATCAACCCGATACTCCAACTCGTTCCACACTCTCTGTAGCATATCAGACGTAACAGTTTGGATAGCTGCTGTTATTTCTCGTTTCAAATCATAAATGGTGGCTGGGATAGGTGGCCGAAACACCATATCCTTAACATACCCCCATAAGAAAAAATCGCAGGGGGTAAGATCAGGGCATCTTGGAGGCCAGTGATGAAGTGCTCTGTCACGGGCTGCCTGCCTTGAACCAATTTCAGACGATAAGGTTTCATAACTAACCTTTTTCGTAGGACTCTCCATACAGCTGATTGTGGAATTTGCAGCTCTCTGCTAGCTCTGCGAGTCGATTTTCCTGGGCTGCGAACAAATGCTTGCTGGATGCGCGCTACATTTTCATCACTCGTTCTCGGCCGTCCAGAACTTTTCCCTTTGCACAAACACCCATTCCCTGTAAACCGTTTATACCAACGTTTAATACACCACCTATCAGGAGGTTTAACACCATACTTCGTTCGAAATGCACACTGAACAACTGTCGTCGATTCACGTCTGCCGTACTCAGTAACACAAAAAGCTTTCTGTTGAACGGTCGCCATCTTAGCATCAAACTTTATAGCTCCCTTAATTCGCCGACAGATAGTGCTTAGCTCTGCCTTTTGTCGTTGCAGAGTTTTAAATTCCTAAAGTTGTGGTATTCTTTTTGAATCACCCTGTATATTTGTCCAATGAATACCCGTTTATCATCTGCATTTCTTCTTGGTGTAGCAATTTTATTGGCCAGTAGTGTAGTTATAGTTTTGGATATATTCCAGTAGTGTTCATTTTGTAGATAATAATTGTACTAGGTTTAGAATATTTGTGTCAAGTCGTTTGTTCTGTCTTAGTCCTCATCCTCATACCCTGCACTACTGTGTCTGTCTAGGTACTGCACATAGGTTTGTCATCTATACGGCCTCTCACGTCTGTATGCTTTGTGGCATTCGTCTGGTATTTTTTTGTGAGTGCGTCTGTATGTGTTCCAGTGGTGTCTGTACTTCCCACAGATAAGCACTGCGTGCTCGGCAGTTCTTATGCCTCCGCATGTATATCTGGATATGTCTCTTAGACTCACATGGTTCGTGGGATAAGGTCCGTAACCTGTCAAGAAACGCACCATGCTGTGGCTAGGGTCGGCGTGTTTCATTCTTATATCCAGAAGAAATGTGTGTACTCTCCACTCCTTATAACTCATGCCCCATTCTTCCTGCCACATGTCAATTATCTTTTTCTGACGTCCCACTTGTTATTCAGTAGTGAACGAGTTATTTTACTAACCTGGTCTAGTCCGGCATAAAAGCGGCCCAATTTCTGATTGTAATATCTATTGGGAAGATACCAAGCTCAACACACAGTGCTTTGACCGATGTCATGCTGAAAGCCCCGGATGGTCTCTATAGGACGCTTCTCTGTCTCACCTAACTGTTAATCTGTTTGTGATGAGTTTAAGCCTGTGCGCCCATGTACTGGCTGCAAAACGTGGTACTTATTCTAATAGTGTGCAGTGGCATTTTCGTTGAATTTATCCTTGCCAGTTTGTGCAGAATATTTTCTGCCTTGTCTGCTGTGATTTTGATGTATTCATGGAAGTGCAGTTTCCCATCTATGTGTACGCCCATGTAGCGGGTGACTTTGTATCTTCTTATGTTCTATATCCGGTTTTTATTGATGGGTTTCATCTTAGTTGACCCCTCAATTGCGTATAGGTTGTTTTGTTTCCTGCTATCTTCAGCTTGTTTGTATCGCACCACTGTCTTATTGTTTGCAGGATACCACTCGCCTTTTCTTCTAGCTGGGCTCTTGAATTTGTTGTTATGACCACAAGTAGGTCATTTGCATATGCTGGGGATGGGGATGCGAGAGGAGGGGTATTGCCCATGGGGGAATCAGAAGGAAGAGGGGCAGGTGATAGTTTCTTGGGGGAGAGGGTGCAGGAGAGATCGGCACTCGGGCATTTAGGGTTTTTTGGTGGGGTTGCGTGGGAGGAGCCGTGAGGGCTGGCTGGACTGGGAGGTGGTCGGAGGTAGGCCTCTTACGTGAGTCAAAGGCACTTTGAAGTGTGGGTGGATGCTCTGTGGTGGGGACTGTGGCGTGGTGGGTTTGCACATGGGTTGGGGAAGAAAGGGCGGTTGTCATAGCAGGGCTAGTGGGGGCAGGAGCAGCAGTAGGACCTGTATACAGGTGGAGATACAGGGGTGGGGACGAGATTGGGAGGAGGGGAGGTAGAGTAGACGGGGACCGCCGGAGAAATCACCCCAGGAGGTAACGGTGGGGGCAGGGGAAGGGAGGTGCATATGATTGTTCTATATCTACATCTACACCTACATGGATAGTCTGCAAATCACATTTAAGTGCCCGGCACAGGGTTCATCGAAACACCTTCACAGCTTTCTATTATTCCAATCTGGTATAGCGCGCGGAAAGAATGAACACCTCTATGTTTCCGAGCTCTGATTTCCCTCATGTTATCGTGGTAATCGTTCCTCCCTATGTAGGTCAGTGTCAACAAAATATTTTCGCATTCGGAGGAGAAACTTGGTGATTGGAATTTCGTGAGAAGATTCCGTCGCAACGAAAAACGTCTTTCTTTTAACGATGTCCAGCCCAAATCCTGTATCATTTCTGTGACACTCTCTCCCATATTTCGTGACAATACAGAACGTGCTGCCTTTCTTTCAACTTTTTCGATGTACTCCGTCAGTCCTATCTGGTAAGGATCCCACACTGCGCAGCACTATTCTAAAAGAGACGGACGAGCGTAGTGTTGGCAGTCTCCTTAGTAGGTCTGTTATATTTTTTTTTTATTTTTTATTTATTTATTTATTTATTGTTCCGTGGGACCACATTTAGGAGAAGTCTCCATGGTCATGGAACGAGTCAATACATGAAATTATAACACGATTGTAGAAACAGATAAAATGAGATATAAGAAACATATTCAGGCGACAAGTCGTTAGTTTAAATAAAGAAAATCAAGAATGTAACACTGGAATTTGCTTAATTTTTTAGCTCTTCCAGGAGCTCCTCGACAGAATAGAAGGAGTGAGCCATGAGGAAACTCTTCAGTTTAGACTTAAAAGTGTTTGGGCTACTGCTAAGGTTTTTGAGTTCTTGTGGTAGCTTATTGAAAATGGATGCAGCAGAATACTCCACTCCTTTCTGCACAAGAGTCAAGGAAGTGCATTCCACATGCAGATTTGATTTCTGCCTAGTATTAACTGAGTGAAAGCTGCTAACTCTTGGGAATAAGCTAATATTGCTAACAACAAACGACATTAAAGAAAATACATACTGTGAGGGCAATGTCAAAATTCCCAGACTATTGAATAGGGGTCGACAAGAGGTTTTCGAACTTACACCATACATAGCTCGAACAGCCCGTTTTTGAGCCAAAAATACCCTTTTTGAATCAGAAGAATTACCCCAAAAAATAATACCATATGACATAAGCTTAAGAAAATATGCGAAGTATACTACTTTTCGTGTTGAAATGTCACTTATTTCAGATACTGTTCTAATGGTAAATAAAGCGGCATTTAGTTTCTGAACAAGATCCTGAACATGGGCTTTCCACAACAGCTTACTATCTATCCGTACGCCTAGGAACTTGAACTGTTCCGTCTCGCTTATAACATGCCCATTCTGTCTGATTAAAATGTCAGTTCTTGTTGAATTGTGGGTTAGAAACTGTAAAAACTGAGTCTTACTGTGATTTAGCATCAAATTATTTTCCACAAGCCACGAACTTATATCATGAACTACATTATTTGATAATGTTTCAATATTACACACAAGATCCTTCACTACCAAGGTGGTGTCATCAGCAAACAGAAATATTTTTGAATCACCTGTAATACTAGAAGGCATATCATTTACATAAATAACAAACATCAGTGGCCCCAGCACCGACCCTTGGGGAACGCCCCATTTAACAGTGCCCCATTGGGACTGAACATCATTACCACTCTCAATATTGCGGAGGATTACCTTCTGCTTTCTGTTCTTAAAGTAGGAGGCGAACCAATTGTAAGCTACTCCCCTTACTCCATAATGTTCCAACTTCTGCAGTAATATTTTGTGGTCAACACAGTCAAAAGCCTTCGTTAAATCAAAGAAAACACCTAACGTTCGCAACCTTTTATTTAATCCGTCCAAAACCTCACAGAGAAAAGAGACTATAGCATTTTCAGTTGTTAAGCCATTTCTAAAACCAAACTGTACATTTGACAGCAAATTATGTGAATTTCAATGCTGCAGTAACCTTGTATATACAACCCTGTCGATAACTTTAGCAAACACCGATGGCATAGAAATAGGTCTATAATTGTCAACATTATCCCTGTCTCCCTTTTTATAAAGTGGCTTCACTACCGAGTACTTTAATCGGTCAGGAAACCGACCACTCCTAAAGGAAAAGTTACAGATATGGCTAAGTACTGAGCTAACATATTTTCTAAGTGTCCTGCCAATAAAACGCAGTCTTTGTTTAACCTTCCCCACAACATTTTCTATGTGTTCCTTCCAATTTAAGTTGTTCGTAATTGTTATACCTAGGTATTTAGTTGATTTTACGGCTTTTAGATTAGACTGATTTCTCGTGTAACCGAAGTTTAACGAGTTCCTTATAGCACTCATGTGGATGACCTCACACTTTTCATTATTTAGGGTCAACTGCCACTTTTCGCACCATTCAGATATCTTTTCTAAATCGTTTTGCAGTTTGTTTTGGTCTTCTGATCACTTTATTAGTCGATAAACGATAGCGTCATCTGCAAACAACCGAAGACGTCTGTTCAGATTGTCTCCCAAATCTTTTATATAGATAAGGAACAGTAAAGGTCCTGTAACACTGCCTTGGGGAACGTCAGAAATCACTTCTGTTTTACTCGATGACTTTTCGTCAATTTCTACGAACTGTGACCTCTCTGACACGAAATCACAAATCCAGTTACATAACTGCGACAATATTCCATAAGCACGCAATTTCACTACAAGCCGCTTGTGTGGTACAGTGTCAAAAGCCTTTCGGAAATCGAGAAATACGGAATCGATCTGAAATCGCTTGTCAATAGCATTCAACACTTCATGTGAATAAAGAGCTAGTTGTGTTTCACAAGAACGATGTTTTCTAAACCTATGTTGACTGTGTGTCAATAGACCGTTTTCTTCGAAGCGATTCATTATGTTCGAACGCAATATATGTTCTAAAATCCTGCTGCATATCGACATTAACGATATGGGTCTGTAATTTAGTGGAATACTCCTACTACCTTTCTTGAATATTGGTATGACCTGTGCAACTTTCCAGTCTTTGGGTACGGATTTTTCGTCGAGCGAACGGTTGTATATGATTGTTAAGTATGGAGCTAATGCATCAGCATACTCCGAAAGGAACCTAATTGGTGTACAGTCTGGACCAGAAGACTTGTTTTTATTAAGTGATTTAAATTGCTTCACTACTGCGAAGATATTTACTTCTACGTTACTCATGTTGGCAGCTGTTCTCGATTCGAATGCTGGAATATTTACTTCGTCATCTTTTGTGAAGGCATTTCGGAAGGCTGTGTTTAGTAACTCTGCTTTGGCAGCACTGTCTTCGATAGTATCTCCATTGCTATCGCGCAGAGAAGGCATTGATTGTTTCTTGCCGCTAACATACTTCACATACGACGAGCATCTATTTGGATTTTCTGCCAGCTTTCGAGACAAAGTTTCGTTGTGGAAACTGTTATAGGCATCTCGCATTGAAGTCCGCGCTAGATTTCGCGTGTCTGTAAAAGATCGGCAATCTTGGGGATTTTGCGTCTGTTTAAATTTGGCGTGTTTGTTTAGTTGTTTCTGCAACAGTGTTATAACCTATTTTGTGTACCAAGGAGGATCAGCTCCGTCGTTTGTTAATTTATTTGGTATAAATCTCGCAATTGATGCCGATAGTAATTTAAGCCACATCTGGTCTACACTTACATTATTAACTTGGAATGAGTGGAGATTGTCTCTCAGCAAACGTCAAGTGAATTTTTATCTGGTTTTTTGAATAGGTATATTTTTCGCTTATTTTTGGATGATTTCGGGATTACAATATTCAGTCTCGCTACGACAACTCTGTGTTCACTAATCCCTGAACCGGTTTTGATGCTCGTTATTAACTCATGATTATTTGTTGCTACAGTACTGGCCATTAAAATTGCTACACCAAGAAGAAATGCAGATGATAAATGGATTTCATTGGGCTAATATATTATACTAGAACTGACATGTCATTACATTTTCACGCAATTTGGGTGTATAGATCCTGAGAAATAAGTATCCAGAACAACCACCTCTGGCCGTAATAACGGCCTTGATACGCCTGGCCATTGAGTCAAACAGAGCTTGGATGGCGTGTACAAGTACAGCTGCCCACGCACCTTCAACACGATACCACAGTTCATCAAGAGTAGTGACTGGCGTATTGTGACGAGCCAGTTGCTCGGCCACCATTGACCAGACGTTTTCGATTGGCGAGAGATGCTGAGAATGTGCTGGCCAGGGCAGCAGTCGAACATTTTCCTGTATCCAGAAAGGCACGTACAGGACCTGCAACATGCGATCGTGTGTTATCCTGCTGAAATGTAGGGTTTCGCAGGGATCGAATGAAGGGTAGAGCCACGGGGCGTAACACATCTGAAATGTAACGTCCACTGTTCAAAGAGCCGTCAATGCGAACAAGAGGTGACCGAGATGCGTAACCAATGGCACCCCATACCATCACTCCGGGTGATACGCTAGTATGGCGATGACGAACACACGCTTCCAATGTGCATTCACCGCGCTGCCGCCAAACACGGATGCGACCATCATGATGCTGTAAACAGAACCTGGATTCATCCAAAAAAAATGACGTTTTGTCATTCGTGCACCGAGGTTCGACGTTGAGTAACCATCGCAGGCGGTCCTGTCTGTGATGAAGCGTCGAGGGTGACGGGAGCCATGGTTTCTGAGCTGATAGTCCATGCTGCTGCAAACGTCATCGAGCTGTTCGTGCAGATGATTGTTGTCCAGTTCCCATCTGTTGACTCAGGTATCGAGACGTGGCTGCACTGTCCGTTACAGCCATGGGGATAAGATGCCTGTCATCTCGACTGCTAGTGATACGAGGCCGTTGGGATCAGCACGGCGTTCCGTATTGCCCTCCTGAACCCACCGATTCGATATTCTGCTAACAGTCATTGGATCTCGACCAACGCGAGCAGGAATGTCGCGATACGATAAACCGCAATCGCGATAGGCTACAATCTGCCTTTATCAAAGTCGGAAACGTGATGGTACGCATTTCTCCTCCTTACATCTACATCTACATCATCTACATCTATACTCCGCGAGCCACCTTACGGTGTGTGGCGGAGGGTACTTATTGTACCACTATCTGATCCCCCCTTCCCTGTTCCATTCACGAATTGTGCGTGGGAAGAACGACTGCTTGTAAGTCTCCGTATTTGCTCTAATTTCTCGGATCTTTTCGTTGTGATCATTACGCGAGATATATGTGGGCGGTAGTAATATGTTGCCCATCTCTTCCCGGAATGTGCTCTCTCGTAATTTCGATAATAAACCTCTCCGTATTGCGTAACGCCTTTCTTGAAGTGTCCGCCACTGGAGCTTGTTCAGTATCTCCGTAACGCTCTCGCGCTGACTAAATGTCCCCATGACGAATCGCGCTGCTTTTCGCTGGATCATGTCTATCTCTTCTATTAATCCAACCTGGTAAGGGTCCCATACTGATGAGCAATACTCAAGAATCGGACGAACAAGCGTTTTGTAAGCTACTTCTTTCGTCGATGAGTCACATTTTCTTAGAATTCTTCCTATGAATCTCAACCTGGCGCCTGTTTTCCCACTATTTGTTTTATGTGATCATTCCACTTCAGATCGCTCCGGATAGTAACTCCTAAGTATTTTACGGTCGTTACCGCTTCCAATGATTTACCACCTATGGCATAATCGCACTGGAATGGATTTCTGCCCCTATGTATGCGCATTATATTACATTTATCTACGTTTAGGGAAAGCTGCCAGCTGTCGCACCATGCATTAATCCTCTGCAGGTCCTCCTGGAGTACGTACGAGTCTTCTGATGTTGCTACTTTCTTGTAGACAACCGTGTCATCTGCAAATAGCCTCACGGAGCTACCGATGTTGTCAACTAAGTCATTTATGTATATTGTAAACAATAAAGGTCCTATCACGCTTCCCTGCGGTACTCCCGAAATTACCTCTACATCTGCAGATTTTGAACCGTTAAGAATGACATGTTGTGTTCTTTCTTCTAGGAAATCCTGAATCCAATCACAAACCTGGTCCGATACACGAGGCATCATAACAACGTTTCACCTGGCAGCGCCGGTGAACTGCTGTTTGTGTATAAGAAATCGGTTGGAAACTTTCCTCATCTCAGCACGGGCGCCAACCTTGTGTGAATGCTCTGAAAAGCTAATAATTTGCGTAACACAGCATCTTCTTCCTGTCGGTTAAATTTTTGCGTCTGTAGCACGTCATCTTCGTGTTGTAGCAATTTTAATGGCCAGTAGTGTAAGAGTAGTGCAGTGTTGTGGTGCAGTCTACCAGCGACAGGGGTCGCTGGAGCAGGGAAAGAGAACAGGGACGGGGCGGCATCGGCGAGCAACCGGGCGACGGCGCCAGTGGCAGCGAGCACTGGGCGGTGGCGTCGACGGAGAACACCGAAGTCTCTCAGGCTAACAGCACAGAGAATTTGCAATTTCCAAGGCCTATACTACATATCACTTTATAAATTCGACAATATAGTTGATTTTATTGCCATGATCATCTCTCCCTGTGACGGTGGGAGATGAAAATTGCGTTGAAAGATCTCGCCGCAACGAAAAAACGACTGATTGCCACTACAACCCTCAAATCATATGTGTGGTACCCTCTCCCTCATCTCCAACTGTCTGGTGGCACATTATTGATATTGAACAGACAGATTAATTAATTAAAATGATCATGAGAGTCTCTTTGCATGGTAATTTTTTTTTCTTGCAATCGGATTACACTCGCCAGGTAAATGCTACACACGGTTCTATGACGTCTCTGAAGGCTTCCTCTGATACCAGAATGGGTGGTAACAATAGTCAAAGATCTGAAGATATCGAACTAATTGCGTCCTGTCTGTCAGTTGTCTTGTCATGCTGGTGGAAGTAAGTTACTTAGAATCCTGGTATACCGCTCCCTAACTAACCCTGCTGACGCTTGTTGGTCTGTCGGGGGTTATAGGAAGTTTCACACTCTTCTCCACCCATACGACGCCTCCGCCAACGGACTGGATGTGAACTGCTGCCACCAGTTCGTGTACCTATAGCGCTTCTGGCTGACAACCGACTGCTCACCAGACTGGTGTCAATGATTCCAGATTCGCAAGAGTTGTACTATCCTTCTCAGGACTGTACGATGGGGTAAATACCAGGATGTTGAACAATAATCCTCCCCTCGTCCATCCTGACAACCGAAACGTTCTGAGATGTATTTTCGAAACATCCCAGAAAGGTTGATGCAATAAGCAATAACAAACTTCCCGTCTACTGACCGACACATCCCAAACGTATACGAGTCTGCAGACTTAGGTTTCCGTCAGAATACAGCCCTATCGAAGCGTTCATACTGGCTACCGCAAAATTACTGGTGCCTGCTTCGAGGACTCAAATGGAAATCCCTGTAGGGAAGACAATGTTTTTTTCGAGGAACACTATTAGGAACCAGCATTGGAAGCTGATTGCAGAAGGATTCTATTGCCGCCGGCGTACATTTCGCATAAGGACCATTAAGATAACATGTTAGAAATTATCTCTCATAGGGAGCTGAAAGAACCAGAGGTTGTAGAGAGTTTCAGAGAGAGTGTTAAAGAAATGACTAACACGAACAGGGAAACGAAATACAGTACAAAAAGAATGGGTAGCTTTGAGACATGAAATAGCCAAGGTGGCATAGGATCAAGTAGGTAAAAAGACGAGGGCCAGTAGAAATCCTTGGGTAACAGATGAGATATTAAATTTAATTGATTAAAGGGGAAGTTATAAAAGTGCAGTAAAAGAAGCAGGCAAAAAGGAGTACAAACATGTCAAAAATGAGATCGAAAGGAAGTGCAAAATGGCTAAGCAGGCTGGCTAGAGGAAAAATGTAAGGATGTAGAGGTATATATCACTAGGGGTAAGATAGATACTGCCTACAGGAAAATTAAAGAGACCTTTGGAGAAAAGATAATCACCTGTATGAATATTAAGAGCTCAGACGGAAAACCAGTCCTAAGCAAATGATAGAAAGATGAAAGGAGTACATAGAGGGCGATGTACTAGAGGGCAATATTATGAAATGGACGTAGATGAAGATGAGATGGGAGATGTGATACTGCTTGAAGAATTTGACACAGCACTGAAGGGTCTAACTCGAAACGAATCCCCGGAAACCGGAAATTTGTGGTAAGTTCCTATAGGACCAAACTGCTGAGGTCATCATTACCTAGGCTTACACACTACGTACTTTAACTTAAACTAACTTTCGCTAAGGACAACACATACACCCATGGCCGAGTGAGGACTCGAACCGCTGACAATGGGAGTCGTGCGAATCGTGGCAAGGCGCCTCAGATCGCGAAGCTACCCCGCGCAGCAAGGCCCCAGGAGCTGACAACATACCGTTACAATTACCGATAGCCTTGGAAGAGCCATCCATGACAGATCTCTACCACTTGCTGAGCAAGGTGTATGACACGAGCGAAATACCATCAGACTTCAAGAAGAATATAGTAATTCCAGTCCCAAACAAAGCAGGTGTTGACAGGTGTGAACATTACCCTACTATGAGATTAATAAGTCATGTCTGCAAAATAAAAAATGGTTCAAATGGCTCTGAGCACTATGGGACTTAACACCTGAGGTCATCAGTTCCCTATAACTTAGAACTACTTTAACCTAACTAACCTAAGGACATCACACACATCCACGGCCGAGGCACGATTCGAACCTGCGACCGTAGCGGTCACGCGGTTCCAGACTGAAGCGCCTAGAACCCCTCGGCCACACCGGCCGGCCTGCAAAATACTAACACGAATTCTTTACAAACGAATGAAAAAAACTGATAGTAGCCGACCTCGGTGGGGATCAGTTCGGATTCCGTAGACATGTTGGAACACGCGAGGTAACACTGACCCTACGACTTATCTTCGAAGAAATATTCAGGAAAGGCAAACCTACGTTTGTAGCATGTGTAGATTTAGAGAAAGCTTTCGACAATGTTGATTGGAATACTCTCTTTCAAATTCTGAAGGTGGCTGGGGTAAAATACAGGGATAGAATAACTATTTATTATTTGTACAGCAACCAGATGTCAATTATAAGAATTGAAGGGCACGATAGGGAAGCAGTGGCCGAGAATGGAGTGAAACAGTGTTGTAGCCTACCCCTGACAGTATTCAGTCTTCCTACTGATCAAGCAGTAAAGAAAACAAAAGACGAGTTTGGAGTAGGAATTAAAGTCCAGGAAGAAGAAATAAAAGCTTTGAAGTCTGTCGATGACATTGTAATTCTGTCAGAGACAGCAAAGGACGTGGAAGAGCAGTTAAGCGGAACCGACAGTGTCTTGAAAGGAGGATATAAGATGAGGATCAACAAAAGCAAAACGAGGATAATGGAATATAGTCGAATTACATCGGGAGGGGGGGGGGGGGGGTTGCTGAGGGAATTAGATTAGGAAATGAGACACTTACAGTAGTACATGAGTCCTGCTATTTGGGGAGCAAAGTAACTGATGATGGTCGAAGTTGAGAGGATATAAAAGGTAGACTGGCAATGGCAAGGAAAGCGTTTCAGAAGAAGAGAAATTGGTTAACATCGAGTAAAGATTTAAGTGTGAGGAAGTCTTTCCTGAAAGTATTTGTATGGAGTGTAGCCATGTATGGAGGTGAAACATGGACGAGCAATAGTTTAGGCAAGAAGAGAGCAGAAGCTTTCGAGATGTGGTGCTACAGAAGAATGCTGAAAATTAAATGGGTAGATCACGTAACTAATGAGGAGGTACTGAATAGAATTGGGGAGGATTTTGTGGCACAATTTAAGTAGAAGAAGGGCTCGGTTGGTAGGACACATTCTGAGGCATCACGTATTGGAGGGAAGTGTGGAGGGTAAAAATGATAGTGGGAGACCATGAGATGAATACACTAAGCAGATTTGGAAGGATGTAGGTTGCAACAGTTTCTCGGCGACAAAGAAGCTTACACAGTATAGAGTAGCATCGAGAGCTGCATCAAACCAATCTCTGTACTGAAGACCGCAACAACAACAACAACAACAACAACAGGGAGGTATATATTTCCCTCGTTCTAGGTGTGAGTGGAGTAGGAAAGGAAATCATTAATAGTGGTACAGGCTACCATCCACCACACAACGTACGGTGGCTTGCGAAGTAACCATATACACTCATGCTCATAAATAAAGGATAATGCTGATACATGGTGAAACAAGGCACTGGTGGGCGGGTTGTGGGTTTAAATCACCTCGGGGTATGACCATGCAGTGCATTTGACCTGCGGTCATCTCACGGTGGCGCAGGCAGCAGTCCACACACGCAGAGGTGTGTTGGTGCATGTCAGAATACGGTGCAGCCAGTAAGTGTGCAGACGTTTTCAGACGTGCTTATGGTGACTGTGTGTTGAAAATGGTACAAAGAACACATATTGATACCGTTATGAACGATAGAATACTAGAGCGACTGGAGGCTGGTCAAATACAGCAGGTTACAGCACGGGCCCTCCATGTGACACAAAGTGTGATCTCAAAATTATGGTAACGATTCCAGCAGACAGGAAACTTGTCCAGGCGTTACAGTACGGAACGTCCACAGTGTAAAACACCACAAGAAGACTGATATCTCACCATCAGTGCCCGCAGACGATCACGGGGTACTGCAGGTGTCCTTGCTCGGGACCTACCCCAGCCACTGGAATAGTTGTATCCAGACACACAATCTACAGACGACTGAACAGACATGGTTTGTACGCTCGGAGACCTGAAAGGTGCATTCCACTAACCCCTGTCACAGGAGAGCCCGTAAAGCCTGATGTCAAGAACACAGTACATGGTCATTGGAACAGTGGTCTCAAGTTATGGTCACAGACGAGTCCAGGTGTAGTCTGAACAGTGATTTTCGCCGGGTTTTCATGTGGCGTGAACCAGGATTCAGATGTTTGTTGTTGTGGTCTTCAGTCTTGAGCCTGGTTTGATGCAGCTCTCCATGCTACTCTATCCTGTGCAAGCTTCTTCATCTCCCAGTACTTACTGCAACCTACATCCTTCTGAATCTGCTTAGTATATTCATCTCTTGGTCTCCCTCTACGAATTTTACCCTCCACCCTGCCCTCCAATGCTAAATTTGTGATCCTTTGATGCCTCAGAACATGTCCTACCAACCGATTCCTTCTTCTTGTCAAGTTGTGCCACAAACTCCTCTTCTCCCCAATTCTATTCAATACCTCCTCATTAGTTATCTGATCTACCCATCTAATCTTCAGCATTCTTCTGTAGCACCACATTTCGAAAGCTTCTATTCTCTTCGTGTCCAAACTATTTATCGTCCACGTTTCACTTCCATGCATGGCTACACTCCATATAAATACTTTCAGAAACTACTTCCTGACACTTAAATCAATACTCGATGTTAATAAATTTCTCTTCTTCAGAAAGGCTTTCCTTGCCATTGCCAGTCTACATTTTATATCCTCTCTACTTCGACCATCATCAGTTATTTTGCTCACCAAATAGCAAAACTCATCTACGGCTTTAAGTGTCTCATTTCCTAATCTAATTCCCTCAGCATCACCCGACTTAATTCGCCTACATTCCATTATCCTCGTTTTGCTTTTGTTGATGTTCATCTTATATCCTCCTTTCAGGACACTTTCCATTCCGTTCAGCTGCTCGTCCAGGTCCTTTGCTGTCTCTGACTGAATTACAATGTCATCGGCGAACCTCAAAGTTTTTATTTCTTCTCCATGGATTTTAATACCTAGTCCGAATTTTTCTTTTGTTTCCTTTACTGCTTGCTCAATATATAGATTGAATAACATCGGGGAGAGGCTACAACCCTGTCTCACTCCCTTCCCAACCACTACTTCCCTTTCATGCCCCTCGACTACTATAACTGCCATCTGGTTTCTGTACAAATTGTAAATAGCCTTTCGCTCCCTGTATTTTACCCCAGCCACCTTCAGAATTTGAAAGAGAGTATTCCAATCAACATTGTCAAAAGCTTTCTCTAAGTCTACAAATGCTAGAAATGTAGGTTTGCCTTTCCTTAATCTATTTTCTAATATAAGTCGTAGGGTCAGTACTGCCTCACGTGTTCCAAAATTTCTACGGAATCCAAACTGATCTTCCCCGAGGTCGGCTTCTACCAGTTTTTCCATTCGTCTGTAAAGAATTCGTGTTAGTATTTTGCAGCTGTGACTTATTAAACTGATAGTTCTGTAATTTTCACATTTATCAACAACTGTTTTCTTTGGGATTGGAATTATTATATTCTTCTTGAAGTCTGAGGGTATTTAACCTGCATCATACATCTTTCTCACCAGATTGTAGAGTTTTGTCAGGACTGGCTCTCCCAAGGCTGTCAGTAGTTCCAATGGAATGTTGTCTACTCCCGGGGCCTTGTTTCGACGCAGGTCTTTCAGTGCTCTGTCAAACTCTTCACGCAGTATCGTCTCTCCCATTTCATCTTCATCTACATCCTCTTCCATTACCATAATATTGTCCTCAAGTACATCGCCCTTGTATAGACACTCTATATACTCCTTCCACCTTTCTGCTTTCCCTTCTTTGCTTAGAACTGGGTTTCCATCTGAGCTCTTGATATTCATACAAGTGGCTCTCTTTTCTCTAAAGGTCTCTTTAATTTTCCTGTAGGCACTGTCTATCTTACCCCTAGTGAGATAAGCCTCTACATCCTTCCATTTGTCCTCTAGCCATCCCTGCTTAGCCATTTTGCACTTCCTGTCGATCTCATTTTTGAGACGTTTGTACTCCTTTTTGCCTGTTTCATTTACTGCGTTTTTATATTTTCTCCTTTCATCAATTAAATTCAATATTTCTTCTGTTACCCAAGGTTTTCTAGCAGCCCTCGTCTTTTTACCTACTTGATCCTCTGCTGCCTTCACTACTTCATTCCTCAAAGCTACCCATTCTTCTTCTACTTTATTTCTTTCCCCCATTCCTGTCAATTGTTCCCTTATGCTGTTCCTGAAACGCTGTACAACCTCTGGTTTAGTCAGTTTATCCAGGTCCCATCTCCTTAAATTCCCACCTTTTTTCAGTTTCTTCAATTTTAATCTGCAGTTCATAACCGATAGATTGTGGTCAGAGTCCACATCTGCCCCTGGAAATGTCTTACAATTTAAAACCTGGTTCCTAAATCTCTGTCTTACCATTATATAATCTATCTGATACCTTTTAGTATCTCCAGGATTCTTCCATGTATACTACCTTCTTTTATGATTCTTGATCCAAGTGTTAGATATGATTAAGTTATGCTCTGTGCAAAATTCCACCAGACGGCTTCCTCTTTCATTTCTTACCCCCAATCCATATTCACCTACTATGTTTCCTTCTCTTCCTTTTCCTACTCTCGAATTCCACTCACCCATGACTATTAAATTTTCGTCTCCCTCCACTACCTGAATAATTTCTTTTATCTCATCATACATTTCATCAATGTCTTCGTCATCCGCAGAGCTGGTTGGCATATAAACTTGTACTGCTGTAGTAGGCATGGGCTTCGTGTCTATCTTGGCCACACTAATGCGTTCACTATGCTGTTTGTAGTAGCTTACCCGCACTCATATTTTTTTATTCATTATTAAACCTACTCTTGCATTACCCCTATTTGATTTTGTATTTATAACCCTTTATTCACCAGACCAAAAGTCTTGTTCCTCCTGCCACCGATCTTCACTAATTCCCACTTTATCTAAGTTTAGCCTATCCATTTCCCTTTTTAAATTTTCTAACCTACCTGCCCGATTAAGGGATCTGACATTCCACGCTCCGATCCGTAGATCGCAAGTTTTCTTTCTCCTGATAACGACGTCCTCTTGAGTAGTCCCCGCCCGGAGATCCGAATGGGGGACTATTTTACCTCCGGAATATTTTACCCAAGAGGACGCCATCATCATTTAATCATACAGTAGAGCTGCATGCCCTCAGGAAAAGTTACGGTTGTAGTTTCTCCTTGCTTTCAGCCGTTCGCAGTACCAGCACAGCAAGGCTGTTTTGGTTAGTGTTACAAGGCCAGATCAGTCAATCATCCAGACTGTTGCCCCTGCAACTACTGAAAAGGCTGCTGCCCCTCTTCAGGAACCACACGTTTGTCTGGTCTCTCAACAGATACCCCTCCGCTGTGGTTGCACCTGCGGTACGGCCATCTGTATCGCTGAGGCACGCAAGCCTCCCCACCAACGGCAAGATCCATGGTTCATGGGGCGAGGCAGGAACCAGGTACCAACCCCTTAATGTCCCTGAAAGGGACCTGTATGGAGGTCGTGGTTTGATGGTGTGAGGTGGGATTATGATTGGTGCACGTACACCCCTGCATGTCTTTGACAGAGGAAGTGCAACAGGTCAGGTGTATCGGGACGTCATTTTGCACCAGTTTATCTGCCTTTTCAGGGATGCAGTGGGTCCCACCTTCCTCCTGATGTATGATAACACGCGGCCCCACCGAGCTGCTATCTTGGAGGAGTACCTTGAAACAGAAGATATCAGGCGAATGGAGTGGCCTGCCTGGTCTCCAGACCTAAACCCCTTCAAGCACGTCTGGGACGCTCTCGGTCGACGTATCGCTGCACGTCTTCAAACCCCTACGACACTTCAGCAGCTCCGACAGGCACTGGTGCAAGAATGGGAGGCTATACCCTAGCAGGTGCTCGACCACCTGATCCAGAGTATACCAATCCGTTGTGCGGCCTGTGTATGTGTGCATGTTGATCATACCCCATATTGATATCGGGGTGCATGCGCAGGAAACAGTGGAGTTTTGTAGAACATGTGTTTCGGGACGGTTTTCTCAACTTATCACCAATACCATGGACTTACAGATTTGTGTCGTGTGTGTTCCCTATGTGCCCATGCTATTAGCGCCAGTTTTGTGTAGTGCCACGTTGTGTGGCACCACATTCTGCAATTATCCTTAATTTATGAGCATAAGTGTAGATGAAAATAGTAAATTTAGTGTCTCTATTAAGATGTTAGTCCATCCATTTATAGGTACACAAAACTCACTGAAGAATGTTGTCTCTTATTTATGTAGAAAACAAAAGACGGAACTTCTGCTGGTGATTGTGTCTCTGAAGAAACATTATTATCTCCTAATTTTCTCATTGCCGTCACTTTGCGGGACTTATGTGAGAGGTTGTAATATGTCTGCCCACAATACTTAGAAGAAACGGTATAGAGCTCACTAATCAACTCCCCTTTCGTTAGCCTGCCAGAGTGGCCGAGTGGTTCTAGGCGCTACAGTCTGTAACCGCGCGACCGCTACGGTCGCAGGTTCGAATCCTGCCTCAGGCATGGATGTGTGTGATGTCCTTAGGTTAGTTAGGTTTAAGTAGTTCTAAGTTCTAGGGGACTGATGACCTCAGAAGTTAAGTCCCATAGTGCTCAGAGCCATTTGAACCATTCTGAACCCCTTTCGTTAGAATATAGCTTACCTCACGAATCTTCCAGTATTCGATATATAGCATTTGAATCCACCTGATATTGAAGAGTAAGAGATTTTCCCCGCCAAGCTACCTACTCCTGCTAATTCTCTCGAAATTCCATCACGATCCGATAACACGCTCCATTAGTTAGAAGGCTGGCAGGCAGAGAGCTATCACAACGAGAGGAGTAGCACAGCAGCACACAGATGGAAGTTCACAACCATGCAGAGTAAACGGGAACTGCACACAGAAGTTCAGAATCATAACACCTACAGTTCGTAGATATCGAATGACCATCTATAAATATCACTCTGTACATGTCGTAATCTCCTTATCGTTTTCCTATGATTACCACAGGCTCGTGATGCCAATTTAGGAGCTACTCGACCAAATAGAAGCGGCTCCGGTCAAAGAAAATCATCATAACGACCGGGAGAGCGGTGTGGTGACCACACGCCCCTCCTATCCGCATCCTCATCTGAGGATGACACGGCGGTCGGATGGTCCCGACGGGCCACTCGTGGTCTGATGACGGAGTTATATGATTACCACGCCAGAAATACGACAGTGTAATGGTGACAGAGTCTTCATTGACACTACAATACCTCTCTCTCTCCACCATCCAACGGAGTGAAACTACAAACTACAAAAATCTCGTTAACGTTACCTGATAGGGAGCTCAGTAAGATTTTAGTACATTTTTCTCTTCCGATATATCAGGGAAATAAATGCCATCTGCATGTGGACATGTGTGGTGATCCCATCAAATATACATGTATCGGTTCACTGGAGCAGGCGACCGTTGATGGAAGTCGCTTCCATGGGCCTGTGTAAAGATTTGTCGCCTGTACTAGAGGAAGACCACATCGACTGTCAGCCACAAGGAGAGGATTCTTGTGTTTTTATTTCATAACCAGTTTGACATTTCTTTTTTTGTTTTTTGTTTTCTGTGACACATCGAAACAGTGTATGACTACAGCTGTGTACACAACCACTCATTTAGTTTTTCTACCATGATTTCGAGGTCTGTGTCAGGTGCTAAGTGGACATTAATACGTTTCGATCCGTTGGGTCTCACAGAAATTAGGACATCGCATGGTGTAAACTGTGCTGCTCTCACTACACACAGGATGGTTGAAATAAAAGACAGAGGCGGTGTTACGTATCGACAGAAATTTGGAAGACAGCGCAATATATGGAAACTGTTAGAGTTTACAGCATTGTGGAGCGTTTCCAAACACTTGTCTGAAAGTGATAACCTACACATTTAATATCCGTGACGGCGTAACGGATGTCTCGGAGTTCCATTTTGCAGAGACCGAGAGCATTGATTCCTCGTACTGCAGTCATGTAGGCGAGCACTGTTTCGGTGTTGGCCATCCCCGGGACGTGTTGCTCCCACCAAGACTCTCATCATGTCAAAAATGTGGTGTCAGTCAATCATTTTGTGGTAATCAACAGCATACCAGTGGGCGGATGGGATAGAAAAGACACCATAGGTATGGGATGATGTACTGTAATAAGCACCACAGTTGATAGTGCGATGAGTTTCAGCAATTTTACCAGCTTTTCCGTAATTTCAGCGCCGACAAATGACACGGCTGCATGCGTCCCAGCTTCCTTATCATCATTAAACCACCCCTCCACTACTTTTCGAATACCATATACTAGATTGCCAATGTAGATATGTGACCATGCAGTATGCTCATTCACTGTTAACTCTAAGACATACACACCAAAGTATACCAGACAGCCGCCTATATCGATGCAGTTAGGTTATCTACATATTTCTAGCACTGCGATCGTAGTGCAGAATTTACGATTACGATGAGCATCTTTCCATATGTGGATGTGAGTCATAGAATATTCTCGAATTCGTAGGACAAACTTGGATATTGAAAGATCTACCCTTATATATTTTGACCAACGCTCAATGCAACAGTGTCTTCGATTTAATTTGCAACTGACCAGGCGTAGGAGGATACCATACTCACTATATTTCACGTCTCCTGAAGGCTGTCTGCAGCTGCTATTCAGTGAAGACTGTTGAGCAGCAGTCTTATTCACGGCACCCCGGCACCCATCCAAGAGTACAAGGTCGCTCCAGAGGCGTACATATCAAGGAGGTTAGCACACCTTGTCGGTGTGTACTCGATATGAAAGTGTTGTGTTGACACAACGGATGGTTAAGAAGAAACTTGAGGTTATGCATGATGGGGTTCCAGACAGACCGAGTTTGAAGCATTTTACGTAAATCAACCGTGCTATCAATTCTGACATTGGCGGCCGAAGACTTCCGGCATAAGAAGTCAGCCTCATTCTGCCAACGGCCTTGTCAAAGAGGGCGGAGGAGCGGATAGAGGTTCAGGGCACTCTCTTGTCCTAGGGGTGGGAAATTGCCCCTAAAGGCGGAAGAATCAGCAATGATCAACGACATGAGGATGCAGAAGGCAATGGAAACCACTGCATTAAAGACACGTAACGTGTATCCACAGGACATGTGGCCTGTAATTGAAGAAGTGTCATGATGATCTCTCCATTGGCAAAAGATTCCGGAATAGTCCCCATTCGGATCTTCGGGAGGGGACTGCCAAGAGGGAGGTTACCATGAGAAAAAGATTGAATAATCAACGAAAGGATAACGTTCTACGAGTCGGGGCGTGGAATGTCAGAAGCTTGAACGTGGTAGGGAAACTAGAAAAGCTGAAAAGGGAAATGCAAAGGCTCAATCTAGATATAGTGGGGGTCAGTGAAGTGAAGTGGAAGGAAGACAAGGATTTCTGGACAGATGAGTATCGGGTAATATCAACAGCATCAGAAAATGGTATAACAGGTGTAGGATTCGTTATGAATAGGAAGGTAGGGCAGAGGGTGTGTTACTGTGAACAGCTCAGTGACCGGGTTGTTCTAATCAGAATCGACAGCAGACCAACACCGGCAACGATAGTTCAGGTATACACGCCGACGTCGGAAGCCGAAGATGAACAGATAGAGAAAGTGTATGAGCATATTGAAAGGGTAATGCAGTATGTAAAGGGGGACGAAAATCTAATAGTCATGGGCGACTGGAATGCAGTTGTAGGGGAAGGAGTAGAAGAAAAGGTTACAGGAGAATATGGGCTTGGGACAAGGAATGAAAGAGGAGAAAGACTAATTGAGTTCTGTAACAAGTTTCAGCTAGTAATAGCGAATACCCTGTTCAAGAATCACAAGAGGAGGAGGTATTCTTGGAAAAGGCCGGGAGATACGGGAAGATTTCAATTAGATTACATCATGGCCAGACAGAGATTCCGAAATCAGATACTGGATTGTAAGGCGTACCCAGGAGCAGATATAGACTCAGATCAAAATATAGTAGTGATGAAGAGTAGGCTGAAGTTCAAGACATTAGTCAGGAAGAATCAATACGCAAAGAAGTGGGATACGGAAGTACTAAGGAATGACGAGATGCGTTTGAAGTTCTCTAACGCTATAGATACAGCAATAAGGAATAGCACAGTTGGCAGTACAGTTGAAGAGGAATTGACATCTCTAAAAAGAGCCATCACAGAAGTTGGGAAGAAAAACATAGGTACAAAGAAGGTAGCTGCGAAGAAACGATGGGTAACAGAAGAAATACTTCAGTTGATTGATGAAAGGAGGAAGTACATACATCTTCCGGGAAAATCAAGAATACAGAAATACAAGTCGCTGAGGAATGAAATAAATAGGAAGTGCAGGGAAGCTAAGACGAAATGGCTGCAGGAAAAATATGAAGACATCGAAAAGGATATAATTGTCGGAAGGACAGACTCAGCATAGAGAAAAGTCAAAACAACTTTTGGTGACATTAAAAGCAACGGTGGTAACATTAAGAGTGCAACGGGAATTCCACTGTTAAATGCAGAGGAGAGAGCAGATAGGTGGAAAGATACATTGAAAGCCTCTATGAGAGTGAAGATTTGTCTGATGTGATAGAAGAAGAAACAGGAGTCGATTTAGAAGAGATAGGGGATCCAGTATTAGAATCGGAATTTGAAAGAGGTTTGGAGGACTTACGGTAAAATAAGGCAGAAGGGATAGATAACATTCCATCAGAATTTCTAAAATCATTGCGGGAAGTGGCAGCAAAACGACTATTCACGTTGGCGTGTAGAATATATGTCTGGCGATATACCATCTGACTTTCGGAAAAGCATCATCAACACAATTCCAAAGATGGCAAGAGCTGACAAGTGCGAGAATTATCGCACAATCAGCTTAACAGCTCATGCATCGAAGCTGCTTACAAGAATAATACACAGAAGAATGGAAAAGAAAATTGAGAATGCGCTAGGTGAAGATCAGTTTGGCTTTAGAAAAAGTAAAGGGACGAGAGAGGCAATTCTGACGTTACTTTCATAGGATCTGTCGACCTGGAAAAAGCGTTCGACAGTATAAAATGGTGCAAGCTGTTAGAGATTCTGAAAAAAGTAGGGGTAAGCCATAGGGAGAGACGGGTCATATACAATATGTACAACAACCAAGAGGGAATAAGAAGAGTGGACGATCAAGAACGAAGTGCTCGTACTAAGAAGGGTGTAAGACAAGGCTGTAGCCTTTCGCCCCTGCTCTTCAATTTGTACATCGAGGAAGCAATGATGGAAATAAAAGAAAGTTTCAGGAGTGGAATTAAAGTACAAGGTGAAAGGATGTCAATGATACGATTCGCTGATGACATTGCTATCCTGAGTGAATGTGAAGAAGAATTAAATGATCTGCTGAACGGAATGAACAGTCTAATGAGTACACAGTATGGTTTGAGAGTAAATCGGAGAAAGACGAAGGTAATGAGAAGTAGTAGAAATGAGAACAGCGAGAAACTTAACATCAGGATTGATGGTCACGAAGTCAATGGTTAAGGAATTCTGCTACCTATGCAGTAAAATAACCAATGACGGACGGAGCCAGGAGGACATCAAAAGCAGACTCGCTATGGCAAAAAAGGCATTTCTGGCCAAGAGAAGTCTACTAATATCAAAGAGAAGTCTACTAATATCAAATACCGCCCTTAATTTGAGGAAGAAATTTCTGAGGATGTACGTCTGGAGTACAGCATTGTATGGTAGTGAAACATGGACTGTGGGAAAACCGGAACAGAAGAGAATCGAAGCATTTGAGATGTGGTGCTATAGACGAATGTTGAAAATTAGGTGGACTGATAAGGTAAGGAACGAGGAGGTTCTACGCAGAATCGGAGAGGAAAGGAATATGTGGAAAACACCGATAAGGAGAAGGGACAGGATGATAGGACATCTGCTAAGACATGAGGGAATGACTTCCATGGTACTAGAGGGAGCTGCAGAGGGCAAAAACTGTAGAGGAGGACAGAGATTGGAATACGTCAAGCAAATAATTGAGGACGTAGGTTGCAAGTGCTACTCTGAGATGAAGAGGTTAGCACAGGAAAGGAATTCGTGGCGGGCCGCATCAAACCAGTCAGTAGACTGATGACAAAAAAAAAAAAAAAGAAAAAAATCAATTCTGAATTATTGTTCTAGTTTCTGAAGTTAGTACCAAGAAGGTAATGGAAAGAGAGAAATGACTGTAGAATGCAGACACGTGCACCTCTAAGACCACAAGGTCCTGCGCTTAAACACGCTATAATGTTTAAGCCATATTAGTCATGTGGAGGGCAATGCTCTTAATAGTCTAATGCGGGGCACATACGTCCAACATTTGACATACATTCACCCTGCAAGTTTCCTATCCCACTCACTACGGTGACAAACTTTGAGATCATAAAACTATTTTCTTCTGTAACAAAGAAAGACATAGATTCTCTGTGATACAAGCACAATATATTTTCCCGCAGTGTATAGCGCCCAGTACGTTTCCGTAATTATTTTACGCTCGCATCAGTCCTATAAAATGATCGCCAGCAGTGGACAATGCATGTTATGAGGAAACAGACAGATGTTTAGCAGCGGTGTCTGACGTCTGAAATTACTATCTCCATAAACAGGGCAAATGCACTAACTCCATAAACAGGACAACTGTCAAGCAAATGTACCGACACAGAGCTCACATTACCGCGGAAATCTCTGTCGGTGACTTAGAAAATGATTACATCATCTACTTAGTAACCATTAATCCTTGTGTTAAGTTTCTCGCTGTTCTCATTTCTGCTACTTCTCATTGCCTTCTTCTTTCTTCGATTTATTCTCAATCCATATTCTGTACTCACTAGACTGTTCACTTCGTTTAGCAGTTCATGTAATTCTTCTTCACGTTCATTCAGGATAGCAATGTCATAAGCGAATCAAATCTATCCTTTCACCTTGAAATTTAATTCCACTCTTGAACCTTTCTTTTATTTCCATCATTGCTCCTTCGATGTAGAGATTGAACAGTAGGGGCGAAAGACTACATCCCTGTCCTACATCCTTTTTAATACGAGCCTTTCGTTTTTGGTCGTCCACTCTTATTATTCCCTCTTGGCTCTTGTACATATTGTATATTACACAACTCTCCCTATAGTTTACCCCTATTTTGCTCTGAATTTCGAACATCTTGCACCATTTTACATTGTCGAATGCTTTTTACAGGTTGACAAATGCTATGAACGTGTCTTGATTTTTCTTTAGTCTTGCTTCCATTATCAACTGCAACGTCAGAACTGCCTCTCTGATGCCTTTACCACAACTAATGTCAAACTGGTCGTCATCTAAGACAACTTCAATTTTCTTTCCCATTTTCCTGTATATTATTCTTGTCAGCAAATTGGATGCAGGAGCTGTTGAGTTGACTGTGCGATAATTATTGCACTTGTCAGCTCTTGCTGTCTCTGGAATTGTGTGGATGATATTTTTCCGAAAGTCAGGTTTTATCTCTCCAGGCTCATAAATTCTACACAGCAACGCAAATGGTCGTTTTGTTCACACATCCCCCAATGATTTGAGATATTCTGATAGAATATTATATATCCCTTCTGCCTTATTTGATCTTAAGTCCTCGAAAGCTCTTTCAAATTCTGTTTCTAATACCGGATCCCCTATCTCTTCTAAATCGACTCCTGTGTCTTCTATTACATCAGACACATCTTATCCCTCATAGAGACCTTCAATGTATTCTTTCCACGAATCCGAGTTCTCCTCTGCATTTAGCAGTGGAATTCCGATTCCACTTGCTTTTAATTTCACTGAAGGCGGTTTTGACTTTCCTATACCTCGGGCATGGATGTTTGTGATGTCCTTAGGTTAGTTAGGTTTAACTAGTTCTAAGTTCTAGGGGACTAATGACCTCAGCAGTTGAGTCCCATAGTGCTCAGAGCCATTTGAACCATTTGACTTTCCTATATGCTGAGTCAGTACTTCAGACAATAATTTCTTTTTCGATTTCTTCACATTTTTCATGCAGCCATTACATCTTAGCTATCCTGTTCTTCCTGTTTATAACATTCCTTAGCGACTTGTATTTCTGTATTCCTGAATCCGCTGAACATTATTGTACTTCCTTCTTTCATTGATCAACTGAAGTATTTCTTGTGTTTCCCACGGTTTCTCCCCAGTTACCTTCTTTGTAGCTTCTGTGAATACCATTTTTAGACATGTCCATTTCTCTTTGGTTGTACTGAGCTATTCCCTATTACTGTATCTACAGCCTTAGTGAACTTCAAGCGTATCTCGCCAGTCCTTGGTACTGCCGTATTCCACTTCTTTCATACTGATTCTTCCTTACTAATTTCTTAAACTTCAGCCTGCTCTTCATCACTACTGCATTTTGATCTCAACCTTTATCTGTTCCTGGGTACGCCTTACAATCCAGTAACGGATTTAGGAATCTCTGTTTGACCATGATGCAATCTAGCTGAAATCTTCCTTTATCATTCGGCCGTTTCCTAGTATACCTCTTCCTCTTGTGGTTCTTGAACAGAGTATTTGCTATTATTAGCTGCAACTTCTTAGAAAACTCAGTTAGTCGTCTCTCTCATTCCTTGTCTGAAGCCCATATTTTCCAGTGGCCTTTTCTTCTGCTTCTTCCCCTACAAATGCATTCCAGTCCCCCATGACTATTAGATTTTCATTTCCATTTAAGTACTGTGTTACCCTTTCAATATCCTTACATACTTTCTCTTTATCTTCACCTGCAGCTTGCAACGTCGGCATATACACCTGAACTGTCGTTGTCGATGTTGATTTGCTGTCGATTGTGACAGGCAACCCTATGTAACACACTGTCTTCCCTCCTTTCTATTCATAACGAATCCATTATACAATTTTCTGTGCATGATGATATTACGCAATACTCATCTGAACAGAAGTCTTTGTCTTCTTTCCATTTCACTTCACAGACGCCCACTGTATCTAGATTGAGCCTTTGCATTTCGCTTTTCAGATTTTCTAGCTTTCCTGCCGCGTTAGAGCTTCTGACATACGAAGCCCCGACTCGTAGAACGTTATCCCTTATTTGATTATTGAATATTTTTCTCATGGTCATCTCCCCCTCGGCAGTCACCTCCCGGAGATCCGAACGGGGGACTATTCCGGAATGGAGAGATCAACTACAGGCCACATATCCTGTGCATACACGATGTGTATCTTTAATGCAGTGGTTCCCATTGCCTTCTGCATACCCACACCGGCCATCGCTAATTCTTCCACCCCAGTGGCAAGAGATTGCCCTGAAACTCTGTCCGCTCCTCCGCCCTCTTTGACAAGACCTCTGGCAGAATGAGGGTGACTTCTTACGCCGGAAGTCTTCGGCAGCCAATGTTGATTATTAATCAAAATTTAAGCGGTGGCGGGTTTCGAACCTAGGAGCTGGACGTTTTGATTATTAATCAAAGACGCTACCACAAGACTCCCCAGAACACACAGCGTGAATTTTTCTCTCTTTCCAGTATAAGAAGCCAAAGTGTTCCAAAAACAGCTATTGCCACAGTATTGCCACTACAATCACTGTCCTATCCTTCCTGTAAATTCCAACTGCGATTCTGTCATTAAAACACTAATTTGTCCCATCGTCTCATACACAAATGAAATGTGACGAGGCAGAACGACTAGCCATCTGTCAGAATAAAAGCATACGTCATCCTGTCGCATGCCATGCGTGACAAATCAGGGGACTGGTCAGTCAACTACCCGTACTTCAACTTCAGTGTGGGGTCTTACGTCACACTGTAGATATATGCCATTTCTGATTTTGGCCATTGTTTGCCAGTCTTGCCAGATGCAGATGAGCCTTCAGCAGTTGGGAAATCAGTGCTGTTCTCAAATGTAATGCTTCCCCACTTCATGATTCCAGGAGTTGCAGAGATATGTGTCTCAATAATCACTATCTTCTATGGATTTTCAATGATTCTTCTATGTACGGACACCTTAGGAGTTATTTCAGGGTCATTCGGAGTAACGAACAGAAGCTAGAGTGAAACTTCCTGGCAGATTAAAACTGTGTGCCCGACCGAGACTCGAACTCGGGACGTTTGCCTTTCGCGGGCAAGTGCTCTACCACTGAGCTACCCAAGCACGACTCACGCCCTGTCCTCACAGCTTTACTTCTGCCAGTACCTCGTCTCCTACCTTCCAAACTTAACAGAAGCTCTCCTGCAGAAGCACTCCTGAAAGAAAGGATATTGCGGAGACATGGCTTCGCCACTGCATGTTTCGCAGGAGAGCTTCTGTAAAGTTTGGAAGGTAGGAGACGAGGTACTGGCAGACGTAAAGCTGTGAGTACCGGGCGTGAGTCGTGCTTCGGTAGCTCAGTGGTAGAGCACTTGCCCGCGAAAGGCAAAGGTCCCGAGTTCGAGTCTCGGTCGGGCACACAGTTTTAATCTGCCAGGAAGTTTCATATCAGCGCACACTCCGCTGCAGAGTGGAAATCTCATTCTAGAAGCTAGAGTCTTCGCCGAACATTGCAGAATGCCGCCCGACGACCCATCTCACTCTGCCACTGCATATACGGTCTCTGTTGTCTGTTGTAGGATGTCAGCAGTATCGCTGCCCGATGTCGCCATCTCGTGCTCAAGTGGTTACCCTTATTGCCTCTGTATCCTGTGGATTTGGGTTCGATTCTCTTGCAGATTGGGCGTTTTCTGCGACAGGGACTGGGTGTTTGTGTTGGCCTCATTATTTCATCTCATCATCATCGACGCGCAGTTCACCGAAGGGCGTCGAATAGGAAGACGTGCAGCAGGCGGCCAGACTAGCCCATATGGAGCATCCCGGCCAGTAATGCCATAGGACCATACTTCATAACTGAAATAACAAACTGTTAATGTATTTTATTGAATGCTTAGACTACAATCATTTTCCTAAACATTTAAAGCAGGATAACTAGTGTCGGTTGGTACTTACAGCCATCTTCAGATTTGTAAACAAATAGAGTAGAAGTAGCCTAAGAAAATTTTGTCCAGTAAAGTAGGATATAAAATGATGTATAAAATCTGAACAAAACATATAAGGAGAGATAACTGCAGTAGTAAAAGGGGATATGTAACAATTCCCTTTAACACTATTGTATGGGTAATATGTTACTACTTTTACGGTGACACATCGTCCACACTGTAAAGAGCGGCGAATAAGCAGTTAAAATTATCATCATTAGCTGCAATCATGCAGTGACGTGTATTCGAATAGTGGGCCAACAAGACAATGACATAATCATCAGTGAGCCACATTGTAATCCTGCCAAAAGAATTTAACACAAAAAAATTTTAAAAAGCTTTTACCTACATCTAAGTAAGTTTCAAACTGTAAAAATAAAGAGGAGATAAAGTTAAAAACTGCAAGTCTGGGAAGGCGAGTTATATAACTGACTGGTAACACGCAGTAAATAAGGGATGGTTACCACACAACTGTTAATTCAAGTCAAAAGCCCAGAAAAAATGTAGCTAAGTCAAACTATAGTGCAGCAAGTGACTGAAGTTGAAATTATAATACAGTGAAGCTGCCTTATACAGTTAACTGGAAACATCCCATATACACTGAAGAGCCAAGGAAACTGGTACACCTGCCTAATATCGTGTAGGGCCCCCGCGAGCACGCAGAAGTGTTGCTACGCGACGTGGCATGGACTCGACTACCGTCTGAAGTAATCCTGGAGGGAACTGGCACTGTGAATCCTGCAGGGCTGTCCATAAATCCGTAGGAGTACGAGGGGGTGGTCCCTTCTGAACAGCAGGTTGTGTGGCCTCCCAGATATGCTCAATAATGATCATGTCTTGGGAGTTTGGTGGCGAGCGGAAGCGTTTAAACTCAGGTCGTGTAGAGTGTCGCGTTGTCCTGCTGGAAATGCGCAAGTCCGTCGGAATGCACAATGGACATCAATGAATGCAGGTGGTCAGACAGATGCTTACGTACGTTTCATCTGTCAGAGTAGTATCTAGAAGTATCAGGGGTCCAAAACTACTGCAACTGCTCACGCCCCACACCATTACAGAGCCTCCGCCAGCTTGTGCAGTCCCCTGCCGACATGCAGGGTCCATGGATTCATGAGGTTGTCTCCATACCCGTACTTGTCCATTTGCTCGATACGATTTGAAACGAGACTCATCCGACCAGACAACATATTTCCAGTCATCAACAGTCCAGTGTAGGTGTTGACGGGCCCAGGCGGGGCGTAAAGATTTGTGTCGTGCAGTCATCAATGGAACACGAGACGGCCTTGGGCTCCGAAAGCCCACATCGATGATGTTTCGTTGAATGGTTCGTACCCTGACCCTTGCTGATGGCCCAGCATTGAAATATGCAGCAATCTGCGAAAGCGTTGCATTTCTGTTACGTTGAACGATTCACTTCGATCGTTGTTGGTCCCGTTCTTGCAGGATCTTTTTTCGGCCGCAGCGATGTCGGAGATGTTTTACCGGATTCCTGATATTCACGGTACACTCGTGAAATGTTCTTACGGGAAAATCCGCACTTCATCGCTACCTCGGTGATGCTGTGTCCCTTCCCTCGTGCGCCGACTACAACACTATGCTCAAACTCACTTAAATCTTAACCTGCCACTGTAGCAGCAGTAACTGAGCAAACAACAACGTCTGACACTTGCTGTCTTATGTAGGCGTTGCCGACCGCAGCGCCGTATTCTGCCTGTTTACATATCTCTGTATTTGAATACGCATGCCTATACCAGTTTCTTTGGCGCTTCAGAATATAAGAGAGAAACCCTACATGACAGTCAAATGATTGAAACGTGAAAGTACAGCATAGCGCTAACAATATAAACAACATACCACAGTCTCGCAAGCACTAACAAATTACTAATACGGTACTGTTAAGTGTATTTGTTACATGCTCACTTCCACTGTTCGAGTTAACTCTCTGTATAATTTGTTCGGCTATTATATTACAGTTTTATATAGTACGCCATTGTACAAAATTTCGTTAGACTACTTCTCCTCTATTCGTCTACAGATCAGAAGATGGTTGAAAAAACAACCGAAACTAATTGTCGTGCTTTTATTGTTCAAGGGAGGAAACTGCGTTCTAGGCATTATATTTCTTTTATTAATTTTTTTTCATGAACTACCTTAAGGCCGCCCTTTACGTCCTGAGAAGGTGAGGTATCACTAATATTTTATTTCGATGCCCAAGAACTCAAGATCTCAAGATCTGAATTCAGCTTCGAGTGTCTGTTGCCCACGCTTCATGATCACATTCTGCTTTTAACTTCTGCATCTGTTGTCATCTGTTTGTTCGTTAGAGACATGTGAAGAATCCTGCAGTCTTCTCGTGGCGCATTCCTGCTCGAAGGATCCGTGCCGACTTTTCTTCGCACACTGTCGCCCTGAGTACATCTCGCGACCACTCATTCTGCAGTCACTGGTTAGAGCCAACTGTCTTTACGATCGGTCGGTATCGTCCTACCATGTTCCTGAATCCAATGATTCGTCCTTTCTCTTAGTATGGCGATAACCTGTACACGCATGCTCTCTGGGTTTGCGATGCTGCAATCTCCAACAGTTGTGATGTACTCACACCATTCTTCACCTGTAGAATAAATCGAGATCACCCATGGAATGACACAGAAACATTCCGCAGACCATAACGCTCCGACGATTACTGTTACGTGTTTCCTTTCTGAGGTTTCTCACCATACACGCCAATGGCCACCTGTCTCGTGGAACATAGAACGTCATTCTTCTGAAAAGGTCACCTGTCGCCCATTAGTGGAAGCGCAGTTGTAGTACTGACGTGCAGATTCCAGCCTTCGTCACCGATGAACAGCAGTTCAAATGGTTCAAATGGCTCTAATTACTATGGAACTTAACATCTGACGTCATCAGTCCCCTAGAACTGAGAACTACTTAAACCTAACTAACCTAAGGACATCACACACATCCATGCCCGAGGCAGGATTCGAACCTGCGACCGTAGCAGCAGCGCGGTTCCGGACTGAAGCGCCTAGAGCTGCTCGGCCACTGCGGCCGGCGCTGAACAGCAGTCGGTTGGGTTCATGAACCAGGCGCTTGCTGCAGAGAGCTTTATGAAGAAACACTTGCAGAACGTTCTTTGTGTATACGTTGTTGGTAGCCCTTGATTGATCTGGGTTGTTAAACAGTTGCACGTCTATTCCCTTGTACAAATCTTCGCAGGCCTGTCTGCTATGGCCCGTGGTGCATCACAGTTGCCTCGGCAACTGTTTCAGACAGCACCATTTTGCTACGCGCACTATACTTTAGCCACGGCGACACGCGAACATTTTATAGACTAAGCCGTTTCAAAAATTCTTTCACCCATGGTCCGAACGGTACTGATTATGTCCTGTTGGATCCCACATAAATCGTTCCGTTTCCACATTATGACAGTGACTGTACTACTTCTTCATGCTTTCCAGGCGATATGTTGACATGTTTAATAATCTGGATCTCTGCCGGATATTCAGCGACTGTACTGTTCGCTTCGCGCACCAAACTTTATACACTAAAGCGCCAAAGAAACTGGCACAGCCATGCGTATTCAAATACAGAGATAGGTAAACAGGCAGAATACGGCGCTGCGGTCGGCAACGCCTCTATAAGACAACAATTGTCTGGCGCTGTTCAGAAAATGGCTCTGAGCACTTAACATCTGAGGTCATCAGTCCCCTAGACTTAGAACTACTTAAACCTAACTAACCTAAGGACATCGCACACATCCATGCCCGTACAAGTTTTCGAACCTCCTATCGTAGCAGCAGCGCGGTTCCGGACTGAAGCGCCTAGAACCGCACGGCCACAACTGTGGCGCAGTTGTTAGACCGGTTACTTCTGCTACAATTCCAGGTTCGGGTTTAAGTGATTTAAGATGTGAGTGAGTTTGAACGTGGTGTTACAGTCGGCGCACGAACGATGGGACGCAACATCAGAGAGGTAGCGATGACGTGGCGGTTTGCAGTACGAACATTTCACGAGTGTATCGTGAATATCAGCAATCCGCTAAAACATCAAATCTCTGACATCGCTGCGGCCGGAAAGAGATTTTGCAAGAACGGAATCAACGACGATTGAAGAGAATCGTTCAACGTGCAGAAGTGCAACCCTTTCGCAGATTGCTGCAGATTTCAGTGCTGGGCCACCAACAAGTGCCAGGGAGGGAAGCATTCAACGAAGTACCATAGTACGGGCTTTTGGAGATGAGGAGACAGGTAGGTCACCGTCGTGTCTGATCACCTGTTCGTTGTGCATTCCGACGGACTTGGGCAATTCTAGTAGGACAATCCGACACCATGCACATCCAGAATTGCCACAGAGTAACTCCAGGGACACTCTTCTGAGTTTAATCACTCCCGCGAGCCACCAAACTGCCCAGACATGAAGATTATTGAGCATATCTGAGATGCCTTGCAACGTGCTCTTGAGAAGAGATCTCCACCAACTAGTACTCCTACGGATTTACGTGAAGCCCTGCAGGACTGACGGTGTCACTTCCCTCCAGAAGTACTTCAGACATTAGGCAGGGGCCCTACACGAAATTAGGCAGGTGTACCAATTTCTATGGCTCTCCGGTATATATTCTCCGTTGCTGGTGGCAACCTGCCGTCTGGGATTGGAGGCTCTGTAATGTTGTGGGGCGTGCACAGTTGGAGTGATATTGGACTCCTGATACGTCTGGATACGACTCTGACAGGTGACACGTACGTAAGCATCCTGTCCAATCACCTGCATCCATTCGTGTTCATTGTGCATTCCGACGGACTTGGGCAATTCCAACGGGATAATGCGACACTAGACACGTCCAGAATTTCTACAGAGTGGCTCTAGGAACACTCTTCTGAGTTTAAACACTTCCGCTGGCCACCAAACTCCCCGTACATGAAGATTATTGAGCATATCGGGATGCCTTGCAGCTTGCTGGTCACCCCCTCGCACTCTTGCGGATTTATGGACAGTCTTACAGGATTCATGGAGTTAATTCCCTCCAGCAGTACTTCAGACGTTAGTGGAGTCCATGCCACGTCGTGTTGCGGCACTTGTGTGTGCTCGCGGTGGCCCTACACGATGTTAGGCAGGTGCACCAATTTTTTTTGGCTCTCCAGTGTATATTGATTCTCCGCGAGATGCTGTGTGGGCTAACGGGCCACAGAATTGAAACATCGTACCCCAGACGCGAATGCAATAACAGATCAACCGCTTGAAAGCAAACGCCGGCCGCGGTGGTCTAGCGGTTCTAGGCGCGCAGTCCGGAACCGCGCGACTGCTACGGTCGCAGGTTCGAATCCTGCCTCGGGCATGGATGTGTGTGATGTCCTTAGATTAGTTAGGTTTAAGTAGTTCTAAGTTCTAGGGGACTGATGACCACAGATGTTAAGTCTCATAGTGCTCAGAACCATTTTGAAAGCAAACTTCCCGGGCTTGGAAAAAATATGTGGAAACATAACTTGCAAGTGTCGGTCGTGGTCAGAACAGCGTCCTGTGTAGTTGGAGTGCATTATGTCGTAGCTAATTGAATTCAAACGTGGGCAACTTGTAGGCTCTCGTATGTCGGGTGCTTCTGTAGGCAAGTTAACCGAGGTGTTTGGTGTTTAAGAGACTGCATACAAGGAAAGCGGAAGAAATATCTTCCGCGGAGTAATAAGCGATCGTGAGAGACGGACATTGAAAAGGATTGTGGTGATAAATAAGATGATGACAGTTGCAAAAGTTAGTGAAGAACCAAATGCCGCACTCGAGAACCTTGGCAGTACCAAAACAACACGAAGCGAGCTTCATATCGCCGAATTGCAGGGCGAGCTAGAATTCCAAAACTGTTCATCGTTGTTGCAAATGCCCGAAAAGGGCTTGAACAGTCCCCTGCCGAGATGAAGGGTCCATGGATTGATGAGGTTGTCTCGATACCTGTAGATGTCCATCCGCTCGATACAATTTGAAGCGATACTCGTCCAACCACACAATATGTTCCAATCATCAACAGTAGAATATCGGTGTTGACAGGCCCGGTCGAAGCGTAAAGCTTTGTGTCGTGCAGTCGTCAAGGGTAGACTAGTGGGCCTTGGGCTCCGAAAGCTCTTATCTATGATGTTGAATGGTACGCACGCTGATACTTGTTTATGGCCCCGCACTGAAAACTGAAGCAAATATGCGCAAGGGCTGCACCTGTCACATTACACGATTCTCTTCAGTCATCGTTGGTCCCGTACTTGCAGGATCTTTTTCCGGCCACAGCGATGTCGGAGATTTGATGTTTTACCAGATTCCTAATATTCATGGTGCACTTGTGAAATTGTCGTACGGCAAAATCCCCTTTTCATCGCTACCTCGGAGATGCTGTGTCCCGTCGATCGTGCGCCGACTTTAACACCACGTTCAAACTCACTTAAATCTTGATAACCTGCCATTGTAGCAGCAGTAATCGTTCTAACAACTGTGTAAGACAGTTGTTGTCTTATATAGACTTTGTCGAGCGCAGCGCCGTATTGTCTCTGTTTATATATCTCTGTTTTTGAATACGCATGCCTGTACCAGTCTCTTTGCCGCTTCATTATATGTACGCCGTTCAGTCTAGTAGAATATACTCCTGTCGAGGAGAAAGAACACGATGTAAATTACAGTATTTTAACTGCAGGGTGAAGGCAGAGTTAAAATTACGTAATTTACGTCGCGAACATGAGCAGCAAATTTTCGTGCACGGAATTAATTTTGCGTCGGATGGTAAGAGAGAACCACTTTACTGTTCTACGAATTGGGCTCTAAAGGCTGGGAATATTTATAACGGCCATTAGGCCAGCTACGGCGGATTGAGCCTTATAAACGGCTATAAGAATATAAAATTGTCGGGAGAGGTAAGCGAAGAAAATCTCATTACGTTGCAAGATTTGTCGCTCGCGTGTAATGTCGTATGGTGTCTTATCTGGAGACAGATCTCGTAATGAAATTTATTTGCAAAAAAGTCAAGTATCAGAAAGGCAACTATGTTTATTTGCATTATTATTGGTATGCGTTGAACGCAGAAAAGAGCTTGCGTCTTGTTACAGAAAGGGTAGCTCTGTATCTACATCTGCACAGGTTGTGCAGCGAAGGAGTCCTTGGTTTCAAAATTAAGCATCTCGAAAACTAAGAGCAATAGACGAGAGCAACAAAATATATGTTTATTGTGAAAGCTGTAAGAATTTTATACAGAAGTTATACAGAAGCATCGAAATGGTTGGAACAGCTGTACACTGCACAACTCGTACAGTTTCAGCGTGCGTAACTGAATTCGTCCTCTGCAAGCACTCTTTGCAACCACATCACTGACTTTTCTAAACGTCCACCACTCGCAGTATGGAGATGGTGTAAACGAACAGAGGAAGTTGCCGTCACATCTTGCAGTATCTCGACGGAAATGGATTCAGAAGCCGCACAGATAGCTGATTCAAGCTCTTCCAGCGTGGTGGGATTGTTCCGGTAGAGACATTCCGTGTCTTTCAGTGTGCACAGAAAAAGTAGTTACAAAGACTCATATCGGGCGAAAATGAACGCCAATTCATCCCTGTGCCAGAACATCTGCAATAATCCAGAGAAATGATTATATTCCCAAAGTATTCATCAAGAAAGCGTAACGCTTGTTCTTGCTTAAACCTATCGGTTCCTGGTCGACCCTCCAAAAACTAGCTGTGTGGCGACAATTCGGTCCAAAAATGCAATGTAATGTGAGATACCCTGCTAAACCCACAGGGCAGGACAGGTAGTTTAAGTTGTGGAAAGGGGCCAAAATAAGCGGCTGTCAGTTACGCTCGAACATACAACCTTCTATTTCATCAAACATTACAAGAGTCTAGAATTTTTTTTTTAAAAAACACAGCTTTAGTTTTGGAACTTAGTGGCTTAATGTGCCGTACAATCTCATGCCTTAAGGGCAAGAGCACTATAATTTAAGAACGGCTGAATGCCATTAACTTAACGTTCAACCAAAATCAGAAATTCAAAAGGCAAAGCCTTATCTTAAAACAGTTCCTTAATTAGGCTAAAGGCCCAAAAAATCTGACATTTTAAGAGCAAACAACTTAAATTCAAAATCGGCTAAAGGCTCAACACTTAAGATTCAATAACATTAACTTTAAAAGTGCCACAGGCTTTAAGTAAAACAGTTCTTAAATTAGGCTGAAGGCCCAAACCACCTGACGCCTTAACGGCAAAACGACCTTAACCTAAAAATCGGCTAGAAGCCATACAAGTACAAACAACAAGAACAAGAAAAACCATGACACCCAAGGGGGCTCAGAAGTTCCGAGGGTCGGCCTGGAATTCAAACAGTAACGCTCGCTTAGGTGAGACAGTCAGCCCAACCATTGTCGATCCGACGACCACCCAACCGACGGACAGTCAACGGACCCACCGACAAGATAACATCCGCTTCACCCTACCAGAACACAACAGGGAGTTCAATGGAACAACGTAGAAATATTGGTCCCCACAACTAATTATACATTGAGCTGTCAAACTACACACCGTGCTGGATAGCGACAATACAATGAGGAAAATGTACTGCCTGAATTTACGCCAACGGCCAGGGCAGGTAACTGGAACATAAACGGCCACAAGGTAGAAGATTCCGCTGGTGCACTTCAATTCAAATAACCAAGTACAGTTAAACTCCACCGGAGGGTGGCTAAAAAATGCCAACTTGAAAACACACGTTGTCGCTCGCGGGAATATCCGAACAGCCAACAACGAACTCCAAACGACACAATGTGAATAGTTTTGATTTTCTGGTAGATTAAGTTAGAACTCAACTTTCATGTGCAGGATCCGTGAGCCACGAAACTTGTAGCAATGGGAACATCACCACACACTCCGACACTGCATAGAGGCTGCCAGCAGCCCCGGCCAAACTACACACCATGGAGATTTCCTAGCTGCTCCACGCCAACCGACCAACTGCCCAGGCATGGAAACGGTGGAAAGACCAACATATTCGTCGGCCGACGAGACGACCAACCGAACGACCAAGCAAAGGTCGTCCCGCTCCGATCTCCCTCCGTCGGACAGTTCATGTGTGTCGCCAGCGGTCGGCGAGTACTGGCTGTCGGCGCCTCACCGGCGCTCCGTCCCCGACTTCACTGCTGCTGCGTCCCGACTGCACTGCTGGTCCATCCCGAACTGACAGCCAGACACACAACGTCCTGGAAACACTATCGGTCGCTCCAGAGATGGTACGACAGTGCACTTATCGATACGTGCTGCTGCTGCCGCTCACGGGAAAGTAAGGTAGGAAGTAAGTGACGCCAGTAAATGGAATAAGAAAACGAGGCGTCAGTACCGTAATAGACGATGACAAACAATAAATGGCATGAACAAGAGCTGTCCACGGCTCATAACGTTCTATAGCGACCGTTTCTCGAGTGAAAAAATGGCCAATAATGCCTCAACTGCATACCGCAGCCCAAACAGTAGATTTGGGAGAATACAGTTGTCTGGCATCACACAAATGGTGATTTTCAGAATCCTAAAATCGCAGTTCTGTTTATCCACGACTCTACTCAGGTTGAAGTGTGCTTGATCTGTGAACGAGATGCAGCCTACACTAAATCCTCCATTATGAATAATTAGGAGAATCTTATTCCCAAAGTGAGCCTTCTATCGCGGCAGCTCGTACATGGTCCGGCCTGAAGGCTTTTGATTTTGAAAGGAAAAGTGTGTAGGCTCTCTCTCAGTTTTTTCTGCGTGTTAGAAAGCCTAAATCCAGTCTCTGCTGCAGTTCTGTGGACCGATTTCCTTCGAATTTGCTGAAGAATTCCAGAAACTGCGGCGACATTTTCAGGAGTAACTCCAAACTGCCTTGGGTCAATCCACGGCCCTAAACCATCAGCCACGTCGCCCTGTTGTCTGGAATCTGGTGAAGAACTTGCACATGGTTTTCACTTCGGGTCCTTTTGAAACACTAAATTATGTTTGAAAACTGCTCCTTGTCGACCTGTGGTAGCACCAGATAAACACGTTGTTCAGTGAAATTCTCGATTTCAACTCTCCGTCTTTATTGAACCTTTACGTTCCAACGGTGGAACTGATTACTCCGAGCTGTGGCGTACTATTAATAGCAACCACGTATTGCGATTACAGCGCAATTTTTTTAGCATGTTTTCGACTATTTCGAAACTTCTGTGTAAAATTTTTACAGTTTTCGTAATAAACATACCGTTTATTGCACTCGCCTACCGACCTTCGTTTCCGAGATATTTAATCCTGAAACCAGGGACTCCTGCAATTTATGGGAGGTGCATGAAAAATGATTGCTTTAATGCGTCTGTGCTCGTTCTAACTAGACAAATCTTGTATTCACGGTCTTCATGGCAGCTGTAGTGAGGAGTATATTCCTAGGTTCCTCATTTAATACCAGTTCTTAAAACTTTGGCGTTATTCTTCAAATGACTACTAGTTTAAACTCTTCCGTGAAGCTATCTTGCCAGTCACGACAACCTGTCATTATTCGTGCTGCCCTTCTGTGTGTGTTCTCCTCAGCGTGTACCTCAGATGTTCAGATGTTACGAGGGCTATTCGGAAAGTGAGGAACGATCGGTCGCGAAATGTGAAAATCCGACGCGGCTTTTCACAGACGTTTTGGGCAGTGTCTCTAGTATGCTCGTCAATCACATCAATATGCTCTTTCCAGTTGTGAGCGCACTGTGAGCTTTTGCGATACATTCCTAATATCCCAATCTCGAACAACCTTGAAAATTTTATTGATATCTTTATCTGTTTCAAGATGCCGAGGTTCAAATTTAGCCTACTCATAAAATCCGGTATGAGGCGAAATCTAAATAATAAATTGCGCAAGTTTTAACGATATATTTTCTACGCCGTTAGCTAGAAGAGGCATCTCAACGTTTTCACAAATCTTTATGTGCTATCGGGTACCAATACCCAGCCATGGATTCCAAGGCTGCTACGCCCAGCGGATGGATGTAATTTTTACGATATATTTCTCAGATCCTGATCTCGACTAAGCTTGGAAATTTTCTTCATATCTTTATCCGTTTGTGAGATGCAGACGTTCAAAATTACCATACATGCACACGTAAAATACGCACGTAAAATTCGGTGTGAGGTGAAAACGTAGTTTATGAGTGACGTAGGACGGGACGGGGAAATGTGCTGTAAAATGTGTCTGTTATCATCTGGGAGCCCCATGTTGGAGTACTGAAGCACACGAAAAAAATTTTGTTTGCTGGTAAAATTAGGTCTGAGGTGGAAAATTAGTTAGTATTCTTTTAATGTAACGGAAGTAAACTATCTAAATTTTACTGACCAATACATTTCTTTTCGTACGAGGCACATGCTGTACTGCAACAGGGAAAAGTAGGGAACCAGTGGCAAAATGCTCCTATCGGAGCACAAAAAATGCTAATATGTTTCTTTTTATTTAAAAGACTCTGACTGGAGAGTGGGTTACAAGCTGCCTCATTCTACCTTCGTCAGCAAAAATTTTGGCATGCAAACATATTGGTACTTTTTATGCTGAGACAGTGGCAATGACAAAGAGACAGAAAAGTAATAAATTCTTGAGGGTAATAGACAGTGGACAGTGGCTGTGCTACAGAAAGAGCAAAGAAGATAATGGCAGTGTGAGAATAAGAGAGAAACATCATGGCAGTGGAGCATAGTTGACAGCGACAGAACACTGTTAGGAAAGGAATGAAGAAGGCAGTACCGGGGGAGAGGAACAAAGAGAAAGTGGAAGTGAGTGAGAGCCAATGATAATGAGAGAAAGATTATGTGACAGTGACAATGAGGGAGAGAGAAAGAGATAGTGACAGTGAGAAGAGACAGCAAGGAAGGAATGAGATATCAGCAGTAAGAGAGAGCAAGAGGGAGACAATGTGAGTGAGAGAGGACTATAGTAGTAGGACAGAAAGATGGGGACTGTGCCTGTGACGAAGGAGATAACGACAGAGAGAGATACAAAGAGATAATGACAATGAGTTGGGCAACTGGGAATGGATGGGTGTGAGTGAGCTATAGTAAGGAGGAGCTTGTGGGAGTTTGAGGTGAGCTGCATGCTTCTTTTTATTTAAAAGACTCTGACTGAAGAGTGGGTTACAAGCAGCCTCATTCTACCTCCGTCAGCAAAAATTTTGGCATGCAAACATATTGGTACTTTTTTATGCTGAGACAGTGGCAATGACAAAGAGACAGAAAAGTAATAAATTCTGGATGGTAATAGACAGTGGACAGTGGCTGTGCTACAGAAAGAGCAAAGAAGATAATGGCAGTGTGAGAATAAGAGAGAAACATTATGGCATTGGAACATAGTTGACAGCGACAGAACACTGTTAGGAAAGGAATGAAGAAGGCAGTACCGGGGGGAGGAACAAAGAGAAAGTGGAATTGGGTGAGAGCCAATGATAATGAGACAAAGATTATGTGACAGTGACAACAAGGGAGAGAGAGAGAGATAGTGACAGTGAGAAGAGACAGCAAGGAAGGAATGAGATATCAGCAGTAAGAGAGAGCAAGAGGGAGACAAATGTGAGTGAGAGAGGACTATAGCAGTAGGACAAAAAGATGGGGACTGTGCCTGTGACGAAGGAGATATCGACAGAGGGAGATACAAAGAGATAATGGCAATGAGTTGGCCAACTGGGAATGGATGGGTGTGAGTGAGCTATATAAGGAGGAGCTTGTGGGAGTTTGAGGTGAGCTGCATGCTTCTTTTTATTTAAAAGACTCTGACTGAAGAGTGGGTTACAAGCTGCCTCATTCTACCTTCGTCAGCAAAAATTTTGGCATGCAAACATATTGGTACTTTTTTATGCTGAGACAGTGGCAATGACAAAGAGACAGAAAAGTAATAAATTCTGGATGGTAATAGACTGTGGACAGTGGCTGTGCTACAGAAAGAGCAAAGAAGATAATGGCAGTGTGAGATTAAGAGAAAAACATCATGGCATTGGAACATAGTTGACAGCGACAGAACACTGTTAGGAAAGGAATGAAGAAGGCAGTACCGGGGGGAGGAACAAAGAGAAAGTGGAAGTGGGTGAGAGCCAATGATAATGAGAGAAAGATTATGTGACAGTGACAACGAGGGAGAGAGAGAGAGATAGTGACAGTGAGAAGAGACAGCAAGGAAGGAATGAGATATCAGCAGTAAGAGAGAGCAAGAGGGAGACAGTGTGAGTGAGACAGGACTATAGTAGTAGGACAGAAAGATGGGGACTGTGCCTGTGACGAAGGAGATAACGACAGAGAGAGATACAAAGAGATAATGACAATGAGTTGGGCAACTGGGAATGGATGGGTGTGAGTGAGCTATAGTAAGAAGGAGCTTGTGGGAGTTTGAGGTGAGCTGCATGCTTCTTTTTATTTAAAAGACTCTGACTGAAGAGTGGGTTACAAGCTGCCTCATTCTACCTTCGTCAGCAAAAGTTTTGGCATGCAAACATATTGGTACTTTTTTATGCTGAGACAGTGGCAATGACAAAGAGACAGAAAAGTAGTAAATTCTGGATGGTAATAGACAGTGGACAGTGGCTGTGCTACAGAAAGAGCAAAGAAGATAATGGCAGTGTGAGAATAAGAGAAAAACATCATGGCAGTGGAATATAGTTGACAGCGACAGAACACTGTTAGGAAAGGAATGAAGAAGGCAGTACCGGGGGGAGGAACAAAGAGAAAGTGGAAGTGGGTGAGAGCCAATGATAATGAGAGAAAGATTATGTGACAGTGACAACGAGGGAGAGAGAGAGAGAGAGATAGTGACAGTGAGAAGAGACAGCAAGGAAGGAATGAGATATCAGCAGTAAGAGAGAGCAAGAGGGTGACAGTGTGAGTGAGAGAGGACTATAGTAGTAGGACAGAAAGATGGGGACTGTGCCTGTGACGAAGGAGATAACGACAGAGAGAGATACAAAGAGATAATGACAATGAGTTGGGCAACTGGGAATGGATGGGTGTGAGTGAGCTATAGTAAGGAGGAGCTTGTGGGAGTTTGAGGTGAGCCGCATGCTTCTTTTTATTTAAAAGACTCTGAGTGAAGAGTGGGTAAAAACTGCCTCATTCTACCTTCGTCAGCAAAAATTTTGGCATGCAAACATGTTGGTACTTTTTTATGCTGAGACAGTGGCAATGACAAAGAGACAGAAAAGTAATAAATTCTGGATGGTAATAGACAGTGGACAGTGGCTGTGCTACAGAAAGAGCAAAGAAGATAATGGCAGTGTGAGAATTAGAGAGAAACATCATGGCAGTGGAACATAGTTGACAGCGACAGAACACTGTTAGGAAAGGAATGAAGAAGGCAGTACCGGGGGGAGGGACAAAGAGAAAGTGGAAGTGGGTGAGAGCCAATGATAATGAGAGAAAGATTATGTGACAGTGACAACGAGGGAGAGAGAGAGAGAGAGATAGTGACAGTGAGAAGAGATAGCAAGGAAGGAATGAGATATCAGCAGTAAGAGAGAGCAAGAGGGAGACAATGTGAGTGAGAGAGGACTATAGTAGTAGGACAGAAAGATGGGGACTGTGCCTGTGACGAAGGAGATAACGACAGAGAGAGATACAAAGAGATAATGACAATGAGTTGGGCAACTGGGAATGGATGGGTGTGAGTGAGCTATAGTAAGGAGGAGCTTGTGGCAGTTTGAGGTGAGCTGCATGTTAAAAAAACTCGAATTTGTTCGCATGCCAAAATTTTTAAGAAAATTTTTAGGTGCTGAGGAAGGTAGAACGAGGCAGGTGGTACCCAACTTTTCAGTCAATCTTTTTAATAAACAGGAATATATTAGCATTTTTTGTGCTCCGATAAGAGCATTTTTCCGTCGGTGTAAACGTAATATAGAAGAACACAACGTATTCAATGAAATCGCTGCTACTCTTCATGACGGCCCTCCATATACAAACAGATTTGCCATCTGTCATCGGTTCACCTGAGCACACACTGCTGAATTGCTGAGGTAACTGTACGCACCGCTGCCGAAATGGGCTCCCGCAGGTGCTGCAGATTGCTAATCTTCGCCTTGTACACCTGACCCTTGATCTGACCCCAATTCAAAGGCGCTAGAAGGGACGAGTGTGCTGGCCAGAACCTTGGGAAGCCTCGTCCAATTCAGCCTCCTGGTATAACTACCGGTCGCAGTGGTGTTACTGACAATAACTGGAAAAAAATTTGTAACACGCAGATTTAGTGAATCATTGCATTCATAAAAAATAAAAATACTCCATTGCAAGAAAACGTTAATCTCTAGTTACCTTTCTGATACCTTCAGTGCTCCACGGGGCTGAAAACGATTCCATGACATTTTTGCGATATGTGTTCACTCATATCTAGAACACTATTGTGTATGTGTCGAAAGCAGTAATTTCCCCACAATTGATACTGCCGGAGAGAACAATCGAAAAATGGTTCAGTGCAGCACAAACGATCAGAAATAGTATTAGATGCTAATGTAAGCTATATAGACGAAAATTATCTTACCCTTTTATTATCTATTAGTAAATTTCTCGCTATTTCATCTACAGTACTGTCAATATGCGGTCCACACACCGCATTAAAATATTTTTACCATTTCAAATACACGTTACTTGCGACTCGCAAGTATTAGGGAGCGTAGGGAGAACTAGTGGGAGTATAACAATTTCGTCTTGTGTCAACATGTCTCTCTCTTTCTCTCTATCTCTAGAATGCATCGTCTTTTCACCATTAAAGCATACATGATGTCATATCCTCTCTTATACCTACTCGTTACAGGCCATCTCTACCGATTACCCCATCTGTACAACGATGTTTCTGAGCGGGACTCCGTCAGGCGTTTTTTGGACCACGACCACTACACCAGTTTTAACAACAAAAGGACGTTCAGCACTGGTCGTTTACATAAAAAATCTTTAATTTTGTCCTAGATCGATTCCAGTCACTGTGTGACCATCGGCAGCGCTATTATTAGAGCCCTGTGGACTCAGAAGTACAAGCAGTAAAACTGTATCATCTGCACATATCAGTGCGACAAGTACTGTTCACTGTTATATGCAGATATTGCAATTTTGCTGCTTGTATTTATAAGTCCACAGGGCTTTAATACTAGCATTGACGATGTTCATGCAGTGATTGGACTCGCTTTGCAACCGAAATAAAGATTTCTACTTCAATGACTAATGCTGAACTCCCTTTTGTTATTAATGATTTTGTTACTTCTAACAAGGGAATATCGCCCGCCCCCCTCCCCCCCTCAGATCTAGCGGTAAGGTAAGAGGGCCCAGTGGACAGTTTGTCAAAAACTGAACACAGATCAAGCATAAAAACAGCAAGAAGGTGTGCTGAACAGTAAAACAAAGAAAAATAGAAACAGCGATCGGTCCAAGAAGAAGAAGTGCGATATAGAGCAACCTCGCAGAGAAATGTCGTTGCGGTTAACTGGGTGTCGGACTACCAAGCAAGCAAGTCATGATTAAACCTCCGTCATGCCAAATTTTTGTTTTTGTTTTTCGCTGTTCGGTTTATTCAAATTTGTGTCTGGGACGTGGTGTAACGTGCGTCCGCAACAGTGAGGTATAAGGAAGAATTATTTATTCAACCTGATCAGATTAGGGTCATCAGGCCCTCTCTTACATCGGACCAGTGTTCCACGCATGCAGCATTTCACACATCAGAGTTACATCATGACAATAGTTTAAATATGAAAATTAGATTACTCTAGTGAGAATATGAATAAAGAATAATGACTAAGACTTAATAAAGTAAATGCTGGCAGTATTTTACAACAGGTGCTATACATACAAATTATGATAAAAGCAATAATAATAACAGAAAAAAATCAAATAATAATGATAAACATGAGAAAAATTGGCAATAGTAATGAAGATATGTGCAGATGTTCATTAATATCTTGGTGTGTAAAGTAGATGTTTACTAGTATGGCGAGTTTTGGGGAAGGGAGATTTAAGGAGGGGGAAAGAGGGAAGTAATGAGGTGAAGTACATTCATGTACAGAGGAAGGCATTGCTGTTGCTTAAGTAGATACGTCGTTAACTGTTTTTTGAAGCCGGACATGTTTTTAAGTTCTCTAACATAACGAGGGAGGTTATTCCAGAGTCGGGTTCCCGCTACTGTAAAGGACTTGGAGAAGGTGACTGAGCGATGCAGTGGAACAGAGAGGATTTTATTATGATGGGAACGTTTGTTTCTGTCATGTTGTTCCGACATAAGCGTTAAGGATGAGGAGAGATATGAGGGACAGTGTACATTTATAAGGCTGTAGATGAGACAGAGTGTATGGAAATCTCTGCGTGTGTCTGCACGCAGCCAGGACAATTTTGCATATGCTGGTGAAATGTGATCAAGAAGTCGAACGTCACAGATATATCGGACGCAGGCATTCATAACCAGTTCCAGACGTCGCGAATTTTCCTGAGAGAGGTCTTGTAGGATAATGTCGCTGTAGTCAATGATTGGGAGTATAAGCGTTTGTACTAATTTCTTTTTCAGATGGAAAGGGAAGAGTTTTTTATTTTTGTAGGACATGAAGGAATGCTGATGCTTTTTTGCGCACTGCAGTTACGTGCTCTGTCCAGTTTATATTTTCATCTATTATTACTCCCAAACTCTTTGCTGAGGGAGAGAAATTAATATTTGTTCCATTTAGGATAAGAGATGGTACGGATTCCCGATGTTTAGGGCTAATGAGCTTAGAGTGACCAACAAGTACCGCTTGGGTTTTAGATGGGTTTAGTTTTAGTCCTATGTCCTGTGCCCATTTTGATAGTGCATCGAGGTCAGTATTGAAATTTTCAATAGCTTTCTTGAGATTGCTTGTTTTCGCACTTAGATACAACTGAAGGTCATCAGCATACATATGATATTTTCAATAGGTCAGAACCGATGACACATCATTGACATACAGAGAGAAGAGTATAGGACCTAATATTGAGCCTTGGGGAACGCCTGACACTACCTGCCGCCATTGTGATTTTATATTCGCGGACAGGACGCGTTGCTGACGAGACGTCATGTATGAGCGAAACCATTGCACTGCACTTGGTGAGAAATTTACACCGCTACGTTTGGCTAGTAAGATGTCAAAGTCGACAATATGAAACACTTTGCTGAAATCTAGGAAGCAAATGATAGTCGCTTCTTGTCTGTCCATGGCAAGTTTCAGGTCATCCGTCGCCTTTATCAGTGCGGATCTGACAGTTGATTCTGGACAACTACTCTATTAGCAGCAGAAAGAAAGTGCCTTTCGAATGGGAACAGAAAACGTTTGATAACGCGACAAATCAGTCGTATCCTCCACCGAAAAACACGTCTGGTGCGTCACACGTGGCATTAGTGACAGCACGTGTGTCATGTGACAGGGATCATATTGTAGGAATCTCTTCTCGACGGGCCTAATTTGTAGGATAGGTAAGTGAGTGAGATACGCCTCCTTGCACGTAATAGGTGTTCGTATGAACGTGAATGTGATCACTCCCAAAGAAGTGATGAAAACATAATAGTTTGTCACATAAGCTGCAACAAATGAACGCAACACTTTCACAATCACACAGTTTCTCTGTGCTCTGGCAAAATATATGTTTTTAACGTTTTCGTAGTTGCGTTCCGTTTTGGAAGTTTCGTCTCTTGAATTCCTTTGTTGCAAACTGGTTGACAACCGTTGACTTGTTGTTTTCATTTCCGTGAGACGTCTACGCTGCATCTCGCCTGCACTCGTTGTTCATCACATTACCTTACGACGGTAACGTACTCTTACCACATGTTTCATATTCTGTAGCCAATGTATAGTATGACAACTGCCATGACTACAGAAGGAGAACAAACATTTCAGCGACCGGACGGACAGTTCATAACGTTGTAAAAATAAATAAATGGCTCGAAGTAGTTTTGAAAACGGCTTGTCCGCTTGGCAATGCAACACCCTGACCACTTAAGCACGACGCCGTTGCTGTTTCAACCTGCTCTTTATTGCACATCTTCTTCTTGGACCGTTCACTACTTCCATTTTGCTTTCTTTTCACACTTCAGCAGACTGTCTTCCTGTTTTCATGCTTGATCTGTGTTCAGTTTTTGACGGGCTATCAACTGGGAGATTTTAGCACTAAATCTGAGGGGAGTGCGATGGGGAGATTCCCTTGTAAGTATATGTGGGACACCATGTCTCTCCCTCGCTCCGTATAAATAACAAAATCCATGTATTTTTTCCAGTTGGTCTGGTAACTCCCTCTCAACATGTAGCACAAGCCTCTCGGTCAATTTGGGAGCAGATGTTGGTATGGATACAGTAGTCCTCTCTTCCTTGTATCTCTCTAGGGAAGTAACCAAGACGTATCCAGGCACTCTGATCTAGTGAAGATGTCATAACTAATTTCCGCTGCTTCCTGAGTATAAATTCGGGTATTCTGTGTTACCATATCGTATCCAGATTTTAGCAAATTTTTGACATTTTCCATATTTCTACGTTTCTTCGATATTTTCCACATTTTTCCATATTCCATATCTGAGACGCCCTCCTAAACCCGCAGGACAGGACAAGAAATTTAAGTTGTGGAAAGGGGCCAAAATAAGCAACTGTCAGTTACACTCGAACATACAACCTTTTATTTGACCAAAAAACATTACAAGAGCAAAGAAAATTTAAAAAAAATCACAACTTTAGTTTTGGAACTTAATTAGCGGCTGAATGGGCCGTACAATCTCATGGCTTAAGGGCAAGACCACTTTAATTTAAAAACGGCTGAAATCCAATAACTTAAAGCTCAACCAAAATCAGAAATTTAAAAGGCACAACCTTATCTTAAAACAGTTACTTAAGTAGGTTGAAGGCCCAAAAAAATCTGACGCCTTAATGGCAAAACAACCTTAATCTAATAATCGGTTAGAAGCCATACAAGTACAAACAACTAGAACAAACAAGAAAAGGCAGTACACCCAAGGGAGCTCGGAAGTTCCGAGAGTCGGCCTGGAATTCTAGCACTAACGCTCGCTTAGGTGAGACAGGCAGCCCAACCATTGTCGATCCGACGACAACCCAACCGACACATTTTCACACCACAGCAAGTAATAAAATTAAAATTACCAAACAAGCAGCAAACAGTCGCAAAACCATGTTTTACTTATTTACTTTTGCAAATCGATTTCAACTGATTAACAGCCATCATCGGTGCTTTCAACGAATATGTGCCCTGAGTAGTAACAATGTCTTAAGCAGAGGTCAAGCATAAACTTTATGCTTAACCTCTGCGTAAGACATTGTTACTACTCAGGGCACATATTCGTTGAAAGCACCGATGATGGCTGTTAATCAGTTGAAATCGATTTGCAAAAGTAAATAAATAAAACATGGTTTTGCGGCTGTTTGCTGCTTATTTGGTAATTTTATGGTTTACGGTCGCTGCACAACTTGGGAACCACATGGAGCCCACCATTCACAGCAAGTAATGTTTTTCTCGTAGTCGGTATGGAACATTGTCGGTGATTCAATGGTTAACGGGCGCTGCAGCCTCCACAGAGTTATCCGACTCGACACCCGTGAATCAATGAAGTAGTTAGTATGTAGGGAAATTGTCAAACAGCATAGTTAGTTGTCCTTTGAAAAATGTATCCGCCCAATTGTTCATTAGAACACTGTGTAGAGATTTGAGGTAAATCGGTCAAGAGCTTTGAGATTTTTAGTAACGTTTCACCTTTATAATATATAAAGGTATAATACACACACACACACACACACACACACACACACACACACACACACACACACGCTTGTATATTAATATAATATTATACATGTATACTATTGAGACATATATATGTAGTTTATAAAGGTAACAATTTGGAGTAAATTGGTCAAGAAATTCACGAAATGTTTGACTACAGCGTTTCCCTTTTATATATTACATATACATTTATACAGTATATTGTGTATATTAAAAAATCGGATATATTCGTCGAAACGTTCATTATAGTACTGTGTGAAAATTCGAAATAAATCGGTCAGGAACTTTTCGAGATTATGGATAAAAACTTTTCCCATTTCTATATTACATATATATTTATGTATTATATGTATCCTGTGTCTGTCGGAATGTTCATTACAGTATGGTGTAAAAATATAAAGTGAGTGTATCTAGTACTTTCTAAAATTTTTGGTGACAACGTTAAACAGTGACTCCTCTCTACATAGTAATATATCACACATATTAAAAATATGTAACCTATATCCGTTTAGATGTATGTTAGAGTCATTTGTAAAATTTTAAAGTAAACCGTTCAAGAATGTTCGAAATTTTGGCTAACAACTTTTCCACTTATATACCCGCAAATTTTTTACTATCGTTCCTAGATATTTAAGCCGTTTATCTCGCTCCAAGATTTTGTTATTCAAGATATTTTTGATGGTGCTGGTTGTATGTCTTGGAAAGCCATCACTTTGTTTTATTTGCAGACAAGATTTAGATTGTAATCCTAGACTAGATCCTATCTTTTCTTACCAATAAACCCTTATCTGAAAGTCGTCTTCATTCTCCGCGCTCAGATTTAGGCCATCTGCTTATAAAATTGCATTTAGTCCAGTGTCTCTGTCTAAATACAGCCCTTTGTTATTTATCATTGTAATAAATGAACCTTTATTCTGAAAATACTCAAGTGAAGATAAATTGAACAATATTCCAGAAGAAGTTTGCGAGTGGATGCCGCTATCGGTCAAATGACAGAGATGTTGTTTTTAATATAATGGCGTCCTGAGCGCTCTGTATCATCTGTGATTTAAACTATAAACAGCAACTGACTTCAGAAGCAGTTTTCGATTTGAAGAAAACTATACCTGACATTTCTGTAGCTTTCGATAGGAACAGACGCGTTAGTCAGCCACATGGAGAATTCTGCACTGGATCAACTACACATGGAATGGTTTGTGCTAAGATTATGAAGCTGGGAAAAGGAGCCAAGTAATAAACCAAGGTAGGTCGTAATTTCATCGAGCTAATCATTCTGAGGTTCTGCTTAACTGATATCCTCGTTAAAGAATATAATCTTCTTGATGCACTCTCTTGTCTCACGTCTTGCAGAATGTAACCAGGCTGTTTTCTTGCTTTCTATTATATTGTCATTGATATAGATGTATTTAACCTGAACTATGTTTTTATTTATTAGAAAATGGACTGCTATCAAAGATGGTTCAAATGGCTCTAAGCACTATGGGACTTAACATCTAGACTTAGAACTACTTTAACTAACCAAAGGACATCACACACATCCATGCCCGAGGCAGGATTCGAACCTGCGACCGTAGCAGCAGCGCGGTTCCGGACTGAAGAGCCTAGAACCCCTCGGTCATAGTGGCACTGCTATCCTTTACTAACAATACAAAAACCGTTTTTCCATGATTCGGTTTTTTATAACGTTGGGAAGCGATTGGTTTGGAGACGTGTCGATTGCACATCTTTGCGTGCATTTTTTATCGCAAGTCGAACCTTGCAATCTAAATTTCTGCTTACGAAGTCCGATCATTGTTTTTCTTTGTGTAATGCGCAATATTCTGTTGCGTTACGGAGGGGTATTTTGGTCAAGTTGGAGATTTAATTTCTTTGGAATCTGAAATTCTAATAATATATGTTTCTCTGTTACACACCTACTATGGTCGCTGTGACGCGTCCCACTTCCGGAAGAGTTAAGTAGAAACAAGCAGCCATTCCATTCATTTATATATTTTTTTTAAATGACCAACATATTAAAGCCATAAATTATAGCACAAAAGTAACAGTAATTAAACACAAATATGCCACTCGAGAATATTTGTAGTTAAACAAACTGTTGTTTTGCAGAGAGCAGTTGCTGGATTCAAAACGCATTCGATAAAAACATCATACTGATGAAGGTGTAAATGGGTTACGAAAGTCGAATATTAGCGAAAGCCTGTAACGCGTCATTGCGTAAAATAAAAATACACAAAAAGAAGAGCTGCTTCCTATGTAATTACGTCGAAAAATGTATTACAGATTTCTGATAAACTATGCCGAAAACTTCCTCGGTGTAAGAACTTCCGTTAGAATGACGATCTTGTAATGGCGACGCTGGGTGGCAACTACGTGTGCTGTTCATTATTCACGGAGAGCAGCGGATGACCCGTTTTATGCAGTCCACGAATCCAAGATGGGTCCCGCGATATGACGTTCGTGCGTAGTAGGACCAATATAGCGGATTCAATTTATTAACGTCAAAACGGGACGTAAATCAAACCGGACATATTTATGCGTAGCGCCACAGTGCAGGTTTTCGGCTGCTGATAACTTTGTCATTGTGGCTGCTCCGTGGGAAAATTATATTCAGGCGGTGAAATATGTGCTGCATAGGACGCCTGGAAAACTCCACACAACTTTCACCTGGCCATTGTAGACGATATGCCGGTGAAAGCGAATAAGACGTTCGCCTCTGCTGCCTATGTGCAAAACTAATGTACAGTACCTGCCGTATATTGACAGTGGTAGCGACTGTAGGAGAATAGCATCACATACAAGGTGAACCAGATTTCCATGGACAAAATTTAGAATTTTTTTCTGTCTCTTTCTCTTCCTTTTTTTTTTTAAGATGGCGTCTGTCTATCAGTCTACTGCTTGCTTTGATGCGGCCCACTACGAATTACTCTCCTCTCTCCTGTGCAAACATCATCATGTCCCTTCTTCTTGTCTGTGTGTTCTGAACGTTCCTTTTCTCAACGATTCTGCAGAGAAATACCTCATTCCTTATCAGTCCACCTATCTTTCAATTTCTTTTTGTTGCATCACATCTCAGACGCATCGATTCTTTTGCAGTTCTCCAGACGACCATGATTCACTGCCGTACAATACTGTGCTCCAATCGTACATTATCAAATACTTCTTCTTCAGATTAAGACCATTGTGTGATACTAGCCAAGTTCTCTTGGCGAAGAATGCCCTCTTCGGTCGTGCCAGTCTTCATTTTAAGTCCTCCTCACTTCGTCCGTCATGGGTCAGTCTGCTTCGAATTCCTTCGTTGTCCCCAGTTTTGATGATACTCATTATTTTCATCTTTCTTCGGTTTACCCCCAATCCATATCCTGTCGTCATTAGACTAGTCATTCAACGCACCACTTACTGTAATTCTTCTTCACTTTCACTAAAGATAGCAATTTATCAGCCAATCTTATCATTCGTATCCTTTCACGCTCAATTTTAATCCCACACTTGAGCCTTTCTTTCATTTCTGTTACTGCTTTTTCTATGTACATGTTGATTCAGGGATGTGGAGAAGGGTAAAATGCAAATGGTTAAAATGGCTCCGAGCACTATGGGACTTTACTACTGAGGTCATGAGTCCCCTAAACGTAGAACTACTTAAACCTAACTAACCTAAGGACATCACACACATCCGTGCCCGAGACAGGATTCGAACCTGTGACCGTAGCGGTAGCGCAGTTCCAGACTGTAGTACCTAGAACCGCTCGGCCACCCAGGCCGGCAGAAGGGTAAATGTATCAATTTGAGGTAAGGCAGCTGAGTGCTATAGGCGAAAATCGTTCTGATTCCTCTGACAGTGAACGTTTTCTACTGCAAGCTCTATTTTGAGGAGTGGCAGGATGGTTCAAAACAAGAAAAACTCTCCAGTAAACCTCTAAAGAGCATATCTTACAAGATAGGGGCACTTGTTCATCTCAGGCGGCTTTCAATACATAACGCTACACTTTTTTTTCTGAAAGCAGGATGGTTTTATTCAGGATTCCAATACACACCATACTATTTTTCATTCTTTTGGCTACAAAAAACTATAAGGGCATTCAAATGAAAATCGGTCTCTAGTGTAAAGTAACGGTAACGATTTTACTAACTCAAAACTATAGTTATACACAGTACACATACTGAACGATAGTCACCAAAACTGTTGGCACTACGGCACTAGCCGGTCGATTCCATCCTTGAATAAGCTAGTAGGGCTGGGCCCAGTCACACTCTTCATCCGTTGCGAATCGATGTGCGCTAATACCCAGTAACAGATGGATCTCGTCCACGGTGATTCTGCGGTTGTGCAAGACTAAAGGATTCACTTCGCAAGCGTTTCCGGTGTGTTGACACGATGATCTGTGCAGGACGAGCATCGTCTTCCAGTGACTTGCGCCCCTCAACGAATCGTTTGCGCCATTCCACAACACTTGAATGACTCAGACTTTACTCAACTTACACGGGGTCCCGGGTTCAATTCCCGGCGTGGTCAGGGATTTTCACCTGCCTCGAGATGGCTGGGTGTGTTGTCCTCATCATTTCATCATCATTCTTGCAAGTGGAAGACTGGACCGAGAAAAGATTCGGAATTTGTACGGGCACTGATAACCGCGCAGTTGAGGGCCCCACAATCCAAACATCACCATCATCATCAACGTACACAGTCATCATCCGTCGATACATTTCACGACGTCCAAGTCCCTCTGCCACCAAAAATCGAATCACCTCTTGTTGTTCCTGCTTACTCGCCTGCATGTTCGGTAGTGGACGATAACATGTGTGACCACCTTCTCTTCGGCGGGAAACCACAGTGGCGCTATGCAACATCAGACGGTGCGCACGAGTCAGTCTCTCTGCTAATAGATGGCGCCACTATACCCGCAGTTACGTGGTGCCACCTTACATGTAAGGCAAAGGTAGACTCATTGACCAGGTTTCATCTGAGTGAACCTGATATTTTTAAACGTAATTAATCTTCGTTCAAAGCGATTGCCTTACGCCACATTACTGGAAGGCCTGTCTGCCTTCACGGTACCAGTCTACCAGTCGACGTCGGAGGCAACGTCTTGCTGCATCAATAATCTCCCCATCACCCACGTGCTGCGTCCCGCGTAGTGCATCCTGTATCGGGCCAAACAGATGGAAGCCGGAAGGTGCCAGATCCAGCCTGCAGGGAGGGTGAGGCAGAAGAGTCTAATGAAGTTTTCTCTCTCGGGTGTGCAGTCTTGTGTGAGGGATAAGGAAGGAGAAGTTCGCTTATGTGCGTCGATCACTTCGAATGAGATTTGCGGGGCAAGTGCCCGCATTGCAGTAGTCACAGCTGTGTGCGGCCGGCGCGTGGATCATGCAGCTTTGCGTGACCCTGTTGCGACAATGACAGTTTCTCGCCCAGTGACTTACCGTGCTTTTGTTCACTGTCAGATATCCGTAGACATTCTGCAAGCACATATGAACATCTGCGATGCTATGGTTTGCCGCCAAATGAAACTCAATGACAGCCCTCTACTTAGAACACATTTCCGTGACAGATGCTGTTTTGTAGGCTACGTATGGTGCCGACACCTGTGAGAATATTCCACGATGTCCCACAACAAATTTCGCATTTTTTTTCAACCGAAATTGGCCGAGAAAAGAACTGTGTGCCATTACTTATTGAACGCCACTCTTACGTCTCTTTTACTCAACAAGTGCTCATGGGTCATAAGGTGTGTTTTTTAGAGTACATATGTAGTGGAGAGTTTTCGTTGTTTTGGTTCATAATACCTCCTCCCAAAATATGGAAAGCATAGAGCTTGCAGTAGAAGAGATTAGTTTCGCAATATCGAAGATGAAGTTCTCAGGGCTATATGCACTCTAGAGCCCATATGTCCCTGAGTTTTATTCTTACTTTGGTCCATACTACCGTCTCTCGAAATATCCAAAACCAAAGAGGTTGCAGTAGGAGAGATTCGCTGTCAGAGATATCAGATCAATTTTTGCTTATAGCTTTCGGCACTATGGTTTCCGGACCACGGTGTCTCATCTCAGACTTTTACATTTACCCTTCTGCATCATCGCTGGAAGTTTCTAACATCATCATCAGTTTGAATAGTTGGGGTGAAATACCGGTACTACATCGCTATGTTACGCCCTTTTTAAACGAAACACTTCGTTCTCGGCCATCTATTAATATTGTTTCCTCTTATTTCTTCTGCATATTCTACATTACCCGTCTCCCCCTATAGGTGACTAGGGTTTTTATCAGAATTTCGAACGTCTTTCAGCGTTTTACACTGTCAAACGCTTTTCTCAGGTCGACAAATACGAGGGCAGTTCAATAAGTAATGCAACACATTTTTTTTCTCGGCCAATTTTGGTTGAAAAAACCGGAAATTTCTTGTGGAATATTTTCAAACATTCCCGCTTCGTCTCGTATAGTTTCATTGACTTCCGACAGGTGGCAACGCTGTACGGAGCTGTTAAAATGGCGTCTGTAACGGATGTGCGTTGCAAACAACGGGCAGTGATCGAGTTTCTTTTGGCGGAAAACCAGGGCATCTCAGATATTCATAGGCGCTTGCAGAATGTCTACGGTGATCTGGCAGTGGACAAAAGCACGGTGAGTCGTTGGGCAAAGCGTGTGTCATCATCGCCGCAAGGTCAAGCAAGACTGTCTGATCTCCCGCGTGCGGGCCGGCCGTGCACAGCTGTGACTCCTGCAATGGCGGATCACCATCAAACAACTCAGTGCTCAACTTGACATCTCTGTTGGTAGTGCTATAACAATTGTTCACCAGTTGGGATATTCAAAGGTTTGTTCCCGCTGGGACCCTCGTTGTCTAACCGAACACCATAAAGAGCAAAGGAGAACCATCTGTGCGGAATTGCTTGCTCGTCATGTGGCTGAGGGTGACAATTTCTTGTCAAAGATTGTTACAGGCGATGAAACATGGGTTCATCACTTCGAACCTGAAACAAAATGGCAATCAATGGAGTGGCGCCACACCCACTCCCCTACCAAGAAAAAGTTTAAAGCCATACCCTCAGCCGGTAAAGTCATGGTTACAGTCTTCTGGGACGCTGAAGGGGTTATTCTGTTCGATGTCCTTCCCCATGGTCAAACGATGAACTCTGAAGTGTATTGTGCTACTCTTCAGAAATTGAAGAAACGACTTCAGCGTGTTCGTAGGCACAAAAATCTGAACGAACTTCTCCTTCTTCATGACAACGCAAGACCTCACACAAGTCTTCGCACCCGAGAGGAGCTCACAAAACTTCAGTGGACTGTTCTTCCTCATGCACCCTACAGCCCCGATCTCGCACCGTCGGATTTCCATATGTTTGGCCCAATGAAGGACGCAATCCGTGGGAGGCACTACGCGGATGATGAAGAAGTTATTGATGCAGTACGACGTTGGCTCCGACATCGACCAGTGGAATGGTACCGTGCAGGCATACAGGCCCTCATTTCAAGATGGCGTAAGGCCGTAGCATTGAATGGAGATTACGTTGAAAAATAGTGTTGTGTAGCTAAAAGATTGGGGAATAACCTGGTGTATTTCAATGCTGAATAAAACAACCCCTGTTTCAGAAAAAAAATGTGTTGCATTACTTATTGAACTGCCCTCGTATAATACCCGCACTGAAAATATCTGCAAAGAAGTGTGCTACATCTCTTTTTTTGGAAAGAAACTTCCATCCGCTTTGGACACTTGCTTTTGACAGAACTTTACTGTTCGCCTTCGAACTTGCATCCAGTACACTTGGCTGTGTCCGTAGTTCGTTTACCAAGCACTGTTGTTTGTAGCGTTGACAGTGATACAGAGCAGCACGGGTCTACCGATGGTGACCCGCCCTGTTTGGTATTCTCTTTAACTGTCATTCTTAACTTTCAGCGCAGATATTTATGAATAATTGCGCAAGTGCTCTGTATGGATCAAAGACTAATTACGACTGCGAGAGAGTGTGATACTGTCTCTGACTTGTGGATATTATGTGGAACATTACGTATGCTATGAACTTACTTACTTCTGAGTTAGCAATTGCGAAGAGGAATCGCACCAAAACTGTAATTAGCAGGATTGTTGGAGGCTGCCATTTTGAGTAGGAATGTTATTTCATTAATTATGATAACATTTCATCTTGTACAAATATGATTTCATGAATGGAAAAGGTATGTCTAATTCTTTGGTTATTTCAACTTCTCACTTGCCTGTGGCTCGAAACATCATTTGATGGGTCGTAAGTCGTAGGGAACTTCGTATCCTAGGAAATCAGTAAAGACTGTACCACGGCCGTTTATGCTATATTTTGAGAGATTAATTTCTGAACTTTTATCGAAATGAATACACAATTTGGAGACTGATTCCGGTGCTGCAGAGCGAGTACGTCTTAGCACTCAAGATGGCTTCCCCACGGCGTATGATTGTCCCTATGACTATTTTTAAGAATTTTCAGAGTCGACGATCTGAAGAATTCTGCAGAGCCACAGCATCTATATTCCAGGTCCTGACTTCGATATCGAGAGGCTGACAGAGTACGATTACGAATTGTAACTGCCCTAATCATTTTGTTTGATAGACTTCAGAATCCAAACAGGAATTATATTTATACCTGGGAGTGTAGCAGATATTTGTGTTAAAATATTGGGGAATCGACATCTCTTGCCCAAAAGTTTCCATTCGAGTAACTAGATATTATTCATTGATAATAATTTAACTTCAATTTAATGGGGAGAGACGTTAAACCGGCATTAATATCGTGTGGCTTCACTGGATGAGATGGAAGAGGGGAAAAACGAGCCGCTTTCGTAGCAACGGCAGCCGCGTCACAGTTTCGTTTGAAGGTAATTAATTGCGAGAGTGTTTTTTGTGATCCAAAATACGAGAATGGTCAGTATCGGTCGTAAATTTTTAATCTGTTTGTTGCAGATCGACTTCAGCTACTGTCTAGCTACACTGAGGGACTAAAAAACCCCAACACCAAAAAGTGATGAATGTAGAGAAATGGAATTTCTGGAATATATTTATCTCGGTGACATTTCTAACCGGTGTAACCGCTGTAACGTCGAGTGTAAGCATGCAGACGTGCGTGCATTGTGCAGGTGCCGGATGTCAGTTCGTGGGAAGGGGTTTTCATGCCTGGTGCACTTGTTCGGTCAATACGGGGACGGTTAATCCTATTTTTGGATGACGCTGGAGTTGTCGATTGGACAGAAATATGGTGAACGAACAGACCGAGGCATGTCGACACTCTCTAGAGTGGTGAATTACATCTGCGTCCTGTGGGCAAGCATCATCCTGTTGGAAAACACTTCCCGGAACGCTGTTCGTTATTGATAACACAACAAAAATGGTTCAAATGGCTCTGAGCACTATGGGACTCAACTGCTGAGGTCATTAGTCCCCTAGAACTTAGAACTAGTTAAACCTAACTAACCTAAGGACATCACAAACATCCATGCCCGAGGCAGGATTCGAACCTGCGACCGTAGCGGTCTTGCGGTTCCAGACTGCAGCGCCTTTAACCGCACGGCCACGTCGGCCGGCATAACACAACAGGTCGAATCACCAGACTGACATAAAAATCTGCAGTCAGGGTGCATGGGATAAGCAGAGGGTGCTTCTGCTGTCATACGATATCACATTCCAGACCAATAACTGCAGGTGTTGGTTCATTGTGTCGAGCACGCCGAAAGGTTGGCTGCGGGGCCTCAGCTGGCCTCCTAACCAGTACACAGACATCACCAGCGCCGAGGCAGAACCAGCTTTCATCAGAAATTGCAACAGCCCTCCACCCTGCCTGCCTATGAGCTCTCACTTGACACCAATGAAGCGGCGAATGACAGTGGTTTGGGGTCAGTGGAATGCACGCTACATGGCGTCAATTTGTAACAGTTGGTTGTGGCACTGTGGTGCCAACTGCTGCTCAAAGTGCTGCTGCATATGCAGTAAGATGAGCCAGAGCCATACGCCGAACACGATGGTCTTCGCTCTCTGTAGAGCCACATTGCCGTCCGGAGCCCGGTCTCCTTGCGACAGCACATTCCTGTGACCACAGCCGCCTGCAGTCATGTAGGGGAAGGCGGGGCAAGATGGGGAAGCTAACTTTAAACCCTTACAAAAGGGACAAAAATAAACAAATTAAAGTAGGTTTGATTATCATTTGTTTACTTAACCACTGAATTACAATAGCATGCAAAGAAACATCTACATCTACATCTACATTTATACTCCGCAAGCCACCCAACGGTGTGTGGCGGAGGGCACTTTACGTGCCACTCTCATTACCTCCCTTTCCTGTTCCAGTCGCGTATGGTTCGCGGGAAGAACGACTGCCGGAAAGCCTCCGTGCGCACTCTAATCTCTCTAATTTTACATTCGTGATCTCCTCGGGAGGTATAAGTAGGGGGAAGCAATACATTCGATACCTCATCCAGAAACGCACCCTGTCGAAACCTGGACAGCAAGCTACACCGCCATGCAGAGCGCCTCTCTTGCAGAGTCTGCCACTTAAGTTTGCTAAACATCTCCGTAACGCTATCACGGTTACCAAATAACCCTGTGACGAAACGCGCCGCTCTTCTTTGGATCTTCTCTATCTCCTCCGTCAACCCGATCTGGTACGGATCCCACACTGATGAGCAATACTCAAGTATAGGTCGAACGAGTGTTTTGTAAGCCACCTCCTTTGTTGATGGACTACATTTTCTAAGCACTCTCCCAATGAATCTCAACCTGGTACCCGCCTTACAATACAATTAATTTTATATGATCATTCCACTTCAAATCGTTCCGCACGCATACTCCCAGATATTTTACAGAAGTAACTGCTACCAGTGTTTGTTCCGCTATCATATAATCATACAATAAAGGATCCTTCTTTCTATGTATTCGCAATACATTACATTTGTCTATGTTAAGGGTCAGTTGCCACTCCCTGCACCAAGTGCCTATCCGCTGCAGATCTTCCTGCATTTCGCTACAATTTTCTAATGCTGCAACTTCTCTGTATACTACAGCATCATCCGCGAAAAGCCGCATGGAACTTCCGACACTATCTACTAGGTCATTTACATATATTGTGAAAAGCAATGGTCCCATAAGACTCCCCTGTGGCACGCCAGAGGTTACTTTAACGTCTGTAGACGTCTCTCCATTGATAACAACATGCTGTGTTCTGTTTGCTAAAAACTTCAATCCAGCCACACAGCTGGTCTGATATACCGTAGGCTCTTACTTTGTTTATCAGGCGACAGTGCGGAACTGTATCGAACGCCTTCCGGAAGTCAAGGAAAATAGCATCTACCTGGGAGCCTGTATCTAATATTTTCTGGGTCTCATGAACAAATAAAGCGAGTTGGGTCTCACACGATCGCTGTTTCCGGAATCCATGTTGATTCCTACATAGCAGATTCTGGGTTTCCAAAAATGACATGATACTCGAGCAAAAAACATGTTCTAAAATTCTACAACGGATGGACGTCAGAGATATAGGTCTGCAAACTTGTTACATTTAGTTAGAAATATCTCGATTTGAAACATAAACTACCAATTCCCCGTCTTGCCCCATATGCAGGGCTAAATGGGGAACTAGCATGAATTCATCTCTAAAGCTTGAATAAAGACTGGAATAACGAAATCATGTGACGATAAGTTTTCGAAATATGGTTCTGCGAATTGTAGAATCAGGTATTACGTTTTATTTAGGCCTCTTACATTCACGAAGCACACAAGTGTGGAAAGCCTCGTCATCATCACTTTCTGTCGCTGCACAAGTATCGTGGGCACAGATTTCTGTGGCACGTTGAACTGTCGAGCAGCCCTCAAAGGACCCATATGACCTTCTATAACAGCATTTACAGCGCCTTCCATTGACCCCAATGACCAATCTTGCCTAGACGTTTGTCGCCGATACTTGCGAAACATCTGAAATAAAACACGTGGAACGTACTATTGAGTCGGATCATTCCTGGTAATCTATATTATATAGTAAATACCATATTTCCAATAGTCAGTCGTTAAAGCATAGCAAGAATACTAACTTTGCACGGTTTGTGTTTTTTTATTCACCATATAGCCTAAGGCATACTTTGTAATTAGTTAGGAAACGTTGGAATAACGAATACCATTCTATTTACAATTGTGTTCAACGTATAATGTACGTGTTCAAAACCCGCAGCGAGACGATAAGAACGTAATGGTTGCACAAATAGTAGGGGCAAGACAGGGAAGCTCCCCATCTTGCCCCACCCCGTCTTGCCCCCTACAATGCTGTCAGGTTATATTACGCCTACATGAACACTATGTAGTGAACATTAGCTACTGACACAGCAGTTTACTACACTCCTGGAAATGGAAAAAAGAACACATTGACACCGGTGTGTCAGACCCACCATACTTGCTCCGGACACTGCGAGAGGGCTGTACAAGCAATGATCACACGCACGGCACAGCGGACACACCAGGACCCGCGGTGTTGGCCGTCGAATGGCGCTAGCTGCGCAGCATTTGTGCACCGCCGCCGTCAGTGTCAGCCAGTTTGCCGTGGCATACGGAGCTCCATCGCAGTCTTTAACACTGGTAGCATGCCGCGACAGCGTGGACGTGAACCGTATGTGCAGTTGACGGACTTTGAGCGAGGGCGTATAGTGAGCATGCGGGAGGCCGGGTGGACGTACCGCCGAATTGCTCAACACGTGGGGCGTGAGGTCTCCACAGTACATCGATGTTGTCGCCAGTGGTCGGCGGAAGGTGCACGTGCCCGTCGACCTGGGACCGGACCGCAGCGACGCACGGATGCACGCCAAGACCGTAGGATCCTACGCAGTGCCGTAGGGGACCGCACCGCCACTTCCCAGCAAATTAGGGACACTGTTGCTCCTGGGGTATCGGCGAGGACCATTCGCAACCGTCTCCATGAAGCTGGGCTACGGTCCCGCACACCGTTAGGCCGTCTTCCGCTCACGCCCCAACATCGTGCAGCCCGCCTCCAGTGGTGTCGCGACAGGCGTGAATGGAGGGACGAATGGAGACGTGTCGTCTTCAGCGATGAGAGTCGCTTCTGCCTTGGTGCCAATGATGGTCGTATGCGTGTTTGGCGCCGTGCAGGTGAGCGCCACAATCAGGACTGCATACGACCGAGGCACACAGGGCCAACACCCGGCATCATGGTGTGGGGAGCGATCTCCTACACTGGCCGTACACCACTGGTGATCGTCGAGGGGACACTGAATAGTGCACGGTACATCCAAACCGTCATCGAACCCATCGTTCTACCATTCCTAGACCGGCAAGGGAACTTGCTGTTCCAACAGGACAATGCACGTCCGCATGTATCCCGTGCCACCCAACGTGCTCTAGAAGGTGTAAGTCAACTACCCTGGCCAGCAAGATCTCCGGATCTGTCCCCCATTGAGCATGTTTGGGACTGGATGAAGCGTCGTCTCACGCGGTCTGCACGTCCAGCACGAACGGTGGTCCAACTGAGGCGCCAGGTGGAAATGGCATGGCAAGCCGTTCCACAGGACTACATCCAGCATCTCTACGATCGTCTCCATGGGAGAATAGCAGCCTGCATTGCTGCGAAAGGTGGATATACACTGTACTAGTGCCGACATTGTGCATGCTCTGTTGCCTGTGTCTATGTGCCTGTGGTTCTGTCAGTGTGATCATGTGATGTATCTGACCCCAGGAATGTGTCAATAAAGTTTCCCCTTCCTGGGACAATGAATTCACGGTGTTCTTATTTCGATTTCCAGGAGTGTATTAATAAGACGTGCTATTCAGTGTTATATATACAGTCTGGATAAATGTTCACGAAACACATGTTTTAGGACCTCGAAAGATGTAAAACATTGCAAATCAGTATAACAATTGTACGTACCTTGCAAAGCTCACAGAAACCGCCGTGAAACTAAGGTTCAGCAATGTCAACACACTGGGACCTGTGTACTGATGATGTTGACTTAGCTATCCACGGGTGGCAGCACTCTAACTGTAGCTTATAGCCCTTCCCCCTCTTACCCCACCTCCCCGTCTTGCCCCTCCTTCCCCTACAATGGACACATATTTGACAAGTCTTCCTGTAGTATTCCAAAAGGAACACTGAGCTTATCGTAGCCCTGTTACACGACCTTGTTCAAATTCTGTGAATTGTTGATTATGGCCTCTTTGTCACCTCAAAGGCATTATTGACTAATAACATCATGTCCACTCTCATCGGTAACTAACACTCTGGAGCTTTACAGCGTGCGTTTAAAGCAAACTTGATTTTTTAAAGGCACATTTTTAGCCGTAGCATGTAAATCTATTTTTTCTTAATCAGAGAACCCTGTTTAATAAAGCATGAAAGCCAATGCAAGTTATCTTGTGTGCGGTCGTATGTGATCGCTGGTGAGACACAGAAAGGATGTCTAGTCTTTCGTTAGTTACTTACTCCTTCTGTTATCTGTTCTGGAATGGGGTCGAGGGAGAGCCTCGCGCGTTAGACTGGCTGCTCTAATTTAAACTCTTTAATTTTATAAAAAGTCACTGCGTGGTGCAGGGCGCATACTCGCGCATACTAATAATTATAAAAGGAAATTTCCACTGCGCACGGACGAGATACCGACGTGCGGATAATCAACATATCACTACTGATTAATATTGTATTCCCAATGTAAGTAGCATGGTGCACTTCAGTAACTATAGTTATGATTAACGCTATTGTGATTTAATTATTTGTTTAATCCATGATCCTAAAATTTCAACATTATATGTAAACTTTATTTTCAGTAATCATCTCATTTTAGCTCGGAAAAAATGTGGCCCACGAACATCCTTCTTACGGCGACGAAATTCTCAAAGTATGTGTCCGATGCCACCTTATCATGGTTTAAATATATTCACTGATTTTTAAATATTTCCATCCATCTCAATTCAGTTCAACAAAAATTATAAAAAAAAAACAATATATATATATATATATATATATATATATATATATATATATATATATATATATATATTCATTGATAGATGTGTTTTCCTTTCAACACGTTGCAGAAAGACATACTGGGTCAGTCCATCTAATTATCAAGTCTCATCTAACACCACATTTCAAAGACTTCTGGCACTTTCATTTCTGACTTGTTCTTTGCCACCCAAACGAATCCATTCTCAAACAGAGCCTTTCATAAATATTGTTCTGGTCTCGAGTTTTACGCTTTTGTATGTATGTAGTTGTTCCGTTTCACAGAGAGCTAAGTTGTCTTGAGCATTGCTTTTAGTACGTTTTACTCACATTTTCCTTCCTCGTCTTTTCTGCTTCCAAGGATAATGGGCAATGTCTTGAGAAAATGTTACAAGCTGAATGTCGACGGAACTAAATCTAAGGTAGTGGGATGTAGTCGAAATAAATCAGTAGGCGCTGAGGGAATTAAATTAGAAAGTGAGACACTAAAAGTAGTGGATGATTTTTGTTATTTGGACATAGCTGCTGTAGGGAGGATATTAAATGCGCACTGTCGATAGAAAGAAAACGGTTGAGACAACAAGAGAATAGAACTTTCGAAATGTCGTGCTACAGAAGAACGCTGAATTTTAGATGCGTAGATCGGATAAGTGGCCAGCGCCTTGCTGCAGTAGTAGCACCAATTGCCGTCAGGTAACCAAAGTTTAGCGCTGTTGGGTTTTGGTAGCATTTGGATGGATAACCGTCCATGTCTCTCGAGCGCTGTCGGCAAGCGGGCTGCACTCAGTCCTTGTGGGGGCAACTAAGGAGTTATTTGATTAAGAAGTAGCGGCAACGGCCACGAAAACTGACAATGGCTGGGAGAGAGGTGTACTAATGACGACTGCATGCCCCTCTCCATATCCGCATACAGTGACTCCTATCGTCTGAGGATGGCACGGCGGTCGGTCGGTATCGTTGGACTTTCCGAGGCCTATCAGAGTTTAGTAGTAGTAGTAGTAGTCTAGTTAGATCGGATAAGGATCAGGAGGTACTGAATCGAACTGGGTAGAAGAGAAATTTATGGCACATCTTGACTAAAAGAAGGGATCCGTTAATAGGAGACATCTTAAAGCATTGAAGAATCGTCAGACTTTGTAATATGGTACATAAAATTTTTGAAAGGAAACTAACACTTGATTGGAATAAGCAAATTGAGGGGGGATTAAGTTGCAGTAGTCATGCAAGAATGAAGGGGGTGCAGAACTGCGTCAAACCACAATATCACTTGCAAGGTAGATGTCAGCTGGAACGCGATCCATTTTAGTAAGCACCCGGCTCAAATCTCGTGAATCACTGAGTCGTCATCAAAGAAAGGCTCAGATACATTTTCTGTCCGTGGCAGACAACTCCCACAATGAGAAAGTGCTTTGGTTCCACCATGTCCTCCTTATTTTTCAACTAACACCCATAAGCCAAAACATTTTGAGTAGCTCTTTACCAGCGCGTTTCTCCGCAACACAGCAGCGAATCTCCGTGGCACGATTAGACAGGTGATTGGTAGTTTTTTTTTATGGGTGTGGTACCAGATGTCTACTCTCAAGTCGCCCATTTCCCAGTATTATTGGTCGGTGATTCGTGGCGCGGAACTGGCAACAAATATCGCCCTACACCCGTTCAGATCAAGCAAATTTGGTGGGCAAGACAACCGAGTTTTCTACTTTCATTACGCATTTATCTTTCACATCGATGTCCCTTGTTCTGATTTCTTTACAGTGACTGTCTATAAGCTTGCACGCAGCATCTTTCTTACTATGCTTCTACATTGATAGAAAAAATCTCAGCACAAAGGAGTACAGTAGAGCAACGAAATTTTGGAAATGCGTTTGCCTATGTAAGTTATTAACGTTGCAAGATCACAGGTTAATGTAAACGCGAGAAAAGGCCTTCCATATGTGAAATGCTATTACATTGATAACTGGTGCAACGGCCGGTACGTTGAATGCAAGTATGCAGACGTCCACGCAGTGTGTTGTACAGTTGCTGGATGTCAGTTTGTGAGATCGAATTCCATTCCCCTTGCACTTACTCAGCCAACACAGGGACTGTTAATACTGCCGTCCGTTGATATCCCCCGCGTACTAGATTGAAGGAAGGTCCGGTGATCGAGCAGGCCAAGGCAACATGTCAACACTCTGTAGAACATGTTGGGTTACAACAGCTGTATGTGGGCGAGCCTTACCCTGTTGGTAAACACCACTTGGAACTGTCCACGAATGGTAGCACAACAAGTCGAATCACCAGACTGATGTATAGATTTACGATCAGGGTGCGTCAGGTGTAGGTCCAGCGTGTCTAAGCCTCAGGTTCTAACACAGTCATCAATGGCACCGAGGCAGAACCAGCTTTCATCAAAAAGATAACAGATCTCCACTCTGCCCTTCAATGAGCTCTCGCTTGACACCACTGAAATCCCAAATAGTGGAGGAGTGAGGGTCAGTGGAACGCACGCTGCTGGACATCAGGCTCGGAGCTATCCTTGAAGTAACACATTGGGTCAGAGAGGTGCCAGCTGCTGCTCAAATTGCTCCTGCAGATGCTGTAACATGTGCCAGAGCCGTATGTCGAACACGGTGGTCTTCCGTCTCGCTAGTGCCATGTGACCGTCCGGAGGGATGTGAGCGTCCGGAGGGACCGCATTCCTATGACGACCGCTGCCACCAATCATAATGGCTATATTGGTTCCGAGTCATCCTGTGATCCCGCGGAAGAAACATCCGGCTTCTCGCAGCCCTATTACACGACCTCGTTCAAACTCTATGAGCTGTTAATAATGGCGTCTTCATCGCCTTAAAGACATTGTTGACCAATATCAACTCATTAGGTCTGATCTCAAAGGTAAATAATGCTCACGACCGCTGCGGCGCGTATTTAAAGCAAACCCGACGTGCATCGTCATAGTGGTGCTATTGGCGCCAGTCTGATGCGATTGGCGCGAAATTTGAGTAGAATGTATCTTTCACAAGTACAAACACGCCTACCAATTTTCTTTTATCTTGCAGTGCTCCTTCTTGGTGCTGGGATTTTTTTCCTTCAGAGTATCTTGTATCCGTGTCATGGTATGGAATACAAGTGTCTTGTACTTGTCGAGGCTCGGAAATCTTCTATACGATGGTGGTATGTTGCTCGCTGGTCTAAAGGTCGCTAGGAGTGAAAGGACCAGGTCCATAGAGGATTCCCAACACCAATTTTTATTTAGCAGGCATCCAGACAACAAACACTGGTAATAGCACACAGACACAATGATATTACAGCTTAATGTTTGCTCAAATAATACATGAAATCAAAATTCAGAAACTCTTGCAAAGCAATAAGCTTAACGTTTAAGAATATATATTTTGATTTAAGACAGATGGCAGTGACTTCCTTCAATAAAAGAATACCTTTAAAACTTAGAACTTATGCTTTTGCTTGTGTCGAAACATAGTTGCTTTATTTAAAAGACGAGGAGTTTTAACAAAACAGTATACAGATTTTCTACTTGTTCGATGCACATACTTTAGACATAATTATTTGACAGAGACGGACAAGCCTGGCTGCTCCGAAAGGGTTTGAAGTCTTCTGAATAGTTTGAAACACCGAAACCTTTATTAAGAAGCTACAATTTTAAATCACAAAAAAATTCTTAAAGGTAGAAAACATGCATCAGTTACAGTGCTGCTAAATATTAGCAGCCTTCGGCGGACGTGGAACCACTTTGTTCCACTGGTCATCCTGCAACGCGTAAGGCGCAACCCAGACGGCTTACAGAACAAAAGTTCCTTCTATTACACATCAAAAAAACATGGCGAGTTTTACTCCAGCTGTGGAGCCAGCCAACCTTTGCATGCAAGACGTTAAGTCAGATATTAACGTACAGCTTTGCAAACAGTCAATAAGCCCTAAGTTTTTAAAGCAAATTGCAATACTTTAAACTATGTGAGAGATTTTCATTCCAACTTTAAGCATCAAGTGATTTGAGTAGGAGGTTTATTCAAATGCTGTAGCAGTGCGCAAAACAGTAAAAGCACGGCTCATGATAAGGTTAAGATAAAACTACTCCTCTAAAATTACAACTAAATCGGCACTGCATAATTTGAGCTGCTTGCGCGCACAGTTGAGGTAACCAGTAATTTGCCACCGTAACCAGTAATTTGACTGACTCACAATTAAGACTACACACGCTGCTATTCAATACAAAACACTTCAAACAACATAAACTTTAACACAGTCACGCTTATAGAACTTTCCAGGCATTGGGCTTTAAATAAACAGATATTACTCCACCAAAATTTCCCATACATGGCTTTCGTTAAGTTTGACGCAGTAAATTACGCAGCAGACACAGGTAGTACTTAAAAGCAAAACGGCACCTACAGGGCGAGGAACTGCCACACAGAAAACGCGACAGCACATTTGAGGCATCACAGCTGAACGCGGAAGTCGTAGAGAGCTACCCAAGAGTAATCGTACAAGAAAGATCCACGAGAACTAACACAGCAGAAGGTGACAGCAGCAGACAGAACTGTTGGCACGGTGATGGGATGCAGACGGTTGTACTCAGGCCTCTGCATGGCCACACTGTCCTCCAGACTTAGCTGGGACCCAGTTCCGCTGCTAGAGTGAAGCCTCACGCCACTTGTCCACTCATGTGCGTTGCTTCCGTACTTAGACGGCCAACCACCAACCACGGCACGACGACTGACAGGGTCACTGTCCTCTCTCGGTTACCAGCGTAACTTCCAACGCGCCTCGCTACTGCGCCGACCCTCCTTTGAATCGTTCCGAGTGCGCCTAAATTCAGACGGCAACTGGAGGATACTCAGTATTGTAGAACACTCAGTACAATGTCGTTCATTGAAACTGAACTACACTTCTCGAACAGTCACTATATACACACAAAAACAAATAACTTCTGGACGACCATTCATGAAGAGCGTCGGTGAGGTCCGTCGGAGCTGGTCCTAGCTCGGCGAGGAACTGGCTGTACTGCTGCTGCGCTGGCCTTATAAAGCCGGCGGAGGCCGGCGGAGTACTCCAACTTTCCCTGTATCTGTGAGGCGACCTCTGCAAAAAACGTTTCGCAGTAGTCTCTAGCAAGTTCTGTTTGTTTTGAAGAATTGTTTTCCTCTTGGTTGTGCCTGCAAGTGCTTGTGTATGTTATATGGTACACAGGAGTGTCTTGAGTGTAGTCTGCCTGGCAGGGGCCGTCTGTGGCAGACGTAACAGAAACTTTTTAGAATCCCTTTTTACTTATTTATTATTTTTATTTTTTTTTTGCGAACTGCGTTGTACTGCTTTGCGAAACTGACATCTGCACACTGATCTTCAAATGCTACAAGTATGAAAAAAAATCGAAGAGGGCGAGTCTGTAAGACAGCCTTCTCAGACAAAATCACAGCTATTACCATCTCGAGCCATATTTGCAACAACGACTGCCTGCTGCCTTTCCTTCCCTGCTATCTATCACTCTTCACAATCCTCTTCTTCTTGAAACGTTTTTGTTCATGCAGACAGTTCACAGAGCCTCTTCCAAGCAGCTCTTCTCTCCCAAAGTCTGTCATTCAGTGTCTCATCCCACTGCTTCATATCGTTTCATATCATCCTTCACCTGGTCTTTCTATCACGTTCGTCCAGCCTGTTCATTTAAGAGCGCTTCTCAGAAGTCTTTCTAGCCCCATTATTTTAATGCAGTCGAACAACCTAAGTCTATAACTTTCCATAGTTTTAGGGGATTAATCTGCAGGGTGTTTTGCATTACTTCATTCCTTATCCTGTCCCTCCTAGTCTTACCGAGGATCCCTCGTAGAGACCACACATCCGTAGCTTGTAATCTGTCAGAGCTTTCCTTGTGAAAGTCCAACCTTCTGACCCAGAAGTCAAACCAGGTAATGTGACTTGTACGTCACAATCTTTGCTTTGGTAGGTATTTTCCAGTTTGTAATTATGTCTGATACAAAATAATAAAATTTGGAACAATTTTTTTTCTCTCCGAAATTCCGTCCTGGGTTAACATACTTCCTAGATACTTGAAAGCACACAGGCCAACGAAAAAAAAATTTTTGAATAACTTTTTTTACTTTGATAGCAGATATTTATAGACTTTTGTGAGCCGAATCCAGATCTAGCTTTAGTTTTCTTGTATCACCCATAGTTGTCGAGCAATGTGCTTTTTACTATATAGTATAAAAATCCTATACTATACCGTAAACAGGGAAATTAATGAAACGCTTTGTTACAACATGAGCATGGTTTGTGTTTACAGTAAGCTACTGAAAACAATGGTATGTGTTAATAGAGGTTTCACTTGTCAGCTGGAATTGATTTGTACTTTCTTTTGTTTCTTTGAAGCTTCTTGTGTAGCTTTTTCTACGACGAGTAGCTTGCTGAACTTCTCGGCAAAGTGACCAACAGTAGTCCCCCACTGAATCGTAAAATTACTACTGGTTCACCAAAGGTTATTAATCTCAAGCAGTACACAAAATGTAAAGTGGAAGTAAGTGACAAGGAATAACTGGTGAAATTACACACAATTTTCAGTAACACTCTTTATTCAAATTTGGTGCAAAACTTTACCATATTAAAAAAAAACCAACAATCATTTAACAAATAAGTCACAATTTATGATAGGAAAGGACTCTTAAATTATTATGAAAAATTTCACGCCAGTAAAAGGCAAGTACAGGCAAGCAATTTAGCGTATACAACGTGACGATGTATAATATTTCAAGCTCAGCTAAATTACAGGTGAATTTCACTCCATTCATTAAATGCCGCAGAATATAACTTGTCTGCAACATATAAAGACAATCCTGTTTACAAAAGTTCTCAAAATAGAAAAACCAAAACGCATGAGTCATACACACGGGGGGACATTCACAGTTAATAACATCAACATTTCCAAAATATATAAAAAACAAATTTACAAATTTCTGTCAGTTAACTTACGGCAAACACACACGCTCGCCAGGTAGGACTTGCGAACTTTTACAACATTCTGCTTTCAAGGCAACAATTTCTACCTGTAATGAAATGGCAAACTTTTGCATGCCAAGAAAACACACTAATAACCAACTACCTGTATAAAACACATAAGCACGTTGAGTAAAAGCCTTAAAAGGTATTGAATTGGAAAAACACACAACAGTTTTTGTTGACTAGAAACAATATAAAAAATCCACTATGGCGTACATTAACATTGCTTGATTATAGCCAAATAAACATAAACACAAATTTACGTAAGTTACAGCTTCCAGATGAGCAGGAATTCGTTATGCAATTGATTAGTTCTTACCACTAGGCGAAAGGAATTTTTCTTGTTTCTTAGAGCTCCTTTTACACGTGAGTCTAGTAATACTAGTTATGGCAGGCGAGAGAATGGGTAAGCTCTTAGTTCCTTGCATTTTAAACAGTGCAGTCACTGGTGCCATAGACTTTCACAGACATGGCAGAGGCTAACTGTCGAATAAAGCCGTAGGTAAGCTGGAAGGGGAAAGAAGCGATCCGAACTACAGATTTACTCTGACTCCCCTTTCGTCCTCAAAAGGGGACAAACGGACCACCCTTTCTAATATTACCACCTTCCCGCGGGTGAGCAGACGAGAATGAATGGCGGGAAACCCCCCCAAAAAATACGTCTGGTATAATTAACAAGAAGAAATATATTGAATTCAGTTAAACTTCATAAAATCTGTTAACAATCAATACTCAACTTCTGGTGCGTTACGACTCCCAGGACTGGACCAACGCAGCACCTCCAAATGCTCTGCCGAAGCGCCCGCTGCCAGCCGTTTCAACGGACGCAGGAAGGCGCGCCGATTTTCAGAACCTCCTTGCCGGTCGACAGCATACAGCCGAACTGCAGATTAGGGCCCTCGAGGACCCACGCTCAGGAAGATTCCTTTCGCGACGAGCAGTTAACGCCCCATACCACGGAGCCGCTGCTCGCGTCGCTTACGTTGATGCCGCGGTCTGCGTGCTGTCCCTGTAGCACCGGCAGAGAAGTCGCTTCTTGATCTTCCCGACTGCCAACTCTCCACGAGAGCCCATACAGCCACACCTTAAACCCACGCGCACAGCCCACTTTTCCCCTTTCCCGCTAGAGGGAGACACCGAAGCCTTCAATTGCAACAACGGCGCCACCGCCAGAAAACGGAGGGGGACTGCTTCACGCTACGCCTGCGGCGCGCTTTTCAAAGCTAGCTGTACTGCGGCTCACCCATTATGTTGGTGCTCCAGCGGCCTTGGTAGCTTTTTCTCGTCACTGTCCTAGTGAAAACGCTCTCCTTGCTCGTCACTAACATCTCCCGTACTGTCTGGGAAGTGATCAAGGTGACTGTTCAAAAAGTGAACTTTCATCCTCATTAAACATCGTAAAGTTTTAAACTTCTTTAACATTGTAGCTATAATAGAAACATATTTTGGATCTTTTTCATGTCCTAAGAACTTTGTAACGACTTGCTTGAATGATACCCATCCGTATTTCTCACTGAAGGTCATTGTGGATTCAAAGCAACATCAAACATCAATTTTCTAATGTCAGGTCCGACAAAGACGCGTTTTCTTAGTTAAGCTTCTGATAGGTGTGGGAACTTTTGACAGAGATACTTAAAACATGGTCCATCTTTAGTCAAAGCCTTTCCAAACTGTTACATTAGGCCTAACTTTATATGTAGAGGTGGTAGGAGTACGTTTTTGGGATCTACAAGGTTTTTGCGTAGAAAGTTCTTCTCACCACGTTTTAAAGACTCCCTCACAGGCCAGTTCTTTCTGCACCAGTGTTGATCCCTAGCCATATTGTCCCATTCACACAAGAAACATGGAAATTTGCTAAAGCCATCTTGCTCACCAAGGAGCACATAGCATCCAACCATGAGCAGAGTAGCCTATTTTATTCAGCACTATTTCTAGGTTTTCGTAGCTTTCTTTCATATGTACAGAATGTCCAATAGATATACATACATGTTACCGTTGTGAAACAAAACAGCCTTTAAACTAGTTTTAGATGAAACAATAAACAGCCTCCAGTCTTTCTTTTTGTATTCAATCTCATTCATCAGTCCGGGAATGCATGGACAGTACCTTCTAGTTGAAAAAACTTGGAAAATTGCTGTTCTCTCCTTCTTTACACATATATGCTGGTTCCAACTGCCAATAAGTTCTTTTCTTTTAATCTAGAGCCAAGCAATTCAGTTTTTTCTTTCGTTAAGCCCAGATCCCTAACCAGATCAATAAACTCGGTCAGAGTAAACAATTTGGGCTCTAGACTTTCTGTATTACAATGGAATTCATCATCTGGTTCATGTGAATCAGATTGTACATCAGGAAATACTTCTGTTGGAACAGAAATTAAATCATCTGGTGGTTCAGGAACCGGCAAATCTGCACCATGCTCTACTGCTCGAATGGCGGACGGAAGATTAGGGTAGCTTATTACCTTCCTTGTTTTTCGAATTATGACCAGTAATATCAACACTGAAAAAGTAGCAATCATCGGAATAATTTCTTGGATCCCTCCATATCATAGGAACAGCAAATCTAAAGGCTATTTTCTCCTTTTTGGATAATTTTCTCAGCTCTTCAACACACGCATAACATACCGCATGCGGCGCCCAAGATTTAACTTGATCACCAAGTTTAGATCCAAAGTATGATAGATAAACCTTTTTCACAAAGTCTGTAATGTTTCTTTGGTGTTTTTTTGATTACAAATTCACCACAAATATAACAAAAACTGTCAGCAGAGTTTTTACAACGACGATTAGACATTGTAATGAGCATATGTGCAGGAAACGGGAAAGTGAGGTTTGTTGTTGCTGTGGTCTTCAGTCCTGAGAGTGATTTGATGCAGCTCTCCAAGCTACTCAATCCTGTGCAAGCTTCTTCATCTCCCAGTACCTACCGCAGCCTACATCCTTCTGAATCTGCTTAACGTATTCATCTCTTGGTCTTCCTCTACGAGTTTTACCCTCCACGCTGCCCTCCAGTACCAAATTGGTCATCCCTTGATGCCTCAGAACATGTCCTACCAACCGATCCCTTCTTCTAGTCCAGTTGTGCCACAAACTCCTCTTCTCCCCAATTCTATTCAATACCTCCTCATTAGTTATGTGATCTACCCATCTAATCTTCAGGATTCTTCTGTAGCCCCACATTTCGAAAGCTACTATTCTTGTCTAAACTATATATCGTCCATGTTTTACTTCCATACATGGCTACACTCCGTACAAATGCTTTCAGAAACGACTTCCTGACACTTAAATCAGTTCTCGATGTTAACAAATTTCTCTTCTTCAGTAACGCTTTCCTTGCCATTGCCAGTCTACATTTTATATCCTCTCTGCTTCGACCATCATCAGTTATTTTGCTACCCAAATAGCAAAACTCCTTTACTAATTTAAGTGTCTCATTTCCCAATCTAATTCCCTCAGCATCACCCGATTTAATTCGACTACATTCCATTATCCTCGTTTTGCTTTTGTTGATGTTCATCTTATATCCTCCTTTCAAGACACTGTCCATTCCGTTGAACTGCTCTTCCAAGTAATTTGCTGTCTCTGACAGAATTACAATGTCATCGGCAAACCTCAAAGTTTTTATTTCTTCTCCATGGATTTTAATACCTATTCCGAACTTTTCTTTTGTTTCCTTTACTGCTTGCTCAATATACAGATTGAATAGCATCGGGGAGAGGCTACAACCCTGTCTCACTCCCTTCCCAACCACTGCTTCCCTTTCATGTCCCTCGACTCTTGTAACTGCCATCTGATTTCTGTACAAATTGTAAATAGCCTTTCGCTCCCTGTATTTTACCCCTGCTACCTTCAGAATTTTGAAGAGAGTATTCCTGTCAACATTGTCAAAAGCTTTCTCTAAGTCTACAAATGCTAGAAACGTAGGTTTGCCTTTCCTTAATCTTTATTCTAAGATACGTCGTAGGGTCAGTATTGCCTCACGTGTTCCAACGTTTCTACGGAATCTAAACTGATCTTCCCCGAGGTTAGCTTCTACCAGTTTTTCCATTCGTCTGTAAAGAATTCGCGTTAGTATTTTGCAGCTGTGACATATTAAACTGATAGTTCGCTAATTTTCACATCTGTCAACACCTGCTTTCTTTGGAATTGGAATTATTATATTCTTCTTGAAGTCTGAGGGTATTTCGCCTGTCTAAAATATCTTGCTCACCAGATGGTAGAGTTTTGTTAGGCCTGGCTGTCCCAAGACTGTTCGTAGTTCTAATGGAATGTTGTCTACTCACGGGGCCTTGCTTCGACTTAGGTCTTTCAGTGCTCTGTCAAACTCTTCACTCAGTATCATATCTCCCATTTCATCATCATCTACCTCCTCTTCCTTTTCCATAATATTGCCCTCAAGAACATCGCCCCTGCATAGACCCTCTATATACTCCTTCCACCTTTCTGCTTTCCCTTCTTTGCTCAGAACTGGGTTTCCATCTGAGTTCTTGATATAGTGAGGTTAGGTTGCCAGTAAACAAAACACCATCTGTTAACACAAAAATAGAGTAGACCTTTTTTGCCAGAATATGTTTCTCAGCAGTGCTACCAAAGTCATCTACATTCATTACACCTCCATTTAAAATTATTTTCACTCTAATAAAAGCTGTCAAATTCTTTAAAAATGGCTTAATTTAATACATTTAACTGTAAAATCTGAAGAAATGGTGGGTGATACAATTTTTTAAGTATCGTATTTGGATTTACTACCCTAAAAAGCATAAGTACAAGGTATTTTCAGCAAAAAAGTTTTTCCATCGGTGGCCTGTATAATTTTTCCATTACATCGTTTCACATTGCTTATTTTCAGTACAAGCATATATCATGTAAGACCTCCGTTTGTCCGACGTAGTCCTGCAACTCGACGTAGCGTAGACTCAACGAGTCGTTGGTAACCCTTGCAAAAAGTTTTAGCTCTGATGCCTCTATAGCCGTCCATTATTGTGAAAGTAATGCCGGTGCAGGATTTTGTGCACGAACTCACCTCTCGATTACGTTCTCCAAGTAGCCAAACGTAACCATTTCCAGTCAATGATCAGTTCATTTGGACCAGAGCACACAGCCAGTTCCTGCAAACACATCCCAGACCATCACGTGCGCCTTACACAGTGCCTTGTTGACAGTTTGGATTCATGCACCATACTCGAACCCTGTCATCAGATCTTACCAAATGAAATCGGGACTCATCTGACCAGGGCACGGTTTTCCAGTCGTCTAGGGTCCAATCGATATGGTCATGAGTGCAAAAGAGGCGTTGAATGCGACATGGTTGTTAGCAAAGGCACTCATGTCGGTCGTCTGCTGCCACACTCCATTAATGCAAAATTTCGCCGCACTCTCCTAACAGATACCTTCCTCGTATGTCCCACATTGATTTCTGCGGATACTTCACGCAGTGTTGCTTGTCTGTTAGCACTGACCACTCTATGCCGGAGCTGCTGCCCTCGATCGTTAAGTGAAGGCCATTGGCGATTGCGTTGTTCATGGTGAGAGGTAATGCCTGAAATTTGGTGTTCTCGTGCACTCTTGGCGCTGTGGACAGCAGAATACTGAATTACTTAACGATTTCCGAAACTGAATGTTCCACACATCTAGCTTCAACTACCATTCTGCGTTCAAAGTCTGTTGACTCCAATCGTGTGGTCGAAATCATGTCGGAAACATTTCCACTTGAATCACCTGATTACTAGAAACAGCTCTGCCGTAGCACTGCCCTTTTATACTTTGTGTACGCGGTACTACCGTCATCTGTATATGTACATATCACTAGCCCATGATTTTATCATCTCAGTGTATATTAAAAATCTCTGGCGAGAGCATACTTCCTTGCCAAATGCCTCTGTCCGGTATAAACAATTCTGATTCTTTGTCATCTCTTATAACACAATTCAAGCATATTTTGTACATTTTTATGAGTATCGATTGGATTCCTAATGACAATTGCAGTTCATTCAGACTTTGCACATCTCTTCCTTTCTAACAGTGTCGTAAGTATTTTTTTATATCTTTGAAGGCCACTACGATGTCTTTCTTAGATTCCGAATTCATTTCTACAACCTGCCTCGCTCTGAATATGGCATCTCTAGTTAATGATCTAAGTGGAAATCCTTGTTGTTCTTACCTTAATTGTGCTTCCATCTTACGCCCGATTATCTGTAAAACTATCTTGTCGTAAATCTTCATACAGTGGCATAGTTGTGCTATTCCTCTTGTAGTGTCTCTTGCAGCGGTCTCTCAGCGATATTTTCAGAAATTTTATAAATTATATAACTCAGTACATATCTCGAAATATCTCTTCTTATCCTACCGATTCCTAAACTTTAATATACGATGATTATCAATGCAAAGTAGTTTCAAGCCCTATTATTTCTTGGAGAGTCCATTTACTCCATGGAATAGCTTCTCTGCTATCTGTTTTCTCTTATGAAATAAATGAAGGGGTGCTTGCCGATTAGCCGTGAAAGAAGGAAGATGTATATGTATGTATTGTTGAGCTAGTCGCCATCTTGATGAGATTCTGTATGAGAAGGAATTTGATACATGAACTAAAGTAAGTGTGTTCGCGTATTATTTAACTCATTGTTATTGACAGTGTCTGCTCACTACGCTGTGTTACACGGAATCAGTGGGGAACGTCTGATTTACACTGGACGAACATGCCGTTTTGTATACTCAAGATATCCAGTTTATTACTTCCAATAAACAGGCTAACACGGTCTTACCAGCAGATCTCCGGTCTTCCCCATGTGATCACCGAAAGTTAATAATTATTACAAATGTTTTTAGGAGATCGACTGACAATTTTCGTCGCACCGAGACTTCGAAATTGCTTCACTGCCTTATGGAATTTAAGTTAAGCTCAATTTAATCAGGATAGAACAGTATTGAACTGTGTGAATGTGATAAGCCTACTTTGTGAATGAAAATTCCCTTAATATACGCATGTTATTTACTATCCTGAGCAGTGAAGCTAAATCAGGCCGGTGTGAGAGAGGTTTTTAAATTTTAGATCCCACAGAAATATTAAACTCTCAATTCTCACAGAGAACCTAGTTAGTTACTCTTCTTACAGAAAGTTACAACAATTGCCTTTCTCCAGTATTACGAATCTTACCATATGTACATACTGTATACAATCAATTTATATTTCCATGGGTATACACGTATTGCACCACAGTTGGCATTATCATTTCTTTCCAAGACATTGGTAACCCGAGTGCCATCATGCTTTCAGTACTCTTGAGTAGAAACGTGATGTGAGAAGCATTGCCTTCCGACCACACAGTAGCGACCCACAGCCGAGGACCGTCTGCACACCGTCACACACACAATGCTACACGCAACTAAATTTGCCGCCTTGGGTTTCCACGCAAGTGGCTGGCATTCAGCTGTTCGTATGACTTCCGCGTGTAGCGTTACACACACACACACACACACACACACACACACACTGCGGGGGCGAGGCATGTTCCGCTGGCCGAGAATGCGGTTATGGAGAAGCGCCAGTGCGAATTGAGTGAGTGAGAGAGAGAGAAACAGAGAGAGAGAGAGAGAGAGAGAGAGAAGAGGAGAGAGTTAAATGGGCAGTGTGTGGGGTCGGGCAGCGGGTGAATGGGCCGGAAGGAAGCGTGGGAGGCGGAGCAGCGTGTATGTTTGCCACGGACAACGGCGAAAGCATCGTCGACAAAGCTCGGCACCTCTCGGCTACTGCCGTCTAGCAGGTAGGTGAGCTGGCATTGGCCTGTTTGTGAGCTACGCCTCTCTGGTAGTACGTGAAGGTGAAATGGAACCTCTGCGAAGCACCGAGGTGGGAAATTGTGGTGTAATACGAAGCCACACAAGGGGCTAGAGGCAGGCTTGGATACATGGATCATTTCTCTGAGGGACACAGTTTGTTACTCATCTCTAAGCCCTCTCTTGTGGCATCAACATTTTTAATGTGCCACAGAAGCTTAGGCTATTAATAGCAAAAATAATTTGGTTCAATTGTGCCTAGAACTGTCCCCTGTACGGGTGCAAAATTGTGGCATCCTGCCATGTCACACTCGCGCTCAGCGACACTTTAAACAGCAACCTGTCGACAAATGCCAGGGATCATAAAGTTTGTGTGAAGATTGATTAACGATGCCACGTTGACACCAAATTTCACACACAATTCTGACCAACGCCACCGCGGACGTGTCTCATACCCTCTTACCCATATATGACGCTTTGTTTTGACGTCTCTGCAATAGAAATCAGAACGGCGACGCCCAACGTTGAAATCGTGCGGTTTTCTTATGGGTGGTCCAAGAAAAGGTTGCAGCCGTACCGCCTCTGAAAATCGACACAAAAAGACTTCAGGAAGTGGCATAAAGGCAGTCAATGAAAACACTACACTCCTTTCCTTGGTTTGTTGATTCCCGCACATTTCGCGGTCGCAAATGACAATTCGCAGTGCGAAAATCAACAGGACCATGTTCTCGACAGCTCTGACGCTGTCGACAGCCTCGGACATTTCAGTCCCCCTTTAATGAAGGAACATGACCTCTTTGGAATGTGGCGTGATTACAGTTTTTGACGTTGTGTATGGACTGGAACCACTAGGAATCATTCAAAACCATTCAACGAACTTTGAAAGTGATCCGAAGCAGGAAAGCCTGTTTATGCTTATCCAGCTCTGCCACTTAGCCATCTGCCATCTACTATATCTTGGTCTGGTAGTGATGAAGAATAGGCTGAAGTTTAAGAGATTAGTTAGGAAGAATCAATAAGGAAAGAAGATGGACACTTGAAGTTCTCTAAGGCTATAGATACAGCAATAAGGAATAACTCAGCAGGCAGTGCAGTGGAAGAGGAATGGACATATCTAAAAAGATCCATCACAGAAGTTCGAAAGAAAAACACAGGTATAAATAGGTAACCGCGAAGGAACCCTGTGTAACAGAAGAAATACTTCAGCTGATCGATGAAAGAAAGAAGTACAAAAATATTAAGGGACATTCAGCAGTACAGAACTACAACTCGTTAAGGAATGATATAAATAGGAAGAGCAGAGAAGGTAAGACAAAATGGATGCGAGAAATATGTGAAGAATTCGAATAACAAGTAATCGTTGGAAGGACTGACTCAGCATATAGGGGAGTCCAAACAATCTTCGGTGAAAGGGTAGTAACATTAAAAGTGCGACGGGAATTACACTATTAAATGCAGAAGAGAGAGCGGATAGATGGAAAGAGTAGAAAGAAGGCCTCTATGAGGGGGAAGATTTGTCTGATAAGGTAGAAGAGAAAACAGCAATCGATTTAGAAGACATACTGGATCGAGTATTAGAATCAGAATTTAAGAGAGCTTTGGAGGACCTAAGAGCAAATAAGGCTGGAGAGGTAGGTAACATTCCATCACAATTTCTAAAATAAGTGGGGGAAGTGGCAACGGAACGAGTCTATACGTTGGTGTGTACAATACATGAATCTGGCGACATATCATCTGACTTTCGGAAAAATATGATCCACACAATTCGGAAGACTGCAAGAGATGACAAGTGCGATAATTATCGCACAATCAGCTTAACAGCTCATGCATCCAAGTTGATGATAAGAATAATATACAGAAGAATGGAAAAGAAAATTGAGGATGTGCTAAATAACGACCAGTTTGGCTTTAGAAAAGGGAAAGGCACCCGAGAGGAAATTCTGACGTTGCGGTTAATAATGGAAGCAAAACTAAAGAAAAATAAAGATACATTCGTAGGATTTGGTAAAGGCGTTCGGCAATCTCAAAGGGTGTAAGATTTTCGAAATTCTGAGAAAAGTAGGTTTAAGCTATAGGGAGACAGTAATACGCAATATGTACAAGAGCCAAGAGGGAATAATATGAGTAGACAACTAAGAACGAAGTGCTCGGATTAAAAAGGGTGTAAGAGAGGGATATAGTATTTGCTCACTACTGTTCAATCTGTATACCGAAGAAGCAATGATGGAAATAAAAGAAAGGTTCAAGAGTGGAATTAAAATTCAAGGTGAAAGAATATCAATGATACGATTCACTGATGACATTACTATCCTGAGTGAAACTGAAGAAGAATTATATGATCTGCTGTATAGAATGAACAGTCCAAAAAGTACTGAATATGGACTGAAAGTAAATCGAAGACAGATGAAAGTAATGAGAAGTAGTAGAAATGAGAAGAGTGAGAAACTTAACGTCAGTATTGATGGTCACGAAGTAGTTGAGGAATTCTGCTACCTAGGAAGTAAAATAATCAATGACGGACGGAGCAAGGAGGACTAGCAAAATCAAAAAGGGCATTCCTGGCCAAGAGAAGTCTACTGATATCAAATATCGGCTTTAGTTTGAGGAAGAAATTTCTGAGAATGTACGTCTGGAGTACAGAATTGTATGGTAGTGAAACATGGACTGTTGGAAAACCGGAACATAAGAGAATCGAAGCATTTGAGATGTGGTGCTACAGACGAATGTTGAAAATTAGGTGGGCTGACGAGGTAAGCAATGAGGAGGTTCTGCGCATAATCGTAGAGGATATGTGGAAAACACTGACAGAGAGAAGGGGCAGGATGACAGGACATCTGTTAAGACATGAGGAAATGACTTCCATGGTACTAGAGGGAACTGCAGAGGGCAAAAACTGTAGAGGAAGACAGGGGTTGTAATACATGCAGCAAGCAACGGCGGACTAGGCTGCAGCTGCTGCTCTGAGGTGGAGAGGTTGGCACAGGCGGGCCGCATCAATCCAGTCAGAAGACTGATGACCCAAAAAGAAAGAAAGAAAATGAAAGAGACTACGCTGCAAAGGCGTCAGATCACTTGAAATGGAGATGCAGCCACACATTGTCTTAAGAGAGGGGTCAGTAAAGGTAGTCAATGACAGTGTCGTGTTGATCATCGCACTACGAAGTGTCGTTTTAGAGCGCGGGTTGTATGGGATTCAACGCACCTGGGAAAGGGATACTTTCATTAATGCCTTTTAAGCCATCCCCTGAGAGCTTTTCGTGTCGATTCGGAGTATTGGTGCATCTGACAACCTTGTGATTTCAACGCTAGGTGTCGCCATTTTGACCTCCACCGCAGAGACATCAAAAGAAGGTGTGAATGTGAATAATATGGGCTGTGTCGATCTTCTCATCGTGTGACGCTTAACAGAATTGTAGTGAAACTTGGTGGCAATGTGACATCGTTAACGCACCTTACGCGTCATATAAACTTCTGAGCTGCGATCTTTTCTTCGGACACGTCGAAACCTCACTGTTTGAAACGTAGTCGAGCCCGAGGGGTGACGTATTAGAGTGCCACGCTTCTGCTCCATTACAGGAAAGTTTGTTCACATGTTTGGGCCAAATGTCACGTGAAGCAACGAGAAACAAGTACGGGGTTTCTGAAAAAAGCGATACTTTACATTGTGTTGCACTGTGTAGAACTTTGAGAAAATAAACGACTGGCCTTTAAAATTGCTACACCAAGAAGAAATGCAGATGATAAACGGGTATTCATTGGACAAACATATTATACTAGAACTGACATTACATTTTCACGCAATTTGGGTGCATAGGTACTGAGAAATCAATACCCAGAACAACCACCTCTGGCCATAATAACGGCCTTGATAGGACTGGGCATTGAGTCAAACAGAGCTTGGATGGAGTGTACAGGTACAGCTGGCCATGCAGCTTCAACACGATACCTCAGTTCATCAAGAGTAGTGACTGGCGTATTGTGACGAGCCAGTTGCTCGGCCACCATTGACCAGACTTTTCAGTTGGTGAGAGATCTGGAGAATGTGCTGGCCAGGGCAACAGTCGAACATCATCTGTATCCAGAAAGGCCCGTACAGAACCTGCTACATGCGGTCGTGCATTATGCTGCTGAAATGTAGGGTTTCGCAAGGATCGAACGAAGGGTCAAGCCACGGGTCGTAACACATCTGAAACGTAACGTCCACTGTTCAAAGTACCGTCAGTGCGAACAAGAGGTGACCGAGACGTGTAACCAATGGCACCCCATACCATCACACCTGGTGATACGCCAGTATGGTGATGACGAATACACGCTTCCAATGTGCGTTCACCGCGATGTCGCCAAACACGGATGCGACCATCATGATGCTGTAAACAGAGCCTGGATTCATCCGATAAACTGACGTTTTGCCATTCGTGCACCCAGGTTCGTTGGTGAGTACACCATCGTAGGCGCTCCTGTCTGTGTTGCAGCGTCAAGGGTAACCGCAGCCGTGGTCTCCGAGCTGATAGACCATGCTGCTGCAAACGTCGTCCAACTGTCCGTGCAGATGGTTGTTGTCTTGCAAACGACCCCATCTATTGATTCAGGGATCGAGACGTGGCTGCACGATACGTTACAGTCATGCGGATAAGATGCCTGTCATCTCGACTGCTAGATCCGGCACGGCGTTCCGTATTACCCTCCTGAACCCACCAATTTCATATACTGTTAACAGTCATTGGATCTCGACAATCGCGATAGGCTGCAATCCGACCTGCATCAAAGTCGGAAACGTGATGGTACCCATTTCTCCTCCTTACACGAGGCATCACAACAACGTTGCACCAGGCAACGCCGGTCAAGTGCTGTTTGTGTATGAGATATCGGTTGGAAACTTTCCTCATGTCAGCACGTTGTAGGTGTCGCCACCGGCGCCAACCTTGTGTGAATGCTCTGAAAAGCTAATCATTTGCATATCACAGCATCTTCTTTCTGTCGGTTAAATTTCGCGTCTATAGCAAGTCATCTTCGTGATGTAGCAGTTTTAATGGCCAGTAGTGTATTTTAGCTGTCCCCTAATCGGGCCAGTACCTCTACCATCATTTCACGGCCGTTGTGCGGGTTGTCTGGTGGCTGAACCGCAGGCGTTTCCACGCCAGAGGCGTCAGTTTCCCGCTAAGCTGCACGCGCACTGCAGTGCGGTGATTGCAGAACTATTTTATTCATAGACGATCACGAGGCTGCACAGATACGAGGGCGCACCATCCACGGCGGCACTGCTATCACTGCTCATGATTATGCGCTGTCAATCTGCCTGCCTTTATATTGACGTGTGGAGGCCACTAGCAGGTAGACAGTTCTCTCGCTGTCTCTGGACAATTACGCCGGCAGCTTGCGGACCATCAGTCACAGCCTCATCTTCTGTCTCCCCGAACCGTCGCTATCGCCTTGTCCTCAGGGGAGCCGTTGGTTGGTTTGTCAACCGATCAGAGTAAAAACCCTAAGAGATTTTTGTCTTCTTTAAAATCAGTAAACGGTTCGAATCCTCTATTCATTTACTCAATGACCACATTGAAACAGAAACGCATGATAACAGAGAGATAGGTTAAATACTGAATTCGGTCATCCAGAACTGTTTCGCCGCCGCAGATCGCAACACGGTCTCTCCATCTCGCGGAAAACAAAGGCAATTACATTTACACTGAAGAGCCAAAGCAACTGGTAAGCCTACCTAATATCATATAAGGCCACCGCAAGCACGCAGAAGTGCCACAACACGACGTGGCATGGACTCGACTAATGCCTGAAGTAGTGCTGGAGGGAACTGACACTGTGAATCCGGCAGAGCATGAGGGGATGGAGATCTCTTCTGAGCAGCACGCTGAAAGGCATCCCAGATATGCTGAATAATGTTTATGTCTGGGGAGTATGGCGGCGAACGGAAGAGTGCAAACTGAGAAGAGTGTTCCCGGAGCTACTCTGTAGCAATTCTGGACTTGTGGGATGTCGCATTGTCCTGCTGGAATTGCCCAAGTCAGTCAGAATGCACAATGGACATGAATGGATGCACGTGATCAGACAGGACGCTTACGTAAGTGTCACCTGTCAGTGTCGTGTCTAGACGTCCCATGTAGGGTCCCTGGATTCTAAACCGTACACGTCCATCCGCTCGATATAATTTGAAACGACACCTGTCCGACCAAGCAACATGTTTCCAGTCATCAGCAGCGCAATATCAGTGACCAAGGGTGAACGCAAACCTTTGTGTCGTGCAGTCATCAAAGATAGACAAGTGGGCCTTCGGCTCCGAAAGCCCATGTCAATGAAGTTTCGTTTATCGTTCGCACGCTGTCACTTGTTGTTGGCCCACCACAGAAATCTGTTGCAATTTGCGGAAGGGCTGCAATTTTGTTACGTTGAACGATTCTCTTGAGATTCTCTTGGTCCCGTTCTTCCAGGATCTTCTTCCGGCCGCAACAATGTCGGAGATTTGATATTTTACCGGATTCCTGATATTAACGGTATACTCACGAAATGGTCGTACGGGAAAATACCCACTTCATCGCTACCTCAGAGATGCTGTGTCCCGTCGCTTTTGCGCCGACTGTAACACTACGTTCAAACCCACTTACATCTTGATAACCTGCCATTGCAGCAGCAGTAAGTGATCTAACAACTGCGGCAGGCGCTTGGTGTCGTTTATAGGCGTTGCCGACCTCAGCGCCGTATTCTTCCCGTTTAGATATCTGTGAATTTGAATATGCATGTCTATAACAGTTTCTTTGGCACTTCAGTGTATTATATGAATGCGTGATGTCTGTCATGTCCGAAAGAGCAGCAAGAAGCATTCGTATAATTGATTCGCCTCGATGGGCAATGAATCGACGACCTTCAGTGCGGATGCATCGTATCGTCCGACCTCCAGCGGGAATCTGAGTTTAGCAGGCATGGGTGACATGAACGGGAACTGCGGTTAGATGGCGCTAGGTGCCAGTCGACCGGGGAGTATTCTTGGATAGTCTATGAATTGTTGATAAACACTGTGTACGGAACGCAAGTGTCTAATAATCATGAGGTCCCAGATTCCAGTCTTGGTCGGGTACACATTTTCCGTCGTCACCGCTGATTCCGCATACAATCCTGATGCATCTGATATCATCAATTCGTTCCCTTCTTTTTCCTTCCCCCCTCCTCCGCCATCCATATCTACATAATAAAAGCAATTACAATTACTTGTTAGTGGATAAGCGTCAGGACCAGATGAGATACCTGTAAGATTCTACAAAGATATGCGAATGAACTTTTGATGCCTTTCTAGCAGCAGTTTGAGGTATACTGCTGGAACAACGAAAGGTACCTATCGCAGGACGTTCTCAAGACGGATCGTGGGACAGATGCACATCGTTAAAGACCTGTATGGTTGACGCCAGACCGTAGTAGTAGAGTAATATGCTGAACAATTATGACGTTTTTGCAGTACCGACTGATACGATTATCCGTGGTGCGAATTTTGACGTGATTTGTTGTAGAATCGTATTTTCTGCGCTCAAAAAAAACAAAAAAAAAAACGGTTCAAATGGCTCTGAGCACTATGGGACTTACCTGCTGTGGTCATCAGTCCCCTAGAACTTAGAACTAGTTAAACCTAACTAACCTAAGGACATCACAAACATCCATGCCCGAGGCAGGATTCGAACCTGCGACCGTAGCGGTCTTGCGGCTCCAGACTGCAGCGCCTTTAACCGCACGGCCACTTCGGCCGGCTCTGCGCTCAAAGATGATCTCCTCCACGCCAGTTAGCATGAATTCCAAAAACATCGGTGTACCGTAGGTCTCTAGAAGAGCGTAGCGTTCCAAAGGATTGGAAAAGGGCACAGGTCATCCCCGTTTTCAAGAAGGTACGTCGAACAGATGTGCAGAACTATAGACCTATATCTCTAACGTCGATCAGTTGTAGAATTTTGGAACACGTATTATGTTCGAGTACAATGACTTTTCTGACTAGAAATCTACTCTGTAGGAATAAGCATGGGTTTCGAAACAGACGATCGTGTGAAACCCAACTCGCACTATTCGTCCACGAGACTCAGAGGGCCACAGACACGGGTTCGCAGGTAGATGCCGTGTTTCTTGACTTTCGCAAGGCGTTCGATACCGTTCCCCACAGTCGTTTAATGAACACAGTAAGAGAATATGGACTATCAGACCAGTTGTGTGATGGGATTGAAGAGTTCCTAGATAACAGAGCACAGCTTGTCATTCTCAATGGAGAGAAATCTTCCAAAGTAAGAGTGATTTCAGGTGTGCCGCAGGGGAGTGTCGTAGGACCGTTGCTATTCACAATATACATAAATGACCTTGTGGATGACATCGGAAGTTCACTGAGGCTTTTTGCGGATGATGCTGTGGTATCTCGAGAGGTTGTAACAATGGAAAATTGTACTGAAATACAGGAGGATCTGCGGCGAATTGACGCATGGTACAGGGAATGGCAATTGAATCTCAATGTAAAGTGTAATGTGCTGCGAATACATAGAAAGAAAGATCCCTTATCATTTAGCTACAATATAGCAGGTCAGCAACTGGAAGCAGTTAATTTCATAAATTATCTGGGAGTACGCATTAGGAGTGATTTAAAATGGAATGATCATATAAAGTTGATCGTCGGTAAAGCAGATGACAGACAGATTCATTGGAAGAATCCTAAGGAAATGCAATCCGAAAACAAAGGAAGTGGGTTACAGAACGCTTGTTCGCCCACTGCTTGAATACTGCTCAGCAGTGTGGGATCCGTACCAGATAGGGTTGATAGAAGAGAGAGAAATCCAACGGAGAGCAGTGCGCTTCGTTACAGGATCATTTAGTAATAGCGAAACCGTTACGGAGATGATTGATAAACTCCAGTGGAAGAATCTGCAGGAGAGACGCTCAGTAGCTCGGTACGGGCTTTTGTTGAAGTTTCGAGAACATACCTTCACCGAGGAGTCAAGCAGTATATTGCTCCCTCCTACGTATATCTCGCGAAGTGACCATGAGGATAAAATCAGAGAGATTAGAGTCCACACAGAGGCATACCGACAATCCTTCTTTCCACGAACGAGACTGGAATAGAAGGGAGAACCGATAGAGGTACCCAAGGTACCCTCCCCCACACACCGTCAGGTGGCTTGCGGAGTATGGATGTAGATGTAGATGTTGAAACCGCTGTTTTCTAACGTGAAATACTGAAGGCTTTGCATCAAGGCAGTCAGGTAGGTGCAGTAGTTCTCGATTTCCAAAAAGCATTTGACTCAGTACCTAACCTACGCTTATTATCAGAAGTACAATCATATGGTCTAGCACACGGAATTCCTGCATGTGATCGCAGAACCTCTGACGTGGCGTCGAGACAGAATGCGTTACAATTATTAGAGAAATATCTAGCGGCGGCATGAGGGGGTTGCAAATACTGGCTTCATAACACCTTCCTTAGCCGAATCACTTTCTAAATTCGGTGATTTTATTACGAGCTTACGTAGTTGGTGACGTGTAACAGCACTGTCGGTCTGAAGAATTCTTCTCGGGTTATCAGCCGAGTGGTGGCGTCTTCTTGCCGCAACGTTTCAATGAGTTTCGTACCCATCATCTTCTGGCGACGTGATGGGTACGAAACTCATTGAAACGTTGCGACAAGACGACGCCACCACTCGGCTGATAACCCGAGAAGAATTCAGTGGAATACGCCGAGAAAGACTGAAATCGCATATAGCACCGTCGGTCTATTTTCAAAAAATGGTTCAAATGGCTCTAAACACTATGGGACTTAACATCTGAGGTCATCAGTCGTCTAGACTTAAAATTACTTAGACATAACTAACCTAAGGACATCACACACAGCCATGCCCGAGGGACGATTCGAACCTGCGACCGTAGCAGGAGCTCGATTCCGTACTGAAGCGTCTAGAACCGCTCTGCTACAGCGGCCGGCGTCTTTTCGATGACGAGGTATTTGTGTGAAAAAAAATCACTTCATTTGGAGATAATGCCATATCTCGATTTATAAGGCTTGTATAGGTTTTAACGTGGATATCGTTAGGGATACTCGTGGGCACATGTAAAACCAAGACCGTATGTGACAGTAAATGGTCGTTGCGATCATGTTTTTAACTTCTGGCACCTTGTAGTATGATTACGCCTCTCTTTCTAAGACACATTGGAATCGCGTGCTGATTTTCACTCAGTATTGTTTTGTATCACCAGCATTCTGAGACGCCCTGCTAAACCCGCAGGACAGGACAAGTAGTAGGAACTGTGGAAGGGGGCCAGAATGAGCGGCTGTCAGTTACACTCCAAACATAACACGTTATTTAGGCGTCCAAACATTACAACGCAACTTCTAAGCTTGACTATCGACAGAAAACGTATTTAATTCTAAAACGGCTGAAGGCCCATGAATTAAATACAACTGCTATAATAATAATAATTTTTTTTTGAGACAGAAGGCTCTAGGGTTTAACCTTAAATAATATTTAAGGCCAAGTGATGTAAGACTTGACTAGTCAGATAGATTAAGTTTTTAAAAGCGGCAGAAGGCCCATAAAACAACATAACTACAATAACCTTTCAATAGGCAGAAGGGCCAAGCTTTATGAGCAATAAGAAACCTTGCTTCAAACGGCTGACGGCCTTTGTTTAAAAAAAACTGCAATCAGTTTTCCATGGCAGAAGGCCCAAATCGTTTAACCTTAAATAGTATTTAAGCCCAAGTGATGTAAAACCTGATAAGTAAGAACCCAAATTACAAAGCGGCTGAAAGCCCATAATTTCAAGAGCAACACAACTACAATAAATTTCCAACAGGCAGAAGGCCCACAGCTTTATCTTGGAAGAATGTAATACTTGACAAATAAGAACCTTAAAACTTAAAGTGGCTGAAGGCCCCTGCCTTTTAAAAACAATACAACGACAATAAATTTTCAACAGGCAGAAATCCCACAGCTTTATGCTCAAATGTGTAATACTTGATAAGTAGGATCCTTAAAACTAAAAGCGGCTGAAGGCTGATACTTTTAAAAACAATGCACTACAATAAATTTTCAACAGGCGGAAAGCCCACAACTTTATCTTCCTAAAGGTAATACTTGATAAGTAAGATCCTTAAAACTTAAAGCGGCTGAAGGCCGATGCTTTTAAAAACAATAAAATAAATTTTCAACAGGCAGCAGGCCCAAGCTTTATCTTCAGACAACGTAAGACGTGCCCAATTTAGAAAACCTTACTTTTAAAACGGCTGAAACATACAAATTCCAACTATCGGCTATGAGCCATTGAAAATGCACAATTAAACGCCAATAAGAAGGCAGTATAGGCAACAGCGCTCAGAAGTTTCCAGGGAGCTAGGTCTGCCCTGGAAATCTTAACGTTCGCTTGGGTGAGACAAGAAGTCGGCCCAACTATAGTTGATCCGTCGACAACACAACCAGGAGACAGTCAGGGACCCACTGACAAGACGACTTGCTAACCACCGACCAGTATACGAGAATTCCAAAGCCAAAACGTTACAGACACAGCCACCCACAGCCAAATAAACACTAAGCTGTCAAATACTACACACCATGTTGGACAGCGACAACAGGTGAGGAAAGGGCACTGCGTGAATTTACTTCAGCGACCAGGGCAGGTAACCAGAACACTAACGGCCACAAGGCAGAAAGTTTCTCTGATGCACTTGAATTTCAAATCGACAAAAATAGTTAATTCCACGACACGGCGGCTAAATCTTCACCAACTCGAACAGTCGCTGTTGCTCCCAGGAATACCGCCAGCAGCGAACCACCAACCAAGGGGACAACGTGAACAGACGTGGTTTCGGTAATAAAATCACCACTCAACTTTCATGTCCTGGGTCGGTGAGCCACGAACCTCGTAACACTCGGAACAGCTCCCACACACTCCGACACTGTGTAGAGACTGCCAGCGGGCCCGACCGACTGCGCCGTGTGGAGACTTGGTTGCTGATCTGCACCAACCGACCGACTCACTGCCAGTACGCCAACAACATTTAAAACAAGTTGTCAGTGGAAATGACACCAACTACACACACGGTTTGACAAACACTTGCACGAAGACTTGAACGACACTCAGCAGTTGCTGTGCAATCACGAAGACAAATCGGGAGTCGACACACACACACACACACACACACACACACACAGCCAACCCACAAGCGATCAGCGAGCCAGTTCACGTCGTCCAGTAGGACGACCGACCGACGATCCGCGAAGACCATCCCCGGCTCAAGTGTCCTAACTTAGTTGAAAACTATGGCCTTTTTTTAAAAAAAAGAAGCAAGAAGTCTTAAGATATTACTTTATAAATATTCTGTTTGTTTAATGCAAATAGTTTAGGCACAATTATTTAACAGAGGACTAACAGGTCTGGCGGCTTCGAGAGGAACTGGAATCTTTTGATTAATTTAAAACACCAAGGACATTATTTACAAGCTAAAGCTTTAAATCAGAAAAAAATTTCTTGCAGGCAGAATACATGCACCAATTACAATACTGCTCAAACGTAGCAGCCTTCCGCGGTCATAGACGCACTTGGTTGTACTGGTCATGCGGCAAAGCATGAGGGGCATCCCAGCCAGTTTAGAAAATAACAAGCTCCTTCTATAACTACTAAAACAACATTGCACAATTTGAGGTGCTTGCTCACACAGTTGAGTATAGGTTGCCAGTACGTAATCAAGCACTGCAAGAGCAACCTTTACCAGTAAACTTTTTGACTCACAATGAAGACTGCACACGCTGCTATTCAATAAAGCATACTTCAAGTAACATAAAAAACTTTACCGCGGCAGCGCTTATAGAACTTGCCAGGCATTGGACTTTAAGTAAACAAATATTACGCCAGCAAAATTTCCCAGGTGCAAGCTCCAAACGGTGAACAATTTGAGCTGCTTTTGTAAGTTAGACACAGTAAATTACGCTATAGACACAGGTAGTACTTGTAAGCAAAACGGCACCTACAGGGCGAGGAACTCCCACACACAAAAAACGACAGCACATTTGAGGTACCACAGCTAAACGCGAAATTCGTAGAGGGCCACCCAACTGTTATTTGTACAAGAACGATCCTGGATTAGAAAACAGCTTACCCACCAGAATTAACACAGCCGACGGTAGCAGCGGCAGACAAGGGTCTTGGGACAATGATAGGATGCGAACGGTTGTATTCAGGGCTCTGCACTGCTATATTGTCCTCCAGACTTAGCAAGTCCGCATTTCCGCTTTTAACGTGAGGCCAAAACAAAGTCCGGGCTCGCACGGGCCACTACCGGCCACGGCACGACCAGTACTGCAACGACAACGACTGACTAGGTCACTGTCGTCTCCCGGTAACCAGCGTAGCTTCCACCGAGTCTTGCTACTGCGCCGATCTCCTTCGAATCGTCCCGCGCACGCCTAAATTGGCAATCACGTCCGATCGCAGTCGGGCAAAGCGCTGGCACGAGAAAGAGCTGACACACTAACCACTCCGGAGGTACGTTACGCTTCACTTACAAAGCACAACTCGCCTCTGCTCTGTCTGCACACTGAAGAATGTGAAGGGCTGGACTGCATATTCCTGAAATAAATCATTGCACAGCAAACTGCCTTACTTTATTTTATTTTAATTTCTTAAATTAAACTTTTGCTCTCTTTCCGCATGGCATGATAGTGCAGGTTTCATCGGACACAGTTTTCATCTAGCAGTGAGGATAAGCTTGAGATGTTTATAAATGACAAAGGGTAGAATTTCGAAATTATATCCAATGCTTTTAATGACACAAAAATTACTTGACCTAATTTGAGAAACAACAGATTTGTTTTTGGAGACTGTCTGCCTTGACCAATACAAAATTTTTATATTTTATTTTTATTTTTCAGACACATTTCGCTGAAGTCTCAGTGTCATCAATGGGTCTTTGTTATCCTTCTCTTTACTACTTAGCAGCATAATCACTCTGACAAATATTGTTCTTTTCCTGATTTTTATTTATTTTTTTGTTTTGTAGCTGTTTTCTTTGACAGTTTGTCATCTGAAATCACACAGAACTTAATGTAGAAGAGTTATTTACTTCGAAATTTTACGACTGGGAATGATATGGTTATGCATAACATTAATTACTTCTATATGGAAGGTTTGTGTATGTGCGTGTGTGTGTGTGTGTGTGTGTGTGTGTGTGTGTGTTAACGAAGCTGTGAGGCTTCTGAGAAGCTGGCAAAAGCTTCCCACAACCGCTCTCCTCCTCTCCACACTGTATGTAGTCAGATGGGGTGTATGCCATCACAAGTACATACACTGATAAACCAAAGCTTATGGGTGCTCCCACAGTGGGATGGCACCTACTGGCTGTCCAGGCACATGATGCAGTAACAAAAGTATGGAAGTGGAGTAGCTACAGATGGTGTATTATCCTAGCGAAAATGTGGCATACAAATGGGGTAATCCCGTTTCATAAGCAACTCTGACAAAGATACTTTTAACAACTCTTCTTTTGGAAGAGTACTATTATCATTGTCAGTAGTCTGACAAACAATAGAATATCTTTGATCTTTCCTAGAACGCCAAGTAAAAATTACTGTTAAATCTCCTTCCCATATAATTTCTTGATAATCTCTAAAACATCGACCAAATAATTCTAATGAATAAAGTACTTAATATTGTTTAGTTTCACTTTTTCCATTTTTAGAAAATGTCCTACCATATTTAATTCATTTGAATTTGGTTAAGTTAATGAACAGTTGATGAAGAAATAAAAGGATGTTCTATTCTACATAAACTACTGTATAATTTTTTAATCATAATAGCAATAAACAATTTTAAAAAATAATTATCAAGTACTTTAATATTACATTTACAATAATAAGCTGAAAATCATTTCCATCTGTGTGAATAACATCAAAAGCCATAAAAAGTTGCGAACAGTTACAATGAATCCAACCAACAACAATATTAATATTAATTTCTGTTCCTTTGTTAGGAAGATTTTAATTATTTTTAGTTTACTCACTAACAGAACATGAGTCAGATTGGTAACTTTCGATTTGCTTCATGATTTATTATGGTAAACTTTTATTAATTCATTTCTAAAACAACTGTTTCATAAGTAGCACTAAAGTCAATCAAATTATCATTGTCACATGGTTATTAGTTATTTCTAAATTCTGAATAGTATCAAAATTTGTAATATTTGTAGGGTGGTTTAATTTGTAAATTATTGGACCACAGAATTCACTATTAGGTTTAAATGAATTAATAATATTAATTCCTTCATGAAAATGATCATCATGTCTAACAAACATTCCCTCAGCCAAATTAAAATTTACCTTTATTAATTCAAATGGAATTATTTTAGGAAGATCATTGACAACAGTTCTTTCATTTGCATTAATAATTTTATTATTAAATCCTAGCACACTGGCAACATTATCTTCTTTTATATCCATGTACAAGTTTTTTCACTTTCAAAAACAACTCCATTCAAAATTTTACCTGATTTGATATAAATACTTGCCTTTTCCGATTGATAAAATTTTTCTATATTTTGTAAACTGTATTGAGCAGGAGGAAATTCTATTGCTTCTCCAGCACAGTAAAGTTTATTATTTTTCGATGTAATACTTGGAATTAAAAATGTTGAACATAAACCAACTAATGAGACACTTTTGTAAGTTCCTCTTATTGGAACAATTAACCTTTTTTTCAGAACAGACGAATTATCACACTTTTGGAATAATCTGCTCATTTGTATTAGGAAAAATTATGTAAATAAATGACAATTTGGGAACCAAAAACGAGAATTTCAGAAAAGAAATTAAAAAATAAGTATGGCAGTATTTTTCCAAACTTTAATCGATGTCCAGTTCATAGGACCAATTGGTTGTGGAAAAACAACATAAATGACTGATAATTACATCACTCATTAATGTCTAGCTCCAGGATCGTTAAATTGGAAAAACTAATCTTCTAACATTTATTCTAAAAGTTTACACCAACAAAAGTATCAAGAAATTATAAAAAGATCTGAAAAAACTGAAGGTAAAATTACTGAAATTTTTTTTAGTTTGAGCAATATGGTAGTGATAAAAGAGATTATACATTAAGTGAATCAGAAATAAATAGTTCGTAAGAGAATTATGAAAAAGGATGAAGAAAATTAACATAAAATGTGTTAAAATTAATATAAGTGAAGAAATGTTAGAGTTTTCCAATGATAGTGAAGATACACCTTCTGTATTAAGACCTGTTGATCAATTTAAATATTTTGTTAAGCAAACAATAGAGTTCCATAGCGATAAATTAAAAATTGGAGAAAAAATGTGTAGGAACAGATGAATTAATGAAACCTTTAACTAGAAAACAAGAATCTATGAAAGTTTTACGTACAGAATTTGAGGCTCTCGATTCAAAAATTATGCCAGTATTTTATTTGACTCTAATATTGTAGATAATGAAAATAATCCAAATAAAATAAAGTCACATAAAAGAACAAAATACAATATTCTGATAAAAACAACTGTTGAAGAATATTTTCCAAATTTTTCAGACATGTATGTTACTGATTCACTTGAAAAAGTTGGTGAAGGTATAGTAAAAAAATATTTAAAAAACCAATGACATCTGTTTGGATGGATGTAGTTTGTCAATTAATTGATATATTAACAATAATCCATAGAGAAGAATTAACTGGAAATAGAAATTATCATAATGAGAAAGTAGGAATAGCTCAAATGTTAACCAATAAATCAAGTGATATTATTATTAATGATCCACTAGGAATTACATATTTAATTCGGTTTTTGAATAATGTACTACACACATGTAGGAAAAGTGGGAAGTATGGAAAAGGATTAGTTGATACTTTAATTAACAGACTGGCATTTGAAACGCATCTTCCATGTTATCAATTTTGCTGTCTGGGAAGAAAATTAGAAAAAGACTAGCTAGAGGGGATAAAGGAATTAAACCTTTAGATGGAGTTTGTAAAGAATGTAAGATTTCTTATAGAGATAATACAGATTTAGAAAAAAAACTTGAATTAATTCCAAATGAAAGAATGCATGCAAGTGATTCTTCATTAGGAGAAAAAACAGCTGCAACTGCAATTCGAGGAATATTTTATGGAAAACGAAAATCAGGAATGGGTTAGATGTTGATAAAAATCGGGATTATACAAAATTCATTATTGATTTTCAATCTATATTAATGAATAACTTTACAATCGATTATATTATGCTATTTAGTGGCAAAATTAAACTAAAATCACTTAAACATAAACACAATAATGAACAATTGAGTACCATATTTAACTGATGCACAAAGAAGTAGAGAAAGCTACATGTAAAAATGTAATTGTTATATTACCTACTCCTGTTGTGTAAAAGATTTTGACTGAACCAAAAAATATAATTTGTGGATAGTAAATTTAGGTATTTCTGATCATGTTGGCACTCATTACTATAAATAAAAAAAATTGGTTTTTGTTCCATATCGAGGAAATATACCCAAACAACTAGTTAACTATATCGGAAGAAGTAATCTAAACTACAGCATCGACAGAATACAAAACATCGATGAAGTCACTTGTGGGCATTTGCATCCATTTGCTTTAAAACTATTATGCATGAATTATACTGTATATTGATAAATTAGATTTAATAAATGGACATTTTTTGAAATAGTGTCTATAACGATTTAGAAAGATTTTGAATCATTAGATCCAAAAATTAATAGTGAACTAATTTGAAAAATTAAAATATTCGTTCATGAGTAGACTAAAAAATAATTAATGTTATTAAACAATTTCAGAGAGAATTAAATGCCATTTTAAAGTAGCTATAGGTTACATTTGTTTTAATGGTACAAGAATTGAAAATTTGAATAGTGCCATAGAGGCAAAAAATTTCTGAAGAAACATTATTTACATAATGAGCCATTAAATCTCCTTGCAAAACCTAAATATACAAGTATTTTAATGCAGCTCAAAAATTATATTACTATATAAGAAATAATCAAATATTTTCCAAAAAAGAAATCCAAGAAGTTATTTCAAAAATAGATTTAACTCCATACTAAAATAAGTTAAAAAATTAACAAACTACTGAATTTATTTTTATGAGTGGATGTGAGCAAAAATGCACAATTTCTATAAATATTATTTATTCATAAAAAGTTGTTGTCTTAGGCAAAAATATAAACATACATGTAACATTAAATGATTATGATATTTGGTTGAGTGTTCCTGACAGACTTAACAAAATAATAGCTGTCATATTGAAAGAGTCTTTTAAAACTGTTCCAGTTGACATAAAGGTAAATAAATTTGGTGAAATAATTGATGTATTCTTTATTCTTTACATTTGTTGGATGATAATCACACCTAATGTTTGAAGAGCAAAAAGTATAGAAAAACACAATAATCCTCATAGATTATCAACTAAAAATGGAAGAGAAAGGGTGAAAGATGTTTGTGCAGTATTTAAAAGGAAAAAGAGTAAATTCATTAACAAGATTTTGTAGGTGAAGTCCTAAATATTCGTGAACAAGTTAATAATGAATTACATAAACGAATGAGAAAAAATTTTAAAGGAAAGAATGTATTTTCTTTAGGAATAGGTTATTTATGGCAAGCTGAGTTGCTCGAGAAGAATTCAGTTAATCTGAAAGAATTATCAACAGTGAATGAACGATATTAATATTTATTAATTGTTATAGATGTTATTTCAAAATTTCGTTGGGCTATTTCACTCTAAGTTAAAACAGGTAAGAATGTAGTTGATTCTTACAAAAATATTCATTGTTAGATCACCAAAAAATTTTGATGTCCAAGACCTTTATTATAAAGAATTTAAAGAATAAAGTAAAAAATTAACATTAATCATTATTCAGTGTTTAATTATTGAAAAGAATCTGTTTTTAAGTGATTAAATGGAGCAATGAAAGAAAAATGCAAAAGAAATTTGCTCTTCAAGGAAATTGTTATTGGGTTTACTTAGTTTCTCAATTAGTTCATGAATATAATAATACAAAACATTCAACTATTAAAATGTCGTCAAAAGGTATAAAAAAAGAAAATTAAATAACCTTGTTGAAAGCTGTTGATGTAACAAATTTGTTAGATACTATAACTTAGTATACAATTGGTGATGAAGTAAGAATAAGTAAATTGAAAGGAATTTTTGAAAAAGGATATACTACCAACTGAAATATAGTATTATATTCTAAGAAATGAGCAAGAATATAAATGAGGTTTATTAATAAAGTTGGTATGAGGATGAATATGTTAAGATAGTGAACTTTCATCAATCTCGAAATTTTTGTATGTTATATATTGTGTTTCTGTAACTCGCTATTGCTAGATTCATTATATTATCGTACAATTGTTCTAGAGAATAATGATCTAATATATTCAAATGATTTAAAAGGCAATTAATTCTTAAAGTTGGTTTCTTTTGGCGACATAATTTTCCTGAATTTGGCACATAACTAATTCTTAAAAATTCGTCACTCTTTAGATGCATATTTCCGATAATATCTATTTTATTTTGCAGACTTTAATTATATTCATAATTAAAATCATATAATCTTTCAAAACGAAAGTTGGTGTTAAATTACTATCACTTAACTGTGTAACAACATGTGGTAGTAAAGTATTTATTCGTTAATTTCTTTCATGTGAAATTTCTATAGCTTTATCAAATTGTTCATTTGAGTTTTGTATATAGTTATTGTTAACTTTATTGACTTCTTTCAAATGTTTTATTATACCTTTATAGAGTCGTTTCACAGTAATCTTTACTATGTATCTGCCATGTTTTCTAATTGATAGTAAAATACTTCTGTCATAAGAAGTCACCCTCATTCCACCATCATCCTTGTCAAAGACAGTAAAGGAGCAGACAGAGGTTGAGGGCACTCTCTAGTCCTAGGGGAGGGAAACTGTACCTAAAGGCATAACAATCAGTGATGATAAATGGCATGAGGATGCAGAAGGCAATGGATACCACTGCATTAAATACATGTAACATGTATCCACAGAACATGTGGCCTGTAACTGAAGAAGTGTCATGTTCATCGCTGCATTGGCAAAAGATTCCAGAATAGTCGCCCATTCAGATCTCCGGGAGGGGACTGCCAAGGGGGAGTTTACCATCAGAAAAAGATTCAGGAATCAACGAAAGGATAACGTTCTATGAGTCGAGGTGTGCAATGTCAGAGGTTTGAAAGTGGTAGGGAAACTAGAAAATCTGAAAAGGGAAATGCAAATTCTCAGTCTAGATACAGTAGGGATCAGTGAAGTGAAATGGAAAGAAGGTAAGGATTTCTGGCCAGATGAGTGTAGGGTACTATCAACAGCAGCAGAAAATGAAATAACGGGAGTAGGATTCCTTATGAATAGGAAGGTAGGGTAGAGAGTATGTTACTGTGAACAGGTCAGTGTCAGATTTGTTCTTATCAGAATCAATAGCAAACCAACACCGACCATGATAGTTGAGGTATGTATGCCAATGTTGCAAGCAGAAGATGAAGAGATAAAGTAAGTGTATGAGCATACTGAAAGGGTAATACAGTATGTAAAAGGCGGGTGAAAATCGAGTAGTCAAGCGGGAATGGAATTCAGTTGTAGGGGAAGGAGTAGAAGATAAGATGACAGGAGACAAGGAATGAGAGAGGGGAAAGAATAACTGAGTTCTGTAACACGTTTCAGCTAGTAATAGCGAATAATCTGTTCAAGAATCACGAGAGGAGGAGGTATACTTTTAAAAGACTGGATGATATGAGAATATTTCAGTTAAATTTCATCATGGTGAGGCAGAGATTCCGAAATCAGATACTGGATTGTAAGGCATACCTAGTAGCAGATATAGACTCAGATCACAATGTAGCAGTGATGAGGAGTAGGCTGAAGTTTAAGGCATTAGTCAGAAAGAATCAATACGCAAAGAATTGGGATAGAGAAATACTAAGGGATGATGAGATGTGCTCAAAGTTCTCTAAGGCTATAGACACAGCAATAAGGAATAGCTCAGTAGGCAGTACAGTTGAAGAGAAATAGACATCTCTATAATGTGACATCACAGATGTTAGGAAGGAAAAGATAGGTACAAAGAAGGTAACTGCAAATGAACCATAGGTAACGGAAGAAATACTCCAATTGATCAATGAAAGGAGGAAGTATAAAATGAAGTATAAAATGAAACTTAGGAATACAGAATACGAGTCACTGAGGAATAAAATAAAAATGAAGTACATGGTAGCTAAGACAAAATGGCTACAGGACATCAAAAAAGGACTGATTGTCGGAAGGATAGGCTCAGAATACAGGGAAGTCAAAACAACCTTTGGTGACATTAAAAGCAAGGTTTGTAACATTAAGAGTGCTAAGGGAATAGTACTGTTAAATACACAGGAGAGATCAGATAAGTCGAAAGAATACATTCAAAGCCTCTATGAGGGAGAAGATCTGTCTGATGTGATAGAAGAAGGAACAGGAGTCGATTTAGAAAAGACAGGCGACCCAGTATCAGAATCAGAAGTTAAAACGGCTCTGGAGGACTTAAGATCAAATCAGGCAGAAGGGATAGATAACATTACATCAGAATTTCTAAAATTATTGGCGGAATTGGCAACAAATTGACTGGCGAGGTAGGTGTGTAGAATGTATGAGAATGGGTACATACTATCTGACTTTCAGAAAAGCATCATTCACACATTTCCGAAGACTACAAGAACTGACAAGTGTGAGAATTATCGCACAATCAGCTTAACAGCTCATGCATCCAATTTGCTTACAACAATAAAATACAGAAGAATGGAAAAGAAAGTTAAGGATGCGCTAGATGAAGATCAGTTTGGCTTTAGAAAGGTAAATGAACGATAGAGGCAATTATTACGTTGCAGTTAATAATGGAAACTATACCAAAGAAAAACCAACACATGTTCTTGGATTTGTCGAACTGGAAGAAGCGTTTGACAATGTAAAACGCTGCAGTATGTTCGAAAATCCTAAAAAAACAAGGGGTAAGCTATAGAGAGAGACAGGTAATATTCAATATGTACAATAGCCAAGAGGTAATAATAAGGGTGAACGACCAAGAACGAAGTGATCATATTAAAAAGGGTGTAACACAAAGATGTAACCTTTGCCCCTACTGTTCAATCTGTATATCGAAGAAGCAATGATGTAAATAAACGAAAGGTTCAGGAGTGGAAGTACAATTCAAGGTGAAAGGATATCAATGATACAATTTGCGGATGAGATTACTATCCTGAGTGAAAATGAAGAAGTAGTACATGATGTGGTGAACAGAATGAACAGTCTATTGATTACAGAGTATGGATTGAAAGTAAATCGAAGAAAGACAGAGGTAATGACAAGTAGTAGAAATGAGAACAGAGAGAAACTTAACATCAGGATTGATGGTCATGAAGTAGATAAATTTAAGGAATTCTGCGACCTAGGCAGTAAAATAACCAATGATGGACAGAGCAAGGAGGACACCGAAAGCAAACTAGCAATGGCAAAAAGGCACTCCTGGCCAAGAGAAGTCTACTAATATCAAATATTGGCCTTAATTTGAGGAAGAAATTTCTGAGAATATACATCTGGAGTACAGCATTGTGTGGTGGTGAAACATGCACTGTGGGAATACCGGAACAGACGAGAATCGAAGCATTTAAGATGTGGTGCTACAGACAAATGTTGAAAATTAGGTGGACTGATAAGGTAAGGAATGAGGAAGTTCTGGGCAGAAGCAGAGAGGAAATAAATATTGGAAAAAACTCATAAGGAGAAGAGACAGGATGATAGGACATCTGTTAAGACATAAAAGAGTGACTTTCTTGGTACCAGAGGGAGCTGTAGAGGACAAAACCTGTAGAAGAAGACAGGGATGGGAATACAAATGGCTCTGAGAACTATGGGACTTAACAGTTGAGGTCATCAGTTCCCTAGAACTTAGAACTAATTAAACCTAACTAACCTAAGGACAGCACATACATCTATGCCCGAGTCAGGATTCGAACCTGCGTCCATAGCGGTTGCGCGGTTCCAGACTGAAGTGCCTAGAACTGCTTAGGCACTCCGGCCGGCATGGGAATACATCCAGCAAAAAATTGAGGATGTAGGTTGCAAGAGCTACACAGAGAGGAATTCATGGTAGGCCGCATCCAATCAGTCAGGAAAAAGAAAACATCATGAGTAACCCTTTCTTTAAATTGTTTTGCTTCTTCTATTTTCGCTTTTGAAATTGAAGAATAAAGACCTTCTTCATTGATAAAATTAGTTGATATTTTATTTCCTTTCAATACCTCTAAATTGGAGTGTTTTAACTTTCCTAATGTAATAGTATCTTCATCATCAAAATGTTGAAAAGCTTTGCCTATTTTTTAATTTCTGTAAGTTCAGCCATTTCTTTTGCTTCAAACTGTAGATTATTATTTTCATCTATAATTATTGTAATGTCTTTATCATTACCTACAAATTTGTTATTTTTTAGATCTACATGTGATATCATTTGTATGTAATAAAATTTAATAAATTTCTATTTTGTAATTCCAATGAAATTTTTATTTATAAATGGACAGCGAAAATAAAATGATTTGTCCAGTGTGCAATGAAGGAAACGAAATTCATAAGGAAATTAAAATTAAAAAACATAATATGTCTCCAAAATTGTGTTGTAATAATTGTAAAAACAGAATCAAAAATTATGTCTTCATATCTGGCATAATAAAACATTTATTTGTGAAAAATATGAAAAAGGAGATTAAAATTCTTCTAAATATTCATAACTGTGATCAATTCAAACCTGAGAAAGTAGCTTTAATTTATCATAAAAGGTAAAACTAACATCATCAAAAGTTAAATGTTTTTGTGAGAAATTTGTTTGTATAAATTATTTGGAAAAACATCAAAAATTACTATATTATGAAACGATATAAAAAATTGAATGATTTTTAAACTTTATTTAATACCCAGTGCAACTTGTTATTTCTGGGAAAGTCATCCTTTTCATCCTTAATTTTATTTGGATTTAATTTACAATGAACGTAAGGTAATGTGTTAATCTCATCTTGTAATACATAATGTTTAACATCATCAGTACTTTAAACGATTTTATTGCATTCAATTGTATACAATTCATATTTGAATGATCCAATATAATTAATTTTTCTATATTGTTTTATTTTGTTTTTCGAAATCTTTTTGTAATCATTAAAACGAATGTCATTTTTTACAACCGATTTCTTAACTCCTTTAGATTTTTCTCTTATTTATGACAACTTTATAAGCATACATTTTCGATCTTAAACTAATGTTCTTTCATACTATATTTCCAAAACTTTCGTCTTTCATTTTTCCTAAAACTTTCACATTTACTTGCAGAATCCCTTAAATCCTATCTTTTGGATTATAACTTGTGTCAGAGTAATTAGTGATTTACTGTTATAGAAGTCTGTAGTTCATACATCATTAACTGAAGAATCTGTATCCATATAACATAAATCAATATTTTCACAACATTTTGGCTTCATAACAGTATAGTTAAAATGAAAATTTTTATTTTCGTAATATATAGACTACTCATTTCAATGCAAATCGGTTTATTAAGCCGTATTTAAATTTTTTTCGTGTGAAGTGCAGCCACATTTTTCGAAAATACAGTAGTATGTTCAAAATTCGGTTTTGAAATATATTGCACATTTTTCCTTGGATCTGTTGTCCTTTTAATATTTAGTCTATTTCTAATATTTTTCATTGTTCTTCTATATACTGTATTTCTCATTAACATGTAGAAATCTTTTCCAGAATTGTTTATTGTCGTTTTTCTCATTTCTGTATTAAAATCAATGTATTTCATCATCGATCATTCAAATGATAAGATCCTATGAACTTTTCTTAATTTCAATCCAAGATATGAACATTTTTAAGATTTTGGTAATGTAAACTTTTTTATTTATTATTAACATTGTTAGTAATATATTTCCTCCTTCTGGTGCTAGTGGTAACTTTTATGCAAGTCACACAATTTCCTTGGATATTCTAAATCGACTTCTAAAATATAACCATATTTATTATCATTTGACGTTTTAAGTATTTTTTCAGCATTAAAATATTGTGGTTCTAGCCATCTGCTGTCTTTAAAAGGTAAACACTCAGATCTCGACCAACTGTATGAATTATTTGTGTCTACATAACCAATGTAACTTAATTGTTTTGATGGCTTAAAGTTCTTCATATATTTATTATTTGAATTAGTCACTTTTAATAATTTGAGATATTCCTGATCGAATTTTTTATGAAATAAAATAATATCATAATTGTGTAATAAATTTAATTCATCTCTTCTCAGGTTGCAACCGGTGGCTGTACAGGTATGTGTAGTGCTTAGAGGCTCGTCTTCACACATTCCTTTAAAATATTTGACTAAACCCCTTCTGGCCTGTTTATTTTATTCATGACATGTAAGTACTGTCTGTCTTGTATTGTTAGTCAGTACTTACACTCTTTTAAATAAAAAGTTTTTTCTTGCAACAAATTTGTATTTATGTTATAGACCATGTGTAAATGCTGAAGATGCCACACTTAGAAGGGATGAAACCTGCTTCATAAAACTATAAAATTGTGAATGAGGGCTCATTTGTTTCAATTTTAAAAGAAATATATTTTTGCTCACTATCTGGAATAGCATAAATATCTTAATTATCTATTGCTAATTCTGTGATACAGAAATGGATCTCATTATTTGTTAAATTATGAGAATAAAATGGGATAGATTTAGGATTACAATCTTAATGTGCAGCTCCTTGATATTTTCCTGTTCAATGCCGATGGTCTCTTACCTTCTTTCTCCAAATTTAAATTCTTTTCACAAATGAAACCAGTTTCTGAATTTATGAAATCTATTTTATCTTCATTTTTTCTCACTATCATTGGAGCATTTTGTTCATATATTTTATTTTTCAGGATTTGATTGACAAGTGTTCATATCTTTGAATAAACTTTCAAAATCTGTATAAGTTACAATAGGTACCATTAATGAGTGATTATAATTTTGAAATTCTATTTTTAGTCCTGTTACAGGCTTATCTATTTTTACTTATGTTCTTTGTAATGGTTTTGATAAATGTGTAATTTGTCTTAGAAATAAAAGTATCTTAAACATCGATCACAAAGATAAATTAGATGTCCATTTTTACTAGCTTGTGAACTAATGAATGTAAATAATTTTTTACAACAATAATGCGAGTTATTTTCATCTTGAATTAAAATCAGATTAACATTTTTTCTTGTTTATTTTGTATTTGTTACAGAGGATATACAATAATTTTTTGTTTGTTGTTTCTATATTCATAAACGTTAATTGAAATATTTGAGTTCTTTTTAAATTTTGGAATATCTGTTATCTGAATTGGAAAATTAATTTTTTTATTTTTCACAAATTTCAACTAATTCAAATCCAATTTTTTCATATTTAATAACTATTTTAGCACCAAATTTGCTGAATAAAGAAATAAATTTTGATCTGCATTTTTTATATTAATTACAGCTTTATATCTCTAATTAATTTTGCTAAATTGATATCAGAAGAACCAATATTTCGACTGTGTTTATTAACACTTGGTCCTAAGCTATCTATATAAAATAAAGTCAACCAGATTTTATCCAGTTCAGTTAATAGTTTATTTCTTGATTTTTGGTAACAGTCTTATAAATCAGTTGTTCTTAATAAAACATGATCAGTTATTTTAAAATTAAATTCTTCTATTTTAGGTTGCCTTTTAAAATGACAGTAAAATCACACATTAATTTTAATTGTTTATCTTTGTATTAAAATATTGTTGAATTTTGTGATTATTTTCTCTTTAATTTGATTAAAAATTCCTTAAGTTCAACAATATTATCATTACTGTTAATTCAATAATTTCTTATTCTTGATTTAAAAGCAGAAGCTTCTTTGTAAATTAGTTTGGGTGATTTGAAGAAATCGTCAACATCTAGATAATTGAAACCTGGTTAATTTTGCTGATCCTTTTTTGCTTAATTTCTTGATACTTATCTACTATTAGCTTTTCAAAACAATTTAATTACTGGTATTAGTTTTATCCTCAGTTCTATTGATAAGATCATTGCTATTTATTAAGATTTTAGAAGTAGGAAGATCATTCAAAGATTTTTTACTCAAGTAGTTATTGTTAGTAATTTTACCTTCAGATTTTTATAAGATCATTTAATTGTCTGTTTTTAAAATTAGAATATTTTTTTGTTTTTTAGTTTTACATGTGTGATGAAGTTCTTTTAAAGATCTGTTCTTCAATCCACTATCGTTATTGTTGTTATTAACATTTCCACTTGGATTTATTATTGTTGATTGTTGATGTTGTTGTGGTCTTCAGTCCAGAGACTGGTTTGATGCAGCTCTCCATGCTACCCTATTCTGTGCAAGCTTCTTCATCTCCCAGTACATATTGCAGCCTACATCCTTCTGAATCTCCTTAGTCTATTCATCTATTTGTCTCCCTCCACGATTTTTACCCTCCATGCTGCCCTCCAGTACCAAATTGGTGATCCCTTGATGCCTCAGAACATGTCCTACCAAACGATGCCTTCTTCTAGTCAAGTTGTGCCACAAACTCCTGTTCTCCCCAATTCTATTCAATACCTCCTCATTAGTTATGTGATCTACCCATCTACTCTTCAGCATTCTTCTGTAGCACCACATTTCGAAAGCTTCTATTCTCTCCAAACTATTTATCGTCCATGTTTCACATCCATACATGGCTACACTGCATACAAATACTTTCAGAAACGACTTTAATACATTTAAATCTATACTCGATGTAAACAAATTTCTCTTCTTCAGAACCACTTTCCTTGTCATTGCCAGTCTACATTTTAGATCCTCTCTACTTCGACCATCATCAGTTATTTTGCTACCCAAATAGCAAACTCCTTTACTACTTTAAGTGTCTCATTTCCTAATCTTATTTCCTCAGCAACACACGACTAAATTCGACCACATTCCATTATCCTCGTTTTGATTTTGTTGATGATCATCTCCTATCCTCCTTTCAAGACACTGTCCATTCCATTCAACTGCTCTTCCAAGTCCTTTACTGTCTCTGACACCATTACAATGTCTTCGGCGAACCTCAAATTTTTTATTTCTTCTCCATGGATTTTAATATCTACTCTGAACTTTTTTTTTGTTTCCTTTACTGCTTGCTCGATATACAGATTGAATAGCATCGGGGAGGAGCTACAACCCATTCTCACTCCCTTGCCAACCACTGTTTCCCTTTCATGTCCCTCGACTCTTATAACTGCCATCTGCTTTCTGTACAAATTGTAAATAGCCTTTTGCTCACTGTATTTTACCCCTGCCACCTTCAGAATTTGAAAGAGTGTATTCCAGTCAACATTGTCAAAAGCTTTCTCTATGTGTACAAATGCTAGAAACGTAGCTTTGCCTTTCCTTAATCTTTCTTCTAAGATAAGTCGTAGGGTCAGTATTGCCTCACGTGTTCCAACATTTCTAGGGAATCCAAACTGATCACCCCGAGGTAGGCTACTATCAGTTTTTCCATTCGTCTGTAAAGAATTCGCGTTAGTATTTTGCAGCTGTGACATATTAAACTGAACGTTCGGTAATTTTCACATCTGTCAACACCCACCTCTTTTGGGATAGGAATTATTATATTCTTCTTGAAGTGTGAGGTAATTTCGCCTGTCTCATACATCTTGCTCACCAGATGGTACAGTTTTGTTAGGACTGGCTCTCCCGAGGCCGTCAGTAATTCTAATGGAATGCTGTCTACTCCCAGGGCCTTGTTTCGACTTAGGTATTTCAATGCTCTCTCAAACTCTTCACGCAGTATCATATCTCCCATTTCATCTTCATCTACATCCTCTTCGATTTCCATAATAATGTCCTCAAGAACATCGCCCCTGTATAGACCCTCTATATACTCCTTCCACCTTTCTGCTTTCCCTTCTTTGCTTAGAACCGGGTTTCCATCTGAGCTCTTGATATTCATGCAAGTGGTTCTCTTTTCTCCAAAGGTCCCTTTAATTTTCCTGTAGGCAGTATCTATCTTACCCCTCGTGAGAGAAGCCTCTACATCCTTGCATTTGTCCTCTAGCCATTCATACTTCGCCATTTTGCACTTCATGTCGATCTCATTCTTGAGACGCCTGTATTTCTTTTTTGACCGCTTCATTTATGCATTTTGTACTTTTTCCTTTCATCAATTAAATTCAGTATCTCTTCTGTTACCCAAGGATTTCTACTAGCCCTCGTCTTTTTACGTACTTGATCCTCTGCTGCCTCCACTACTTCATCCCTCAAAGCTACCCATTCTTCTTCTACTATATTTGTTTCCCCCATTCCTGTCATTTGTTCCCTTATGCTCTCTCTGCAACTCTGTACAACCTCTGGTTCTATCAGTTTATCCAGGTCCCATCTCTTTAAATTCCAACCTTTTTGAAGTTTCTTCAGTTTTAATCCACAGTTCATAACCAATAGATTGTGGTCAGAGTCCACATCTGCCCCTGGTAATGTCTTACAATTTAAAACCTGGTTCCTAAATCTCTGTCTTAACATTATATAATCTATCTGAAACCTGCTAGTACCTCCAGGGTTGTTCCAGGTATACAACCTTCTATTAAGATTCTTGAACCAAGTGTTAGCTACGATTAAGTTAAGCTCTGTGTAAAGTTCTACCAGGTGGCTTCCTCTTTCCAATCCATATTCACCTACTACGTTTCCTTCTCTTCCTTTTCCTACTGTCGAATTCCAGTCACCCATGACTATTAAATTTTCGTCTCCCTTAACTACCTGAATAATTTCTTTTATCTCATCATACATTTCATTAATTTCTTCGTCATCTGCAGAGCTAGTAGGCGTGGGCTTGGTGTCTATCTTGGCCACAATAATGCGGTCACTATGCTGTTTGCAGTAGCGTACCCACACTCCTATTTTTTTATTCATTATTAAAGCTACTCCTGCATTACCCCTATTTGATTTTGAATTTATAACCTGTATTCACCTGACCAAAAGTCTTGTTCCTCCTGCCACCGAACTTCACTAATTCCCACTATATCTAACTTTAACCTAGCCATTCCTCTTTTTAAATTTTCTAACCTACTTGCTCAATTAAGAGATCTGACATTCCACGCACCGATCTGTAGAACGCCAGTTTTCTTTCTCCTGATAACGACAACCTCTTGAATAGTCTCCACCCGGAGATCTGAATGGGGGACTATTTTACCTCTGGAATATTTTACTCAATATGACGCCATCATCATTCAACCATACAGTAAAGCTGCATGCCCTTGGGAAAAATTACAGCTGTAGTTCCCCCTTGCTTTCAGCCATTCGCAGTACTAACACAGCAAGGCCGTTTTGGTTAGTGTTACAAGGCCAGATCAGTCAATCATCCAGACTGTTGCCCCTGAAACTACTGAAAAGGCTGCTGCTCCTCTTCAGGAACCAGACGTTTGTCTGGCCTCTCAAGAGATACCGCTCCGTTGTGGTTGTACCTACAGTACGGCTATCTGTATCATTGAGGCATGCAAGCCTCCCCACCAACGGCAAGGTCCATGGTTCTTGGGGGGGGGGGGATTTAGTATATGATCGATTAATTTTTGTTTATTAAATTTGGACTAATTCTTCAAATTTTCCCGCTTTACATATCGATTGATCTCTTTTTAAAATTTTTATATTTATCTCTGTCTTCTTAATTTCTTTCTTTATTTCTTTTGTATTAAGGTAATCATTAAATTCAAGCACATGCTATCTAATTACATTTGAATAACCTTTTTCTTTATGATAATTTTCTAAATCTCTGTAACTCAGTCCAGACTTTCCTTTAATATAATTTTCGAACTTTTATAAGCAGCTCAGCTTTGGTGTTCATTTTGTTTTGGTTGTATTTATATAGAATGGAATGAGAGTTTTCATTATTAAAACGTTTGAGATTTTTTTGACTGAAATTGCAATTGCTCATATAGATAGCTAAGTTTGGACAGATGTGATTTATAAGGAGAAAAATTTATTGGATTTTTATTTTTTAAATAAATCTGAGTTTGTTTTTTTCAGTATAGGCCAATAAGGTTTGAGGGCTCTTATTTATAAGAAATAAAATTTATTAGACTTGTTATTTTCTTGTACAGGCAGATGATTTTTGATGTTTCTTAGTTATAAAGAATGAGTTAAAGGTCTGTCAGTTTTTAAATAAGAAAATGAGAATTTGGTAGTTTCGCTACAGGCATCTGAGGTGTGATGGTTCTTATTTATAAAGAATGAAATTTATTTGCTTTGCAAATTTTTAAATGAGAAAATGAGAATTTGATAGACAAATGAGATTTCATTGATGCATACTGCTGAATTATAATCTTTGCTTATAAACTGGAATTTCTAATCGAAATGCTCTTTGCACCAGAATCGGTATAAAAATACTACTTACTGATTGCACGAAACATTTGTAGACAGCATTCAAAACATAATGATGTGACGAAAGTCATGGGACAGCAAATTGCATATATACAGACGATGGTAATATCGCATACACAGACTATAAAAGGGCAGTGCAATTACTGAGCTGTCATTCGTACTCAGGTGATTCATATGACACGTTTTCCGATGTGATTATAGCCGCACGAGGGCAATTAAAGACTTTGAACACGGATTGGTGAAACACATGCCGGAAATATTTAGAGAATTAAATATTCCGAAATCCACAGTGTTCAAGAGTGCGCCGCGAGTATAAAATTTTAGGCAGTAGCTCTCACGACGAACAACACTATGGCCGACGTTCTACACTTAAAGACCGAGGACAGCGGCGTTTGCTTGAAATAACAGCAGAAATCAATGTGGAACGTGCGGCGAACGCGCGAAATTTTGTGTTGGTGGGCTTTTCCAGCAGTCGACAGCACGACGTCGCCTGCAGCGCCTCTCCTGGTCTTGTGTGACCACATTGGTTGGATGCTAGACGACTGGAAAACTGTAGCCTGGTCAGATGAGGCCAGATTTCAGTTGGTAAGAGCTGCTGGTTGGGCAAGAGCTGGCTTCAGGGTTCGAGTGTCAGTTATAGCCCACGAGCCACGGACCCAAGTTGTAAACAAGGCACTCTCAAAGCTGGCAGTGGCTCCATAACTGTGTTTTCATGGAATGGATTGGGTCCTCTGGTACAACTGAACCGATCACTGACTGAAAATGGCTATGTTCGACTGGTTGGAGATACACTCCTGGAAATTGAAATAAGAACACCGTGAATTCATTGTCCCAGGAAGGGGAAACTTTATTGACACATTCCTGGGGTCAGATACATCACATGATCACACTGACAGAACCGCAGGCACATAGACACAGGCAACAGAGCATGCACAATCTCGGCACTAGTACAGTGTATATCCACCTTTCGCAGCAATGCAGGCTGCTATTCTCCCATGGAGACGATCGTAGAGATGCTGGATGTAGTCCTGTGGAACTGCTTGCCATGCCATTTCCACCTGGCGCCTCAGTTGGACCAGCGTTCGTGCTGGACGTGCAGACCGCGTGAGACGACGCTTCATCCAGTCCCAAACATGCTCAATGGGGGACAGATCCGGAGATCTTGCTGGCCAGGGTAGTTGACTTACACCTTCTAGAGCACGTTGGGTTGCACGGGATACATGCGGACGTGCATTGTCCTGTTGGAACAGCAAGTTCCCTTGCCGGTCTAGGAATGGTAGAACGATGGGTTCGATGACGGTTTGGATGTACCGTGCACTATTCAGTGTCCCCTCGACGATCACCAGTGGTGTACGGCCAGTGTAGGAGATCGCTCCCCACACCATGATGCCGGGTGTTGGCCCTGTGTGCCTCAGTGGTATGCAGTCCTGATTGTGGCGCTCACCTGCACGGCGCCAAACACGCATACGACCATCATTGGCACCAAAGCAGAAGCGACTCTCATCGCTGAAGACGACACGTCTCCATTCGTCCCTCCATTCACGCCTGTCGCGACACCACTGGAAGCGGGCTGCACGATGTTGGGGCGTGAGCGGAAGACGGCCTAACGGTGTGCGGGACCGTAGCCCAGCTTCATGGAGACGGTTGCGAATGGTCCTCGCCGATACCCCAGGAGCAACAGTGTCCCTAATTTGCTGGGAAGTGGCGGTGCGATCCCCTACGGCACTGCGTAGGATCCTACGGTCTTGGCGTGCATCCGTGCGTCGCTGCGGTCCGGTCCCAGGTCGACGGGCACGTGCACCTTCCGCCGACCACTGGCGACAACATCGATGTACTGTGGAGACCTCACGCCCCACGTGTTGAGCAATTCGGCGGTACCTCCACCCGGCCTCCCGAATGCCCACTATACGCCCTCGCTCAAAGTCCGTCAACTGCACATACGGTTCACGTCCACGCTGTCGCGGCATGCTACCAGTGTTAAAGACTGCGATGGAGCTCCGTATGCCACGGCAAACTGGCTGACACTGACGGCGGCGGTGCACAAACGCTGCGCAGCTAGCGCCATTCGACGGCCAACACCGCGGTTCCTGGTGTGTCCGCTGTGCCGTGCGTGTGATCATTGCTTGTACAGCCCTCTCGCAGTGTCCGAAGCAAGTATGGTGGGTCTGACACACCGGTGTCAATGTGTTCTTTTTTCCATTTCCAGGAGTGTATTTACAGCCGTTAATGGACTTCATGTTACCAAACAACGATGGACTTTTTGTGGATAACAATGCACCATGTCACAGGGCCACATCTATGGCGATTGTTTTGAAAAACATTCTTGAGAATTCGAGCGGACGATTTGGTCGCCCAGATCGCTGGACGTGAAACATGTTGAAAATTTGAAGGGACATAATGGAGATATCAGTTTGCGCACAAAAACATGCACTAGCAAAACTTTCACAATTATAGATGGTTATAGAGGCAGTATGGCTCAATATTTCTACAGGGCTCTTCCAACGACTTGTTGAGTCCATGTCACATAGAGCTGCTGCACTATGCCATGCAAAATGAGGTCCGACTCCATATTAGGAGGTATCGCATGATGCCTCTCAAATCAGTGTAACTTAACATTTACTATAAGAATGTGGAACTTCAAACAGACAAAAAAAAAAAAAAAAAAGAAACAAATTACAGAGACTGATTTGTTATGCGAAATTGTTTCGTTTAGTAAAAAGCTTTTTCACATATCTACAGCAAATTTAATTTATTTTGATACAGTTGGTGACTAAATGAGAAAGCAGTTATTTTTATCGAAAATATTATGACACGAAATTTGTTGTCTACTTTTCCTTTCCCACACTGTGAAGATATTCGAATGTGTACTTGTCAAACGCCTGCAGGTGTGTGCAGGGATATGGCACGATAAATTTTGTTTTTGCTATACGCCAGCTGACAGAGGAATTGCATGGAAAAGTGGGTCACTACACCCTGGTTTTTGCTCCTTCAGAAGAAATTTCATCGACTACCATATCACATTATTTTGTGTACTCTTCATAATCACCAAGTTTCAGAAACTTACATAAACTGGGTAAAAGTGTTGTCCAACAAGAGCAGCAGTTGGTCGCGATTCTTTGTAGGACTGACTGACAACTTACCTAGTCACATGGCGTTCTGCAAGGCTCAGCTCTGTCTCCACTACTCTTTGTTACCATGATGGATAGCGTAACGCCCGTCCTACAGAAGTGTACACCAGGCACAATGCTATATGCTGACGATTTTGTGGCTTGTGGTGGATACCAGAAAGGATATTGAAACTCAAGTCTAAAGGTGATTTAATTGAGTGCCAATATTTGGTCTCTTAAACATAAACAAGAAATGATTCTATATGCTGGAACTATACAAATTAATGGAGCTCCTCTCTCCAAAGTGATTACACTTTGGTGCTTAGGTTCTCAACTACAGAGTGACAGCTATGTGCCAACTCCTAATCGACCTGGATGTGATTCCGAAACGACAATGGTATGCTTCTTGATAAGACGCCTGTCCACCTAAAATCAATGATATATCACGCAATCGTGAGACCAGATACGTTGCATAGTACTGAGTGTAGACTCATATCTAGAAGTGTTGAGCACTCACTACATATCATGGAAATGCGACTACTGAGAAGATCATTAGGCATTTCTCTGCTCGATTATGTCAATACAATGCTTCAGTAACTAACTGGAATGGTTGCAATCAATAAGAAGATGCAAGAATGGAGACATCGTCGTTATGGCCATGTCAACAGCCTATCGTCTCACTGTCGGCTAGAGACAGCGTGGAAGAACTAAATTACGGTGGTTACGGTGGTTAATCAAGAAGCCAAAATCCTTCGGAAGCACTGGATCGTTATCCAAAAACACATCCTCTTCCAACGAGATAGCGCTAGGAATAAGAAGATTTGCTATGCAAGATTTCCATTTTATGGTAAATGAATTTAAACAAATAGAAAAGTTACATAGAACAACACTCGAAGCCCTGAGCCCATGACTAGGAAGCTGTAACATTAGACACTCAGCTACTGGCGGTACTGTTACAGTGTCTCGAAACGTATCGTACTTAGAAGAGCTCTGAAATCTTCCAATTTTCGTTCTTTTTTGTCTTCAAGCTCGTCCAGGGAGCAGACCCATAGATGTCTTGTAAGGACATTATATGTCTAGTAAGCCAATACGCTGAGATTCAAAGACTTTTCATTATGATGTTATTTTCTGGAGATATTTTGGCTCCATGGTCGTTATCAAGCTAACTGCAAAAATACGGAGTTGTTAACACGTATATCTGTGTTTACTTGTAATTAATAACGAGTTTATCTTTATCTGGCCTGGTACTTACTTCTGTAACACATCGTTAACGCTGCCGCTGATAACTTCTACTGCTGCGTATCGTTGGTGTAACGTAGACGGAACTGTAGATATGTAATTTATTAGTAGTGAAATTTGTTGCTGAGCGATGTTCGCTAAGACCTACTTAATACTTTCCTAAGTTTTACAGCTTCAGTTGACATCTAAGGCAACGATGTTACATAGTTACATAATGGATTTATTAATCTGTAGTGTTGTATGTAGTAAAATCTTTGCTATTGTTTGCCAGTATTGCCTAGCCTGCAAATTTATGTTATCAGTTATTGTGTTCTATAATTTCAATAAAGTTGGCAATACAATTTCTATTTTTTAAGTCGAGTTGTTCGCTAAGAATTTTGTGTGGATATGTGCGTGTGCATACGTGAATTTCGAATTGATGTGTGTTCTAAATGCTTTTCATTGTTTCGTCCAGGAAGCTGATCGTTTTATCTTTTCTGGTTCCACTGTGAACTTCATGTTGGATTGAAAATTCTGCACATAACACGAAAGGGCCCGATAATGAACTTTTTGGAAGGAAAAGAAATCTACATAAATGCACGGAAATATCCACATGAAAATCTTAAACAAAACGACTTCAAACACAAAAATTTATTCACGAATTTATTGAAATTGGACATAAAACAGATAAAATAAATTTGTAGGCAAAGACAATACCAGCGAACATTTGCAAAGATTTTACTACTATCACACACAACACCATAGATTAGTAAGCCAATTACGTAACTATATAGCGTCGTTGACTTAGTTGTCTATTGAAGTTGCCATACTTACGAACGGTATTAAATAGGTCTTTGTGAATGCTGCTCAGCAACAAATTTCACTGCTGAGGCGTTATATATCTACGATTCCAACTGCACTAGACGTACGATATGCAGCACTACGAGGTATTAGACAGTGGCAGCGTTAACGAAGTGTTATGGAAGAAAGTATCACGACAGGTATACACAAAATCGTTAATAGGTGCAAATAGACGCAGATATACGCATTGACAACTGCATACATTTGCAGATAACTTGGTAATGGACATGGGTCCGAAATAGGTATATAGCACCAAAAAATATCACAATGAAAAGTCTTTGAACACTGCAGCGTTTTGGCTTACTAGACATATAGTTTTCACTGCCTTTTTCTGTTCTTTTTAAATTGCATTTTACTCCTTTATGAAACTTAGGTCCAGGCACTGGTTTTAATAATGGTTTCACAGAATACTTGCGTAATGTCAGCTGCGCGGTGAATAGACGCTCTGCTACGGCGTGCGGAGCAGCTGCAGCGGCCCGCAGGTCCGATACGTCTGCGGCTGCGGAAATTCGCCGCTAAATAGCCGCCTTGGCCACAGCGAGACGGAAATCGCTTGGCGGTAACCGCAGTGCTGTGGGCCACGAGAACAGTTCACACGGGCGGTGCGGCGTGTGTGCGAAGCGGAGTCAAGCCGACAAGAGGCAGTCACTGCTGGGAGCGGAGCGGGGTGACGGACTAACAGACAACAGGCAGCGACGTGTTCTCTTTTGCGCGTGTCTGTGTGTGTGACTACAAACTACCCTCCGCAGTGTGTCCTCTGGATAACAGAAAACAGACGCAGAGAAAATAATAATGGAGGTAGAGACAACAAGGAGCGATGACGTGGGGTTCCTGATACGTCCGCTAAACGCATTCAAACACATTCAAACCAAAACGACACATAGCCATTTCTTTCACGGCTGAAGGCCTCCAAACAAGAAATCTTAAAAATCAAATAGATAAATTTCAAGTAACTGAAGACATGCAGTTAAAACTGCAAATAAATCTATTAAAATATGTATGTATAAATCACAGCTGGGCTGAAAGCCTCAAGGCAAAAGTGGATAGAGAAACACATACAAGGTGGAATGCAAACGGCTGAAGGCCACAAATTTCAAAATTTTAACATATTTTACCATAATCTTTTAAGGCAGAGGGCCGCAATGATTTCGCTTAAGGGGAAATTTTGAGAATAAGGCTTTAAACGGCTGAATACTCACAGTTGATTCTTCCAGAAATTCAAAATACCTTAAACCTTTAAGTTTTAAGTGGCTGACAGCGCACTAAATCAAAAGATAGCCCAACAACAGCACCTTTCAGCAAAATATCCACTTGCCAGAATTCAAACATACTTACACGGGCTGAAGGTCCTTGATTTACATAAAACACGAAAAAAACTGTTTTCCTTTTTTAGCATTGGATATAACAGATTACCAACAGATCATTAAACACGCATGAAAAGGACAGTATAGACAACGGCACTCAGACACCTCCAGGGAGTGGTGGCCCTGCCTTGGAAACATTAACATTCACTACGGTGAGACAGGTAGGTGGTGAGTCCAACCAGGAGACAGTAACTGACCGACCGACCAAACGACTTGCTATCCACCAATCGGTACATGCAAACACAAAGACCAAACTGTTACGGACGTGATGATCCGCAATGAAATATGTATTTAACTGTCAAAACTACACACCGTGTTGGACAGCGACAACAGGTGAGGAAAGGACACAGCCAGAAATTACGTTAGTGGCTAGGGCAGGTAACCGGAACACTAACGGCCTCAAGGCAGAAAATTCCGCTGGTACACTTGAATCTGAAATAAGGTAATATAGTTAACTCCACCAAAAAAGAACACTGCCTGAATTTACGTCTGTGGCTAGGGCAGGTAACCCGAACACTAACGGCTTTAAGCCAGAAAATTCCGGTGGTGCACTTGAATTGTAGTGAACCAACATAGTTAATTCCACCGCACGGCGGCTCGATTTCACCACTACAAACACTAGGTGTTGCTCACAGGAAAAGCTCCCCAACAGCGAACCGCCGAAGCGGACGAGACAACAGGAACGGCCATGGCTTGGGTACTTAAGACGCCACTCTACTTTGACGTCCTGGGTCAGTGAGCCACGAAGCTCGTAGCGATCAGTCAGCTCCACACAACCCCCGACACTGCGCAGGGACCGGTAGCGGACCCAGCCGACTGCGCCGCACGGAGATATCCTTCCTGGTCCGCACCAACCGACCGACTATCCTCAGAATGCAGACAACGTCTAAAATCGCCGTCAGTGGAAATAACGCCAACTACACACACAACCTGTCAAACACTTGCACGAAGACCAGAACGATACCCAACAGTAACTAAGCACGCACGAAGACAAATCGGGAGTCGACACACACACACACACACACACACACACACACACGCACAGAGAACGATCGGCGAGACAAAACGCGCCGTCCGGTAGGACGAGCGACCGACGATCCACCAAGACCGTGGCCCGGCTCAAGTGATGCGTGGCGGCAATGGTCGGGAGAGCCATGTCGACGCAGACCTCACTGCTGCCCCAACCCGACTGCACTGGTGCCGCATTGCAACTCCCTGACTGGCAGGTCTGGACTGCGCTGCAAACACGTTCCAACTGACTGGCAGACGAACTCCCCTACGACAGACAACGGCCGGGAAGTAATATCAGTCGAGCAAAGATACCACTAGAGGGGATATATAGATACGCGCTGCTAGCGCCACTCACGGTCAGACAAAGCAGCATCTCAGTGACAGTAGTAATTTAAATTAACGTAATGAGGTGGAAGTACGTTAAAAACAGGGTGTAAAATACATGATGGCGGGAACACGAGCCACTCACGGCTCAGTTCCATTTCTTTACGTATCAGGAACCTTTTTGCTATCATCGGCGGTACCCTTAAAGCACAGCGGTAAGTCGACGATGTTCTACGCTCCGTTTTGTTGCCCTTCATGGCCCGGTCACCCTGGGCTTAACATTTCAGTAAGATTACGCCCACCCACACGAGGCAAGAGCTCGAGCTGCGTGTCTTTCTGCATTTTAAACCCTACCTTGGCCAGCAAGGTCGCCGGATCTCTCTCCAGGTGAGCACGTTTGGAGCATTATGGGCAGGGTCCTCCACTAGCATGGCATTTTGACCATCTAACTAGGCAAATGGGCAGAATTTGGCACAGTATCCTTCGGGAGGACACCCAACAGCTCTGTCAGTCGATGACAAGCTAAGTAACTGTTTGTAAAAAGGCCACAGGTGGACCAACGTGTTATCGAGTGCTCACTATGTAAAGCTCTTTCTCTTGAACAAATCACTCAATTTTCCTGAAATTTTAATCATTTGTTTTTCAATACACATACATCACCTGTGCCGGTTTCCGTCCCACTCTGATAATTGCTTCGTTGTGCGTCATCTTTTTTGTCTTAGAGTGTATAACGTGGATTCAAGTTGTGTGTTAGAAGGAACACCTTACAAGTATAATATAATTAACGGTAGACTTGTAAGTAGGCTTATATACTGGACAACATACACTGAGATAAAAAGAGAAAACCGAGCGAGGTGACGCACACTGCACTCGCATTCGGGACGACGACGGTTCAATCCCGCGTCCGGCCATCCTGATTTAGGTTTTCCGTGATTTCCCTAACCCGCTCCAGGCAAATGCCGGGATGGTTCCTTTGAAAGGGCACGGCCGACTTCCTTCCCCGTCCTTCCCTAATCCGATGAGACCGATGACCTCGCACTTTGGTCTCTTCCCCCAAACAACCCAAACCAACCCAACCCAAAAAGAGAAAAAAAGTTATCTACAATGTACACCATTAACATTACGACATTACAATTTACAGTATTGCAAAACATTATTTACACTGTGTATGTGTATGTGTATGTGACCGGTAACATATATGAATATGTGAGAACAATGGTTAGCATGTTGGATGCTAGATATTCAGTCTCATTTAGGAATGCGAATGCGGTAACAGTACCAGTTTGGGAGATCCATGTTGGTGTTGCTCATACGTCCGTAGTTGACTAGTAAGTGTGTTGCATGAGAATAAAAGTTTGGCTTAAAATATCTCAGGTATGGATTGTATCTCCCCTGGAAAAGTTTTTATTTGTACGTCATTGTGAATTGTTGTTTCCTGACAAACTGTGGAGCATTTAATATGATCCGCAATGACTTATGTTGAACAATCTGAGGTTTGTGGAGATGTGTAGATGCTGCATGTCTCCATATGGGGCAGGCATACAACATGACTGCTAGTGATACCGTTTTTGCTGTTTGGAAAAGACCTATTTAATATTAACGGATATAGGGAAGTTAATACCCTGTGTTCTTTGTTCGCAACGTCGGTTATGAGTTTCTCAAAGGTAAGACTTTTGTCCAGATAAATTCTAAGGTATTTGGCGGAGTCTGTCGAAGGAATACCTTCATTGAATAATAGCAGTGGGGCACGTAAATCCAGCCTTCTTCTTGTATAAAACGTAGCTTGACGTTTGCCCACATTTGTTTTGACCCGCCATACCGTGAACTGTTTATCAAGCTGTAGGAAAGGGCCTGGGAGTTTGTCACGAATGTTCGCTACGGTGTTGTCAGTGTAATATATCGCTGTATCACCAGTGAAGGAAGCCACATTGACCGGATTCAAATCTGATTCGTCAAATAAATATGTGTTAAACAGTGTTGTTCCCAAAAGGCAACCCTGTGGTACTTCGGCGCTTATGTAGACATTAGAAGCAGTATCACCAGTAAACATATAAAATTTGCTCTTTAAGATACGAACTAATTAATTTTACACCATGTCATGGGACTGTAATGCAATCACTTCCTACAGTAAACAATTATTCCATACTGTATCAAAGGCCTGAGCAGTGTCCAGGTATATAACTGCCGTGGATTCAGCGTCATTATGGCATGATATCTGCTGTGAATTATTTCTTGATCTCGCAATGCGTCAAGTAGGGAGAAAAAAAAAATCTGATGGTAAGTTTTTCTTTTTCCTTCTTCACTATTATAGCAATACCCTATGTCAAAAAATCTGTGGGAATTTCTACAGAATTTGCGAGTTACTTTCCCCAAACGCGTTACGCATTTTTGTTCAGAAATTAACGTTTTGTGAAACTCATACACTTCTTTTATTGTTACATCTCCCTTCTTCCGGTACAACATAGCAAAAATACTAATGCAACTGCTTTTTATGATTGAATCCAATACCGAAAATTTTTTAGCACGCAAATAAGAAAAAGGTAGATAAATTATTTAAGAAGATTCGCAATGATGTGATACCTGAAGCATTCCAAGCGTGATGGATTGATGGTTGGATATCGGTAAATATGTCTAACCCGCTCGCTCATTGTTGGTATGAAGGTAAAAATGTAATTAGTTGAACATTTTATTGTGAACATAGACAAAAATAGATTGAAGGACCGATCAAAATGAAACATCGGTGGCAGCAAGAACTATATTTTCCCATAACGTGTGGTAGGTGAAACTGTTCCCACGCTGATTTCGTGAAGAATCGACAAAAATGGTTGTGATTGTTTTGCGTCAGATGAATTAAGCGATATGATCTCTTTGGACAATTGCCTAATTACAAATAACGATACATCACTAAAAATAGAACATCAAACACACCACATTCAGTAAGCATTGCTCTAACATGGATTTTTTGATACTGTGAGAGAGTCAACGGCAGCAGGTTAGTTTGTTTTACGTTGGAGACGAATTTGCCGAAAATAACAATCAATATAGACCAATCAAATTACCAAAATGGTACTTGTAAAGGGAAGGAAGTGCATATGACAACTCATATTATGTCTTATACACTGAAGCGCCAAAGAAACTGCTATACGCATGCGTACTCAAATACACGACATGTATACAGGTAAGACACGGCGCTGCGGTCGACAACGCATATACAGGGTGTTACATAAAGGTACGGCGAAACTTTCAGGAAACATTCCTCACACACAAAGAAAGAAAATATGTTATGTGGACATGTGTCCGGAAACGCTTACTTTCCATGTTAGAGCTAATTTTATTACTTCTCTTCAAATCACATTAATCATTAAATGGAAACACACAGCAACAGAACGTACCAGCGTGACTTCAAACACTTTGTTACAGGAAATGTTCAAAATGTCCTCCGGAAGCGAGGATACATGCATCCACCCTCCGTCGCATGGAATCCCTGATGCGCTGATGCAGCCCTGGAGAATGGCGTATTTTATCACAGCCGTCCACAATACGAGCACGAAGAGTCTCTACATTTGGTACCGGGGTTGCGTAGACAAGAGCTTTCAAATGCCCCCATAAATGAAAGTCAAGAGGGTTGAAGTCAGGAGAGCGTGGAGGCCATGGAATTGGACCGCCTGTACCAAACCATCGGTCACCGAATCTGTTGTCGAGAAGCGTACGAACACTTCGACTGAAATGTGCAGGAGCTCCATCGTGCATGAACCACATGTTGTGTCGTACTTGTAAAGGTACATGTTCTAGCAGCACAGGTAGAGTATCCTGCATGAAATCATGATAACGTGCTCCATTGAGCGTAGGTGGAAGAAACTAAAATGAGCTCTAACATGGAAATTAAGCGTTTCCGGACACATGTCCACATAACATCTTTTCTTTATTAGTGTGTGAGGAATGTTTCCTGAAAGGTTGGCCGTGCCTTTTTGTAACACCCTGTATAAGACAACAAGTGTCTGGCGCAGTTATTAGATCGGTTACTGCTGCCAAATTGGCAGATTACCAAGGTTTGAGTGTGAACGGTGCATGAGCGATGGGACATAACATCTCCGAGGTAGCGATGAAGTGGGAATTTTCCTGTACCACCACTTCACGAGTGAACTGTGAATATCAGGAATCTGATAAAGACTCAAATCTCCGACATCGCTGCGACCTGAAAAAGATCCTGCAAGAACGGAACCAACGACGACTGAAGAGAATCGTTCAACATGAGAGAAGTGCAACTCTTTGGAAAACTGCTGCAAATTCCATTGCTGGGCTATTAGCAAGTGTTAGCGCACGAACCACTCAACGAAACATCACCGATATGGGCTTTCGGGGCCGAAGGCCCACTCATGTACCTTTGACAACTGCACGACACGAAGCTTTACGCCTCGCTTAAGCCCGTCAATACCGACACTGTACTGTTGATGACTGGAAACACGTTGCTTGGTCGGACAAGTCTCATTTCAAATTGTATCAAGCGGATGGTCGTGTACGGGTATGGAGACGATCTAATGAATCCATGGAGCCTGCACGACAGCAAGGTTCTGTTCAAGCTGGTGGAGGCTCTGTAATGGTGTGGGACGTTTGCAGTTGGAGTTATATGGTACCCCTGATATGTGTAGATACGATCTTGACAGGTGACAGGTACGTAAGCATCCTGTCAGATCACCTGCATCCATTCATGTCCATTGTGAATTTTGACGGACTTGGGCAATTCCAGAAGGACAATGAGACACCACACACGTCCAGAATTCCTACGGAGTGGCTACAGGAACACTCTTCTGAGTTTAAACACTTCCGCTGGCCACCAAACTCCCCAGACATGAAGAATATTGAGCATATCTGGGATGCCTTGCAACGTGCTGTTCACAAGAGATCTCCACCCTCTCTTACGGATTTATAGACAACCCTGCAGGATTCATGATGTCAGTTCCATTACTACTTAAGATATTAGTCGATTTCATGCCACGTCCCGCTGAGGCACTTCTGCGTGCTCGGAGGGGCTTTACACGATATTAGTTAGATGTTCCGGTTTCTTTGGCTTTTTAGTGTATAACATCTTACATTTTGCTGCCCTGCTATGGTACTTTAGCAGCCTCTTTTACAAAATAATTTGCCATTACATCTGTTTTCCTTACTGCTGACGTATTTATTCTCCTTTCATCCAAGTTACTGACAGACTCAAATCCTTTCGTGGTAACTGTGCCTTCAATTTCTCTCGCAAATACATAGTTGTGCATAACAGAACATGTTTTAGTTGTATTAACTTCGAAATTCAGTTTTAAGTCATTCATCAAGGGAACGCAAACCACTGTTCGAACAATATGCCAAAGAAATGCCTAATATGCCTACGAGTTAGTAGCAAACGGTAGTTGAAAATTCTCATCTGATGGAACAGCGTTTTATCTCCAAGTGGTCGTCGTACATGTTCTATGAGCCCAGATGCTTTATAACCTACAAACAATTGTGGCAAAATTATCTCACTGGAATTTGGTATGCCAGAGCACTCAGTTATATGCAATGTATTTTCTTTCAGGTGTTTCCACAATGCCGATTTTTTTAAAATAAATATGTTGTCAGGAACTTTTCAAACGAGATAACGTCAACAAGAACTAATGTGCGCGGCGTGCCAGGAGAAATAGTCAGCATTCAGGGTTATGATAGGAAGGGTCATCTGAAGCAAAAAACTACATATGGGCATACAACCAACTCCAAATGGTTTTAGAGACAGAACACAATGCGCATTTCTTTTTGAGCTAGTAGCGAGAAAGTATGTATCTCACCACACAACCTCTTTGAAGGTTTATTCTAGCTCAACGCATCTTCTAGGTTTCAACCCGCTCGGGATATCTAACTAACTAGGTGTGGACCCAAAACAGAACCCTGTGGGACTCGCATTGTGATTTCTCCCCGGTCACTAAAATTTTCTACTCTTCCAACAGTGTTTGAATTATTCAGGACAACGTTTTGCATTCTATTTGTTAAGTGTGATTCAAACCAGTTGTGCGTGAAGTTATTAGTTCCACAAATAATCACGTGCATCAAATGTATTCTGCCCTGTAAACATTAGGAGTAGGGCACAGGTACGTTTGAAGATGTATGCTTCAAATGAGCATTGCTGTCATATCCCTGAATACTGACCATTCCTTCTGTGACAACCCGAATAATCTGAGCGAGCTACAGCTGGAAGAACAATGGAAAGTAAGGCTTTCTAGTTGTAAATCTGTCCCCCACTAGTCTTTGGCTTGAGCAAGTGACTGTGTTCACTAATGATCGCCCCCAAGTAGTTTGTGACATTTGCACGAGTTTGGAATCCATTTGCATTATTCTTATACTTCTCCTCTGTCAGGTGAGGCAGACACTTGCTATACAGGGTGAGTCACCTAACATTACCGCTGGATATATTTCGTAAACCACATCAAATACTGACGAATCGATTCCACAGACCGAACGTGAGGAGAGGGGCTAGTGTAATTGGTTAATACAAACCATAAAAAAATGCACGGAAGTATGTTTTTTAACACAAACCTACATTTTTTTAAATGGAACCCCGTTAGTTTTGTTAGCACATCTGAACATATAAACAAATACGTAATCAGTGCCGTTTGCTGCATTGTAAAATGTTAATTACATCCGGAGATATTGATATCTAAAGTTTACGCTTGAGTACCACTCCTCCGTTGTTCGATCGTGTGTATCGGAGAGCATCGAATTACGTAGGGATCCAAGGGAACGGTGATGGACCTTAGAAACAGAAGAGACCGGAACAGCACATTACGTCCACATGCTAACACCTTTTTATTGGTCTTTTTCACTGACGCACATGTACCATGAGGGGTGAGGTACACGTACACAGGTGGTTTCCGTTTTCAATTACGGAGTCGAATAGAGTGTGTCCCGGCATGTCAGGCCAATATATGTTCAATGTGGTGGCCATCATTTTCTGCACACAATTGCAATCTCTGGCGTAATGAATGTCGTACACGCCGCAGTACATCTGGTGTAATGTCGCCGCAATACGTTGTTTCATATCCTCTGGGGTTGTAGGCACATCACGGTACACATTCTCCTTTAACGTTCCCCACAGAAAGAAGTCCAGAGGAGTAAGATCAGGAGAATGGGCTGGCCAATTGATGCGTCCTCCACGTCCTATGAAACGCCCGTCGAACATCCAATCAAGGGTCAGCCTAGTGTTAATTGCGGAATGTGCAGGTGCACCATCATGCTGATACCACATACGTCGACGCGTTTCCAGTGGGACATTTTCGAGCAACGTTGGCAGATCATTCTGTAGAAACGCGATGCATGTTGCAGCTGTTTGGGCCCCTGCAATGAAGTGAGGACCAATGAGGTGGTCGCCAATGATTCCGCACCATACATTTACAGTCGACGGTCGCTGTCGCTCTACCTGTCTGAGCCAGCGAGGATTGTCCACGGACCAGTAATGCATGTTCCGTAGATTCACTGCCCCGTGGTTTGTGAAACCCGCTTCATCGGTAAACAGGTAGAACTGCAACGCATTCTCTGTTAATGCCCATTGACAGAATTGCACTCGATGATTAATGTCATCACTACGTAATTGCTGATGTAGCGTAACATGAAACGGGTGAAAGCAGTGACGATGCAGTATGCGCGTGACACTACTTTGACTCAGTCCACCGGCTCTCGCAATGTCCCGTGTACTCATGTGTGGGTTCATGGCGACAGCAGCTAACACACCAACTGCACCCGCTTCTCCTGTGACGGGCCTGTTACGGACCCGTTTGCGTGCTACGACCATACCTGTTGCATACAGTCGGCGGTAGATGTTTTGCAATGTGCGGCACGTTGGATGCTCTCTGTCCGGGTACCGTTCTGCATACACCCTGCAGGCTTCAGCTGCATTTCGTCGACACTCGCCGTAGATGAGTATCATCTCCGCCTTTTCATATTTCGAATACACCATGGTCACAGTTCCTACAACACTACACTATCACAGACGTCTGTTAACACGGTGTACTACAGTTGACAGCAAGCGCTACATGCGAACACTGCGACAGCTAGACCAAACCACAACTGTGCACTACAGCCACACTCGTAAACACGGTCGTCATCGTAAACATGTCCCTGCAGATGCTGCTCGCCGACCGTGGCCCGTGTTTGTTACAACACGCAACTGAACGTCGGAGGTTTCAAGCGTCACTTTAGGTTACAATATCTCCGGATGGAATTAACATTTTACAATGCAACAACCGGCACTGATTACGTATTTGTTTATATGTTCAGATGTGCTAACAAAACTAACGTGGTTCCATTTAAGAAAACGTAGGTTTGTGTTAAAAAACATACTTCCGTGCATTTTTGTATGGTTTGTATTAAACAATTACAGTAGCCCCTCTCCTCACGTTCGGTCTGTGGAATCGGTTCATCAGTATTTGATGTGGTTTACGAAATATATCCAGCGGTAACGTTAGGTAACTCACCCTGTACAGGCAGTCCCAAATCACACAGTACGCTGTTCTCACTATGTCACTTCCTGTCAACTTGCCAATCCTGTATGTATAGGGCAGCTTAAGCAAGTAACAACGAGTAGCCATATAACAAACCAAATAAATAAACCTACGAAACTTAATTCAATATTTGGTCATTATTTAACGATGTTACGAATTTAAAAGTTCCTGGCAGATTAACACTGTGTGCCAGAACGAGACTCGAACTTGGGACCTACGCCTTTCATGGATAAGCGCACTACCAACAGAGTTACCCAAGCACGACACACGACTCCTCCTTAAAGTTTTATTTGCGCCAGTACCTCGTCTCCTACCTTCCCAATTTCACATAACCTCTGCCGCAAAACGTGCAATACTAGCGCTCCTGGAAGGAAGGGTATTGCGGAATCACGGTTTAGTCGCAGGCTGCAGAATGTTTCTAGAGCGAGATTTTCACTCTGCAGTGCAGTGTGCACTGATATGAAACTTCCTGACAGATTAGAACTGTGTACGAGGCCGGTACTCTAACCCGGGACCTTTGCTGTTTGCGCGGAAGTCTGAGCATCTGAGCTACCCAAGCACGACTCACATTCTGTTACTTTAATTTCAAGTTAATTGCTGTATCTTATCTAAAAAAAGACAGTTACATATAACTTTTTATTTAATGTTAGTAAAGAAATAAATTCAACGGTTTCATTTATTGGCTATACAATTATCAATTTTTTTAAAAATTGACGTAAAAGTGTTATTACAAATAGTAATGGAAATAGTGAGTTAATTTGTTTGAAGCTGCGATAATTTTTGGCTGAGTCAGAATAGTAATATCCTAGAATTCACGCACCTTTTAAAGTTAAAAGCAACATTTGCCTTGAAGGTATGCCTAGTCTCATGTTCGTGTCTTGCTTCTGCAATGTATTTCTAAGCATGTGATGTAACCTGAGAACATTCTGAAGTAGTTGGAAAATTTTCGATTGATTCTCTCGGTTCGTTAAATAAAACTTAAAAACGTCCGTGTAGTAAATGACTACTCTGTAGTGGATGAACCCAGCACTTACTGTTTATTTTCCATTTTTCAAAACTTTAGCCCAATGTACACTGAAACTGCACAGTGTCAATGACTCACCCTGGCTATCAGCTTTAAAAAAGAAAAAAAAGGAGGAAAAGAGAGAAAAACAAATTCATTCTTCCTGCATGGACTTCTCATGGCAACCATCTTCGTTATAAGAATGTTTCTCGTTGTACTAGAATGAACAGTGAATTTTCTTTTCATTCGGGTTCTGAATTTCTATTGTCATTTAATCGCAAGGTAAATTTTTATCACCCAGTCTTTACCTTTCTTTTTAAACTTCCTCAACAACAACAGTTACAGAATGTTTCATGAACAAAACTGTTCGTGCAGCCAAGGGAACAATGACACATACAGTACGTGGCTAAGTCTGCCCCTGGATCTGCGAATGTGTATCTCAAGTTTTAAAATGAAAATCAGTCTTAATGCAATGTTAACTTAAAGTGTAACTGTAACTTGTTTCATGAACGATATACAAAAGACAACCGCAAGGCGCAACCGCTTGTACTGAGTGGCTACAGCCTCGAGTGTGGCACGTCACATTTCACTGCGGCCAACCACCGATGTATACCACTTATTTACTCAGTACTGTAAAGAGACACGACTCTCCTTCCAATATTACATATATTTTCTAAGTACCACAATTAACTCAAGCAATAATGGAAAGGGAGCAAGTTCATTGTCAAGCGGCAATGTAAGACTATGTGGTGCGACAGAATCTCATTTTTTAATGAATGTTTTCCTCCAAATCGAATGAGAAAAATTACATAGCACAGAAAACACCTGCCTGCCGTTGTGGCCGAGTGGTTCTAGGCGCCTCAGTCTGGAACCACTCGACCTCTACGGTCGCAGGTTCGAATCCTGCCTCGGGCATGGATGTGTCTGATGTCCTTAGGTTGGTTAGGTTTAAGTACTTCTAAGTTCTAGGGGACTGATGACCACCGATGTGCTCAGAGCCATTCGAACCATTTGAATACACCTGAATTCCAAAACAGTGTGTTTTAATTTTTTACGGAAAACACTCACTCTAGATATAGTAGATGTCAGTGAAGTGAAATGGAAAGAAGTCAAGTATTTCTGGTCGGATGAATATTGGGTATTATCAACATCAACAGAAAATTGTATAACGGGAGTAAGATTCGATATGAATAGGAAGGTAGGGTAGACAGTGTATTACAGTGAACATTTTTAAAAAAAAGACTCTGAGCACTATGGGACTTAATATCTGAGGTCATCAGTCCCCTAGAACTTAGAACTACTTAAACCTAACTAACCTAAGGACATCACACACATCCATGCCCGATGCGGGATTCGAACCTGCGACCGCAGCGGGTCGCGCGGTTCAGGATTGAAGCGCCTAGAACCGCTCGGCCACACCAGCTGGCGTGAACATTTCAGTGAAAGGGTTGTTCTTATCAAAATAGACAGCAAACTAACACCGACAACATTAGTTCGGGTATACATGCCGACGTCGCAAGCTGAAGAGATAGAGAAAGTGTATGAGGATACTGAAACGGATAATAGGGTACATAAAGGGACGAGGAAGACTAATTGAGTTCTGTAATAAATTTCAGGTAGTAATAGCGAATACTCTGTTGAAGAACACAAGAGGAGGAGGTATACTTGGAAAACCCTGGGTGATACGGGATGATTTCAGTTAGATTACATAATGGTCAGACAGCGGTGCCGAAATCAGATACTGGATTCTAAGGTGTACCCAAGAGCAGATATAGACTCAGATCGCAATGTAGTAGTGATGAAGAGTAGGTTGCAGTTTAAGAGATTAGCCAAGAAGAATGAGTATGCAAAGAAGTGGGATACGAACGTGCTAAGAAATGACGAGATATTCTTGATGTTCTCTAAGGCTATAGATAACAACAATAAGGAATAGCTCAGTAGGCAGTACAGTTGAAGAGGATTGGATATAAGTTAGAAAGAAAAACATAGATACGAAGAAGGTAACTGCGAAGAAAGCCTGAGTAACAGAAGAAATACTTCAGGTGATGGCTGGAAGAAGGAAGTAAAAAATGTTCAGAAAATTCAGAGATACAGAAGTGCAAATCGCTAATGAATGAAGTAAATAGGAAGCGCAGGGAAGCTAAGACAAAATAGGTGCATGAAAAATGGAAAGAAATCGAAAACGGAGTGATTGCCAGAAGGATAGACTCAGCACACAGGAAAGTCAAAACAACATTTCGGTGACATTAAAAGCAAGGGTGATAATATTAACACTGCTGCGGAAATTCCACTGTTAAATGCACAGGAGAGAGCAGATAAGTGGAAAGAGTACATTGAACGCCTCTATCAGGTGAAAGATTGGTGTAATGTGATAAGAAGCAGGAGACGATTTAGAAGAGATAGGACATCAAGTATTAGAATCAGATTTTAAGAGTGCTTTGGAGGACTTACTTTCTAATAAGGAAGAAGGGATAGATAACATCACATCAGAATTTCTAAAGTCATTAGGGGAAACGGCAACGAAACGACTATTCAAAAAAAAAAAAATGGCTCTGAGCACTATGGGACTTAACATCTGAGGTCATCAGTCCCCTAGAACTTAGAACTACTTAAACCTAACTAACGTAAGGACATCACAAACATCCATGCCCGAGGCATGATTCGAACCTGCCGTAGCGGTCGCGCGGCTCCAGACTGAAGCGCCTAGAACCGCTCGTCCACCCAAGCCAGCAAACGACTATTCACGTTGGTGTGTAGAATGTATGAGTCTGGCAACATACCATCTGACTTTCGGAAGAATATAATTCACCAAACTCCAAAGACTGCAAGAGCTGACAAGTGCGCGAGATTTGTCAAGAATGTTCAAATGTGTGTGAAATCTTATGGGACTTAACTGCTAAGGTCATCAGTCCCTAAACTTACACACTACTTAACCTAAATTATCCAAAGGACAAACACACACACCCATGCCCGAGGGAGGACTCGAACCTCCGCCGGGATCAGCCGCACAGTCCATGACTGCAGCGCCTTAGACCGATCGGCTAATCCCGAATTGTCGAAGAATCAGGTTACCAGCTCATGCATCCAAGTTCCTGTCAAGCATAGTATACAGAAGAATAGAAAAGAAAGCTGAGGATGTGTTAGATGACGATCACTTTGGCTTTAGGAACGAGAAAGTCACCAGAGATGCAATTCTGACGTTACAGTTGATAATGAAAGCAAGACTGAAGAAAAATCAAGACATATTCATAGGAGTTGTCGAGCTGAAAAAAACATTGGACAATGTAAAATGGTGCAAGTTGTCGAATTTCTGAGAAAAATGGGTGTAAGCTATAGGGAGGGACGGGTAATAAACAATATGTACAAGCCAAGAGGGAATAATAAAAGTGGACGACCAAGATTGAAGTGTTCGAATTAGAAAGGGTGTAAGACAGGGATGTAGTCTTGCAGTGAAATTGAAGTAGATATTTTCTGTGAATTAATACAGGTTGAGTTTAAACTTGACAACCGGAATAAATTAATAAATTGTTCCTTTTACTGTATTCTTAACTCAGATTATAAAGTTGTTGATAGTTCGAAGAAAAATTACACTGTTGTTGATTTAAATCTACCCTGATATCTTGGCGGAAATAAATATTTAAGGCTGTCCATAACAGTACTGAATGCCTCTCAGAAAATTATTTTGAAGAACCCGTTCAGGGGCCCACTCGAAATATAAATGTTTGTGAGAACATACTTGTTGTCTTAGCATCAAATGATCCTGACCAAATAAGCAGCGTCATGACAGATACAGGGATTTGTGGCTACCAGGTTGTTGTAGCTAGATTGAATACCGTAACACCCAAGCCCATCAAAAATAAACGGAAACTACATCTATGTAAAAATGCAGATATAACTTCATTTAACACCTCCATAAGAGACAGTCTTCAGTGCTTCCAATCTGATTACGTAAGCGGAGACCAAATGTGATTTAAATTCAAGGAAATAGTATCGATGGCAGTTGAGAGATTACAACAAATAAGAAAGAGATGGTACTGACCGCCTAAGGTACACAAAACAGTGAAAGTTTACCGTCTTACCTCCTTGCCTAGGGACGCCAGATGAAAGTTGATGTCGTCAAGCCCTGAATCAAAATTGCGCAACTGATAACTGGGAAGGGGAGCTTGAGAGTGCTACCTAGAGAGCGTGTCCTTTCTGTACGTTACTAGGCAAGGGGCTGGAGGGCTCACACGCTGATGTGTGGGTCCCTGCATTCTATAGCTTTTATTTTAAATAAATTCCTTTAACTTGACTTCTTTGTGATTTTTAAGGTATGTTAAAGATTGATGACACTTGATTTCCTATTTATTTTAAACATCATCACTCGACTTTACAGCGATAGCAGCAATTGTTTCGGCTTACAGATATTACAATTTTACAACTTATAGCTCGGGTATATTATATACTAGCCGGCCGGAGTGGCCGAGCGATTCTAGGCGCTTCAGTCTGGAACCGCGCAGCTGCTACGGTCGCAGGTTCGAATCCTGCCTCGGGCATGGATGTGTGTGATGTCCTTAGGTTAGTTAGGTTTAAGTAGTTCTAAGTTCTAGGGGACTGATGACCAATGATGTTGAGTCCCATAGTGCTCAGAGCCATTTGAACCATTTTTATTATATACTAATCTGCACGCACATTTCTACGGGTAAGACGGAATTGCGTTGGTCAAATGTACACCAACAAAGTCTCCCAATATTTTACATAGGACATCCACTATGTGAGGCGGATAACGGGCAAACTGGGGACCAGATACATTAACACAGGGGGTCAAATTTCCTAAATTAACGAGATCATTCATTTCCTTACACAATCCGAAGCTGAAAATAAAAGAATTAGTACAAATATTCAAATACCTCTCTTCCATGCGTGAACATTGAGACAGACGCACTGAGGACACGTCTGCTCACTTACCCGTCTTCTGTAACACTCCCCCTAGAATATGGCGGGCACCCGGAGGTCTTCCTGGGCCCCAGTGGAGGGGGTGGTCGAACCACTTGGCCGTGACCAACCTCTCCACCCCAAATCTTGTGACACTGGAAAGTCTTTGACTTTTACCTGCCTGTGCTGTCTCTCTGATCCCCTAGCCAGGAGTAAGGTTGGCACTACTATACTGCAGAACTACTTCCCAACAAAGGTTTGGCCACGCTTTACGGAAAGGTGTGAGGAGGATTAGGAATGTTCATGTGCAGATTCACATCCACGTACAAGAAAGGCATAATACACGGCACATATAAATACGTATTATGAAGCCTGACACATTTCTTTCCACCCGTCCACATGGGTTCTGTTGCACCCGCGGCCGGCCGCGTCGTGTAATAAAATTGGCTGCGGAGCCGCTTCTGTTTCTATTTCCCGGTGCGAGCGAGAAGCGAAACCTGCTGCTTATAGAGCGGAAACTACTGTACCGTTTCATCACCCCATGAGTGGATGGAAAGAAATGATCCGGAATGTTCTTCTCATTCTGGTACATTTCTTTTACCAATCTTATGTTCTATTCTTACGTAACAGAAAAATGGATACAATTGCAAACAGTAGTTTGTGCTATAGAAAAGGACAAAAAAAACAAATTGCAACATCCTGCTCTCTGGCATGAATGAATATTTCCGCTATGAGCGGATCAAATATGCGGCCACTTGCCATAAGGCACTGGCATTTAAACGACATAGCAATTGAATAACTTAGGAAATGTCTAAATTAACCTCCTAGGCAAACAAGTGATGACCATTGAAAATCATTCATTTCGTGATGAAAATTTAAATTGAAATGAACCACAGAAATGTCATTTGTAAAATCAGATGGTGCTGCCAAGCGCATGTAAAATTCTAAGTGAAAAGTGCAAAATCAACAAACAAATCCAATAATGATAAAATAATTAATGAAAGAATTTACATTAAGATGAGCCAAAGAAATGTCATTTGCAAAATCAAATGATGCTGACATACACTTAAAAATCTGAGTGAAAAGTGCAAAATTAAGAAATAAATTAGGCATAAAATTCAGTGGGCGCCCGTTTTACACTAAGGGCAAACCAAAACAAAATATTGTTATGGAACGACACAATACTATACCACATCAAGACGTCCGTGTCTTAGCAATCAATTATCAAAGGATTTCTCAAACACACCTTAAAGGCAACTAATTTTACTTATCTAGCTATGATGTAAGTGCAAAAGTAAAAAATTCATGTGAAATATCAAGTTATTCGTGAAAATTGTACTTCTATAATGGAGACAAAAGTTTTTTTCCAGGTAATATCACAAACATCACGAATTAGATGAACACCTTTCAATAAAGTTATGTTCATTAAATCCTTACCAACATCGGCGTGTCCAGACACACATCAACAAGTTACAATAGAACTATTCTAATTCACATAAAGGAACATCAAGAAACGATGACAATTATAAGAACCCAAGTTATTTGATACTAAAATTAAATGTTACCTTATGACACAAACAAAGACAAAAGGCTCTAAACTACATGGGACAACGCCCACATTGTGGACGTCACAACTAAGTTCATAACCTAGATACACAAAGAAAATAACACTAAAGTTATCTGCAATGGTAAAAACACTGTGCATAGTACAGAAACAACAACAAAAGCCACATACTTCAGCTACATAATAAAATTAAAGAACCAATAACCTAACCTGTTGATAGATTCCAAATGAACATGATAAAAAAGTCAACAAAAAACTTCAAGTGAACTATCATAAAGATGAATTATTCAAATACAACACTGTGCTACATAGCACGAAAACAAACGTACAAAATAGTAGCAAAGATTAGAACAGAGAAAAGTTGTTACAAAAATCGATGGACCTGAAAATAAACAAACACAAAATGCACTTTGCCTACTTTCATATCGTCACACGCCAATCGACAATGTACCACAGCCTAGGGGCGATGGGGAGGGCATTCTTCCAAAGATACTTGGAGGACAACCTAACTTCACATCCAAGTACCGGTGACTCCGTATGCCGTCTGTTTATGTGATCATGTACCTCGCGAAACACGACGTAACAGCATGGCCCACTCCTCTTACATCTGTTCATCAGCTCCGCCACCTGTGCCTATCACCAACCAGATTATCTCTGAACAAACCTCCCCAGTTAACTTTTGTCAGTAAACTTTCAGTATTACTATGACCTGAGCTGTGGATCACCGATAAACTAGGCGAGTTCATCATGCTGTACTTTTTCACTTGGTCATTACAATCGTATTGCCTGAGAGTTCATTTCTTCCTTTGTCGAACCATTAACAATGGCGCCTGTCTCAGTCCTTCTTTACTTTATGCCTGCTTAGCGATCCACAGAGTAAATAATTGTTCGTAGATACCTTAGTCTTGGCAGCAATCATATCTCGTAAACAGTTCCTTTCTCTCCTTCTTCACGACAGAGCAGTTTGAAACACATCATCATTCATCAGTCCCATAATGTCTCGTCGACAACTATAATGATGACAGCAAGAGCTACCGGAGACCAGGGTGACAGTCATCCGGTCGTCATTCCCCGCTGCATATAGGTGCTTCAGCGCCATAGTCCGCTGCTTCACCTCAGGGGTTACCCAACTTAAGGCGAGCGGTGTCCGCCAATACTTGCCGTGGGGGTGTGTCAGATGGCACAGCTGTTGACTGGCGCGCCGTGGCTAAGGAGGTGGCCAGCCCGCTCATCTGGGGCGAGTGACGTCAGCAGCGGCTACCACTGTGATGCCTGCTGAGAGGCGTGTCTGATGACGCAGCTGTCGGCTAGCGCGGCGTGGCCCCTTGAGACTGGCCGTAGGCTCAGCTGGGGTGAGTAACGCCAGCAGAGGCACCCCCATGCAACTTTCCCTTTCACGCGAGGAGGGCCCGTAGCTGCCCTCAGCTGATCGCTTCGCCGTCTCCGTCCCGCCGGGTGGTGGGAGAGTGCGACAGAGACAGGGCCAGGAGGGAGCGAGACACGCGCCAGCTCCAGGTAGGTAGTCCAGTTATGTCTCTCCCTCTCCACGCAGCCCCAGCCACTCTCCGTCCGCTTCACCACTCGGAGCGACTTGCACACAGACAAACACACTTTTGTAAATAAGATTTTACGAAGTACAACTTTCTCATTGCTCATCACAACTTATCCACAGGGTTTTATTTACAGTAAAATTAAAAGTATTCCTATTACAAAAATTAAATCGACCCTGATTTTATAGAATTGGAGGTGACAAAAACAATAATATCAAGATAAAAGAATCAAACTGTTACAAACTACAATGGCAGTCCTGTGGACCACCTCATAAGTCTACAATAAAATTGAGGTACCAGTTAGAGCCTAAACAGATATTAAATCTAAACCTATTTACAGCAATTTGACATACACCGACTTACCTCACAGCTTTTACAATTAAATTGAGGTGCCAGTTAGACTTAAGTTATCTAGGCCTATTTTCTAAACACACGTTTGCCTGATCAGGGTTGATGACTGAGTCATCAACCGATGAAGGTATTGAGGTTTCATAGGAATGGAATGGGATTGTGGTTGTCCCTCATCCTACACCGCAACCGCAAATCACTACATTGTGATACCGTTTCCACAACTTTGTTTACAATCATGAAAGAAATTAGGCTGCTTGGATAAATTATTCCACTAACTACTTCCAGTCCTTACACCAAAATTTACAAGAAGAGTAACCCTCCACCAATGAAATCAAATTACAAAACATGAGAAATCTGTTCTAACCCCTCAGAAGACAACACACCAAAATAGTACAACATTACATCCATTGCTACTGGCAACACAACTGTCAGGCAGTAAATACTTCTCCTTCCCCCCCCCCCCCCCTTTTTTTTTTTTCGAACTGCGTCTAGATCATTCTTTCACTGCTTCTTGCCATTCGATCTGCAAACACGACTTCCTTCCACCTTACCAAACATTGCCTGGTTGTCATTCTTTAATCTCTCTTTACTTGTACTAAATTGGTACCACCTACAAAATGACATGAGAACCTGCTAACAAAAGAAATTCACTTACATCAACATGTGCACCACATGGTTTCAAATTTCAGGACACACCAAAGAATCTATATTGATAAAACATTACAGGTAACATCGTCTTAAGTCATCTTGGAATGACGTACAAATCTCCGCAGCCTCCTCACTGCTTTTCATCGACTGAGTCGCGCATCCATTTGCATTCATGGCTTCTCCTAGTCCTTGCGGGTACTACCTCTGATACTCACTCTGGAAACTTCAAGAATTAAACCCCAGGCTCCCACGGCCCACAAATCAGCGCTCTTTCTGGCGCCACATCCTTATCTCCTGAAACACATCCAATTATTAGACATAAATTACGAACAAATGCGCAATATTCGCGTTAACTCCTACACCAAACTTAACTTCATTCTTGTACATATTAACCAGAAGCCTTCGAGTATGACCTTGTCTCGTCCCCGCACATCTAAAGGATCAATCCCTACCGTCAACAACTACATAAACAGTGTACATGAAAATTCTTAACATAAACATATTCAGTACGTCATCCATGAAAAACAAGAGGCTACTTCCACCGGGATAATTTTCCACGGAAAAGTTTTAAATTAGATATATGGTGTAATCCGCGACTCTTCCTAGATCTCAGAGTCTCTATCTCATAGCTGTTCTCATGAACTTTCCTCTTAACGCGGTATGGTCCAACATAAACATTAAAGAATTTACTAGCTAGAAACTTGTGTTTCTTGGACAATCGATGTCCTCTTACAAGAACCTTGTCACTAGGTTTCAACGTCAGACGCCGTACATTCCCTTTCTGCCTCCTTTGGCGGCTCAGCGCTTCCCTTTGAATCATTCTGAGCGCAGCGTTGACAATCGCTCGATGCCTCTCCTTACCAGTGGGTGGAAAATTTACCAGCTCTCTTATTCTATCCGGAAGTGCTCTAGTCTTCAAGACCAGCAGTGGACACATCCTGTGTCCACTGACAGTCTAAGAGACTCGACTATATGCGCGTCTACTTTTATAGCGTCATCAAATTCCATCCTAATTTCTTCGTCACCAATTTTTATGGTGGCAAATCCACGTTTCAGATCCAAGATGGCTTGGTACCGGCCGAGAAAATCAATCGCTAATATGGCCTCAACCGTCATTCTTTCTACAACCAAAAACACAACACTAATAGTTTTCTCTATATACACACACTCAGCTTGACTTTGCTTTTTCACTTCGATGCTTTTCCAAGGCACAGCACCTCGCACCTTCGTACGCTGTAGTGGCAACGTCGGCCACCTCACATCGCCCCCGCAACAATTAACTACGTCTTCCCTTATAACAGACGCTTGACTCGCTAAGATACAAGGAATTATTACGTTATTTACATCCACGCTGACAATTGGTAATTTAAATCCCGAAAACTCCTCCGGTTATTCCAAAAGAACTTCCCTCATCTCACCATAATATATGTACAAATCTAACTTATTATCCCATTTATCATCAGACACAGGAGCCGCGCTTGCCTGTCAAATTGTTTCCCTCGCCACTACTGCCGCATCGTTCTCCCTAATATCCTGTCGTGGATCTGCTGGCCTTATTTCGACATCAGGGGAGTCCGAGTAGCCAGTATGGCTCGCTCCATTACCATAATAGTTCCGCCTCCGTTGATTTCGTCCCCGGTTATTTGAAGGGCCAGAACCTCTCCCACGTCCGTTACCATTTTGCGGGTATGACACATAATGTACGTTCCTGTATCTTTGCTGACAGCCGTTATGCTCATGGCGTTCGTGCTCGTTTCTCCGCACTTCTTGCGCTTTGTTCGGGACACTTTCTTCCCTTAATTCTTGTAACAATTGCTGGAAGGCAGCCACCTCATGCATTCTCCTTCCCGCGATTGTTATCTCCCTACGTAGTCTATACGGTAGTTTCGTCAGGCATATTCTGATCAACTCCGCGTCTCCATACGGCACATCCAGGTATTGGTTATCTTTGACCATTTCCTGGAAGTATCGTACAGGATTCTTCTCAGTATGGTTCTGGCAATTTTCTTTCATTAAAATGTTCAATTTTATCCTATCCTGTATGCTCTTCAACCAGAACTCATTCAGAAAAGCTTTACAAAAATCTTGACACGTCACACAGTCTCTTATCGCTAATTGCATCTTGGCACTTGCTTCGTCACGAAGGTGAGTACATACAAAGCGTATCTTCATTTTATCACCCCACGAAGTCGGCATCGTATCTTGAAATTGCCCCAACCACACACGCGGGTGTTGTGGATTATTCGAGTCAGGATATACCGAATAATTTAGTACTGACACAAAGTGCCTGCGGAATTCCTCCTCATCTTGATCGACTTCTCGTGAACGGGCTCCCACAGTGGGGCCTGCTGCTGGCTCTCTTATTTCGCAAAGACGCTCCTCCAATTCTTTTATCTCCTCCGATTCAGTGCGGCGTCGCCTATACGCGCCCATTGAATCATCGGCATTCATCGAATTTGCCTCTTCATTTCGCTGTGCCGTCTCATCTCCCAACAGTTTCGCTATTGCCTCCCTGTTCTGGCGATTGATATCTTCTTGCGCCTGACGGAAACTCATTAACGACTGCACTTCCTCACTATCTTTTACTACAGTATGCGCCTGGAGGACATCTAGTCGCTTACCAAATTCGTTAATTTTCTTTTCGACACTAGTCGTCGTTACAACGCCCTCTGCAATCACGCCTTCCATGCGTTCGTTCACTGCCTCGAATCTTTCGTTAGCTGTCCTTTCATTCCCCTCGACCCTCTCTTTTAGTGAATCTATTATAATTTTTTGTTCCTGAAATTGCCTATTACGTTCTTCCCTCAAATCGTCAAACCGCTTGCCTATATCTTCAAACCTCTGTCCTATTTCTTCAAATCTCTGGCCAGACTTCTTATCTATCTCTTCAAACCTCTGTCCTATTTCTTTCAGAAGAACGCTCATCCAAGCTGGCACATCACTGACATGAGCCTCACTTGGAACATCACGATTTGTTGCTTCTGAGCCTGGCGAGGCGCGTCCCCCTGTCTCGCGTTCTTCGGCAGCGGCTTCGCCTAACGGTAAACTCGACCGACCCCTCTGAGGCCATTGTCCACCCTCCCCAGCACAAACCGTATCGCTGCCAGCGTTGGGACAACGACCTGCGCTCAGGGAGGGAACGTCGCCGCAGGCGGCCATTTCCTGTTCGCCTACATCACGTAACTCGACTAAATTTTCTGCCTCCATGTTCGCGTTACTCTTTGCCCGTGACCTAGTTATTACACTCATTACCTTATAACAACCACAAAATTAGCCACCAAAACTTGCTCTACCTTTCTAATGTCTCCCTTATAACATTCACAAAATCAATGACAAATAAAAATCAACAGTATTGAAAATCTCTACACACTCGTTTCGGACAACGCTGAGTACGAGCAAAACAGCGCTGATCAATCTTCAACAAAGCAACATAGAACAGTTCCTGAAAATAAAATGATTAATTATGCTAATCTACACGAATTCCTGAAACAAGAAGGATAATTATTTTATCTGGCTGTTTTACAGAAGTGCCTAGGATTCGGCGATTAAATAATCTATCCTGGCAGGATTCGCCAGGTGAAAGTTTCCCGTCTTACCTCCTTGCCTAGAGACGCCAGATGAAAGTTGATGTCATTGATGTGTTGGCAGAAGAGCCAACACCGTGTTGCTAGAGGAGGCCGAAATGCACGCTTTTAAGCTCACGCAGACTGGCGTGAGGTGTGGAACAAGGTAAAGTAATTATAGTAGCCAAAAATAGTACATAGCTTCTGGAATACTTAAATTTAATCTATAATTGGAGAACATCGCTCTTGATGATACATAAAACAATCTCAATATAAACTGGTAATGGCGCCTTGCTAGGTCGTAGCAAATGACGTAGCTGAAGGCTATGCTAACTATCGTCTCGGCAAATGAGAGCGTATTTGTCAGTATATCATCGCTAGCAAAGTCTGCTGTACAACTGGGCGAGTGCTAGGAAGTCTCTCTAGACCTGCCGTGTGGCGGCGCTCGGTCTGCAATCACTGACAGTGGCGACACGCGGGTCCGACGTACACTAGCGGACAGCGGCCGATTTAAAGTCTACTACCTAGCAAGTGTGGTGTCTGGCGGTGACACCACAGTCATCAAGCCCTGAATCAAAATTGCGCAACGGATAACTGGGGAGAGGAGCTTGAGAGCGCTACCTAGAGAGCGTGTCCTTTCTGTACGATACTAGGCAAGGGGCTGGAGGGCTCACACGCTGATGTGTGGGTCCCTGCATTCTATAGCTTTTATTTTAAATAAATTCCTCTAACTTGACCTCTTTGTGATTTTTAAGGTATGTTAAAGATTGATGACACTCGATTTCCTATTTATTTTAAACACTATCACTCGACTTTACAGCGATAGCAGCAATTGTTTCGGCTTACAGATATTACAATTTTACAACTTATAGCTCGGGTATATTATATACTAATCTGCACGCACATTTCTACGGGTAAGACGGAATTGCGTTGGCCAAATGTATACCAACAAAGTCTCCCAATATTTTACATTGGACATCCACTATGTGAGGCGGATAACGGGCAAACTGGGGACCAGATACATTAACACAGGGGGTCAAATTTCCTAAATTAACGAGATCATTCATTTCCTTACACAATCCTAAGCTGAAAATAAAAGAATTAGTACAAATATTCAAATACCTCTCTTCCATGCGTGAACATTGACACCGACGCACTGAGGGCACGTCTGCTCACTTACCCGTCTTCTGTAACACTCCGAGAATATGGCGGGCACCCGGAGGTCTTCCTGGGCCCCGGTGGAGGGGGTGGTCGAACCACTTGGCCGTGACCAACCTCTCCACCCCAAATCTTGTGACACTGGAAAGTCTTTGACTTTTACCTGCCTGTGCTGTCTCTCTGATCCCCTAGCCAGGAGTAAGGTTGGCACTACTATACTATAGAACTACTTCCCAACAAAGGTTTGGCCACGCTTTACGGAAAGGTGTGAGGAGGATTATGAAAGTTCATGTGCAGATTCATATCCACGTACAAGAAAGGCATAATACACGAAACATATGAATACGTATTATGAAGCCTGACACATTTCTTTCCACCCGTTGCACCCGCGGCCGGCCGCGTCGTGTAATAAAATTGGCAGCGGATCCGCCTCTGTTTCTATTTCCCGGTGCGAGCGAGCAGCGAAACCTGCTGCTTATAGAGCGGAAACTACTGTACCGTTTCAACAAGTCAGAACATTATGCTCAAGCAACACAAAAAGCACGCTAAATTTAAAAGAATGCAAAATCCCCAAGAATGGCGAAGTTTTACAAAAGCACGAAATTTCGCGCGAACTCCAATGCATGATGCTTTTAATACACTACTGGCCATTAAAATTGCTACACCACTTAGATGACGTGCTACAGACGCGAAATGTAACCGAAAGGAAGAAGATGCCGTGATATGCAAATGATTAGCTTTTCAGAGCATTTACGTAAGGTTGGCGCCGGTGGCGACACCTACAACGTGCTGACATGAGGAAAGTTTCCGACCGATTTCTCATACACAAACAGCACTTGACCGACGTTGCCTGGTGAAACGTTGTTGTGATGCCTCGTGTAAGGAGGAGAAATGCGTACCATCACGTTTCTGTCTTTGATAAAGGTCGGATTGTAGCCTATCGCGATTGCGGTTTATCGTATCGCGACATTGCTGCTCGCGTTGGTCGAGATCCAATGACTGTTAGCAGAATATGGAATCGGTGGGTTCAAGAGGGTAATAAGGAACGCCGTGCAGGATCCCAACGGCCTCGAGATGACAGGTATCTTATCCGCACGGCTGTAACGGATCGTGCAGCCACGTCTCGATCCCTGAGTCAACAGATGGGGACGTTTGCAAGACAACAACCATCTGCACGAACAGTTTGATGTTTGCAGCAGCATGGTCTATCAGCTCGGAGAACACGGCTGCGGTTACCCTTGACGCTGCAACACAGACAGGAGCGCCTACGATGGTGTACTCAGCGACGAACGTGGGTGCACGAATGGCAAAACGTCAGTTTTTCGGATGAATCCAGGTTCTGTTTACAGCATCATGATGGTCGCACCCGTGTTTGGCGACATCGCGGTGAACGCACATTGGAACCGTGTATTCGTGATCGCCTTACTGGCGTATCATCCGGCGTGATGGTATGGGGTGCCATTGGTTACACGTCTCGGTCACCTCTTGTTCGCATTGACGTCACTTTGAACAGTGGACGTTACAGTTCAGATGTGTTACGACCCGTGGCTCTTCCCTTCATTCGATCCCTGCAAAACCCTACATTTCAGCAGGATAATGCACGACCGCATGTTGCAGGTCTTGTACGGGCCTTTCTGGATACAGAAAATGTTCGACTGCTGCCCTGGCCAGCACTTTCTCCAGATCTTTCACCAATTGAAAACGTCTGGTCAATGGTGGCCGAGCAACTGGCTCGTCACAATGCGCCAGTCACTACTCTTGATGATCTGTGGTATCGTGCTGAAGCTGTATGGGCAGCTGTACCTGTACACTCCATCCAAGCTCTGTTTGACTAAGTGCCGAGGTGTATCAAAGCCGTTATTACGGCCAGAGGTGGTTGTTCTGGGTACTGATTTCTCAGGATCTATGCACCCAAATTGCGTGAAAATGTAATCACATGTCAGTTCTAGTATAATATTTCTTGGAATAGCAATTTTAATGGCCAGTAGTGTAGTTTCTACAACGAAAAATCTGTCTCGAAATCTGGCAGAAAACTCAAAGGGAGTCTGGTCGTAGATAAAAGTACACTAGTGGCAAGACGAAATCAATACCTTCACTGTGCGTAAACAATGATGATGTAATTGAGGACAGTGCTGCTAAGGCAAATTTTCTAAATACGGTTTTCTGAAATTGATTCACAAAAGAAGACAAAGTAAGTACTCGAGAATTCGAATCAAGAAGAACTGCCAATATGAGTAACTTAGAAGTAGATATCGCCGATGTACCGAAGTAGCTTAAAGCAGTTAACGAAGGGTTGCGGTCCAGACTGTATACCAGGCAGGTTCCTCTGAGAGTACGCTGATACAATAGCTACATACTTAGCAATTGTATACAACCGCTCGTTCGTAGAAAGATTCGTACTCAAATATTCAAATGTGTGTGAAATTTTATGGGACTTAACTGCTAAGGTCATCAGTCCCTAAGCTTACACACTACTTAACCTAAATGATTCTAAAGACAAACACAGACACCCATGCCCGTGGGAGGACTCGAACGTCCTCCGGGACCAGCCGCACAGTCCATGACTGCAGCGCCCAGACCGCTCGGCTAATCCCACGCGGCAATTCGTACTGAAAGAGTGGAAATTTGCACAAGTCACACCAACAGACAGTAAAGGAAATAGGAGTGATGTGCTGAATTACAGACCCATATCATTGACATCGATTTGCAGTAGAAATGTCGAATATATGTTGTGCTCGAACATTAAGAATCACATTGAAGGAAACGATTTATTGAAAAACAGTCAGCCAGCCGCTGTGGCCGAGCGGTTCTAGGCGCTTCAATCCGGAACCGCGCGATCGCTACGGTCGCAGGTTCGAATCCTGCCTCGGACATGGATGTGTGTGATGTCCTGAGGTTAGTTCGGTTTAAGTAGTTCTAAGTTCTAGGGGACTGAAGACCTGAGATGTTAAGTCCCATAGTGCTCAGAGCCATTTGAAAAATAGCCAAAACGGATTCAGAAAACACAGTTCTCGTAATACACAAGGAGCTCTTTATTCTCATGAAGTATAATGAGTGATATCGACAGTGGATGTCAAATTGATTCCATATTTTCAGATCTCCAGTAGCTTTTGACACTGTTTCCCACAATTGTCTTCTAATCAAATTGCGTGTGTGTGGAGTATCGTCTCAGTTGTGTGACTGGATTCGTGATTTCCTTTCGTGAAGGTCACAGTTCCTAATAACTGACGGAAAGTCATCGAGTAACACAGAAGTATATTCTGACGCTCCCCAAGGAAGTGCTGTAGGCGTTCTGTTGCTCCTGATCTACATAAACGATTTAAGAGACAATCTGAGCAGATGCCTTGGATTGTTTGCATATGATACTGTTATTTATCATCATGTAAAGTCACCAGATGAGCAAAACTGATGTTTTAGAGAAGATATCTGTACGGTTCAAAAAGCGACAGTTGACTCTAAATCATGAGTAATGTGAACTCATCGACATGAGCATTGAAAAGAATTCGCTTGACGTCAGTTACACAATAAATCACGAAAATCTAAAGGCAGTAAACGCAATGAAGTACTTGGGGATTACAGTTATGAACCACTTAAATTGGAACGATCATATTGTGGGGAAAACAAACCAAAGACTACGATTTATTGGCAGAACACTTAGAAAACGTAACAGGTCTACAAAAGGAAGTGCTTACACTTCGCTCGTCTGTCTTCGTCCGAGTATTGCCATGCAGTGTGGGATCTGCATCTGATAGGACTGACGGAGGACATCAAAAAAGTTTAAAGAATGCCAGCACGTTATGTATTATCGTGAATCAATGGAGAGAGTGCCACGGACATGATACACGAATTGAGATGGCAGTCATTTAAAAAAAATGACGTTCTTCGCTGTGGCAGGACTTTATCATGAAATTTTAATTCTCAGAGTGTGAAATTATTTTGTTGACACTCACCTACACGGGGATAGATGATCACCATGATAAAATAAGAGCAGTCAGAGGTCGCAAGAAAATATTTAAATGTTCGTTTTTCCTACGCACTGTTCTAGAGTGGGACGCTAGAGAAGTAGCTTACAGGCGGTTCGATGAGCCCTCTGCCAGGCACTTAATTGAAGATTGCAGAGTAATCGTGAAGGTGTAGATGCAGAAGAAGTTGTATCAGTCCGTTTTTCCATCTCTCCGTGTCATCTTGTAAATCTTTTTGAAACACACTGTAGTGGCAGTACATGTGTTGAGCGGCGAGACCGGCCACGCCCGCGTCGGAGTGCAGGGGAACCCCCGAGCAGCAGAGGCATCCGCGGCGGGGAGCCCCCAAGCAGTTGGCGGCGGCCACACGGTGCGCCCGCATGCCTGCCCAGCTCTCGCACCGCCGGCCGGCAAAAGCTTTTTTCATTTCGCAGCCGAGGAGCCAGCAGGCAGGAGGCAGAGACCCACTTGCTCCCACTCTGCACTCTAGCCGGCTGACTGCCTTTTTAATGAGCCGTGTCCTGTTAAATTTTCATGGTGCGCTACTGCACCCCCACCTCTTTGCTGTCTGTGTGTGCTCTTCATGAATATTTCCCTGCTCTACTTCGCTCCGTGCGGATTTGTGCGCATGAAGATGTACGTGTCTGTGTTGCGTGTATGCGTTTGTACCTGTGTGCGTGTGTGTTGCAGGGCGGCACTGCGTGCATTCAGAAGGGTAAGGCCTATCTCTATGACTACCACAACAGATCTGGAAGAAGTGCTACCGGGAATGAGTGGACGAAGGGTTTGGGTGTAACACGCTGTCGATAATTCTGTCATTACAGACGGGTTGGAGAGAGATGGGAAAGTGTGTCATACTGCATGGGGGGCCATCTTCAGATACAGAACTAACATCTAGTGTTTGCTACGTATGACAGGCCTGAAGTTGTTCATGTTATACGTTAACAACCTAACAGACAGATGCAGTTTCGAGCCTTTTAGCATATGTTGATGTTATCCATGAAAGAATTCTATCGAATGAACTTTGTCGTCGGAGGAAGGTGCTAACCCATAACAGCGTATTTTGAGATATTGCGTATTAATACTTTGGTTACATTCAAGGACAAAAACAAAATTACAATAAGGTAAAACTATTTAAATGGTAGTTAGCGTTTTGCAGCATTACGTATGGTAATACTTGTCACCAGAATGTACTGCATTCGAAAATATGTCCGTGTAATTGTTGTGTACATAGTTCCGCGTAGTCAGCGCGTACACAACTTTCCCATTAGAGCGCGCTCCGCTAAGCACAACAGCACAGGCGCAGCGCTCGTCTGTCTCCGCACTACGAGATGGCGCTGTCTTAGAGACGGACCAAATTCTGCTTCCGCCGATCCGCGTATTAATATGTAACGCAGCCAATGAGATTGCTGCTAATGTAGAAGCTTTTCTCCTCATGGATCAGACTCGTGCAGTGATACCTGAACGCTCGAGGTATTATGAGTGTACAGACCTCCGATTATTCAGTCTGCATTTGTCTGCACCAGTCTGTACCAGTCTGCATTAGTCTGCATCAGTCTGTAGTCAATTTTCAGTCTGCACCTAGTAAGATTACCATATTCCTATATACAGCCATGAAGATAAATGTATATGTGAGAATAATATTAACGTACCAAGACCAAAGGAACTTCAGATTGTCAATTGTAAATAGCACCCAGAATCAAGTTACGTGAAGTCTATGCTTTTTATTATTTTAATAAATGTGTGTGAAAATTAATCAAGTTCTGTTTAAAGTTGGTCACCATCAATCTGCTACTCTAAGCGCGCAAGTGGCATTTCTATCGTCTGACCTAACAGCAGAAGATAAACACGCCACGATAAGACCACGAGACATATTGCTGACACTCGCCTACTTCGTTTAGAGCGACAAGTCAAATAATCTGATGGTGTGTGTACCGAAGGTCTTACAGTATGCACACCACAGTAATACATACGAAGTTGGGGTCAGCACTTCCTCTGACAACTCCTTTACCTGCAGCAGTTTTTTTTTTTCCTGGCGTCACCTGTCTTATGACTGGTTTGATGAGCCCCCCCCCCCCCCCCACCCCCCACCCAGGAATTCCTCTCTTCATCTTGCACCATACATCCTCAGTTATTTGCTGGATATATTCCAACCTCTGTCCTCCTCTACAGTTTTGCCCACTACAGCTCCCTCTACCACCATTGAAGTCATTCACTCATATCTTAACAGATGTCCTATCATTCTGTCCGTTCTCCTCACCACTGCCTTCCACATATTCCTTTCCCCTCCGATTCTGTGCAGAACCTCCTCATTACTTACTTTATCAGTCCACCTAATTTTCAACATTCGTATGTAGCAAAACGTTTCAAATGCTTCGATTCTCTTTTGTTCCGGTTTTCCCTCAGTCCATGTTTCACTACCATACAGTGCTGTACTCCAGACATACATTCTCAGAAATTTCCACCACAGATTAAGGCCCATGTTTGATACTAGTAGATTTCTCTTGACCAGGAATGCCCTTTTTGCCATTGCTAGTCTGCTTTTGATGTCCTCCTTGCTCTGTCCATCTTTGGTTATTTTACTGACTATGTAGCAGTATTCCTTAACTTCATCTACTCTGTGATTATCAATACTGATTAAGTTTCTCGCTGTTCTCATTTCTGCCACTTCTCATTTCATTTGTCGTTCTTCAATATAATCTCAATTCATATTCTGTACTCATTAGACTGTCCAATCCATTCAGCAGAACATGTAATTCTTCTTCGTTTTCATTCAGGGTAGGACTGTCATCTGCGAATCGAAACATTAATACCTTTTCACCATGAATTTTATTTCCACTCCTGAACCTTTCTTTTACTTCCATCATTGCTTCTTCGATGTACAGACTGAGCAGTAGGGATGAAAGAATACGTCCCTGTCTACACCCTTTTTAATCCGAGCACTTCTTCCTTGGTCGGTCACTCTTGTTATTCCCTCTTGGTTCTTGTATATATCGCGTATTACTCGTCTCTCCGTATAGCTCATCCCTAGTTTGCTCAAAATTCCCAACATCTTGCACCTTTTTACATTGTCGAAAGCTTTTACTAGGTCGACAGATCCTATGAACGTGTCTAGATTTATATTTAGTCTTGATTCATTATAAACCGCAACGTCAGAATTGCCTCACTCGTGCCTTTAGCTTTTCTAAAGCCAAACAGATCGGCATCTAGCACATCCTCAATTTCCTTTACCATTCTTCTGTATTTTATTTTTGTCAGCACTTGGATGTATCAGCGGATTGTGCGTTAATTCTCGTATATGTCAGCTCTTGCACTCTTCAGAATTCCGTGGATCATATTTTTCCGAAATTCAAATGATATGTCGCCAGACTCATACATTCTACACATCAACGAGAATAGTCGTTTTGTTGCCACATCCCCCCCCCCCCACCCCCCAATGATTTCAGAAATTCTTATGGAATGTTATCTATCCCTTCTGCCTTATTTGATCCTAAGTCATCCAAAGTCTCTTAAATTCTGATTCTAATACTGTATGCCCTATCTCTTCTAAATCGACTCTTCTTCTATCACGTGAGACATATCTTCCCCCTCATAGAGACTTTCAACATATTCTTTCCACCTATCCGCTCTCTTATGTGCATTTAACGGTGGAATTCTCGTTGCACTCTTAATGTTACCACCCTTGCTTTCAATGTTACCGAAGTTTGTTTTGACTTTTCTGTATGCTGAGTCTGTCCTTCTGGCAATCATTCCGTTTTCGATTTCTTTCCATTTTTCATGCAGCCATTTCGTCTTAGCTTCCCTATACTTCCTATTTATTTCATTCCTCAGCGACTTGTATTTCTGTGTCTCTGGATTTGCCTGAACATTTTTACTTCCTTCTTTCAGCATTCGACTGAAGTATTTCTTCTGTTACCCATGGTTTCTTCACAGTTACCTTCTTTGTACGAATCTTTTTCTGTCCAACAACTGTGATGTCCCTTTTAACAGATGGCCATTTCTCATTCCGTTTTCGATTTATTTCCATTTTTCATGCAGCCATTTCGTCTTAGCTTCCCTGTACTTCCTATTTATTTCATTCCTCAGCGACTTGTATTTCTGTGTCTCTGGATTTGCCTGAACATTTTTACTTCCTTCTTTCAGCATTCGACTGAAGTATTTCTTCTGTTACCCATGGTTTCTTCACAGTTACCTTCTTTGTACGAATCTTTTTCTGTCCAACAACTGTGATGTCCCTTTTAACAGATGTCCATTTCTCATTCCGTTTTCGATTTATTTCCATTTTTCATGCAGCCATTTCGTCTTAGCTTCCCTGTACTTCCGATTTATTTCATTCCTCAGCGACTTGTATTTCTGTGTCTCTGGATTTGCCTGAACATTTTTACTTCCTTCTTTCAGCATTCGACTGAAGTATTTCTTCTGTTACCCATGGTTTCTTCACAGTTACCTTCTTTGTACCAATCTTTTTCTGTCCAACAACTGTGATGGCCCTTTTAACAGATGTCCATTTTACTTCAACTGTACTGACTACTGAACTATTCCTTATTGCTGTCTATAGCTTTAGAGAACTTCAAGCGTATCACGTCATTCCTTAGTACGTCGATAGCCTACTTCTTTGCGCAGCTGACTCTGCATCACTACTATATATATATATATATATATATATATATATATATATATATATATATATGCTCCTGGGTACGCCTTAAAATCCAGTATCTGAATGCAGCAGTGCCCAGTTAGATCTCCATAAAATACCAAGTCTGGAATAGGCCTATAACTTGATTTTAGTGTAGAGAAATGCTAAGATGCGCACTTCACGACATTGTTGAACGACCTGGTGGAATAGCACTAAATCGAGTCCCGGCCCAGCACATATTTCCACTTTCGCCATTACATTATCTCAATGCGCTTCCCTTTCTTTCCCCACTCATATAGACGTGTTCATGAGCAGCGTTATCACGAGTGGTGTCTATTCTGTCGTACATATCCAACACAACGGACGCCACTCAAATATGAGGGTTGTAACTTAAATGGTGGCAACTATTTATTCACAACTGATGCAAAAGAGTTACATGTTTGCACCTGTTACCGTCCTCCAGAGTAGTCACCAGCGTTAAGTAGAACCCGTTTCCAGCGATGTGGAAGGCGTAGTATACCGTTAGCAGAGCCTGTTCTGTTGTTGGTGCGAATGGAGCGGTCTACTGCCTGTCGAATCTCTGGAACAGTCTTCAAGCGAATGCCACGAAGTGGTTTCTTCATCTTCGGAATCAAATCAAAGTCACAAGGACTTAAGTCCGGGGAGTATGGTGGATGGTACCGTACTTCCCAGTCCCATCGACGGAACAGAGCAGCCACAGCTTGCGCTGTATGCGCCTGGGCATTGTCGTGCAAAATGATGGGTGGGTTGCGCAGAAAGTGTCGCCGCGACTTTAGCAAAGCTGGTCGCAGGTGATGCTCCAAAAACGAACAGTAATACTGTGGATTGACGGTCTGCCGTGGAGGAACGTAATGCGTTAGGATAACACTATCACAGTCGTACACGAGAATCATTATAACTTTCACCATACTCGGGCTCTCACGTACTTTCGTTGGATTGGTGTTTCAGTTTCGGCTTCGTGGCATCGCTTCAGAATTGTTCCAGAGATTCGACAGGCAGTAGACCGTTCCTTTCGCACCATCAACAGAACAGGCTCTGCTGACGGCATACTACGCCTTCCATATCGCTGGCAACGGGTTCTACTCAACGCTGGTGACTACTTAGAAGGACAGTAACAGGTGCAAACATGTAACTCTTTTGTATCGGTTGTGGATAAATAGTTGCCACTATTTAAGTTCCAACACTAGTATATAAATGATTACAACTGTTTTCGATGGAACTAAACGAAGAGTATGGAGACTGTATGTATTACTGCAAAGTACGTTAATTAAGTCAAGGGGCCTGCCTGAAATGATTTTTCGATTTGAATGTCACCTATTGTTGAATGTATAAAGGAAAAAGGAGTGCAGGAACGAAAATTAAAACGTCGGGAGTGTAATGAAAACATCGCATTTTAAGTGGACTTTACTGACCACTGTCCACACTAAGGCTTTGCAAGCTGAGGAACAACTTCATTCTAATTTGACGGCGATGCAATTAAAAAGGAAATCACGTTATAGAAGGGACATTTTCTGACAAACATAGCCCAGTTTCTTAAGCTCACTGCCATTTTGAGGAATTCATTGTGGCCTTGAAAGAATGACAGGGATAGTTCCCTAAATGTTTTGAGGACAGTTCCAGTCTTACATCTGTTTTCGAGCTTCTTTCATTTGCCATATCATCTGGAAGCACACCTGTGCATGTCCAGATGTAACTGACTTATCTGCAAGTTAATTCCCCTTTTGAACACAAATCCCTTTGAATGCATGGTTTCGCGGCGATATAAATTAATTTTCTCGGGCTTCCAGCCGCGTCAGGTTGCTAAAATCCCACGACGTCAAGGAAGGCCAATGCACCATCTGTCTCGACTCCCATCGTAAACTTGACGTGGCCGTGAATGCTGTTTCAGGGGCTCTAAAAAGTCGAGACAGATGGTGCATTGCCCTTCCTTGACGCCCTTGTTCAACGGAAAAGCAATGGGCACCTCAGCCACAGTGTCTACAGGAAACCGACACACACAGATCGGTATCTGCACGCTCTCAGCAACCATAATCCGGCAGAAAAACGTGGCGTTCTGAATACAGTCGTCCATCGTGCTAAAGTCGTCTCAGACGCAGGAAGTCTGCCACTAGAACTGAACCACCTTCGAAAAGTCTTCCGGGAAAACGGGTACAGCCACGGACAGGTGTCACAGGCTATATCTGGTATGACACGCAAGAAACACACCAACAGAGGAGAGAACACCACCGAAGAAGAAAGCAAGAAACTTGTGTTTTTGCCTTTCCGTGGTACAGTGTCGGGAAAGATTAGCCGGCTCCTGAAGAGATACAACATTTCATCGGTGTTCAGGCACCCAGCAAAAATTCGTCAGCTCATGAGGCCTGTGAAGGACGATCTAGGGTTTAGAACGCCTGGAGTGTACAAGATACCATGTCAGTGTGGCTATTACTACGTCGGCCAAACAGTACGCCCTGTGGAGCAACGCCGGACGGAACACGAGAGGTGCTTACGCATACACTATCCAGAAAAATCAGCCGTGGCAGAACACGCCTTAGAAAATGGACACCGAATTCTTTTCGACGAAACGTCTGTCGTTTTGACGACGAAGGGATTTTGGAATAGCGTCATAAAAGAAGCTATTGAAATAAAAACCTCTGAAAACACCATCAACAAGGACGCAGGTATGCAGCTCAGCACAGCCTGGGACCCGGCCATCGCGATGTTAAAACGGGCGCGACCGACGCTGGATGGCGAGGAAGAGAGCACCAGTAACGTCACAGCCACCAGTGCGGCTATATAACGACGCGGACACGGCAACACAGCAATCAGTCTTACCACTTGACAATGACCGGGGAGAGCTCGGTCGAAAGCTCGTGGGATTTTAACCACCTAACGCGGCTGGAAGCCCGAGAAAATTTTATTAACAAATCCCTTTAGGGGTAAAACTGTCCGAAACGCCTACATTTATTTCCTCTGATACGCTCCTCAAGTCTCAATATCTTGAGCCACATATTTTGATTATAAAGCTAAATAAGTCACGATTACGTGACAACCTTAGTGAAATTGTCTGTAGATGTCCATACGATGACAGTCTGTACCAGATAAAAATTAAATTACGTCATGAGTGAGCCAAAAATAATTGAATAATACTGGGAATTTGTGTTTTTTGTAATCTTTGATGTTGTGAAAGTGAATCACAAAACCAAGTCTTATTCATTGTGTTGGTTATTGCCCACTCGTCACTTATAGGGTGCCTAAGAGATGCGGCGTTCTCGGAATGCTTTACAACAATTCAAGAAAATAACATTAGTAGTTATATTTCTATAAAGCAAATTGACAACAGTTAACTTTGGAGTTAACACCGGTGGCGCAAGTGACGTGCAAACAATAACAGTCTTCGCTGTATACAAAGTCCATACAAGTAACTGATAAGGATAACTCTTTGTTCTTGTAGCACGCTCCGAAAATACGTTCCACTAATGTGAGTACCATGAACCATGGACCTTGCCGTTGGTGGGGAGGCTTGCGTGCCTCAGCGATACAGATGGCCGTACCGTAGGTGCAACCACAACGGAGGGGTATCTGTTGAGAGGCCAGACAAACATGTGGTTCCTGAAGAGGGGCAGCAGCCTTTTCAGTAGTTGCAGGGGCAACAGTCTGGATGATTGACTGATCTGGCCTTGTAACATTAACCAAAACGGCCTTGCTGTGCTGGTACTGCGAACGGCTGAAAGCAAGGGGAAACTACAGCCGTAATTTCTCCCGAGGACATGCAGCTTTACTGTATGATTAAATGATGATGGCGTCCTCTTGGGTAAAATATTCTGGAGGTAAAATAGTCCCCCAAGCGGATCTCCGGGCGGGGACTACTCAAGAGGACGTCGTTGTCAGGAGAAAGAAAACTGGCATTCTACGGATCGGGGCATGGAATGTCAGATCCCTTAATCGGGCAGGTAGGTTAGAAAATTTAAAAAGGGAAATGGATAGGTTAAAGTTAGATATAGTGGGAATTAGTGAAGTTCGGTGGCAGGAGGAACAAGACTTTTGGTCAGGTGAATACAGGGTTATAAATACAAAATCAAATAGGGGTAATGCAGGAGTAGGTTAAATAATGAATAAAAAAATAGGAGTGCGGGTTAGCTACTACAAACAGAATAGTGAACGCATTATCGTGGCCAAGATAGACACAAAGCCCATGTTTACTACAGTAGTACAAGTTTATATGCCAACTAGCTCTGCAGATGATGAAGAAATTGATGAAATGTATGACGAGATAAAAGAAATTATTCAGGTAGTGAAGGGAGACGAAAATTTAATAGTCATGGGTGACTGGAATTCGTCAGTAGGAAAAGGGAGAGAAGGAAACATAGTAGGTGAATATGGATTGGGGGGAAGAAATGAAAGAGGAAGCCGCCTTGTAGAATTTTGCACAGAGCATAACTTAATCATAGCTAACACTTGGTTCAAGAATCGTGAAAGAAGGTTGTATACCTGGAAGAATCCTGGAGATACTAAAAGGTATCAGATAGATTACATAATGGTAAGACAGAGATTTAGGAACCAGGTTTTAAATTGTAAGACATTTCCAGGGGCAGATGTGGATTCTGACCACAATCCATTGATTATGAACTGCAGATTGAAGCTGAAGAAACTGCAAAAAGGCGGGAATTTAAGGAGATGGGACCTGGATAAACTGAAAGAACCAGAGGTTGTACAGAGTTTCAGGGAGAGCATAAGGGAACAATTGACAGGAATGGGGGAAAGAAATACAGTAGAAGAAGAATGGGTAGCTCTGTGGGATGAAGTAGTGAAGGCAGCAGAGGATCAAGTAGGTAAAAAGACGAGGGCTAATAGAAATCCTTCGGTAACAGAAGAAATATTGAATTTAATTGATGAAAGGAGAAAATATAAAAATGCAGTAAATGAAGCAGGCAAAAAGGAATACAAACGTCTCAAAAATGAGATCAACAGGAAGTGCAAAATGTCTAAGCAGGGATGGCTAGAGGACAAATGTAAGGATGTAGAGGCTTGTCTCACTAGGGGTAAGATAGATACTGCCTACAGAAAAATTAAAGAGACCTTTGGAGAGAAGAGAACCACTTGTATGAATATCAAGAGCTCAGATGGCAACCCAGTTCTAAGCAAAGAAGGGAAGGCAGAAAGGTGGAAGGAGTATATAGAGGGTTTATACAAGGGCGATGTACTTGAGGACAATATTATGGACATGGAAGAGGATGTAGATGAAGATGAAATGGGAGATAAGATACTGCGTGAAGAGTTTGACAGAGCACTGGAAGACCTGAGTCGAAACAAGGCCCCGGGAGTAGACTACATTCCATTAGAACTACTGATGGCCTTGGGAGAGCCAGTCATGACAAAACTCTACCATCTGGTGAGCAAGATGTATGAGACAGGCGAAATACCCTCAGACTTCAAGAAGAATATAATAATTCCGATCCCAAAGAAAGCAGGTGTTGACAGATGTGAAAATTACCGAACTATCAGTTTAATAAGTCACAGCTGCAAAATACTAACGCGAATTCTTTACAGATGAATGGAAAAACTGGTAGAAGCGGACCTCGGGGAAGATCAGTTTGGATTCCGTAGAAATGTTGGAACACGTGAGGCAATACTAACCTTACGACTTATCTTAGAAGAAAGATTAAGAAAAGGCAAACCTACGTTTCTAGCATTTGTAGACTTAGAGAAAGCTTTTGACAACGTTAACTGGAATACTCTCTTTCAAATTCTAAAGGTGGCAGGGGTAAAATACAGGGAGTGAAAGGCTATTTACAATTTGTACAGAAACCAGATGGCAGTTATAAGAGTCGAGGGGCATGAAAGGGAAGCAGTGGTTGGGAAGGGAGTGCGACAGGGTTGTAGCCTCTCCCCGATGTTATTCAATCTGTATATTGAGCAAGCAGTAAAGGAAACAAAAGAATAATTCGGAGTAGGTATTAAAATTCATGGAGAAGAAGTAAAAACTTTGAGGTTCGCCGAGGACATTGTAATTCTGTCAGAGACAGCAAAGGACTTGGAAGAGCAGTAGAACGGAATGGACAGTGTCTTGAAAGGAGGATATAAGATGAACATCAACAAAAGCAAAACGAGGATAATGGAATGTAGTCAAATTAAATCATGTGATGCTGAGGGGATTAGATTAGGAAACGAGACACTTAAAATAGTAAAGAAGGTTTGCTATTTAGGGAGTAAAATAACTGATGATGGTCGAAGTAGAGAGGATCTAAAATGTAGACTGGCAATGGCAAGGGAATCGTTTCAGAAGAAGAGAAATTTGTTAACATCGAGTATAGATTTAAGTGTCAGGAAGTCGTTTGTGAAAGTATTTGTATGGAATGTAGTCATGTATGGAAGTGAAACATGGACGATAACCAGTTTGGACAAGAAGAGAATAGAAGCTTTCGAAATGTGGTGCTACAGAAGAATGCTGAAGATAAGGTGGGTAGATCACGTAACTAATGAGGAGGTATTGAATAGGATTGGGGAGAAGAGAAGTTTGTGGCACAACTTGACAAGAAGAAGGGATCGGTTGGTAGGACATGTTTTGAGGCATCAAGGGATCACAAATTTAGCATTGGAGGGCAGCGTGGAGGGTAAAAATCGTAGAGGGAGACCAAGAGATCAATACACTAAGAAGATTCAGAAGGATATAGGTTGCAGTAGGTACTAGGAGACGAAGAAGCTTGCACAGGATAGAGTAGCATGGAGAGCTGCATCAAACCGGTCTCAGGACTGAAGACCACAACAACAACAATGTGAGTACACGGAGCCGATCTGAGCTGCCGAGGCTGGCAGGGGGGCGCTTATATTCACATGTTGCAGGCGGCGCTCTTGGGGCGGCTCGGTCCTTGTCAGCGGGCTATTGGCTGACGTTTCCTCACTGCCATCTCTGGTTTCCCGTTCTTCGTCTTTGTTACGGCTCTTGTGGCTATGCCAGAATACATTCTGACCGCATTGCCATTAAAATGAACAATGGACTTCGTCAAGGATCAGTTTTAGCACCAATGCTCTTTAATCTTTACATCTCTGACCTGCATGAAACCATCCCAAGGAAGTTCAGCTATGCAAGCAGTTTGAAGACAATGAAAACATCCTCACAACTGACCTAAACAAAATGCATGTGTATTTCACCAAGTGGAGGCTAATACCAAATCCCACCATGACTGAAGTCAGCTGTTTTCATTTGAACAATAGAATGGCGGGATATGGGCTGAATATGAATAACAGGCAACTGCGATATCAGCCATATCCAAAGTACCTGGGAGTCACTCTAGATAGGACATTATCCTTCAAAAGACACTTGGAAAATGTATCCAATAAGCTCACGGAACAGCCTCATTCAAAGGCTCTGCAGCACTAACTGAGAAGCAGCAGCAGACACACTACGAACCTCTGCACTCGCCGTAGTGTACTCTGCAGCCGAGTACTGTGCACCAGCGTGGTTAACCAGCAAGCATGTAAAGGTGGACACCCAGCTCAACGCTGCTATGAGAACCATAACTGGATGCATAAAGACTACCCCACTATATTGGCATCCAACACTTAGTCATATAGCTCCACACTCCCTGCGAAGACAGGAAGATCTGATGAAGGAATACACAAAAATAATGAATACCCCCCTACTTCCTATCCATGACGATGTCCCAACTTGGGAAAAAACACGACGCCGCTCCAGAAATCCCTCCTTTAAACTGGCCCAATAACTGTCACCTGCCAACATCAGTATGGCACGAGAGCTGGAGTGATAGTGCCTCCCCTGACAACTGTGAACTTATCTGTCCATCAGAGAAACCTAAGGGCTTTGAACTTCCACGACAGCTATGGGAAAGCCTAAACAGAATCCGAACAGGACATGGATTATGTGCACACAATCTAAACAAGTGTGGAAAGCTTCCCAGCCCTAGCTGTGAGTGTGGGGCGATCAAAGAGTTTGCAAATGCCATACAGTCAGGAGTAGGTCTGCCAATCAGTCAAAATCGCCTTGAGCTCTGAGGCTATCATCCCACCTACGTATCAGGCTGATGATACCCGTTTGGTGAAACTCCGTGTCCTGCTGCATGAAGAAGTTCGTAACTGCCTGCTACACATTCCCGTCCGACTGGAATCGTTGACAGGGACCGAAGGAGTGATGCATGGAGAGACATCAGAACTATAGGGCGGATGCTCATGTGTCTCCCACTTAAGTTGGCGTAACTTCTGCGTAACAACATTCGCGATATGCAGACGTGCGTCATCATGGAGCAGCGGCACCCCCTGTCGGCAACCATCACACAGAGGTGGTTTTCGACAGACATTCTGACCCATACGCATTTTTCGCTCTCCGATGGTCGTCTACCGTTGTTTGACGGCCAAGAAAAGCTCGTTGGTCCTCATTGGACAAATTTGGTAATACCGTCACCATAGTTCACATTTCCACATTTACCGCACACAAATTGGAAAGACACGACTGCCACACTGACCCCTTGTCTACATGTCGGTGCTTGTAGATCCGCATCGGAGTCGCGCTATGTTGCATGTACACTGCAACAATGCCCCAAAATGGATACTTTTTTGATCATCCTTTATACCATTTTATGCTAGAACAAATACACGATGCAATGTTATGTAATCATTATTCTTATTTTATTGTTCTCATTATTACTCACAACCTAACGCTGAATACAATTTTGCTATCAGTTACCTCATGTATGGAGCCCAAGATAATTTGTCAACTTCATGTATTGTATTAATGAAGAATACAGATCTGACGATTGTAATAAATAAATAACATGCAAAGTAACCACGCCAGACCCGTTATATTCGACATTCAATCACTCAAAAGACAGGATAAGTAATAAATTCAGGAATCCATTCGTCAGTAGATGTTGGCATGCGTTCATCATATGGTGTTGCGTAACGTTACGGAGAGGTCATGTTGTGTTTAAGCCATATAGCATGGAAGAAAATGTATAAACTGTTAAGCTCGGAGTTATTTATTTAGACCGATTAGATGAGCGGCATCTGAATCTCTTATACCGTTTTACTCGTAGGAAACACTTTGCACTTTACTTTAATCGTCCACCTTTCACAGTCGTACAGTATGCTGCTACAAGCGCAGCTCTTAACATGCTTTTTTCCTCTCTTCAGTATTTATGTTCTTCACTTAAATAAAATTAATACGGAATCTGGGAAAAAAGAAGGTTAAAAGCCGCGCTTGGAAAACAGCCCTTCACGATTGTAGAGGAGAGGTAAAAATGAAGTGAGATCTCCTGACGCACTTGATGTCTGGCCCTGACACTCCTGTTAGACGTAAAACTGACGGGTAAAACCACAAACAAGATTTCCAAGAACTGCCGATGAGAGAACATTAAAGAATGTCGAAAATGAAAAGACCGAATACGTCACGTAAAGAGCCACAATCAGATCGTTCTAAATATCGCAGAAGGAGCTTCACAAAGAAAAAAGTCCGACGAAGACCGCTGTTGGCATTCTTCAAACGAGTCCAAATGAATGCCGCTGTTAATAAGATAGGAGTTACAAGACTGGGAAGAAACAAAAAAGATTTAACGATATCAATATTTATTGGAAGTATGCATATGTAATATCTATATGCTTAGCAATCATTTCCAACAGATCACTAGACAAAAGTTCCGTAGCTAAACGGGGGAAGTTGCACAGATCACATCAATTCTCAAGCAGGGAATAAAGAGTAATTCATTGAATTACAGACCCATATCACTTACATCTATTTGCAATTGAATTTTGGAACATATGCTATGTTCGAACATTACGAGTTACCTCTGTTTATAGACACATAGGCGGCACGGATTCAGAAAATACCGTCCTCGTGAAACGCAACTAGCTCTTTATTCGCAGGAAGTAATAAGTGCTATCGACAGCGGATCTCAAATTGATTACAGATTTCTAGATTCCTAGAAGGCTTCTGACACCGTACCTCACAAGAGGCTTCTAATCAGCACTGCTGTGGACTAAGGGATCCTCACCAAATAGGATTGGCACAGAGATCGAAAAAGTCCAAAGAAGGACAGCTCGTTTTGTATTATCGCGAAATAGGGGAGAGGGTACCACGAATATGAACGAGTTGTGGTGGCAACCGAAGGCGTTTTTCATTGTGGCGAGAAAGGTGCACGAAATTTCATCATCATCTTTCTCCTCCAAATGCGAAAGTGCACCGAGGTGACAAAAGTCTTGCGACAGCGATATTCACGTATGCAGATGGCGGTAGTATCGCGTACACAAGGCATAGAAGGGCGTGGATGAGTACCAATTTCAGCTGCTAAGCGCTAAACCCACGAAGCGCTATACCGAAGTAGTCAACAAGGCACTGTGCAAGCTAGTGGTGGCTCCTTAACGGTGTGGTCTGTGTTTACATGGAGTGAGCTGCGACCTCTGCTCCAGCTGATCCAACTGAGACCATTTCAAGCCATCCATGGACATCACGTTCCCAATGAACGATGAACAGCTGGGAAGAGCGATAGGGCGGTAACTTTCGGCTTTTTGTTTCAGCACAGCAATTATTTTAGTAATTTTAAAAGCTTTTGGCAGGCAGCCCGATGTTACTATGCATGAGTAAAACTTGGTCAGCCATTTCTTCGTTTCCTTCCCACATCGAGTCAGGAATTCAGGGTGCATTCCATCATAACCAGGCGCCTTACCCGTTTTAACATCACTGAGAGCAGCTTCTAGTTCCTCAATCCGAGAGTATTCAGTTTTTTGAGGTGTTGTTCGCTGTGTTTCTCCATTCCCTTTTTACTTTTAGTGTGTGGTGTTTGTCTCGTGGTGCCCTAGATAGTGATAAGATTCGACTTGCTATCTGGTCTGGTAGCACTGTACGAGCTACTTTGATTGGCCGCTCGGGATTAGCCGAGCGGTCTCAGGCGCTGCAGTCATGGACTGTGCGGCTGGTCCCGGCGCAGGTTCGAGTCCTCCCTCGGCATGGGTGTGTGTGTTTATCCTTAGTATAATTTAGGTTAAGTAGTGTGTAAGGTTAGGGACTGATGACCTTAGCAGTTAATTCCCATAAGATTTGACACAGATTTGAACATTTTTGAACATTTTGATTGGTGGTTTACTTCCCCCCAACTTCTTTAGTAAGCTCCTAGCTTTTCTGCTTGACTTCTTAAAATCCATTTCAGCAGTTGTCTTAATCCATCTATTCCTTCGAGCCTCATCCAGTGTCTGTTGCTCTTCATCGGCTACGTCTGTATCACCATGTTTTACGTATGTTTCGAAACGTTTCTCACAAAATTTGTTCCAGCCCGAATCCTCGCGGTATCCACGTGGGATACATATTTTAGTTGTTGCAATCACTGCTCCTACAAATCTGTTGTAATTTTTAGGTGTTGCTGGGATCCATCTTACGACCTTGTCAAGTTCTTGGGAGAACAGTTCCCAGTTTGCCTTTTGGAAATTCTATCTAGGTCTTGGTATAGATCGGATCACCGGGATTTGTATAACTATTTCATATATGACTGGACTATGTTGGCTGCGTGGGAAATCTGATAGGATCGTTCTGGTTATGCTAATCGAATGGCCACTGTGATTATGGGTGGAGAAACATAGATCTAGATTTGAGTCTCTTCCCCATACTGCTGATCTGAAAGTTTCCTTATCTTTTGCATCGAATATGAGACTTAAGCTGTTTTCGTCCATCCAGTCTGTGAGTGTAACGCCATTCTGGTCACTGATGTTGTATTTCCACATTATATGGTGACTATTGAAATCTCTCATGTACAGAGCTGGATGGGGGAGTGGGGGTAGTACCTCTGGAGGACACTGGACGAGTGGAGGTTTGTAAAAAATAGTTATTGAAACTTCTTCCACTTTTGTAGTGACAGTGTGGATTCCACTGTCATCGCCACAGTGCAATACTTGGGCATTTTCTATGTTGCTGCGGATACAAGTAGCACAGCCGTGTGACTGATGGTATGTCGCACCTAGTATCTCGTATCCTGGTATTCTGCCTCTTGTCTTAAGATCGGCCACACTAGTTACATGTCTCTTGCATAGCAACAACATCAATGTTCCTCTCACGGAGAATTCGAGAGAGAGTTTCGCATTTGGATCTGCTTAGTCCTTCAGTATTTAGTTGGAAAATTCGGAGGCTAGGTCCGATATTTCTTGTCATGCAGCTCCTGCAGGAGCCATTATCTGACAGGCTTGCTTCCATGTGCGCAAGGCTAGGAGATCCTCTAGAGAAGATAAGTCTGGTGCCAGATATCGTTCTAGGTGATTTAGCATTACCCAGGGTGCACGTGTGGACTTCTTCCACGGACGCGAGCTAGTTTACACCCCTAATTACCACAGAAGTTAGTCAACCAGGTTGTCGCGCGGGCAAACTGATGTGGCCCGTCAGAGACGGCGTCGCCAAACATGTTTTTCGTTTGGTTCCCTAAAACCGAACAAGAGAGCGATAGAAAAATTGGACAAGTGGGGCGGTAGTAAGTATCGAACCCAAGCCAAACTCTGAGGACACTGTGAGAGCAACTGACACTAACTGTATCTGGCGAGCCGCTTGAATTTAGGCACGAAACGGCCTGATTCGCTAACTTCATTGCTAATTAACTCGGAAACTGTGCAACGTATCGAATATGTTTTTAAACAATAATTTCTCAGCACTGCCTACCCTGCGAAATCCTCCAAGCTTTTCAGACTGTTTCTAACGTTCCTATATATTACTTGGCATTTTACTTTATCCTGTTTTTATTTTTATTTTACTTTTTTTATCCAGGAAGAATATACTAAGAAGAAAAAGAAGAAAATGTCTACTCGTAAAATTTTAAGAATGAAGTGGAGCTGCGAACGGAAAGGAGATGTAGCGCTAGCAGTGTACATCGGTGTAGTGAGGTACACCTGCATTGCCCTGGAATGCTAAACGAATCGTGTCTAGAACATTTTGCGAGGTAATGGCGCTCCCAAAATCACTCACTGAAATTCGGATACCTTCATGTTCAACAGAAAAATGGATGAGGTTCTTTAGCGGCTTGGATAGGCCTGACACAGCAGAAGCTATTCCGCTGCTGTTGAAAACGAGTTATCTCACGATAATCAACTATTCGAGGGTGCCGAGCCTGAATCACAGAGCATTTCTTGAAAGAATACACAGCCATTTCACTGTATATTTCTGTATATTTAATGTGTACTGTCTGGATTTCGGCTTTTACACCATTACCGAGTACAACACTCTTAGGTCATTTATACATTTTGGGTCTACTGAGCAGGACGACACGTTATTTCACGTCAGTACGGACTGCAATTTTCTTGTACCATTATAAGCATTTGGCTATGTGCAGGGGACAGGAGAACATATACACAGTCCAAAAGTTAAGCAAATGTGTTGAACTGTGTCATACTGCTCAATACACAGCAAAATACGTTACTGGACTAAGATCATTGCACTCGATAATGGCATGAAAGCTGAATCTAGATTGTGCACAGGAAATACCCGTAAATAGAAATACACAGCCAAAGGGCGATGTATTTCTTAAAAAAAAAGTCAGCTTCGTTGGTTGGCTGTGCCATTTTGTTCTGACACCGCAAGCGTCATGTTACAGTATATAAAAAAAATACTGTTATACGTGGACGTTAAGGAAGGTCCTAAGAGACTCCGCATGCAGCCAGAAGACGAACAAAACTGATAAATTTTCAGGACTTATATAACGACGTTTGCACCTTACTAAGATGAGAAATGGGAAGCTAGGGCGAAATGAAGGGATGATCAACGTGCTGTCCACATACCAAATATCTGCATTAAAGAAATTTAAACAAAAAATCTCGTCATGGCCTCTTATACAAGGGTTGCATCATTAATTATTTGTTTGTTTGCAAGTATGTGACTGAAGCACTGGTACACGCAGAAATCCCCACGGTCACAGTACTTCGGCAAGCCGCTTAGAGTTATAAATTATCACAGGCTACCGTAGACTACGATGCTTTTCCTAGTAAACTTGGCCAGTTCAGATCGTAACAGCATTACCTGTAGGCTAGGTGTGTGGAGCACCTCTCAGGGGTTACTTCACTTTGATCGCGTATGCGATTAGTGTCTTACTACGTTTCCCTAGAAACCAGAAGCTGTGAACCGACTAGAAACTGAGTGAGAAAATATAAAGGGCCCCATAACCTAAGGAACCTTTAAGTTTTATCCTCCTTTTCGTTCTTAAAAAGCAGTATTTATATCAAAACTGAAATTTTCAATATGTAATTCGGGTTTACTTCGAAAATGTTGATTCGTGACGTGAAGAAGAGGAATGTTGCAGTAAAAAAAAGAAAAATCAGGTTTATCATATAACACTAGTGCACCCGGGGTTTAGGGGTAGCGTCTTTGATTAGTAATGAAAACGTCCTCGCTCCCCGGTTAGAAACTCACCACTGCTTAAATTTTAATTAATAATCACCATTGGTGGCCGGAGACTTTCGGCATACGAAATTAACCTTATTCTGCCAAAGGCCTTGTCAAAGGGTGGAGGAGCGGGCTCTCTTGTCTTAGAGGTTGGGGAACGGCCCGTAAAAGCTAAAGAATGAGTAATGATCAACGGCATGATGTTGTAGAAGGCAATGGAAACCACTGCATTAAAGACTCATAGCGTGTATCAATGGGACAGGGCCTGTAATTGAAAAAGGTCATGATGTTCTCTCCATTGGCAAAAGATGCCAGAATAGTCCCTCATTCTGACCTCTGGGAGGGGACTGTCAAGAGAGAGGCGATCGTGAGAAAAAGATTGAATAATCAACAAAAGGATAATGTTCTACGAGTCGGTGCGTGGGATGTCAGAAGCTTCAATGTGGTAGGGAAACTAGAAAATTGGAAAAGGAAATGCAGAGGCTAAATCTAGATATAGTAGGGGTCAGTAAAGTGAAATGGAAAGAAGACAAAGATTTATGGTCAGATAAGTATAGAGTAATATTAACAGGAGCAGAAATTGGTATAACGAGAGTAGGATTCATTATGAATAGAAAGGTAGGGCAAAGAGTGTGTTACAATGAACTGTTCAGTGATGCGGTTGTTCTTATCGGAATAGATAGGAAACCAACACAGACAACGATAGTTCAGGTATACATGCAGACATCGCAAGCTGAAGATGAAGAGATAATGACAGTATATGAGGATCTTGAAAGAGTAATATAGTACATAAAGGGCGATGAAAGTCTTATAGTCATAGGGGATGCAGTTGTAGGGGGAGTAGAAAAAAAGGTTACAGGAGAATATGCGCTCGGGACAAGGAATGAGAGAGGGGAAAGACTAAAGGCTAATAAATTTCAGCTGGTAATTGGGAATATTCTATTCAAGAATCACAAGAGAAATTGGTATATTCGTAAAAGACAAGATGATACGCGAAAATTCCAGTTAGATTACATCCTGGTCGAAGAGAGATTCCGCAGTCAGATTCTGGATTCTAAGGTGTACCCAGAAAATACTACCGAACTGTAGTTTTTATGCAGAGCATCGCTTCTGCAGGAGCCAAAACAGAAACATATAGGCGGCTGATAACGCTGTCTCGCAGGCCTTCACCTACGATAACGGCTACCCGCATTACACAGGTGGCCTGCAAGTTGCTCATACGCAGGAGACACGCCTCCGAAACACTTAGACAGCAACAGTATGGCAGTCATAGCGTATCAACCGTAACAAGATGAACTGTGTCCAGAATGCACTGACCTGTTATGAAGTGGAACTTTATCTGGCACCACGGAAACACTCGACGCTAGCTTCGCTGTGAGAGGCGCCAGCGTGCATCCTGCACTATAGCACCACAATCAGAAACACTACTTTGCCATTCGAGTACTAAGCAGATATCTCTGCGCTGGGCGTGTGCTTAGGACGGCGCCTGACTGCTCTCCACTAGTTCAGTCCGCTGTTCCACCAAAAGCAGTTTCGAAGCATAACAACCACAGGGTCTTACGCATCATGGCTCCGGTACCAGCCCGATCTGGAGGATGCCGCACCGCAGCAAAACTGCGCCTTCTCTCCCGTGGACTGTGTGCTCCAAAGACTGGTATTCCTACGTGGAATTCGACTCTCAACTGTGCTTACTACTTACCGTCACTATGCTACTGAATAAGGGCCAGAACTACACTCAACAGCCAAAGAAACTGTGGCACCTGCGTAATATTGTGTAGGGACTCCGTGAGTACGCAGAAGTGCCTCAGCACGACGTGGCAAGGACTTGGCTAATATCTGAAGTAGCGCTGGAGAGAATTGACACCATGAATCCTGCAGGGCTGTCCTTAAATTTGTAAGGGTACGAGGGGTTGAGGGGTTGGAGATCTCTTCTGAACAGCACGTTGCAAGGCATACTGTATGCTCAATAATGTTCATGTCTTAAGAGTTTGGAGGCCAGCGGAAGTGTTTAAACTCAGAGGAATGTTCCTAGAGCCACTCTGTAGCAATTCCGGACGTGTTGGATGTCGCATTGTCCTGCTGGAATTGCCCGAGTCCGTCGGAATGCACAATGGAATGGATACAGGTGATCAGACAGGATGCTTACGTCTGTGTCACCTGTCACATCTAGACGTATCAGAGGTCCCATATCACTCCAGCTGCGCACTCACCACACCATTAAAAAATTGGTTCAAATGGCTCTGAGCACTATGGGACGCAACTGCTGAGGTTATCAGTCCCTTAGAACTACTTAAACCTAACTAATCTAAGGACATCACACACATCCACGCCCGAGGCAGGATTCGAACCAGCGACCGTAGCAGTCGCGAGGTTCCAGGCTGTAGCGCCTAGAACCGCTCGGCCACCCCGGCCGGAACCACACCATTACAGAGCCTCCATGTTAACATATGCGGTCCATGGATTCATGAGGTCGTCTCCATATCATTACACGACCGTCCGCTCGATACAATTTGAAACAAGACTCACCAGACAAGGCAACATGTTTCCAGTCATCAACAGTCCAATGCCGGTGTTGACGCACCCAGGCGGGGCATACAGCTTTGTGTCGTGCAGTCATAGAGGGTACACGAGTGGGCCTTCCGCTCCGAAAGCCCATATCGATGAGGTTTCGTTGAATGGTTCGCTCGCTGATACTTATTGATGGCCCAGTATTGAAATCTGCAACAATTTGTGGAAGAACGATTCTCTTCAGTCGTCGGTGGTGCCGTTCTTGCAGAACCTTTTTCCGCCCACAGCGATGTCAGAGATTTACCGGATTTACCGAATTCCTGATATTCACGGAATTCCCCCCTCAGTGTCAGCTGGTGTATTGAGTCACCGAAACAGGTTGCCATCTAACAAAATGGCATCAAAACGGCGGCTGTATGTGTTTTATTTTATTACGTAGATGAGCAGCCTAAGCCCCACGAATCATCGTTCACGGGGATGGGCATATAATAACTAGATGCGTATTTTTGATTATTAGCCTATGAATACGGCGTTATTGAGCATCATTATCTGCATCCTCACTCTATTAAAAATTAAAATTTGTCTGTCATTCGTGATATAAAATTTAATTATTCACGTGTTAGCTTATGTGAGTCTTATTGAGTCGCCAGTTTTTGCTTAGCAGCTTTATTACCTTGTTGTATTGTCCCTGATTTCAGTGTGTCCCTTTACTGTTAATGCTGTTAGCTGTCAAATAGTACTGGGGTTTTTGACGAAGAGGACCTTAAAAGTTTAGCTACCTTCCATTTTCCTTAGTAACAAGATGAGAACAAAGTCTCTCGCAACGAGACTGTTCTCGGACTTCTTGCATCAATGCAGGGTAAAACCTCGAGTTTTGGACGATTTTCACCATCGTCTTCGTTAGGAGAAACTGGTGTTTTCTAATAGCAATAGAACATGTGTATTTTCTTTTACGTCATGATTATGATACGTTATTCTACGTCACCATATGCGTCCCCATTAAATTTAAATTTCCATGCCACTAACTGAAAAGAGAAATATTCGTTGTATTTTACGGTTTGTGCGTAAGCTGTAAGTTTCCGGCTGCCATCTACCAGTTTTACTACGTTGCCCCTGTTTCAGTTTGTTCCTTTACCACTCATGATGTACTCAGAACGCTTTTGATGCAACTTCTAGTTGTTACCGAGTTATTTTGCCCCTCAATAGATGGCAGTACTCTTACCAGTCTAGTTCACCAGTTTTATTTCTCCACTGTACTCAGTTTACTTTCTCCATTGTGTTCGCCACTCCTTGCTCCGTGGATGATGGTGGTACACTGCATCCTATAGTCTCGATCGCGGCGCTCGGGGTCTCAGCACAAAATTTAAGTTTCCTGGTGTTCTTTCTGTACTTCTTTACTCAGGCAGTCATCCGTTGCATTGTCTGGTGTCGCTTTTGCCTTGACATGTTTTACCGCGTCGAGCCCGGCCGCTGTTTCCTAAAAATGTTGTATCGTACATCTTTTTTGTTTTTTTCAAGTGTGCTACTACGTGTAAAATTTATTATGAACTTCGGCCTCTTGTTTATTTTCTGAATCACACCTGGTATGCCAGCCGCTGTGACCGAGTGGTTCTAGGCGCTTTAGTCCGGAACCACGGGGCTGCTACGGTCGTAGTTTCGAATCCTGCCTCGGGCATGCATGTGTGTGATGTCCTTAGGTTAGTCAGGTTTAAGTAGTTCTAAGTCTAGGGGACTGATGACCTCAGATGTTAAGTCCCATAGTGCTCAGAGCCATTTGAACCAGTTTTGAACACCTGATAATGAGCGTGTGATAACCCGGAACAGGCCGTGGTCTAAGCACTGAAAAATAAAAAAAATCCTTTCAACTGAAACGGTATTTTCAATCTCTCCTTCTGTAAAACTTACCATCTTTCAAGTTCTAGTGAGTGGAAGAGCTGGGTTTAAGTTTGTCAGACACATTGTTCTTCATGAAGCCAGGAGCAAACTTACGGATTCACTAAAGTCGAAAACGGTGAAAAGCCAGTGATCGTTGGGCAAGGCGATGCTGGTTTTCGAGACTGGAACGGTGAGGTTCTAACGGTTAACGCTTGTAACGCGTCAGCCGTCACATGGGGTACTACTGAATTCTCCTGACGAGGCTGTGGGAAGTTGTCAAAACGAAGTAACACCTGAACCTATCTGAGGGGCTGCGTTTGCTGCACGACAACGCCCCAGCTCACTCTGCGAGGGACACGAACACACGAGCCGATTCTTTGGGCTATAAAATTTTGTCTGAGAGCCGTATTATCCTGGCATGGCACCTCTTTGCTCGGTATATGTATTGTGACCAGACAAAACTACAATCATGCAGCCACTACTCTGAGTGCTCCGGGAGATGCTTCATTTTTACTACAACAGATGAAATACACGGCTGGCCATTAAAATTGCTACACCACGAAGATGACGTGCTACAGACGCTAAATTTAACCGACAGAAAGAAGATGCTGTGATATGCAAATGATTAGCTTTTCAGAGCATTCACACAAGGTTGGCGCCGGTGGCGACACCTACAACGTGCTGACTTGAGGATAGTTTCCAACCGATTTCTCATACACAAACAGCAGTTGACCGGCGTTGCTTGGTGAAACGTTGTTGTGATGCCTCGTGTAAGGAGGAGACATGCGTACCATGACGTTTCCGACTTTGATAAAGATCGGATAGTAGCCTATCGCGATTGCGGGTTATCGTATCGCGACATTGCTGCTAGCGTTGTTAGAGATTCAATGACTGTTAGCAGACTATGGAATCGGTGGGTTCAGGAGGGTAATACGGAACGCCGTGCTGGATCCCAACGGCCTCGTATCACTAGCAGTCGAGATGACAGCCATTTTATCCGATGGCTGTAACGGATCGTGCAGCCACGTCTCGATCCCTGAGTCAACAGATGGGGACGTTTGCAAGACAACAACCATCTGCACGAATAGTTCGACGACGTTTCCAGCAGCATGGACTATCAGCTCGGAGACCATGGCTGCGGTTACCCTTGACGCTGCATCACGGACAGGAGCGCCTGCGATGGTGTACTCAACGACGAACCTGGGTGCACGAATGGCAAAACGTCCTTTTTTCGGATGAATCCAGGTTCTGTTTACGGCATCATGATGGTCGCATCCGTGTTTGGCGACATCGCGGTGAACGCACATTGGAAGCGTGTATTCGTCATCGCCATACTGGCGTATCACCCAGCGTGATGGTATGGGGTGCCATTGGTTACAAGTCTCGGTCACCTCTTGTTCGCATTGACGTCACTTTGAACAGTGGACGTTGCATTTCAGCTGTGTTACGACCCGTGGCTCTACCCTTCATTCGATCCCTACAAAACCCTACGTTTCAGCAGGATAATGCACGACCGCATGTTGCAGGTCCTGTGTGGGACTTTCTGGATACAGAAAATGTTCGACTGTTGCCCTGGCCAGCACATTCTCCAGATCTCTCACCAATTGAAAACGTGTGTCAATGGTGGCCGAGCAACTGGCTCGTCACAATACGCCAGTCACTACTCTTGATGATCTGTGGTATCGTGCTGAAGCTGCATGGGCAGTTGTAACTGTACACGCCATCCAAGCTCTGTTTGACCCAATGCCCAGGCGTATCATGGCCGTTATTACGGCCAGAGGTGGTTGTTCTGGGTACTGATTTCTCAGGATCTATGCACCAAGTTGCGTGAAAACGTAATCACACGTCAGTTCTAGTATAATATATTTTTCCAATGAATACCCGTTTATCATCTGCATTTCTTCTTGGTGTAGCAATTTTAATGGCCAGTAGTGTACTATTTCACTTTACTATATGAATGAGTAAAAACTTTTATTTAACTTGAGACAGTTCTTTGCCACAGGAGAGCGTAGAATTTTTACAACTGTCACTGACTATGAATGCATCACTTGATGCTTACAATCACAAACTCATCTCCTGGAGTACAACATTCAATATTAACGCAAGTACATTTTCTTCTGAGACTTCGACTAACACTGTTCTACCAGTTGATGTTGACTGCTGAAGCTGACATCACAGACTGGAGACGAGCCCTTCCTAGCTCGGCTCTATACTGACCTCAGTACGAGGCCTCTGTAACGCTGAGACGGGAGACGTGGTGTTCAGGAGCGCCTCCGATACATCGTTGCGGATTGCAACGAGACATGGCTGACGTCTGTGGTATCGATGTCTGTCACCGACTTTGATGTGGCGCCCCGATCTCTCGACGATGCCACGATGTGGTAGGTATTCCCACAATGGCAACAAGGTGATTTTCGTGGTGGAACATTTCTTGCACAGCCAAAATACTGACTTCTACAACCAAGGTCTTCCACTAAGTCATCCACCATCATTGGGAAAAAAATGTCTCGCGTTCAAAGATGAGTTTCTTTTTCCTTTCACGCTGCATTTTCACTACAAGGGTAGCCATCCAACACGTTTTATGCGTCACATCGTGTCCCGATCAGATGTTTCAGGCGAAACTGGGAAACCTCACCATGCAGCTCTTATGCTAAGCGACTGAGGCTGCAGGTTCCGTTTCCCATTCTGCACCATGTACACGTCGGGCCCCATGGAGATCTTTCGTCCCCTTTAGTTGCGTAAGCAACAGCTGCATTATCCTTATTAAAGTTTTATAGATGAATAATAGAATAAAAATCCGCTTCAATTGCCAGTAATGTTATATTTATTGCATGATCGGTTTCGAACCCTAAAACTTATAATGGTCGCCCAATCGTTGATGTTCCTATATTCGCACTATATCACTCCAATATAGGAAGCTTGTTAGCACTTGATGTAGAGAATTGGGTTGGTGCTATTAAATTGTATTGTAGTAGTAGCTGCTGCTGCTGCTGGCTGGTTCACTGCTGCATCTTAATGTTAATGTTGGCTCTATATGTGTTCGTCTAGGGGTAAAAAGATGAGGTCCCGTGTTGTTGATGTGCGTGTTGTTAAATAATGAACGACAGCATAAGTGAACTTCAACTATTTATTGGCATGGTAGCCATCTTAACTCCGCTGACTACCCACAGAGGTCGTCGTCACAGTACAGAGTAACACTTCTTTTACAATACCTTTGCATTGTTTTTGCACAGAAGACAATAACATACACACTATACAAAAGTTCTATCAAGACTGAGCTGACGAGGTTCTTGCTGCTTGTATTTATAACCTCGTCAAAGAACTACTAAGAAGCGATGTGGTTTATAAGTCAGGCATCCATCTGTTATCGTAATTTATGCAAAAAAGTTATTAATTTACATCAAGTGACATAATTTAACAGGTCATTAAAATGACAGACAGATCTGCCAACTTGTCAGAACAATTCTTTGTTGCAAAAAGGCTGTTATTCAAAGGTACATCTATTGACTTCTCTCATTTGCATACAGAAGTAAATAACGAGAATTATTAAAAATTACAGTGGTTCTCGTTTAAAATATATGTGTTTACGTGAATAGTGAGTGAAAACAGTCCTAGTGAATAAATAGGTTCCACTGGGTAATTTTTATTTAAGGAGATCCAAAATACGTAAGTTGACCAATATTATTCGTAAAAAATGGTTCAAATGGCTCTGAGCACTATTGGACTTAACTTCTGAGGTCATCAGTCCCTTAGAACTTAGAACTACTTAAACCTAACTAACCTAAGGACATCACACACATCCATGTCCGAGGCAGGATTTGAACCAGCGACCGTAGCGGTCGCGCGGTTCCAGACTGTAGCGCCTAGAACCGTTCGGCCACCCCGGCCGGCTATTATTCGTATTTCATATTAATAATTTCAGTTGAATATAGCGTTTTACACAATGACATCTGCTGTATCAGTGTTCAAGTGATGTTAACTTTTGTGTAGGTCAGTTATTAATTATATTTTAATGGGTTGACTGTTTATATAGACATGTTATGCAATCATTGCTAACATACACAATTACTTTTCTATTATCATAATTGCTAGTTAAACTGGTTGAATTAGGAGGGTATCGCATACTTCTTTACAATAAAGCCTTTAATAGGTTCCGTTACAAGCTTCACCTTCAGGTTCCACCAAATAATTATGGAAAAATAGAAGTATGGTATACATGTAATGTATTCGCAGTTGCGGATATCGAAAACCATCAGCTGCATAACGGAATGACGACAGTGAAAATTTGTGCCATTTGGGTGCTTGGACCCGAATTTCCCGCTTATCGTGATCGGTCGCCTTACCGTTAGGCTTTACGAACACGACTCACGGGTGTCTACAACCTGCCCTCGTACATCCACTATGTCTGTTCCCATGCAGGAAGACATGTTAGCTGAAAGTCGCTTGCCCGATGTTGGGAGATAAATACGATACTGCAGTGCCTATGCTGTTCCAATGTTCTTTGCCGTACTTTGGAATAACAAAGCACTGCAATACCGTATAAAAATGAGGGATGGTTGTGCCAGTCAGTCATGGGATGTGGAGGTCACACCTTACGTCAGATAAAGAAACACATGGGAGCGTAAGACCAGCAACCTTGGCCCGCCCGTCTACAGCACGACGCTAATGTTTCCATAGTTGTTTGGTTGCATCTGGTGAAGGCAGAGTGTCTTCACATGAAAATGTATTAAGGGGACGTTTCAATATATATATGGTATCCCATTTCTTGACCACGCTAAATAACTGTTTGTCCATATGCTGACTACAAAATGTTTCAAGCAAATGTTCTTTAGCCGTCTGGGGGACATCAAACAGCATGGTTGCCTTCGTTGTAGCTTTGTTTTTCATAAAGATATGAACAGCGGTATGACTTTTTTAAATGGCACCCTGATTTTTTATTCGTTAATTCATTTCCTCTCCTAAAGACCTATTCACAAATGTATCACGATTTACCAATCACTGAAACACAACGTTATTAATTACATAACACAACACTGACTTTGGGCCTGGGATCACAAACTCGTCCACTTGCTGGAGTTGTCATAAAACAAATGAAAATCAAGTAAGAACATAACACAAAATTGGCTTTGACTCTCCTGTACCATTGCCCAGGAGTAGAAGTGGTGACCCTGGACACGGATACACTGGTGCACTTGTTGAATGAAAGAATTATTTACTGCTTCCACGATACGTTCCTGCATGTCCTCTGGAGTTATTGGAATATCGTGATAGACAACGTTTTTAATGCTCCCCCCCCCCAAAAAAAAATGTCCAGAGGATTTACATCAGGAGACCTAGTAGGCCAAGTAACTGTTCCTCCTCGACCAATCCATCTGGCAGGGTACCTTTGGTTCAGAACACGACGCGCACGCAAGGCATTATGTGCTGAACATCCATCGTTTTGATACCACATAAGCATTCTGGTCCTTAGCGGCACTTCATCCAGAAGAGAAGGCAGAATTCGTCTGAGGAAGTTGGCATACGCTGTGCCGTTTAGACTACCATTGATGAAATAAGGGCCAATCATTGTAGTAACAAGCATCCCACACCAGACCTTAACTGTACATTGACGCTGATGTTCCACCTGTCTAAGCCATCGTGGGTTGTCACTGGACTAATAAGAGTTCGTGTTCCTTGTATTTACCTATCCTTGGTAAATAGAACACTGGAAAAGAAGTTCGAGTTGGCGAGGATTTGCTTTTGTGCCCACCGACATAACTGAACACGATTCTGGAAATCATTCCCATGCAGTTCTTGATGTAGGTGTACATGGTAAGGATGGAACCGATGATGTGTAAGAATACGATGTACAATGGAGTTAGGAATTCCTATCTCATATTCAAGCTGTCGTGTGCTCACATGTGAATTCATAGCAACGAAAGCGAGAACAGTAACTTCGGCAGCTTCGTCTGTGCGAGTGCTACGACGATTGCGTTGTCGTGGGTTGAAACTTCCCGTTTCCTGAAGCGTCGCAACAAGACGAGCAAACGTCCGTCGGGGAGATGGGTTCTTGTCATGATTCCGCTCTCTGTACAGTTCCGCTGCCTGCGTAGCATTTCGCCTAACTTCAACAACAACAACAACAACAACAACGTTATGTCGATGCAGTTCGGGGAAGGACAGCCTTTACTGTATGCTTACTCTACACAACAATATTTAAAAGGACTGAACTAGATATAACGATACATAAGAAAACAGTATTGCAATTACTATTCTGCTAACATACATTCCCCATAGACGAGTAGCATTTCTACTTTCTCTCCGTTGGTGTACATTCTACTCACACAACTCTTCAACTTACGATGGTTGACGGAATGATGGGTGTGCATTCTACTTATGTTTACATTTGTCCTCTGTCAACCTCAGCACGTGGATGTGATCCATTACCCCGAGTATCTGCACTAAGCGCTGGGAGCGTCAACATCAATGTTGTGTTATGTAATTAATAACGTTGTGCTTCAGTGAATAGTACAATGTGATACATTTTTGAATAGGTCTTTAGGAGAGGAAATGAATTACCAAATAAAAAAAAATACGGGGTGCCATTTAAAAAAGTCATACCGCTGTTCGTATCTTCGTAGAAAACAAAGCTACAACGAAAACATCATGCTGACTGATGTCCCTCTGAAGGCTAAAGAACATTTACTTGAAACATTTTGTAATTTGCATCTGATTCCAGTAAGAACCAAAATTACTAATGTTGTGTAGGTCGACGACGCACCATTTTTAAACTACGGAAACTTGGGCAGACACTGGGGGTGACCATTTGTTTGGCTGGCCTCCTCCAGTTACCTTCACTTTTTTGCAGGTAACTCTACCTGGCCTGCTGGAAGGTGTTCCCCCTGGACATATGGCTACGCATGTGATTGCAGCATGATGAGGCGCCCGCACATAACAGTCGTGCTGTGCACGGATATTTAAATGGACTCTTCGACGGACGGGTAATTGGTAGAGGCGATCACCAGACCTCACGCCACCGGACTTTTTCCTGTGGTGATCGTCAAGGTTCTAGTTCACCCCCCCCCCCCCACCCCCCCACCCCCCCCACCCCCAGGACGCGAACCACCTAGAAACGAATTAATGGATCGCATTCAGCATGCCACTAGTCACATCAGGGCAATGCCAGGAATCTTTGAAAGAGTTAGGCAAAACGCCGTTCGACGTTACCAAGCTTGTGTTGCGTCAGATGGTCGCCAGCTCGAGCACCTGCTTTAAGTAAACAATGTCCTAGCTACAGAAAAGGCCCTTTTCAGGGCAGACACAGATTGTAAAAGTCTTTCTGTACGCGAACTAACAGCTGTGGACGGGTTTGTTCCCGGTGCGTCTTATCATGAAACTGTAATGGATGTGTCGGGGTCCCGGCGGATTCGCCACCAGGCCCCCAGAGTGGAAGGCTGGCGCGCTACCACCGAACGTGGGGACCGCCTTGGATCTACGGTGATCTGGCAGTGGACAAAAGCACGGTGAGTCGTTGGGCAAAGCGTGTGTCATCATCGCCGCAAGGTCAAGCAAGACTGATCTCCCGCGTGCGGACCGGCCGTGCACAGCTGTGACTCCTGCAATGGCGGAGCGTGCGAACACACTCGTTCGAGATGATCGACGGATCACCATCAAACAACTCAGTGCTCAACTTGACATCTCTGTTGGTAGTGCTGTCACAATTGTTCACCAGTTGGGATATTCAAAGGTTTGTTCCCGCTGGGTCCCTCGTTGTCTAACCGAACACCATAAAGAGCAAAGGAGAACCATCTGTGCGGAATTGCTTGCTCGTCATGTGGCTGAGGGTGACAATTTCTTGTCAAAGATTGTTACAGGCGATGAAACATGGGTTCATCACTTCGAACCTGAAACAAAACGGCAATCAATGGAGTGGCGCCACACCCACTCCCCTACCAAGAAAAAGTTTAAAGCCATACCCTCAGCCGGTAAAGTCATGGTTACAGTCTTCTGGGACGCTGAAGGGGCTATTCTGTTCGATGTCCTTCCCCATGGGCAAACGATCAACTCTGAAGTGTATTGTGCTACTCTTCAGAAATTGAAGAAACGACTTCAGCGTGTTCGTAGGCACAAAAATCTGAACGAAGTTCTCCTTCTTCATGACAACGCAAGACCTCACACAAGTCTTCGCACCCGAGAGGAGCTCACAAAACTTCAGTGGACTGTTCTTTCTCATGCACCCTACAGCCCCGATCTCGCACCGTCGGATTTCCATATGTTTGGCCCAATGAAGGATGCAATCCGTGGGAGGCACTACGCGGATGATGAAGAAGTTATTGATGCAGTACGACGTTGGCTCCGACATCGACCAGTGGAATGGTACCGTGCAGGCATACAGGCCCTCATTTCAAGGTGGCGTAAGGCCGTAGCATTGAATGGAGATTACGTTGAAAAATAGTGTTGTGTAGCTAAAAGATTGGGGAATAACCTGGTGTATTTCAATGCTGAATAAAACAACCCCTGTTTCAGAAACAAAATGTGTTGCATTACTTATTGAACTGCCCTCGTACATGCTACTTCCGGCAGGCAAATCATTCGCGGTCATGCGTTGTCCAGGGAATCCGGCAACAGGGCAATCCCGCGACCAATCGGAGGGCGTGGCACCACTTTTCCGTAGTTTAAAAATGGTGCGTCGTCGACCTACACAACATTAGTAATTTTGGTTCCTACTGGCATCAGCTTTCCAGGGTTAAAATTTCGTGACACAATTTTTCTCCACCCTGTGTATATATAGTTCTTCTAAAAAAATAAACCCTTGAAGGAATATGTACAGTTACCTATGAAGTTCTCCACTGAAAGTGCTGTAGCCGTGGCTACCAGTGTGAGTTGATCTTTGCTTGTTGAAAATACGCTGGGAACCAGTTATTACTGCGGTGCGAGTTTGTTGCTGTTGGGCTCTCGGCCAGGTGTGAGTGAGCTGAGCTTGGAGGGCGCATTCTCTGGCACTGCTCGGTAGCTTAATGCTTTTGTTGCGGTAGTTGTTTAAGTTTCAGTGTGGAAGCGATCGGTAGCAAATTGTGCCGTTGTTGTTGTTGTTGTGGTCTTCAGTCCTGAGACTAGTTTGATGCAGCTCTCCATGCTACTCTATCCTGTGCAAGCTGCTTCATCTCCTAGTACGTACTGCAGCCTACATCCTTCTGAACCTGATTAGTGTATTCATCTCTTGGTCTCCCTCTACGATTTTTACCCTCCACGCTGCCCTCCAATACTAAATTGGTGATCCCTTGATGCCTCAGAACATGTACTACCAACCGATCCCTTCTTCTAGTCAAGTTGTGCCACAAACTCCTCTTCTCCCCAATTCTACTCAGTACCTCCTCATTAGTTATGTGATCTACTCATCTAATCTTCAGCATTCTTCTGTAGCACCACATTTCGAATGCTTCTATTCTCTTCTTGTCCAAATTATTTATCGTCCATGTTTCATTTCCATACATGGCTACACTCCACACAAATACTTTCAGAAACGACTTCCTGACACTTAAATCTATACTCGATGTTACAAATTTCTCTTCTTCAGAAACGCTTTCCTTGCCATTGCCACTATACATTTTATATCCTCTCTACTTCGACCATCATAAGTTATTTTGCTCCCCAAATAACAAAACTCCTTTACTACTTTAATTGTCTCATTTCCTAATCTAATACCCTCAGCATCGCCCGACTAAATTCTTCCATTATCCTCGTTTTGCTTTTGTCGATGTTCATCTTATATCCTCCTTTCAAGACACTGTCCATTCAGTTCAACTGCTCTTCCAAGTCCTTTGCTGTCTCTGATGTAATTACAAGGTCATCGGCGAACCTCAAAGCTTTTATTTCTTCTCCATGGATTTTAATACCTACTCCGGATTTTTCTTTTGTTTCCTTTACTGCTTGCTCAATATACAGATTGAATAACATCGGGGAGAGGCTACAACCCTGTCTCACTCCCTTCTCCCTTCCCAACCACTGCTTCTCTTTCATGTCCCTCGATTCTTATAACAGCCATCTGGTATCTGTACACATTGTAAATAGCCTTTCGCTCCCTGTATTTTACCCCTGCCACCATCAGAATTTGAAAGAGAGTATTCCAGTCAATATTGTCAAAAGATTTCTCTAAGGCTACAAATGCTAGAAACGTAGGTTTGCCTTTTCTTAACCTAGCTTCTAAGTGCCGAATAGCTTGAAATTCTAAATGTTATCAGAAGTGTCAATGTTTACTGAGTTCTTGAGTATATTATAATACGTGACTCCTTAATAATCGATGTTCTCACTTCAGTCATCGTAGTATGCCTGTAGGGATTATTTAATGATATTAGCGTATGGAAAGCTTTTCGGAAAAGTAAGGAGAGGCTGCGACCTAATATAGCGGGCCTGGAGGAATACTGTCGTTATAACCTCCCGAGGAAACTTTATACTTCGAAACCGGTCCTGTAATGAATAAGAAATGACTGGCAACTGAAGCGGAGTTTTTAATATTTTCTCCAGTTGTGGATGTTTGCCTGATGAAATATTTTGTATTATAGATGAAACTGGAGATATAAAATTATAAAATAAAAAGCTCATTTATGGCCAACGATAAGATTACTGGAAACTAAAGCGGAGTTTTTAATGTATCATTCAGTTGTTGATGTTCGCCTGATCAAATATTTTGTATTATAGATGAAACTGGAAATAGGAAATTATAAAAGAAAAGAAAATTGATTTATGGAGAACGATATAAGAAAATACGATGGATTGGGCAGCAGGTATCCCCTCACCTGCGCTGCCGAGAAAGGTGGTCTCTGAATGTGAGCCGGCCGTTGTGGCCGAGTGGTTCTAGGCGCTTCAGTCCGGAACCGCGCTGCTGCATGGATGTGTGCGATGTCCTTAGGTTTAAGGAGTTCTAAGTCTAGGGGACTGATGATCTCAGATGTTAAGTCCCATAGTGCTCAGAGCCATTTGAACCAATTCTGAATGTGACCACCAGCTAGACATCCCTGTGCAGCGCATGATAAAGGCTACTTACTGAGGTCCGTTAATATTCTACTCTAATCAGTACTAGGTTAGTGTTTTACAGGTTTAGCACGGCGCCTCGTACAATAACTGACCACACTAGGCTATACATTCTTTAAGGTGTTTGCATACTATGTGAAAGAGGATTATTATTCACATGTGTTGTGTGTGCTATGCATTGTGTGTCTTCGTGTGTTTTATCATACGTGTACTATTATTCTAAGAACTAATGCCAAATTTCATTTCGCTACTTGAACTTCTATGAGTACCTGTTGCAGATGCCCGACCAATAAAATTAAAAGAAAAGACATAATAGAAAAACAAGATTGTCGACGTGGTCCGGGAATCACATATAGAAAACGGACAAGAGTTCGGGAATATTCTCACAATAATGTGTACTCGGAGAAGAATTTCTTGCTGACGCTAATAGTCACGCTTTTCGAGAATTCCTTAGAATCCAGTGCTTCAGCCTGGAGCTACTAACGAGTGCCGACCAAGACGATTAGTGGCGGAGGGAACTTGCGCACTTCTTCATTGAAAGAACGGGAAAGCTATTGAGGGGAATGGAGAGAACTACACCAGGAACTAAAAAGAGAATGCAGGACGGCACGAAGACAAGTTAATTGGTTTCCCTCTTCTGTGAAAAAAAAAAGAGAGAGACTTCTGGCTGAAGTCTTTAGTGGATTCTCGTGTTAAACCAACAAGAACAGCTTTCAAAGACTCTCGGAGATTCCCGCTACTGCATTCGCCTGGAACGTACATTCCTTTCTCTGTACTTGGTACTCGACGTGGCCTCGATCGAACTGATCGAGTTAACTTCACGATCCCGACTCTTCACAAGTGTGTGGTTCGCTGACACGTGCCAGATACATACATTAAGGTCTTCAATGTACAGTAATCGAAATAGTCTGTTACTTCTCAGGCTCCAAGAAAATTATTTTCCTTAATTTGTTAACAATGGAAATTCAACAGCTTTGAAATATTTCGCTTTAGTTTATAAGAAACATCTCAGATGAAAATGGGGAGATAAAATCATTTGTTTAGTTTTATTACTTTCATTTGTATTCAAGAAAAAGTTTTAACATACTGGAATCATACGTCTTACAACAGTAACTTAATCAGTTCCTACAGCTTTTAAACGTGTAATTAAGAATCCTTATTGTCTCTGTGCCCCAATTATCATAGACTAGGAATGCCTGCCTGCACCTACATCTACACAATTACTCTGCAATTTACAATTAAGTGACTGGCCGAGGATCCACCGAACCACCTTCAACTCGTTTCTCTCCTGTTCCAATTCAGAACAATGCACGGGAAAAGCGACACTTAAATCTCTCCCTGCGAGCTCTGATTTCTCTTACTTTATTGTGGTGAGCATTTCTCTCCATGCAGGTGGGCGCCAAAAAATATTTTTGCGTTTGGAGAAGAAAGTTGGTGATTGAAATTTCACGAGAAGACGCTGTCGCAACGAATGATTGGCAACCCAATTCGTATATCATGTAAGTGACTCCCTCTCCTCTATTTCGAAGTCTTTCATCAATCCTACATTATTTCGCTCCCATACCGCGCAGCAATACTCCAGAAGAGGAAAGACAAGCATAGTGTCTCTTTACTACACCTGTTGCATTTACTAACCGTTCTGCCATTAAGTCGCAGTCTTTCGTTCGCATTCCCCACAACATCATTTATGTGACCGTTCCAATTTAAGTCATTCGTAATTGTAATCCCAAAGTATTTACTGGAATTCACAGTTTTTAGATTTGTGTAATTTATCGTGTAACCGAAATTTAGCGTATTCCTTTATGGAGAGAAATAGCGTTCTGCACATTTAGACAATAACAAACCGAAATAGTCACGTGACGCTGGTATGAAGCCATTTGTTTATATTTTTGAGCTGAGAATGCCGGTTTGATATTACACTTATTTGTATTGGTCTTATACATTTTATTATTAGCAGCAGCTCACGAATAGCTGTTGTCGCTGTAGAAGCAAATCGAAATACAGGGTATAGGCGAAATTACGTGAACAGTGGTAGTAATGGAATGGTTGTGTTTGAAGATCAACAACGCAGGTAAGGCTCGTGTCGCGCTGGACTGTGCGTGTTCAGTACGGACTAGGTATCAGTGCACATTTCGTATTTGCATTTAGATACCGAGATCGACGTGCAGTGAAAGACCTAACAGAGGGCAGAATGTGGGGGCCCGATTAGCTGGAACATCAGTAACCGAGACAGCCAACTTACTGAATGTTTCAAGAGCAACTGTTTCAACATTCATGACAGCCTACACGAAACATGGAAAGACATCGTCGTGTAAAAGTAATAGCGAGTAAAATCAAAACTAAATGACAGATATCGTCGGCAGCTAAAGTGACTGCAGGGCTCAATAGCCATTTTCGTGACCCCGTATCTATCGACACTGTCCGCCGAGAACTTCATAAAGAGAATATTCATGGACGAGTTGCTATACGGAGACCATGAGTGACGACAGCCAACGCAAAGGTGCATCAGACATGGTATTAGGAGCGTAAACGGTGGACGGCTGATCACTGGAAACACGCCATATGGTCCGACGAGTCAACATTTTTGTTATTTCCAACATCGGGCCGGGTTTGCATCTGGAGAACGCCAAAAGAAACCTACAATCCCGATTGCTTGATTCCAACGGTTATGCATGGAGGTGGAAGTCTTATGGTGTGGGCAGCCCTATTATGGCATTCCACTGGTCCCATCATTTCTCTCAAAGGTCATGTTACAGGCAACGATTATGTGAACATTTTAGGTGACCCAGGTGCACCCCACGATTCAAATGTTGTTCCCCAACAATGATACCATATTTCAGGATGATAATTCACCCAATCACACAGCCGGGACAGTTCAATCGTGCATGAAACTGAACTGCAGCGTCTTCCCTGGCCAGCACAGTCCCTGAACTTGAACATTATCGAGCCCTTGTGGGCAGTACTGGAGCGCAGACTCCGGAGAAGATTTCCGCCTCCCTCGTCACTAAAGGAGTTAGAAGAGGTTCTGACCGAAGAGTGGCATAAAACTCCACTGGAGACTATACAGTCATTATATGGCAGTATTCCAAGAAGAATCGCAGCTGTATTACGGGCAAATGGGGATCCAGTTCCTTATTAATAAACCATTCCCAAGTAAGTGCAGGTGTTCACATTATTTTTCGTGTCCCCTGTACATCAATGGTTTCCATCGGTTGGCTAAGTACCACAAAGGTTTAATGAAGTAGCCGCACTAGTAAGTGGCGCTTTGTTAAAACATACTGAAACTGAAATGGAGTGGTCAGTTAAATTTGTCTTCTTCCAATTTCTCAAGTTTTACGCTTCCATGAACTCGTAAAAAGAATTTGCCGCCATAATCTTTGTCAGCTGGTCAGTATCTGTAGAGTCTCTGCTCTGGGCTCAACTACGGTGGTGAGCGGTGGCTCGGCCAGTAGGAATTGTAAAGGGCCGGAGTGCGCAACTAGTCTTATACTATGGAGTCGAACAAAAGAGTCTATTTAATTCTGTTGTATTTTTGTCTATGCTGTGGTGTTGCTACTCTGATATATCTTGAAAGAGAAGGAGCGTGGTGAATGACCAGGAACTTAGTTTGTATGCATAATGTGTAAGTAGGCTGTTTAGGTTTTTTTATTGGTAACGCCACGTAGCGCTCTATTTGAAAATCACTGACTGTGCTGTGTGCAGTCGGAGGCTGGTCGGCATTGTTGCAATAGCCGCTATTGTAGTGTTGGGCAGATGGCTGTTAACAGCGCGTAGCGTTGCGCAGTTGGAGGTGAGCCGCCAGCAGTGTTGGATGTGGGGAGTGAGATGGCGGAATTTTGAGAGCGGACGATCTGGACGTGTGTCCATCAGAAAGAGTAAATTTGTAATATTGGATATCATGGACTGATATATATATTACGACTTTTGAGCACTATTAAGGTAAATACATTGTTTGTTCTCTATCAAAATCTTTCTTTTGCTAACTATGCCGATCAGTAGTTAGTGACTTTAGTAGTTAGAATCTTTTATTTAGTTGGCAGTATTAGCGCTCGCTGTATTGCAGTAGTTCGAGTAATGAAGAATTTTGTGAGGTAAGTGATTTGTGAAAGGTATAGGTTATTGTTAGTCAGGGCCATTCTTTTGTTGGGATTGTTGAAAGTCAGATTGCGTTGCGCTAAAAAATATTGTGTGTCAGTTTGAGCACAGTCATGTATAATTTTTCTAAGCGGACGTTTCAAATGTTATAAGAGGAATTGCGACCTACTTTTCTGTGTGCGCGAGCACTAGAACACAAGATGACATTTGCTGCAATCCATAGTTTAGTGGGTCATACCTGATGCAAGATACTCACGTCTCAACTGCACCGTTGGCAGTAGTATGGTCGAAAACACAATGGTGTGCGGCGCGTTAGTATAAGCTGAATCATAGCCTACTGGAAACAGAGCTATCGACAACTCACAAGCAGACTGCGTGTCGTCAAAAAACCGGCACTGCGCCTGTGCGAATCTCAAACACAATGTCATGTCCTCGCAGTGGATTCCTGGAAAAGTCGATCATCATGCGAAACACAGTTTATTTTCTCATGACATCCTGAAAGCCGTAGATCAAGCCTATCAGGTGGATGCAGTATTTCTTGACATCCGAAAGAATTGACTCGGGTCCAAATAATGGTTTGTTAAAAAATGTGCAATTATGTAGAGCATAAAAGAAAATTTGTGAGTGGGGAGAGGATTCATTGGTAGCGAGAACGAAACATGTTATCACTGATAGGGAGTCATGGAAGGAACCGTCAGTAACACCAGGCGTGCTCCAGAGATTTGTGTTGTCACCCTTGTTGTTCATGTCGTGTATTAATGACCTGTGCCGACAGCATCACATCAGACTTTTTGCAGATGATGACACTGCGAAGTACTACGTAAGAAAAGCTGCGCATGTTGCACAGTACCTTATAATTCGACGGGCGTTCGGTAAGTAATGCAACACACTTTTTTTTCTGAAAGAACATTGGTTTTATTCAGGACTACAATCCACCATATTATTGTCTACTCTTCTGGCCACAAAATCCTATTCTTCAACATCATCTCCGTTCAATGTGGCGGCCGTGGGCCACCTTACTGTGAGGGCCCATATGCCCACAGAGAACTACTCTACTGTTCGACGTCTGGGCCAACGTCTTGCTCCACCAGTAACCTTGCCTAATCCACATGCTGCTTCCAGCGCAGTGCATACATTGGGCCAAGCAGATTGAAGTTTTGTGCTACGCGGCGGAGAACCTAGCGGGCACACACCTTTTAGAACACGAACTGAGTATGGACATCCAACAACTCTTTCAGTCAAAATGCAAAGCCGAATAACTGCTTTCATAAGGGCGAGAGGTGGATCAACTTTACTTGCTCGTTTTGTGAAGCTCATTCTCTAGAATAAATCATCCAATTTTTGTGAAACTGTAATAGTTTCCTTTGTCTGCAGATGTACATCACATGCAGTGACCTGCCTCTTTCGAATAATTCCTAAGTGGTTCTCTTGGTTGGTTGGTTGATTTGGAGTAGGGGACCCAACAGCCAAGTCATAGGTCCCATCGGGCTAGGGGAGGGAAGTCGGCTGTGCCCTTTCAAAGAAACCATCCCGGCATTTGCCTGAAGCGATTTAGGGAAATCAAGGAACATCTAAGCTAGGGTGGACGGAAGCGGGTTCGAACCCTCGTCCTCCCGAATGCGTTTGTATTGTCTTAGAGCGTATATCGCGGATGTTGGAAGTGTTCAAGTAGACCGTCAGCGTCTAAAGAAGCACTCCGAAGCTTTCACCACTGACAGTATGCTGATCGGCCTGTAATCGCAAAGTGAATTTACGTTATCATTCTTTGCTGTATATCGAATTAACCTCTTTTTCTATTCATCGTGGAAGATCTGCGGTTCAAAAGATGAAAGATTAAGTACTATTGGAAGGACAGCATGAGTAACACTATAAAAACAATCAACGAGTAAGACTATAAAAACAATCATTTCCAATAACAATTTACTGATTAGACACATCAAAAATATTTAAAAATCAAGTTTACCACTTTCTGGCGAAGCAGTGGGATCCCCCATTTCCCTAACTAGCCCATGTTACATATAATTCGGAGCTATAAAAACACGAAGATGATGAATGTAGCCGGCCGGTGTGGGCATGCGGTTCTAGGCGCTTCAGTCTGGAACCATGTGACTGCTACGGTCGCAGGTTCGAATCCTGCCTCGGGCATGGATGTGTGTGATGTACTTAGGTTAGTTAGGTTTAAGTAGTTCTAAGTTCTAGGGGACTGATGACCACAGATGTTAAGTCCCATAGTGGTCAGAGCCTTTTGAACCATTTGAATTTTGATGAATGTAGGAAAACTAGGTATGCTCAGAAGTAGCTTTTACAAGCTAAATGTAATTTTTGAGAACATTTCTCGTCGAGAATTTTAACCGGTTGGATAAAATATTTAAAATTGAACAGTACTTTAAACATAGCTGCGCTACAGCAATGGTTCCACGTAAATCAAACTAAGAACAGCCGACCAGTTGCAAAGGATAAAGCAATCTTTACCTAGGTTTCAATAGATATAAATCTATCTTCTTCAGAAGATGCCTGGGGACAATGAACATCGTAATATATATTAAGGTATGAAACATGAGTCAAGTTTTTTTTTTTTTTTTTTTTTTTATTGTTATTTTCAAACCCGTACAAACAGGCAGGCTGTCAGCAGCATGGTACGCCGCTCTTCAGCCGTAGAGGAGAGAAAGATAGAACAGAAAGAATACACAAATGTGACATAACGGTGGGTAATAAAACAGCAGACACATAAAGACAAACACGGAGCTGTTCACACTTGACGAAAATTCACTACAAACTGTTGTCACGACGCACTAACACTGAAGATGGCGATGGCACAGGTGAACGATGGAGTATGACGGGAACACTGAACACGAAACACGACGGCACTCACGAGACACTGATGGCGATGATCTCCGGCGCGCGAATGTCCACTCAGCGTGTACGAGTCCGGGGACCTGCCAAGAGAGGAGGTGGAGGAGGAGGAAGGGGAAATGGGAGAGGGGAGAGCAGAGATGCCATGGGCAAAGGAGAGAGGGGGAGGGAGGAAGGGGGAGTGAAGCCCGGAGGAGAGGGTAGGAGGGAGGGGGGAAAGGAAAGAGAAGGGAAGGGAAAAGGGGGGGGGGAGGGAGGGTGCCTGAAGGAAAGGACACAGGAGGGGGGGGAGGATCAAAGTGGATAGGAGGGGTAGATGCAGGGGAGGAGGACATCATCAGGGAGGGGGAGCTGGCGGAAGCCACCTTGGGAGAGGGTAAGGAGGGTGGAGAGATGGAGACCGGGTGGGACATGGGAGTACAGGCGCGGCAGCGGGCGGGGGTGGGAGAGGACCGGGGAGACGAGCGGGTGAGGTGGATCGAGTTTACGGGAGGTGTATAGGATTCGTATCCTTTCGAGGAAGAGGAGGAGGTGGGGGAAGGGGATAAGGTCATACAGGATCCGCGTGGGGGAAGGGAGACGGATGCGATAGGCAAGGCGGAGAGCATGGCGTTCAAGGATTTGGAGGGATTTATAAAAGGAAGGGGGGGGCGGAGATCCAGGCTGGAAGGGCGTAACAGAGGATAGGGCGGATAAGGGACTTATAGGTGTGGAGGATGGTGGAGGGGTCCAGACCCCACGTTCGGCCGGAAAGGAGTTTGAGGAGACGGAGTCGGGAACGTGCCTTGGCTTGGATTGTCTGGAGATGGGGAGTCCAGGAGAGGCGACGGTCGAGGGTGACGCCAAGGTACTTAAGGGTGGGGGTGAGAGCGATGGGACGGCCATAAACGGTGAGATAGAAATCAAGGAGGCGGAAGGAGGGAGTGGTTTTGCCTACAATGATCGCCTGGGTTTTGGAAGGATTGACCTTGAGCAACCACTGGTTGCACCAAGCGGTGAACCGGTCAAGATGGGATTGGAGAAGGCGTTGAGAGCGTTGCAGGGTGGGGGCAAGGGCAAGGAAGGCGGTGTCATCGGCAAACTGGAGAAGGTGGACGGGGGGTGACGGCGGCGGCATATCCGCCGTGTACAAAAGGTACAGAAGGGGGGAGAGGACGGAGCCTTGGGGCACACCGGCGGAGGGGAAAAAGGTGTAGGAATCGGTATTATGGATGGTGACATGGGAAGGACGGCGGGAGAGAAAGGAACCGATCAGACGAACGTAGTTAATGGGAAGGGCGAAGGTTTGGAGCTTGAAGAGGAGACCGGAATGCCATACGCGGTCATATGCGCGTTCGAGGTCAAGAGAGAGGAAGATTGCGGAGCGACGGGAATTGAGCTGTTCGGAAAGGAGATGAGTGAGGTGAAGGAGAAGATCGTCGGAAGAGAAGGACGGCCGAAAGCCACACTGGGTAACGGGGAGGAGGCGGTGCTGGCGGAGATGCTGGTGGATGCGGCGGGTGAGGATAGATTTCAGGACCTTGCTGAAGACCGAGGTAAGGCTGATGGGATGGTAGGAGGAGACGGCGGACGGCGGTTTGCCAGGTTTGAGGAACATGAGGATACGGGAGGTTTTCCACAGGTCGGGGTAGTAACCGGTGGACAGGACTACATTGTAGAGCCTGGTCAGGGTGGAGAGAAAAGAGACAGGAGCTTCACGAAGGTGACGGTAGGTAACACGATCGTGACCAGGAGCGGTGTTGCGTTTGGTGCGGAGTGTATTGATGAGATCCTGTGTGGTGATGGGGGCATTAAGGGCCGTGTGTGGAATGTTGTCCAAGTACTGGAAACCAGGAGCGAGGGGAGGGACAGAGGTGTCAGTTCGATCGCGGATATCTGGGAAGAGGGAGTAATCGAACTGGGGATCATCAGGGATGGAAAACACATCGGACAGGTAGGAGGCAAAGTGATTGGCCTTACTAATGGCGTCAGGGAAGGGGTGATCATCGTGGAGAAGAGGATAGTAGGGGGAGGGTTTAGTTCCGGTAAGGCGACGGAAGGCGGTCCAGAACTTGGACGAGTTTATAGGGAGGGTAGCATTTAAACGGGTGCATGTCTGTCGCCAGTCCCGGCGTTTCTTGGCCGCGAGCAAATTTCGAATGTGTCGCTGTAGTTGCCGGTGGCGTCGTAGGGTGTCCGGGTCACGCGTGCGGAGGAAGGCACGGTAGAGACGACGGGATTCACGGAGGAGGAGGACGGCCTGTGGTGGTAAGGTAGGACGGTGGGGGTGGATGGCAACAGTAGGGACGTGGGCCTCCACGGCCTCAGACAAGGTCTGCTGGAGAAAGGAGGCGGCATGGGTGACATCATCGGGACGGCGGTAGGCGAGAGGGTGGCCATCGACCTGAGTGGAGAGGGTATCCCGGTAGGCATTCCAGTTGGCACGGGAATAGTCATGGATGTACTTAGGGGGAGGGTCATGACGAGGGTCGGGGCGGGGGCGACGGCCGTCTGAAACGGTGAGGAGGACAGGGAGATGGTCGCTACCAATAGGCTCCAGGACATCCACCGTAATGCGACCAAGGAGGTTGGGGGAGGAGAGGATAACATCGGGAGTGGAGTTGGATTCGGGACGGGTGTGCTGGGGGATGGGGATGAGGTCGCCCTGAAGGGAGGAGAGGAACTGATGCCACCGCCGTAACTGGGCAGCGGAGCGACTATGGATGTTGAGGTCGGCAGCGATCACATAGGAGGAGAAGGTACGGTCGATGTGGGAGAGGAAGTCGAAAGGAAGAGGGGCGTTGGGGCGGACATAGATGGTGGCACAGGTAATGGTAAGGCCAGGGAAGAAGAGACTAAGGATCAGGTGGTCGGTGGGGTCGGGAAGGAGAGGCTGGAGCCGAACGGGGATCTGGCGGTGGTGGCCAATGGCAACTCCGCCACGCGCAACTGGGAGGGGATTATCGGAGCGGTGGAGGAGATAGGGGGAGGTGTGGATGGAGTGGTGGGGTTGGAGGAAGGTTTCATTGAGGAGGAAGGCATCCACACGGTGGGTAGCAAGGGTGTGCAGGAAGAGGTTCTTGTTGGCGGGAAGGGAGCGGATATTGTTGAAAAGGATACGATGCTGTCGCGCCATGATAAGGACTTATACGAGAGTGTCAAGGCGGGAGAAGGTGAAATGGGCCTGGTTATTGGAAAAGGTGGCGTACATTTTAAGGTGGAATATGGAACGGGCGGCGAGGGAGATCTGTTGTAAGGTGTGGGGGCGCTGAAAGGGATGGACGTTTTGGAGGACAATGGTGAGGAACCTGATGATGTCCTCAGCAGTGGGAGGGGGACGAAGGGAATTGCCAGGAGGGGTGGGGGCGTCCAGGGGACGGACAGGTACGGTGAGTTCAGGAGTGGTGGGAGGGGGTCGGGCTTTACACTTTTGGGAGTAGGTGGGGTGGGGGAGGCTGCAGGTATTACAGGAGGGAGGGGATTGGAGGTTGGGGCACTGCCGGAGGAAGTGCGCTTGCCGACAATGCGGGCAGGTGGGGGCCTCGCGGCACTCTGCTGTTGGATGTGCATTGTAGCGCAGACATCTCTGGCAGTGCAGGGATTGAGGGGGGGAACGGGAGGGGTCGACCTTGAACCGCTGATTGAAGAGGAGGGCACCCTCCTTCAGGAGACGGTCAATGGAGGGGGCGTCCTCAGAGAAAACCCGCATAAGGCGGGTGGGGCCGGTCGCGTTGAAAATGCGGCGGACTGCCCGCACCTCCAGGGTGGGATGGGCCTTCAGCTCCGCCAGCACCTCCTCCTCCGTGATCGACGGGCTAAGCCGAGTGATCACGGCGGTGAGGGTCGGCGGGCGACGCGGGGGTTGGGGTTGGCGGGTAGGAGATGGGGAGGGAGCAGGGGTGAGGGTGGCGTGAGGACCAAAACGGGTGATGGGGAGGCGGGAGAGGATGTCAGTATGGAGGGTCGGGCTGGGGGAGGAGATAAGAACAGAATCCCGTCTGGGAGTAAGGAGAGAGATGGGGGCGCCAGGGAAATGTTGGCGGAGGAGGAGGGAGAGATTCCGGGCCTCGAGGAAGGAAGGATCGGGACGGGACAGGAGATATTTGTAGAGACCGGGTGGGGAGGAGGAGGAGGAGGAGGGAGCGGGGCCTGGTGGGGAGATGTCCATGGCATTTTGGGGTGGGGATGGGGGGCGGGGTGGAGCCTTTTTAGGAGCAGAGGAAGTGGAGGCGCCACTAGGGCGTTTGACAGCGGCAGATGGGCGGGTGGTGACATGAGGGACAGGAACGATGGGGAGGTGGCGGGAAGGGACAGGTCCCGGCACGGACGCAGCAGTCGGCGCCGGAGATAGTGACTGTGACGGTGCAGGCGAATGTGGCAGTGACGGCGACGGCGACGGCGACGGCGACGGCGACGGCGACGGCGACGGCGACGGCGACGGCGACGGCGACGGCGACGGCGACGGCGACGGCGACGGCGACGGCGACGGCGACGGCGACGGCGACGGCGACGGCGACGGCGACGGCGACGGCGACGGCGACGGCGACGGCGACGGCGACGGCGACGGCGACGGCGACGGCGACGGCGACGGCGACGGCGACGGCGACGGCGACGGCGACGGCGACGGCGACGGCGACGGCGACGGCGACGGCGACGGCGACGGCGACGGCGACGGCGACGGCGACGGCGACGGCGACGGCGACGGCGACGGCGACGGCGACGGCGACGGCGACGGCGACGGCGACGGCGACGGCGACGGCGACGGCGACGGCGACGGCGACGGCGACGGCGACGGCGACGGCGACGGCGACGGCGACGGCGACGGCGACGGCGACGGGGAGAGCTGGGCGTGGGCAGTGGCCCGACGGGCCACCACCCTAGCCGGAGCTGCAGTGACAGGCTGGGGGAGTGGGGGGAAAGGATCAGAACGAGAGGAAGAGGCGGGAGAGGGGGCGACAAAGAGCGAGGGCGAAGGGATAGTGAGGAGGGGAGGGATGGAAGGAGGGGGGTGGGACTGGGCACACCAAGTGATAGTGGTGGAGGCGGCGGAAGGGGACGTATACACGATGGCGGTGGTGGTAGTAGTGACGGTGGTGGTGGGGGCGGACATGACGACAAGAAGAAGAAAGAAAAACACAGCACTAAAAGGACAGGACACACACTGGGAGACGACGGACGGCGACGGCGACGGCGACGGCGACAGGCAGGGACGCTGCTGCCGCGGACGGGGCCGGGGCGGCGGCGGCGGCGGCGGCGGCGGCGGCTGCTGCTGCTGCTGCTGCTGCTGCTGCTGCTGGCTGGACTGCTGCTGCCACCGGAGGGCTGGCTGGCTGGCTGGCTGGCTGGCTGGCTGCGGGACCACTGCTGCAGGCCGGGACCGGGAACTGCTGGCTGGCTGGCTGGCTGGCTGGCTGGCTGGCTGGCTGGCTGGCTGGCTGGCTGGCTGGCTGGCACCCCTAGCACTTCGATTAGCGCGAAAATGGCACTATCGAAGGGCGGTAACCTTGCGGTGTACCGCCGGAGATGCATGAGTCAAGAATAAAGTTTAACATATATTAGGAAAATATTGTATTACAAGATGTGAGAAAGATTCTTGGTACTTACAGTATTATAACAACATGAAGTGATATGTCCTTATCGTTTAGGCAAACATCTGCATAGTTACATTAATCATATAAAATATAGCCCTGACAACAGGGTTTGTCAAACAAATAAAATAGGTACATAGAAGTTGCAGAGCGCCTAAGCGACTGAGTAAAGTCGGCCAGCGTAGTAGCACAGCGGCCAGGGCAGGTGGCGCTCATGTCGCGAACTATGTGCCGATAGGCGTACTGAAGTAACATTTGAAACATCAATTTTAAATGCGTTCTTAAATAGAGTGATAATAAATAAATTGGCAAGCATTTGACACTCCCGTTATGACATTGTGGGAGGTATAGGAACAATAACGTAGATACATACATCAAAAAGACAGGTGGCGCTGTAAAAAACAGTAAGGAATTAATTAACAATATTCAATCTATAAGTTGTACACCTGACACTAGACTGGTGTCCTTTGACATCGTCAGCCTTTACACAAATGTTCCGGTTGATGAAACCATAGACCTTGTAAAAGAGAATCTTCTTAAACACAAAAAATTAAGTGAAACTCAGATTGCCGAACTCATTGGTTTGCTCAAGGTCATTTTAAAATACAATTACTTCACATTTAACGGGAAAATGTATGTACAACCAGATGGTCTAGCAATGGGTAGCCCCCTCGCCGGTATTCTAGCAGAGGTTTTCATTAACGCCCTAGAAACAACGTTCTTCAATTCAAGTTCAGAATTACGCCACAAAATCCGCTATTATGCACGGTATGTTGATGACATTTTCATTGCTTTTGATGGCACTGATCATGAGTTAGAGCATCTCTTTAACACTTTCAACGGTTTACATGAAAAAATTTCCTTCACAAAAGAACTTCAAAATGATAAACGTGAACTTAATTTTCTCGATTTAACAATTTCTATAGAAGATAATTCCTTCCATTTTAATATCTTCCGCAAGGAAACATATTCTGATAATGTCATTCCTGCTGACTCAACCCATCCAAAAGCTCATAAATTGGCATTTTTTCATTCCGCCATTCACCGAATGGTAACCACTCCTTTATCACCTGCGGATCAAAAAAAGGAATTGAATGTCATCAAAGCGATTGCGGTTAATAATGGGTATAACCAGAATATGATTGATTACCTGCTCAATAAGAAAATCTCCCAAAAATGTTCGACTTTGAGAAATACTCTCCCCACGGATACCACAGAAACTAAAAAATTTATTTCCATCCCTTTCCTGGGTAACTTATCGTATAGGATTAAACGTCTTCTGAATAAAAAATATAACTGTAACGTCTCCTTTTCTACAGATAACAGTTTAAAAAGAAATCTTGTACAGTCAGTAGAGATTGCCAGCGATTGGTTTTCTAATTCAGGTATTTACAAGCTAACCTGTAATAACTGCCCCTCTTATTATATTGGTCAAACCGGCAGAGCTGTGAAAACACGATATAAAGAACATCTGTTAGGTAAAAAAGGAACGAATATTCGCAACTCTACCTTTGCTGAACACCTCTTGATAACCGGCCATACGCCTAAACAGTTAGAAGACACGGTTATCCTACATAGACAGGTCAAAGGACGGAGACTAGATCTGTGGGAAGAGCTATTTATTTTTAAACATCTAGAGCTCAAAGACGGCAATATTCTGAATGATCAGTTGAACCTTGCTTGTAAACAATTTTTTGAAGGCTTTAAACCCGTACTGTGTAATGTATAACATTAATGTTAGTAACCTCAGTAGTCTATTTCCTCAGGAAGCTATAATGCACTTTCAAATCCTCCAGTTTACTATCGTTTATATAATGTGTTCTTTTCACGATATATGGCTGCCACTACAGCGGCCCCCATGTAATTTTCTCTTATTCTATATTACGTAGTAACTGGATTGTAGACCAGGTCTCGTAATTTTCTTAAAAGCCATTACTGATTGTTCTTGATGGTTTGACTTATATACGTTCTATGGGCTTCACTAATATGGTAATATAACTTTATATTTTGGCTATATAGACCACTGCATGTAACTCACGGCGGAAGCGCCACCTGTCTTTTTGATGTATGTATCTACGTTATTGTTCCTATACCTCCCACAATGTCATAACGGGAGTGTCAAATGCTTGCCAATTTATTTATTATCACTCTATTTAAGAACGCATTTAAAATTGATGTTTCAAATGTTACTTCAGTACGCCTATCGGCACATAGTTCGCGACATGAGCGCCACCTGCCCTGGCCGCTGTGCTACTACGCTGGCCGACTTTACTCAGTCGCTTAGGCGCTCTGCAACTTCTATGTACCTATTTTATTTGTTTGACAAACCCTGTTGTCAGGGCTATATTTTATATGATTAATGTAACTATGCAGATGTTTGCCTAAACGATAAGGACATATCACTTCATGTTGTTATAATACTGTAAGTACCAAGAATCTTTCTCACATCTTGTAATACAATATTTTCCTAATATATGTTAAACTTTATTCTTGACTCATGTTTCATACCTTAATATATATTACGATGTTCATTGTCCCCAGGCATCTTCTGAAGAAGATAGATTTATATCTATTGAAACCTAGGTAAAGATTGCTTTATCCTTTGCAACTGGTCGGCTGTTCTTAGTTTGATTTTTAAAATTGAACAGTCTTAATAGCAAAAAATATTAATTGGCAACGGTAACCAGTTTCAGTCAAAATGTGAGCATCTCCAGAGCATGTACACCATGATGTGAGACGGTGGCAATGGACAGTGGGTCTACGAACGTCAACTATAGCCAACAAATATTTTATTGCGCTTAATACTATTTTTAATTCAATTTTGAAACATCCTATTAATTGTTTATGATACTTCCCTGAAATAACTGTTATACTGCCAACACTTATTTTTTATCGTATTTGAAGAATTTCAATTTTATCTTGTCGCGCTGCATCACATTTTAATTTAGGAATTATGGAAAGAGGGAAAGCCTTATCCTCGTCGAAATATTCTTGGAAGTCTGTAAGCTGTCGCGGAATTTTTCATTATTGCTGCTCTCTCACTAAAAGGTGTCCTTGTTCGGTCCCTTGATATGAATTTATTCATCACACCCACATTTTACTTTCATCTGTGAGCCATTTTTTTTTCATCTTATCAGTCTTATGACTGGTCTGATGCGCCCAGCCATGAATTCCTCTCGTGAGCCGACCTCTTAGACTCAGAGCAGCATATCGAAACACCTTCCTCCCTTCCTCGATTATTAGTCGGATATATTACAATTTATGTTTTACACTACAGTTTTTAGCCTCAACAGCTCCCTCCAGTATGGAGGAAGATATTCCATGACGGCTTAATACCCTGAAGCGCAAAAGCAATGCACAGTGGACATGAATGGATGCAGGTGACTAGACAGGATGCTTACGTACGTGTCACCTGTCAGAGTCTTATCTAGATGTATCAGGGGTCCCGTATCAATCCAACTGCTCGCGCCCCACACCATTATAAAGCCTCCACCAGCGTATTCAAATACAGAGGAAGCAGAATACGGCGCCGCGGTCGGGAACGCCTATATAAGACAAGTGTCTGGCGCGGTTGTTAGATCGGTCACGGCTGCTACAATGCCACGTTATCAAGATTTAAGTCAGCTTGAACGTGGTGCTATAGTCGGCGCACGAGCGATGGGAAACAGCATCCCCGAGGTGGATAGGGATTCTGCCGTAAAGCCATTTCGCGAGGGCATCGTGAATAGCAGGAATCCGGAAGAACATCAGGTCTCCGACACCTCTGCAGCCGAAAAAAGATCCTACAAGAACGAGGCTGATGAGAATTGTTCAACGTGACAGAAGTGCAACCCTTCCGCAGATTGCTACAGATCTGGATGCTGGGCCATCAAAAAGTGTCAGCGTATGAATCATTCAAGTAAACATCATCGATATGGGCCTTAGGAGCCGAAGGCCCACTCGTGTACCTTTGACGAAGCTTTACGCCTCATCTGAGCCCATCAACACCGAAATTGGCGTTTTGATGACTGGAAACATGATCCCTGGTCGGATGAGTCTCGTTTAAAATTGTATCGAACGGACAGACGTGTACGAGTATGGATCCTGGATGTCAGCAGAGGACTGTTCAAGCTGGTGGAGGCTCTGTAATGGTGTGGGGCGTGAGCAGCTGGAGTGATATAGGACCCCTAATACGTCTAGATACGACCCTGACAGGTGACACGTACGTAAGTATCCTGTCCGATCACCTGCATCCATTCATGTCCATTGTGCATTCCGATGGACTTGGGAAATTCCAGAAGGACGTTACAACACCCCAAACGTCTAAAATTGCTACAGAGTGGCTCCAGGAGCACTCTTCCGAGTTTAAACCCTTCCGCTGGCCAGCAAACTCCCGACATTATTGGGCCCATTTAGGATGCCGTGCAACATGCTGTTCAGAAGAGATCTCCAACCCCTCGTACTATTACGGATTTGTGGACAGCCCTGCAGGATTCATGGTCTCAGTTTTCTCTAGCACTACTTCAGACATCAGTCGAGTCCATGCCACGGCATGTTGCGGCACTTCTGCTTGCTCGCGGGGGCCCTACACGATATTAGGCACCGAGCGAGGTGGCGCAGTGGCTAGCACACTGGACTCGCATTCGGGAGGACGACGGTTCAATCCCGCGTCCGGCCATCCTGATTTAGGTTTTCCGTGATTTCCCTAAATCGCTCCAGGCAAATGCCGGGATGGTTCCTTTGAAAGGGCACGGCCGACTTCCTTCCCCATCCTTCCCTAATCCGATGAGACCGATGACCTCGCTGTCTGGTCTCCTTCCCCGAAACAACCAACCAACCGATATTAGGCAGGTGTACCAGTTTCTTTGGCTCATCAGTGCATGTCCCATCATACTATCCCTGCACCATAGAGGGTGCCAAAAACAGCGGTAATCAAATTCACTCCTTTTCTTTACGAGTACGCTCACATAACCCGTAGCAAAATTAATAATTTCCATATAATTTTTGCTGTTTCTGTCGTATATTATCCTCAATGTACTGTAATTTAAGTTTTTTTTTAGGAATTAGCGCAAGAGAGTTTGAGAAGCTGTCTATCTCAAGTTTGTGAAATGCTGGAAAGAATTTTTATGTGTCAGCTACGGAAGAAGACAAACCGCAACTACTGATCAGCATTTTCAGTGAAATTGTTTTTCTCATGCAGATGGTGCAATTTATGGCAACTTCATATGCACAAAGCCGCAAGAGCACTTCGGACCATAATTTTCGATGTGTGTTGTGGGCTAAGCTGATAAAGTTGGGGCATATAGCGCCACCGGTGATTGGAATGCTTTTTAAGAACACAACAATGGCGAAAATTGTTGACAGTAAATTGAGCATCGCTTTTGGAGGAAAACTACCAAACGCAGATTGTGGAAAGATCCATCCAATTTGTCGTGTCTCTTACAATGTATTCCGGCTCATTAGTAAATTAACACAGTTCTATGATAAAATCACTGTAACATAGATTTAGAATTCTAGTTAATAAATGGCGCATATTATAAAGGCTGGTCACTCTAAAAGTAGATTTTAGACACTGACGAAATAAAGTCGCAACAGAAAGACGGAGTTATACGACATATTGTTGGCAGGCGTGTTTCTACATCTGAAAGATGATGTCTATTAAAATTTCGTGGCACTCGCATAAGAGTGGCACAAATAAAGTTTGCGTTAAATACGCTCTTTATCGGTCGTGAGTGTTATCTGCCCCGGACATTGGAGATTGTGTGTTAATGTTAGTCAAGAATGCCTTTGAGGCGACAAAAACTGCGTTATCAACACATTACTGAGTCTGAATGGTGTTGTCTGATAGGGGAACGCAGCGATTCTGCAGAAAGACTTGGCAGCGGTGATGGCGAGAATACACGGTCGCAGGAAGACTGGGCTTCGGACTGCTACGTGACGCTGCCGAGAGGGAAGATCGTTGTGGTCCCTTGTGGCTCTGGCACATCGTACTGCATCTGCAGCAGCAATTTGAGCTGCAGCTAACGCCACATTAACACGAAGAACTGTTACAAACCGGTTACTTGAAGGGCAGCTCAAATCCAGCGTGCACTCTATTGACACCAAACCAGCACCATTGGTGTCAAGCGAGACAAGGGAGAGCTTTATGGAGACCAGGTTGGAAGGTCGTTGTGTTTTCTGGCGGAAGTTGGTTCTACCTCGTTGCCAGTGATGGCCGTATTTTGGATAGGGGTCCAGTTGAGAACCTGCACCCATCCTACGTACTAAACACAATGGATCCACACCTGGAGTTATGATTCTGGGGCTGACGTCGTATGGCAGCAGGAGCACTTTCGTGGTTATCCATCGCAGCCTGATTGCAAAACTGTACGTGATTGTGCTGCCATACATGAACGTCATTTGAGAGAGCGTTTTCCAGCAGGATAACGGTTACTCACATACCGCTGTTGTAACCCAGCATGCTCCACAGAGTATCGATACGCTGCCCTGGCCTGCTCGTTTACAAGACATTTTCCTATCGAGCACATGTGGGACATGATCGGACGACAACTCCAGCGTCGTTTACAAGCACCATTAACTATGCGTGTACTGACCGACCAAGTGCAACAGGCGCGCAACTCCATCCCAGAAACTGACATCCGGCAGCTATACGACACAATTAATGCGCGTTTGCGAGCTTGCATTGAGCATGATGGCGGTTACACCGGTTGTTATTGAAACAGCAGTTCACATGTACAATGGCTTATCTCGCGCTGTGATTTTGCAATTTTAATCACTTAAATATGTTTCCTTGAGAAAAGTATTCCGAAATGATATTCCTCTACATTAATTTATTTTGGTGTCGCGACTCTCTTCTCGTTAGTGGTAGTTTTTATGATAAGTGTTCGTATATAATTTTGTAAGACGGAATTAAATGTAAGAAAATTTTCTGTGACTTTGTGATCAAACATTACTGAAGTGTCGAGAACATAGGGCAAAAAAAAAAAAAAAAAAATAAATAAATAAATAAATAAATAAATAAATAAAATAAAATAAACTTGTCAGGCGTGTAAATGTCCATCAGATTTTACACTCCTGGAAATGGAAAAAAGAACACATTGACACCGGTGTGTCAGACCCACCATACTTGCTCCGGACACTGCGAGAGGGCTGTACAAGCAATGATCACACGCACGACACAGCGGACACACCAGGAACCGCGGTGTTGGCCGTCGAATGGCGCTAGCTGCGCAGCATTTGTGCACCGCCGCCGTCAGTGTCAGCCAGTTTGCCGTGGCATACGGAGCTCCATCGCAGTCTTTAACACTGGTAGCATGCCGCGACAGTGTGGACGTGAACCGTATGTGCAGTTGACGGACTTTGAGCGAGGGCGTATAGTGGGCATGCGGGAGGCCGGGTGGACGTACCGCCGAATTGCTCAACACGTGGGGCGTGCGGTCTCCACAGTACATCGATGTTGTCGCCAGTGGTCGGCGGAAGGTGCACGTGCCCGTCGACCTGGGACCGGACCGCAGCGACGCACGGATGCACGCCAAGACCGTAGGATCCTACGCAGTGCCGTAGGGGACCGCACCGCCACTTCCCAGCAAATTAGGGACACTGTTGCTCCTGGGGTATCGGCGAGGACCATTCGCAACCGTCTCCATGAAGCTGGGCTACGGTCCCGCACACCGTTAGGCCGTCTTCCGCTCACGCCCCAACATCGTGCAGCCTGCCTCCAGTGGTGTCGCGACAGGCGTGAATGGAGGGACGAATGGAGACGTGTCGTCTTCAGCGATGAGAGTCGCTGCTGCCTTGGTGCCAATGATGGTCGTATGCGTGTTTGGCGCCGTGCAGGTGAGCGCCACAATCAGGACTGCATAGGACCGAGGCACACAGGGCCAACACCCGGCATCATGGTGTGGGGAGCGATCTCCTACACTGGCCGTACACCACTGGTGTTCGTCGAGGGGACACTGAATAGTGCACGGTACATCCAAACCGTCATCGAACCCATCGTTCTACCATTCCTAGACCGGCAAGGGAACTTGCTGTTCCAACAGGACAATGCACGTCAGCATGTATCATGTGCCACCCAACGTGCTCTAGAAGGTGTAAGTCAACTACCCTGGCCAGCAAGATCTCCGGATCTGTCCCCCATTGAGCATGTTTGGGACTGGAAGAAGCGTCGTCTCACGCGGTCTGCACGTCCAGCACGAACGCTGGTCCAACTGAGGCGCCAGGTGGAAATGGCATGGCAAGCCGTTCCACAGGACTACATCCAGCATCTCTACGATCGTCTCCATGGGAGAATAGCAGCCTGCATTGCTGCGAAAGGTGGATATACACTGTACTAGTGCCGACATTGTGCATGCTCTGTTGCCTGTGTCTATGTGCCTGTGGTTCTGTCAGTGTGATCATGTGATGTATCTGACCCCAGGAATGTGTCAATAAAGTTTCCCCTTCCTGGGACAATGAATTCACGGTGTTCTTATTTCAATTTCCAGGAGTGTATTTCCTCAAAAGCACTAATGGAAATATGCAAGCTGCAACGTATGGTAATAATTTATGAAACAACGTAACGATGTTTTATCCAGCTATACAAAGATTCGTCTGGTGCGTTTACGCTGGTGTTTCGATAGACATTTGCCATTTCGCGTTTGCAGTGTGTACCTGGAGACAGCGCAAACAAGTACTGCTCATCATGCCTTTCACGTGACGCCCAGCGTCGACGGAAAGCGTCGGATTGTTTCCTGTTACATACAAAATGATTTTTAAAGAAGAATTTTACGTGCTTATTCGATACAGTCGTCCAAAATTAGTGCAGTGTGATATTCATTTTATCGATGTTTATTTACAGTGAAATTAAAACACGAAGAATAATGAGTACTCCAGTAGCGACTGAACAGCTCTGCTGATTGCAGCGTCAGTCAACGCGGGCCATAGCAGCCAGCAAGTGATTTCAAATGGTTGTCGGCTGCAGTACTTATCCAAAGATGAAGTGGCTTGCACAGGGTGGGCTAGCGTGGAGAGATGCACGAAACCAGCATTTAGCACTGAAGAAAACAACACTCATTTTTTTTGGTCATTTGAACGCTGTATGCAATCAGAATTTATCTTGACGATGAATTATTGACATCTTAAAGTACGGTCTTAAAGTAAAAATATTGGATGTCGCCATAGAAATAAACAGGACAGAACCGAAGATATGTCACTCACATACATGGAGAACACTAGGGGTAGGGGAGGGGGGGGGGCAGAAATGATCCCTGTGGCACTCAGAGAGAATATACTTTTAGGACGAATTTTCATTCCCACATTCGGACGACAGTTCCAGCATCATTCACAACCAGCTGTCGTAATTTCCTGAGCAGCATCTGATATTACTCATGTCCAGTAGTTTCAATATTCTTTTCTGTTGGTTGTCTTCGGCATATCTCAGATCATCTGTTACCATAATTAGTGCTGTGTTTATGATATGGCGTTACTAGTACCAGGCTGATTTTTTTCATACCCTTTGGCTTGCCTACTCCTTAAGTTGACGGAGAACAATACATTACAAGGATTTTAATACACCAGTTTGTCAGTAATCAGTTGTGACTGTTGGTTATCATTTGATGGATAGCTTGGAGTCTGACTCTTTTCTGTCAAGTGGTTTAGGGCCAGCGTCTTTGATTTATAATCGCACCGTCCTTCGTCCCGGGTTCGAACTCCACGACCGCTCAGATTTTGAACAAATATCATCAATATTAAACTTCCTGGCAGATTAAAACTGTGTGCCGGACCGAGACTCGAACTCAGGACCTTTGCCTTTCGCGGGCAAGCGCTCTACCGACTGAGCTACCCAAAAGTGACTCACTCCCCGTCCTCACAGCTTTAATCCCGCCAGTACCTCGTCTACCTTCCAAACTTCACAGAAGCTCTCCTGCGAACCTTGCAGAACTAGCACTCCTGGAAGAAAGGATATTGCGGAGACATGTCTTAGCCACAGCCTGGGGGAAGTTTCTAGAAAGATTAAATGGGAAGAATCAATGTGCGAAAAAGTGAGATACGGTAGTACTAAAGAATGAGGAGTTATGACTAAAGTTCTCTTAGGGTATAGATACTGCGATAAGAAATAGTTCAGTAAGCAGGTCAGTTGAAGAGGAATGGACATCTCTAAAAATAACAATCACGGAACTTGGGTAGAAAAACATAGGTACAAAGGAGATCGAAGAATCTAAAGGTAACAGAATAAATACTTCAGTTGATCGGGAAAAGAAGAAAGCACAAAAATGTTCAGGGAAACTCAGGAATATAAAAATACAGCCACTTACGGATGAAATAAATAGCAAGCGCAGGAAAGCTGAAGCGAAATGCCTGCATGAAAAATGTGAAGAAATCGAAAAGAAAGTGATTGGCAGAAGAACTGGCTCAGTACATAGAAAAGACAAAAAAACCGTCAGTGCAATTTAAACAAACGGTGGTAACATTAAAAGAGGAATGGGAATCCCACTGTTAAACGCAGAGGAGAGAGTTGTTGGGTAGAAAGAGGAGGTCTCTATAAGGGGAAGACTTTCCTGATGACGTGTAGTCGATATACACTCCTGGAAATTGAAATAAGAACACCGTGAATTCATTGTCCCAGCAAGGGGAAACTTTATTGACACATTCCTGGGGTCAGATACATCACATGATCACACTGACAGAACCACAAGCACATAGACACAGGCAACAGAGCATGCACAATGTCGGCACTAGTACAGTATATATCCACCTTTCGCAGCAATGCAGGCTGCTATTCTCCCATGGAGACGATCGTAGAGATGCTGGATGTAGTCCTGTGGAACGGATTGCCATGCCATTTCCACCTGGCGCCTCAGTTGGACCAGCGTTCGTGCTGGACGTGCAGACCGCGTGAGACGACGCTTCATCCAGTCCCAAACATGCTCAATGGGGGACAGATCCGGAGATCTTGCTGGCCAGGGTAGTTGACTTACACCTTCTAGAGCACGTTGGGTGGCACGGGATACATGCGGACGTGCATTGTCCTGTTGGAACAGCAAGTTCCCTTGCCGGTCTAGGAATGGTAGAACGATGGGTTCGATGACGGTTTGGATGTACCGTGCACTATTCAGTGTCCCCTCGACGATCACCAGTGGTGTACGGCCAGTGTAGGAGATCGCTCCCCACACCATGATGCCGGGTGTTGGCCCTGTGTGCCTCGGTCGTATGCAGTCCTGATTGTGGCGCTCACCTGCACGGCGCCAAACACGCATACGACCATCATTGGCACCAAGGCAGAAGCGACTCTCATCGCTGAAGACGACACGTCTCCATTCGTCCCTCCATTCACGCCTGTCGCGACACCACTGGAGGCGGGCTGCACGATGTTGGGGCGTGAGCGGAAGACGGCCTAACGGTGTGCAGGACCGTAGCCCAGCTTCATGGAGACGGTTGGGAATGGTCCTCGCCGATACCCCAGGAGAAACAGTGTCCCTAATTTGCTGGGAAGTGGCGGTGCGGTCCCCTACGGCACTGCGTAGGATCCTACGGTCTTGGCGTGCATCCGTGCGTCGCTGCGGTCCGGTCCCAGGTCGACGGGCACGTGCACCTTCCGCCGACCACTGGCGACAACATCGATGTACTGTGGAGACCTCACGCCCAACGTGTTGAGCAATTCGGCGGTACGTCCACCCGGCCTCCCGCATGCCCACTATACGCCCTCGCTCAAAGTCCGTCAACTGCACATACGGTTCACGTCCACGCTGTCGCGGCATGCTACCAGTGTTAAAGACTGCGATGGAGCTCCGTATGCCACGGCAAACTGGCTGACACTGACGGCGGCGGTGCACAAATGCTGCGCAGCTAGCGCCATTCGACGGCCAACACCGCGGTTTCTGGTGTGTCCGCTGTGCCGTGCGTGTGATAATTGCTTGTACAGCCCTCTCGCAGTGTCCGGAGCAAGTATGGTGGGTCTGACACAGCGATGTCAATGTGTTCTTTTTTCCATTTCCAGGAGTGTAGAAGAGATAGAAGATCCAGTGTTAGAATCATAATTTGAAAGAGTTTTCGAAGAAAAGGCGAAAGTGTAGTTAACATTCCATCAGAATTTCTAAAATCATTGTTGGAAGTAGCAACAAAATGACCACGTTTGGTTGTTGATTGTATGAGTCTGGCGACTTACCGTCATCCACACAGTTCTGACGACTGCAAGAGCTGACAAGAGCGAGAATTATCGCACAATCATCTTATTAGCTCATACATCCAGGTTTCTCACAAGAATACTACACAGAAGGATGTAGAAGAAAATTGAGAGGATGTGGTAGGAGACGATCAGTTTGGCTTTAGGAAAGGTGAAGGCAGCAGAGGGGATAATGGAAGCAAGACTAAAGAAAAATCAAGACAGCTCTATAGGATTTGACGACAAGAGAAAAGCGTTCCACAAAGTAAAATAGTGCAAGATGTTCGAAATAAGGGTAAGCTATAGGGAATGACTGATAATATACAATACGTAAAAGAGCCAAGGAGGAACAATAAAAGTGGAAGACCAAGAACAAAGTGCTGAAATAAAAATTGATGTAAGACTAGGGTGTAGTCTTTCGCCCCTATTGTTCAACGTATACGTCGAAGAAGCAATGACAGAAACAAAAGAAAGGTTGAAGAGTGAAATTAATATTCAGGGTGACAAGATTCGCTGATAACATTGCTATTCTCAGTGAAAGTAAAGAAGAATTACAGGATTCGCTGAACGGAATGCGCTAATGAGTACAACACGTGGCTTGAGAATAAATTGAAGAAAGTCGGATCTAATGAGAAGTAGCAGAAATGAGAACAGCAAGGAACTTAACATCAGGACTGATGGTCACGAAGTACATGAACGTAAGAAATTATACTATCCAGGAAGCATAATAACTCACGACTTATGGAGCAAGGAGGACGTAAAAAGCCGACTAGCACTGGCAATAGTAGCATTGTTGGTCAAGAAACGTCTACTAGTATCAAACATAGACCTTAATTTGTGGCAGAAATTTCTGACAATGTACGTTCAGACCACAGCTTTGTATAATATTGAAACATGGTCTGTGAAAAAAATCGGAAAAAAGATAATCGAAGCATTTGAGATATGGTGATACAGAAGAATGCTGAAAATCAGGTGGACTGTTGAGGTAAGAAATAAGGAGGTCTCCCGGAGAATCGGCGGGGAAAGAAATATATGGAAAAGCACTTGCAATCGAAAGAGACAGGATGATAGGGAATGACTTCCATGGTACTGGACGGAGTTGCAGAGGGTAAAAACTGTAGAGGAAGAAAGAGATTGGAATACGTCCACGAATAATTGAGGTCAGGGTTGCAAGTGCTACTCTGAGATGAAAAGGTTGGCACAAGAGACGAATTCGTGATTGGCTGCATCAAGCAAGTCAGAAGACTGATGATGGGAAACGAAAGATGCATCCCATTTATGATGGAAAAACTATTTATTCTGGTACTGTAGCAGCTCGGTGTGCAATGATAGCTATGGGGAAGAGGAAGAACCGTACTTTGGATTCTCACGATCACGTTCGGCTCTCCTACGTGGGCCGCTATGCTCCACGACTATGGTCATTCTTTGCTGTAAAGATTAGTGATTCATCAGCAATGCAAGCTTTGCAGTCACGTCACCATGCCAAAAGCAGTCTTTTTTTGGCATGGTGTTAACACAGCTACGCATGAAGCTATAATTGTATTGTTATTTTTATAGTATTTTAAGGTTTTGTAGACACGACTAGCATGTATTCTTGCTTTTCAAATGATGTACTGAAATCTCCATTGAAACTAAACTCCCATTGTGTGTGTTTTGTCCTGTGGTGAAATGTTGTTAAAGAACTGTGGCAAATTTCTTGTTGCGTGCTCGTGAGTCCGTTGAAAGTCGTCGTGTTTATTTGCGGCTTCGTTCGCCAATCTCCCCAGGGCCTTTCAGCTTCCAGTCGACATAGTGTAGCTGAAACTTTCCATAATAATTAGAATGAGTAGAAAGGGTAATATTTACATTCGAGTCTCATCTACACTCCTGGAAATGGAAAAAAGAACACATTGACACCGGTGTGTCAGACCCACCAAACTTGCTCCGGACACTGCGAGAGGGCTGTACAAGCAATGATCACACGCACGGCACAGCGGACACACCAGGAACCGCGGTGTTGGCCGTCGAATGGCGCTAGCTGCGCAGCATTTGTGCACCGCCGCCGTCAGTGGCAGCCAGTTTGCCGTGGCATACGGAGCTCCATCGCAGTCTTTAACACTGGTAGCATGCCGCGACAGCGTGGACGTGAACCGTATGTGCAGTTGACGGACTTTGAGCGAGGGCGTATAGTGGGCATGCGGGAGGCCGGGTGGACGTACCGCCGAATTGCTCAACACGTGGGGCGTGAGGTCTCCACAGTACATCGATGTTATCGCCAGTGGTCGGCGGAAGGTGCACGTGCCCGTCGACCTGGGACCGGACCGCAGCGACGCACGGATGCACGCCAAGACCGTAGGATCCTACGCAGTGCCGTAGGGGACCGCACCGCCACTTCCCAGCAAATTAGGGACACTGTTGCTCCTGGGGTATCGGCGAGGACCATTCGCAACCGTCTCCATGAAGCTGGGCTACGATCCCGCACACCGTTAGGCCGTCTTCCGCTCACGCCCCAACATCGTGCAGCCCGCCTCCAGTGGTGTCGCGACAGGCGTGAATGGAGGGACGAATGGAGACGTGTCGTCTTCAGCGATGAGAGTCGCTTCTGCCTTGGTGCCAATGATGGTCGTATGCGTGTTTGGCGCCGTGCAGGTGAGCGCCACAATCAGGACTGCATACGACCGAGGCACACAGGGCCAACACCCGGCATCATGGTGTGGGGAGCGATCTCCTACACTGGCCGTACACCACTGGTGATCGTCGAGGGGACACTGAATAGTGCACGGTACATCCAAACCGTCATCGAACCCATCGTTCTACCATTCCTAGACCGGCAAGGGAACTTGCTGTTCCAACAGGACAATGCACGTCCGCATGTATCCCGTGCCACCCAACGTGCTCTAGAAGGTGTAAGTCAACTACCCTGGCCAGCAAGATCTCCGGATCTGTCCCCCATTGAGCATGTTTGGGACTGGATGAAGCGTCGTCTCACGCGGTCTGCACGTCCAGCACGAACGCTGGTCCAACTGAGGCGCCAGGTGGAAATGGCATGGCAATCCGTTCCACAGGACTACATCCAGCATCTCTACGATCGTCTCCATGGGAGAATAGCAGCCTGCATTGCTGCGAAAGGTGGATATACACTGTACTAGTGCCGACATTGTGCATGCTCTGTTGCCTGTGTCTATGTGCCTGTGGTTCTGTCAGTGTGATCATGTCATGTATCTGACCCCAGGAATGTGTCAATAAAGTTTCCCCTTCCTGGGACAATGAATTCACGGTGTTCTTATTTCAATTTCCAGGAGTGTAATTATTTATCAAAGATGAGGACTCGTTCATTTCTCACCTGAATACAACTTTTGCCCTTGCTATTGAGTTGTAGTACGCAATATTAGAAATTATAAGGTCTCGTCGTCTTTATCAGAGCAAGAACCAAATCGGAATCATGAACATTACATTAAACGAGAGAGGTAACAAAAACCAAAGATAGTTCAATGATAATATTCGCTTTTCTTATGCAAGGAGTAACGTCTTTGATTCTTACACACAGCACAATATCTTACATAGTTTGTGCCGTGCCCACTCCCATCGATCAATCGATCGCTAGATCGCGGTAGCGGAACGTGATCTTAGGTGGTTCTTCGCGCGAGGAGTTTTGACCAGGACGAAGGTTGACTGAATCTGCGGGCCGAATTTGAAGGAGCACTTGCGAAGTTCGAGGCCGGTTTACCTCCATTTTCTGAATCGAGAGTAAACAGCTTTTAGCAGAGCACGGACTTCATCCCGCGAAGACGGTGTTTTTGGCTGGTTTTGGTGGCGATGGGACTCTGTCAATTTCACTGTGCAGAGAGTGTGGAGATTGTGAGTGATATTTCGCTACGATTCATCATATATTTATGGTTAGACTTTTTCTGTGGCTCCTGTGTTTTGTTTTGCTAAAGACCTAGAATCGTAATTCTGCGACTACTTTCTTCTTCCCAGAAGGCCCACTGTATTTGCTGTTTATGGGGTTCACTATGAATGAACTGAAGTTCACCATAATGGAAGCTATTCTCTGTCATTACAGACTTTAATCGCAACTGTTTGTGAAATGGGTGGAAGTTGCGTGATCTGTGTTGCAGAGCTAGTGGAGTTTCGCTAATCAGAACTACATGTTTTAATTGCTCATATTTCGAGTGACTTACCGTGGACCAAGTTGAAGGCTGAACTGTATGCTCTTTCTTTTAAATGCGGTGAAATCTAACTTCATCAGCGTGCCCGTTCGCTGTAATCATTTTACAGTGAAGGACCAAAGAAACTTACAGGCATGCGTATGATAATTAAAATGGCAAAATACGGCGCTGCGGTCGGCAATGCCTATATAAGACAAGAAGTGTCTGGCGCAGTTGTTAGATCGGTTACTGCTGCTACAGTGGCAGGTTATCAAGATTTCAGTGAGTTTGAACGTGGTGATATAGTCGGCGCATGAGTGATGGGACACAGCATCTCCGAGGTAGCAATGAAGTGAGGATTTTCCCGTACGACCACTTCACGAGTGAACTGTGAATATCACGAATCAGGTAAAACATCAAATCTCTGACATCGCTGCGCAGGAAAAATATCCTGAAAGAACGGGACCAACGACGACTGAAGAGAATCTTTCAACTTGGCAGAGGCGCAACCCATCTGCAAATTGCTGCAGATTTCAGTACTGGGCCATCAACAAGTGTCAACATCCGAACCATTCAACGAAACATCCTCGATATGGGCTTTCGGAACCGAAGACAGACTGGTATACCCTTGATGAATGAACGACACAAAGATTTACGTCTCGCCTGGGCCCGTCAATACTCGTATTGAACCGTTGATGAGTGGAAACATGTTGCCTGATCGGACGAGTCTCGTTTCAAATTGCACAGAGCTGTTGGATGTGTACGGATATGGAGACAGCCTCATGAATCCATGGACACTGCATGTCATCAGGGGGCTGTCCAATCTGGTGGAGGCTCTGTAATAGAGTGGGGTGTATGCAGTTGGAGTGATATGGAACCCCTGATACGTCTAGATACGACTCTGAGGTGTGAGACGTACGTAAGCATCCTGTCTGATCAACGGCATCCATTCATTTCCATTGTGCATTCCGACGGACTTGGGCAGTTCCAGCAGGACAGTGCTACATCCCATACGTTCAAAGTTACTGCACGGTGGCTCCAGGAACACTTCTGAGTTTAAACATTTCCGCTGTCCGCCAAACTCCCCAGATATGAACATTATCCAGCATATCTGTAATGCTATGAAACGTGCTGTTGAGAACAGATCTCCACCGCTTCGCACTTACGGATTTCTGGACGACCCTGCAGGATTCAAGGAGTCAGTTCTCTCGACCACTACTTGAGACATTATTAGTTGAGTACATGACACGTCGTACTGCGGCACTTCTGCGTGCTCGTGGGGGCTCTGCACGATAGTAGACCGGTGTGCCAGTTTCTTAGGCTCTTCGGTGTGGTTAAGCATTTACAAGACATTTTGGTGGTGTTTTTTTTCTGTTTTGACGCGCCCTGAGATTTTCTATGGTAAATTCTGCTAAAATAAGAATGTACTTTTGCGCTATACTTGTTACGGGCTGCCTGAGATTCGGTTGCTTAACTATCTGAAATAGTGGAGACCTGCAAAACACGTTAGAAACCAACGAGTTTGAATTTTCGTCCATTTCAAAGTAATGTGTAATGACTGCGCCTGATGCATAATTACTACAAGTAAGTAGCTGTTTGCCAATTCATTCTGGGGGCATGTAAGCCTTATTGGTTTTCTCATTCCCGTAACGAGAGTGCTACACAGATGTTTAGTGCATTGTTGCCTATCACCATGTTTGCGTACTGGGTAGATGTTCGTTTCTTATGTATTTATACCGGTCGGAGTGGCCGTGCGGTTCTAGGCGCTTCAGTCTGTAACCGCGCGACCACTACAGTTGCAGGTTCGAATCCTGCCTCCATAGGTTAGTTAGGTTTAAGTAGTTCTAAGTTCTAGGGGACTGATGACCTCAGATGTTAAGTCCCATAGTGCTCAGAGCCATTTCAGCAATTTTTTTTTGTATTTATGTTTGGCTCTTAAATGGTAATGTAATGAAACATTTGCCGCCGTTTGTAAAGCAGTGCACTGATACTGGTTTTCTGCAGTTAGTTCTTAGTTGAACGGTACCTGCCCCATCCACCAGCACAACCGTGGGTGGCGAGTTCGCAACGCCCACCCTGTCCGTCGGGCTATAACGCCTGTCACGGGGCTGAAATGTATCCATGTTGTTGTTGTTGTGGTCTTCAGTCCTGAGACTGGTTTGAAGCAGCTCTCCATGCTACTCTATCCTGTGCAAGCTTCTTCATCTCCCAGTACCTACTGCAACCTACATTCTTCTGAATCTGCTTAGTGTATTCATCTCTTGGTCTCCCTCTACGATTTTTACCCTCCACGCTGCCCTCCAATGCTAAATTTGTGATCCCTTGATGCCTCAAAACATGTCCTACCAACCGATCCCTTCTTCTAGTCAAGTTGTGCCACAAACTTCTCTTCTCCCCAATCCTATTCAATACCTCCTCATTAGTTACGTGATCTACCCACCTTATCTTCAGCATTCTTCTGTAGCATCACATTTCGAAAGCTTCTATTTTCTTCTTGTCCAAACTAGTTATCGTCCATGTTTCACTTCCATAACTTCTCCTGGTTTTGAATTTATGTCACCAAAGGAAGTGGCGGATTGCTTATCTTTCTACTGTTGCTAAATGTTCTGCAATAATATGAGATAATATATTTAAAAGCCAATTGAAAAATTTTTGAAATATTAATGTTTTTATTATTAATTTGCAGCTTGGCTGACTTCCGATATCTGTTAATGTTTTATAAATTGCTTAGTTCTAAAAGTTCTTTTTAAGTAATCTCATATCCTCGTTAATATTCGACACTTTGTTTGATTTATTGATTTTTAAAAGCTATTTTACTCATGTCGGAAGATAAATTTTATTTAAATAAACGATTATGCATGTTTTCACCTGTGAACGCTGATTACTTGCCTTCTGGCCCAGCCTCACAGTGTATTAAGCTGTTTTAGGGTAACTACAACCAGTTCACAGTTATTTCTGTAATAAAATGTAATATTACATAATGACTTAGTCTGGCTGCTGCTAGTGTCCGATAAACGGTGCAGAATGACGCAGAATGTTGGAGGCAATGCTGGTTTTCGGATGGCAGACCGACGTGAAGGATTTACAGCCTACTTGCTTGACAATGTGGCGATTCTTCCTTGTGATAGAAGACGATGTCGACAGAAACCTTAACGACGAATACGCCTGTCCTCAAGTTCCCATGCAGTCTAACGTCTGTCATCTGTCACATCCGAATTCTCCACAAAACTGGAAATTCCACGATTCAACCAGACTACAGTGATGCCCCATTCAGACTGTCAGATGCTGATAACACTGTCTCACATGACTGCAGGGCAACTCTGTGTCCTTCACAGCGATCACTCAAGATCTGACCCTTTTCTCGCCGGTCATATGCCCTACCAGGCCTAATAACAACATGAAACACGAGCTACTCTAATGCACACTGGTGGCTGTCCTACTGTCACAGAGAACTGAAGCTATAGCTTACGTTTCCGCTGGCGTGTGTACACTATGTGATCAAAAGCATCAGGACACCGCCAAAAAACATACGTTATTCATATTAGGGCCATTGTGCAGCAACCTACTGCCAGGTATTCCGAAGGGGCGGCCCCAGTAGTCTTTACACAGTAGCGAGAGAGCAGAATGGGGCGCTCCGCGGAACTCACAGACTTCGAACGTGGTCAGGTGATTGGGTGTCACTTGCGCCATACCTATGTACGCGAGATTTATACATTCCTAAACATCCCTAGGTCCACTGTTTCTAATGTCATAGTGAAGTGGAAACGTGAAGGGACACGTACAGCACTAAAGCGCACAGGCCGACCTCGTCTGTTGACTGACAGAGACCGCCGACAGTTGAAGAGGCTCGTAATGTATAATAGGCAGACGTGTATCCAGACCAGCACACAGGAATTCCAGGCTGCATCGATCCACTGCAAGTACTATGACAGTTAGGCGAGAGGTGAGAAAACTTGGATTTTATGTTCTGGCGGCTGCTCAGAAGCCACACATCACGCCGGTAAATGCCAAACAACGCTTTGCTTGGTGTAAGGAACGTAAACAGTGGATGACTGAACTGTAGAAAAACGTTGTGTGGGGTGACGGTACACAGTGTGGCGATCCGATGGCAGAGTGTGGGTGATGTGTTGGCAGAAGAGCCAACACCGTGTTGCTAGAGGAGGCCGAAATACACGCGCTTAAGCTCACGCAGATTGGCGTGAGGTCTGGAACAGTTAAAGGAGTTGAGTCTACTAAATAAAGTACGGAGTTGCTTGAATACTTAACTTTAATCCATAATTGGAGAACATCGCTCTTGTTGATACATTAATAACAATCTCAATATAAACTGGTAATGGCGCCTTGCTAGGTCGTAGCAAATGACGTAGCTGAAGGCTATGCTAACTATCGTCTCGGCAAATGAGAGCGTATTTGTCAGTGAACCTTTCCTAGCAAAGTCGACTGTACAACTGGGGCGAGTGTTAGGAAGTCTCTTTAGACCTGCCGTGTGGTGGCGCTCGGCCTGCAATCACTGACAGTGGCGACACACGCGTCCGGCGTATACTAATGGACCGCGGCCGATTTAAAGGCTACCACCTAGCAAGTGTGGTGTCTGGCGGTGACACCACAGTGGGTATGGCGAATGCCCGGTGAACGTCATTTGCCAGCGTGTGTAGTGCCAACAGTAAAATTCGGTGTTATGGCGTGGTCGTGTTTTTCATGGAGGGGGCTTGCACCCCTTGTTATTTTGCGTGGCAATATCACAGTACATGCCTACATTGATGTTTTAAGCACCTTCTTGCTTTCCACTGTTGAAGAGAAATTCAAGGAAGGAAAATTGCATCTTTCAACACGATCGAGTTCCCGTTCATAATGCACGGCCTGTGGCGGATTCATTGCACTACAAAAACATCCCTTTAATGGACTGGCGTGCACAGAGTCCTGACCTGAATCCTATAGAACACCTTTGGGATGGTTTGGAACGCCGACTTCGTGCCAGTCCTCACCGACCGACATCGATACCTCTCCTCAGCGCAGCACTCCGTGAAGAAAGGGTTACCATTCCCCGAGAAACCTACCAGCACCTGATTGAACGTACCGCATGCGAGAGTGGAAGCTGTCATCAAGGCTAAGGGTGGGCCAACGCCATATTGAATTCCAGCATTACTAATGGAGCGCGCTACGAACTTGTCAGTCATTTTCAGCCAGGTGTCCGCATACTTTTGATCACATAGTGTATCCGTATGATGCTGTATTGACATCCGATCATTTCTACCATTTCTTCGGGCGCCTTACTTTTATTGTCTGGCAGTGCAAATAAACTTCCGTGGCGGAACGTAAACAGACTAGCATAGTTCGAAGTCAATCGTGTTTCTGGCGCATTGTCGGTCCAAGATGAAGCGGCGGCGTGTACAGCAAGGCTTTCATTGCTCGCAAGCAATGCGTGTAACGGCTCAGGTATATGAGAGGAGCGGCCGCCGCCAGCACGGGCTCCGCTGCCGCCAGATATAAACCAAAAATTAGGATAAGGCTGCGACTAACTCCATGGCTCGTGCCCGCACAAATACTCGGATGTACGACTGTGCCAGTGCCAAACGCGAGATAGTACTTATCCAGCGACAAAATGCATTTGTAGCTCTAAACTCGTGCAGCTACAGGACAGGCATATATAAATTAGAGAAACAGCAATACCTCGGAAAAACTGCAAGGAATTGGCAGCAATATACTGTTCAATGCTTGCTGTGGCAGGGAATGTTTTCTGTGTCCATGGAGTCATGGTAACAGCTATTCTGGTTTCCGCAAGTTTTTGGCCTTGGCCCCGTTTACGAAATGCTCTCGGTTGCCCATTTCATAAAAGGTAATTTCTGCTCCCTTTCTAGCTATCAATAAAACCCATAGTTTATCGATTTTTTGGATCATAGGTAAAAAACCTAAAACGAATGCATTTGAATGTAGTTGAATTAAATTGGGTGGTGCTGAAGGCGTTAGACCAAGAAGTGAGACAGTGAAAGTAGTAGACAAATATTGCTTTCTGGGAACAAAAAAACGTGTTGTTGGTCGGAACAGAGAGTATTTACAATGGAGACTAGCTATGGCAACAAAAGTATTTCTGAAAAAGGGAATTTAGTAAACTTCGAATATAAATTTACGTGTTAGGAACTGTTTTTCTGAAGGTATTTATGTGGAGTACAGACTTGCTTGAAAGGTGGATGATATAAGTTCAGACATGAAAAGTATTTAAGCTTCTGAAATGTTGTGCTACAGGAGAATGCTGATTATTAGACGGAAAAATCTGCTATCTATGAAACGTACTGTATCGAATTGCGCAATAAAGAAATTATGAGGCGGAACTATCTCAAGGTGGGGAGAAAATAAATCTATGACAGTACTGGGGTGAAGAATGGCTCAGTAGATAGAACACAGTTTGCAATGGCTAATCCGATTAAGGTGAGAAGTTTGGAAATCAGGAAGTGTCGTTTTAATGATTATGGAATGTTTCAATAAGTTGGGTGAAGTTGAAGCAAGGGAGACAAATCTTGTTTGAAGTAGGGACAGGGCAAAGGACTGGGCTGGAACAGAAGAAGGGGTGAGTGAATTATTTTGGAGGGGAAGATGGTTGTATTCTATTCGTTCAGTGTAGTCAGGATCGTTTCAGGGTTTTTTGACTTATGGGATGGCTGACACGAAGGAAGGCTGTCTGTTACGTGGATTTTACATGGGATAAAGATTTAGACAAACGTGGACCTGATGACAGTGCTGGCTGTAGAGATGGCGATGGCTGGCGATGGTAGAGCTTGTGAGGCAGCTGGATAGAAAGCTTGTGTTCATACTGGTATAGGTGATGATGATAGTGACACAGGTGGTGGCTTACAGGGAAAGCAATGACTGGCAGTGAAGACGACGTCTGACAGCAAAGGCAATATAGGCAATGATTGATAGTGAAGGCTATAATTCGTGGCGAAGGCCTTCACTGAAGTGAAGGTGATGACTGACTGCGAAGTCAATAATTGGTAGTGAAGATAGTAGGTGATGATTAATGATAAGGTAATGACTCACAGTGATGGTAGTGACCAATAGTGAAGGTGACGTCTAATACGGAAGCCGATGGCTGGTGACAAAGACAATGACTGTCAGTGAAGCCGAAGAAAGTGAAGCCAATGATTGGTGGCAAAGGCGATAACTGAAAGTAATGCAATGAGTGGTGGTAAAGACGATGACTGGTAGGGAAGGTGATGATTGATGGCGAAGGGGATGACGGATAGTAAAGACAGAAGGAGATGACTGGTGTCATAGGTGATGAATGATATTGATGACAGGCTTTTGAAAAATGAGATGACTGATATTGAAGGTGCTTTTTGGTGGAAAAGTCGTTGACAGATAGCATAGGCCAAAACTAATAATCGTGACGATGATTGGTGCAAAGGTGATGACTGATAGTCAAGGCAATGACTGGTGGTGTAGATGATGACAGTGATGACGATGAGTTGTGGCGAAGATGATGACTGACGATGGCAATGACTGGTCGTGGAAGCGATGACGTAGTGAATGCAACGACTGGTGTGGTGATGTAAATGGTTACTGGTAGCCATGACTGGTGTTGAAGGTGATGACTAACAGCGAATGCGACGACTGGATGAATCGGCGAATTGTAAAGTCCTCAGTTACTCTGAGGATAGCTGAAGGAAATTACTGAATGTTTTGACGAGGCATTCAAATCCTCGGATGTTAGTTGTCTGCTACGTGTGTATTTTTCCCAATAGAATCTATCAGCTTCCATCCTGTTTCCATTGTCCAACACATGTTTACGAATTCTGTAATGGAGCACAATACCAGTTTAATAGAGCACTCTTCAAGCAGTAAAAAAGAAATTTTCAGTCCTTCAGACCTCTATATAACGTCTGATAATAAAATTAGCACAGATCAAATCATTTGCAATGCATTGGCAGTGTTTCCTGTGTCCACCCATCATGAATTATGCCTGAATGATGGACGAGTTTGCTTATTCTGCAACATTAGCGCATACGTACGTAATATGTGAGGGAAATTCAGGAATACAGAAGTACAGGCAACTTATAAGTGAAATAAATAGGAGGTGTAGGGAAGCTGAGGCGAAATTACTGCAGGAAATACGGGAAGAAATCGAAAAAGAAATGATTGTTGGAAGGACTGACTCAGCATATAGGAAAGTCAAAACAACCTTCGGTGAAATTAAAAGCAAAGGGTAGTAATAATAAGAGTGCCTTAGGAATTCCACTATTAAATGCGGAGGAGAGACCAGATAGGTGGAAAGAGTACACTGAAAACCTCTATGAGGGGAATGAGAAGTCTGATGTGATAGGAGTAGAAACAGGAGTCGATATAGAAGAGACAGGGGATCCAGTATTAGAATCATAATTTAAAAGAGCTTTGGAAGATTTACAATCGAATAAAGCAGAAGCGATAGACAATATACCATGAGAATTTCTAAAATAATTGGGTGAAAAGGCAAAGAGTAGAATTATGAGTCTGGCGGTATGACTTTTGGAAAAACATCATCCAAACAATTCCGAGGATTTCAAGTGCCGACAAGAGCGAGATATAGCGCACAGTCAGTATAACAGATCGTACATCGAAATTTATGACCAAAATAATGTACAGAAGAATGGAAAAGAAAATTGAGGACGTATTAGATAACGATCAGTTTGGCTCTAGCGAAGATAAAGGTACAAAAGAGGTAATTATGACGGTGTGGTTGATAATGGAAGCAAGACTGAAAAAAAGTAAGACCATTGCATACGATTTGCCGACCTGGAAAAAGTGTTCGACAATATAAAATTGTGCGAGATGTTAGAAATACTGAGAAAAGTAGGGGTAAGCTGCACGGAACGACGGATAATGTACGATGTAAACACGAACCAAGAGGGAACCAGAAGAATGGGAGACGAAGAATGACGTGCTCGGACTAAAAAGGGTGTAAGACAGGGATGTAGTCTTTGCCCCTGATATTCTATCTATATAAATATAAGTAGCAATTACGGAGACAAGACAAAGATTCAAGAATGAAATTAAAATTCAAGGGGAAAGGATACAAATGATAAGATTCGCTGATGACCCTGCTATCCTCAGTGGAAGTGAAGAAAAATTACATGCTCTGCTGAATGGAATGAACTGTCTTATGGATACAGAATATGGAACGAGAGTAAGCCGAAGTAAGAAGAAAGTAATGAGAAGTAGCAGAAAGGAGAAGAGCGGGAAACGTAACATCAGGATTGGTTAAGTAGATTAAAAAATGGTTCAAATGGCTCTGACCACTATGTTACTTAACGTCTGAGGTCATCACTCTCCTAGAACTTTGAACTACTTAAACCTAACTAACCTAAGGACACCACATACATCCATGCCGGAAGCAGGATCCGACCCTGCGACCCTAGCGGTCGCGCGGTTCCAGACTGAAGCGCATAGAATCGCTCGGCCACAGCGGCGGGCTTTCTGCTACCTAGGCAGCAAAAGAACCGATGGTGGTCGGAGTAAGGAGGACATCAAAAGCAGACGAGCAATGGCAAAGACGGCATTTCTGGCCAAGAGAAGTCTACTAGGATCAAACACAGGCCTTAATTTCAGAACGAAATTTCTGAGAATGTACGTTTGGAGTACAGTGTTGTATGATAGTTGTAACCTCCTCCCAGTTTCGCACCGAACTATATTATTCGCATACGCTGTAGGTGAAGTTATATTTTAATTATTTTAGCATAATATATAACTTTCCTCCTTGTCACGAGACTCATTGTTGTCCACTTCCGTTATTGTGAAAATTACTAAATGATAACACCTCCTTTCTTAAATGCTGGAATTTATTAATTAAATCACTCAATTTATAAACATTTATGAACATCAAACACTGTGTGCCATTCTGCCTCTCAGCCGGCCGCGGTGGTCTAGCGGTTATAGGCGCTCAGTCCGGAACCGCGCGACTGCTACAGTCGCAGGTTCGAATCCTGCCTCGGGCATGGGTGTGTGTGATGTCCTTAGGTTAGTTAGGTTTAAGTAGTTCTAAGTTCTAGGGGACTGATGACCTCAGAAGTTAAGTCCCATAGTGCTCAGAGCCGTTTGAAACATTTGAACCACTCTGCCTCTCATCTCCGGCCTCGCTACCGAGCAACCTCTCTCTCTAGCCTCTCACACCCGACTTCCACCCATGGACTCCAACACTCGACTATTCCTTACCCACTCGCACATTGTTGACTGCACTGCAGTCTCTGCTTAAACCATGTATGATCTCTGCATAGTGGATTATCGATACTACATAAGAGTAGTGTACCCCTAAATAGTGAAACAGGAACTGTGGGAAAAATAGAGAAGAAAAGAATCGAATCATTTGAGATGTGGTGTTACAGAAGAATGTAGAAAATTAGGTAAACGTAAGGAATGAGGAGGCTCTCCGGAGAACTGGAGAGAAAAGGAATAAATGGAAAAGCACTGACGAACAGAAGGGACGGGATGGTAGGAATACCTCGCGGAATAACTCCCATGATACTAGAGGGAGCTGCAGAGGATGAAAACTGTAGAGGGAAACAGAGATTGGAATACACCCAGCAAATAAATGAGGTCGCGTGTTGCAAATACTACTCTGAGTTGAAGAGGTTGGCGCAGTAGAGGAATTCGCGGTGAGCACATCAAGCGAGTCGAAGATATTCTACGCCCCAGTTCGTTGCCCTTCATGCCAAGCCAAACTGGGCTAACGTTTCAGCACGATAACTCTCGCCCACACACGGTGGGAGTTTCTACTGCTTATCTTCGTGCCTTGGCCGGCAAGGTCGCCGGATCTCTCCCCAGTTGAGCATTGTAGGCAGGACACTCCAACCAGCTCGGGGATCTGACGCTCCAATTTGGCAAAATTTGTTACGATACCACTCAGGAGGATATCCAACAACTCTATCAATCAATGCCAAAATGAATAACGGCTTGCATAAGGGCCGGAGGTGGATCATCGATTTCCGTCCCATTCGGATAATTACTTCGTAGAGCGTCTTTTTTTTTGTCTTAGAGTGGGCCTATCTCAGGCAACAGACTATACCCCTCGAAGTGATAAAAGTTCGTGATTTTAACACAAGCTGGACATTCATTACTGATGATGGTTTATGTAAATTGACGAAGGCAGAGAATTTTGCCTAGTCATGCCAAATGATACTCTCCGGCATTCTGTAACAGCTCCCTGACAATTGTTGTTGTTGTGGTCTTCAGTCCTGAGACTGGTTTGATGCAGCTCTCCACGCTACTCTATTCTGTGCAAGCCTCTTCATCTCTCAGTACCTACTGCAGCCTACATCCTTCCGAATCTGCTTAGTGTACTCATCTCTTGGTCTCCCTCTACGATTTATACCCTCCACGCTGCCCTCCAGTACTAAATTGGCGATCCCTTGATGCCTCAGAACATGTCCTACCAACCGATCCCTTCTGCTAGTCAAGTTGTGCCACAAACTCATCTTCTCCCCAATTCTATTCAATACCTCCTCATTATTTATGTGATCTACCCATCTAATCTTCAACATTCTTCTGTAGCACCACATTTCGAAAGCTTCTATTCTCTTCTTGTCTAAACTATTTATCTTCCATGTTTCACTTCCATACATGGCTACACTCCATACAAATACTTTCAGAAACGACTTCCTGACACTTAAATCAATACTCGATGTTAATAAATTTCTCTTCTTCACAAACGCTTTCCTTGCCATTGCCAGTCTACATTTTATATCCTTTCTACTTCGACCATCATCATTTATTTTACTCCCCAAATAGCAAAACTCCTTTAGTACTTTAAGTGTCTCATTTCCTAGTCTAATAACCTCAGCATCACCCGACAACATTCCATTATCCTCGTTTTGCTTTTGTTGATGTTCATCTTATATCCTCCTTTCAAGACACTGTCCATTCCGTTCAACTGCTCCTCCAAGTCCTTTGCTGTCTCTGACAGAATTACAATGTCATCGGCGAACCTCTAAGTTTTTATTTCTTCTCCATGTATTTTAATACGTACTCCGAATTTTTCTTTTGCTTCCTTTACTGCTTGCTCATTATACAGATTGAATAACATCGGGGAGAGGCTACAATCCTGTCTCACTCCCTTCCCAACCACTGCTTCCGTTTCATGCCCCTCGACTCTAGTTTCTGTACAAATTGTAAATAGCCTTTCGCTCCCTGTATTTTACCCCTGCCACGTTTAGAATTTGAAAGAGAGTATTCCAGTCAACATTGTCAAAAGCTTTCTCTAAGTCTACAAATGCTAGAAACGTAGGTTTGCCTTTCCTTAATCTTTCTTCTAAGATAAGTCGTAAGGTCGGTATTGCCTCACGTGTTCCAATATTTCTACGGAATCCCCCTGTACCATATGACACGGCATTTATGTACACAAAGGATGCAACGTAAAAGTTGAGAAACTGGTTGTGTCGATTTCTGATCGACTTAAAAATGAATACATTTGCTGCCGACTAATGGACTTTTCATTCAGTTTGATACCCCTGTAGTATTGTATGAATTAGTTAATCAATCATGTATACCTATTCTAGCTCTCGTTGGCCTACTTTTGAAATTATGTATAAAAGTTTTATCAATGTCCATTCTATGTCTGTTAATTTGCATTTGTGTATAAGGGCATGTGAGCTGTATGTATGTATGTGTGTGTGCGTGTGTGTGTGTGTGTGTGTGTGTGTGTATTTTATTTAATTTCTATAGTTCCACTTCCTCTGTCGGAGTCCGACCACTACGTTGGAGCCTCTGCGCTTGGACTACTCACTGGCTGAGATTTCCGCTGTTTATGAGAAGCTGCCAGCCCCACTCTCCCAAGGATTCCCTGGGGAATTTCAGAAATGCAATACCGATCGCAGAACGCTATCGCTCGCCAGTCCCCTACTGGCTGAGACTACACAGGCTGCCGTCACAGGCCACGCCACGCAGCTCTCCCGCTCCCCCTCCCCCAACCCTCACCCCCACCTCATCTACCCACCCCCTCTAACAACCATCAGTCTCGCACTTGATCAGCGCCGTCGTCTTCCGCCAACTTCCTCACACAGGACCACCGGGACTACTTTGTCGCTTCAGAGTTAATGAGAAGCCCTCCCGCCTACTCCCCCCTCCCCACCCCATCCTTCCTCTAAGGACCCGTTCTCTCGACAATACTACTTTGCAGCAGGACCGGGCAGCGCTGTCGGAATCTTAATTAATCGAGACTCTCGCTGGTATCGAAAATAGCTGACCCACTCGCCGGATCGGTAGGGAGGCACAGGGGTAGGGTGGCAAGAGCGGGGAGGGTGTAGATAGAGGACAGCATCTCTCTCCTTCCCATTCTATCCCCCCCCCCCCCCCGGCCCCTCTCCTCCTCCACATCAAGCCTGGAGTTTCCTTGTCCGCAGTTACTCTGTACTGCTCCTAACCCTTTCCCCACGCCTCTCCGTACCACTCCCAGCCTTTCTCCGTCTGACTTTCCTCTCGTCTCCGTTTCAGTTTTACATCGACTGATAAGCAAGCCCAATCAACGGAGTTCCGAAGCGCAATGCTTTGCTCGTACCTTCTCTACGGTAATAACAGAGAAGCTCTGAGTAGGACTAAAATTGTGTGCACCAACAGATCTTCGTGTTTAGCATTTGGAGACCGTCACTTTAGTCCGTGGTAGCTGTAAACATGGGCGCAACGTAAGAATATATTAAGAGGAATTGGCTGTGGAGTTTCACCGTCCGCCATTCTTTCAGTTCCTCAACAGCACGAATATCGCACTAAGCTATGTAGCCACTGAACGGAGGAAAAAACATCACAAAGATCGAATGACGCAGAGCGAGTGATCGTTTCTGGATCGCTGTCGAAAAGACGGATGTCCTCCGTCATTTTTTTTAAAAAAAAGATTCGTTCGATTTCACAAAATGTGTGTGTGTGTGTGTGTGTGGTGTGTGCTTATGGTCGAAAAGACTGATGTTCTCCGTCTTTTTAAAAAGAGATTCGTTCGATTTCACAATGTGTATGTGTGTGTGTGTGTGTGTGTGTGTGTGTGTTTATGGTTTAGGAAATTCAACGGCGAGGTTATCAGCACACTTACGAAATTTAGCACAAATGAATGTGCTCAAAAAGTCTAAATTTTATGTAAGAAGTAAGAATCAGTCTGACATAAAATTGCGGTCACTCTCTCTCTCAAGCTACATTATGATCACTCTCACAATCACACTATGTCACATATTTTAAGACAGTATAAACGTGGTCATATATTCTAACACTGTCAGTAAAAAATACAGTTAATATAAGAAGGAAAGCTAAAATAACAACACTAAGTCTTCTACATGAATGGGCCGGCCGTAGTGGCCGAGCGGTTCTAGGCACTGCAGTCTGGAACCGCGCAACCGCTACGGCGCAGGTTCGAATCCTGCCTCGGGCATGGATGTGTGTGATGTCCTTAGGTTAGCTAAGTTTAAGTAGTTCTAAGTTCTAGGGGACTGATGACCTCAGAAGTTAAGTCCCATAGTGCTCAGAGCCATTTGAACCATTGGAATCTACATGAATGTGACTACGGGAGGCGGAGCGTTGCTTAGCATATTGGACTCGCATTCGGGAGGAAGACGAAGTAAATATTCCAAAATGCGAATAGCCAACATGAGTAACTTAGAACTAGATATTCTCGATGCAGTGAAGCAGATTAAATCCCTTAATGAAGTCAAGGCCTCCAGTCCAGACTTTATACGTCAGATTCCTTTCAGAGAATGCTGATACAAAATCTTCTTGCTTAGGAGCCATGTACAGCCACTCCCTCTTCGAGAGATCCGTACCTAGAGACTCGAAAGTTGCACTAGTCACACCTAAGCCCAAATACCCGAGAAAGGAAATAGGAATAATCCACTGAATTACAGGCCCATATTACTAACGTCAATTTCCAGTAGGTGTTTGGAATATATACTGTCTTTGAATATTATGAACTACCTCAAAGGAAACCATTTATTGAGAAATGGCTAACACGATTTCAAAAAATATTGTTTTTTGTGAAAAACAGCTTGTTCGTGACAGGGGATCTCAAACTTGTGGTGTCACCGCCAGGCACCACACTTGCTAGGTGGTAGCCTTTAAATCGGCCGCGGTCCGTTAGTATACGTCGGACCCGCGTGTCACCACTGTCAGTGATTGCAGACCGAGCGCCGCCACACGGCAGGTCTAGAGAGACTTCCTAGCACTCGCCCAGTTGTACAGCCGACTTTGCTAGCAATGGTTCACTGATAAATTACGCTCTCATTTGCCGAGACGATAGTTAGCATAGCCTTCAGCTACGTCATTTGCTACGACCTAGCAAGGCGCCATTATCATTTGCTATTTATCTTGTGATACATGTACCGTCAGACCGATGTTCACCAATTATGAATTAAAGTTAAGTATTCCAGTAGTTACTTACGTTCTTTGCTACTATAAATTCCCTTACCTGTTCCAGACCTCACGCCAGCCTGCGTGAGCTTAAACGCGTGCTTTTCGGCTTCCTCTCCTAGTGGCTTGGCTGTCTTGCCAAGTCACAACAAAACTGATTCTATATTTTTAGATTTCTAGAAGGCTTTGCACATCCTTTCTCACACTCCATATTGAGTATCGTCTAAGTTGTGTGACTGGATTCGTGATTTCCTCTGAGAAATGTGAAAGTTCGTAATAACTGACGGAAGGGCATAAAGTAAAACATCAGTCATCTAAGGCGTTCTCCAAGAAAATGTTATAGGCCTCTTGCTGTTCCTGGTCTACATAAAGGACATAGCAGACAATCTATGTTTGAAATTATTGTCAATGTGAATCAAACCTCTTATCATGTCATTTGCCGTCATCAGATGGTCATAACCAATTGCAAAATGATTTAGACAAGTTACCTGTATTATGCGAAAAGTGACCATTGACTCTGAATAATGAAAAGCGGGAAGTCATTCAATGAGTATTGAAATGAATCCGCTATATTCCGGTCACACCATAAATCACACAAATCCAACACTTAATACTAGGGATTGCAATTACCATTAACTTAATTTGGAAATATCATATAAATAATGTTATGGTGATAGCAAACCCAGGACCGCGATTTATTGCCAGAACACTTAGAAAATGCACCAGATCTACGAAAGATATTGTCTACGCTACGCTTGTACGACCCCTTCTGGATTATTCCTGTGCAGCTTTCGATCCGAATCACACACGATTGACGGAGGACATCGAAATGGTTCCAATAAAGGCAGCTCGTTTTGTATTATCGCGAAATAGAGGATATGATACGTGAATTGGTATAGCAATCATTAAAACGAAGGCGTTTTTCGTTGCGTCAGAGTGTGAGATTTTGTTGGTGCCTACATACATAGGGAGAAATAATCGTGATAAAAAAAGAGAAATCAGAGCTCGCACTGAAAGATTTATATGTTCGTTTTCCCCACGAGCTGTCCGAGAGTGGAACGGTGGAAATATAGCGTTAAGGTGATTCGATGAACCCTCTGCTGGGCACTTAATTCTGAATTTCAGAGTCCGCTTCCAGCCATCTACATTTCGGTTTTCCGTGGTTTGCCTAAATCGCTCCAGGCAAATGCTTGGATGGTTCCGTTGAAATGGACACGACCTATTTCCTTCCCCATTCGTCAATCAATCCGCGCTTATGCTGTCTCTCATGATCTCCATGTTGACGGGGCGTTTTTTTTTACATAATTGAAGACACGAGCTTGACCTAAATTTTAACCTACACATAGACGAAGTAAATATTTTTAAAAGAACCATACAATATTACATGCTTGGGTTACTAAGGTTACTTTTTTTACCGCGAATATTTGCTTAACTGTGGAGTCGAAAATTTAAAATATAGGACTAGTGGTTTTTGTTGACTACAGATCTACTACTTAAAGAATGGTTAGTGCCCCGCAGCTTTAAGAAACAGTATTTTATGGACATTTAAAAATAATTGAAGAAATACGGATTACAAAGAAAATTTTTAATTACGTTAGTAAGCTAAAAAAAACTGTAGTATGGATAGAAGCAGTAAAGAAGCCAACAAAATAGGTGTTACAGAAGAAATAATACATGACAGGAATTACTTCAGGCTACTGACAGGAAACGCAAACTATGGAGAAGATGAGCCAAAACCTCGACTCAAGAGAGTGTGGACAGATGAGCAGAGATGAGCAGTTGGCGGGAAAATGAAGTACTGGGAAGAACAGAAGAAAAAGAAACACCATAAGTCTTAAGTTTTATGCGGTCCATAGCTGGCCAAATTCATAAATAAAAAAAAGGACATCTAAATACCAAGCTGTACTTGAACTGTTTATTTGCCAAACTGGTTTTCGGGTACATAACCCGTCATCGGTGGCATCTGATCCAGAGGAACAAATGTATGTATAGCAATGTCTACAACATGGTAACTGTATATATAACAGCAGAACTGTAATTGTAATTAAATTATATATTTGTTCCTCTCTATCGGATGGCAATGACGATACCTTATACTCCAACATACCGGTTTGGCAAATAAATATTTCAAGTGCGTCTCACAATGTTTAGAAAATGTCCTTTGATATATTAATGGTGTATTTCTGTACCTGTTTTTATCACAAATGAAACGCAGTGCCTCAGTTTTAGTGCCACTTGGAACTGAAGTTTATACCTGGTATTTTGTCAAAAGCGGACATTATTGAGAGCGAGAATGTGAACAAAATACAAGTTAATTTTTACAAAGATGAAAACAGCAACCAGCCACTGACAATAACGCAGTTTATTTACACAAATATCACCGTTACCGGTTTCGAACCGATAGGCTCATCTTCAGAGGGCGATTCACATTTGTACTGTATCTGTTGTTTACATTTGTTGTTGGCTATTTCTTCCCAACAACTAATGTAAACAACAACAACAACAACTGTTATGTAAACGTGAACAGCCGTCTGAAGATGAACCTGTCAGTTCGAAACCGGTAACGGCAATATTTGTGTAAATAAATTGCATTATTGTCAGTGGCCGTTTGTTGTTTCCTCCTGCAAGAATTCAGTTGCAAAAGTTTTTTCTATTGACGCCTACAACCAAGCAGTTTCCTTGTATGTCGTTTAGAACGTTCTTACTAAAATATTTGTTTTCTAATTTGTCTCATTATTTTTCGTGATTATGCAGTGAACTCTACAGTTACGCGGTATCAGAATAGCTTCTGAATTTTTTGAATACAAGTCATTTGAATTTAAATAGAGAAACATTGACGTCAGATCTGGTACTTTCTTATAATGTTCTTTTATTCTTTTTCTTATAATGTTCTTTTATTTCCAGTCTTCTAATGTTGAATATGTCCTCTATCTGACGCACGGCAAACACCCTGATAATAGCCTAGCCAAACGCCTCCAGGTCTTCTGGGAGCCTGTCCGCAGTTCCTGCTTTCTCTGGCGTTGCTATGAGGCGTCACATTACAACCAAATTTGTTGGAAGGAAAGGCACATGAACGGTGAATACTTTGCTGTTTGAAGTGACGTAGAGTCCGAGGATGAGGTCCCAGCGTGCTGTGCTCTTGCATCATTACAGAGGAAGATTGTACGCATCTTTGATCCAAATTTCACACTACTGCGTCTCGATGAGGCGAAATGACAGTGTTTCAAAAAAGTGATCCTTTACTCCTTTTGCACGGTATGTTGACGCAGTAGCGAAGAGTGAAAGTTTATCATCTTCACCAACGCATTATCGCCCGCGTAATATCACACGATCTTACCATCTGCTACTCCATAGACCATACGTCCACTATTTCAGTGTGGGAAAGTCTGGCGGTCCTAAGTCCCGTAACTACAGTTATGTTATTAACAAACTTTTTGAAGACAGAAATGATATGATTTATGTAGTAGCCCCCTAGTTACAATTCTTTTGTTGCAGGTAATGTACTAAAAGCGCCTGCAGGCAGTTTTTAGCAGTTCATTCCTTTTTTCGCCCTTCATTCTTGGTCTCCTGGTTCCCAATTTGCAGTAACTCTTTTCGTACCTTCCGTTCCCGCAGGGTCGTAAAGATGCACCTTTTTATACGCGCAGAATATTCGGACATAAATTTTATGATTGCTTTACTGCTGCATTAATTTTAAGAAGCAACGTTATTTCCTTTATAGGCGCTTTTGTTTCCTTTTTAATTTAGCAATCCAAAACTTTGCGGAAAAGAATATTCAACTTTACTTCGCAGTTAATACGCAACACTGAGTACGCTAGCCTATTCTAACAATGCTCATTTTGTAACATACCATGTGAGACCGAAATACTTTGAAAAATTCTAGAGCTGCACAACACAGAAAAAGAAATATAACAGAGTAGGTGGAGGAAACAATACATTTCGAGTAATGATTATGTATCATTGCATCTCGTTTCGTCCGTGAAAACAGTAAAGAGAATGAAACCATCGGCAAAAATTATATCATAAAATTTAGGACTTCACCTCAGGAAATTTTTCTGGACAGTTTCTTTAGAGGACGCGACGGAAATTTCAGTCATTTCACTGCTATCCGATATTTTCACACGTATGTGAACGTCAGCGAAGTGAAAACGTTACAATAGTATGACGTCAAAAGTATGGCTAAACCCACCTCTTAATTCGGACAGTTTTCCTGACTTGCCTCTTTAAAGTCTTTATCTCTCACCTCTGTTCTCTATTGTTGTGACCTCTTCCTTTAGCTGCACTTCGTGACAGTGCAAATTATTCCTTGATCCTACAGCACACACCCGTTTCCGATGTTCAGTTCTCTACAAATAGCTTCCCATAGACTAAATCGTTCTCCTAGTAATACAATATTCATTGCAATCTTAACCTGTGCACCTGATTGTTAACAAACTTCTGTAGCATTTTAAATATGTCCACAATGTTCACGGTAGGTGTTGCAAAATTTTGTCACATTTCCACACAATGTTATATTCCAGATATGGTCAATATTTGGTTCCAGCAGAGCAATATTGGCCGGCGGGGGTGGCCGAGCGGTTCTAGGCGGTACAGTCTGGAACCGCGCGACCGCTACGGTCACAGGTTCGAATCCTGCCTCGGGCATGGACGTGTGTGATGTCCTTAGGTTAGTTAGGTTTAAGTAGATCTAAGTTCTAGGGGACTGATGACCTTAGAAGTTAAGTCCTATAGTGCTCAGAGCCATTTGAACCAAGAGCAATACTGGTGAGGACAATTTTTTAATCTGTGCATTTCGATTTTATATGTCTACTTTCTTTATTTTTTGCTTAATAAGCGGTAACAATTGATCCACTGATTTTTGCTATTATGTCTTTCCCTTTTACGTACTTTTCAAGGAACTTTTTGTCGCATATCAGTGCGTTATGTCGTTAGTCTTCGGCTTAACGCAAATTTTGCGCAAGTTAGAATGTTCATTGTGCTAAACAGTTGTCATAACTATCTATAGCCTAGAACGAATATGTAAAGAAAAGAAATTTTTTTGCCACCAGCTGCGTATATTTAAATTACACTTGACCGATTTCGGTTATTCCAACCATCATCCCGGGAGGAAAAATTACACGTGTGTTGGATCAAAAATGCATCTTCCTCACAGAAGGTACATTAGTAGCCCAAGTGGAGTAATGACATATTATTGTGTGCGAAATAACCAGCAATGTCATGAAACGCAAAGTCAATCTGCACACACACACACACACACACACACACACACACACACACACACACACACACTACTGACAGTTAAGCGATAGTTTGTGAGCCGGCCGGTGTGGCCGAGAGGTTCTAGGCGCTACAGTCTGGAACCGCGCGACTGCTACGGTCGCAGGTTCGAATCCTGACTCGGGCATGGCTGTGTGTGATGTCCTTAGGTTAGTTAGGTTTAAGTAGTTCTAAGTTCTAGGGGACTGATGACCACAGATGTTAAGTCGCATAGTGCTCAGAGCCATTTTTGATCAGAGCCAATTTTTTGAACGCGGACTAAAGGTATGCTTATAACCGGTCCGCAACAGTTCGTGTTGACACGTCTGGGCTCACAAGCCGTCTTATGCGTGCTATGGTAGCTGTACGATCTGCCTTACAGTATACCGATCCTAGTGGGCGTTTGTGCTGCATGGACGTGAGAGTGTTCACGTGACCACTGATATCTGCGTCGTTGCACAACTGACGCCGCACGTCCAAGTAGCGTAGCAATTGTCCGAAAGCACAATTCCGCCACTCCGAAGGCCACAGTTTCACCACTTTCAAACCCGCTTGGTTGGTACGAGTGCATCTCTGTGGCGTGATTGTCTGCTCTCTTGACACGTTTGTAGCACACGGAGTCTGCTGGCTGCGAGCATTCCCAATAAACATAGCTGGCGCTTTGGTAGCTATGCCATTACGTTACCTGTTGGTGGACGACGTCGAAACTGATATCAGTGTATCCACTATGCCCCAGGTGGTATTTCCCGTCATCGGATCAAAATAGACTTCGTCTTTCCAGGTGTACTAACTTTTTTCCGCCAGTGTATTTTATTTTTCATTGCATACAGCAACTTACTCATTTTTCGACAAATAGCGTCAGGCGGAAACAAACACTAGCCCGGTACTTCCACATTTCTCTTCATACTTGCTGCTGCGTCGACGCTCTTGAGCTGATTCGACTGCCAAAATGGCAGATATAATACAATTCATAGAACTAACGTCTAAATAGATATTAGGGAGGTATATGCGAAATGACATGAAACATTGATGGTAACATTTTTGGGAACAGCGATGTTGTAATTTATACAAAAATCAGTGAAAAATCAGTATAGATAGCGGTGGGCATTTCATTACAATGACGGTTTCGGCCTACACTTAGGCCATCTTCAGATAGCGCTGTAAAAGACAGAAAAATGCTAGTTACATAAAGAAGTTAGTGACTTAAAGTAATTTACGTATTGAAATCGAAGGGTCCTTACCCATCAGCTGAATTTGACGATGCATACAGCAGTTAGTTGATCTCAGTCGCTGAAATTGCTGTTCTTGGATAGTCAGAATTGACTTATATAGATCAGGTGAGGGCGTGTTTGTGCTGTACGACGTGAACGTCAGCCAATGATGAACAATTTGCATAAATTACGTCTCATTTGGGGATACAATTTATCTGAAAGTGAAAATTATTATAACAAGTAGTTCTTACACCACAAAGCTGAATGTTAAAAATAGTGAATAATATAATAAGATTATTTTAAAAAAATTTCTCTTGTTTCTTGCAGTACCATCTGGGGGAAATAATTTATGAAACTAGTATAAAAATCTATAGCATCGACTGTTTAATCAACAGAGTGTGTGTATGGAATAAGCAAACAGATTAACATAAACTGATTATCATCTATGATAATTACGCACGTATTAAAAGATGTGTTGAATAATATGAGACTTAGTGGAATAATGACACACTCTTCTGGTCTGAACTAGCTGCAGATACCGTATCTTCAAATGATATGTAATTTATGCAAATTGTTCATCATTGGCTGACGTTGACGTCGTAAAGCACATACACACCCTCACCAGATCAGTATAACGCAATTCTGCCTAGCCGACAGCAGCAGTTTCGGCGACTGAGGTCAACTGCCTGTTCTACGTATTGTCAGCTTCAGTTGGTTGGTAACAACTCTTCGATTTCAACATATACTTTACTTTAAGGGGACATTGTACGTGAAATTCGTAGAAAAATTGACATTTTCTGTTTTCTGATCCATAATATACTTCGCCCTCCCCCATGAACCATAGACCTTGCCGTTGGTGGGGAGGCTTGCGTGCCTCAGCGATACAGGTAGCCGTACCGTAGGTGCAACCACAACGGAGGGGTGTCTGTTGAGAGGCCAGACAAACGTGTGGTTCCTGAAGAGGGGCAGCAGCCTTTTCAGTAGTTACAGGGGCAACAGTCTGAATGATTGACTGACCTGGCCTTGTAACACTAACCAAAACGGCCTTGCTGTGCTGGTATTGCGAATGGCTGAAAGCAAGGGGAAACTACAGCTGTAATTTTTCCCGAGGGCATGCAGCTTTGCTGTTTGGTTAAATGATGATGGCGTCCTCTTGGGTAAAATATTCCGAAGGTAAAATTGTCCCCCATTCGGATCTCTGGGCGGGGACTACTCAAGAGGACGTCGTTATCGGGAGAAAGAAAACTGGCGTTTTACGGAACGGAGCGTGGAATGTTAGATCCCTTAATCGGGCAGGTAGGTTAGAAAATTTAAAAAGGGAAATGGATAGGTTAAAGTTAGATATAGTGGGAATTAGCGGAGTTCGGTGGCAGGAGGAACAAGACTTTTGGTCAGGTGAATACAGGGTTATAAATACAAAATCAAATAGGGGTAATGCAGGAGTAGGTTTAATAATGAATAAAAAATAGGAGTGCGGATAAGCTACTACAAACAGCATAGTGAACGCCTTATTGTGGCCAAGATAGACACGAAGCCCACGCCTACTACAGTAGTACAAGTTAATATGCCAACTAGCTCTGCACACGACGAAGAAATTGAAGAAATGTGTGATTAAATAAAGGAAATTATTCAGATGGTGAAGAGATATGAAAATTTAATAGTCATGCGTGACTGAAATTCGGTAGTAGGAAAAGGAAGAGAAGGAAACGTAGTAGGTGAATATGGATTGGGGGTAAGAAATGAAAGAGGAAGCTGCCTGGTACAATTTTGCACAGAGTATAACTTAATGATAGCTAACACTTGGTTCAAGAATCATAAAAGAAGGTTGTATACATGGAAGAAGCCTGGAGATACTGACAGGTTTCAGATAGATTACATAATGGTAAGACAGAGATTTAGGAACCAGGTTTTAATTTGTAAGACATTTCCAGGGGCAGATGTGGACCCTGACCACAAACTACTGGTTATGAACTGTAGATTAAAACTGAAGAAACTGCAAAAAGGTGGGAATTTAAGGCGATGGGACCTGGATAAACTGAATAAACCAGAGGTTGTACAGAGTTTCAGGAAGAGTATGAGGGAACAATTGACAAGAATGTGGGAAAGATATACAGTAGAAGAAGAATGGGTAGCGCTGAGGGTTGAAGTAGTGAAAGCAGCAGAGGATCAAGTAGGTAAAAGGACGAGGGCTAGTAGAAATCCTTGGGTAATAGAAAAAATTTTCTGGCACCCTGCATGAATTTACACAAACTTTCTCTTCCTTTGGCACTAAGGGATGCAATAAAACCTATTTAAATAGATTTGGCAAATCCTGAGCTACTAAAGAAGCGTTTACATGGGAAGAACCAGAATGTGAATGGGTCCTTCAATAATGTGTGGCGCCGTGTGCCTAAAAATGTATACTCTAAAATTAGCAGTGTCTAATACTGTAATAACTTTTAATGGTAGGAACTATGCAAGACTTAAGGTACTGGAGAAGTTGGGGGTAAGATTTGGACAGAACACAGCTGAAGGACTGCGGGAACTGGATGAGCTTCGTGTAAGTGAAGCTGGGTTAGCTGCTCAGCAAATGACAAAAGAAGCAAGTCAGAAGAGGAGGCAAGCACTGGGTTGCTGTGATACTGAAGAAGACACAGACTATAGGCCATGCAAATTCGAGTGCATAAAAGACGCAGAAATGTAAATCTGTATCAGAATTTTTAATAAAAAAGGTTTAAACCTCAATATCTCTGAACTACGTCTTTTGCAATAAATGACCCGTTTTCTAAAAACGTACTGGTGGTAGAGACATGAAATTATCACAGCATACCAAGTGTGAGATTACACTCATATGAAACTAGAGTAATTAAAATATCCTGTTTTGTTTTGTTTTTATGTTCATTTATTTACAAAATTCTGTCAAAAAATTGAGTGTTTGAAAAAAAAAGGATGACATGCGCCACAATACAATTTTAGTAGTAATTCTAGTTCAGTGTATCTAGAAAGGTACATTCAGTAGTTATAGAAAATTGTAAGTTGGTGTCTTAAACAGTTTCCAAGATAATGGGTCACAAATTTCGTTAATTTAACATTGGCGGCATTTGACGTGCAATGTCCCCTTAAGTCACTTACTACTTTATGTAACTTGCATGTTTCTTATCTTTCACAATGCTGTCTGAAAATTGCCTGAGTCTAGGCCGCAACCAGTCATTTTAATAAAATACCGATTGCTATCTAGATTGTTTTTCCACTGATTGTATGAAACATTGTTTAGTTTTAAAATTTTTGGGTCCTTGTTACAATGATTTTCAGTTACACAAATTAATTTTATATAATGAAATAAAGTTTTAGAATATTATGTTCCTACACTGTGACTGAAACATACTACGTCGCTCACATGGATGTGACAAACACAAGAAAAAGCGTTATTTACACAACTCCAAGTATGAGAATTGTAGTGTGACAGTTTTGGAACATACTATGTTTTCCGACTGAGAGATGTAAGGTAGATATTTCATTTACGATATTATTTAAGAGCTTATATACATGTGTGATTTTGTTAAATAGTTACCGAGTGATTACTTTTAGTTTTCATTTTGAACAGATGGGGCTCGAAGCACATTGGCATCATCGTTCCGTCAGAGCGACACATGTAAACGACATCCTTTACTGCGACCAGCATTAATACAACTGCAAAAAAAAGTATGGATGAGTTATACTTTTCTAATGTTCACTTACTATTTGTGTCTCGTTCTGGAAGGATATTTGCAATATAACTTAACTTGAAACATGAGAGGACCTATGAACTCTTCAATATACTGCTGCAATGGGTCGTTTCAAAATAACAGATCATTGTGGTTTAAAAAAAAAAAAAGTCTCGTTTCGATCAGAATTTATTCTCAGAACATCAAACAAAATGCCTTCATACCCTTGGTCTAGGGGTAGCGTCTTTGATTCATAATCAAAACGTCTTCGGTCCCGGGTTCGATCCCCGCCACTGCCTAAATTTTGATAAATAATCAGCATTGACGCCCGAAGACTTCCGGGATAAGAAGTCAGCCTTATTCTGCCAACGGCCTTGTCAAAGAGGGTGGAGGAGCAGATAGAGGTTCAGGGCACTCTCTTGTCCTAGGGGTGGGAAATTGCCCCTAAAGGCGGAAGAATCAGCAATGATCAACGACATGAGGATGCAGAAGGCAATGGAAACCACTGCATTAAAGACACGTAACGTGTATCCACAGGACAGGTGGCCTGTAATTGAAGAAGTGTCATGATGATCTCTCAATTGGCAAAAGATTCCGGAATAGTCCCCCATTCGGATCTCCGGGAGGGGACTGCTAAGGGGGAGGTTAACATGAGAAAAAGATTGAATAATCAACGAAAGGATAACGTTCTACGAGTCGGGGCGTAGAATGTCAGAAGCTTGAACGTGGTAGGGAAACTAGAAAATCTGAAAAAGGAAATGCAAAGGCTCAATCCATATATAGTAGGGGTCAGTGAAGTGAAGTGGAAGGAAGACAAGGATTTCTGGTCAGATGAGTATCGGGTATATCAACAGCAGCAGAAAATGGTATAACAGGTGTAGGATTCGTTATGAATAGGAAGGTAGGGCAGAGGGTGTGTTACTGTGAACAATTGAGTGACCGGGTTGTTCTAATCAGAATCGACAGCAGACCTACACCGACAACGATAGTTCAGGTATACATGCCGACGTCGCAAGCTGAAGCTGAAGAGATAGAGAAAGTGTATGAGGATATTGAAAGGGTAATGCAGTATGTAAAGGGGGACGAAAATCTAATAGTCATGGGCGACTGGAATGCAGTTGTAGGGGAAGGAGTAGAAGAAAAGGTTACGGGAGAATATGGGCTTGGGACGAGGAATGAAAGAGGAGAAAGACTACTTGAGTTCTCTAACAAGTTTCAGCTAGTAATAGCGAATACCCTGTTCAAGAATCACAAGAGGAGGAGGTATACTTGGAAAAGGCCGGGAGATACGGAAAGATTTCAATTAGATTACATCATGGTCAGACAGAGATTCCGAAATCAGATACTGGATTGTTAGGCGTACCCAGGAGCAGATATAGACTCAGATCACAATATAGTCGTGATGAAGAGTAGGCTGGAGTTCAAGACATTAGTCAGGAAGAATCAATACGCAAAGAAGTGGGATACGGAAGTACTAAGGAATGACGAGATACGTTTGAAGTTCTCTAACGCTATAGATACAGCAATAAGGAATAGCGCAGTAGGCAGTACAGTTGAAGAGGAATGGACATCTCTAAAAAGGGCCATCACAGAAGTTGGGAAGGAAACCATAAGTACAAAGAAGGTAGCTGCGAAGAAACCATGGGTAACAGAAGAAATACTTCAGTTGATTGATGAAAGGAGAAAGTACAAACATGTTCCGGGAAAATCAGGAATACAAAAATACCAGTCGCTGAGGAATGAAATAAATAGGAAGTGCAGGGAAGCTAAGAAGAAATGGCTGCAGGAAAAATGTGAAGACATCGAAAAAGATGATTGTCGGAAGGACAGACTCAGCATACAGGAAAGTCAAAACAACCTTTGGTGACATTAAAAGCAAGGGTGGTAACATTAAGAGTGTAACAGGAATTCCACTGCTAAATGTAGAGGAGAGAGCAGATAGGTGGAAAGAATACATTGAAAGCCTCTATGAGCGTGAAGATTTGTCTGATGTGATAGAAGAAGAAACAGGAGCCGATTTAGAAGAGATACGGGATCCAGTATTAGAATCGGAATTTAAAAGAGCTTTGGAGGACTTACGGTCAAATAAGGCACAAGGGTTGGATAAAATTCCATCAGAATTTTCAAAATCATTGGGGGAAGTGGCAACAAAACGACTATTCACGTTGGTATGTAGAATATATGAGTCTGGCGACATACCATTTGACTTTCGGAAAAGCATCATCCACACAATTCCGAAGACGGCAAGAGCTGACAAGTGCGAGGATTATCGCACAATCAGCTTAACAGCTCATGCACTGAAGCTGCCTACAAGAATAATGTACAGAAGAATGGAAAAGAAAATTGAGAATGCGCTAGGTGAAGATCAGTTTGGCTTTAGGAAAAGTAAAGGGACGAGAGAGGCAATTCTGACGTTACGGCTAATAATGGAAGCAAGGCTAAAGACAAATCAAGACACTTTCATAGGATTTGTCGACCTGGAAAAAGCGTTCGACAACATAAAATGATGCATGCTGTTCGAGATTGTGAAAAAAGTAGGGGTAAGCTATAGGGAGAGACGGGTCATATACAATATGTACAACAACCAAGAGGGAATAATAAGAGTGGACGATCAAGAACGAAGTGCTCGTATTAAGAAGGGTGTAAGACAAGGCTGTAGCCTTTCGCCCCTACCCTTCAATCTGTACATCGAGGAAGCAATGATGGAAATAAAAGAAAGATTCAGGAGTGGAATTAAAATACAAGGTGAAAGGATATCAATGATACGATTCGCTGATGACATTGCTATCCTGAGTGAAAGTGAAGAAGAATTAAATGATCTGCTGAACGGAATGAACAGTCTAATGAGTACACAGTATGGTTTGAGAGTAAATCGGAGAAAGACGAAGGTAATGAGAAGTAGTAGAAATGAGAACAGCGAGAAACTTAACACCAGGATTGATGGTCACGAAGTCAATGAAGTTAAGGAATTCTGCTACCTAATGAGTAAAATAACCAATGACGGACGGAGCAAGGAGGACATCAAAAGCAGACTCGCTATGGCAAAAACGGCATTTCTGGCCAAGAGAAGTTTACTAATATCAAATACCGGCCTTAATTTGAGGAAGAAATTTCTGAGGATGTACGTCTGGAGTACAGCATTGTATGGTAGTGAAACACGGACTGTGGGAAAACCGGAACAGAAGAGAATCGAAGCATTTGAGATGTGGTGCTATAGACGAATGTTGAAAATTAAGTGGACTGATAAGGTAAGGAATGAGGAGGTTCTACGCAGAATCGGAGAGGAAAGGAATATGTGGAAAACACTGATAAGGAGAAGGGAAAGGATGATAGGACATCTGCTAAGACATGAGGGAATGACTTCCATGATACTAGAGGGAGCTGTAGAGGGCAAAAACTGTAGAGGAAGACAGAGATTGGAATACGTCAAGCAAATAATTGAGGACGTAGGTTTCAAGTGCTACTCTGAGATGAAGAGGTTAGCACAGGAAAGGATTTCGTGGCTGGCCGCATCAAACCAGTCAGTAGACTGATGACCAAAAAAAAAAAAGCATAGCGTCATATACACTGAAGTACCAAAGAACCTGGTATAGGAATGCGCATTGGAATACAGAGATAGGTAAACAGGTAGAATACGGCGCTGCGGTCGGCAATGCCTACATAAGAAAACAAGTATCTGGCACAGTTGTTAGATCGGTTACTGCTGCTACAGTGGCAGGTTATCTTGATTTAAGTGAGTTTGAACGTTGGGTTACAGTCGGCGCACGAGCGGTGGGACACAGCATCTCCGAGGCAGCGACGAAGTGAGGAATTTCCCGAGTATACCGTGAATATCAGGAATCCGGTAAAACATCAAATCTCCGACATCGATGCGGCCGGGAAAATAACTTGCAAGAATAGGACCAACGACTACTGAAGAGAATCGTTCAACGTGGCAGAATCGCAACCTTTCCGAAAATTGCTGCAGATTTCAAGTCGGGGCCATCAACAAGTGTCAGTGTGCGAACCATTCAATGAAACATCAGCGATATGGGCTGTAGGAGTCGAAGGTCCACTCGTGTACCCTTGATGACTTCACAACACAAAGCTTTACCCCTCGTCTGGGTCCGTCAACACCGACACTGGACTGTTGATAACGGGAAACCTGTTGCCTGGTCGGACGAGTCTCGTTTCAAATCGTATCGAGCGGATGGACGTGTAGAGGTATGGAGACAATCTCATGATGGACCCTGCATGTCAGCAGTGGACTGTTCAAGCTGGTAGAGGCTCTGTAATGGTGTGGGACCTGTGCAGCTGGAGTCATATGGGACCCCTGATACGTCTAGATACGACTCTGACAGGTGACACGTACTTAAGCATCCTGTGTTATCACCTGCGTTCATTCATGTCCATTGTGCAGTCTGACGGACTTGGGCAATTCCAGTAGGACATTGCTACACCTCACAGGTCCAGAATTGCTACTGAGTGGCTCCAGGAACACTCTGCTGAATTTAAACACTTCCACTGGCCACGAAACTCCTCATATCTGAACATTATTGAGCATATCTGGGATGCCTTGCAACGTGCTGTTCAGAAGAGATCTCCACCTCCTCGTACTCTTAAGGATTCATGGACAGCCCTACAGGATTCATGGTGTCAGTTCCCTCCAGCACTGCTTCAGGCATTAGTCGAGTCCATGCCACATCTTGTTGCGCTACTTCTACGTGCTCGTGGGGGACCTACACGATATTAGACAGGTGTACCAGTTTCTTTGTCTCTTCAGCGTAAGCACGCTATGAGCCATCGGTGCTCAACTTGATGCACCCATGCACCGGTTTTGAGAATGCATTTATGTGACGTTATGACGTTATACTACGCCTGGAGAAATTTTGTTTGAAGTCCTGAGGATGGACTACGTCCGAAAAGCGTCCGAATAATTTTTTATCCAGAAAGGGAGTATTATTTTTAAATGATCCATAACAGCAGTGTATAAGAAATGCTTATAATTTACATTGTAGTCGTAGGCCTTCTGCGCGACTTTATGTCGCAACTTAAGTTGAAAGCAACCAGTAGCTGTGATTTTTTATTGCTATTAGAATCTGAAAATAAATGTTTTGTTTCTAGAACGAGAAAAATTACAACGTATAAAGATTTTTTTTTCACATTCGCAACTTATTTGTGAAAAGCATAAAAACTGAAGAAGTGAACTAACTATTTGAAATTCGTTGAGAGATACCCAAATCCAAAGACGACATGTTGAAGGTAGTTATTGTGATACTACGGAAAAATACTTAAGCTTAAAATAGGGACAGATTTCAGTTATTGTACATGTTGTTAAAAAGAAAAATACCAGCGCTGAATTTACCACAAATCTTAAAACACTTAATCAATTTCTGATATTGAAAAGTACCCCAGCCGCTAAGTATGAATTACATAGCTGATTGACACACTAACAACCAAAAATAAATTTCATTCTGAGGCACTTATGAGATTTCAAAACTTTCTTGTGTTTTATAATAAATATTGCCTGCAAGAATCTGCGAACAAAAAGAGATCATACACATGGCTTTCTTTTTTGGGTCGTCAGTCTTGTGACTGATTTGATGTGGCCGCTATGAATTCTACACTTGCGCTAAAATATTTACCTCAGAGTAGCACTTGCTACAGCTGGATGTATTCCAAACTCTGTCTTCGCCTACAGTCTTTGCCCTCTACAGCTTTCTCCAGTACCATGGAAGTTATTCCCTGATCTCTTAACACAAGCCCTATCATCCTGTCCTTTCGTCTTTTCAGTAGTTCCTTATCTTCCTCCCTTCGCCGATTCTGCGGAGAACAATTTCATTCCTTATCTTATCAGTCCACCTAATTTTCCAAATTCTTCTGTAACATTCTTAAACTTTTCTTTCAATCACATCATTGGTTAGTCGATGCGTAGATTGAATAGCAAGGGCGAAAGACTGCATCCCTGTCTTACACCTTTAATTCAAGCAATTCGTTCTTGGGCTTCCAGTCACATTACTAGTCTTTCCCTGTAGCTTTATCCTCTTTTTCCCAGAATTTAGAACATATTGCACGATTTTACACTACCGAACATTTTGTCTAAGACGCCAAATGCTATGAGCGTGTGCTGATTTTTCTACAACTTTGCTTGCAGTATCAAGATATATGGCTATACGCACTGAAGCGCCAAAGAAACTGGTATAGGCAAAAACAGAGATATGTAAACAGGCAGAGTACAACCATTCTGTTGGCAACGCCTACAATTGTATGGCGCAGTTGTTAGATCGGTTACTGCTGCTACAATGACAGAACGATTTAGATGAATTTGAACGTGGTGTTATAGTTGGCGTACGAGTGGTGGGACACAACATCTCCGAGGTAGCGATGAAGTGGGGAATTTCCCCTATGACCATTTCACGAGTGTAAAGTGAATATCAGGAATACGATAAAACATCAAATCTCCAACACCGCTTCATCCGGAGAAAGATCTGGCAAGAACGGGACCAGCGACTACTGGAGAGAATCGTTCAAAGTGACAGAAGTGTAATCCTTCCGCAAATTGCTGCAGATTTCAATGCTGGGCCATCAACAAGTGTCAGCGTGCGAACCATTCAATGACACATCATCGATATGGTCTTTCGGAGCCGAAGGTCCACTCGTGTACCCTCGATGACTGCACGACACACGGAGTCGTCTGGTGTGCTCAAGATCCACTATATGGTTTAGATGCTTCATGAAGGATGGGTAATGTATACGGTTTCCTTGACGATTATTTTACATTGTATGTGGTTTTGTGACTAATGGGTCAGGTATCCAGCGACTTTTACACAATCTGATGATGACGCAAAACGGTGAAACGCAACATTGGCATTAAATAATTTCGCAACCGAGACTGTTTTTGTTCCGAAATAATAATAATAATAATAATAATAATAATAATGGTATGACGTCTTCATACGGTTTTGTCGTGTAAATCAACTAGTAATATTCCTTAAAACCTTCCTAGGGACTATCCTAAACACACAAGATTTAATGGCAATAAATGGTACAAAAATATCACGTTTATTCGTTTAAGATTTCCACAGCAAATATTACAGTCAGTGGTCTAAGTACAAACTTTGCGTCGTTCTAAATATACCCGGTGATCAAAAAGTCAGTATAAATTTGAAAACCTAATAAACCACGGAATAATGTAGATAGAAAGGTAAAAATTGACACACATGCTAGGAATGACATGGGGTTTTATTAGAACCAAACAAAAAACAAAGTTCACAGAATGTCCGACAGATGGCGCTGGAGAGCAAAACGTCAGTGACTGCTACCGTGACGGGTGAGAGGTACGCCGACATGTTGCAGAATCGCATCATCCCCAGACTGGCTGATAAACACCTGTTGGAACGTACGATGTTTGTGCAGGATGGCTCTCCACCCCATATTGCTAGACGCGTGAAACATCTCTTGCGCGCGTCGTTTGGTGATGATCGTGTGCTCAGCCGCCACTTTCGTCATGCTTGGCCTAGGTCCCCAGACCTCAGTCCGTGCGATTATTGGCTTTGGGGTTACCTGAAGTCGCAGGTGTATCGTGATCGACCGACATCTCTAGGGATGCTGAAAGACAACATCCGACGCCAATGCCTCACCATAACTCCGGACATGCTTTACAGTGCTGTTCACAACATTATTCCTCGACTACAGCTATTGTTGAGGAATGATGGTGGACATATTGAGCATTTCCCGTAAAGAACATCATCTTTGCTTTGTCTTACTTTGTTATGCTAATCATCTGTCGGACATTTTTTTAAATTTTGTATTTTTTTGGTTCTAATAAAACCCCATGCCATTCCAAGAATGTGTGTCAATTTATACCTCTCTATCTACATTATTCCGTGATTTATTCAGTTTTCAAATTTATACTGACTTTTCGATCATCCAGTACATAAGAAAGAAGTAACACTAAACTACTGAAAACTGACTGTCCCAAAAGGCACAGTCACCACACGCCTACCACTCGCTACATATCCGAGCATATTATAACAGAAAAACAATGTAATAAATCTCGATATGACACTAAAGGCTACACACTTTCTTTGTTTAGTGTAACAGTAATGTCAGCTGGTGAAAAGAATGCTGAGCCATTAGAGGCCGACTAAATCCACAGGCCTTTCATTCACCAGAAAGTGCAGTCTTGAACAAATTCGATGTGTGTCCGATCAAGGGACATTAATTCAGACGTAAGCGCCACAACACACCACGCAGTTTCCCGCTTTGGCTGCCGCCCCCGCACTGCCCAGTATAACGCACGAATATCCGCTGCCCACGGTCCTGCACTCGTGATCACGTGCCGCCTCATGTGTTTTCATTCATAGCGTACCTCCGACCCAATTCCAACTTCCAACAGCCAAACCTTAAGTCTGCTCTCTCCGTGAACTGTCCTAACCTCTCGAGGCCGGTTATCCGCCACCAATATTCAAGCCAGCCACTATGTTCCTATTAACCTCCAAAAAAAACCGATATAGATCGCGCACGGCACAAAAGTTTTGGGATGAGTTCGAGTATCGACTTTGCTCCAGACCTTAGCATCTAACACGACTAACGTCTCTGATTTCACTCTAGAGGAAGATTGGGCTACCATTCCTCCAGAGACATTTAACACCTCGAGCTGAGTTGAAGCCGCCATAAATGTGATGGGTCGTCACACCCCATATTAATATCTTGTAACTGGTTTCCGGATTTGTTGACCAGATAGTGTGTGCACAGAGATTAAAAGAAGTTTTTTATGTGAGAGGATACGTTTGTCGTTAGCGATGTTCAGAGACAGTGTCAAACTGCCGTACGATGAGTATTGTTTTAGGGGTTTCATACGGATTTCTTTCTTTGTGTGTGTGTTGCAGTAATTATTTGTGGAATATACCCGCGGATACCAGTTGTACATTAATGTAAACGCACGAAATCTTCAAAAACGTCTGTAAAACAATATTCATCACCCGGCAGTTTGAACAGCTTCTCTTATTGTGCTTAGCTTCAAAACCTTTACGGACCTTTAGCGGAGATAAGGTGCAACATTTTCGCCTCATAAAAAAGTTTCTCTGTGTCTCAACGCTCAAAAATTTTGTGTACATAGTTCTCTTATATGGTATACTTTTGTGCAGACTAGCATTAACAGCCACCCTCAACATATTCACGACCCATAAGAGTCTCGGAAGTTATCAGCCGGTCAGACCTGCCATGCACTTGCTGTAACATGCACGCAAAGAAATAAATTTATTATCTGATGATGGCAGATTATCTGAATAATGATGACGTTGAAAGCCGAACTTGTTCAGTGAAGCGTGCTCACGTCGACTGTACTTTAGAAAAGGATGAGAGAGTCGTGGTAAGCTATAACTGGATTGGGCTTAGAAATAATTGAGGAGAATTTTAAATATCTTTTGGTTAGTAATTGTTGAGAACATATCTCTCGGAGAACAGCGGTTATTTTACTTGATAATGAACATGAACAGCCATAATCACAAGGAACTTCTTTTTTTAGGAGGTTACCTCTTTCGGTTTGTTTTAGACCATCTTCAGACCTACCACCATGATGGTAGACGTTGAGGGTGAAAGGAGCAGGCGCTATGTTTCCACGAACATTTGAAACCGGTAACCTCACAGAAAAAGAACTTTTCATTATTATTTAAGAAACAAGATCAAGTAAGCACACCTATGGAACTGAAAAACCACGGAAAATACGAGAATTTTTTTGTGAAAACAGTAAGTGATTTTTAAATAAAACGAACAATTTTTAAATAAAACGAACATTCTACGTCTTTATTCTGGTGGCCAAAGGAGTGCGCCCCTAAACTCATCCTGCCGGTCTTCGAACCATGCACGTACGCTGCGAGTTGTGTGACTTGTGACACTGCCCTGCTGGCAGACGCCGTCGTGCCGAAGAGAAACAGACTCCGTGTATGGGTAGACATGGCCCCCATGGATAGACGCCTACTTGTGTTGAGCCATAGTGCCTTCCCCAGGTAATGGTACGAAAACATTCCCCAGACCATAACTCCGATCTGGAATCTTCCGACAATTGTTTTGTTTCCTTTCAGACGTTTCATTTGTCCGATGGAGCACAAAACTTAATTCATCTGGAAAGGCCACCTGTCTCCAGTTGCGGTAATGGAGTGAAAATTCAAGCCTTCGTGGGTACGCGAACAGGGCGCCTGCTGCAAAGGCAACGTTCGCTGAACGGGCATTGAGGAGACACTGCTGGTAGCCCCTTGATCCATCTGGGCAGTCAGTTGCTCAATAGCTCCACATCTACTCCGTGATACTCGTCTCTGCAGGCGTCATTCGCCCGTGTCATTCGTGGCCCGTGGTGCACCACAGTTGCCTCGAAAAAATGTTCAAATGTGTGTGAAATCTTATGGGACTCAACTGCTAAAGTCATCAGTCCCTAAGCTTACACACTATTTAACTTCAATTATCCTAAGGACAAACACACACACCCATGCCCGAGGGAGGACTCGAACATCCGCCGGACCACCTTCACAGTCCATGACTGCAGCGCCCGAGACCGCTCGGCTAATCCCGCGCGGCTCACAGTTGCCTCGGTGCCTGTTTTGGATAGCACCATTTTCTGATTCACTGTATTCTTAAACCACAGCGGCAAGCGAACAGTTCACAAACTTAACCATTTCGTAAATGCTTCCCCCTCCTTTCAAAAGGCAATGGGTGTCTTATAAATCGCTCAGTTTCTGCATTACGACAACTACACACTTCATACCCCCTCCACTGCCTGTGCCGTGCCGTGCTCCACCTGCCACCTGTGAGTAGTTACTGCACGTTGACGTAGATCGTAGGTGGTTGTCACATTAATGTGACTGGAGCGTGGATATTAATTGTCATAAAATCTCAGATACACTATTTATATGTTTTTCCAACATGTCCGAAAGACACCATACACATAAGTCTTTCGTTCTTTCTTTCTTGGAGCCTTTGTTCCGCATCACGCAGTGTCGGCCGTGTTACTATTGATTTGGCAGTGCCAGTTGCAGAGGGTGGCCACATGCCCTTTGTGCCGCCACCCCGAACCCCCCGGGACAGAACCAGTATACCCTAGCCGTCCCAACCTAGTGTAAGCCATGGAATAGTGCGAATGTTTTTCAGGTGTCTGTGGGGCCGTGTAACTGAGGTGGAACGTGGATACCAACCCGATATTCACCTGACGGGATGTGGAAAACTGCCTAAAAACCACATCCAGGATGGCTGGCATACCGGCCTCGTCGTTAACCGGCTAGGCGGATTCGATCCGGAGGCCGCGAACCTACCCAAGTCCAGGAAGCAGCGCATTCGTGCTCTCGGCTACCCTGGCGGGTCACCATACACATAAGAACATGCAAATAATAAGGCAAATAATGATAGGCGCCTACCTACAGTGTTAATGCACTCTTCATCCAACCTTTTGTAGGAACGAGGTGAGACTGAACAAAGAGCATAATGGACAGAGTATACAGGGTGTTACAAAAAGGTACGACCAAACTTTCAGAAAACATTCCTTACAAACAAACAAAGAAAATATGTTATATGGACATGTGTCCGGAAACGCTTACTTTCCATGTTAGAGCACATTTTATTACTTCTCTTCAAATCACATTAATCATGGAATCGAAACACACAGCAACAGAACGTACCAGGCTGACTTCAAACAGTTTGTTACAGGAAATGTTCAAAATGTTCTCCGCTAGCGAGGATACATGCATCCACCCTCTGTCGCATGGAATCCCTGATACGCTGATGCAGCCCTTGAGAATGGCGTATTGTATCACAGCCGTCCATAATACGAGCACGAAGAGTCTCTACATTTGGTACTGGGGTTGCGAAGACAAGAGCTTTCACATGCCCTCATAAATGAAAGTCAGGAGAGCGTGGAGGCCATGGAATTGGCCCGGCTCTACCAATCCATCGGTCACCGAATCTGTTGTTGAGAAGCGTACGATCACTTCGACTGAAATGTGCAGGAGCTCCATCGTGCATGAACCACGTGTTGTGTCGTACTTGTAAAGGCACATGGTCTAGCAGGACAGGTAGAGTATCCCGTATGAAATCTTGATAGTGTGCTCCACTGAGCGTAGGTGGAAGAACATGGGGCCCAATCAAGACATCACCAGCAATTCCTGCCCAAATGTTCACAGAAAATCTGTGTTGATGATGTGACTGCACAATTGGGTGCGGATTCGAGTCAGCCCACGCACGTTGATTGTGAAAATTTACAATTTGATCACGTTTGAATGAGGCCTCATCCGTAAAGAGAACATTTGCACTGCAATGAGGATTGACACATTGATGGATGAACCATTCGCAGAAGTGTACCCGTGGAGGCCAATCAGCTGCTGATAGTGCCTGCACACTCTGTACATGGTACGGAAACAACTCGTTCTCCCGTAGCACTCTCCATACAGTGACGTTGTCAACGTTACCTTGTACAGCAAAAACTTCTCTGACGCCGTCATTAGGGTTATTGCCTCGTCCATTGCAGGTGTCCTCGTCGTTCTAGGTCTTCCCCAGTCGCGAGTCATAGGCTGGAATGTTCCGTGCTCCCTAAGACGCCGATCAATTGCGTCGAACGTCTTCCTGTCGGGACACCTTCGTTCTGGAAACCTGTCTCGATACTAACGTACCGCGCCACGGCTATTGCCCCGTGCTAATCCATACATCAAATGGGCATCTGCCAACTCCGCATTTGTAAACATTGCACTGACTGCAAAACCACCTTCGTGATGAACGCTAACCTGTTGATGCTACTTACTGATGTGCTTGATGCTAGTACTGTAGAGCAATGAGTCGCATGTCAATACAAGCACCGAAGTCAACATTACCTTCCTTCAATTGGGCCAACTGGCTGTCTAACATGGAAATTAAGCGTTTCCGGACACATGTCTCCATAACATCTTTTCTTTATTTGTGTGTGAGGAATGTTTCCTGAAAGTTTGGCCGCACCTTTTTGTAACACCCTGCATAGTGTGCGACTCATGGGAATGTGTGTTGGACGGGAATCGTGCTCGCAATAAGTGCAAATCTGGGTTAGATTCCTGGTCTGGCACAACTTTTCTCTTGACGCCTTTGAATTTATGTCAATGAACAGTGGCAGCTGATAACGGAAATTCTGTTTCGTTAGTTCGACTGGATGCCCAGTCTGTTTAAAGCCAAGTCTGCCGCCATAAGTGGCAGCTCTGTGCACTGAATTTTACATCCTGTATGAAACCGACTCAAGTACAGATTTACTGATTCCTACTACACTATATACACACAAATAACTCAAATTTATCTAATTGCAAACCATTCTTGTCTTGCAATTTTGATGACTAGCAGGTTCATATTGCTACGATGGCTGTTTTTGTTCCAATCTCCGATTCGTTGTGAAATGGAAACCATAGCGAAAATCAAAAATGCTTTATTTGCAACATTTAGTTAGGCCATTGAGATATTTCTCCACGTAGTGGCCTCTGCGACTGATCTGTCATTTCGTATGTAGCGTCAGGCCTTTTATAGATTTAGCGTCAGCAAACTGGACTTAGTTGGTTACACACTGTTTTTGTTTGTAACAGATCTGAAGATGGCAGTAGCCAAAACTGGTAGTAGTGAAGTGTAAAACTTCGTGTGATAAAGAAGCACCTGTAAAATAAAGATGACAATTTAAACGGTCGAAATCGGTAAACTGGACCAAATAAGGTTCACTTGTGCTGCCGACGACTGACTTTCCCCTACTGAAGTATTCTGGAGCGGCTTAATTACAGCTATGAACAAAATGAAACATTTGTTGTAACATACGCTTCACAAAATCACAGCGAAAAGTACTTACTTAAAGTTTCACACAGTTCCTGTTGCACTCAGTCGGTATCATTATTTGAAACATCGATGTCGCCATATTCTCTGTTATTGTCAACAAATCCTTGCTCCAGTCCAAGAAAAAATTCGTCGTCCTAAGAAAACGTGAAGCCGTATATTTCGCTTTTGTACGTAATGAATGAGCAGCTGACACAACTGTGCACTGTCTTAAAAACTGTATGTCCCTCCCAACACGACGATGACCCACCGATCCAAAAAATAAACGTTATTTCGTATTTAATAGCGGGAGAAATCGTACCACGTCAAGTGACGGGATCGGCAGTCTACGCAAATTTTTAGGTCCCGTGAGCTGACAGGATTGACAGTGAAAGTGTGAAAATCGTTCTTCATTCGTTCCTACTTCTTTCCTTTCAAAAACGTTAGGTTCACTTACAAGAGCTTTGATATATGCAGAATTACTCTTTCAATCTGCAGCGGTGTGCGCACTGCTTTGAAACTGCCTGGCAGAGTAAAATATTGTAGCGGGCTCGGACTCAAACACGTTATCTTTTCGGTGTAAAGTGCCCCACGGGATAACCTGTCAATCACAACTGACGACCTCGTCTCACAGTACCTCACTCCAATTTTCCAAACCTCACAGAGGTCTTCCAGCATACTTGGCCGGACTGGCAATGCTGAAACGAAGGATATTGCTGAGACATGACTGGGGGACTGTTTCGAGAATGAATTTTCATTTTGCGGCTGGGCGTCGGCTGACTTGAAACCTCCCTGCAGACTGCTGCTGTGCTCCCCACCCGGAGTCGAACCCTCGACCTTCCCTGCTACAGTTAAGGCTACTATTTCTGGTACAAAAAGTAGTTTTCATCTTCCAGGAGGTTCAGCTTTGGAAACTATACCTCTTATCTCTTTTAAAATCTATTCTGTTTCTTCCGATCTACACCTTACTCAATAAGAGAACCGCCTTGCTTTCTTACTTTAAAGCGGCGACTTATTGGGCTATAACGCAGACTACTCGTCTATCTACGAAAATCATATAACCAAAAATTATATTTCACTGTGATGTCGTACGTAATCCCCAGCGTTTGTTATGTTCCCTCAACCCAAGTTTACCTGGAATTTCACAGAAAAACGTAACTTCAACTCCTAAATCGATTGAGGCCGGTGTGATTGCTACCGTATTTTGCTCTGTTGTAGGGCGCACTTTAGCAACGAGGTTTCCTATGGTTTAACGCACTTCAGCTCTTAGGACGCGTAAAGGTAGTTGTATCAGTTTCGTCAAGGTGGCTACGACTAGCATAGCTAAGTTCAGTTATGACAGAATCAGTTACATGCGGCATTTAACTCTTGTTTGGAATAGAACCAACGTCAGATACAATATTTGAGAAGTACCACTCTACGGAATGCTAATCCGGTTGGTAGACATTTCCAAGAAATTCTTCAGTGTCCAATAGCGAGCAGCGGCCGTCGAGTGGCTGCAGCTCGTAGTCCGCTGGCGCTCTTTATAACACGGAGCGTTGGCTCCGGTAGTGTATAACACTGCAACTGCATTTACGTAGCTTGTGTAATCAAATACCAAATTTGCTTTATTACGTACCATGTCCCAACAGAACAAATAGTCCTGTCACGGAAAAGCCACGTATAACACTACCGTCTGCTACTGCTATACCATAACCTTAAGGTAGGAGGCAGGTCGTGAAATAAAACTATCTTGTTAAAGTAATTATGGTATAAAGCAACAGAGCAGTGTTACCCTCTGAGAGGAATTTTGTTATGTTGGCCGTGTTGTACCCAACGGGGGTGGCTTATCGGAAATGAAAGTCAGAATTACGTAAATATTTGAACAGTACAAACAATATTTCACTTATCTACACTGTTCGAAGAACAGGGGAAACGGTCGCCAGCCTAATAGTCAAGAGGATGATTGACATTCTTGTTCAAGAAATTAAGTATGAGTAACCTTAACGGACAAACACAACCTATACTTTGCTACACGCGAGTGCAATGAACTCTGACACCTGCATATGTTAACGGTAAGATTTGAGCTGACAGAGCAGAACGAACTATTTGCATAAATATAACAGATAACGAAACGCACTATTACTTTCAGGGCTTATTCAAACTGAATGGTCTTTATAACATTACTATTAACATTCACTGCAGAATCATTAATTGGACATAGGTTCAGTATTATTGTTCAAACATTTTCCTAGCTGACATGCAGTTATAAATGTAGTTCACTGCAAAATCGTGAACTGGTCACAGGTTAAATATCTCTCAAGCAAATACTATTTTATTTAGAATGAAAGTTAAATGGAATTCACTAACAGGGTACTTCTCACTGTCTTTTGAATAAAGAAATTATTGTTTTCATAAATAGGGGTAAAGGATAACCTATGGATCTTATTACACTATTAATATGCACTTTCAATACCCAAAAGAAACAAGTGCTTAGCAAGCATCCAACTTTCCACAACTGCAATTCTCGACTTTTACTGCAGTGAGACACAATGTTGACAAATTTGCAAGAAACTGACTCACCTCTTAAAATTTACTACAGGCAGCACTATGATCATTAACTAAGCAACACTTTATAAGCCTCAGTTTTAAGAACTTTTAATCTTTAAAATAAACAGCAAATTGTCTTTTTTACCACAGTCTTTTACTTTCAAGTAAATGATTAAATAGGTGACTTTGAAACTTCACAAAACTACATTTACTACCTCCCACAATTTCACTAAATCCACAGTAAATCTGAATATTCCCTTCTTACCAAATATCAAACAACATTATTTAATTAACTACTTGTCCTTGAGGCTTTCATTTTTTCCACAAACTAGGACACTCGGTAATCATAGTTCAAATGGAGAGAAACCGGAGAGGTGTTGTGACAGGGAAAAAATCAAGGTAGGTACATAAATTTAGTTATAAGTCATCTTATATTTGTGCACACTAAAACATCCAATTGGCTGATCCTTCACTGTACATTATTATGGTATTCCGTTACAGTGATTGCGCAATGTGGCGGCAACTGCATGTTGGTAGGTGGATTTGCAGGCAGAATTACTGGACTCTGTCCCTTCTTGGTGGCGATGAAAGATACCAATTCCAGAGTAGTTCCAGCTATTAATCCATCCATCCGAGGCACTGCAAAGCGGCAGGAAAAGCCTCTCTCGGAACCAGCACAATATACAACTTTTACATGGGCAGTGCACAGTTTGGTAGCTCGTCCCCGACTGACTCTTGGTTCCACCTTTTCTACCTAGCCAACCACAATTTGCGCGCGCTACACAGTTCCGTTCCAGAGGGGAACCACCACACCTTTTACGTACAAATAACTAAGAACCCTAAGTGAAGGTCAGCAGTTTACATAACAGCAAACAATCATTTTAAATAAAACATTTGCATATATAGGTAGTTCTAAACAAAATTATTTAAACAAATTCCAAATATATACAGTAAGTTTTGTCTCCCTCCAATTGGAACAAAGAACTTAAATGACAGATACGCTACATTGCATAGAATCAAATCATGACATCAAAGTTTTAACAAAGAAAGGAGTATACAATTTTGTGTTATCGATTCAAACACATTTACAGAAGCTCAACGATGTAACATTAAATAAAACAAAAGCAAAATAAATCAGTAGAGTATTTGAGCTATGGTGTTACAAGTGGACCCCCCAACTGACGCTCCAGTTAACTTGTAGGGCAGTGCAGCTGACGTATGTACCCGTAGCACTGAATGACACAGAGCAACAGTCTATTTTCGCTCATGTGACGGGTGGCGAAGTACGGGCGGTATCGGTGTCGCCATCTATAGACCAGACCCGAACTATGGCTTTAGCCGCACGCCATCCCGTCGCTTAACGCCTGCAAAGCAGCCAGCCAAAATGACACAAGTGTGCCGCGTCGACCCTCTGTGCACCTTCTGATACAGCAGTTCCTTTGAAAGCGCACATCTAATATCCTTCCCCACCATTACGAGCTTGCGCTCCGTCTCTAACTATCTCGTCGTTGACGGAATGTTAAACACTACCCTTCTTTCCTGCATCAGCCGAACGGGCTGTCACGTCTGATATCCTTAAAATTGTATATACACTGAATATACACTGAGAAATATGCACTGAGTTGACAAAAGTCATGGGACACTCCTGTGGTGTGCGTACTGTAAGACCTTCGGTACACACACCATCAGATTATTTGACTTGTCGCTCTAACGAAGTAGGCGAGTGTCAACAGTATGTCTCGTGGTCTTGTCGTGGCGTGTTTATCTTCTGCCGTTAGGTCAGACGATAGAAATGCAACTTGCATGCTTAGAGTAGCAGATTGACGGTGACCAACTTTAAGCAGAACTTGATTAATTTTCACACGCATTTATTAAAATAATAAAAATCATAGATATTACGTGATTCTGGATGCTGTTTACAATTGACAATCTGAAGTTCCTTTGGTCTTGGTGTGTTAATCTTATTCTCACATATCTCTGATACTTGACAAAGTGTCTGTACATTTATCTTCATGGCTATGTACAGGAAAATGGTAATCTTATTAGGCGCAGATTGAATTTGACTATAGACTGGTACAGACAAATGCAGACTGGTACAGACAGGTGCAGACCAATGCAGACTGGTACAGACTGGTGCAGACCAATGCAGACTGACTAATCGGAGTCTGTACACTCGTTATAATACCTCGCGCGTTCATGTATCACTACGCGAGTGTGATCCGCGAGGAGAAAAGGTTCTACATTAGCAGCAATCTCATTGGCTGGGTTACATATTAATACGCGGATCGGCGGAAGCAGAATTTGGTCCGTCTCTAAGGCAGCGCCATCTCGTAGTGCGGAGACGGACGAGTGCTGCGCCTGCGCTGTTGTGCTTAGCGGGGCGCGCTCTATTGGGAAAGTTGTGTACGCGCTGACTACGTGGAACTATGTACACAACAACTCTGTAATACCGTGTCGGGCCTCATTTTGCCTGACATAGTGCAACAACTGGAAGTTGCATGGAACCCCTGCAGAAATATTCAGCCATGCTGCTTCTACACCCGTCCATAATAGCGAAAGTATTGCCTGTGTGGGAGTTTGTGCACAGACTAACCTCTCGATTATGTTCCATAAATGTTCGATGGGATTCATGTCGGGCAGTCATTCTCTCGCATTGCCTAGAATGATCATCGAACCGATCACGAACAACCGTGGCCTGCTGACATGGCTCATTGTCATCCATAAAAATTCCACCTTTGCTTGGGAACATGAAATCCATTCATGGCCACGTATCGTCTCCAAGTAGCTGATCCGAACCATTAAGTCAATGATCGGTTCAGCTGGACCAGAAGATCAAGTCCTTTCCGGCCAGACACAACCCATCAACCACCAACTTGCAGTGCCTTGTTGACAACTTGTGTCCATTGCTTCGTGAGGTCAGCGCCACGCTCGAACCCTACCATCAACAACTTACCAACTGACATCAGGACTCATCTGACCAGGCCAGGTTTTCCAATCGTCCAGGATACAACTGATACGGTCGCGATCCCAGGCGAGGTGCTGCAGGCGAGCTCGTGCTGTTAGCGAAGGCTGCTGGCATAAGCCGTTAAAGTAAAATTTCGCTGCACTCTCCTAAAGGATACGTTCGTCGTACGTCCCACATTGAGTTCAGCAGGTTACAGCACGCAGCGTTGCTTGTCTCTTAGCATAGATTACATTAGATTAGATTAGATTAGATTAATACTAGTTCCATGGATCATGAATACGATATTTCGTAATGATGTGGAACGAGTCGAATTTTCCAATACATGACATAATTAGGTTAATTTAACAACATACTTAAGTTAATATAACAACTTTATTTTTTTGTGTTTTTGTTTTTCTTTATTTTTTATTTTATTTTATTTTTTTTTTTAATTTTTTTTCTTAATTTATATCTAAAAATTCCTCTATGGAGTAGAAGGAGTTGTCATTCAGAAATTCTTTTAATTTCTTCTTAAATACTTGTTGGTTATCTGTCAGACTTTTGATACTATTTGGTAAGTGACCAAAGACTTTAGTGCCAGTATAATTCACCCCTTTCTGTGCCAAAGTTAGATTTAATCTTGAATAGTGAAGATCGTCCTTTCTCCTAGTATTGTAGTTATGCACACTGCTATTACTTTTGAATTGGGTTTGGTTGTTAATAACAAATTTCATGAGAGAGTATATATACTGAGAAGCTACTGTGAATATCCCTAGATCCTTAAATAAATGTCTGCAGGATGATCTTGGGTGGACTCCAGCTATTATTCTGATTACACGCTTTTGTGCAATAAATACTTTATTCCTCAGTGATGAATTACCCCAAAATATGATGCCATATGAAAGCAATGAGTGAAAATAGGCGTAGTAAGCTAATTTACTAAGATGTTTATCACCAAAATTTGCAATGACCCTTATTGCATAAGTAGCTGAACTCAAACGTTTCAGCAGATCATCAATGTGTTTCTTCCAATTTAATCTCTCATCAATGGACATACCTAAAAATTTGGAATATTCTACCTTAGCTATATGCTTCTGATTAAGGTCTATATTTATTAATGGCGTCATAATATTCACTGTACGGAACTGTATGTACTGTGCCTTATCAAAATTCAGTGAGAGTCCGTTTACAAGGAACCACTTAGTAATTTTCTGAAGGACAGTATTGACAATTTCATCAGTTAATTCTTGTTTCTCAGGTGTGATTACTATACTTGTATCATCAGCGAAGAGAACTAACTTTGCCTCTTCATGAATATAGAATGGCAAGTCATTAATATATAATAAGAACAACAAAGGACCCAAGACTGACCCTTGTGGAACCCCATTCTTGATAGTTCCCCAGTTTGAGGAATGTGCTGATCTTTGTATGTTACGAGAACTACTTATTTCAACTTTCTGCACTCTTCCAGTTAGGTACTCAAACGCCCGGGCTTTCGTTCATTAAGTGCAGGTCGTCGGCCATTGCGTTTTTTGTGGTGAGAGGTTTTGCCTGGAAATTGGTATTCTCGGCACACTCTTGGCACTGTGGATCTCCGATTATTGAATTCCCTAACAATTTCCGAAATGGAATGTCCTATCGGTCTAGCTCCAACCACCATTATGCGTTCAAAGACTTAATTCCAGTCGTGCGGCCATAATCACGTCGGAAACCTATTCACGTCAATCACCTGAATACAAATGACAGCTCTGAAGTGTTGGCAGAAGAGCCAACACCGTGTTGCTAGAGGAGGCCGAAATGCACGCGTTTAATTACACGCAGACTGGCGTGAGGTCTGGAACAGTTAAATGTAATTAATATAGCCAATAAGGTACGCTGTTGCTGGAATACTTAACTTTAATCCATAATCGGTGTACATCGCTCTTGACGGTACATTAATAATAATATCAATATAAACTGGTAATGGCGCCTTGATAGGTCGTAGCAAATGACGTAGCTGAAGGCTAAGCTAACTATCGTCTCGGCGAATGAGAGCGTATTTGTCAGTGTAGCATCGCTAGCAAAGTCGGCTGTACAACTGGCCGAGTGCCAGGACGTCTCTCTAGACCTGCCGTGTGGTGGCGCTCGGTCTGCAATCACTGACAGTGGCGACACGCGGGTCCGACGTATACTAACCGACCGCGGCCGATTTAAAGGCTACCACCTAGCAAGTGTGGTGTCTGGCGGTGACACCACAAGCTCTGCCAATGCGTTGTCCTTTTATACTTTGTGTATGCGATACTGGCGCCGTCTGCATACCGCTATCCCACGACTTTTGTAACCTCAGTGTACATATAACAAATGATAAGGAACGCTATTACCAAAACTATTGAAACACTCTTGCTCGAGTAACTTCAGACTTTTACACGTTGCTCTAATAAACGTACGGGAAAATATAGGCTTAACGCTTTTCAATATAAATAACATGTAAACACATATAATAAATAAATATACATAAAATATAGACAGAAATATATTTGTTACCAAGATCTCGAAAACTTTATGATCAGTTTACTACAATTCGGACAGACAGTGGACAGATATTTTTTAATATATATGGTACATAAATATATGTAAATATACACTGGAGAAGCTGTTAGCAAAAATCCCGAAAACATATATATATACACTCCTGGAAATGGAAAAAAGAACACATTGACACCGGTGTGTCAGACCCACCATACTTGCTCCGGACACTGCGAGAGGGCTGTACAAGCAATGATCACACGCACGGCACAGCGGACACACCAGGAACCGCGGTGTTGGCCGTCGAATGGCGCTAGCTGCGCAGCATTTGTGCAGCGCCGCCGTCAGTGTCAGCCAGTTTGCCGTGGCATACGGAGCTCCATCGCAGTCTTTAACACTGGTAGCATGTCGCGACAGCGTGGACGTGAACCGTATGTGCAGTTGACGGACTTTGAGCGAGGGCGTATAGTGGGCATGCGGGAGGCCGGGTGGACGTACCGCCGAATTGCTCAACACGTGGGACGTGAGGTCTCCACAGTACATCGATGTTGTCGCCAGTGGTCGGCGGAAGGTGCACGTGCCCGTCGACCTGGGACCGGACCGCAGCGATGCACGGATGCTAGCCAAGACCGTAGGATCCTACGCAGTGCCGTAGGGGACCGCACCGCCACTTCCCAGCAAATTAGGGACACTGTTGCTCCTGGGGTATCGGCGAGGACCATTCGCAACCGTCTCCATGAAGCTGGGCTACGGTCCCGCACACCGTTAGGCCGTCTTCCGCTCACGCCCCAACATCGTGCAGCCCGCCTCCAGTGGTGTCGCGACAGGCGTGAATGGAGGGACGAATGGAGACGTGTCGTCTTCAGCGATGAGAGTCGCTTCTGCCTTGGTGCCAATGATGGTCGTATGCGTGTTTGGCGCCGTGCAGGTGAGCGCCACAATCAGGACTGCATACGACCGAGGCACACAGGGCCAACACCCGGCATCATGGTGTGGGGAGCGATCTCCTACACTGGCCGTACACCACTGGTGATCGTCGAGGGGACACTGAATAGTGCACGGTACATCCAAACCGTCATCGAACCCATCGTTCTACCATTCCTAGACCGGCAAGGGAACTTGCTGTTCCAACAGGACAATGCACGTCCGCATGTATCCCGTGCCACCCAACGTGCTCTAGAAGGTGTAAGTCAAGTAACCTGGCCAGCAAGATCTCCGGATCTGTCCCCCATTGAGCATGTTCGGGACTGGATGAAGCGTCGTCTCACGCGGTCTGCACGTCCAGCACGAACGCTGGTCCAACTGAGGCGCCAGGTGGAAATGGCATGGCAAGCCGTTCCACAGGACTACATCCAGCATCTCTACGATCGTCTCCATGGGAGAATAGCAGCCTGCATTGCTTTAAAGGTGGATATACACTGTACTAGTGCCGACATTGTGCATGCTCTGTTTCCTGTGTCTATGTGCCTGTGGTTCTGCCAGTGTGATCATGTGATGTATCTGACCCCAGGAATGTGTCAATAAAGTTTCCCCTTCCTGGGACAGTGAATTCACGGTGTTCTTATTTCAATTTCCAGGAGTGTATATAGAAAGACGATGTTTAACTTGGAATCTGAAAATCTACTTGATTGATTTACTACCAATTCCACACTGTGTTCTAATAAACTCTCGAACAGAGATGGGGTATGTATTTAGACAGTACTCCAATAAAAATTGAGATAGGTGCAACTGTTTACAAAAAATGGTTCTGAGCACTATGGGACTTAACATCTTAGGTCATCAGTTCCCTAGAACTTAGAACTACTTAAACCTAGCTAACCTAAGGACATCACACAAATCCATGCCCGAGGCAGAATTTGAACCTGCGACCGTAGCAGTCCTGCGGTTCCGGACTGCAGCGCCTAGAACCGCACGGCCACCGCGGCCGGCTAACTGTTTACACAGCAACGTTGAAGTTTTCTGTTAAAACCGACTACGAGGGAAAAACGTGGTGTGTTGCGTTGTGATGTGAAAATGTGTGGTTCCGGTTTCTCTTTCACAGTCAGTTTCAACTATTAAAACCGGACGTTTAAACCATTAGGTAAGTTGTTTCTCCCATAGATACTCTTTTTCCTTGTATACAGCTTTAGACAAGTACTGTATATACAGCAATATGATGTTCTGTTTTCTTTCTGGGAGACTGTTTTTACACTTTACCAGGGAGTTGTATTTATGGACTGTTGACTTATTAGAGTACTACAACGGAACATGAATCGTCCGGAAGTTCGGAATCATACCCATTTGCGAATTAAATGGTTCAAATGGCTCTGAGCACTATGGGACTTAGCATCTGAGGTCATCAGTCCCCTAGAACGTAGAACTACTTAAACCTAACTAACCTAAGGACATCACACACATCCATGCCCGAGGCAGGATTTGAACCTGCGACCGTTGCGGTCACGCGGTTCCGGACTGAAGCGCCTAGAACCATTTGCGGATTAAAACTGTCCAAAGTACTGTGATAGAAGCTACTATCCTCGCAGGTCTAGGAGCTGGAGAAGTCTCTCTCATACCAACCGATATACGTATTCATTTTCAGAAAGTTCAGTTCTCAGTCAAGGTTTCGTTTTTAACGCCAATAAACAAGGCTCAAGGTCAGGCAGAGGAGGATCAGAGGAGATGAACAGGGAGAAACAGTGGAGGAAATGGAGACAGAGAGAGCAGGGAGGAGGAGATGAACAGGAAGAGGAGGAGATGGAGAAGGAGATTGAGAGAGAAAGGGGAAAGGAGGCGATGGATAGGGAGAAGGGGCCGAGAGGGGGAGGAAGAGAGATACAGAGAAGGGGAGGGGAAATTAGGACGTACACCGAATTCCCTTACATGGTTTTTATTTTGGTCGTCAGTCTTCTGACTGGTTTGATGCGGCCCGCCACAAATTCCTTTCCTGTGCTAACCTCTTCATCTCTGAGTAGCATTTGCAACCTACGTGCCGGCCGAAGCGGCCGAGTGGTTCTAGGCGCATTAGTCTGGAACCGCGCGGCCACTACGGTCACAGGTTCGAATCCTACCTCGAGCATGGATGTGTGTGATGTCCTTGGGTTAGTTAAGTTTAAGTAGTTATAGGGGACTGATGACCTCAGATGTTAAGTCCCATAGTGCTCAGAGCCATTTGAGCCACTTTTTGCAACCTACGTCCTCAATTATTTGCTGTAAGTATTGCAGTATCTGTCTTCCTCTACAGTTTTTGGTCTCTAGCTCCCTCTAGTACCATGGAAATCAGTCCCTCATGCATTAACAGATGTTCCATCGTCGTCTGCCTTCTCCTAATCTGCGTTTTCCGCATACTCCTTTCTTCTCCGATTCTGCGTAAAACTTCCTCATTCCTTAACTTATCAGTCCACCTAATTTTCAACATCTACATCTACATTTATACTCCACAAGCCACCCAACGTTGTGTGGCGGAGGGCACTTAACGTGCCACTGTCATTACCTCCCTTTCCTGTTCCAGTCGCGTATGGTTCGTGGGAAGAACGACTACCGGAAAGTCTCCGTGCGCTCTCGAATCTCTCTAATTTTACATTCGTGATCTCCTCGGGTGGTGTAAGTAGGGGGAAGCAATATATTCGATACCTCATCCAGAAACGCACCCTCTCGAAACCTGGACAGCAAGCTACACCGCGATGCAGATCGCCTCTCTTGCAGAGTCTGCCACTTGAATATGCTAAACATCTCCGTAAAGCTATCACGCTTACCACATAACCCTGTGACGAAACGCGCCGCTCTTCTTTGGATCTTCTCTATCTCCTCTGTCAAACCGACGTGGTACGGGTCCCACACTGACGAGCAATACTCAAGTATAGGTCGAACGAGAGTTTTGCAAGCCACCTCCTTTGTTGATGGTCTACATTTTCTAAGGACTCTCCCAATGAATCTCAACCTCGCATCCGCCTTAGCAACAATTAATTTTATATGATCATTCCACTTCAAATCGTTCCGCACGCATACTCCCAGATATTTTACGGAAGTAACTGCTACCAGTGTTTGTTCCGCTATCATATAATCATACAATAAAGAATCCTTCTTTCTATGTATTCGCAATACATTACATTTGTCTGTGTTAAGGGTCAGTTGCCACAACCTGCACCAAGTGCCTATCCGCTGCAGATCTTCCTGCATTTCGCTGCAATTTTCTAATGCTGCAACTTCTCTGTATACTACAGCATCATCCGCGAAAAGCCGCATGGAACTCCCGACACTATCTACTAGGTCATTTATATATATTGTGCTTCAGTTATCTTATATTCCGATTTTCCCACAGTCGATGTTTCACTATCATACAATGCTGTACTCCAGACGTACATTCTCGGAAATTTCTTGCTCAAATTAAGGCCGATATTTGATATTAGTAGACTTCTCTAGGCCACGAATGCCGTTTTTGCCATAGCTAGTCTCCTTTTAATGTCCTCCTTGCTCTGCCCATCATTGGTTATTTCGTTGCCTAGGTGGCAGAATTCCTTAACTTCATCTACTTCGTAACCATCAATCCTGATGTTAAGTTTCTCGCTGTTTTCATTTCTGCTATTTCTCATTACCTTCGTCTTCCCTCGATTTACTCTCAGTCCATACTGTGTACTCACTAGACTGTTCATTTCGTTTGGCAGATCATGTAATTCTTCTTCACTTTCACTCAGGATAGCAATGTCATCTGTGAATCGTATCATTGATACCTTTTCACTTTGAATTTTAATTCCACTCCTGAACTTTTCTTTTATTACCAACATTGCTTCCTCGCTGTAGAGATTGAACAGTAGCGGCGAAAGGCTAAATCCTTGTCTTACACGCTTTTTAATACGAGCACTTCGTTCTTGGTCGTCCAGTCTTATTATTCCCTCTTGGCTGTTACATATTATATATGACGCGTCTCTCCCTATAGGTTACTCCTACTTTTCACAGAATTTCGAACATCTTGCACCATTTTACATTGTCAAACGCTTTTTCCAGGTCGACATATCCTATGAACGTGTCTTGGTTTTTCTTTATTCTTATTAATCGCAACGTCAAAATGGCCTCTCTCGTGCCTTTACTTTTCCTAAAGCCAAACTGATCGTCATCTAGCGCATCTCAGTTTTCTTTTTCATTCTTCCACATATTATTCTTGTAAGCAATTTATCAGCTCTTGCCGCCTTCGAAATTGTAGGGATGATGCTTGTCAGATGGTATGTCGCCAGACTGATACATTCTACACACAAACGTGAATAGTCGTTTTGTTGCCACTTCCCCCAATGAATTTAGAAATTCTTATGGTATGTTATGTATCCCTTCTGCCTTATTTGACCTTAAGTCCTCCACTACTCTTTTAAATTATGATTCTAATACTGGATCCCCTATCTCTTCTAAATCGACTCCTGTTTCTTCTTCTATCACATCAGACAAATATTCCCCCTCATAGAGGCGTTCAATGTATTCTTTCCACCGATCCGACCACTCCTCTGCATTTAGCAGTGGAATTCCCGTTGTACTCTTAATGTTACCACCCTTGATTTTAATGTCACCGAAGGTTGTTTTGACTTTCCTGTATGCTTATGTCCACTCATCATGGTTTCCCCCTTCCCCTAAAAAGAAAAAAAAATCCCTCCATCGCTATTCCTTCACTACTCTTACACAGTACATAAATACACAGAAACACTATTGAATAGAATTACACGCATCCAATAATCTAATTTAAAAAAAAGTTGTAAGTTAAAGTAGTGGAAAGGTTGCTTTGGCAGCACTAGAAAACATAAGGAACAACACTTACTTGAAGTACAAAAACAAACAGAATACAGTACTGTGCATAAAAGTGTGTTGTGAAAAGTATAAGAAATGCGTAGCGCTGCAAAACATCTAAAAATTAGACGAAAATTATCAGCGTCTAACACAGAAAAACAACGATGCGCTAGCAGACGACATTTCCCGATGTAAGCGAGAAATCAGCCGAAAAACCTAGATTCGGAACAGCGGAAATTAAAATGTCCTGTGGTGTTTCTCCTGCATCCAGTCGGCCGGTTTGACATCCTACCACTATTACAAAAAAAACTCAGAAGTGATACTGGGTGTTGTTATTTGTAAGTGGGAAAAATTTCACTCTTTATTCCCTATTAGCTAATTACTTTTCCTTTTGTGAGACATGAAATTAAATATAGAAAAGATTCAACCAGTAACGACAAGAGACAAGCAAGACAGTACGCATTTCCTCGATCCTAAGACCACATCACTTCTTTCTCTCTAATCTTGCTACAGCTCTACACGGCGTACTTTCCTGATCTGGGAAAGAATCTATTAACTCATCAAAGTTCTTTAAACGCTTTGCTACATGAAAAATTGAAATGTTGTTGTCTAATGCTGGAAAACTGTTAATTCGAATTGTACATAAGACTAAGGCGGTTTCTATATTTGATTACGTCTATTTTGTCACTGCCTGGAAGATAAAATGAAATAAGCCTTTCTAATATTGCAGCAATTGTAACATATGCCAAATAAGCGAGACTGCGTCGCACAAATGGTCATTTTTATATAGCTTATTTACATAAATAACACGACAGAATATAATTCACGAAGTACCAATATCAGATATCTATTAGGCCTGCACAAAGCAAAAAGCTTTGTGTTAGGAAATGGTATGTCATTTAATTCATACGCTCCAATTTCTCAAGCATGAGATCGAAAAGTAGTAGTACGAAATATTTTCATAAATTTCTTCCATGTTATGTTCCCTTTCCTTCTCCTTTTTCGTTCTAACAAACGATGTCAAAATTTATTCTCCAGTTAACTTCACTAACCCTGACAGAATCACCAGTTTAGTTGCCCTGCGTTTATTCTCCATTTAGGCGTTATTACGGGTTCATACAACACATTTTCCGCGCTATTTCGAGAACAGAACTTGAACGGCTGCTAACCAGGGACTGCACAACTGGCCCTTAGTAGTGTAGCGATCTGACAAAAATTTTCTGTCAAAATTTCATTTTTTTTTTTGGATACACCGGGAAGATAATATGTAATCTTTCTTACCTCTCATTCCCACTCTAGCAGTCTGAATGTATGAATTTCACTAATAATTACAACGACGCCGATCATTCGCGCACTCAATCAACCACATAAACAAACCCAGTTCGGGTTTATTCGGCTCAGCTCGTATAGCCCCGTTCCCTTTTGTCTGCATGAAAGATTTGTATTTCTGGATGCGACGGGGATTCCCGTGGCAGAGACATCGTGTACACTACGTACACATTCAAAAATCATCTTACCATCGTCAGAAATCGACTTAGAGTGCGTTCAAAAATGTTCAGAAACCAACAGAGATGCGTTTAAAAATAATATGGACAACTGATAGACCAACGTGCGCTGGATGCCAGGCGCTATTGTGAAACAAGGTTTTTTTTTATTCAAGAATATGAATTCGGCGGGCCCTGAAATTGCCGCACGTGGCAGATACTTATCCATCCCCCCCCCCACCCCCTCCCCCAAAAATCCAGACTTCCCTGTAAGTAGATATGGCAAGACCAAGCGATTAATGCTTATTTTCCTCGGATAGATGGTCAGGTGCTGAAGTGTGGATGCATGGGCACAAAATTGTTAGGCTATACTGACAGCCGTAGTCCACTTACTAGTGAAGTTACGACCTCGCAGAAAACATCGGGTGGTAAATTATGTGACGTGTTTGTAGGAAGACTGTTTGTTGTTATTGTTGTGGTCTTCAGTCCTGAAACTGGTTTGATGCAGCACTCCATGCTACTCTATCCTGTGCAAGCTTCTTCATCTCCCAGTACCTACTGCATCCTACATCCTTCTGAATCTGCTTAGTGTATTCATCTCTTGGTCTACGATTTTTACCCTCAACGCTGCCCTCCAATACTAAATTGGTGATCCCTTGATGCCTCAGAACATGTCCTACCAACCGATCCCTTCTTCTTGTGGAGTTGTGCCACAAGCTCCTCTTCTCCCCAGTTCTATTCAATACCTCCTCATTAGTTATGTTATCTACCCATTTAATCTTCAGCATTCTTCTGTAGCACCACATTTCGAAAGCTTCTATTCTCTTCTTGTCCAAACTATTTATCGTCCATGTTTCACTCCCATACATAGCTACACTCCATACAAATACTTTCAGAAACGACTTCCTGACACTTAAATCTATACTCGATGTTAACAAATTTCTTCAGAAACGCTTTCCTTGCCATTGCCACTCTACATTTTCATCTTCTCTACTTCGACCATCATCAGATATTTTGCTCCCTAAACAGCAAAACTCCTTCACTACTTCAAGTGTCTCATTTCCTAACCTAATTCCCTCAGCATCACCCGACTTAATTCGGCTTCATTCCATTATCCTCGCTTTGCTTTTGTTGAAGTTCATCTTATATCCTCCTTTCAAGACACTGTACATTCCGTTCAGCTGCTCTCCCAAGTCCTTGGCTGTCTCTGACAGAATTACAATGTCATCGGCGAACGTCAAAGTTTTTATTTCTTGCCCATGGATTTTAATACCTACTCCGAATTTTTCTTTTGTTTCCTTTACTGCTTGCTGAATATACAGATTGAATAGCATCGGGGAGAGGCTACAACCCTGTCTCACTCCCTTCCCAACCACTGCTTCCCTTTCATGCCCCTCGACTCTTATAACTGCCAGCTGGTTTCTGTACAAATTGTAAATAGCCTTTCGCTCCCTGTATTTTACCCCTGCCATCTTTAGAATTTGAAAGTGAGTATTCCAGTCAACATTGTCAAAAGCTTTCTCTAAGCCTACAAATGCTAGAAACGTAGGTTTGCCTTTCCTTAATCTTTCTTCTAAGGTAAGTCGTAAGGTCAGTATTGCCTCACGTGTTCCAACATTTCTACGGAATCCAAACTGATTTTCCCCGAGGTCGGCTTCTACCAATTTTTCCATTCGTCTGTAAAGAATTCGCGTTAGTATTTTGCAGCTGTTACTTATTAAACTGATAGTTCGGTAATTTTCACATCTGTCAACACCTGCTTTCTTTGGGATTGGAATTATTATATTATTCTTGACGTCTGAGGGTATTTCGCCTGTCTCATACATCTTGCTCACCAGATGGTACAGTTTTGTCAGGACTGGCTCTCCCAAGGCCGTCAGTAGTTCTAATGGAACTACCATCTGTTTAACACAGAAAAAAAGTAAGTCTCGGAAGTGGGTACAAGGTACCAGTGGTCACAATATCTGTATCTATACCAGTAATGCCCTGTACATGCTTGTTGGGTGTATCGACCGTATAGAACGTTTTATTTGTGTCATATGTAGCGGCATTTAGTTATTTAAACTTGGAAATGTTACTGTCGCAAATGTCGCCAGCTAGTTTGGTGTCGTGTTCCCACCTTTCAGGCACCTGTTTGGCGGTATCGCAGCAGGATCCCGAAGGAAGTGCGCCGCAGCAGACATCTGTGCCGGCCTCGGCTACAGTTTAAACTCCCGAAATTAATTTCAATAATTAGTAAAAGCACTCTGAGGTAGGGAGGGTGGGCGGACCGGGCGAGGCCAGGGATTAGCGGCAGTCACTGTGTTCATAATTTAAGTTTGCAAACTGGCCGCCAGAACTCGTCTGTGTAAGGTATGGCGGCGGATAGCGTGGTAGGCGGGATGAGGGTGTGCCCTCGCCGTCTTTTATTTCGGTTTTTAATTTGAGGGCGCCGCTTCGCGTAACTCATTACGGGGTAATTTTACTGCGGGCTTTGCACAGAACTTTCTTCATCTCTCGGCCGCCCCCTACACTCCTCTCCCCCCCTCCCCCACTGCTACTCATCCACCCCCACCATGACACCCCCCTCCATTTCATCCTTTCCCCTCCTTCCTGTATCACACCGCCAGCGAGCTGTGTCACGCCTATTCGCTTCGATGTTCCGCCTGTCGTTTCTTCACCGTTGTCACAACCTACATTTAGCCCACGACGTAGCTCCTGGCCCACTGCCTGAATCTGGTCATCCGAGCGAGGTGGCGCAGTGGTTAGCACCCTGGACTCGCATTCGGAAGGACGACGGTTCAATCCCGCGTCCGGCCATCCTGATTTAGGTTTTCCGTGATTTCCCTATATCACTTCAGGCAAATGCCGGGATGGTTCCTTTGAAAGGGCACGGCCGATTTCCTTCCCCATCCTTCCCTAACCCGAGCTTGTGCTCCGCCTGTAATGACCTCGTTGTCGATGGGACGTTAAACACTAATCTCCTCCAATCTGGTCAGACTTTTGTCGACTTAGTAATGATGTACACGCTCAGTATGTGTGTAGCTTTCATAACACAGTTGTATTCAAGATCGGAGGAAACTCAGCATACGTCGTAAATGTTTAATTTATTGTAAACATTCCGTGCTACATGAATACAAGAACATAATCAGCATCAGGAATTAACAAATGGAAATTAAAAGCGGAGCACAAATACATCAGCTTGTAAACTGTATATTCAAATAACAAATATACCCAAGTCAATATGACTCATCAAACGTATCACTTGACGTTACTGATCACAAACATCCGTTCAATTGAGTTTGATACTTACATTTCTATGCAGCTGAGCTTTATACAGGGTGTTACAAAAAGGTACGGACAAACTTTCAGGAAACATTCCTCACACACTAATAAAGAAAAGATGTTACGTGAAAATGTGTCCGGTAACGCTTAATTTCCATGTTAGAGGTCATTTTAGTTTCTTCCACCTACGCTCAATGGAGCACGTTATCATGATTTCATACGGGATACTCTACCTGTGCTGCTAGAACATGTGCCTTTACAAGTACGACACAACATGTGGTTCATGCACGATGGAGCTCCTGCACATTTCAGTCCAAGTGTTCCTACGCTTCTCAACAAAAGATTCGGTGACCGATGGATTGGTAGAGGCGGACCAATTCCATGGTCTCCACGCTCTCCTGACCTCAGCCCTCTTGACTTTCATTTATGGGGGCATTTGAAAGTTCTTGTCTACGCAACCCCGGTACCAAATGTAGAGGCTCTTCGTGCTCGTATTGTGGACGGCTGTGATACAATACGCCATTCTCCAGGGGTGCATCAGCGCATCAGGGATTCCATGCGACGGAGGGTGGATGCATGTATCCTCGCTAACGGAGGACATTTTGAACATTTCCTGTAACAAAGTGTTTGAAGTCACGCTGGTGCGTTCTGTTGCTGTGTGTTTCCATTCCATGATTAATGTGATTTGAAGAGAAGTAATAAAATGAGCTCTAACATGGAAAGTAAGCGCTTCCGGACACATGTCCTCGTAACACATTTTCTTTCTTTGTGGGTGAGGAATGTTTCCTGAAAGTTTGGCCGTACCTTTTTGTAACACCCTGTATATGACGTCAGCAGGTACTAGCACCGTATTTATTACTGGCATTTTTGTTGTTCATTCTTTTAAAAAATTTAAAAATTATAAAATTGTAATAGTCTTATATGAAATAACAATCACATCGTTAAATAATAAACACATTCAGTATAAACGTTAAAAGTAGGAGGAAGATACCATTTACGCATTAAACCATATGTGTTGTTGTTGCGGTCTTCAGTCCAGAGACTGGTTTGATGCAGCTCTCCAAATGGTTCAAATGGCTCTAAGCACTGAGGGACTTAACAGCTGAAGTCATCAGTCCCCTAGAACTTAGAACAACTTACACCTAACTAACCTAAGGACATCTCACACATCCATGCCAGAGGCAGGATTCGAACCTGCGACCGTAGCAGCAGCGCGGTTACGGACTGAAGCGCCTAGAACCGCTCGGTCACAGAGGCTGGCTACAGCTCTCCATGCTACTCTATCCTGTGCAAGCCTCTTCATCCCCGAATGACTAAAGCAACCTACATCCTTCTGAGTCTGCTTAGCGTATTCGTCTCTTGGTCTTCAACATTCTAATGCAGCATCACATTTCGAAAACTTCTATTCTTTACTTGTGTACACTGTTTTTCGTCCATGTTTCATTTCCATACATGGCTAGACTCCATACAAATGGTTTCATAAAAGATTTCCTGACACTTAAATCTATACTCTTTGTTAACAAATTTCTCTTCTTGCCGTTGCCAGTCTACATTTTACATCCTCTCTACTGCGACCATGATCAGTTATTTTGCTCCCCAAATAACTAAAGCCATTCACTACTTTGAATGTCTCATTTCCCAATCTAATACCGAGCGAGGTGGCGTAGTGGTTAGACACTGGACTCGCATTCGAGAGGATGACGGTTCAATCCCGCGTCCGGCCATCCTGATTTAGGTTTTCCGTGATTTCCCTAAATCACTCCAGGCCAATGCCGGGATGGTTCCTCTGAAAGGGCACGGCCGACTTCCTTCCCCATCCTTCCCTAATCCCATGAGACCGATGACCACGCTGTCTGGTCTCCTTCCCCAAACCAACCAGCCAACCCAATCTAATACCCTCAGCATCACCTGATTTAAATCGTCTACATTCCATTATCCTTGTTTTGCTTTGTTGATGTTCATCTTATATCCTCCTTTCAAGACACTGTCCATTCCGTACGGCTGCTCTTCCCGGCATTTATGTATAGACTAGTTTTATAGACGGCGGCAATTGAGCTACTACTAACATTTGTTTTTGCTATCAAATTAAAATCAATAGTAATATTGAAATATATTACACATTATGCATACATATCGCACGCTGAGTGCATAATTATCTCTTCCGACATGGTTTGCATTATAAAAAGTAACTTAGGTGGTTGTCACGTTTGAGCCAGTGTTAGGATCACAGGGAAAGTGTAACATTTAAGAAGACTTCTAAAAACTTAACACCGTCTATTATAGAAACATAAGCAGCTTGTTACACTGTAGGAAATACCTCAACCAGCCACAAGTCTTCTTGAATTGATTTTGTTATACTATTACTAGTTTCTCGGCCTCGTCATGTGGTAGCGTTGATTTCCTGCAAGTCATACATTTGTGTCGTCCTGAAAAGCCATCTTAAACGTGTCTGCAGCTCGTGGCCTAGTGGCTAGCTTTGCTATCTCTGGGTCCCGGGTTCGATTCCTGGCTGGGTTGGGGATCTTCTCTGCGAGGGACCGGTTGTTTGTGTTGTCAACATTTCATCATCATCATCATTCGTGACAGTTGCTAAATTGGACTGCGCGCTGATGGCCGTGCAGTTGGTTGTCTCTTACAATCCATGCTGTTTACAAATGCATCCACCTTGTTTTTAGTTCAGTTCATGGAGCAGTATGGATTCTAAAAGAAAACCAAACGTCAGCCTTATAATATGAAGAAGAGGGCTTTTCAGGATGACACAAATGTAAAATTTGCAAGAAGTCAGCAGCTACCATCTGACGATGAACTCAGCCCTGAAACTAGTAATGAAATAACAAATCATTTCAAGAGGAAACTTGTGGCTGGTTGCAGTAATTCCTACAGTGTAATTTACAAAAATAGCTATGGTATTCTCCAGCCAAAATGGACAAAATAATATGTAGCTTGCTTTGGTGATAATAATAGTAGAGATTCACGCGCTGTCAGTGGTTAATGGAGAAAAGACTTGGCTCATGAGCTGTGCTTACTTAGGCAGTCGTCGCATAATACTACGCAAAAGTTACACTTCCAAAGTCCTGTGTTACTCCTTTTCTCCGACCATCAATGGGTGCACCAACACCTACCGCCCATCTCTCGCTTCTAGTTTTCAGCACCTCGACAACATCCCCCAGACAGAATTCAATACTCTAATAACAACATAAGACATTCAGCAGGTACTTCGCCATAAACGCAACACAGATCCTTGCCACGACTGCCTCACCTACAGACACCTGAAAGAATGGCCTCTCTCCATCCTGGCAATCCTAGCCACCCTTTACAGTATAATCCTACACACGGGTTTCTATACTGAGCCGTGGAAAGCCTCTCGAGTACTCTTCCTGAAACCTAATAACTACCACTGACACCTCCTCCTACCGTCCCATAACATTCACCTCAGTGCTTTGCAAGATCTTTGGGTCCGTCCTATTCCGTCGTATCCGGAAACACGTACAACAACACGTACCCACTCCTGTCCACTAGCGTGGCTTCCATCCAGATTTTTCCTCAGATGAGCAAGTCCTATACCTTACACATTTCCCATCCCACGTAACCCACAATCCGTCATTTTTGTCTCCCTTGACGTTGAGAAAGCGTAAGACTGTGAATGCCATTTCGACCTCTTCTTTAAGCTCGAGACCTACGCACTGATCGCATCCTTTCTCTGTAATCGCTCCTCTTATGTCTCCATCAACAACACCAGCTCCTGTATCTTCCCTCCCTCTGCAGGTGTGCCAAAGGCCCCTCCTCCGTCTCCTCCAGTATGCAGATTACGCTGCCTTGCTGGACCTCTACCCAACAATCCACCCACCTCCATCTCAAGCAGTTCACCTCCTGGTGCAATCAGTGGCTCCTCAAAATCAACCATCCCAAAAACTGGGCTATAACTTTAGGCCGAACCACCCACCGGCATGAATTTTACGTTACCATTTACGATTGTCCTATCCAGCTAACTAATACACTAAAATGCCACGGACTAATGCTTGATAGCTAACTAACATTGGAAACCCCATCGACTGGCCATTCAACAGAAATCCCACAACAGAGTAAAATTCCTAAAACTACTAACCCGCTGAAAACGAGAATTGCAGCCTTTCAGGATACCCCACATCTATTTGCTAGTCATCTCTTGATTCGATCATAAATATATCTCTGAGTGATGCTAAATGTTACTGTCTTTATATAAAGAAAAGTCGGAGGGTAATCCCAAAAGTAAGGTCTCCTACTTTTTTATAAGTACATAGACCTGTTTATTTCTACAGTGGTTTACAGCCTGAACATTTAGCTATTTTTCGACATAGTCACCATTTCTGTCGATGCAGTTTTGTAGACGCTGTGGCAGTTTTTGTATGCCCATGTCATACCAACTCGCCGCCATGTTGTTCAGAAAGTTATGAACCTCTTCTTTCACCTCGCCGTCGAAGCTGAATCGCTTTCCGGCCAAATGTTCTTTTAACCTAGGGAACAGGTGAAGGACTGTAAGGTGGGTGGGTGGGTGATTATATTCCACTGAAACTGTTGCGGGTGAGCAACGGGTTGCCGAGAGATGTGTGGCCGAGCGTTGTCATGGAGAATGTGTACGCCCTTGCTGAACATTCCTCTTCTCCGGTTCTGAATTGCCCGTTTGAGTTTTTTCAGTGTCTCACAGTACCTGTTAGCGTTAATTGTGGTCCCAGTGGGCACAAAGTCGACCAGAAATACCCCTTTCTGATCCCAAAAGACGGTTTTCATGACTTTACCGGCAGACTGTGTTTGTTTGTATTTCCGCGGCTTTGGCGAGAAGGATGTTCGCAACTGGCGTGATTGTTGCTTGGTCTCAGGTATGCCCAGGTTTTGTCACCTGTGACAATTGAGTCCAGAAAGTTGTCCTGTTCGGCTGCAAGTCGGTGAAGAAATACGCGGGAAGCATCATCTCGTTGCCGCATGTGGTCCTCAGTCAGCATGCGTGGCACACATCTTGCGCACACCTTCCGGTAGTTCGATGTTTCCGTTAAAATTCTGTGAATGGTGCTTTGGGAAACCTCAGAAACGAAAGTGCAGAGATCATCCAGGGGATGATCCGCCGATCTTCACGCATGCTTCGCTCAACCTTCAACACTGTCTCCTCAGAAACTGACGGTCTCCAGTTCGTTTGTTCGTCGTGAATTTCGGTCCGACCAGCTGCAAACTCTCTACACCACATTTTTGACATCCATGCACGACTCGCCATACACTTCCGTCAACTGGCGATGGATTTCAACCGACGCAGTGCCCATTGCGTTCAAAAGCCGAATAACTGCGCGCAATTCGCACTTGGCGGTAACATCAACGGGAGCTCAATTCTCAACGGCTGGCAAGCCAACTCAGCGCCTCAGCGCGACGTGCGCATATTTACAGACAGCGCGAGAAGCACTCTTCATAACAGTGCGACCAACTGCCACACAAACAGAGTTCTGTACTTAGAAAAAAATAGGAGACCTTACTTTTGGGGTTACCCTCGTATTATCTTCACAATAACCTTCAAATCGTGAACTACCGCCTAATTTATCATTTATGAAATTAGTGAATTTAGTCATGACACTTTTGTTGCCTGTGTCTGCAGTCACTTTCAGAAATCAAATCAATAACCAAATTAACTAATAATATTGAACCTTGCATTGCTGGTGTACCCATGTATTACCACGCAAAAAGCTAATAACGGTGAATAGTTGAGGGAGTATGAATGAGAACAGTGCCGTATTTAAAATTAAAAAGTTTTTAATCATGCTTTTATAACTGAATTGGAGCCAATAAATGTTACGTGGAAAAATGAGAAACACAAATCAGAAAACGGATGGTGCTTGGTTGGCAAAACATTCTTTGGGATGGAAACTATACAAATTCTCCCCGGACTTAATCCCTTTTACAAAGCATTCTGACTTTGTTTACGTGAATCCACTGTGAGATCCAGTTCTGTTGAAATGGAATCAACTGTTAACAAGTACATCACAAACTACGGCTCACCAGAGAACAGCGGGCTGTGAACGTCGTTTAACAACCCTACGCTGGTAAAGCTTTACCCCTCCACCTTGACTCAGGCGGCAGCAGCAAACGGCACGCTGTGAGCGAGGAGCGCTGCGGCAGCTGTCGCGTTCTGGCGCGTCCACGAAGATATGTACACTACTCTGACTGTAGTTCTGATTATTAGAACGTGAGAAACTTCCCTATCAGCGCCCTGAAATCCCGGAAGATTTCAGTGTGAGGTGCATCTTGCAACGGTACTTTCGCGTTTTCGTCAGTACGGTACCAGAACGTTTAAGTTCTACCACTGAAAAAACGGAATGTCAGAACTGTGTAGTCAGTAGCGACAGGAGCACCACCACAAAATTACGCAGCACTCCAAACCATCGACTCTCGGAGAGCGATTTTAACCGTGTTCAACCTAATGCAAAAGTATCGAACTATTTTTCTCCGAATCATACAGTTTGTGGGAAAAGCAGTGAGAATAATTACTTTTGGAAACCTTTTATCAGACAAAGCCTGTTATAACAATAAACTGTTTCGCTTAATAAAACGGCCGCCAGCCCAAATCGGGCACAGTGTCTACACAAAAAGATGAAGTCAATTTTCGACACTGAATAAATAACTACTTTCACTTACTACGTAATTTAAACACAACCACTTAATTTCCATTTACTACGGTCACTTGGCAGTAAGTACTATAAATTCCACTTTCTGTTACTTATGGAATTTATCACTATACTTCAGTAATTATTTAAAGAAGACACACATATGATTCAACAAGGATACAAAAAAATATTAAACTTATCGCTTATGACCAAAACTATTATTTAACACGATTAAATTTTATTTCTTTAGGAGTGTTATTTGTTAATGTTTTACTAACACCAATATTTTTCTGGCTTTCTTTGACATGGAGAAGCAACACGAACAATTACTGTTAAGATTCTTGCAGTTAAACAATTATGCTACTTTACTTTCAGAAATGCTATTGAAAACTTATCCTCATGGTCACGCAAAGCGGTGGCCCTTAAACTGATACGTGCAAACTTTAGTATTTAATCATGATTTTCAGAATTTACTCCCAAAACAGTACAATTGCAAGTGATTTACTATTATTCAAGCTTCAATAACCATCAGGATACTCGGAATAAATTCTTTTAGGTAAGGACCCTACTGAGGTAAATGAAATAGGAAATTACGGTTAAACACAAAGGTACGTTTAACACTTATGTTCCACTGATTGAAGATGGATGGTTCATACTGTGATACACTTCTAAATAAAGTACTTTGCCTGTTACTGATGCCCAAGGTGGCGTGAGGTGGTGCTGCGTAGTAACATTGTTCAGGTACGGCTCTTGAAGTACATAGCTCTGTCTTCCTCTTGGTGGCGACGATAAAATTGCTAATTTCTGAGCTGATTTGCTGCCGTACTGCGCCAATCATGTAGAACACGTCCGGGCCAAAGACCAGTCTTGCAGATAAATTCGGGGCCTCTAGTGCTTGACCAACGTAATGCGTGTTTACCACTTGCAGGGCAGCTACCGACTATCTGAGCCACTTGCGCGCCAATTCTCACTCGCGCGCCCCACCTCCTTTTCCATTCCACCACAGAACGGAGTTCCGTTCTACCTATTGTAGGGAAGCAGCATACTCACGACTTATAAAATTCACATCAGTCTTTCCATTGTGTGCCAGCCAAGTCCGCTGTAACTAGCTCTGACGTCATAAATATTTCGCAATACTTTGAAATGAAGTAAATAACCTGAAACGTTTCTAGCACGTCAGGAGTAATACAAAATCAATATGTGTTGGATATCAGTTCAATAACATTAATCATTTTCGAAATTTGGATGTTTTTCTGTAAAAATCATTGGCACAACAGAAAAGAGTCAGAAACTTAAAAATTTATATTTAGATTCCTTTTGCATAATAATTTAGTAGAAACAGTATTCTGGATCTCACAAATTAAAATTTTAGTTGAAATTCATGATTTTCTGGTTATTGTCTTAGAAATTAAGGAAGCAAGATAGATTAAGTAGGCGAATAAATAAAGCTAGGATGTTTAAATTTAAGTAGAAGGGAGATCCACTACAATCATAAAAATGCAAGAAGTTTCAACAGAATAACTATAAAACTATAGCTATAGCGTATATCCAAAGAGCAAGTTCAGAGCTCGTCTAATGCGTGTAGTGTAATTAAATTAATTCTCTCGCCCAAAATATTTGACTTAGCCACGTCAGACTTTCATTATGATTACTTACTTTTGTGCTGATTTCACAATTAGATTGAAAGTTTTATCGGCCATCAGCAAAGGAAGCAACGATTTATTCGATAACTTAAAGTGGTGCTTTACTAGCCCAGCAGCTAGTCGGGAGAGCAGATTTGATCAGGCGTTCCCTTAGCCGTCCGCACCGCGGCTTTATATGTAAGAACGCTGCGCGAGAAAAGAAGGCCCCAGTTCTCTCCAGACGCTGATTAGCGCACCACCTGTGCCGGGAGTCGCGTTGCGTAGCGTCGGTATTATTGCTACACTGCTGGCCACCGTAAATGCAACACCAAGAAAGACAAGAGGTAGCACAGCAAAATTTGTTTTGTAGATAACATGTTGACCAAGTATCAAATGATTATGTTTACAGACGTCTGTGACATGTGGTTCCTGCCAAAATCAGTAGCCAGAGTAGCCGCCATTGTTGGAGATCACCGCTGCCACACGTCTCGGCATTGAGTCAAAGAGACGTTGGATGTGTTCCTGGAGTACAGCAGCTCAAGCAGCTTCCACACGTTGCCAAAGATCATCTGGTGTGGCAGCTGGGGATGTAATCTGGGTCACTCGTTGAGCAACCATGGACCACATGTTTTCTATCGGTGAAAGATCCGGAGAGCGAGCCGGCCAGGGAAGCAATTCAATCTGGTTATTGACGAAGAATCTTTGGACAATGCGTGCCACGTGTGGTCGCGCATTATCCCTTTGAAATATGGCTGTGGCCTAGCCCTGAAGGTACGGAAGGACAACTGGCTCCAGCACCTCGGATATGTAGCGCCGGCTATTTAAAGTACTGGCAATGCGTACTAGAGGCGTGCGAGAGTAATATCCAATACCGCCCCATACCATAATACCCGGTGCAAGACCAGTGTGGCGGTGCATAATGCAGCTGTCCAGCATCCTCTCTCCACGGTGTCTCCACACTCGATCCGACCATCGTGGTGCTGCAGACAGAAGCGTGCCTCGTCGGTAAAGACAACGTCATTCCATTCTGCCGTCCACATCCGTCTGTCATCACACCAATGGCGACGGAGACGTCTGTGGTTCTGCGTCAATGGTAGACGAAGCAATGGACGTCTTGCGGACAGACCACTCTGCTGTAAACGGCGTCGAATGGTACGCGCAGACACTGGATGATGCGTTACAGACGCAATGTGTTGTGCTATGGTTCGGGATGTCACTGAGCGATCCGTCACTGCCATGCGCACAATTTGCCTATCAGCACGTGCAGTGGTGCACCGAGGTGAATGCGATCGACCACGTCGGTTCGTCGTACCCTCCTGCATCCAACGGTCACATATCCGCATTACAGTTGTTTGGTTTCGTCCAACACGACTAGCGATTTCTCTGTATGATAATCCACAATCTCGGTAAGCCACTATCCTTCCTCTGTCGAACTCGGATACTTGATCAAAAGATGTTCGCTGTTGTCTACGAGGCATTACTGATCGTCTTGTGAAACAACCACAAGGTAAACACACGTGCCGAACGTACACTCGTCGAAATCGCCAAGCCTTAAATGGCGCTATGAGGTGGCGCCACAGGCGCGCGTGATGTGCGTCTGCGCTGAAATTCTAATCAGTTGCATATCTCATCGCTGCAAACTCATGGTGTAAATTTCACTTGATTCGGATGCTTCCTTCAGGGTGTTGCATTTACGGTGGCCAGCAGTGTATAAACAGCTTCGGATGCCGTAATAAGTTACTCGGGATACGCATAACCATGAAATAGTTTTCGAGTGAAGTGTTAATTCTGGGATGACTTTAATGATCTATCTTCAGTTTGCGTATGTTGTATTTTCACGTGCCGCAGCAGGACAGACATTCTACCATTATTTGGCGTGGCGTTTGATGAATATTATCATGAAATTATGGCGAGCATTCACTTAAACATTTAATTTGAACAGTTGTAGTGGCATCAGCGCATTAGACTCTGAACTGCTCTGGTGGTTGGATTGTGTGGATTCTTTTTGGTCTGTGACTTTCAGAATATAGTGAACATTTTAGAGAGAATGGTTTTTTGATTATGAATCCCAGACAATCTCCTAATTCCTCAGAGCTATAAGCTGTAGCTATAAATGTATTTCTCAGATGAAGTGGGCACTATGAATTCTAATTACAGGCTTCACGTTTTGCTAATCACTTTCTGGTTGCCAATATGGTTGTTAGAGAGCCAGTGTTGAGAACGGCAAACAGCATAAATACAAAACATTTATTCTATAATATCCACCCACTGCCCCACATATGTTGCTAATCGGCCGGGAAACAAACAAAGTGAAAGTGAAAGTGATTTTTAAATATTCGGATTCGGAAGTGAAATGCGACACGCAACTGAGCAATGGAACAGTGATAGACAGTGTTACGTGTGCATCTGGACGACGCAATTGGATTAACAATGCATCTGGATTGATGGAGCTGGTGCTGAGTCTAATCTGCACTGCTGGCATCGCGAGAAGTCAGTCTCACCGCACCGCAGTCATCCGTCGGAGTGACCGGAGCCGCGTCTGCCGTTGCGGGCTACGCCCACAACACAGCAGTTGTCGAGGTGCCGTCTGCAGTTCAACGCGCCGCGTCACATCAGTAATCCTGATACACCGCGCCGGCAACGCCATACGTCGTGCAGAAGAAACTAAGTTAAGTGAAAAGCTGTTAAAACTTTTACTAACCTGCACTAAAAGACTGTCGGCGATGGAACCGCAAAAAGAAACAGAAGTTAAACCTAAATCAGGACCTATGTCTGTTGAAGGAACTGTAAATCCAGACAACGGTTCAAGTGTAAATATGCATGAAAATAGTAATGTTAAAGTGAAATCCGAACTAGTGTCTCCTGACAGTAGTGTGAAAAAGGGCAACGATTCAATAGTAGAGACCCCTGTAGTAAATCAGAAATCAGAAGGTGTTAAGTTATTGGATGATAGTTTCTCTGATGAATTAAAAATGAAACAGTCATCAGAGATGGTAGAGTTTAAAAAGGAGAAGTTGGATATGACTGATCAATCAGAAGTTTCATTTAGTTTTGATGATTCTGGTGTTGGAGCTAGTTTTTCGTCACCTGAGGGTGATAAAAAGCCAGAGATACTGGGGCTATTGATTTAAATGTAACATTACAAGCAATAGCTGCCAGTAATGCAAAAATGCCAGCCAGTAATGCTAGAATGACAGCTGAGTTAAAATCTGATATAATTGAGGTAAATAACAGGATTGTGGCCAGCCAAACCAATTTTAATAAACGGTTTGAGGCAATGGACAATAAATTAGAATCCAATAAAGCTGAATTAGAAGCCTCCTTCAAGACTGGCTGCAATAAGTTTAAAGAGGATCTGGACAGTTTAAATTATAAAATTGATTACAACCATGAGGATATTAAGAAAAAGGTTGCTCAGCAGTTATCTGAGATGTATAAAACAGTAAAATCCGAAGTTGCTGAGGTTCGCGAAGATTTCCAAATGGAAGATGCGAAGCTGGAGCACAAGTTAACACAAAAAGAAAGATCGAGGCGGAATCTGAACTGTGCTCAGATACGTTTAAAGATGTTAATATAAAAGTAAACGTATGTCAAGCAGAAGTAGATGCAATCAAAACTGATACTACTCATATTGTGCAAAGAGTAGATAATATTGAAATGAGAGTAGAAAATATTAGTACTAACATTGCTAACATTGAGAGTGAAGTAGCTTCAGTAACATCTGGTAATTGTAGTATGCAACAAGTTGTAGCTGCAAACGCCGCTTTTATCGGGTGTCGGCAGTTCTTGCGGTTCGATCCAGATAAAAATATCCACCCGCTAGATTTCTGGAACGATTTTGAAGATGTGATTCCACCAACTTGGTCTGAACGAGAGAAAATATCATTTATTAGAAGCCATTTAGTGGGTGACGCCATGTGTTGGTCAGCTGATGTTATGTTGAAGTGTAAAACATTAGGGGAATTTAAAACAGCTTTCATTAATGAGTATTGGTCTAGCAATAAGCAAAATGAAGTGTTGAGAGAATTTTGGAGTGGAAAACGCTTCAATGCAGGCAAGGAATCTATTGAAGAGTTTGCCAGGTCATGGATCTCACGTTTGTCACATTTGGCCGAAAAGCTAAAACCTGAAATGATAATACTAGGTCTTGAAGCCAAACTGCCATGGTGTTGGAAAACTAGAATTATATCTGCCCCTAGAGACAATCTGGATCGTTTCATTGAATATTTGGAACGTGTAGAGTGTGTGGCTGCCAATGAGGAGCAAGCACGTAATAACAGAAATGCTAATAACACTAGTAGTAATTTTAAGAACGAGCAGAATGGCAAAGTAAACATCAGAACAACAGAGGTAGGAATTGGGGAAATAATTATCAGATCCAACAATGGCATCCAAATCATAGTAATTTTGTTCCAGACAAAATTATGCAGGTAAAAAACAGTGCGGAAAGCAATGCTGTGCCAGTTAACTATAATGGAAATAAAGGAAACAGTAGTAGGCCGAGGCAGGAAAACTAGTTCCCGTCTATGAGGGCACTGGCGCTCACCAGGCGGTTACTTTTCCTAAGCCAGTAATTACAGTAATTGGTAAGACAGATCAGAATACTCAGACTGAACATGTGGATGAGGGGTCGGTAGCATTTAAGGATACAGCAGAAATATTAGATCACTCACAGTATTTAATAGATACCATGTTAGAGACGCTTCCTAAGTGGGAAGAGAAAGAGAAGGCGCAGCAGTGTAACGGTAGGGAAGAGCTACAAAATACTGAATTGTCTGGTGAAGAAGCAGAAGAAATTCATGCTTATATTTACGATAAGGATGATGTGCTCTTATCTAAAGTCCCTGTGCAGGATGTTGATACTGTACTAATAGATTTAGGACAGGAGGTAAGTGAGAATGTAGAGGATAGCCTGTTGTGGGTCGATGAACCCAGTAGCTGTGACCAGTTGTCACTTGAGAAGGAACCCGACGATAATAGTGAAAGTGGTTTAGCTGTAACTAGTGTTATGCTCGGTCTGGAGGCGTAGAATTGCTCAGACTACAGTAATTTGGGTCATGTTCAGCAAATTAAAAGTAATGAAGTCGTGCGGTGTTTCGATTTAAAATTAATAGACCGACTGGAAAAGGCGGCTGAAAATGTAATTCAGGAAACCCCTACACACTTTGACCTAAATGTAACGAAGACAGATGTCGATCACTTTAGTTGGAGACAAATCCAAAAGGAACTATTGGATGAGTTTGAGGAACCACCTGTACAACCTAGAATAAGCCACCCTATAATAATAGTGAATATGTTGGGTATCAATGTACGTTGTCTCTTGGACAGTGGAAGTGAGGTGAGTGCGATATCTGAGTCCTTCTTTGATGCATTACCTGGTAAAGACAAGATTACAGTAATGAGGCTATCAGGACTAAGAATAATTGGTGCTACTGGCAAGGTGTCAAAAACGGTAAAGCAAGAAGCTTTACTGCCCTTTGATATTAATGGTAATTTAATTGATCATCCATGCTTAATTGTAAACAATCTCAGTATTGAGGTTTTAATTGGCATAGATTTCTTGTCGAAATATCAGAGTGTTGTTGACTTTGAAAGAAGCCAGTTAAAATTGGTCTTGCCGATAACCGGAGCAATTACGGTACCTTTTATTGATAAACATATAGTAACTAATGATGAAACTTGGGAGCTGCCTATACGAGTTCTGAAAAACAGGAGATATTGGGACTAAGGTGTTAATCTTAGTAAAAGTAAGCTAAACACAGAAGAAGCAATTATTTTGGACAAAATAGAAGCTAAATTGCAGGAAATCGATAAAATTTCAGCTAATCAGAAGGAAGAACTGAGACAGGTTTTAAAAAGGCATCATAAGGTATTTTCAAATCGACCTGGCGTGGTCAAAGGTTATGAATGTCAATTAAAGGTGAAACCTGGCCAAGTGTTATTCAGGAAGCCATACCAAATACATATAGCCAGGAAGGAGGCGGCTCGAAAGGAGATACAGAGAATGCTAGAGTGGGGTGTGATTGAAAAAGCGGCCAGTGAGTACAATAATCCTCTTGTTGTTGTACCAAAAAGAGACGGGAGTGTCAGATTGGTCTTGGACGCTCGTTGGTTGAATGAAATAGTGGTCAGGGAAAGTGATAGACCGCTGAACATGGACGAGTTATTGCAAAAATTCTGGGGAGTAAAATTCTTAACCTGTATGGACATCACGTGTGGATTTTGGAATTTGCCACTGGCGGTAAGTTCAAGGAAGTACACAGCTTTCTTGTACGAAGGAGTTTGTTACCAATACTGTGTGGTACCTTTCGGACTTAATATCTCTGTTTGTGTCTTCGTACGTGTGATGTGCCATGTTTTAGGACCAGCATTAAGCTAATGAATTCTGTAGGGAGGAGGTTGTTCTGTAACCTCTACACAGTGTGGCAGCTGTGCAGTCCCAGCTGTGTGAGATCTTCTTTCCCATTTCAGATTTCACTCTCTCTTCATCTTTTCTATCCACCTAAAATTTCGACCTCTTCTTTCCAACACATTAAATTTTCCGTTATGGTTATCAAGCCAATAATAATGAATTTTGTAGGGAGGGGGTTGTTCTGTAACCTCTACACAGTGTGGCAGCTGTGCAGTCCCAGCTGTGTGAGATCTTCTTTCCTTGTCAGGTCTCACTCATTCTTCATCTTTCCTATCCACTAAAATTTCCGGTCTTACTCTCAAATACTAAAATCTTCCGGTATGACTATCAAGCCAGCATTAAGCTAATGAAATCTATAAGGAGGAGGTTGTCCTGTAACCTCTGCACAGTGTGGCAGCTGTGCAGTCCCAGCCGGCTGAGAGCTTCTTTCCCATTTCAGGTCTCACTCCATCTTCATCTTTCCTATCCACCAATGTTTCGACTCCTTCTTTGCAATACAAAAATTTTCCGTCATGGCTATCAAGCCATGAGTTCTATACCATTCTATCCACCGATTAGTGAAGAAAATACCTAATGTGACAAACCTAACAGTGACATAAGCAACACTGTATTATGTAATTAAGATACAAAGGTATTTGAGTAACAAGTATGTATAGAACCCTGGTAATATTATAAGTACAAAGTTGTTGTTTTATTGGAAATGGTCCACCAACAGTAATTTAAAAAGATATACAAATTCGTGTACAAGCAGGATCTGAAGTGGCAGTGAAACCTATTGTATGCTGTAGAGATAACTAATTAATAGTAAAAGAGATTGCTTAGTGTTATGAAAAATATGCAGATAAGTTGTAAGAATGTACTCACCTCGCGTAGCAAGGAATGGCAGTGTAATAGAATTGAACAGTGTTTGTGGTTGAGACGTGAAGGACACGTCCTTGAAATATTTATAAGGTTGGAGCTGGCCGTTATTTGGTGTAGTGTGTGACAGGAAACACCTACACATGTTGAGGTTATGAGTTGGAGGCGTGAATGCGACCATAGGTACCCTTATGTTAGATGAGACAGAGCAGCTCATGGTGTCCTATAGGTTTAAGGAATTTGGTGTTATGCTCGGCTATAATTACTTAATGCACTACCTGTGGTTTCAGCATCCAATCAAGTGGAAATGGATTGCAACGTGAGCAAACTGATCAGCTGCAATACGCTATAGATATGAAATAAATGTGCTATCCTATGCGTTAAATGTTAATAGAGTGAGTGTTAAATAAGTACATACACTAGCAACATAATTGAGTAACATAATGGCAGACGTGAAACATTATTTATAGCTCAGCATAAATACACTTCGATGAAGTAAGTACATAATTGCAGATGTGGAACTGACACAGCAGCAGAGGACCAATAAGTCGATTTAGTAGTCAACTAAACGTAGTGTGTTTTGAACACTCAGAACTGTACTATTACCACAAGTTACTCACGTGTACAAAGAGACTGAGAAGACAACTGTTAATCAAATATACTCATACTACCTCTAAGAATAAGGTAATCGAAGATGAGTCAGTTATGTAAATAAAATACAGATTTGTCAGGAATGTACCGAGCATTGGTTCAGTGTTCCGGCCCAGAAATAATAAATTGAGATTCGATAGGATTTGTGATTGTAGGCCTTGAGCATAAAGTTTCTCTAGTACGTGACTAACGGCGTTTTGAGCCATTTGTTTACCGATTTTATGACAGTTAAGTAACAGTGAGAGTAAAACTGAAAAAGTTCTGTTAACTTTGTTCCAGTAACATATTGAAAGATAAAATGTATATATCCCCATTTCATTGTGACCCATCCTTAGATATTAAGTGAACAGAGTCTGAGGCACTCTTTTTGTTTGTTCTACAGGACAAACCAGATAATGGCAGCCTGGTAGCTGCGTGAAAGCGTGGAGTGACTTGGACGCAACTCACAGTGACCCCTCCCCTTTCCCCACGTAATTTAGAGTGAACGTGAAGGACGCACACCATAGCAACTTCCCCTCCTCTACCCTTGTGAATGGAAGTGTAGAACGCCAGCCAAAGCGGCTACAACCACGTGTGCAAAAATGAAATTGTCATGATTTGTGTATTTTCTTTCAGGTTTAGAAAATACTGCTAAGATATAATTATCTGTTTGTGTATCATGAATAACTGTGTTATTTTCTTTGAATTTGTGTATGTAAAAAAATTTACAGACAATTTAAAGGATTTAAGATTTTCATAATTTTACATATTTTTATGTGTTTATCTGTCTAAGGCAGTATGTATGCCAAAGTGTTTCATTGATTTTGCTTAAATTTTGAGTGATAATGTTGCTTAAGAGGCAGTGAACATGCCAGCAATTTAAATAATTGAAGTAGGTAATAAGTTTTCTTTTAATATTTCTATATGTTTACATTTCAATTTTAATTTTCATAGGGAGTTAAGCAGTACTCTTGCTTCCCTTTTTTTAATTAATTTTTTTTCATTTACATTAAAAAAAATTAAGTAGAGGGTGATGTAGGGAAGCAGCATACTCACGCCTTATAAAATTCACATCAGTCTTTCCATTGTGTGCCAGCCTAGTCCGCTGTAACTTGCTCTGACGTCATAAATATTTCGCAATACTTTAAAATGAAGTAAATAATCTGAAACGTTTCTAGCATGTCAGGAGTAATACAAAATCAATATGTGTTGGATATCAGTTCAATAACTTTAACCATTTTCGAAATTTGGATGTTTTTGTGTAAAAATCATTGGCGCAACAGAAAAGAGCTAGAAACTTAAAAATTTATATTTAGATTCCTTTTGCATAATAATTTAGTAGAAACAGTATTCTGGATCTCACAAATTAAAATTTTAGTTGAAATTCATGATTTTCTGGTTTTTGTCTTAGAAATTAAGGAAGCAAGATAGATTAAGTAGGCGAATAAATAAAGCTAGGATGTTTAAATTTAAGTAGAAGGGAGATCTGCTATAATCATAAAAATGTGAAACGTTTCAACAGAATAACTATAAAACTATAGCTATAGCGTATCTCCAAAGAGCAAGTTCAGAACCCCTCTACTGCGTGTAGTGTAATTAAATTAATTATCTCGCCCAAAATATTTGACTTAGCCACGTCAGACTTTTATTATGATTACTTACTTGTGTGCTGATTGCACAATTAAATTGAAAGCTTCATCGGCCATCAGCAAAGGAAGCAATGATTTATTCGATAACATAAAGTGGTGCTTTACTAGCCCAGCGGCTAGTCGGGAGAGCAGATTTGATCAGGCGTTCCCTTAGCCATCCGCACCACGGCTTTATATGTAAGAACGCTGCGCGAGAAAAGAAGGCCCCAGTTCTCTCCAGACGCTGATTAGCGCACCACCTCTGCTGGGAGTCGCATGGCGTAGCGTAGGTATCATTGCTATAAACAGCCTCGGATGCCGTAATAAGTTACTCGGGATACGCGTAACCATGAAATCGTTTTCGAGTGAAGTGTTAATTCTGGGATGACTTTAATGATCTATCGTCAGTTTGCGTATGTTGTATTTTCACGTGCCGCCGCAGGACAGACATTCTACCATTATTTAGCGTGGCGTTTGATGAACATTATCATGAAATTATGGCGGGCATTCACTTAAACATTTAATTTGAACAGTTGTAGTGGCATCAGCGCATTAGACTCTGAACTGCTCTGGTAGTTGGATTGTGTGGATTCTTTTTGGTCTGTGACTTTCAGAATACAGTGAACATTTGAGAGAGAATGGTTTTTTGATTATGAATCCCAGACAATCTCCTAATTCCTCAAAGCTATAAGCTGTAGCTATAAATGCATTTCTCAGATGAAGTGGGCACTAGGAATTCTAATTACAGGCTTCACGTTTTGCTAATCACTTTCTGGTTGCCAATATGATTGTTAGAGAGCCAGTGTTGAGAACAGCAAACAGCATAAATACAAAACATTTGTTCTCTTATTCCACCCGCCGCCCCACACTATGATCCCTACACCTTTTCAATTTACACTTCTGCTTACAAAAACCCTAAGTATGAACCATCTACAATTGCATGACAGCATATACATACAAAATTGACATAATTAATTACAGTTGTACTTGAAATATTACATAATTGTTTACAAAATATGTTTTAATACATTTATTCCACCTATGTCAAAGAGATTGTTTTAAACAGATAAACTACACTTAACAAAAGCTTACTCTCGTTATAGTATTTGCTTAAATTTTCAAAATTATTACGGCACAAAAAATTTTTAAATATACAGATACCTGCTTACTGGTCTACGCAAACCGATTTGACTCACAGGCACGACGGTGCATGGCGAAATTGCCAAACGTCAGACGACCGACCCAGGGTTAATAAGTTCACTCTCGTGACACACGATACGTCGGAAATGGTATGCAGTTCCACTGTCGGTACAGCTGGAAACTGCCCTGGTTCTTAGTCCACCACAAGATGCAGACCACAAGTATCACACACTAGGGAAAGACCTGAAGTTCTCCAATCGAACTATCCTCTACTCATTGAATCTCCGTGCTTGACTGCTGTGCTGGCCTGGTAGCCAATCCATGAACGGCACCGAGGTTCCCACACTGGGTGAACAAGCCTCTGCTTTGCATATCCTCAAAATCTCTCTGGTCTAAAAAAGTAGATTTTAGACCAGGCATGCGTCTTTCTCACGATAAGCGTGGCCCTGTTTCAGCAAAAAACGTCTTCCTAGGCAGGACCATCGTCACTCATTTATTCCATCCCGAAAGATAGCTTTCCAGACAGTCGTGCCCACGAAATATATGTTTCTCGTGGCTCGCTAGAAGAACCTGGTGAGATCATGGTGTCACAAGAGTTTCAGTCTTGCCTCCACTAAACACGTTCACCAGCGGCTCTGTCTGTATCGTCCCAGGTTCCAACATGAGAATACTTGTAGTTTCATGAGCGTCCCACCATTTGCGCAAAAGCTCAGATTACATCAGTCGCTCTTAAATGTCTTTCTCCACCCACTTTCTGCCAACTGGCCACCTTTGCGGTGGTCTGTCTCCTGGCCCAGGTAAAATGTTTTGCGAACCGGCGTCCTCCTGCTCCGACCCTAAGTGGGAAGGAGGGAGTGGTACAGGTCTCTGGACACAGCATTTATGGCCTGAAATCAATCTTTCTCCTTGTTATCCATTGCGTGGACTACGGCCCCTCGAGTACAAGTTCTCTACAGTCTACACACACTGTTACATGAACTTTCTGTCCACAATTTCCTCATGTAAAAATCCATAAACCACACATACCAAATATAGTACTGGCGAACACCGACATAATGACTTAAGGTATGAGTGTTAATGTGACTGACTGTGTTGCCAAAGTAAGGAAGTGGTGTCCCACCTCACACTATTAACAAGGGGAGGCCGCCAATTGTGAAATTCAGATTCGATTCATACTGCGCATAATAAAAGCTCATGGCCAGAGGTGTAATGTGGCAAAGCACCAAGATGCACTTCTCAGCCGTTGTCGAGAAAGTCGACTATTAAAAGTTTTCTACAGCGTCGTGGCGCAGCGGTAAGCGCTCGGGTTCGTAATCCGAAAGTCGCCGCATCGAATCTCGCGCCATGCAATTTTTTATTAGTTTTTTGTAATTCAAAATATAAACTATTAATCTATTGCTTATGCATGTTGGTGAAGGCGGGTCGCTCTCCAATTGTACCGCCTCCATTTTTCCTTTTTTTTTTAACAGGGTGTACCAAAACTCTCCCGTCCGCACTGATTTTTTACGACGTTATAAGTTGCGCTAGGGACCGCATCTACCTTCTTTCGAAGTTAGCAGGCAACTACGCTGCTATGCGGCGGCTTGTTTCGGCCCATTCAACATCTGTCCTTCAAGTGTAACGAGCGAGTAACGGAGTTTATATTTCATACCTGCCACAGCGAATTTGTGTTCGTGGGGTCTCATTTCTAATTCTTACGTTATACATATTCGTTTCGGAATATCGTTTCTACGTCTTCCGTTAACTATACGTGGTTAATATTGTGAAGACAATTAATAACATTTGTGAAATACAACTTTGTTTGCGGAAAACATAACGATGTTCGAAGTCGCCAGTTTTTCCACGACAAACGACTTTCAACAACTTATTATATGCATAATTGTTGCAACTGATTGCCGATATATATATATATATATATATATATATATATATATATATATATATATATATATATATATATATTTGAATTACAAAAAACAAGTACTAAAAAAAAAGTTGCATGGTGCGAGATTCTATCCGGCGACCTTCGGATTACAAACCCGAGCGCTTTTTGTTTTTTTGTTTTTTAATCTCATTTTGTTCGTTTTATTTGCTCGGGGCGGACGTCGAAAGACACCCATTTCAGTTCGTTGTTGATCGATTAACTCAGTTTTTTTTTATTACGGAGGGCAGCAAACCCTCTGACCGAACACGAAGCGCTTACCGCTGCGCTACGACGCTGTGGAAAATTATTAATCGTAGAGAGTATTTCACCGAAACGGTTTCTTTTAACTGTCGATTTTCTCGACAACGGCTGAGAAGTGCATCTTGGTGCTTTGCCACATTACACATCTGGCCATGAGCTTTTACTATGCGCAGTATGAATCGAATCTGAATTTCACAATTGGCGGCCTCCCCTTGTAAGCCCCGATCCGAACCATCCTCTGCTATGCCGATGTGGCACGGACTTCTTCTCCTCCCTCCTTTTATCATGGCCTACAGATCCTCGAACTCCATACACTCCACCTAACCTTTTGGGTCGACTTACTCTTCCTGGCAGGCATCCTGTACCAACTTATAATTCCCAGCCTACTCTTCATCCAAATGGGATTGCGACACTTGTGAGGAGTGCCAGTTGTGAGGAGCGACATTTGTGAGGAGACCCGGCCGAACAGGTAGAGGGCGATCTACAGGGACACCAAACAGGTAGCACACTGCAGTTCAGTACTGCATCGTCACACCACTGCCGTCACACAGGAGTGGAAAACGCTCGCTGCAACGCATCAGGCAAAAAGCATGAGATCTACACAAGATCCGACCGATGCTGCAGAAGTATTTCTGCAAGAACATCATTTGCTAATGAATGGTGGGAGCAAATTTTTACTTGCAGTTGACGACAGAGGACCAAATGATAGGATATTGGTGTTCGGCAGCGATAGGGGACAATCCTGTTTAACAGGCTACAATTCGTTCTTTGTCGATGGAACGTTCAAAAGCTCTAGCAAGCAGTTTGGACAGTTATTTATTGTTCACGCCGATATTTCTAGTTCTGAGGAGGAAACAGACACAGTTCCAACTGTGTACGCCTTGCTAGCCAATAAAAAGCGAGAAACGTACGATCGCTTTTTCACAGCTGTTGAGAGAAACGTACCTGGATGGAATCCTACAGCTATCATGATGGATTTTGAAGCTGCAATCATCCAATCAGTAACACATTTGTTTCCTGATACAAAGATTAATGGCTGCAACTACCATTTCAATCAGTGCTTGTGGAGGCAAGTGCAGAATTGCGGCCTAGTTGCTGCCTACAAGGAAAACGAAGAAATTCGTGTTCACATAAGATTGTGTTCCGCTTTGGCTCAGATTACCCTGGACATGTTAAATGTTGGGTGGCTATGCATTCAGGAGAGCACGCCAGATAATGAGAAACTGCAGGATTTTTACGACTATTTTGTTGAACAATGGCTGGATTATGAAGACATGCCAAGAGATATATGGCTGAAGCTACAGGAACACGCCGATAGCCCTATTGTAAAAACTGTAAATGAATAATCATCCTGTAAATATTGTAAATCAATATAATGCGGGACGAAGAGGGACTACCTTCTCGTGGTGCTCCCTGGAAACGGCCAAAAGCCGGCTAAATGTCTCTTGCAAATTGTAAAAGGTTCACATATGAAGTCTGAAAAGTCATAGCTTTTCTGACAATCACAATCAGCATTTTTGTGTAGAGAATTTTAGAAACAATGTCTGTTTCAGTGGATGATGAATACATCTTGTTTAAATACATAAATTGCATTCCTTAACGCTAATTGCTAGCAGGACTCACATTAGACCTCAGTACACTTCCCTGCGTGCCACGGAAAAATTGAATTTTATTTCGAAATAATTAATTAAAAAGTTTCTACAGAGAACCAGATTCTTTAGTTGGCTCCTCTTAATATATGGTAAAAGGTTGCCACTCCTATCATATCAGATTTTGGGTGAGTGGTTGAAAGATGGAAAACATTTTCGGATTCTATCGTTTCTGTAAAATACATCGTTAACTATGAGGCTGAGCGGAAATTATGCTCTATGTAAGATTAATCAGAACAAAAATTCCAGTGAAAAAGGTCTTACGCATAACTGTGCTGCAACTAATGGTTGACATGATATCGTGGGGGCAAAATCAGCTCCATTTCTAATTTGACTAAGGCTCCTCTTCTTTGCCCAAAAAATTCTGAAATAACGTATCCTGGCTGCACTGGAGGAGTGTGAATGTCCCTCGGCAGCTTCCCGGGCCGGCACAAGCCGAGCGCTCAGTCACGCCAAGCGGATGCAGGTAGTGGCCGAGCAGGTAGTGGCGCAGCATTTGCGACACACCCTGTGGCGGTCCCTTACCATCCCGGATTTCTCACAAGTGTCGCCACATTCCAGTTTCTCACAAGTGTCGCTTCTCACGTCTACAACTCATCCAAATATCCTACATTACCCATAAAATCGATACTGCCCACCCCCTAGTTCCCTCCTTGCTTACTAATACTAGTACTCTGCCGTTCCTCTGCCACCACATACCCTCAACACTACACCTCAACACCCTCTACATCCTTTCCAAATGAAACGTTAATCGCCTGCACTTACCCAGCCATGAAATGCACCCTGATATATACCTGTCCTATTTGATGTAGCAGATCCCTACCATCCTCCCCTTTTCCCTTCACCTCCAATTCTCCCCACCTATTTCCTAATTCTTGATTCGAAACTATATCCCTTTCCACTCTTCCCTCATCCCTTCTCCAAACATTCACCTACACAAACCCCCTAATATGCACTACCTTTAAATGCTACGTTCCCATGATATTCTTCTACCTCCATTCATCTCTTCGCTCATCTATGTATCTATTTTGCTAAGCCAATGCATCAGTATGTCTGGTTTTCCTTATTCAAAGTTTTATCTGTTTTATACACGAGGGTTGGAACTTTAATATTGGCAACTATTTATTTACAGCTCGTACAAAATAGATACGTGCTTCAAAGTTTTACAAAAAAAAAAATGGTTCAAATGGTTCTGATCACTATGGGACTTAACTTCTATGGTCATCAGTCCCCTAGAACTTAGAACTACTTAAACCTAACTAACCTAAGGACAACACACACATCCATGCCCGAGGCAGGATTCGAACCTGCGACCGTAGCAGTTGCGCGGTTCCGGACTGCGCGCCTAGAACCGCTAGACCACCGCGGCCGGCCAAAGTTTTACAGACCATCAAAGTAGTCACCAGCATTGTGAATAACCCGTTGCCAACGATGTGGATGTCATAGGATACTCTTAGCTATGCCCGTTTGTGTTGACAGTTCGAGCGGCGCAATCTATTGCCCGACGAATTTGTAGCAGCTCTAAAGCAAATGCCGTGAAGTGTTTTCTTCAGTTTATAAATGGAATTGAACTTACGAGGGCTTAAGCCAGGGAAGTGCAGTAGGTGGTATAGCACTTAGCAGCCTCATCAGTCAAACAAATGAGTAACAGCTTACACTGTACGTGCTTCAGCATTGTCCTGCAAAATGATGGTCAGGTCCTGCAGAAAATGTCGTCACTTTTAAGCTGGTCGTAGGTTGTGTTCCAAAAATGAACAGCATAGAGACAGAAATGATGACACTTTCTGTGGGGATATTTGCATAGCAACTTTCATTGCCTAACAAATATTTCTTTATATCCAACCGAGAAGTGAAATACCAATTTCCATAAATTTAGATTTCACATTTTTGTAACGCAACGAAATACTTTTAAAGAAAATTTCGTCCCCTATTACACTACCTTAGGGGTTGAATTTCCAGAAATACTGAAACACGTACTTTTTAAATTTCTAACCGAGAAGTTAAATGCCAATTGTCAAAGGTATAGCCTTAAAAATTCCCATATAGTGCAGGGGAGTGAAGTAACAATAATGAGAAAAGAGTCGTTATGTGTCCTTTTTGGACATCTGGAATCCCCTTATTTTTATTGCGTATACGAAATTTAAAAGGCTTCAAATATTGGGTGCTCTTCATTGACACCTCTATGTCGTGGTTTATTACCTGTCTCGAAATCTGGCAGAATACCCAAAGAGATTCTGGAGGTACGTAAAATATGCTAGCGGTAGGACACAATCAATGACTTCTCTGCAAGATAGCAACGGAAGTACTATTGATGACAGTGCTGCTAAAGCGGAATTACTAAAACACAGCCTTCCGAAATACCTACACAAAAGAACAAGCACTAAATATTCCAGAATTCGAATCTAGAACAACTGTCAATACGAGGCAGCTTAAAACAGTTAAGAAAGGCAAGGCTCCCGGTCCAGACTGTGTAACAGTCAGGTTCCTTTCAGAGTGTGCTGATACAACAGCTCCATGCTTAACAATCATATACTGCCGCTCGCTCGTCGAAAGATACGTACTCAAAGAATGGTAAGTTGCACAAGTCATACCAATACCCTAGCAAGGAAATAGAAGTAATCCGCTGAATTACAGACCCATATGACTTATGTCACTCTGCAGTAGGGTTTTGGAAGATATACTGAGTTCAAACATTATGAATTTCGTCGTGTAAAACGATGTATTGACAAACAACCAAGGTGGATTCAGGAAGTATCCTTTTTGTGAAACATCACTAGCACTTTATTTTCACGAACTAATGAGAAGTATCAACAGGGGAGGTCAAATTGATTCCATATTTTGAGATTTCCAATAGGCTTTTGACAACGTTCTGCAACGTGACAACTAATCGTGGAGACATATTTGTGGACTTCTCTTTTAGGTGTGTGATACGACTGGACCTGTTAGGAGGATAGTTGTCGTTGCTTTTCTGTCCTACAGCTCCTGTAAGCTACCGTCTGTAGTAATTGGATTCTCAAGTTTGTGTGGCCCACGAATTACTGGCCCCTTAAATTTATTGCCGGGTATTAATAATTTGTAGTAGAAGGTTTTGAACAACCAGTAAAAATTAGCACGCAACGGATTTCCTTTTGAATGACTACAGAAGGTACCTATACAGGGCTTACTAGGCAACATATATAGATTTCATTTTCTTAATTTCGTGACCCAGAATTCGACTGAGGTACTGATTTTGAGCTATTCCCTATGATGAGAGAGAAAATAATCAGCAAAAGATATGGCTTAAAAGATATTTATTTAGCATCAATGGCGTTTAAACTACTGGAATTATTTCCGTTGCAGTGACCATGATCACAATTGGCCTCGCTAGTTAACATCGTTCAGTTCCACCACGTAATTATGGAATGGGAGACTGGAGCGCAGACCTGGCTTCAACGTAATTTTCTAAAATCACACAATTACCCCGAAACCCATGCTTATTTTATTAAATTGCTATTGGGCACGCAAAACAAGTTGAGCAAAGACGCTATAAGTGAACTAGGTCAGGGTGGAAGAGAATTTCAGAAGTCTTTGTCAAGTCAAAGGGCATTAAAAAATCGGATCATTTGCTACATGCACGAGCTTAAACCGTGTATATTTCGTAATGCACAACAGCGCCAACAAATCAAATAGTTATGAGGGAGCACACGAAACATCGTCACTTCACACGTGGTCAAGTTTCAGTGGGCAACAAACATCCAGAAAAATACGGAAACACAAGATTATTCTTTCGCTATTTACACTCGCGCAGCATCGTATGGTTGTCCATCGTTTACAATACATTTTCAGTCCGAAAATACACAGAATCAATGTGGCGGTTTTTTCGACATACCACGTGGCGCGAAAACAAGTCCACAAAGGAAACACATAGAAAATAAATAAATATCGCCCAAAATATTACTGAAAATGAAGGAGCAGATTAAAACGCATTTAATGGGTGAATTTCCGTTAAGCGGAGAGCAATAATAATGACCGTGAGCTTAAGGCCCATGGTGCTGGAGTGACCAAAGTCCAAACGCAATATTCAACTGAAATGTGAATAAACTGTGAAAATAAACTCCGTTATGGGGGTTTAGTGGTTATCTTGCATCTGATTTGAAAAACTGTACTTCATTACTGGACGGATTTCACACAGTCTAATACCTTTGTTACTTTACCAAATCGAGAGCTGCGTCTCCCCGTCTGTTCAGTGCCGGGTCCCAGGAGCAAGAGAAGACCGTACACCTCACCTAACCGAACTTTGTTCAAAAGGTGGTGGGGGGAAGATTCGCCAACCTAACCCGCGAGACTTCGCGAGCTCTTTGACCTGACTTGCCCACCATCTTTGCTAAACTTGCTCACGTTTAGAGGGTTTGTACAGGTTGGTGCAGGAGAACGGGAAATTTTGAACGTTACAGTTGGCAGCACTGTAGCGACGGCAGATGTTCGAAACTTTGCACAATTGATATAAACGCATTGCCATTTAGTAATCATGGAGAATTGGACTGGTGCGGAACGTGCAGTAGCTGTGAGAGCGTTTTACAAAAATGGTGATAGTGCGACTGCCGCGCAGAGAACATTTCGACAGCATTACCAGCTTGGACGTCATGGATGTGTCCCATCTGCGCATGCGATTACAACGCGGGTGCGTAATTTTGAAGAAACAGGATCTGCCTTGAAAAATAAACCTCCAGGTGGCATTCCAACGGTACGTACCCCAGAGAACAGGTTCTAGAGCTGCAACCGAGAGAAGTCCTCGCCGCTCCGTTCGACAGCATGCATCTTCGCTAGAAATTAAGCGACGAAGCTTACAAAGAATACTGCACGAATTAGACTTCCATCCCTGTAAGTTGCAGATTGTGCATGAACGAGGACGCGAATTTCCTTGGTAACTTACGGATGATATCAGACGAAGCCCATTTCCACCTGAACGGATTCGTGAACAAACAGAATTTTCGTTATTGGGCGCAGGACAATCCTTGTGAGTTTCATCAGCGACCACTACACAGCGCCAAGGTCACAATATGGTGTGCTGTGTCATGTCGTGGTGTTATCGGCCCCGGCCCTTATTTTTTTGAACGTGAGGATGGCAGTGCAGTGACAGTTGAAATGCTTCAGACATTCTTTACACCGAGACTGTGTACGAGCTTAATCTTAACGTCGAAAACATGTGGTTTCAGCAGGACGGAGACACGTCACACACTGCTCGACAATCGATGGCAGCAGTTCGTCAATTGTTTGGAAGACGCATTATTTCACGTAACGGTGACATCGCATGGCCTGCGAGATCCCCTGATCTTAGTGTGTGCAACTTCTTCCTGTGGGGATATCTTAAAGGCAAGGTGTACCGTACACGTCCTGCAACAATCCATGAACTGAAGGAGAACATTGAAAACGAAATCACTGCCATTCCCCAAGATTTGCTACGCCGCGCATTCCAGAGTTTTCATAACAGGCTGTTAGAGTGTGAACGCCGAATGGGAGCACATCTTTCCGATGTCATCTTTAAAAAGTAAAGAGACACTTTTGGACATTTTGATTGTAAATGGCATACTGAATACATTTACTTTCGTTAATAAATTACTAGTTTTATGAATTTATTCATAGAAATGACGTTATTTCGAAATTTCCCGTTTCCCTGCGCCACCCTGTACTATCCTACCGCAGAACCATTCTACACAGGCACAGCTACGACCTTTGACCAAGCTTTCTTCTACATCATTAACACCTCAGTCCCACAAACCAGGTCGCATAAAGGAATGACAACTAGGAAATGTGGCACACATAAAATGAATGACTGAATAAATAAAAAAATAAACACTTGAACCATTCTCTTTAGTATGTTACCCTAGTAATTACTTCTGCTGAATAAGAAGCACTCGCAATAGTTCTCATGTGCCAGGATTTATTCAAGAATATATGGAACGGGACAACAAGTTCCGTTTCAGTTCCTCACAAGCGACGTTTAATCAAGTTGCATGCATATTGAGTATCGTCTCAGATGTGCGACTGGATACACGATTTGCTGTCAGAAAGATTAGAGTTTGTATAAGGTGACAAAAGCCATCGAGTAAAACAGAAGTATTATCTGGCGTTTCCCAAGGAAGTACTATAGGCCCCTACTGTTCCTAGTCTGCATAAACGATCTGGGAGACAATACTAGAAGCGACAGCAAATGATGCTGTCATGTGTCGGGTTGTAAAGTCATCAGATGATCAGAACCAATTGCAAAATGATTTAGACAAGGCACCTGGATGGTGCGGAAAATGGAAACTGACCCTAAATGACGATAGTGTTAGGTAATCCACAATAGTAGTGAAGGAAATCCCCCAACTATCGGTTATACATGAAAAACTACATAAATTTAAAGGTTATAATTTCAGTTAACTAGTTAGGGATTACAATTACGAGGCGGCCGGTGTGGCCGAGCGGTTCTAGGCGCTTTAGTCTGGAACCGCGCGACCGCTATGGTTGCAGGTTCGAATCCTGCCTCGGGCATGGATGTATGTGATGTCCTTAGGTTAGTTAGGTTTAAGTAGTTCTAAGTTCTAGGGGACTGATGACATCAGATGTTAAGTCCCATAGTGCGCAGAGCCATTTGAACCATTATAATTACGAATAACTTAAATTGAAAAGCTCACGTAAATAATGTTGCAACGGAAGTAAACCAGAGACCGCGACTTATTGGCAAAATACTTAGAAAATGCAACAGATTTACAGAGGAGACTGCTTACACTACGTTTTTCTGTTCTCTTTTGGAGTATTGCTGCACGGTGTGGGATCCGCATCAAATGGAATTGACGGACTACATTAAAAAAGTTAAAAGAAGGGCACCTCGTTTTGTATTATCTCGAAATAGGGAAGAGAGTGCCCCCGTTGTGATAGGCGAATCTGGGTCGCAGTCATTAAAACATAAGCGACTTTCGTTGCGGCAGGACCTTCTCATGAAATTACAGTCACAAACTTTCGCCTCAGAGTGTCAAAATATTTTATTGGTGCCCACCTATATAGGAAGAAATGATCGTGAAAATAAGATGAGAGGTTTGAGAGCTCGCACCGAAAGATTTAACTGTTCGATTTTCTAGCGTGCTGTTCGAGAGTGGAACAACAGAGAACTAGCTTGAAGGTGGTTTGATGAACCTCCTGCTAGGCACTTAATTGTGAAATACAGAGCAATCACGTAGATGTAGAAGTAGACTACGACACGTCTTCGTAGTACAAAATCCGGCCACGACATCGCCTTTCGCTTGTTGGTCTGCACAGCCCATGGCCAGCGGTGCCTGTCAAATGCAGCCTTGGACTAGTCTGCTGGAGCCCAAGCTTCACAACAGAATTGGTCTCAGTTTAGGTGACCGTACCGTGGCTTCTGCAGTAAACAGGACAGCGTCGTGTGGAATGCGGTAGTGAAGATCTGTAGAGCTCCCGAAACTCTTAACGAAATACACACATCAAAAAATGTTTTGCGCCAGCCCGCTTCCTATAACTCCTGAAGATAGACGTTGACTGTGGATATTGTATCACAGAGACAGTCCCTTTGACTGTCCGAGATGTCACTAAACCCGCCCAAAGATGTAAACAATCATGCATGAGCAGCGCCTATCAGACCAACGGGGTCCAACAGCCGAGCAGTTCGTCCACCAGGAAGGAGCTACACGGCTCGTTTTGCCTGTAGTTCAACTATGCCTAGACGGTCAATATTGCGATTCCATTGCGTCCCCATTGTTACTTTCTGCCAAGAGGGCTCTCAGTAAGGGAAGAGTCCAGACGTCTGGGAGTGAACCATGTTCAGAGATGGAGGAGATACAGAGAGACAGGAACTGTCGATGACACGTCTCGCTCACACCGCCCAAGGGCTACTACTGCAGTGGATGGCCGCTACCTACGGGTTATGGCTCGGAGCAACGCCACCATGTTGAATAACGCTTTTCGAGCAGCCACAGCGCGTCGTGTTACGACTCAAACTGTGTGCAATAGTCTGTATGATGAGCAACTTCACGCCCGACGTCCATAGCGAGGTCCATCTTTGCAAAACACGACCCCATGCAGCACGGTGCAGTTGAGCCCAACAACATGCCAAATGGACCACTCAGCATTGGCATCACGTTCTCTTCACCGATGAGTGTCGCATATGATTCCAACCAGACATGTTAGGAGGCAACCCAGTCAGGGTGAACGCCTTCGACGCACACACTGTCCAGCGAGAGCAGCAAGGTGGAGGTTCCCTGCTGTTTTGGGGTGGCATTATGTAAAGCCGACGTACGCCTCTGGTGGTCATGGAAGGCACCGTAACGGTTGTACGATACATGAATGCCATCCTCCGACCGATAGTGCAACCATATCGGCAGCATATTGGCGAGGCATTCGTCTTCATGGACGACAATTTGCGCCCCCATCGTGCTCATCTTGTGAATGACTTCCTTCAGGATAACGATATCGCTCGACTAGAGTGGCCAGCATGTTCTCCAGACATGAAGCCTACCGAACACGCCTGGGGTAGACTGAAAAGGGCTGTTTATGGACGACGTGACCCCCCAACCACTCTGAGGGATCTACGTCGAATCGCTATTGACGAATGGGACAATCTGGACCAAAAGTGCCTTGATTAACTTGTGGATAGTCTGCCACGACGAATACAGGCATGCATCAATACAAGGGGACGTGCTACTGGGTATTAGAGGCACCGGTGTGTACAGCAATGTGGACCCACCACCTCTGAATGTCTCGCTGTTTGGGGTACAACATGCAATGTTTGGTTTTCATGAGCAATGAAAAGGGCGGAAATGTTTATTATGTTGATGTCTATTCCAACTTTCTGTACAGGTTCCGGAACTCTCGGAACCGAGGTTATGCAAAAGTTTTTTAGATTTGTGTATTACTGTCGTTTTGTACATTTATTAACAACTAGTACAGCGTCATATTCAGAGCACTGCTCGAGGCGGCCGCAGCAGAGCTGAAAAGTAATGTCTCTTCACGTTGTATGCGATAATTCTTAAAGCTTTCTGTATAAAACAAAAGTTATTAATATTCTGTATCTTTATTCTTGGTGTTTACGTATTTGCAGCCCTCTGCCACTAGAGGGCCTGGAATTGTAGCTTTGTCGATGGCGTCCTGCAATAGAGTATGGAATTCGAAGATTTAGTGCGCATATGGAGCACTCTCTGCTTCAGCATGACAATGCCACATCACACACGAGGGTTAATGGACACATTCGAGGATTTCACTTTGATAGCGATGAAGCAGTACAAGCAGAGGTGATGCTCAGGCTCTCTCAACAAAGCGAAACAAAAAATGGTTCAAATGGCTCTGAGCACCGTGGGACTTAACATCTGAGGTCATCAGTCCTCTAGAACTTGGAACTACTTAAACCTAACTAACCTAAGGACATCACACACATCCATTCCCGAGGCAGGATTCGAACCTGCGACCGTAGCGGTATCGCAGTTCCAGACTGTAGTGCCTAGAACCGCTCGGCCACACCGGTCGGCAAAGCGAAACATTCTACACTGACGGTAATAACAAATTCGTCTATTGTTGGAAGAATTGTGCTTACTGCAGGGTTACTACGTTGAGGAGTAAGACAAAAATGGAAAAAAAGAAACGCATCACGAAGGAATTATCAGAAAAGGGCGGAAATCGATAGCTCTGACGTACAAGAACATACAAACGCTTTTAATTTCAGAAAAATTGTATGGTTGTTCAAGAGAACACAAATGAGGCGAGTCAATAACGTGGCCCTGATGCAAGCTAGCATTCGGGTTGGCATTGATTGAAAAAGTTGTTGGATGCCAACCTGAGGGATGTTGTTCCAAATTCTCAGCAACAGGCACGTTAGATTGACAGAATCCAGAGTTGGTTGGAGGACCCCGCCCATAAATCTCCAAAGGTTCTCAATTGACAAGACATCTGGTGACCTTGCATTCCAAGGTAGGGGTTGGCAAGCGTGAAGACAAGCAGTAGAATCTCTCGCCGTGAACAGTTGGACATTCTCTTGCTGAAGCGTAAGCCCAGAATGGCAACAAAACGCGGTGTAGAATATCGTCGATATTCGGCTGTGTTATAAGTGTGCCACGGAGGACAGCCAAACGAATCACACTACGGAACTGAGTGGCACGCCAGACCCTCACCAGCAGCTGTCAGGCCGCAGGTTGGTATCACATCGCTACCCAGAATGCCTCCAGACACGTCTTCACTGGACGTCTGGGCTCATTTACAAGTGGGACTCATCAATGGAAGACAATTCTACTCCAGTCAGTGAGATTCCAGGCTTCGTGTTGGCCAGACCTTGCCCAACTGAGAATGGTTGGAGCGTTATGGGCAGGTTCCTCCAACCACCTCGAGATTTAGACCATCTAACGCGCCAGTTGGACTCAATGTGCCACGATATCCTTCAAGAGGACATTCAACAATACTGTCAACTAATACAAACCGAATAACTGTCTGCATACGAGCCAGAGGTGGACGTTGTAAGTAGGCCGTTTAGGTTTTTATGTTGGTAACGCCACGTAGTGCTCTATATGAAAATCACTGACTGCGCTGTGTGAAATCTGTGGCTGGTTTGCATTGTTGGAATATTTGCTATTGTAGTGTTGGGCAGTTGGATGTGAACAGCGCGTAGCGTTGCGGAGTTGGAGGTGAGCCGCCAGCAGTGGTGGATGTGGGGAGAGCGGACGATCTGGACGTGTGTCCATCAGAAAGAGTAAATTTGTAATATTGGATATCATGAACTGATATATATATATCTGATGACTTTTGAACATTGTTAAGGTAAATACATTGTTTGTTCTCTGTCAAAATCTTTCATTTGCTAACTATGCCTATCAGTAGTTAGTGCCATCAGTATTTAGAATCTTTTATTTAGCTGGCAGTATTGGCGCACGCTGTATTGCAGTAGTTTGAATAACGAAGATTTTTGTGAGGTAAGTGAATCATGTTAGGTGTAAGTTATTGTTAGTCAGGCCCATTCTTTTGTAGTGATTATTCAAAGTCAGATTGCGTTGCACTAAAAATAAAATAAAAAAAGTGTGTCAGTTTAGTATTGATCAGAAGAAGTAAAGAGAGAAATGTCTGAGTACGTTCAGTCATGCTCAGCTGTTTGAAAATCAAATAACGTAAGAGGTTTACGAGCACAGTCATTCATTAATTTTTCAAAGGGGACGTTTCATATAATGAAAGATTTTGATAGAGAACAAACAATGTATTTACCTTAATAATGTTCAAAAGTCATCGTATATATATATATATATATATCAGTTCATGATATCCAATATTACAAATTTACTCTTTCTGATGGACACACGTCCAGATCGTCCGCTCTCAGATTTCTGGCATCTCTCTCCCCACATCCACCACCGCTGGCGGCTCACCTCCAACTGCGCAACGCTGCGCGCTGTTCGCATCCAACTGCCCAACACTACAATAGCAAATATTCCAACAATGCAAATCATCCAAAGACTTCAAACAGCACAGTCAGTGATTTTCATATAGAGCGCTACGTGGCGTTACCATTATAAAAACCTAAATAGCCTGGTTACAACGTGTTACTGAATTGCTCAATTTTTTGAAATTTTAGTCATTTGTTTGTCTTACTTGAATACCATACCCACAAATTCCCGTTCCATTCGTATAATTTCTTCTTGCTGCGTCGTGTTTTTGTCGTAGAGAGTGTGTAGACATGAAGAATAAAACTGTAGAATGTTAATAACATTTGGTTTAAGAATTTTAGCATAAAAATTCAGATGCGTTACTCTTCTGTGCGCCCTTGTTTATCATGACCGCTCTGCAAGAGACTATTCTGTGAGACTGGAGTTTGTCCATACACGCGGTTCTGGTACGGCAGTTACTGCACTCCCCCGTAACAGTGGTAGTTGATCAGCTCACCAAGGTCGACAAGTGAGGCCCGCAGAGACTGTGGCGTTGTGAGGCGCCAAAGTGTCGCCATCAGCGAAGGCAAGGATGAGGCAGCAACAGCTCTCGGAGGCAGTGTTTATCAAAACCTAACTGGCGATAGCTTCATAGGCTGAAGTCATCTCAGTAGTCTGAGGACGTCGTGTGACAGCATCCGCGTCAGTACCGGTCGTTTCACCACTGCATCGTAACTGAATACAACTGAGAACTAAATTGTGGAAGTCAGGGCGTGAGTGCTTGTTGGGGCACAGCGGTGGAGTTTTCCTTTGTTGGGTATGTCAGAATGTGTCCTAGTTTTCTGCGGTCATCAGCACTCTCGGTCGCTTCAGGATGTCGCAACTACTCCTGTCAGACCCTTTCAGACCCTGTTTTCTGCCTTGTATGTAACGGAATAGTTACTCTTGCGTTGGAGCGGAGCTTTCTTGCGACACTTTGAGCAGTCAAATCGAGCGGGGTAGTGCGTCACACTGGACTCGCATGGTTCAAACCCGCGTCCCGCCATTTTGATGAAGGTTTTTCTCTGAGTCACGTAACGCAAATGCTGGGATGGTTCCTTCGAAAGGGCATGGCTGCTTTCCTTCTCCATCCCTTCCAAATCCGAGATTGTACTCCGTCCCTAATGACCTTGTCGACACGACGCCAAATGCCAATCTCCTCTTCCTCGTCCTTGAGCAGTTAACATTATGACTTTATCCTTCTGCCGCCGTGATGTCAGTTTGCTACGTTTGATTGCTTGAGCGCTCAGCTTATCCACAGTGTCGCAATGACTACCGTGTTTGGAGCTACTCCGTCACAGTTCCTCACTGTTTGGCGTTCTCCCTTGCTGTTGACCCATTCTTGCTTCGCATATGGGGTTGCCAGGGAAGAACTTGAACCGTTTTTTAACATCCGCTCGGGATAATATTCTGGAGAGCGACAGCAGCCTGCACGGTGAGGCGTATGAAATCCGGCAGGTTGTTAGGCCGCGCACTCTGGTGGCACACAACTGCACCACTTGCATTGTACATTTACTGGAGAACGTAATCGAAAACATTGCAGTAAGTAATTCTCTTTGTTATTTTATTTTTGCAGTTTTCAAGTTCTTCCAGCGTGTGTACACACTAGTGTGTCACTCTCCGCTCAGTTTGCTGTAGTATGCGGAGTACTGTAGTGGCCGCTCAGTTTCCACAACTAATACGATGCACCGTCTTTGCTAATATGCATCTACACAGATACTCCGCAAGTCATCGTACGGTGCATTGTGGAGGATACCCTGTACCACTGCTTGTCGTTTCCTTCCTTGTTCCATTCGCAAACACAGCGGGCGGAAAGCCAGTGTCTGTAAGCCTCCATACGAGCCCTGATTTCCCATTCTTCGCGCTGCTTACACGAAATGTACGTTGGCGGCAGTAGAATCATTCTGCAGTCACCTCAAATGCTGGTTCTCTAAATTTTATCAATCGCTCTCCTCGAAGAGAACATCGCCTTTATTTCAGGGATTTCCATTTCAGTTCCCAAAGATTCTACGTAATACTTGCGTGTTGTTCCAATCTACAAGTAACAAATCTAGCCGCCCTCCTCTCAATTTCTTCGATCTATTCCTTCAGTCCAATCTGTTGCAGGTCCCAAAAATTCGAGCATTACTCAAGTATGGGTCGCACTAATGACCTATACATCTACATCAACATCCATACTCCGCAAGCCACCTGACGGTGTGTGGCGATGGGTACCTTGAGTGCCTCTATCGGTTCTCCCTTCTACTCCAGTCTCGTATTGTTCGTGGAAAGAAAGATTGTCGGTATGCCTCTGTGTGGGCTCTAATCTCTCTGATTTAATCCTCATGGTCTCTTCGCGAGATATACGTAGGAGGGAGCAATATACTGCTTGACTCCTCGGTGAAGGTATGTTCTCGAACTTCAACAAAAGCCCTTACCGAGCTACTGAGCGTCTCTCTTGCAGAGTCTTCCACTGGAGTTTATCTATCATCTCCGTAACGCTTTCGCGATTACTACATGATCCTGTAACGAAGCGCGTTGCTCTCCGTTGGATCTTCTCTATCTGTTCTATAAACCCTATCAGGTACGGATCCCCCACCGGTGAGCAGTATTCAAGCAGTGGGCGAACAAGCGTACCGTAACCTACTTCCTTTGTTTTCGGACTGCGTTTCCTTAGGATTCTTCCAGTGAGTCTCAGTCTGGCTTCTGCTTTGTTGTTGTTGTTGTGGTCTTCAGTCCTGAGACTAGTTTGATGCAGCTCTCCATGCTACTATATCCTGTGCAAGCTGCTTCATCTCCCAGTACGTACTGCAGCCGACATCCTTTTGAATCTGCTTACTGTATTCATGTCTTGGTCTCCCTCTACGATAATTACCCTCCACTCTGCCGTCCAATACTAAATTGGTGATCCCTTGATGCCCCAGAACTTGTCCTACCAACCGATCCCTTCTTCTAGTCAAATTGTGCAACAAACTCCGCTTCTCCCCGATTCTATTCAATACCTCCTCACTAGTTATGTGATCTACTCATCTAATCTTCAGCATTTTTCTGTAGCATCACATTTCAAAAGCTTCTATTCTCTTCTTGTTCAAACTGCTTATCGTCCATGTTTCACTTCCATACATGGCAACACTCCATACAAATACTTTCAGAAACGAATTCCTGACACTTAAATCTATACTCGATGTTACAAATTTCTCTTCTTCAGAAATGCTTTCCTTGCCATTGACAGTCTACTTTTTATATCCTCTCTACTTCGACCATCATCAGTTATTTTGCTCCCCAAATAACAAAACTCCTTTATTACTTTAAGTGTTTCATTTACTAATCTAATTCCCTCAGCATCACCCGAGTTAACTCGACTACATTCCATTATCCTCGTTTTGCTTTTGTTGATGTTCATCTTATATCCTTCTTTCAAGACACTGACCATTCCGTTCAACTGCTCTTCCAAGTCCTTTGCTGTCTCTGACAAAATTACAATGTCATCGGCGAACCTTAAAGCTTTTATTTCTTCTCCATGGATTTTAATACCTACTCCGAATTTTTATTTTGTTTCCTTTACTGCTTGCTCAATATTCAGATTGAATAACATCGGGGAGAGGCTACAACCTTGTCTAACTCCCTTCCCAACAACTGCTTCCCTTTCATGTCCCTCGACTCTTATAACTGCCATCTGGTTTCTGTACAAATTATAAACAGCCTCTCGCTCCCTGTATTTTACACCTGCCACCTTCAGAATTTAATAGTTGGTATTCCAGTCAACATTGCCAAAAGCTCTCTCTAAGTCTACAAATGCTAGAAACGTAGGTTTGACTTTCCTTAATGTAGCTTCTATGATAAGCCGTAGGGTCAGTATTGCCTCACCTGTTCCAATATTTCTACGGAAACCAAACTGATCTTCCCCGAGGTCGGCTTCTACCTGTTATTCCATTTGTTTGCAAAGAATTCGCGTCAGTATTTTGCAGCCGTGATTTATTAAACTGATAGTTCGGTAATTTTCACATCTGTCAGCGCCTGCTTTCTTTGGTATTGGAATTATTATATTATTCTTGAAGTCCGAGGGTATTTCGCCTGTCTCATACATTTTGCTCACCAGATGGTAGAGTTTTGTCAGGACTGGCTCTCCCAAGGCTGTCACTAGTTCTAATACAATGTTGTCTACTCCCGGGGCCTTCTTTCGACTTAGGTCTTTCAGTGCTCTGTCAAACTCTTCCGCAGTATCCTATTCCCATTTCATCTTCATCTACATCCTCGTTCATTTCCATAATATTGCCCTCAAGTACATCGCCCTTGTATAGACCCGCTATGTACTCCTTCCATCTTTCTGCTTACCCTTCTTTGCTTAGGCCTGGGTTTCCCTCTGAGCTCTTGATATATATACAAGTTGTTCTCTTTTCTCCAAAGGTCTCTTTAATTTTCCTGTAGGCAGTATCTATCTTACCCCTCGTGAGATAAACCTCTACATCCTTACATTGGTCCTCTAGCCATCCGTGCTTAGCCACTTTGCACTTCCTGTCGATCTCATTTTTGAGACGTTTGTATTCCTTTTTGCCTGCTTCATTTACTGCATTTTTATATTTTCTCCTTTCATCAATTAAATTCAATATTTCTTCTGTTACACAGGGATTTCTTTCTGCTTTACCGCTGATTGATTTTATATGGTCATTTCATTTTAAATCACTGCTAATGCCTGCTCCCAGATAATTTATGGAATTAACTGCGTCCAGTTGCTGACCTGCTATTTTATAGCTAAATGATAAAGGATTTTCCTTTCTATATATTCGCAGCACATTACACTTGTCTACATCGAGATTCAAGTGCGATTCCCTGCACCATGCGTCAATTCGTTGCAGATCCTCCTGCAATTCAGTACAATTTTCCATTGTTACAGCCTCTCGATATACTTCAGCATCATCCGTAAAAAGCCTCAGTGAACTTCCGACGTTATCCACACGGTCATTTATGTATATTGTGAATAGCAATGGTCCTATGACACTCCCCTGCGGCACACCTGAAATCACACTTACTTCGGCAGACTTCTCTTCATTGAGAATGACATGCTGCGTTCTGTTATCTAGGAACTCTTCAATCCAATCACACAATTGGTCTGATAGACCACATGCTCTTACTTTGTTCATTAAACGACTGTGGGGAACTGTATCGAACGCCTTGCGAAAATCAAGAAACACGGCATCTACCTGGGAACCATTGTTTATGGCCCTCTGAGTCTCGTGGACGAATAGCGCGAGCTGGGTTTCACACGATCGTCTTTTTCGAAACCCATGCTGATTCCTACAGAGTAGATCTCTAGTCTCCAGAAAAGTCATTATAATCGAACATAATACGTGTTCCAAAATTCTACTACTGATCGACGTTAGAAATATAGGTCTATAGTTCTGCACATGTGTTCGACGTCCCTTCTTGAAAACGGGGATGACTTGAGCCCTTTTCCAATCCTTTGGAGCGCTACGCTCTTCTAGAGACCTACGGTACACCGCTGCAAGAAGGGGGGCAAGTTCCTTCGCGTACTTTGTGTAAAATCGAACTAGTATCCCATCAGGTCCAGCGGCCTTTCCTTTTTTGAGCGATTTTAATTGTTTTTCTATTCCTCTGTCATCTGTTTCGATATCTACCGTTTTGTCATCTGTGCGACAATCTAGAGAAGAAACTACAGTGCAGTCTTTCTCTGTGAAACAGCTTTGGAAAAAGACATTTAGTATTTCGGCCTTTAGTCTGTCATCCTCTATTTCAGTGCCATTTTGGTCACAGAGTGTCTGGACATTTTGTTTTTATCCACCTACCGCTTTAACATAAGACAAAAATTTCTTAGGATTTTCTGACAGGTCAGTACATAGAACTTTACTTTCGAATTCATTGAACGCCTCTCGCATAGCCCCCCTCACACTACATTTCGCTTCGCGTAATTTTTGTTTGTCTGCAAAGCTTTGGCTATGTTTATGTTTGCTGTGAAGTTCCCTTTGCTTCCGCAGCAGTTTTCTAACTCGGTTGTTATACCATGGTGGCTCTTTTCCACCTCTTACGATCTTGCTTGGCACATACTCATCTAATGCATATTGTACGATGGTTTTGAACTTTGTCCACTGATCCTCAACACTATCTGTTCTTGAGACAAAACTTTCGTGTTGAGCCGTCAGGTACTCTGAAATCAGCAGATTTGTCACTTTTGCTAAACAGAAAAATCTTCCTACCTTTTTTAATATTTGTATTTACGGCTGAAATCATCGATGCAGTAACCGCTTTATGATCGCTGATTCCCTGTTCTGTGTTAACTGTTTCAAATAGTTCGGGTCAGTTTGTCACCAGAAGGTCTAATATTTTATCGCCACGAGTCGGTTCTCTTTTTAACTGCTCAAGGTAGTTTTCAGATAATGCACCTATTCGCGGTCTCCTTTACAGATGAATCACACTTTCGTAAAAAGCTCCCAGTACACCGAAGTCGACCATTCGCCTTCTTACTACATTCCTTACAGGCTCGTTCCAATGCGTATTAGGACATTACATGTTTGTTTTACCTACTTATCAGCATTAACTTATATTCAACTGGAAATCACCAACAGACGATCCCCCCTTCGGCGAAATGATTTACGTATACAGACAGTAACAGCAGTTCTTTCGCACTTCCCTGGGGCACTCCTGAGAACACCCTTGACTCTGATGAACACTCGCCGTACTGGACAAAGTACTGTGTTCTCTTATTTAAGAAACCTTCGAGCCACTCACGTATCTGGTACTTTATATTGTATGCTCGTACCTTCGTCAGTACTGCAGTGGGACATCATGCCGAATAGTTTTCGGAAATGTGAAATTTGTCTGTTGCCGTTCATCTATGATTCGCAGGGTATAATGTGAAAATAGGACAAGCTGTGTTTCGCGCGATCGATGCTTGCTGAAATCGTGCTGATTCGTAGACAGAAGCTTTCCCGTGTTAAGGATATGTGTCTGTGATTTTCAGGGTCCGTCTTTTTATATTTCTTATACATAGGAGCCACCTGCTCTTTTATCGAGTCACTTGAGACTTTTGTCTGGCTAGAGACTCGCTTAAAGTAAGGCGAAGGACCAATGCCGTAGAGTAAAACCAAAATGGATTCCATCTCGATCTGGCGACTTATTTGTTTTCAACTCTTTCAGTTGTTTCTCTACGCCAGGGGTGCTTATTACTATGTCCTCCGTAGGGACTCTGTGCGATTCTACCGCATGAATGGTTTCTTAGATGCGAAATTGAATATTTTCTTTTGCTATATTCTACTGCCACTCCAAACTGGTCAACTAGTAGAAGCCTTAGACCTTGTTTTACGTAGGGCCACAATTTTTTAGGGTTCTCGACAAAAACTTTTGATAATATGGCACAGTGGAAACTGTATGCTTCGCGCCTCGACCTATTTTTTTTTTTTTTTTTGATGCTCAAGCATTATTACTAAGTTAGACCTGTCCTGAAACGTATTAGTATCGTTCGTTTGCTAAAGGCCAGAGTTGTTTTTGCAGCCTAAATGTTCCTCACATTTTTATTTTACGTAAGAGTCCTCGGTATTAGTATTGTTACTTTTATCACTATTTATTAATTGAAGGCAACTCCTAAACCTCGTTTACAGAAGGAGGACTGATTGCGTTAGACGTATTTGTTAACTTCGCACTATTTTAAGCAATGTCTAAATAAGAAAGAAAATTTACGATGTCCAACGGACTAGAGGTGGTTTCCTAATCTGTATTCTATCTCTTATTTTACAGCATATCACATAGCACACAATTCTAATGTATTGAGTTAACATATACAGGGTGGCCCATTGATCGTGACCGGGCAAAATATCTCACGAATTTAGCATCAAACGAAAAAACTACGAAGAACGAAACTCGTCTAGCTTGAAGGGGAAACCAGATGGCGCTATGGTTGGCCACCCGCTAGATGGCGCTGACATAGGTCAAACGAATATCAACTGCGTTTTTTGAATAGGAACCCCCATTTTTATTACATATTAGTCTAGTACGTAAAGAAATATGAATGTTTTAGTTGGACCACTTTTTTCGCTTTGCTATAGATGGTGCTGTAATAGTCACAAACATATGGCTCCCAATTTTAGACGAACAGTTGGTAACAGGTAGTTTTTTTAAATTAAAATGCGGAATGTAGGTACGTTTGAACATTTTATTTCGGTTGTTCCAATGTGATACATGCACCTTTGTAAACTTATCATTTCTGAGAACAACATGCTGTTACAGCGTGATTACCTGTAAACACCACATTAATGCAATAAAGGCTCAAAATGATGTCCGTCAACCTCAATGCATTTGGCAATACATGCAACAACATTCCTCTCAACAGCGAGTATTTCGCCTTCCGTAATGCTCGCAGATGCATTGGCAGTGTGCTGACGCATGTTGTCAGGCGTTGTTGGTGGATCATGATAGCAAATATCCTTCAACTTTCCCCACAGAAAGAAATCCGGGGACGTCATATCCGGTGAACGTACGGGCCATGGTATGGTGCTTCGACGACGAATCTAGTTGTCATGAAATATGCTGTTCAATGCCGATTCAACCGCACATCCATCATATTGGAAGTACATCGCCATTCTGTCATGCAGTGAAACAGCTTGTAGTAACATCGGTAGAACATTACGTAGAAAATCAGCATACATTTCTCCCTTTAGATTGCCATAGATAAAATGGGGGCCAATTATCCTTCCTCCCATAATGCCGCACCATACATTAACCCTACAGAATCGCTGATGTTCCACTTGTGACAGCTATCGTGGATTTTCCGTTGCCCAAGAGTGCATATTATGACGGTTTACGTTACCGCTGTTGGTGAATGACGCTTCATCGCTAAATAGAACGCGTGCAAAAAATCTGTCATCGTCCCGTGCCAGTTGGGTTGGCCGAGCGGTTCTAGGCGTTACAGCCTTGATCCGCGCGACCACTGCGGTCGCAGGTTCGAATCCTGCCTGTGACATCGACGTGTGTGGTGTCCTTAGGTCAGTTAGGTTTAAGTAGTTCTATGTTCTAGGGGACTGATGACCTTAGAAGTTAAGTCCCATAGTGCTCAGAGCCATTTGAACCATTTTTTTCATCGTCCCGTAATTTCTCTTGTGCCCAGTGGCAGAACTGCACACGACGTTCAAAGACTTCGCCATGCAATTCCTGGTGCATAAAAATATGGTGCAGGTGCAATCGATGTTTATGTAGCATTCTCAGCACCGACGTTTTTGAGATTCCCGATTCTCCCCCAATTTGTCTGCTACTGATGTGCGGATCAGCCGCAGCACCTACTTGAGCATCATCATTTGTTGCAGGTCGTGGTTGACGTTTCACATGTGCTTAAATAACGAAATATCCGGCGAACGGTCCGTACTCTTTGATGATGCCGTCCAGGATACCGATCAGCACACATAACACACGCCCGTTGGGAATTTTGATCACAATAGCCATACAGAACCGTGGTCTAGGGGCAGTCCGCTGTTAGCAGCGGTGGGGCAAGGTCGTCGTGCCTGTGTCCCCCTGTTAGCGCACCGCGCGCGCGAGTGTTTACTGTTTACCTTCCGCTGCGGCGAGTGTCACGCGTCCGTGGCTCGGTAGTGCCATGGCGCACTCGTATCGCAAGTCCACAATTAAGATCACATTTCAAGCGGACTACGCAAGACTTCGAGCACTTGACGTTGAACGTTTCATCCGGGAAGAACTTCGTATAGCACCTCAAGACATCATTGGGATCCACTTTTCTATAACACAGTGTCGTCTACATAAAAATGATCAATGAAAAGGCGTGCACTGATGTTGTGTGCCGACACGCTCATGGACTCAAATTTAAGCATTCTGATGGTCACATAGGAACTGTCACGATCGACCACGCTGGATTAGGCCTTCGCACTCTGAGGGTCTTCGAGCTGCCATTCGAAGTCCCGCCAGATGTTGTGATGACAGCTTTCAAACCATACGGCAACGTGCTAAGTCATTTGGCTGAAAAATGGGAAAAGTTTTAGACGTACCCCGTCTTAAATGGAGTGCGACAAATTAAGATTGAACTGACGAAGCATGTGCCTTCCTATTTAGTAATTGGCGGCTGCAGAGCCATTGTCATGTATGACGGACAACCGCGTACTTGCGCCGGCTGTGGCCAGGAAGGACATGTCCGATCGGCCTGCATTCTACGCTGACTGACTCAGACACCGGTTGGTGAAGTTCCATCCCCGGCGACGCCTACTTGGCTCCCCATCACGTATGCAGCGGCTGCTGTTCCTGCCCAGGATCGTAACACCATATTGCAGTCAGTGGTCGATGACAGTGTGGCGTACAGCATATCCCCCTCTACGACGTCATCGGCAGACTTGCCTCAAGACGGTGATCAATTGTGCCACCAAGACGAGCCTAAAGAGAAGATGGAAGTAGAAACTGAAATTGTCCCGACCTCTGCCTTCCTGCCAATGGAGACCGCATCAGATGATTGTCGCCCGCACTCTGACACAGAACAACATGTCCGGAAACAACGGTCCCCTCGAAAACGCAAGAAACGGCGCCATACGCCATCCGATGATTGCCTGCTTCGGATGTGTGACCCTGACGAACATCCGGCGTCGGACGTCACTCAGGACTCTACCACCACAACTTACCCTTCCCATCACGATGCTGCGGCGGATACAATTTCTGAGCCTCAGTCTGACAACACCACTTCTGCTACCGAACATGCGCGCAAGCGCTCTACTGACAGCACTCATCAACAGTTACCAATTGCTGCATCTGATTCTTGGGCAGATGATGTCGAGGATGAGCCACAGCACCAGGAGGATGCCGAAGGCAGAGATGCTCCCTCGGCTGTACCCAGCACCGACCAACCACAGTGACTACGGCTGTATCGTCAGCCTCTGTGGGGCCGCCCCTGCCGCCCACACCTTGCCTCCTACACAACCCAGTTGCCAACCTGGCTGACCAAACATACCGTCTAGGGACGATTAACATCAACAACATACGTGCCCGAGCCGGCCGCGGTGGTCTAGCGGTTCTAGGCGCTCAGTCCGGAACCGCGCGACTGCTACGGTCGCAGGTTCGAATCCTGCCTCGGGCATGGATGTGTGTGAAGTCCTTAGGTTAGTTAGGTTCGTAATTTTTGCCTTAAGAGCCATTACTGATTATTTTTAAAGTTTTGACTTATGTACGGTGTGTATGCTTCACTAATATTGTAATATAACTTTTACATTCTGGCTGTATATGCCACTGCATGTAACTCACGGCGTATGCGCCACCTGCCTTTTTGATGTATTTATCTACGTTAATGTTCCTAAGGCTCCCATACTGTTATAACTGGAGTGTTAAATGCTTTCCTTCTATTTATTGTCACTTTATCTAAGGACGCAATTAATATTTATATTTTACATGTTGCTTCAGTACGCCAATCGGCACATAGTTCGCGACTTGAGCGCCACCTGCCCTGGCCGCAGTGTAACTACGCTGGCCGATTATACTCAGTCGCTTGTGAGCTCTGCAACTTCCATACACTAATTTTTATTTACTTGACAAACCCTATTTTCAGGGCTATATTTTATTTGGACTAATGGATCTATGCAGATATCATTCCATATTAATGTAATACTGTAAGTACCAGGAATCCTTCTCATATTTTGTAACACAAGACCTTTCTAATATGTGTTAAACTCTATTCTTGATTTATGTTTCATACCTTTTAATATAAATTACGATGTTCATTGTCGTCAGGCCGCCTTCTGAAGAAGATAGATTTAAATCTGTCGAAACCTAGGTAAATACTTTATCCATTGCAACTGGTCGGCTGTTTTTAATCTTATTACGTGGAACCGTTGCTGTTGCGCAGCTATGTTTAAAATACTAGTTAGGTTTAAGTAGTTCTAAGTTCTAGGGGACTGATGACCACAGATGTTAAGTCCCATAGTGCTCAGAGCCATTTGGACCATACGTGCCCGACATAAACTAGCGATGCTACAGGATCTACTCAACGCAGCAGACATCGACATTGCGCTCCTTCAAGAGGTGTATGTCACAGACTTCAAGGGACCCTATAGCTACAAGACTTGGGTCTCACATGCGTCTGCCAATGGCAGTGGTGTGGCGATCCTCCTCCGCGAAGGTATACCCGCAGAAAGAAGACGTCGAGTATCTCCCTGACGCCAGAGGCATGGCTCTTACTATCCAAGGAGTCAAACTTATTATCTATGCACCGCGTCGAGAACGATCCACCTTTTTCGCTCATACAATCACGCCCCTCTTTATGGGCCGTCAGGACGCCTTGATAACGGGAGGGGACTTCAACTGTAGCCAAGCACCTAAGGATCAGTTACCACATCATTCTCCCTGCGCAGAACTTACGACAGTTATAAATAATCTTCAATTGGTGGACTAGTGGGAACATGTTTGTGGCGATCGGCCCGGATTTACTCACTACACCAGCCATTCCTCCAGCCGCATCGACCGGATTTACATCTCGCGCTCCACAGCTGTGGGGACAAGAGTTGCCGAAGTTTGGCCCACAGCATTTTCTGACCACGAGGCCTACATCTGCGCTGTTACCCTCGGCCGCCAGAAGGTATGGCACAGCCGTGGTCATTGGAAGCTGAACGTCGCCCACCTCGCTTCTCAGTAATGCCGCCGCCTTATAGAGAACACGTGGGACTCTTGTAGCCGCCGGCGTGGCACCTACCGGTCTACACTGTCGTGGTGGTTACTCTGCGCCAAACCAGCCCTCCGGAAGACCTTGATAGGCTACGGCCGGGATGTTGCAGCATGGAAGAGACATACCATGGACTTTTACTACAGCATCTTAAGGTTGGTTGGTTGTTTCGGGGAAGGAGACCAGACAGCGAGGTCATCGGTCTCATCGGATTAGGGAAGGACGGGGAAGGAAGTCGGCCGTGCCCTTTGAAAGGAACCATCACGGCATTTGCCTGGAGCGATTTAGGGAAATCACGGAAAACCTAAATCAGGATGGCCGGACGCGGGATTGAACCGTCGTCCTCCCGAATGCGAGTCCAGTGTCTAACCACTGCGCCACCTCGCTCGGTCCATCTTAAGGGAATGTACAACACTGCCGTACTCACCTGCACGGCAGGTGACGGTGAACCGTGCCAAGGCACAGATCATTAGATTAACACGTTGCCACCTTGAGGGTGCGATCGACAGAGCGCGCACTCAAGACAGAGTGGCCCAGGAGGAACCGTCTATGTACCACGTCATTGCAGAACAACGGCGCCGACGCAGGACACTGGTCCAAGCTATTACGACGGAAGACGGACGACGCCTTCATACCCAGCGCGACATAGGAAACGCCCTTCATGCTCACTACACTAGGCTGTACTCGGAACATCGACATCCCCCGGAGGTGATCGCCGAAGTCTCTCAACTCACTTATGGCTCGATCTCTCCGACAGCGGCGGTGAATTTGACTGCAGATGTAACGGAAGAGGAAATCATTGAAGCAATACAGGCTGGGGCTGCTCATAAGTCCCCGGGACCTGATGGCCTTCCTCTGGAATTTTACCGGACGTATCAACAATTGCTGGCACCAACATGGTCTGATATTTGCCGCGATCTTATGTCTCCCACGACGCAGATCCCTGGGGCCTTCCTAGAAGGACTGATTGTGCCCATACACAAACCACGAGGCGGATCCAGGATCAGTGACTATCGGCCCTTGACCTTACTCAACAGTGACTTGAAGATTTTCACCCGGCTAAAGCGATCAGTACGATGTGTTGTGTCGCAGGACCAGGCATCGTTAGGCGGTGACCATAATATTCGCACTGCATTGTGCCGATATAGAGATATGTTCGCGCTAGCCAAAGCTCGCCAACTGCCAGGAGTTTTGGCCTCACTCGACTTTAGCCTGACAGAGTCGACCACACATTTTTGATGGAGGTACTGCGACACATGGGGTATCCGGACGTCATAGTTGATGTACTGATGCGTCTCCTACGCGGCGCGACGTCCAAGGTGTTATACAATGGCCGTCTTACGCAGCCGATACAGATCCAGCGATCGGTGCGACAAGGCTGCCCTCTTTCGGCGATATTGTACGCCATCGTCTTGGAACCACTCCCAACGCCTGACTGGGATGTCCCTTGGTGGACACACTTTTTGCTGCACTGCCTATGCGGATGATCTGGTACTCCTTCTTCGCAATAATGACGATGTTCGTGCAGCACTGGCGTGGATGGCGACCTACGGTGCGGCATCGGGGAGCCATCTCAATCTCCACAAATCACACGCCCTGTCTATAGGCAGAGGCCTACCCGACGAGGGCGTCGCACCGCTACGAATCAGTGACACAATCCGCTGTCTTGGCATTGATTTCACATCTGAAATGAAGCGTTCAACAGCCCTTAACTACAGGCGTTTATTGAATCAGATGCGAGCAGGAATAAGTGACCACCGTCTGGGACATCTAGACCTCCTGCAACGGACACGATATGTTAACGTCTATTTGGCGTCACGTATCCCCCATTTTGCACAGATACTCCCCATACCACCTACCCTGGCTCACCGCATGTTGGCGGTTTTGGGATCCTTTGTTAATACGGGCATGTTATTTAAGATTCGTTACGAGTCCCTAACCCTCCCGAGGAGCAGAGGGGGTTTAGGCCTTTGTCATGTTCAGAACAGAGCGGAGGCCCTGTTCGTCAGCTGTCACCTGCAACTGTGGCGACGAAGTCCGACGTGCCTCACAAGTCTCTTACTGGAAGCCTTACGACCAATCTCACTCGCACCCCCTGTGATGATATCGGACATCCCAGCACCTTCCTTCTACATTAGCCAATTCTTCCTTGGATTAAGCTACATCCGCACCGCACTACTACCCACACGCTTGATGATGACGAGGGCGATATATGCTGCCATGCAAATGAACAGGGCGCCGAATGTGATTGAAAGCAAACACCCCACTACAAAGTGGTGCGCTGTGTGGCAGGCAGTGAATGCCACCACCCTTGATACTAACGTGCAATCTGCATGGTACGTAACTGTTAATGGGAAACACTTGTGCCAGTCACGCCTACATCACATTCACCTCGCTGATTCACCCTTGTGTGCCACATGCCAAGTGATTGACACGGATGAACGTCGTTTCGAATGCGGGTCGGCAAAGGACGTTTGGTATTTGGCTTTTCTCACACGCACGACTCCCGACAGGATAACTACCCAATCACTTCTTTTCCCCGATGATATTTATTTCCCAAGAGCAAAAACGAACTCTGTGACGTGGATCAGCGGCCACGCTGTTCACTACCTCTTCGCTAATGGCGAAAAGACAGTACCCGATTTTTGGTATTACCTCAACGAACGACATTGTGCGATCGTCAAGAACCCTAAATATAGGCAATATTTTTCTAATTTTCTTTGGAGCGCATTCCATAATCCGCCTCGCAGCTGGATTATCGATGACATGAGAAGATAACCATAGCACCTCTTCCCAGTTCCTTTTTTTTTTATGATATTGAACAAACAACGGAAACAACACAGCTACGAGAGAGTCATCGAAAAATTCGCAGCGGGCTATAGTACGGAGCATCCTTTGTCGTAACGGGACGACTTCCTATTATTCTGTTTGTGTAGCCGAAGAGGAACGGCCTTCCTTTTATCCATTTGTATAAAAATAAAATAAAATAAAAATAAAAACAAAGCAGAAAAACAAACCTTCCAAAATCCTTTTTTCCTTTTTTTTTCATTTTTGTTAAAAAAAGGGGGGGGGGGGTAGCGTTTTTGATTCATAATCAAAACGTCTTCGGTCTCGGGTTAGATCCCCACCACTGCCTAAATTTTGATAAATAATCAGCATTGGCGGCCGAAGACTTCCGGCATAAGAAGTCAGCCTCATTCTGCCAACGGCCTTGTCAAAGAGGGCGGAGGAGCGGGTAGAGGTTCAGGGCACTCTCTTGTCCTAGGGGTGGGAAATTGCTCCTAAAGGCGGAAGAATCAGCAATGATCAACGACATGAGGATGCAGAAGGCAATGGAAACCACTGCATTAAAGACACGTAACGTGTATCCACAGGACATGTGGCCTGTAATTGAAGAAGTATCATGATGATCTCTCCATTGGCAAAAGATTTCGGAATAGTCCCCCATTCGGATCTCCGGGAGGGGACTGCCAAGGGGGAGGTTACCATGAGAAAAAGACTGAATAATCAACGAAAGGTTAACGTTCTACGAGTCGGGGCGTGGAATGTCAGAAGCTTGAACGTGGTAGGGAAACTAGAAAATCTGAAAAGGGAAATGCAAAGGCTCAATCTAGATATAGTAGGGGTCAGTGAAGTAAAGTGGAAGGAAGACAAGGATTGCTGGTCAGATGAGTATCGGGTAATATCAACAGCAGCAGAAAATGGTATAACAGGTGTAGGATTCGTTATGAATAGGAAGGTAGGGCAGAAGGTGTGTCACTGTGAACAGTTCAGTGACCGGGTTGTTCTAATCAGAATCGACAGCAGACCAACACCGACAACGATAGTTCAGGTATACATGCCGACGTCGCAAGCTGAAGATGAAGAGATAGAGAAAGTGTATGAGGATGTTGAAAGGGTAATGCAGTATCTAAAGGGGGACGAAAATCTAATAGTCATGGGCGATTGGAATGCAGTTGTAGGGGAAGGAGTAGAAGAAAAGGTTACAGGAGAATATGGGCTTGGGACAAGGAATGACAGAGGAGAAAGACTAATTGAGTTCTGTAACAAGTTTCAGCTAGTAATAGCGATTACCCTGTTCAAGAATCACAAGAGGAGGAGGTATACTTGGAAAAGGCCGGGAGATACGGGAAGATTTCAATTAGATTACATCATGGTCAGACAGAGATTCCGAAATCAGATACTAGATTGTAAGGCGTACCCAGGAGCAGATATAGACTCAGATCACAATATAGTAGTGATGAAGAGTAGGCTGAAGTTCAAGACATTAGTCAGGAAGAATCAATACGCAAAGAAGTGGGATACGGAAGTACTAAGGAATGACGAGATACGTTTGAAGTTCTGGGCTGGCTGGGCTGTTTTGAGGGAAGAGACCAAACTGCTAGGTCATCGGTCTCATCGGTTTAGGGAAGGACGGGGAAGGAAGTCGGCCGTGCCCTTTCAAAGGAACCATCCCGGCATTTGCCTGGAGCGATTTAGGGAAATCACGGAAAACCTAAATCAGGATGGCCAGACGCGGGATTGAACCGTCGTCCTCCCGAATGCGAGTCCAGTGTGCTAACCTGAAGTTCTCTAACGCTATAGATACAGCAATAAGGAATAGCGCAGGAGGCAGTACAGTTGAAGAGGAATGGACATCTCTGAAAAGGGCCATCACAGAAGTTGGGAAGGAAAACATAGGTACAAAGAAGGTAGCTGCGAAGAAACCATGGGTAACAGAAGAAATACTTCAGTTGATTGATGAAAGGAGGAAGTACAAACATGTTCCGGGAAAATCAGGAATACAGAAATACAACTCGCTGAGGAATGAAGAAAATAGGAAGTGCGGGGAAGCTAAGACGAAATGGCTGCAGGAAAAATGTGAAGACATCGAAAAAGATATGACTGTCGGAAGGACAGACTCAGCATACAGGAAAGTCAAAACAACCTTTGGTGATATTAAAAGCAACGGTGGTAACATTAAGAGTGCAACGGGAATTCCACTGTTAAATGCAGAGGAGAGAGCAGATAGATGGAAAGAATACATTGAAAGCCTCTATGAGGGTGAAGATTTGCCTGATGTGATAGAAGAAGAAACAGGAGTCGATTTAGAAGAGATAGGGGATCCAGTATTAGAATCGGAATTTAAAACAGCTTTGGAGGACTTACGGTCAAATAAGGCAGAAGGGATAGATAACATTCCATCAGAATTTCTAAAATCATTGGGGGAAGTGGCAACAAAACGACTATTCACGTTGGTGTGTAGAATATATGAGTCTGGCGACATACCATCTGACTTTCGGAAAAGCATCACCCACACAATTCCGAAGACGGCAAGAGCTGACAAGTGCGAGAATTATCGCACAATCAGCTTAACAGCTCATGCATCGAAGCTGCTTACAAGAATAATATACAGAAGAATGGAAAAGAAAATTGATAATGCGCTAGGTGACGATCAGTTTGGCTTTAGGATTAGTAAAGGGACGAGAGAGGCAATTCTGACGTTACGGCTAATAATGGAAGCAAGGCTAAAGAAAAATCAAGACACTTTCATAGGATTTGTCGACCTGGAAAAAGCGTTCGACAATATAAAATGGTGCAAGCTGTTCGAGATTCTGAAAAAAGTAGGGGTAAGCTATAGGGAGAGACGGGTCATATACAATATGTACATCAACCAGGGGGGAATAAAATGCCCGCATCTCGTGGTCGTGCGGTAGCGTTCTCGCTTCCCACGCCCGGGTTCCCGGGTTCGATTCCCGGCGGGGTCAGGGATTTTCTCTGCCTCGTGATGGCTGGGTGTTGTGTGCTGTCCTTAGGTTAGTTAGGTTTAAGTAGTTCTAAGTTCTAGGGGACTGATGACCATAGATGTTAAGTCCCATAGTGCTCAGAGCCATTTGAACCATTTTTAGGGGGGAATAATAAGAGTGGACGATCAAGAACGAAGTGCTCGTATTAAGAAGGGTGTAAGACAACGCTGTAGCCTTTCGCCCCTACGCTTCAATCTGTGCATCGAGGAAGCAATGACGGAAATAAAAGAAAGGTTCAGGAGTGGAATTATAATGCAAGGTGAAAGGATATCAATGATACGATTCGCTGATGACATTGCTATCCTGAGTGAAAGTGAAGAAGAATTAAATGACCTGCTGAACGGAATGAACAGTCTAATGAGTAAACAGTATGGTTTGAGAGTAAATCGGAGAAAGACGAAGGTAATGAGAAGTAGTAGAAATGAGAACAGCGAGAAACTTAACATCAGGGTTGATGGTCACTGAAGTTAAGGAATTCTGCTACCTAGGCAGTAGAACAACCTATGACGGACGGAGCAAGGAGGACATCAAAAGCAGACTCGCTATGGCAAAAAAGGCATTTCTGGCCAAGAGAAGTCTACTAACATCAAATACCGGCCTTAATTAGAGGAATAAATTTCTGAGGATGTACGTCTGGAGTACAGCATTGTATGGTAGTGAAACATGGACTGTGGGAAAACCGGAACAGAAGAGAATCGAAGCATTTGAGATGTGGTGCTATAGACGAATGTTGAAAATTAGGTGGACTGATAAGGTAAGGAATGAGGAGGTTCTACGCAGAATCGGAGAGGAAAGGCATATGTGGAAAACACTGACAAGGAGAAGGGACAGCATGATGGGACATCTGCTAAGACATGAGGGAATGACTTCCATGGTACTAGAGGGAGCTGTAGAGGGCAAAATCTGTAGAGGAAGACAGAGATTGGAATACGTCAAGCAAATAATTGAGGTTGCAAGTGCTACTCTGAGATGAAGAGGTTAGCACAGGAAAGGAATTCGTGGTGGGCCGCATCAAACCAGTCAGTAGACTGATGACAAAAAAAAAAAAAAAGCCATACATCAACACGATATCGACCTTTTCCGCAATTGGTAAACGATCCATTGTAACACTGGTAATGTATCACCGTCCGCAATGGCGGAATGTTACGTGATACCACGTACTTATACTTTTGTGACTATTACAGCGCTATCTGTCACAAAGCGAAAAAAGTGGTCCAACTAAAACATTCATAAATTCTTTACGTACTACACGAATATGTAATAAAAATGGAGGTTCCTATTTTAAAAAAACGCAGTTGATATTCGTTTGACCTACGGCAGCGCCATTTAGCGGGTGGCCAACCATAGCGCCATCTGGTTTTCCGCTCAAAGTAGATCAGTTTAGGTGTTTGTAGTTTTTTAGTTTGATGCTAATTTCGTGAGAGATTTGGCCCGGTCACTATCAATGGACCACCCTGTATTTTAGTTTTAAATTTTCTAGTTTTTTGTTTAATTGATTAATTTTGTTTTGCGATGGTAGGATCTCATTTACGATGGGTAATTTCCAAAAATGATTGCCTATCGACGTCGCTGCGTAAAACCGCTACATATCGAACGTGTGGTCGGAAATCGATCATACGTCTCCGATAGCGGGCGTTATGAGAATGTTTCTTTGTTCAGTACAGCAACGACCAAAGAAGAGCGTTACAAATATATTTGTAATTGCAAATGAGACGACTTACCTTACTCGTCGTCGGTGTTGTCGTCATGTGAAAGTGCATTACGGTGGTGTGGATGGATAATTAGGAAGAGTCGAACCATGTATTCTTCCTGATACCTGTTCGTTTTCCGCACTGTCAGCAGTGAAATTGCAACGGTATTTCAGCATCGACACTGCTATTACGAAGTTTTACACACTTCGCACCACCACTGTTTACACAGCCCCTTCTTTTCTCGTCCGGTAGTACTCCATATATGCGACAAAAAGTCGAACAATGTTCTACGCTGGATAAACATGGAATTAGATTCTTCCATGTGAGAGAATCCGCCGAAGAAACGTCAAGAACACCTGACATCCCACCCACTAACGACATAAATCGTTTGGGTCTTCCTAGCAACTCAAAAGTAATATGCGGAGGAATGTAATTTAGAGCAAGTACGAGAAGGACAGAAAACAGATAAAAATGACTATCACAAATAATTTGTCACAATGAGGGCCACCGGAGTCGCATGATCGATAACCGACCGCACGTTCGATAGGTATCGTTTGGACCCAGCGACTTCGAAAGGCAATCATTCTTGGAAATTAGCTTACGGTATATCAGTGCAGTAATAAATGAATGTTACCATGTCACGGGACGAACTGCACAATTTTTTTCCCATTATATGCTTTCTCATTCACACCGCTCTCGAGAAACTGCATCTTGTGACACTATGTATGTGTGGGTATTTGATATACTGCTTTCGTTCTACTTTTGTCTGTTTATAATGTTATAATTTTAATTTTATCGCCTGTTCCTCCTCTTCCAACTTAGATCTGAAGAATATCTGCAGGACAGGTCGAAACCGATAGTCATGAATAAAAGATATTTTGATCGAGACGTTGTCTTTCATTTACTATAGCAACCGAGATCACGAATCCTACGAAAATTATGAAAATTTCAAGACAAACGGAAATTTCTTGGTAGATTAAAACTCAGTCTGCCGAACAGAGACCCAAATGTGGAACCTTTGCCTCCTTTGGACAACTGACCTGCGAACTGGACTGTCCTGGCACCATTCAGACCCATCTTCAGACCTTTTATTCCGGTAGTACCTCATCTCTTACCTTGCAGACTTCACTGAAGTTCTGCTGCATACCTGGCAGGACTAGCATTCCAACAAGAATCGAAGTCTAGAATGTAGGGCACAGACACTGGCGGAAGTAAAGCGGCGGGGGTGGGTGTGAATCGTGCCTGGGCAGTTTAGCCGATAGGTGAAGGTTCCAGGTCCGAGTCGTGGTCCAACAAGCAACTCTAATCTGCCAGGAAATTTCAATGTAGTGCACACTTCGCTGCAGAGTAAAATAGTGTAAGAGATGGGACAGGGGGAAAGAAAACAGAAAGAGAAAGGTGTGGGAAACTGGAATAGTTCCGGCAATGTTGCAGTCGTTTCGTGTGTGTCACATTCAGTCCAGCACGGTACACCTGCCTACTCCCCCATCGTGTTCCCGAACGCGGCGGCAGCTGAAGCGTTGCGGCCGGGCACACTGCGACCCTCGCGGCCGCCCCAGAGTGCCGGCAGTGGCGGGGGAGGGAACGAACCGTCAACCGCTGCTAACAAGGCGCGATCGATGCTGGCGGCGGGCCAGAAATTTGATTACCCCGACGGGTCTCGACTTGGGGCCCAGACGCGAGCGGCGGTGTCGCTTTAAACTCGTTCCGGCGCCGCCAAATCGCATTGGGGTCGGCGTCGCAACTGCCACACCGGCCAGAGGCCGCGGCGCCCCAAACTCAACCCCTTCCTCTGTATAGACTCGCCCTCTCTCCGTCCAACCCCCTTTGTCCCTCTCTCTAGCACACAGACACACACACACACACACACACACACACACACACACACACATACACACACAGACGCACACGCACACGCACACGCATGCATTCACATGCGTTGTAACTTTTCTGCTTGAAAGAAAACCTCTTTATGTGTAGAGTGTAGAGGTACGCGTACGAAAATAATCACTGAAAAAGCTGCAGACTCGAATGAACATTGATGTGTTGCCTGACGTCACACTGGACAGATTCCAACATCTAAAAATACACCAAAATAAACTGAGGAGCCAAAAAAACTAGTAGGCCTGGCTAATATTGTGCAGGGCCCCTGCGAGGACGCGGAAATGCCGCAACACGACGTGGCATGTACTCGAATAATGTCTGAAGTGCCCGACCGGCTAGCTGCGCGCTCTGTAGCCTGCCTCCAGAGCTGGTCCCCGGCACGTATCCGCCCGGTGAATTAGTGTCGAGGTCCGGTGTGCCGGCCAACCTGTGGATGGTTTTTAATGCGGTTTTCCATCTGCCTCGGCGAACGCGGGCTGGTTCCCCTTATTCCGCCTCAGTTACACTACGTCGGAGATTGCTGCGCAAACACTTTCTCCACATATGCGTACACCATAATTACTCTACCACGCCAACATTTGCGGTTACACGCGAGTCAAGGCATTCCCGGGGGGGTCTACTGGGGGCCAAACTGCACAATAACCCTGAGTTCAGTGTGGGGCGACAATGGGATGGGTGGACTGCTGTGGCCTGTTGTGGGGTTGTGAACCATTAAAGGCTACGGCGGGACGAAGCCTCACCGTCGTCTCTAGGTCCCCGGTTTGATACACAATACACAATGTCTGAAGTAGTGATGAAGGGACTAACACCATGGATACTCCACGGCTGTACATAAATCCGCAAGAGTATGAGGGGTGGTGATCTCATCTGAACAGCACGTTCCAAGGCATCCCAGATATGCTCAACAATGTTCGTGTCTGGTGAGTTTGGTGTCCAGCGGAAGTGTTTAAACTCAAAAGAGTATAGATTTGTTCAGGTCACAGCAACGTTTTGCACAAGAGAGACACAGTTTGGAGGATGATGCCCGTACTGATCGGCTGCATACTCTTCGAACTGAGCCCGAGACAGAAGAAGTTGCAACGCTAGTGCCTGCTAACCTCTTCGAAACGTTAGTCGATGTTGCAGCAGCAGTGGGGGGACGCTGTTGTATACAGAGAGATCGCGACGCATGTAGCGAAATGAGGGCTGCCCTACGGGGGATCACCGCTTCGTGCGTGGAGTAGGAACTGACCCTCAAAGTGGTTGGTTTCAGGGATTGAAGGGACCAGACTGCTAGGGCCATCTGTCCCTTTTTCCAAAAATTTCAAACACCCACAAAGAATAGAAACGAACAATGGAGACGACAAGAGGCGACACAGGACAAGACAGACCCAGAGACCAGACAAACGGAATTAAAATCACACAGAGGGTGACAGTGGTTGGCCGACCATAGAGACAAAAAGGAAAAGCCAACCACCTAGAAAGAAACCCAGTCTAAAATCTTAGGCCAAAGGCCAGACCAACACAAAGCAAGTGATAAAAGCCCCCTGCCTGAATAAAACGCAAAACTAAGCCTGCCATGACAGTGTCATCTGTTAAAAGGACAGGGAGCGTATCAGGCAGCGCAAACGTCTGCCTGAGCACAGTTAAAATGGGACAGTCCAAGAAAATATGGACCATCGTTAAAGCCGCCCCGCAGCGACATAGAGGCGGGTCATCACGGCACACAAAATAGCTGTGCGTCATACGGGTGTGGCCAATGTGGAGCCGAGAATGGGCAACTGATTCCGTGCGAGTGGCTTGCATGGATGACAGCCACACATTCGTCGTCTCCTTGATAGCACGGAGTTTGTTTGGTGTGGTCAGGTTGCTCTATTCAACGTCCCATACCGCAAACACTTTGAGGCAGAAGACTGCTCGCAAATCGGACTTCGGGAGGCCAATGTCCAGAGATGGTTTGTTGGTGGCCCGTTTGGCCAGGTGGTCAACATGTTCATTGCCCAGTATCCCAACATGGCCTGGGGTCCAAATGAAGGTCACTGAGCGTCCACTCTGGTAGAGGGCATAAAGAGGCTCCTGTATTAGCAACACCAAAGGATGCTGAGGGAAGCACTGGTCGAGGGGTTGTAGGCTGCTTAAGGAGTCACTACAAATCATGTAGGACTCACCAGAGCAAGAGCAGATACGTTCAAGAGCGCAAGAGATGGCAACTAGTTCTGCAGTAAATATGCTGCAGCCAGCCAGCAAGGAGCGCTGTTCTATATGGTCAACGTGAGCATAAGCAAAGCCAACAAGACCGTCGACCAGTGAGCTATCAGTGTAGATGATGTCTGAGCCCCCAAACTCGCCAAGAACAGAGAGAAAAGTCTGGTGGAGGAACTCAGGTTGGACTGAGCCTTTTGGGCCAAGCAATAGGTCCAGAAGAAGCAGCAGCCAAGGAACTGACCACGGAGGGGCACAGAAACGAGTTTGCAGGAAAGGTGGTAAGGGGGAAAGGGCCAAGGTCATGAAGAAGTGACTGGACACAGACAGTGAAGGGATACCCAATTGTTGACCGCCGTTGTGGGAGATGGACCGCCGTGTTGGGGAAAAGAAGACGGTAATTTGGGTGTGTGCGGTATAGTTTGTGAGCAATAGTTGCCGCCGGAGCCGCAATGGAGGAACGCCTGCTTCTACAAGGAGGCTGTTCATGGGGCTAGAGTGAAAGGCTCCCATAGCGAGGCGAACTCCACAGTGGTGGACAGGGTCTAGTAGACACAGTACAGAAGGGGCAGCTAAACCATACACCACGCTTCTGTAATCAACACGGGACTGTACAAGCGCTTGGTACAGCCGCAGTAGTGTACAACGATCAGCACCCCATTCGGTGTGGCTCAGGCACTGAAGGAGATTGAGATGCCGCCAGCACTTGTCTTTAAGCTGACGAGTATGGGGAAGCCAACTTAAGCAGCCATCGAAGGCCAGTCCCAGGAAGCGATAAGTCTCCACTACATCTGGTAGTTGGTCATTGAGGTAAAGTTCAGGATGGGGGTGGACAGTAAGGCGGCGACAGAAGTGCATCACACACGCTTTGGTGGCCGAAAACCGGAAGCTGTGATTGAGGGCCCATGAGTGGGCCTTCCATATAGCTCCCTGCAGATGGCGTTCAGCTACAACAGTAGAAGAGGAGCAGAAAGAAATTAAAAAATCATCAGCATAGAGGAGGGGAGAGACTGACGGTCCGACTGCTAGTGCAAGACCATTGATGGCTTTGAAAAAGATGGGGACGCTCAGGACAGAGTCCTGCGGGACCCCATTCTCCTGTGTATAGGGTGCGCTGTGGGAAGCACCAACACGAACTCTGAAAGTGCAGTAGGACAAAAAGTTCTGTATAAAAATCGGGAGTGGGGCCCGAAGACCCCACTCATGCTGAGTAGCGAGGATGTGGTGTCGCCAAGTGGTATCATAAGCCTTCATGAGATCGAAAAAGACAATGATGAGATGCTGTCGCGGGGAAAAGGTTGACCGAATGGCAGACTCCAGGATCACAAAGTTGTCAATGGTGGAGCGTCCTGGGACGGAGCCAAAACATCCCGAGACTCAAGGAGCCAACTCAATTGCTGGCTCACCATGCATTCGAGCAACTTGCAAAAAACGCTGGTGAGGCTAATGGTGCGGTAGCTGTCTACCTCTAGTGGGTTTTTGCCAGGTTTCATAACGGGGATTATGATGCTTTTCCGCCATTGCGACGGGAACTCACCTGAAACCCAGATACGGTTGTAAAGGTCGAGGAGGCGTCGCTGGCAGTCCACTGAGAGGTGTCTGAGCATCTGATAGTGGATGCAGTTGGGCCCGGGAGCTGTATCACGGCAAGTGGCTAGGGTACTTTGGAATTCCCACTCACTGAATGGAACATTGTAGGATTCAGGATGGAACGTCTGAAATGAAAGGCTCTGACGTTCCAACCATGCTTTGGTTCAAATGGCTCTGAGCACCATGGGACTTACCTTCTGAGGTCATCAGTCCCCTAGAACTTAGAACTACTTTAACCTAAGGACATCAAACACACCCATGCCCGAGACAGGATTCGAACCTGCGACTGTGGCGGTCCAGACTGTAGCGCCTAGAACTGCTCAGCCACTCTGGCAGGTCCAACCGCGCTTTCATGGAGCGGTAGGCCAGTGGGTAATTCGCAGAAACGGAACTCCGAGCAAAATGCTCTGCTAAGCGGTTGGAACTTATGTCAGGGTCAGTACAAACTGCTTCATTCAGTGAAAGCGCAGGGACACTGATGGGGTCCAATAGCCATAGAGTGGCCTAATCTTGGCCCAAACTTGCGATAGAGAGGTACGGAGGCCAATGGTGGAGACATACCATTCCCAGCACTCTTGCTTGTGTTCGGAAATGAGGCGGCGAGCCCGCGCACGTAGCCGTTTAAAGGTGATGAGGTGTTCTAAGGAGGGATGCCACTTGTGACGCTGGAGCGCCCACCTGTGATATCTAATCGCCTCAGTGATCTCAGGCGACCACCAAGGCTCAGTCCTCCGCCGAGGGTACCCAGAAGTACAATGAATGGCAGATTCTGCAGCATTAATGGTGCTGGTGGTGACTGAGTGAAACACCACATCAATGGCGTCATTGGGAAGAGGCACAGTAGTGGCAATGGAGGAGAACAAGTACCAGTCAGCCTTATTCATAGCCCATCTACAGGGGCGCCCAGGAGAGTGACGCTGTGGCAGTGAAGAAAGAAAGTGGTCACTACCGCACAAGTCGTTGTGCACACTCCAATGGACAGACGGCCAAGATGAAGGCACTGGTAGCATTCCGATTATCCTTCGGACCCCAATGAAAGTGCTGGATGAAATGAACACATCGACACTGTAAATTGGCGCGCAGCTCGTCATCAGGCTGCAGAAGAAGGTTCCTATGGTAAATAATACCCTGGACCGTATGGGGTGTGATGGTAACGGAAGCATCCCCGAACTTGTCACAAGCAAGTAACCTTCGTGACTGGGCAGAGGATGCCGTTTTTATCATTACTGACCCAGAGCGCATTTTGGACAGGCCCTCCACCTCCCCAAACTTGTCCTCTAAATGCTCTACGAAGAACTGAGGCTTTGTGGACGTGAAAGATTCCCCATCAGCTCTTGTACAAACTAGGAACTGGGGCGAATATCTGTCATAGCCATCCTGAGACTGACGCTCCTCCCACGGTGTGGCCAGGGAGGGGAACGTTTTGGGATCGTAGTTCTGAGCGTTAAATTGAGCCCGAGAATGCTTTGCTGGCGGCTGGCCACCAGCGAGAGATGATGTACCACACTTCATTTCGGGTCATCCACCCTGATGCCACCCACTCCGACTAAGGGCCCTACCCACAGGCGCCACCCAGCCTGAGCAAGGGCCACCTGGCAGGATGGGCATTGCCGGGAGTCCCGATGTCCCAGGAAGATACGTGGTGAGTTAATGGCGCAGGCATCAGCAGAGCGATCCCTATGTTGTCAGGGGGCTACAACCAAGAGGGTACATGGCGGCCCCACCACAACGGACTGGCTACCGTGCTGGATATTAGGTGACAAGTAGTCCATGTCGTCGTAAGTGCAGAAAGCGGCACTGCACGTTGCATGACAGAAAATGCATGCAGGAACGTATCCATGCCCAAGAGATGGAGAGCGGGCAGGACTGCAATGCAACAATGAATAAGCTAGTGAAAGGCCTCAACGCACGATGGACACAATGCAACAAATAAGGCGCCCTTCCCCAATAGGCTCGCTCTTCAGAAGAATTTTGAGATATGAAGGTCAAACCTGACAGGGGACCATCACATAAAGGCCGAAACGTTTGAGACTCCATTTAGTCGCCTCTTACGACAGGCAGGAATACCGCGGGCCTAATCTTACCCCCGAACCTGCAGGCTGTGACCCTCAGTGTAAACAAAAGAAACGTGTAACGTATTATGAATACATGGACAGAAAGACCCTTTATTGCATTGTTACAAAATTTGAGAACGATCACTTGAAGCAGTTACTTAAATAAAATATCTATGAGTACGCGTACAGAGTGACTTGAAGTGAAACCATCACATAAAATGACTAGTGAGTAAGGCAGATGCCAGACTGAGATTGATTGGAAGAACCGTCAATAGATGTAGTTCATCAATAAAGGAAGTAGCTTACAAAACACTCATTAGACCTGAAACGGAAAATCGCTCGTCAGTGTGGGACCCGTACAGTATGCGAGACTGATAGAGAAATAGAGATCCAAAGAAGAGCAGCACGTTTCGTTACAGATGCGTTCACTAAGCTTGAACGTATGACAAAGATGCTCAGCCAATTCCAGTGACAGACGTTGTAAGAGAGGCGTTCTGCATCACATTGCGGTGTTCTGTTGAAATCCCGAGAGGGTACGTTCCTACAAGACTCGGCCATTGTATTGCTTCCTCCTACATACAGCTCACGGTAAGACCATAAGGATAAAATGACAGGTATTCGAACCCAGTTGGAGGCTTACCAGGAGTCGTTCTTCCCGCGAATCATGTGGCACTGGAAGAGGCAGACAAAGTACCCTCCACCACACACCGTAAGGTGGCTTCTGGAGTATAGATGTAGATGCAGTGGTCAGTCATCGTACTTGGTACAAAATTTGACGACTCGAACATGTTGCATGTTACCCTCCTCTCCCCTCCCCCACCCCTCCCCCGCCCAAAAAAAAAAAAAAAAAAAAAAAGGCAAAGAGAGACCTGACAAGACAAAAGGCAAGGTGATGGTTGACGCTTAAGCTGTTTTTTGATTCAAATGAAATTCTTCATTTTGAATTTATACTAGAAGACGTTACGGTTTACAAAACCCGTTACAAGGAGCTCATTCGCTGTTTACGCGATTCAGTCCGTAGTAAGCGTCCTGAGCTTTGGTGTGAGAAGAAATGGCTGTTGCTGCATGCAGTGCCCCTCACATCGCTCAGTCGTCGTCCTAGAGGAGATTGCAAGGCAACAGGTCGCCGCTTCGCCACACCTGTCGTGCTCACCTGATCTCCCACCATGCGGTTTTTGTCTGATTCCCAGCACGAAAGCACTGCTTAGTGTGTATAGACTTTATTCGGCCAGAGGTCATGACTGCCACAATAGACAGCACACGGGACCTTCCTGCTAACACGTTACAGTGCTGCTTTCGGCAGCAATACGGGTGTTGCCAGCTGTGCACAGCAGCTAGTGGCGACTATTTTGAGGGAGGATGTTGATCTATTTAAGTCTACGCAGTGGCCGTAAAAAAAAAAGGAAAAAAGAAAATGAAAAAAGTATGACGTATTATACGGTATCTTGTGATACAAACAGGCTCTTGTAGGTGCCTACGTTCCGGGCGTCAGTCTCAAAATTTAATGATTGTAGTATTTTACAGGGTATTTAAAAAAGTGTCACATATATCTACAGAAGACCAAAGCCGGGACAAAAGTACCTTTCATTATTTGTCCAGAACCCAGTACCTGTTGAGATACATGATGCTTCACTTGTGATGAGTCATATTTAATAAATGGTAGTATAGGCTGTCACAAGGTGGAGCATAGTAAATTACCGCAGTGCGCATTTGTGGGCAGATTAGGTCGTGGAGGTGCAGGAATTGTCAGTGACAGACACTTTATTAAAATATTAAGAGGTACAGTGTATCACTAGCGCTATTACAGAAATACGGGGCATTTTCTTCTGATCGTGCGACTTTACCACACCATAGATTTTCATGGGCCGTAGGTTGATCGAGGAAGTGCGGCAGCATGGCGTCCCTGTTCACCACAAGTGAATTCTTTCGATTTTTGGCTGTGGGGACATTTCAAGGCAATGGAATATGCTCAACCCGTCGAGAATGTGCAGACGTTACAAGAGCGTCTGACCAATACATGTATGATGCAATCTGATTGGAGCCAGGTTAGTTGGGTGGTTGGTTTAAACAGAGGGAAAGGGACTACACTGCTAGGCTGTCGGTCCCTGAGCCAGGTGTATTTGAAAGAGTGCGTGATTAATTGGGAAGAACGCCTGAAGGATGTGTCGGGATGTAGGTGACCCACATGCAACACTGTCTTTAGCGTCTACTTCTACGTAACTGACAGATGGGAATGAGAGGACAGATTGCCGCATATCTCAGCAGCTATTGGTTTCTGGATGTATAGTAACTTTTATGTTTGACCAATAATACCTACTGCAGGAATATGTGGTGCTTTTAGAATTCCTATTACAGGCTTCATGGTGTTGCAGAGTGAATTAACAGATGAAGCTTTTACAAGGAACCCATATCCAAAAATGTAGTTTAGCTGTAAAGTACACTGATGGAAAAAAGAAAAGATACGCAACGCCAAGTTGTGCGAGACAAACAAAAGTTTGTAGGCGTCTTTCTTCATCTGAAAGATGATGTCTATTTAAATCTCACGCTAGTCCCACTTCAGTGGCCCTAGTAGGGTCGCTATGAGGATTCAAATCATGATTGCTTTAAATACACGTTGTAACGGTCGTGAGTGTTAGTACCTTTGAGATTGAACATGGTGAGTTGATGTTAGTCAAGAACGCATTTAAGGCAACAAAGACGCCACTATCACCACCTCAGGAATTTGAACGAGGTCGTGTCATAGGGCTACTAGAAGATGGATGTTCCTTCTATTATATTGTAGAAAGACTCAGCAGGAATGTAGCCACTGTACATGATTTCTGGAAGCAGTAATCATGGGTACGTATGGTCACAAGAAGACTAGGCTCTGGACGGCCACATGACCCTACCGAGAGGAAAGACCATTGTCTTCGGCGTATAGCTCTGGCGCATCGTATTGCATCTGCATCAGCAGTTTGAGCAGCAATTGGCACCGAAGTGACAACTGTTAAAAATTGACTACTCCAAGGATAGCTCCGTGCGAAACTTCCTTTAGTGTGCATTCTATTAGACCAATCCGCCGCCATCTGGGACTTCAGTGGTGTCAAGCGAGAGTTCATTAGAAGATGAAGACTGGTTCTGCATCGGTGGCAGTGTTGACCGTGTGTTAGCCGGAAGGAGGCCAGTTGTGGGCCTGTGCGCTAGACTTGCTGGACCTTGTAATGTAACGTACTACTGAAACTACCGATACCACCAGCTGGCGAGGTGTGCGGTGCCATCAATCAACTTCAAGGAGCAAGTGAACTTTAACTTCGTAAACAAAAACATATTATTATTTTGTTACAGGGACGCCATGCTGCCGCACTTCCTCGACCAACCTACAGCCCATGAAAATCTATGGTGTGGTAAAGTCGCACGATCAGAAGAAAATGGGTTGCTGCCCCGTGTTTCTGTAATAGCGCTAGTGATACACTGTACCTCTTAATATTTTAATAAAGTGTCTGTTAATATGAGGACAATCATGAGGTATATTGCCACAGAACTATATTATAAACACATTCATTTTTTATACTGTGTTTTTCATATATGTATACGTGCGATGTGTAAAATATCGATATACAACCAAGGTTGGCAGTACTGCATAGTTTGTAAGCTCTGTGAACAGGAGCCGGTCGTTGGCGGGTGTAGAGGCAATGGGCAATTGGTGTTGAGACGTCTTGTAATACATTTGCTTTGAGAAGGTCAAGGATAGAGGGAACGAAATGATGTATTGGAAAAGCTGTTACATTGAAAATTATTGAATATCGTCACGATTAGCATTTATAAAATAAAAGCTGGAAGTTTAAATATGTGTCAGTTCTTACGCAGCAGAATACACACCCTGGACCTCAAATTGATTTAACAAACAGCGGATGGCGAGATTCATCACTGGACCATGAGCGTGCAACAACGACCAATAAAGGTAAGAAAGTAATATTACTCTAAATTCAAATTGTGATGATACCTTTCTTTCTCCATGTCGTCAACCCAGTATGTACTCTGTTGTTAGAGTGAACAGCGTGACGGGGACTTGTGGTCGACTAGGCACACCAGGGAGACCACACAGGTTAAAAATGATAATTTGTAGCTTAATATACTACTACTGATAATAATTAACATTTGTCCCCCGGAGAAAGAGTTGCATTACAACCTACATCTTGAGCTACTGTTTGGGGTTCAATTTTGTGTGACAGGAGGAGCACTCTCTGGTTGTCCCATGCACCCCGACTGAAAATTTGTACTTCAGCCCAGGGATTCGACCTGTTGTGCAGCCATTGATGAACTGAGTTCCATGGTGGTGTTTTCCAACAGAATAACGCTAGCCTGCACGCCACCATTATAACCCAATATGATCTAAACAGTTTCAACATGTTGCCTTGGCATGCTCGGTCACCAGAGCTGCCTCCAACAAAACACATATTGGACTTCATCGACTACAAGTCCAGTGTTATCCACAAACAGCAATAACCGTCACTGTTTTGACCAGCCAAGTGCAACAGACATGGAATTCGACGCCACAAACTGACATCCAGCACCGGGCAACACACTACATCCTTGTACGCGTGCTTGCATTCAAAGTTCTGGTGGTTACACCGGTTATTACTGTATCAGCATTTCACATTTCTGACACTTACAGTAACCTGTGATTTAGCAATGTTAGTCATTTAAATATCTCACCTATGTTCCCATAATTTCTTTACTCTACATTAATTACTTTTCGTGCTGTGGTTTTTTTCCGTTGGTGTACGATTGAAGATGGGATACTTCCTAGTCTCCCACTTCACGATATGCGGAGGCCATGAGCTCTGACCCGTTTGCTCTAAAGGAGACGCTCCACTTGGCGACCGTGCTGTTCATTGCAGAAGGCGTATCCGCGCCTAATGGTTTCATACCGCTATCCACAAAACATAGAGCTCCTCCTAATCACGAATGTACCAGTTTCTCGCAGTCAATATTGTACTTCGACAAAAATGGTATGTGATGGACTGAGGCGATTCAAAAAACGTTCTCGTTACATACACTATGTGATCAAAAGTATTCGGACACCTGGCTGAAAATGACTTACAAGTTTGTGGCGCTTTACATCGGTAATTCTGAAATATGGTGTTGGCTCACCCTTAGGTTGATGACAGCTTCCACTCTCGCAGGCATACGTTCTGATACGCCCGCTAAACACGCTGGGCATAACAGGTAATAGGATTGTGGAAAGGGCCAAAGGTTGAGGTCAGTTTCTCTTTCTAATTGTCATTTATTGTAATTTAATAACCTTTACAACAAAGCGGCACATAGCCGGACCTTTACCGAATGCAACACTTTCACGGCTGAAGGCCTCCAAACAAGAAATCTTATCAAATCAACAAGATAAAAATCCAGTTAATATAGCAATAAAATAATTAAAAAAATACAGGCAAACATATGCAAAGTGCAATACAAATGGCTGAGGGCCACAACAAATTTTCAAAATTTTATAATATATTACCATACACTTTTAAAGGCAGAAGGCCAGATTGTTTAATAACAAAAAATCTTAAAAATCAACAAGATTAAAATACAATTAAAGAGGTAAATCAAATAAATAAAAAAAGTATCACGGCTACGTGGAAAGCCTTAAGGCTAAGCAGATAGAACATACATATGGAAGGTGCAATACCAATGGCTGAAGGCTACAATTAAGTTTCAAAATTTTAAAATATATTACCATAATCTTTTAAAGGCAGAAGGCCGCAATGTTTAAGCTTGAAAGATAACATTAAAAATTAATTTAGCAAAATTTTTAAGAAAATAAAAAAATTACCATAAGCCTTGAATTTAAAGTAGCTGACAACAGATAATTAAGCACCAGTGGCACTCAGAAGTCTCCAGGGAGGTCGGTCTGCCCTCGTTCACTTAGGCGAGACAGGTAGTGAGTCCAACTATACTTGATGGGTCGGGACCCAACCAGGGGACAGCTACAGACCGACCGACACAACGACTTGTTTCCCGTTAATCAGTACATGAGAACTCGAACTGGAAATGTTACAAACGTGGTAATCCACAGTGAAGTATGTATTAGCTGTCAAAATTACACACCATGTTGCACAGTGACAACAGGTGAGGAAAGGACACTGCCTGAATTTACGTCAGTGCCCACGGCAGGTAACCAGAGCACTAATGGCCACAAGACAGAAAATTCCACTGGTGCACTCAAATTGAAGTCGACCAAAGTAGTAAATTGCACCGCATGGCGGCTAAATTTCAGCAGTAGAAACACTCTGTGTTCTTTACAGGAAAACCTCCCCAACGGGAAACCACCACAACATGAATGGACGTGGCTTGGGTAGTTCAAACCACTACTCAACTTTGACGTCGTGGGTCGGTGAACCACGAAGTTCGTAGCGATCGGACAGCTCCACACGCGCTCCGACACTGCGCAGAGGATGCCAGAAGCCGCAGCCCACTGCACGGCGCGAAGATAACTTCCCTGGTCAGCAACAACCGACCGACTCGCCGCAGAATGCCGACAACATCTAAAATAGTCGTCAGTGGACATAACGCTAACTCTACACACAATCAGACAAACACTTATACGAAGACCTGAACGATACACAACAGTCACTACGCACGATTGAAGACAAGTCGGGGGGGGGGGGGGGTGATGCGCACACGCACACGCACACGCACACGCACACGCACACGCACACAGCCGACTCATGAACGATCGGCGAGCCAAAACGCGTCGTCCGGTAGGACGACCGACCGACGATCCATCAAGACCGTGGCCCGGCTCAAGTGATGCGTGGCGGCAATGGTCGGGCGAGCCATGACGACGCAGACCTCACTGCTGCTGCAACCCGACTGCACTAGTGCCGCACTGAAACTCCCCGACTGGCAGGTCCGGACTGCGCTTCGGACGCGTTCCAAGTGACTGGTCCCCCGTACTCGCGACCCGAACTCCCGACACGAACTGGCCGCGACACATAACGACCGGAAAGTAACAGCAATCGAACAAAGCTACTACGATATATCGACACGCGATGCTAACGCCGGTCACGGTCAGGCAAAGCGGCAACTTAGTGACAGTAGTAATTTAAAATAATTGAAAAGCCACGATCCCTTCAATCGTTTATTAGATGAACGGTTTCAGCACTCTGAAGGTGACATCATCATCATAGTGCTGAAACCGGTCGTCTAATAAACGATTGAAGCGACCGTGGCTTTTCAATTATTTTAAAAACAGTGTGATCGCCCCACGACACACCATGTGTTCACTGCAGTAGTAATTTAAATTAATGTAGTCGGGTGGATGTACGTTAACAACAGGGTGTAAAATAGATAATGCCGGGAACACGAGCCACGCACGGCTCACGTTCAGTCAAGTGCTGGAATGGTTCTTGGGGAATGGCAGCCCATTCTTCACGGAGTGCTGTACTTAGGAGAGGTATCGATGTCGGTCGGTGAGGCCTGTCAGGAAATCGGCGTTACAAAACATCCGAAAGGTGTTCTATAGGACTCTGTCCAGGTCAGTCAATTACAGGGATGTTATTGTCGTGTAACCATTCCTCCACAGGCCGTGCATTATGAACATGTGCTCCATCGCGTTGAAAGATACAATCACCATCCCCGAATTGCTCTTCAACAGTGTTAGGCAAGAAGGTGCTCAAAACATCAATGTGAGCCTGTGCTGTGATAGTGCCAGGCAAAACAACGAGGGGTACAAGCTCTCTGCATGAGAAACACGACCACACCATAACATCACGGCCTCCGAATTTTACTGTTGGCACTACACGCGCTGGCAGATGACTTTCACCGGGCGTTCGCCATACCCACACCCTGCCATCGTATAACCACATTGTGTACCGTGACCCGTCACTCCACACAACTGTTTCCACTGTTTAATCGTCCAATGTTTACACTCATTACACCAAGCGAAGTGTCGTTTGGCATTTGGCGGCGTGATGTGTGGGGTATGAGCAGCTGCTCTACATGGAAATCCAAGTTTTCTCACCTCCCGCATTACTGTCATAGGACTTGCAGTGGATCCTGCAGTGGATCCTGTGTGATGGTCTGGGTATATGTCTGCCTACTGCACATCACAACCCTCTTCAACTGTCGGCGGTCTCTGTCAGTCAACAGACGAGTTCGGACTGTACGCTTTTGTGCTGTACGTCCCTTCACGTTTCTACTTCACTATCACATCGGAAACAGTGGACCTAGGGACGTTTAGGAGTGTGGAAATCTCGCATACAGACGTATGACACAAGTGACACCCATCAGTCACCTGACCACATTCGAAGTCCTTGAGTTCCTCGGAGCGCCACATTCTGCTCTCTCATGAAGTCTAATGACTACTAAGGTCGCTGATATGGAGTACCAGGCGGTAGGTGGCAGCACAAGGCACCTAATATGAAAAACGTACATTTTTGGTGGTGTCCGGATACTTTTGATCACATAGTGTATGTTGGCAGGTCTACTGCTACGTACTGTACCTTGAGGAGTGAGGTTTGAAATGTGATCCTCTCTTAAAACTTATTGTTTATTCAAATGGAACATTTCTGGACGAGTTCTTTAACAAAACTTTATGTATTAGGGCTGTCCAAAAAGTAGATTATATTTTGGTGTTAAAAAAGAAGAACAAAATATAGAAAGAAAATAATGTTTTATTCATTTTATTCTTCAACATAGCTTCGACACAAATTCTGAAGCTTATTATAGTGGTGAGCTAGCTTAGAAATTCCGTTGTAATGAAATTCTGCTGCCTGAGACTTGAACCACTCACGCACTCCAGCAGGTTCGTGTAACCGTCAAAACACTGCGTACCATTCCAGGTCTTCATCGTTGGAAACAGATAAACTTGTGGTAGTCACTGGGTGCAAGATATGGACTGTACGATGAGGAAACACCTCCGTCTTGGAAACATTGCGTAGATCTCAAGTGCGATTTGCCGTGTGTGGTCGACCATTGCACTTCAAGAACAAAATTTTTGAGCTTAGCTTTTCTCTATGCTTTTACTGCATTGCTCGTCTTATGTTTTCCAAGATTTCACAACACCTCACAGAGTTGATAAATGTGCCACCACTCTCCAGAAAATGGACGAGAAGCACACCTTTCCTGTCCCAAAAAACTGTCGCCATAACCTTTCTTGCAGAATAAGTTTCCGAGATTTTTTGTGACTGTTGTGTGACCGCAGTTTAGTCTCACGAGTCATATGTTTGACCTAGGTCTCTTCTCCCGTTATGTTTCGATCCTGTAATGAGCCACCGTCTTTTCGGTAAGAATGCAGAAACGTCAATGATGCAGCCATATGCTGGTTCTTGTGATTTTCTGTCAAGATGTTCAGTGCACAGCTTGGACAAAATTCGTGATAGCCTAGCTTTTATGTAACGATTTGATGCAGTAAACTTCGTCGAATTCGTAGAAAACTAAACGAGAGATCATTCATTTTGAATCAGAAGTCTCCGCAGCTCGTGGTCGTGCGGTAGCGTTCACGCTTCCCGAGCCCGGGTTCCCGTGTTCGATTCCCGGCGGGGTTAGGGCTTTTCTCTGCCTCGTGATGACTGGGTGTTGTGTGATGTCCTTAGGTTAGTTAGGTTTAAGTAGTTCTATGGGACTGATGACCATAGATGTGAAGTCCCATAGTGCTCAGAGCCATTTGAATCAGAAGTTTTCTTGAATGGTGTGGTAGACTTTTGCAACACTTACGTCATTCGTAATGCTTGGTCGTCCATCTTTGTCAGTTTTAAATCTAACGCACCATTAGCACACTCCATCTACGGTGATTATATTGTTTCTGTACACTTCACACAGATGCTGACATATTTCAAATGGTTTATGACCGGAAACACTTCACAACTCGAGGGATTTTCATTTACGGCACACATTTAAAACATTTATTGAGAAATAACGTGAAACAACATGAATCTCTCACGCTGGCACGGCTGCGTGCTGAATGAACGGACATACGCTCGCACAACAATGTGGCCGTGCTAGCCCCGCAGAAGAGTTTAACAGATTTTCGTCAGCCAAAGAAGAGTGCTGCTTAGTGTTCACAGACATAAATATCAGCTGTCCGATATTTATGAACGTCAAAAGCTACAAGACAGTGATATTCAACATGATTGTGAGTATCTTCCAGAGCAACAAACTGAATTTTCAAGTATTTAGAGTTACTCCAGGCATTGTGATGGACGTGTTTATGTATATACAATATCCAGTCTCGTGAATGGGACCACCTGTGAAATGACTGAATGACCACCGCTACGAGACGTGAAGGAAGAGAGAGTCAGTTAGTTTCTGGGAGGTACCTTCGGTGACGTGGAGCCATGCCAACTAGAGTTCAGAATGGTTCAAATGGCTCTGAGCACTACGGGACTTAACAGCTGAGGTCATCAGTCCTCTAGAACTTAGGACTACTTAAACCTAACTAACCTAAGGACATCACACACATCCATGCCCGAGGCAGGATTCGAAACTGCGGCCATAGCAGTCGCGCGGTTCCGTACTGAAGCGCCTAGAACCGTTCGGCCACAGCGGCCGGCGCCAACTCGAGTGCCGTGGCCTCCTGAGCCAGGTTCCTCGTGGAGGTTCCACGGCGCGTACAGCCCCATCGAGGTGCTTCCACAGATTCTCAACTGGGTTGAAATCCAGGAAGTTTGGGGCCAGCAAACTCAGCTTGTTGCTCTTTGAACCAATCACGTACACTGAGAACTGTGTGGCACGTTGCATTGTCATGCTGGTAACTGCTATCGCGCTGAGGAAAATAAACTGCACATACTGGAGCCACGGTCCAGCAGGACAGATGAGTTCACGTGTTGAACCATTGTGACTTGGAGAATGACGATACCACTCAGGGAATGCCACGAACACATTTCCCAGGCCGCATTGCTCCCTCCTCTGGCCTGGATCCTCCGACATTGTTGAAGGGTGTTTGCTGCCAGGCGTCTCATGCCGACGGAGCATAAAGCGTGATTCATCTGAAAAGACCACCTGTGGCCACCCACTGAACACCCAGCTGCGTGTAAATTTCAGCCTTCGTCAGCATGGATACATAAACCAGGCAGTTGGTGCAGAGAACCCTGCGCAGGAACATTCGCTGAACGGTCATTGTGGAGGCGCTGTTGATAGCGCCTTGGTTCATCTGGGCAGCCAGCTGTTTTCAACAGTTGCACCTCTGTTCACCTGTACACATCTCCGCAGTGTGGTTCACCCTTGTCATCTATGTCCTGGCCCACGGTGCACCACAGTTGCCTCTGCGCCGTTTTGGATAGCGCCGTTTTAGCACGCACGGTGTACTTTAACCACGGCGGCACGCGAACAGTTAGGCGTTTCTAAAATGCTTGCACCCTTGGCCCTTTTGGATGTCAGATATATAATTTCGTTTCCGCATTACGACAACGGCTGCATTGTGTTCTGCCCCCCCCCCCCCCTTCCCGACACACTTTATTTACCCTCCACTGTTAGTGCTTCCACCTACAGTATCGTGAGCCGTGGTAAAATTTGCTGTTTTGAAGAGCGCGCCGCAGCGCGTAGTGTGAAGCAGTCGCCCTCCGTTTCTGGCGGTGGCGCCGCTGTGGCAATCGCAGCTTTGGTGTCTCCCTCCGATGGAAAAGAGGAAAGGTGGAGTGTTCACGTGCATTTAAGAGGCGCTATCAGCTCGCCAGTAGGTCAGTCCGAGTGAGGCTGGGTCAGTCTCGCATCACCAGTTGGTGGTCTGTCTCTCGTTCGCATTTGTGCGGCAGTGAGTGCTAGTATGTCTGTCACTTGGATCAAACTTTAAAGACAGAAAAAGAAAATCTTGCCACTCTCAGTAACAGCTAATGGTTTCCCGGCCGGGGCTTTGTTCTTGCATCTGAGTCTGCGCGTTAGGCTGCCAGTCTGCTCGAGTTGCTCAGGCAGTGGTCATTGGCGGTTGGATCGATCGGTTGGTCGGTCGCGCACTGAGACAAAAGATGACTTGTCCGCCCTGAGCTTCGGCGCATGTCAGGTCCTCACGTGAGTCCAGTGGGCATCGCCGTATAGCGAGGGGTAGTGGTTTCGCGGTCGACACGAGAGCAGCAGGAGTCAAACCACGACATCTGGCTGGCCGGGGCGAGCTGCGACGCCGTGAGACGGGAGATCGGCGCGCCTTCCTGCGTCCGTTGAAGCGGCTGGCAGCGGACGGTTCGGGAAAGCGTTGGGGGTGGTGGGCCAGGTCTTCGCCAGAAATCGCAGTTTATTAGAAGTTAAGTGATTGGAGATATGTTGTTTCATTTACTTGTGAAATTCTACTTGTTTTCTTGGTGAAGTCACCAGCTGCTTTGTTTTGGTGTCGTCCCACCATTCTATTCCGTTAGCCCGCCGGCGGGAAGGTGGTTATTGTGAATTGGGCGGTCCGTTTTTCCCTTGTGGAATTGCGGAGGCTTAGAGCAATCTGCAGTTCGGGCTGTTTAGCACCCCCCCTCCCCCCAATACCTAAATAGTTGCCTCTGTCATGTTTGTCGGATTCGCTGTTAACGAATTTATTGCTTAAAGGCCGAATTCTTGAAATGTGTTTATATCTTGCCTATCATCTTGCGAGGTGGTATATGTGTAATGTAGAGCATGTTGTACATTTTATGTAAGTCTGCATTTTATGGGTTTTATTTAAATAGTCATTTTAGGTTATACGGTTGCCACCATTCCACCGTAAGAGTCCTTTAAAAAAAAAAAAAAAAAAAAAAAAAAAAAAAAAAACCACACACACACACACACAAATTGCACTTTCGGTGACAAATAATTTGAGTGTGTATCAATTCCATGCCTCTTACGGGGTGCGTAGTTTACATTATTAATTGTAAAAAACTTTTGTTTAAACTAATCTAATGTGTTGCAGATTTGCATCAGTGTACTCTTTCAGAGGGAGCAGGCAAGCTTCTCAGCCCGAATGCTCCTACTGTTAATATTTTCCTTTTGCCTCTAAATAAAATTGTAACTTGATATTTCGAGGGTGCTTTTCTGCTTATAATTTTAAATCTGTTTTTGAAAAGGCTTTTAGGAATAAAATTCACATTTGTTAAAAGTAATTTTCCATCAGTTACTTCCTGGCAGCTGCTTCCACACTCACCTAGTGTGATTAAATGTGTTAATGTTCTTCATGAATCGCCAGTAAATAAAGTAAATTCTTTAAGAAAATGATTTGAAAGTAAATTCACGGTTAATCGTATTTATCTGCCTATACCAGGCAGCGACTTTGAATTAAAATGTCGTCCCCTCTACTCACACAATGTGTGTACGAGTGCAGGTTATGACGCAGGAGCGACGACGTATGGAAGTTCGGGTCTGAGAGTGGGTCGTGCACGGAAAACCAAATGCCAGCTTGAGAGCTCAGCGTGTTCGGTCAAAGGGTTGGCTGCCGTCTGTGATAATAATAGCAATTTGGGTGAAATATTCAACGAAGAACTTCAAGGGGTGTCACATTACGTCCGACCAGACCAAATGCCGAGAACAATGACGAAAAAAAAGGGGAGAAAACAGCGGTTAAGGCGACCGCTCGCGTAAAACGGGAACTCGAGCTCGAGTCTCGGTCCAGCACAATTTCTCTGCCGTGACTCCCTTATACAACTGATCGTTGTTCGTATTCGCAGCTGTGAATAGGTTTCATAGGTCACATTCATGTGATTGGGCTTTATTGCGCTGAGGCGCCAAAGAAACTGGTATAGGTATGCGTATTCAAATAAAAACATATGTATACATGTAGAATATGGTGCTGTGGTTGGCAACGCCAGACAACAAGTGTCAGGCGCAGTTATGAGATCGCTTACTGCTGCTACAATGGCAGATTATCAATATTTAAGTGAGTTTGAACCTGGTGTTATAGTTGGCGCACGAGCAATGGGACACAGCGTCTTCGAGGTAGCGATGAAGTGGAGATTTTTCTTTGCGACGATTTCACGAGTGTACCGTGAATATCAGGAATATTATACAACATCGAAACTCCCGCATCTCTGTGGCCGGGAAAGGATCCTGGGGGAACGGGTCAACGACGACTGAAGAGTATCATTCAACGTGACAGAAGTGCAACCCTACCACGAAGTGATGCAGATTTCAATGTTGCGCCATCAACAAGTGTCAGGTTGCGAACCATTCAACGAAGCATCATTGATATGTTCTTTCGGTGCCAAATTCCCACTCGTGAACCCTTGATGACTGCACGACACAAAGCTTTACGCCTCGCTTGGGCCCGTCAACACCGACATTGGAGTTTTGGCGACTGCAAACATGTTGCCTTGTCGGACGAGTATCGTTGCAAATTGTATTGAGTGGGTATGGAGACAACCTCATGAATCCATGGACCCTGCATGTCAGCAGGGGACGTTCAAGCTGTTTGAGGTCTGTAATGGTGTGGGGCGTGTACAATTGGAGTGATATGCGACCCGTGAGAGCTCCATCCCCTCATGCTCTCACGGATTTTTGTACAGACCTGCAGGGTTCATGGTGTCAGTTCCCTCCAGCACTACTTCAGATGTTAGACAAGTCCATGCCACGTCGTCTTCAGGCACTTCTGCGTGTCCGCGGGGCCTTACACGATATTAGGCAGGTGTACCAGTTTCTTTGGGTCTTTAGTTATTATATAAAAATGCACGAGAGTGTATCACTTTTCCCATCCAAAAACGAAGCAGGATAAAAGCTAGCCACATACCCATTCTATGGGTACATTCACTACATCCTTGAGATTATTTTAGTCATGGGATGCAGCTGTGGCCTCGGAGGGGTCTGATGTAATAAATATTTGTGGTGGTGTTCCAAACATTCACTACTAGTGCACTGTAGTCATTGAGTTGAGAGTACTGAGCCTAGTTACCTTAGTCATAGTCGGGCGTATTCTGGCTTTCATCAAAGCATTTCACGCTTACTAAAATTTGCGAAAACCGTCTTAAATAATCCATATACGCTTAGTAAGGTCCGAGAAAGATTGTTTTAAAAACTATTTAGGACCATTTTGTCCTATTAGACTAGTTATAGGTTTCAGAGGCCTTTAGAAGCAATCATTCTTCCCGTGCTTTTGTACGGCAATGCAAAGGCAAGAAGCTCTAGTAACTGTTAGAATGGGAAGTTTCTAAGACGTACAATCAGTAGGTAAGGGACAAACAGCGATCTTAATTATTTATTATAAATTGTATGAGCCTTGATTGCATTATACTGTAATTGTAATTGCTGCCAATATAATTTAATTTAACAAATTTTGGTTTTATATATTGGGAAGTATATTGGGCAACATATTTCAAAGTACGTTTTCTTTCAGATGTGAATAGACGTGAAAAATGCGTCTTCAATTGTTGAGTTAAAACTATAATGAATGGGAAAGTCCGGAAGACGCATTTATGTAGCAGTGATGGCAAAAGGAAGATGATTCCGATGATGGTGATCTAATAAACACAGTGTTAATATATATTATTTTAGTACAGAACAATCACGACTAACTCATAAACCATTTCTGTTTTTACTAATCGTAATATTTAATTTATCTTCTTCCTTCTCTCCCCTCCCCCCGCCCCCTTTTCAGGGAGTAATTGTCACCTGGCTGAGAATTGCTGGTTGACAGACAATAGAAAGAAATATTCTAAAGCCACTCGTTAACGATCAGTTGAGTTTCATCTCTACTTCGGTATCTGAAGCAGTTTGACACGGAGAACTCATATACCCACAATGATGTTCCTTATTCAATATCCGAAAACTCTAGATTTCGTGTCACTAGAAGTCAATGGTTCATTTCAATCCGTTGTACTGCCGGCCGCGGTGGTCTAGCGGTTCTAGGCTCTCAGTCCGGAACCGCGCGACTGCTACGGTCGCAGGTTCTAATCCTGCCTCGGGCATGGATGTGTGTGATGTCCTTAGGTTAGTTAGGTTTAAGTAGTTCTAAGTTCTAGGGGACTGATGACCACAGATGTTAAGTCCCGTAGTGCTCAGAGCCATTTGAACCATTTGGACCAATCCGTTGTACTAGTGACATAGTTTACGTGAGACAGTCGGTATACAACAGATATCCAGTAACAAAATTGTTGTATAGATATAGGACAAAACAGCCAGAAATCAATATTGCTGATACATGACGCTTGAATATCATTACAGCGTACCGACGCAACCAGCTAATGGAATGTGTTGCGAGAGTAATTTCATCATGCGGTGCTTAATGCTTTAGATCGGGTCGGTTCAAATAAAAGAGAATCAATTCGACAGAAAATTGCGACAAATACACCGGTAGTGATTACTTCATTCAGTATAAATCCATTTACGCGATTTGGTCGTTCAATAATGACACGATCAGAATATCGCTTACGGTCATTACATATATCGCTAACGCAGAGGGATTCGACGAACGCTATTTTTCATTTTCCTTATAGATACGTAGGTATGAGGCGGCAACAACATTTATTTACAAAAAAAAAAGTTCCTAAGTTAAACTGAATCGGCAAATGTTCTAAAGCCAATAGTGAAATGTTATTGGTCATGAAAATTATTTACAAAAGTCTATAAATGTAGGGCAACATCAACTGCAGCGGAAAGCGGTATGAAAGGAGTAGGAAAACGGGGCATAACAGTGCACAGGCCAGTTATAAAATTGTTCTCTTTACAATCGATAGTAAACCAGCGACAGTAGTTGACGTATACATGCAGACATCGCAAGCGGAAGATGAGGAGATAAAAAAAGTACATGAGAATACTGAACTGGTGCCGGCCGGTATGGCCGAGAGGTTTAAATAGTTCAAGATCTAGGGGACTGATGACCTCAGATGTTAAGTCGCATAGTGCTCAGAGCCACTTGAACCACTTGAACTGAATTGGTAATTCGGCATGTAAAGGGAGGTAAAATGTAATAATCATGGGGAACTGGAACGCGGAAGTAGGGAAGAGTTACGGAAGAATATGTGCTTGCTAGTAAGAATGAAACAGGACGAAGAGTAATTTAGTTCTGCAATAAATGTCAGTCAGTAATATCGAATACACTGTTCAAGAACCGCTTGGAAAACTCCCAGAGACACGGAAAGAGCCCAGCTAGAATGCGCGTGCTCGGACCGAGATTTCGAAGAAGGGTTTTGGCTTGTGAGGGAGATAAAGACTAATAATGAAAAGTAGACTGAAGATTACGAGAATTGTCTGGAAGAATCAGTATCCGAGCAATCGTAATACCGAGACAGTGACGAATTATGACCTGCACTTGAAATTCTCTGAGGCTGTACAAATACGACAGTTAAGTACCACAGCAGGCGGTTCAGCTGAATGGATTTTTCTAAAAGGACAATCACAGAAGTTGGAGAGATAAACCTATAAACCTAGGGAGGAGAAAAGTAACTGCGAAGAAACCTTGGGTAACAGAAGAAAGACTTCAATTGATCAACGAAAGAAGGAAGTACAAAAAAAGCAGTGAAAGGCAGGAATAAAGAAATATAAGTCACTTGGACATCAGGGAAGCCAAATGACGGGAGGGAAAACATGAAGAAATCTAGACGAGTGGTCGGTGGAAGGACTGATTCAGTATATAGAAAATTAAAAACGACATTCCGTGAAATTCGAAACGAGGGCGATAAAAGTAAGTCTGTAGTGGGACTGCCAGTGATAAATTCAGAGCAGAGAGCGGATACATTGCAACAAAACACAGAAGGCCTCTGTGAGGGTGAGGACTTGACTGATGACGTGAAGCTGGCCGCTGTGGTCGAGCGGTTCTAGGCGCTTCAGCCCGGAACCGCGCTGCTGCTATGGTCGCAGGATCGATTCTGCCTCGGGTATGGATGTATGTGATGTCCTCAGGTTGGTTAGGTTTAAGTAGTTCTAAGTGTAGGGGACCGATGACCTCAGATGTTAAGTCCCATGCTTAGAGCCATTTGAACCATTTGATGACGTGATACAAGAAGAACTTGGAGACGATGTGGAAAAAACAAGTGATCCAGTACTTTACTTAGAATTTAGCATAGCTTTGCAAGACTATAGATCATGTAAGACAGAAGTGATATGTAATATTCTTTCGAAATTTCTAAAATCAGTGGACGAGGTGGCAACCAAACGACTATTCAAGGTAGCGCGTAGAATGTACGAGAATGGAAAAGCCTCATCAGACTTTCAGAAAAAAATCAACCACTCAATGCCGCATATAGTAAGGGCAGCTTAGCGCGAGAATTATCCCACGACTGGCTTAACAGCTGATGTATCTAAGTTTCTGCCACGAACAATACGTAGAAGAATGGAAATAAAAATTGAGGATCTGTTAGATGACTCTCACTTTGCATTTAGGACAGCTAAAAGTACCACAGATGCAGTTTTCACGTTGCAGGTGATAATGGAAAGATCAATCAACGCTCATAGAGTGTGTAGACCTACAAAGAGCGTTCGACAGCGTCGGTGGTGCATCATTTTCGATATTCTCAGGAAAGTAAGCGTAAGTTATAAGGAAAGACGGGTATTATTCATTATTTACCAGAACCAAAAGGGAACAATAAGACAGGCACACCAAGTACGAAGTGCTTAGATAAAATAGGGCGTAAGACAGGTAAGCAGTCTTTCGCTCTGTTTGGTGTTTCTGAATCTGAGATGTGACTTTACTTTTAGCAGCGGACTTTGAGGTTCCGTTTGGAATTGTTTATTATTACGCGATCTGATAGACGTCAGGGATTATTCGTTACAGATACGCGTACGTAACGCAGCGGAAGTTCTCAAAAAATGGTTCAAATGGCTCTGAGCCCTAGAACTTAGAACTACTTAAACCTAACTAACCTAAGGACATCACACACATCCATGCCCGAGGCAGGATTCGAACCTGTGACCGTAGTGGTCACGCGGTTCCAGACTGAAGCGCCTAGAACCGCACGGCCACATCGGCCGGCGCGGAAGTTCTCTTCGCATCTGAAATGAACTACAAGTTATTATTGCGAACTAGTAACGTAATGTTGACGCAGAACACAACGAGTAGACTAAACAGCTGCTGCCTTTAAGCCCTCGAGGCAAACTTACTTTCTGCAACCTGAATTCTTTGCAGAGGAATTCGTACTACATGAATAAGGACTTTTTATCGATATAATAAGCGAGGTGAATGTGTATAGTAATCGTTTCCCTAGCTGGTCAGCCGCCCGTGGTGGACAATCAGTTCTAGGCGCTTCAATCCAGAACCGCGAGACTACTACGGTCCCAGGTTCAAATCCTGCCTCGGGCATGGATGTTTGTGATGTCCTTAGGTTAGTTAGGTTTAAGTAGTTCTAAGTTCTAGGGGACTGATGACCTCAGATGTTAAGTCCCATAGTGTTCAGATCCATTTGAACCATTTGAACTCAGCTGGGCTTACATTAGGCACTAGTGCAAAAGCCTCATACTAACGCAATACTAGAATCATTTAATTAAAACGATGAAAGGAACGAAATAAAAATCAAGGTATGCGATCTTCTGTTAATTTAGCAGTTATTATTGGATCTTAAGAATACAAAGAATTTTTGCAGACGAATCAGATCAATGTTATACGATTCACATTTCTCTCTCACCACAATCATGCAATTACTTGCACCGTAACGTAGATTTGAAGATCATGAACATGAAAACCTAATGAATGCAATACCGGCTTGCTATAGCCACTCATGAAACAGACACAACACGTAAAGACAACGCAATTTGTTCCACTTTAACGTTAGCGCCTCCAGTTTGAAGTAAAAACATGAGTTTAGCTATCAAAACTAAAAATGATAACATTTGAAGCTATGTAAATCACTCACTGAAATTTCTATCTTTGGCGGCAACGTAATGAGAAGAATTGCGCCAACAATGAAACGATTTTTATTTGATTTACCGTCGTTATTTTGAATGACAGAGAAGAACAGTTACCAACACCAGCGCTTTGTTTTTCTAGATTTCTGAAAATGTCTACTGCCTACAGTTTGCATTTTTTTATTTCATTGCAGGTTCTAAAAATGTAACAATTAAATCGTGATCACGCACAAAATGGCGCCTGAAATGTTCGTGAACCAAACGAAAGATCTCCCTATTTAAGTATTTCACTTTTACTCACGTGAATCTTTTTCACTATACTTTCCATTGAAAGGATGATTAAACAACGTAGTTCATAGGCAGAAAATAATATTTTTCGATTTTTTTATGTGAACCAGCTTTCACGACACTTGGGTGAATTAATACAGCACAGCGACTATCTCGTATCGGCAATGACAATAGAGGCATTACCAAAAGAGGATAAGAGAACAAGAGCGTAAAAGAACGAGAAAGCGAGAGAAATATACCTTTCTACACTAGTACATGGGTTTATATAGTACCTTAACACTCTCATCTCTGTGTATTTTTAATCTCGGTAATATTTACGAAGTTCATGCATCGCTGTGTTACATAGATGCTCTCTCCGTCTTCAGGCCACGAGTGGCCTACCGGGACCATCCGACCGCCGTGTCATCATCAGGGGAGGATGCGGATAGGAGGGGTGTGGGGTCAGCACACCGCTCTCCCGGTCGTTATGATGGTATTCTTGATCGAAGCCGCTACTATTCGGTCGAGTAGCTCCTCAATTGGCATCACGAGGCTGAGTGCACCCCGAAAAATGGCAACAGCGCATGGCGGCCTGGATGGTCTACATAGATGCTCTACAAAGTAAAATTAAATATTGTTTCAGTGAAGCGTACTAGACGCTCTCATTTAATAAATATTACTCATGATAAATTCCTTAAAATTATCTATGACGTCACACCACACTGATCGTAAATTTGAATACCACTCTGCTACCCATTCAATAACATCTTCTAAGCAACCACACCAATCGAATACAAATGGCCAGCCTGTGAAATGAAAAAAAACACATTACCTTTTATTCTGAAGTTGGTATATAGAAAATATTAGGAGCGAGTCTAAACACAACTACATAAATAAAACTGTAAGCTGCTTTGAGTTATCGATCTCCATATTTCTTAGTGTAATTTAACGCAACCACCTTCAAAAGGGCACCACATTCTACGCGAGCAAAACACATCTTCAGTCCAGAACAGGCCAAATGGAATAGCGATGAAACATAATGCTTTTTTTTCTTTCAAACCAGCAATCCATGTGTCGGATCAAAATTCAAGATGGAAGGATACCAGTGCTAAGATTCTGGTGACTCTGCTACCCTCAGGGAAGGTGAAGACGACTTACAAGTCCTGTCGAATGGAATAAACAGTCTGATTACAGAAGGTGGACTGAAAGTCAACCGAAGAAATACAGAAGTAATAAGGAGTACCAGAAATGAGAACTGCAAGGAACTTATCAGTATTGATGATGAAGTACACTAAATGAATGGATTTTGCTACCTTGGGACGTAAAATGCAGAATAGGACAGGCAAGGAGGGCTTTCCTGGGCAAAAATGGTTTACAAAATAAAGAGGCTGGCCTTAGTTTGAGGAAAAAATTTCTGAGAATGTACGTTTGGAGCCCTTCATTGTATTGTAGTGAGTCGTGGACTGTGACAAAACCGGAAATGATGAAAATCGAAGCGTCTGAGATGTGGAGCTGCAGAAGAATGCTGAAGATTAGAGTGACTTTCAAAACAAGGACTGAGGAGGTTTTCCGTAGAATCGGTGAAGGAAGATCATAAGCAAAACACCGGCAAAAGGAAGGGACCGCATAATAGGGTAGTAGGCAATAATTTCCATGGTACTGTAGAGGAAGACAGAGATTGAAGTGTATCCAACAACTAATCGAGGACATACGGTGAAAGTGCCACTCTGAGATGAAGGGGCTGGCACAAGAGAGTACTACGTGGCGACCTCATGGAACCAGTCAGAAGACTGACTGCTGAAAGAAAAAAAAGAAAAGAAAAGATCAGGCCGGCTCTGGGATGCTGTTAATCAAATTAAACACCGGTTTTTGCTTACTGTATTCATTTTTTTTCTGTAAATTGTGAACTGTGTCATTTTATGAAATTAGTAAGTATAAAATGGCACATTGGCATAAATTCTTTCGTTAATTTTTGCTTCATAGTGTGGTTTTATGTTTGATGATTTGTAATCGTTTTGAGCACATATCATGTACAGGTTTTAGAAAAATATGCTCAATAAAAGTAATGATGAAATTTTTAGAATAAAAAGCAAAACATGAAAATGGTATGTCATTTTAGGCACTTTTCGCCTTGTTCCATTGGTCATTATTCTTAAACTTAGTTTCTCGTGATCCTAGACGTTGTAGAATTTTATTGCGTCAGAGTGTTTAAAGCATTTTCCCGTCCTCAGTTTGATTCCACTTATTAAGGCAGGTTTATTTTTCAAGTAAACTGCACTTTTGTGTTGATCTTTATCCATGTTATCAATAAATGAATAAGGATTCAAATGTGAGCGGCATCACGGCCGGAACTAATTCTCTTCATGACACATCCGGTTTCCTTGAACCTGAAGGACGGACATGATAGTTGTGCGCATCTGTAACGTATCCGAAAGTTCCGCTGACCTGGGAATCAGATTTTGTCTCTACGAACCACTCCACACATGGGGCCATCTTCCGGGCTGTGGTCATTTTCCTCAACAGCTAACTTGCAAAAACAAAATAGAAACAAACCTCTAGGTGTGTATGGACATTATGCAGCAAACTGCACCTTTCTACCTACCCCCATTCCTGACATATACGTGATCGAAGTTGTAGGGGTAACTTTGGAACACTCTGTACTCCAGTGTAACCATCCCAGCTGCGCTGTAAAATAGTATTTGACCGAAATCGGTGTTAACAGCAGTTTAACGTGTCACGTGATGTCATTTCTAAAGCTAATGTAAGTCCCCAATATGCTTTCCACGTCACGTACGGCTCTGGTGAGATAAACGGGACGCCACGCCGTCCCGACAGCTGTTCTCTTTACGCGGCGTGTGCCAGGTACCGTAGTTGAACAGCCAACGCGTTAATTCAGAGTCTGGATAATTGACCTGCACTCAAATGTGGTGTTGCACTAAATTGCCGCGAAATTAACGGTTATGTGGCGCGGACAGAATTGTCCCGTTATTATCGGCGGAGCATTTACCGCGATTCTCGCGCACCGCGCTGGTTCCAGCGCTCCAGCAGCGCTTGGTGCTGCCGGAGTCGCGCAATTAGTCGAACGCTGTCGTGTTACTGCGAGCATGTGGTGGGAAGTCCTCGGTCTCCACAGCTAGAGACTGCGGCAGTGGCGTTAAGTGACAGAGATCTGACGATGAAAGACTGTTTCTCTGTTCTAGGGTCTACCAAAAATTTATTGTTGATCGCTGGAGCAACGATGGGTACCTAACGACCGAGGTAGCAAGTACAGACGATTCCCACTGTTAAAAGGGGCGTAAGGAAGATGCACATAATTATAGACGTATCTCAGTCATGTCAATCCGCTGTAGAGTTATTTTTCATGCTCCTATATTATGACGTTTTTGGAGAACGAAAAATCTCTGCTTTAATAAACATGGATTGCGCAATCCCTTATATTGTGAAACCCACAAGGAAACATTCCCAAGTATATATAAACGATCATTATGAAACTTGGAGGGTGTGTAGAAGGTGCAAGATAATGCAATGCGCAGTATTTTGTTTCTGCTAAATTTCAGTTTTAAGGGGTAAAATACACCCAGGAAATGTAAATTGGATTATGTGAAATGGTAACAACATAACAAAAATCGTGAATGTAAAACGTAAAATAACAATTTAAAACATAAAACAAATATAAGCGAAATGAATAATTAGATTAATAATGATTGTTTTACTTAGGTTTGCTGACAATACTTCGAAGGCAATTGTGTACAGCTTATTTTCCAATAATGGTATTTCAGAAACCAGCTTTATTACTCATGAGTGTACAGCTTGAAAGCTTCTTTAATTTATGTTGCAATAAAAGTTTCATTTTTCTAAATTAATTCACGCTGGTGGGCTATTTTGCAAGATTTCAGATAGTTACAAGAGTTAATTATGCAGATTTCAAGAACGTTAATTACGTATCAACTCTGATATGAAAAACACTTTTTTATAATCATCGTTTCAAGGTCATTCCCTCTAAACTTCATACGCCAAACTGCCTTTTCGAATGTGTTTTATCTCTTAAAAGTGAAATTTGGCACGAAGAAAATACTAAGTGTAGCTTTTTTGTGCTTTGCTCTGTACACACGCGAAGAGTCACGAAGATCGTTTGCTTACACTTGGGAATGCTCCTTGTTAGCTGGTCCTGTTCGTCCATGAATCAAGAGCGCCGCAGACATCGACACCCAAGGTGGGTCTACATCTACGTGATTACTGTGCAGTTGTCAATTAAGCGGCTGCCAGAAGATTCATCGAACCACCTTAAGCTGTTTCTGTACCGTTCCACTCTCTAACAGTGCGTTGGAAAAAAACAAAAAAAGACGAACCCTTCAGTCTTTCTCTTTCTGTACGAGCTCTGCTTTCTCTTATTTTACTACGGTGATCATTTCTCCCTATGCATGTGGATGCCAAAAAAATATTTTTGCAGTGATTGAAATTTCTGGAGAAGATCTCGCTGCAACGACCAACGCCTATGTTTTAATGACTGGCTTCCCGATTCACATATCATATCCGTGGCGTTCTCCCTCGTATTTCGGGATAACACAGAAAGAGCTGTAATTTTTAGACTTTTCCAATGGCGGTCCTCCGTCAGTCTTATCTCATGCGGATCGCACACCGTGCAGCAGTACTCCAAAAGAGGTCGAACATGCATAGTGTAGGGAGATTCTTTGCCAGACCTGTTCCATTTTTCTATGTGTTCTGCCAAAACTCGCTCTCAATATCTATGTGATCGTCCCAGTTTAAGTTGTTTGTAACTGTAATCCCCAAGCATTTGGATGAATTCACATCCTTTAGATTTGTGTATTTGTTCAGGTAACGTAGAGGATTTATTTTAGTATTCTTGAGGATGACTTCGTGTTCTTGGAATTCAGCAAGGCTTTTTATGCCGGCCTGAACTGCCGTCTAAAGATCGACATTTGTGCTGAATTCGTAACTTCCTTGCACACAGAACTCTACAGGTCACTGTTAATGAGATAAAATCGACAGATGTAATGATAATTTCGAGAAATCCATAGGAAATGTGAGAGGACAGTTACCGTTTACAGTATACGTAAATGGTCTAGCTCCATGAGGCTGTTGGCAGATGACGCAGTTGTCTATAACTGGGCAACAACATCAGAAGAACGTATCAAACAGCAAATAGAACTACAGAAGAATGATGCTTGGTGCACCGCGACAGAATGTACTTGGTATAGCCAAGTAACAATTCAGGCATCTCCAGTGGCAACGCAACAAATGGTTCAAATGGCTCTGAGCACTATGGGACTTAACATCTGAGGTCATCAGTCCCCTAGAACTTAGAACTACTTAAACCTAACTAACCTAAGGACATCACACACATCCATGCCCGAGGCAGGATTCGAACCTGCGACCGTAGCGGTCGCGCGGTCCCAGACTGTAGCGCCTAGAACCGCTCGGCCACCCTGGCCGGCGGGAACGCAACAAACAGAGGAAAGCGAGTGAAGCCGTAACAGCAGTGAGGAGTTCCAACAAGGGGAATCCGCTGACGTTGGAAGTGTTGTCACCACAGTCCGGTTACCTCACGCCGTAACCAAGCTGGACAGTCCAGGCGACAAATTACAGAGGCAACAAAGGACGGAGCAGCTACGACTCGGATGGTCTGATTTCCCTATATCGATCCAGTAACAATTTTATGAGTTGGGACGAAGAAACTGGTACAACAGTATAACAAGCACGGGCAGCCCTGTACAGATATCGCTCCTTTTTCAGTGGAGGTTTCTTAGTCTGCAACCGACCAGCCTGTAGGAAGGACCTATGTCCATCCGTATGACTGATGGTATCTGAGACTTTGCCAGTGCACTTACGGGAAAAAATGAAACATCTGTACCCGTCGTTTTGATGTTACTACACTCCTGGAAATGGAAAAAAAGAACACATTGACACCGGTGTGTCAGACCCACCATACTTGCTCCGGACACTGCGAGAGGGCTGTACAAGCAGTGATCACACGCACGGCACAGCGGACACACCAGGAACCGCGGTGTTGGCCGTCGAATGGCGCTAGCTGCGCAGCATTTGTGCACCGCCGCCGTCAGTGTCAGCCATTTTGCCGTGGCATACGGAGCTCCATCGCGGTCTTTAACACTGGTAGCATGCCGCGACAGCGTGGACGTGAACCGTATGTGCAGTTGACGGACTTTGAGCGAGGGCGTATAGTGGGCATGCGGGAGGCCGGGTGGACGTACCGCCGAATTGCTCAACACGTGGGGCGTGAGGTCTCCACAGTACATCGATGTTGTCGCCAGTGGTCGGCGGAAGGTGCACGTGCCCGTCGACCTGGGACCGGACCGCAGCGACGCACGGATGCACGCCAAGACCGTAGGATCCTACGCAGTGCCGTAGGGGACCGCACCGCCACTTCCCAGCAAATTAGGGACACTGTTGCTCCTGGGGTATCGGCGAGGACCATTCGCAACCGTCTCCATGAAGCTGGGCTACGGTCCCGCACACCGTTAGGCCGTCTTCCGCTCACGTCCCAACATCGTGCAGCCCGCCTCCAGTGGTGTCGCGACAGGCGTGAATGGAGGGACGAATGGAGACGTGTCGTCTTCAGCGATGAGAGTCGCTTCTGCCTTGGTGCCAATGATGGTCGTATGCGTGTTTGGCGCCGTGCAGGTGAGCGCCACAATCAGGACTGCATACGACCGAGGCACACAGGGCCAACACCCGGCATCATGGTATGGGGAGCGATCTCCTACACTGGCCGTACACCACTGGTGATCGTCGAGGGGACACTGAATAGTGCACGGTACATCCAAACCGTCATCGAACCCATCGTTCTACCATTCCTAGACCGGCAAGGGAACTTGCTGTTCCAACAGGACAATGCACGTCCGCATGTATCCCGTGCCACCCAACGTGCTCTAGAAGGAGTAAGTCAACTACCCTGGCCAGCAAGATCTCCGGATCTGTCCCCCATTGAGCATGTTTGGGACTGGATGAAGCGTCGTCTCACGCGGTCTGCACGTCCAGCACGAACGCTGGTCCAACTGAGGCGCCAGGTGGAAATGGCATGGTAAGCCGTTCCACAGGACTACATCCAGCATCTCTACGATCGTCTCCATGGGAGAATAGCAGCCTGCATTGCTGCGAAAGGTGGATATACACTGTACTAGTGCCGACATTGTGCATGCTCTGTTGCCTGTGTCTATGTGCCTGTGGTTATGTCAGTGTGATCATGTGATGTATCTGACCCCAGGAATGTGTCAATAAAGTTTCCCCTTCCTGGGACAATGAATTCACGGTGTTCTTATTTCAATTTCCAGGAGTGTATATTGCAAGCAGTTTCGGTGGCTCAGATCACCATCTTCAGGCCTGTATACGCAAAAAGCAGTGTTAGGAACATCGACTTACTAGTCACGCAAATAGATAGGCAGATTAAAAACAGAATAAGAATCAAGGATAATACTTCGTAATTGAATTTACAGTCATCATCTGATAAAAACCGACAGATACATCCATTGTCACACAACTTAAATGGGATTATACAGGGCGAGTCACCTAACGTTACCGCTGGATATATTTCGTAAACTACATCGTTTAATACAAACCATACAAAAATGCACCAAGTATGTTTTTTAACACAAACCTACGTTTTTTTAAAATGGAACCACGGTAGTTTTGTTGGCATATCTGAACATATAAACAAATACGTAATCAGTGCCGTTTGTTGCATTGTAAAATGTTAATTACGTCCGGAGATATTGTAACCTAAAGTTGACGCTTGAAACCTCCGACGTTCAGTTGCGTGTTGTAACAAACACGGGCCACGGTCGGCGAGCAGCATCTGCAGGGACATGTTTACGAGTACGACCGTGTTTACGGGTGTGGCTGTAGTGCACTGTTGTGGTTTGGTCTAGCTGTCGCAGTGTCCGCATCTAGCGCATGCTGCTATTGTTATTCTGCATTCGTCTCCGCACGCAGACCAACTGTAGTACACCGTGTTACCAGACGTCTGTGGTAGTGTAGTGTTGTAGGAACTGTGATCATGGTGTATTCGAACTCTGAAAAGGCGGAGATGATACTCATCTATGGCGAGTGTCGACGAAATGCAGCTGAAGCCTGCAGGGTGTATGCAGAACGGTACCCGGACAGAGAGCATCCAACGTGCCGCACATTGCAAAACATCTACCGCCAACTGTATGCAACAGGTATGGTCGTAGCACGCAAACGGGTCCGTAACAGGCCCGTCACAGGAGAAGCGGGTGCAGTTGGTGTGTTAGCTGCTGTTGCCATCAACCCACACATGAATGCACGGGACATTGCGAAAGCTGGTGGACTGAGTCAAAGTAGTGTCATGCGCTTACTGCATCGTCACCGCTTTCACCCGTTTCATGTGTCGCTACATCAGCAATTACATGGTGATGACTTTAATCATCGAGTGCAATTCTGTCAATGGGCATTAACAGAGAATGCGTTGCAGTTCTACCTGTTTACCGATGAAGCGGGTTTCACAAACCACGGGGCAGTGAATCTACGGAACATGCATTACTGGTCCGTGGACAATCCTCGCTGACTCAGACAGGTAGAGCGACAGCGACCGTGGACTGTAAATGTATGGTGCGGAATCATTGGCGACCACCTCATTGGTCCTCACTTCATTGCAGGGGCCCAAACAGCTGCAACATACATCGCGTTTCTACAGAATGATCTGCCAAAGTTGCTCGAAAATGTCCCACTGGAAACGCGTCGACGTATGTGGTATCAGCACGATGGTGCACCTGCGCATTCCGCAATTAACACTAGGCTGACCCTTGACAGGATGTTCGACGGGCGTTTCATAGGACGTGGAGGACGCATAAATCGACCAGCCCGTTCTCCTGATCTTACACCTCTGGACTTCTTTCTGTGGGGTACGTTAAAGGAGAATGTGTACCGTGATGTGCCTACAACCCCAGAGGATATGAAACAACGTATTGTGGCAGCCTGCGGCGACATTACACCAGATGTACTGCGGCGTGTACGACATTCATTACGCCAGAGATTGCAATTGTGTGCAGCAAATGATGGCCACCAAATTGAACATCTATTGGCCTGACATGTCGGGACACACTCTATTCCACTCCGTAATTGAAAACGGAAACCACGTGTGTACGTGTACCTCACCCCTCATGGTAATGTACATGCGCGTCAGTGAAAAAGACCAATAAAAAGGTGTTAGCATGTGGACGTAATGTGCTGTTACAGTCTCTTCTGTACCTAAGGTCCATCACCGTTCCCTTTGATCCCTATGTAATTCGGTGCTCTACGATACACACGATCGAACAGCGGAGGAGTGGTACTCAAGCGTCAACTTCAGGTTACAATATTTCCGGATGTAATTAACATTTTACAATGCAACAAACGGCGCTGATTACGTATTTGTTTATATGTTCAGATGTGCTAACAAAACTAACGGGGTTGCATTAAAAAAAAACATAGGTTTGTGTTAAAAACATACTTCCGTGCATTTTTTAATGGTTTGTATTAACCAATTACACTAGCCCCTCTCCTCACGTTCGGTCTGTGGAATCGATTCGTCAGTATTTGATGTGGTTTACGAAATATATCCAGCGGTAATGTTAGGTGACTCACCCTGTATATAGCATACGACGAAGTTCCGCTCCATCATTGTACAAATGCACCATTTATTAACAAAATCATCAATTAAATATTCCATGATTAAAAAATTAGTCAGATGATATCATAAACTGAAATAACCTATCGAACGATAAAAATAACTGCAGAAAATGAAAGATCAAAAGACCTAATGTAGAAAACTACCAATGTCATACCTAACAGAGAATATACAAAACCCAACATAATGTTCAGGATGAACGACCTGTAGGCATCTACTCATAGATGCAAGCAGTCTTTTTTAAAAGGGCGGCATCAAAAAAATCTAAGTGTTAGTATAGGTAAATCTATTAAATGACAATATATCTATACAAGTATCTATACGTCCTGTCACAGTTATACTGTAGTGGGAGATACTTAACGTCGTATGTATAAAATTAGTGTCCAAACGTGTTAAAAGACCAAATATAGGAAACCACCTACAGAATATATGAGAAAACCCCATAAGATATTATTCAAGATGAATGACAGTTGTGTGTTAATGCGTCTATATATCGCGTACTGACGGATATGGATGCATTCACACATAAATTTTATTCACCCTGAATAGTATCTTGTGCATATGTTATGACAGGTAATTTTCTACATTTGGTCATTTGTCATGTTCTTTGACATTCATTTCATGCATATGACATAAATATGTCCGCGTACAGTTGTGACCTCAGCATTTTGAGCTTCGACATGTCGTTTAGATATATTTTTATCGTCGTTTTGATAGCTTTACGTACACTGACACTTAAGATGCTGTTGAAGCCGTCCTTGCAAGGACTGCTTGCATATGGATGGATATTTCTTTGGTTTGCTTATTTCTGATGTTGCTGTGGTTTCTTTAACACACCTATCAATTTGTACAGTTATTTTTGTAATTTGGCAAGTTACTTCAGGATTTTGCGGTTTAGGATATCGCCTAACCGACCAATTTTTTAACCATGGACTACTTAATTAATGATTTTGTTAAGAAACAATACATTTGTAGAGCGTACACAGTGGATATTCTTCACGGTGTACTATATGTAATCCTATTTTAGGTATGTGGCAGTTGACGTATCTGTTTGTTTTTATGAAATGACTACAGTAAATTCACATACATTGGATTAGACTTGATTTTTATTCTGTTCTTAGACTTCGTATTTGCATGGTTGATAAAGTTTATGATAATGTCATTACTGTTTATGCTTAAAGGCCTGAAGATGGTCTATTGAGTCACAGACACTGGTTGCAATACTATAAAATAACATAAAAACGACGGCTGATGGTGTTTCATCTTTTACGCTGATCTGGCTGTCTCGAAACTCCTATGGAACAGCAAATCCCTCCTGGGAATCTTTGTAAACATACTGGGTATAGCAGCGATCACAATGAACAGTAATAAAATATTATATAGAAGAGTTATGATCGCATAAAAAAAGGAAATTTGGAAATTTGTGGTTATATCTTACGGGACCAAACCGCAGAAGTCATCGGTCCCTAAGCTTACACACAACTTAATATAACTTTAAGGAATGCTAATGACAACACATACACACCCACGCCCGGGGGAGGACTCGAAACTCCGACGGAGGGAGCCGCGCGGTCCGTGATAAGGCGCCTCAGACCTTGAGGCTGTCCTGCGCGGGGCGTAAAAACACTGTTATTCATAAATGATGACAGGTTTCGACCCCATTTGGGTCATCTTCGGACCATAATCTATAATTCAGAATTAAAAATAAATTGCACGATATTTTACACAGTGCTGGCGTGCGGAGACAGTGCCGGCCGCGGTGGTCTAGCGGTGGTCTTCCGGAACCGCGGGACTGCTACGGTCGCAGGTTCGAATCCTGCCTCGGGCATGGGTGTGTGTGATGTCCTTAGGTTAGTTAGGTTTAAGTAGTTCTAAGTTCTAGGGGACTTATGACCTAAGATGTTGAGTCCCATAGAGCTCAGAGCCATTTGAACCATCTTTTTTTGCGGAGACAGTGCCTCGGAGCAGGAACTGTGCATACCACCCACTGATGTCCATTGCTCACTACGTGGCGGTGTCATGGAGTTACATAGCTGATGCCTCGCTGCTTTCCGGTCATCCCTCTCCTTTTGTTTGGAGTCATCAGGCCTCTGACTGGTTGACGTGAATTCCTCACCTGTGGAGAGCTTTTAACTCAGTGTAGCAGTTTCAAACTTGCATCCTCAACAGTCTGCAGAATGTATTCCCCTCCTGTTTGTACCCACTACTGCTCCGTCTGGTACCATGGACGTTGTTCCGTGGTGTGTTAAAAGATGTCCTAGCACAGTGTTCGTTCTTCTTGTCAGGTGACCTGCACACTAAGCAGATGCGCTGCCACTACTCCAGCCTGGCACAGTGGTTTTGCAGAACTACCGTACCACATCTCCCTCCGCGATGCTAATTCCCATTCACGCCAGCTGAGGTGCTATTCCAATACAGTTGGAGAGCCTCTACAATACTCACGACTTTACATGGAATACCACATAGGCTGAGGCGTGAATGAATATGGGTTGTGAAGGGAGACGTGCTAATGTGGACCGTGCAGTTGTGCAAGAACAGAGTGGCGTTGTGGGTCCGCAGCTCGTGGTCGCGCGGTAGCGTTCTTGCTTCCCGCCCCCGGGTTCGATTCCCGGCAGGGTCAGGGATTTTCTCTGCCTCGTGATGACTGGGTGTTGTGTGATGTCCTTAGGTTTGTTAGGTTTAAGTAGTTCTAAGTTCTAGGGGACTGATGACCATAGCTGTTAAGTCCCATAGTGCTCAGAGCCATTTGAACCATTTGGCGTTGTGGTTAGCGCATCCGCCTAGTGATCAGCAAAACCCATGTTCCAATTCCGGCCTTCGTGCAAATTTTCATTCGTCGCTTCATTATTTATACATACATCATAAATGATTGAGAATTGAAATGGTCTTTGCAACCATACACACTAAAGCACTAAAGAAACTGCTATAGGCGTGCGTATTCAAATACAGAGGTACCTAAGGAGACGGAATACATGGCTACAGTGGGCAACGCCTATATAAGACAACAAGCGTCTGGCGCAGTTGTTAGACCGATTACTGTTGCTACGATGGCAGGTTATCAACACTTAAGTGAGCTTGAACGTGGTGTTATAGTCGACGCACGAGCGATGGGGCACAGCACCTCCGAGGTAGCGGTGGAGTGCGGATTTCCCCGTACGAGTATTTCACGAGTGTACCGTTGTAACGCCGGAAATGCATATCCTCCTATTTCCATCTATTGCACTGCAAATTTTTTTCCTTATTTTGTTACCTGAAGATATAACATTTCTGTGTCTTTGTATATTGTAGTTGTTTTACTATTTGTATATATATGCATTTATGTCGATGCATAATTGGTTTGTTTTGTGAATATTATTTGTATTTATACGCTGGGTCTGGCCTAGGGAAAACTATACTATCGAACGAATACATCGATAGGTCGTGTGGAGAACGAAAGTGTTTAGGATCTTTGGGAGTGTTAACTCTGCCGCGTGGAGCGCGGGCTGAGCAGAGGGAGTCTGGCTGGGGTGGTGCAGTGGAGCAGGTGTGTTGTGTGACGCTCCCGCGAGTTGCCGCGCTTTCGGGGTTGGGCAGCATGTAATTGCACTCGACTTGCTATGATAGTTTCTGACACGGTGTCGCGGACGGGAAGCATTAGCTGGCCCACATCAAGAGCCCGTTTCGCCTGTTGACCGTGTCGAGAAGAAGGCGCGCCAACATCCAGCTTCTGCAACAGCGACGGCCGACAATGAGTGACTGTCGCCACCTCCTCGATCGACGGCTTCAAACCTTCAATCAACCAACAAGGAAGACTGGAAGCACGTAAAGTTTTAGAACTGTATGGCAGACCTCAGCTTTTCAAACTTTTAAAATTGTTGCATCACAAAATTGCAGCAACTTAGCATGAACCTTTGTTGCTCATTGTCCCAATTGCATTGTCAAGCAGGGTCCCTTCCTTTTCCGAAATGAGCCCGAGTGTCATTGAAATTCAAACGCCAGCATCATTCGATTTCACTGCTTTAATTTCAAAGTTCAGTTAAGGTATTCATAGCTGGCTACAATATTTAGATTGCACAAGCACAAATTAAGAGTGCGAGTTTTGTTACCGTATTTTAGTTACCTGTGACTGCAGCTCAGCTTGGTACGTACTAAATTTTACTATTGTTAATTGTTCAGAATCATTTAATTCAAGTTCAAAGTTAAATCTCTTATTTCTAAATTGCGTAGATTCAAGTAGCTTTTGAAATGATTGTTGAGGTAGTCCAAGACTAACCGTATTTTACTGAATTTCGATGTGCTTCAGAAAGAAAGCTCACTATTAACTTCAGTCACTAAATTAACTTTCGATTTTCCGGTTTTATTAATTCTTTTGCTAAATTAAGTCAGAGTGTAGCGAAATTTATTACTTCTGACAAAATTTCAGTTTTCACACTACACGTGTCAACCTCCAGTTGCTACGCTTCTAGTGCTAATTATATGTGTAATAACCTTTCTTTTTTCAGTTACTATAGTAATTGTCCTTAGGACTGGCGACCGTAATTTCCCCCAAATCTCAAATATCTAATTACCGCTAGTTAAATGTTAACGTAATGGCCGCACATTTACTTTCTTTACTAACTTTACTCCTTTTCAAAATTAATTTCCACCAGTTTCATTTGCATTTTTCCTTTCATCTAGATGTAACTCTTTCCTCCCTCTTTACCGACAAATCAACTTTGGTGACGATTGCTTTTTCCGAAATTTTCATTAGGTACACGCGGTGTAATTTTTCACTATCATTAAGGTCGATAAGTGAGGGGGAAGTTACACCGTGAATATCAGGAATCTGGTAAAACATCAAATCTCCGAAATGGAAGCGGTGGGAAAAAGATAGACGTGACAGAAGTGCAACCCTTCTGCAAATTGCTGCCAATTTCAATGCTGGGCCATCAGCTAGTGTCAGCATGCCAATCATCCAGGGTACATCGTCGATATGTTCATTCGAAGCCGAAGGTCCATTCGTGTACCCGTGACAACTGCACGACACAAAGCTCTACTCCTCGCCTGGACCCGTCAGCACCGATATTGGACTGTCGATGACTGGAAACATGTTGCCTGGTCAGACGAGCCTAGTTTCAAATGGTGTCGATCGGATGGACGTGTACGGGTATGAAGACAACCTCATGAATCCGTGGACCCTGCATGTCAGTAGGGGATTGTTCGAGCTGGTGGAGGCTCTGTAAGGGTGTAGGGCGAGTTGCAGATATGGGACTCCTGATACGTCTAGATACACTCTGACAGGTGACACATACGTAAGTATCTTGTCTGATCACCTGCAACCATTCATGTCCATTGTGCATTCCGATGGACTTGGGTGATTCCAGCAGGACCATGCGGCATCCCACACGTCCAGAATTCCAGAATTGCTACAGAGTGCCTCCAGGAAGACCCTTTTAGGTTTAAACACTTCCACTGGCCACTAGACTCCCCAGACAGGAACACTATTAAGAATATCAGGGATACCTCGCAACGTGCTGTTCAGAAGAGAGCTACACCCCCTCGTACACTTTACGGATATATGGACAGCCCTGCAGGATTCATGGTGTTAGTTCCCTCCAGCGCTACTTCAGACATAAGTCGAGTCTATGCCACGTCGTGTTGCGGCAGTTCTGCGTGCTCTCGGGGACCGTATACGATATTAGGCAGTTGTCCCGGTTTCTTTGGCTCTTCTGTGTAGTTTCATTTGAATTTTCTCTGACTCGAATACGGAAATTTGTGTAAAGGTGTATTTAACTTATAACTTTTTTATAAAACTTCTATTTAATTTGCAATTGTCGGTGTCCCGAGTGCACGCCCGAAAGATGATGGAACATTATGTCCGCCGGGAAAACTTCAAGAATCATACCTACATTCTGTATTTTAATTTAAAAAACCTTCCTGTTACCAACTGTTCTTCTAAAATGGGCCAACAATAGCGCCATCTGGTTTCCCCTTTCAAGCTAGACAAGTTTCGTTCTTTGTAGTTTTTTCGTTTGATGCTTATTTCGTGAGGTATTTGGCCCGGTCACGATCAATGGACCACCCTGTATAATCGTGCTTTTCTTTATAAACATTGCTGTGGTACCGAGTCAAATGTACCCCGAAAGTGAAGAAATATTGCATATACCCGACTTCCTCGTTCCGTGTGTTTCAGCATGTCATGTAGGAAAACACAACTTAGGTTTCGCGTAATGTAAACGATGCTTCCGGAATCCATATTGGTTGGCATGGATTTGAACAGTAAACTGACACAGTTACGAGGCGTATTCGGAAATTAACGTCCGATTAGGCACGAAGTGGAAACCACTGTGAAAATGCGATGGAAATTTACACAGATGTGTTGCGCAGTGCCTGTAGTGTGCCTGTCGAAAGCTTCAAGTCGCTCTTTTCAGTTCCGAGCGCAAAGTGATCACGTAGAAATTCCTAAAGCAACAGGGTCTCCCGCCATGCATGTGGACCTGGTGAGAGATATCGCCTGAAGATACGCAGCCCGCATAACATAAATTTCATTCGTTCCTTTCTTCAAGACTATTTTCAGCCGCATTCTACAAGGGGAATAAACACGCCCTTGCACTGTTTTCGATGGAAAGTGTTCGATCACCTCCAATACAGCCTTAATTGGTTCCCTCCGTTGTTCATCTCTGCTCACATGAACCGCTGGCTACGAAGGCAAAAATTTGGCAAAAACAACGAAAGGTAGACGAGCGTAGAGAACTGGCGAAAAGCACAGGCGTCTGCATTCTGTAACGAGGGTACTGGAAGGTTTGTACAATGCCACGACAAATGTCTAAGTAGAGAGATAGTTGGAAGGCGTGGTTAACTGTTGCGAATAAATTTTTTATTTATTTTGACTGTGGTTTTCGTTTCGCGGCCGACCGGACCTTACTTTCCGAACAGCTCTCGTATTTTGCTGTGTTACATACCATTGCTTTAACGAACGTACATAAATAGCCGCATTATAAAGCAAACGATTTTAGATCAGCGCTGGCATCAAACATCACTTTAACGTTTTTCAAAAAAAAAAAAAAAAAAATTCGGTCGAGGGAACCGTTTTGTTACACAAGGACAAACAGTATATTTGCATTAACTGGCACGTGCTTTGCTGAGTCAACGAATCTGGCAGACCACAATTGCAGTGTGAGAGAGAATTATTGCAAACTGTCAAAACTGTTTGTTCCAGTAGCTCAGTGTTTCCAGTTAACGGAGCGTCTAATTGTGTTGCGGTTTCCCCTTGGCGTTTATTTAATTCGACGCTGAAGGATGGTCCCGTGGATCTCTCACTTAGAGACCGGGCAGGTCAGCGATGCCTCTTTATTGGCCGCTTCGGCCGTTTGTTTGCACGAGTCGGCGCATCGCCCGAGCTGCCAGTTTACTTTGTAAACACTCTGATGGGCCGGTCAGCTCCTAAACAAACGGCCTGCTCAGACCCTTCTCCTCCTCTTTTGCGAGAAAAACACGGCGGCCCGACCTTGGATCCAAGTTGCGCCAGATACACGCTTCTGTGGTCTACAACTGAACTCAAGTTTTGTCTGTGTTCTGAAATGCAGTAACTTACCCAGTAGACGGCAACTTTTCATTTCCTTTTTTGTTGCAATTTTTAGTAACAGAGAAGCAATGACGAAGAGAACTTTGCTAACTATACGATTTGTGGTAGAGGAAAGACTCAGTTGGCTCTGTGATAGAAGTTTAATATATTTCGCTGTCGCATTTAAAAGAATGGCACACTCTTTCTATGAAACTGTGTGCCGGATCGAGACTCGAGTTTAATATATTTCGCTGTCGCATTTAAAAGAATGGCATACACTTTCTATGAAACTGTGTGCCGGACTGAGACCGAGTTTTATAAAAATTGTCGCTGTCCCGAGTGCACGCCCGAAAGATAATGGAACAGGTATGTTTGAACATTTTATTTCGGTTGTTACAATGTGATACATGTACCTTTGTGAACTTATCATTTCTTAGAACGCATGCTGTTACAGCGTGATTACCTGTAAATACCACATTAATGCAATAAACGCTCAAAATGATGTCCGTCAACCCCAATGCATTTGGCAATTCGTGTAACGACATTCCTCTCAACAGCGAGTAGTTCGCCTTCCGTAATGTTCGCACATGCATTAACAATGCGCTGACAATTGTTGTCAGGCGTTGACGGTAGACCACGATAGCAAATATCCATCAACTTTCCCCGCAGAAAGAAATCCGGGGACGTCAGATCCGGTGAACGTACGTGCTTCGACGACCAATCCACCTGTCATGAAATATGCTGTTCAATACCGCTTCAACAGCACGCGAGCTATGTGCTGGACATCCATTATGTTGGAAGTACATCGCCATCTTGTCATGCAGTGAAACATCTTGTAGTATCATCGATAGAACATTACGTAGAAATTCAGCATACATTGCACCATTTAGATTGCCATCGGTAAAATGGGGGCCAATTATCCTTCCTCCCATAATGCCGCACCATACACTAACCCCCCAAGGTCGCTGATGTTCCACTTGTCGCAGCCATCGTAGATTTTCCGTTTGCCAATAGTGCATATTATGCTGGTTTACGTTACCGCTGTTGGTCAATGTCGCTTCGTCGCTAAATAGAACGATGCAGTCGATGTTGATGTAGCATTCCCAACACCCAAGTTTTTGAAATTCCCGATTCTCGCGCAGTTTATCTGCTACTGATTTGCGGATTAGCCGCGACAGCGGCTAGACACCTACTTAGGCAACATAATTTGTTGCAGGTCGTGGTTGACGTTTCACATGTGGCTGAACACTTCCTGTTTCCTTAAATAACGTAACTATCCGGCGAACGGTCTGGACACTTGGATAATGTCATCCAGGATACCGAGCAGCATACATAGCACACGCCCGTTGGGCATTTTGATCACAATTGCCATACATCAACACGATATCGACCTTTTACGCAATTGGTAAACGGTCCATTTTAACACGGGTAATGTACCACGAAGCACATAGCGTCCGCACTGGCGGAATGTTACGTGATACCACGTACTTATACGCTTGTGACTATTACAGCGCCATATATCACAAACCGAGGAAAGTGGTCCAACTAAAACATTCATATTTATTTACATACTACACGAATATGTAATAAAAAGTGGGGGTTCCTATTTAAAAAATCGCAGTTGATATCGATTTGACCAATGGCAGCGCATCTAGCGGACCAGCAATAGCCCCATCTGGTTTCTCCCTTCAAGCTAGGCGAGTTTCGTTCTTTGTACATGTTAGCCTACCTTGGATGGTGAGACGTTGCCAGAAGCACAAATAATTTTAGGTGTAGGCCAGGGAGGTGTACTGGGACAACTGTTGTTCACATTTCCATCCTTCTGACTGAAGGTCTGAGGGACTTCGGCCCTTCACTTATGTAATGAAATGGAACACCTACAGGTTCCATTTCGATTATGTTTATTGTATGGCTACCAGTTTCGATGCCTCAGTACACCAGCTTCAGGCCGTACTGACGCTGATGGTACTAACTAATCGTATACATGATTCCATCAGTGGTCAACATCTATGAACTGGTTTCCGTAGACTGTAAGTTAGTGTGAGTTCATAGTTGATGGGTGGAGACACGACATCGTTGTTACAGTCTACGGAAACCAGTTCGTAGATATTGGCCACTGACGGAATCGTGTATACGACCGTAGTTAACCGCGTCAACGTCGGTTAAGGCCTGATGATGGTGTACTGAAGTACGAAACTGGTGGCCATGTAATAAATAGCTGTACAATAAACAACATCAAAAGGATGGCTGTAGGCATTCTATTTCATTATATAAGTTGTTGTTCATTTTGTGTATTGATCACTTGACAGACCCTTTTCGGATAGGTGCAGGTATCTACAGAAAACACGTTTTTGTTGTGGTCTCTAGTTAGAAGTAAATTCAGTGGAGCTTAAGCCACTTAATAAAAGCAAGTCTTCTGTTCCAGACTGTGTACCATGTAGGTTACTTTCAGAGTATGCTGATGTAATAGCTCCATATTTAACAATCATAAGTTCACGAAAGATCCATAGCTAAGGACTGGAGAATTGCACAGGACACGGCAAGATAAAAGAAACGAAATAGGAGTAATCCACTGAATTTTAGACGCACATCGCTTAAGTCGATTTGTAGAGGATTTTGGTACATATACTGTATTAGAAAATTGTGAATTATCTCGAAGAAAACGATCTATTGAGACATGACCAACACCGATTCAGGACCCACCCTTCTTGGGAAACGCAAATGGTTGTTTATTCACAGGAGGTAATGTGTGGTATCGACAGGAGATCTGTAACTGATTCCATGTTTCTAGATTTCCAGAACCCCTTTGGCACCACATCTAACAGCCGGCCGTGGTGGTCTAGCGGTTCTAGGCGCTCAGTCCGGAACCGCGCGACTGCTACGGTCGTAGGTTCGAATCCTGCCTCGGGCATGGATGTGTGTGATGTCCTTAGGTTAGTTAGGTTTAAGTAGTTTTAAGTTCTAGGGGACTGATGACCACAGATGTTAAGTCCTATAGTGCTCAGAGCCATTTGAACCATTTTTGAACCACTTCTAATAAGCTGCTTCTGATCATATTCCGTGCGTGCGGAGTATCGTCTCAGTTGTGTGAGTGGCTTCGTGATTTCCTGACAGAATGGTCACCGTTAGCAGTAACTGACGAGAAGTCAATGAATGAAAGAGAAGTGATACCTGGCTTTCCACAGAGTAGTATTATTAGTCCTCTGCTGTTATTAATCTTTGTAAACGGTTTAGGAGAATTTGTGGACAGCCCTCTGAAATTTTTTACAGATGATGCTGCCGTCTACCGTTACAAAATTATTGAGACAAGATATCTGCATAGTGCGAAAAGTGGCACTTGCCCATGAACAATAAAAAAATATGTGGTTAAATGAATATTAAAAGAATCTGTTAAATTTCCGTTACAAGACTAATAGTACAAATTTAATGGTAATCGATTCAACTGTATAGCTAGGGATTAAAATTTCCATCAAAGCAAATTTGAAACCTATAGAAATCTTACGGGGAAGGCGACTCAGAGTCTGCGTTTTATTGCCAGAATATTTAGAAGATGCAACCAATTTGCCAAGAAGACCTCCTACACTGCACTTATCCTTCCTCCTCTGGGATCCTTACCAGAAAGGATTGATGGAAGGCGTAGAAGAAGTTTAAAGAAGCGCAGGTTGTTTTGTAATCCAGTGGGACAAGGGAGAGAGGCGCGGATACGATAGCCAGCAAGTGTGACAATCATTAAAACAAGGGCGTTTTCCGTTGTACTGACCTCCTTTCACAGAATTTCGATCAACACCTTTCTCCCTCCGGATGTGTATGTTGTAACGGCGCGGGGTTTAAGTGACGGAAACGTGGCGGGACCCTCGGAGCGGCCCGCGAACAACAACACAACGGGAGAGGACGTACACGACCAGCGGAGGACGTTACGACACAACAAGAACAGACGACAGAGTAACGAACCAAACAAGGCAACCACGTCCACTGGAATAGAAACACGAAAGTCAATACGCTGTCTGAGCCGATATGTCCTGAGACGCACGTGATGTTAGACTGCTGGCTGAGTTCTGTTTTTTATTTTTTTTATTGAATTTCGATTCCCCCCGAAGGGGGCGGGCTGGCAGCAGCTTAGTATGCCGCTCTTCAACCTACAGACTTTGTTTTAAAAAGATGAAGGGAATAAATAATAAAAACAGGCGATAAAATCGGAGACTCAAATAGTAACACTGCGAAAAAAAAAATCGTGGAACTTAATACAACAAAGGGATGATGATGCTAATAAAACACATATGAAGCAGACAGGTAAAATAATAGACAGACAATTAAAAACACGGTGACAGTCTGGTTTCTGTTCGCAAAAGACATAAAATTCACACCCAGCGGCTGCATGGTTTCTGTTCGCAACACTAGAAAGATGAACAACACTGAACATTCACTGGAACACTGCACTAAAAAGTTGGCAAATGTGACATACCGCAGGTGGGGGGAAAACTGGACAGATGATGCGAAAATAAAATAGGGGGGAAGGAGAGGAAAAGCGAAGGGGGGGGGGGGGAGTGGGGAAAGGTGCCGATGGAGGATGAGGACCCACAAGAGGGGTGGGGGTGCTGGGCAGACACGACAGGGAGTGGGGAAGGCAGAGGAGGGGAATACAAAAGGACTTGGGGGGGGGGGGGGGGGGCTGGCTGACGCAGACCCAGACGCACGAGGGTTGTACCGTCTGCTGGGGGCGAAGTTCTAGCTTTACTGAGGCGCTTCTCCTTCTTATATGGTGTGTTGATATGGGATTACATGATGGTTGTGGTCTTTTCTTTACTTTTGTGCTGTTTTTTTCTTTTTTTTTTAAAGAAAAGGTTGAAAGGATAGTCAGAGCGATAGTAGGAGAGATGGGAAAAACGAACGGCCCAATTGACTGGGCAGCGTGATTTTTAAATGAAAGACGACAGGACAGTAGAAGGGACAGTAGAAATGTGAGGAAAACGAACAGCCCATTGGCTAGCCGGGAATTACAGTTAAATGACAGATTAAAGAAGAGGAGGAGGAACAGTAAGAGTTAAATGAAAGCGAAAGGCCATTATCCTGGCCTCTTCTTCATCGTGGCGGCGTCTTGATGGTGGTAGCAAACCATCTTGAGGTGGTGGAGTGGGGGGGGGGGGGGGAAGACAAAGAAGTCAGAGAGTGACAGATGGAGAAGTGGAAAAAGGAAGGGCCTGTCATGATTAGGCCGGCATTGGGGAGGGTGTGAGGGAGAAGGGGGTGGCGTGCTGGGGAGGGGGGTGAATGGCATGACATGGTGGGGAGATGATCGATGATGTGAGAGAGAGTAGTTGTCATGAGATGAGGTGGCTAGTGAATGTGGGGTCATGGGAGGCGGAAGAGAAGGTCAGGTCATCGAGTGGTGGCTAGACAATGGAGTCGGGTGCCCAGGGAAAGGATTAAAGGATTGGGAGAGTGACGGGTTTGTTGGTAAAAGGAAGTGGCTGCGGAGAGGATGTGGGTACGAAGGAGAGGCACCTCGGCTGGGATGTGGAGTTCTTGGGTAGGGAAGTCGGGGAGGTGGAGGGCACGTCGGAGAGCCCGGTTCTGGACAGTTTGGAGTTGGTGGAGGTGGGTGGGGGCACCGCTTATTCAAGGATGGGGCGAACAAGGGAGGTGTACAATCTGACAGCAAGGTGTGTAGGGAGTGAAGAGGTTGGATTCATGAGAGGGGAGAGCAGGCATAGCCGCCGCATTGCCTTACGACGCACGTCATCGGTGTGGGGGCGTCAGGTGAGGCGCTGATCCAGGGTAACACCCAAGTACTTCGCAGTACGAGTCCAGGGGACTGGGGTACCAAAGACCATCACCTGTGGGAGCCGAATGGGAATATGGCGTCGGCAGATGATAAGGGCTTGGGTGTTGGGGGGATTAAATGACAGACACCAGGTCCTAGCCCAATAGGTTAGGGAATCTGTAGCCCCCTGGAGCCGCTGTTGGAGACCTGCCGCACACCGAGAACGAGAGAAGAGCGCAGTGTCATCTGCGTAGAGAGCTAAATGTACCCTCGGCGCAGAGGGAAGATCGGCTGTGAAGAGGGAGTAGAGTAGCGGTCCAAGTACGCTGCCTTGTGGTACTCCTGCCCTGATGCGTTGTCGTGTAGATTTCCCGTCAGGGATCCTAACATGGAAGGTGCGACCTTCCAGGTATGTGGCTATTAGCTGTACATGGGACACTGGAAAGCCGAGTGAAAATAATTTGTATAGCAGCCCTTCGTGCCAGACCGAATCAGACGCCCTGGACACGTCGAAATGGCCCCAAAGTACTCCCTACGTTCTATGGCGTCCAGTGCCTCTTTTACAAGGCGCAGGAGTTGGTGAGTGGTTGGGACTGGCCGAGCGCGAGGCAGGCGCTTAAGTACTCTATCGGGGGCGCCGCTATTGGCCGCTGGGACCATGTGTTCAACTGTGGCGCCCCCACACTAAAAGCGGGCCAGGAGGCGCGCGCCGCCACAGCTTATGGCGCGATGGTGCAGAGACCTCTATGGGTCTTCGACGTCCATGACGTCCGGCGCGGATTCAAATTCCGCGGCGCGCGGTACCAGAGTGTAAATGTTTTGTCGAGTCCCACCTACTCAGCGAGAAGTGACCACCATACGAAAATGAGAGAAATCAGAGCTCGCATTGAAGGACAGTAGGTGATCATTTTCCCCACTTGCTGTTCGTGAGTGTAACGGTAGATAAACAGCCTTGAACCTTTCGCAAAGGGTTTAGAAGTGAATTCTGAACAGTGATGTAGATGTAGTCTGAAGGCTGGTTTGATGTATCTCGTTCTGTGCGAGCCTCTTCACCTTTGAATAACAACTGGAAGCTGCATACATTTGAATCAGCTTATTGTGTTGATGCCTAGGTCTCATTCTACCATTCTTACCCGCCACACGTCCCTCCATGAACATACGCCTTGCCGTACACGTTGATCACACATCCTATTGAGAACCATGTCCCAGCTTTTTTAATTTTCAGGGAACCATAGTGTATTAGGTTGACTTTAATGTATTTATTGTCCTTGAATAAGTCATTTATGTCCGTCTAATTTCGTAATTCCTTCTGTTACTTTCTGCATTATACTGTAGCAGTTATTTCTATTTTCGTGCACACGCTGTTATCGATGGCTTTGCTTGCACAATGTCTTTGTGTTTCGTTATCTAGCTGCAGTTTCGCGGTCTCGGTAGGTGGCACCCTTGTAGCGCCACGGTTGCGTTTTAAACATGTACGCAGCTCTCTCTAGTACGGTGGTTCACAACTTTTCTTAGACCATTATCCCTGAGTACAATCACACATTACCTAGTACCCCCGCTCTCCTCACCCCCCCCCCCCCCCCCCCCCGACTCCCTGCCATCTGTCGCCCACGCCGTCCGTTGAGGCCGAGCGGTTCTAGGCGCTTCAGTCTAGAAGCGCGGGGCACCGCTAAGGTCGCAGGCTCGAATATGGCCTCTGGCATGGATATGTGTGATGTTCTTAGGTTAGTTAGGTTTAAGTAGTTCTAAGTTCTAGGGGACTGATGACCTCAGCTGTTAAGTCCCATAGCGCTCAGAGGCATTTGAACCATCTGTTGCCCCCACCCTCGCTATCACATTACCACAACCTTAGAATCTAACTTAACTGTATAATGAAAGACTTTTCTTGAAACACTTTCCTTTTTAAAATTATGAAAGATGAATGGTATTTAACTGGTGTGTGTGTGGGGAGGGGGGCGGAGGGATGCTAGAATGTGAGACGAAGGAATTCATGGTGAATCGCTTTCCACAATTCCTCAGATGTTGTTGTTGTTGTGGTCCTCAGTCCAGAGACTGGTTTGATGCAGGTCTCCATGCTACTCTATCCTATGCAAGCTTCTTCATCTCCCAGTACCTACTGTAACCTACATCCTTCTGAATCTGCTTAGTGTATTCATCTCTTGGTCTCCCACTATGATTTTTACCCTCCACGCTACCCTCCAGTACTAAATTGGTGATCCCTTGATGCCTCAGAACATGCCCAACCAACCGATCCCTTCTTCTAGTCAAGTTGTGCCACAAACTTCTCTTCCCCCCAATCCTATTCAATACCTCCTCATTAGCTATATGATTTACCCATCTAATCTTCAGCATTCTTCTGTAGCACCGCATTTCGAAAGCTTCTATTCTCTTCTCGTCCAAACCAGTTATCGTCCATGTTTCACTTCCATACATGGCTACACTCCATACAAATACTTTCAGAAATGACCTCCTCACACTTAGATCTATACTCGATGTTAATAAATTTCTCTTCTTCAGAAACTCTTTCCTTGCCATTGCCAGTCTACATTTTATATCCTCTCTACTTCGACCATCATCAGTTATTTTGCTCCCGAAATAGCAAAACTCCTATAGTACTTTAAGTGTCTCGTTTCCTAATCTAATTCCCTCAGCATCACCCGATTTAATTCTACTACATTCCATTATCCTCGTTTTGCTTTTGTTGACGTTCATCTTATATCTTCTTTTCAAGACACTATCCATTCCGTTCAACTGCTCCTCCAAGTCCTTTGCTGTCTCTGACAGAATTACAATGTCATCGGCGAACCTCAAAATTTTTATTTCTTCTCCATGGATTTTAATACTTACTCCGAATTTTGTTTTGGTTTCTTTCACTGCTTGCTCCGTATACAGACTGAATAACATCGGGGACAAGCTACAAACCCTGTCTCACTCCCTTCCCAACCACTGCTTCCCTTTCATGTCCCTCGACTCTTATAACTGCCATCTGGTTTCTGTACAAATTGTAAATAGCCTTTCACTCCCTGTATTTTACCCCTGTCACCTTCAGAATTTGAAAGAGAGTATTCCAGTCAACGTTGTCAGAAGCTTTCTCTAAGTCTACAAATGCTAGAAACGTAGGTATGCCTTTCCTTAATGTAGCTTCTAAGATAAGTCGTAGGGTCAGTATTCTCAGATAAGAAAGCTAATTATCCCCAGTAAGGGTAGACACTTGTTACAAAAACGTACTTCCCTTACATTACTCCTCTCGACTGTGCCACTTGCTCAACCTGCAAACTGCAACACCATTTAAAATCAATTAAGTTAAAATGTGTGCACTCCACTTACTATTTGTAAACCAGTTGATTGCAGCACTCCACACTTCTGAACTGGCAGAAGTTGGAAGACTTCAGGTTGTTAATGCTTTATGGCCGACCACAGCCACTAATAGTAATAATAATAATAGTAATAATAATACCGTGCACAGCTCTATATGTAGTTTCTGCTGTTTCGTGCTGTCCATTAATTAATTAATCTGAGATACTTAGCATTTGCTACGAATATGTCTCACTTCGATTATCAGCGATGTACGGGTCAAAGCACAACATGCACTACGTGATCAAAAGTATCCAGACACCCCCAAAAACATACGTTTCTCATATTAGCTGTATTGTGCTGACACCTACAGCCTGGTACTCCATATCAGCGACCTCAGTAGTCATTACATATCGTGAGACAGCAGAACGGGGCGCTCCGAATTCCGAACGTGGTCAGGTGATTGTATGTACTTGCGTCATACGTATGTACGCTACATTTCCACATTCCTAAACATCCTTAGGTTCACTTTTCCGATGTGTAAGTGAAGTGGAAACGTGAAGGGACACGTACACCACAAAAGCCTACAGCTCGACCTCGTCTGTTGAGTGACAGAGACCGCCGACGGTTGAAGAGGGTCGTAATGTGTAATAGGCAGACATCTATCCACACCATAACACAGGAATTCCAAACTGCATCAGGATTCACTGCAAGTACTATGACAGTTAGGCGGGAGGTGAAAATACTTGAATTTCATGGTCCAGCGGCTGCTCATAAGCCATATATCACGTAGGTAAATACCAAACGACGCCCCACTTGATGTAAGGAGTGTAACATTGGACGATTGAACAGCGGAAAAACGTTATGTGGAGTGGCGAATCACGGCACACAATGTGGCGATCCGGTGGCTGGGTGTGGGTATGGCGAATACCCGGTGAACGTCATCTGCCAGCGTGTGTAGTGCCAACAGTAAACTTCAGAGGCGGTGGTGTTATGGTGTGGGTGTATTTTTCAAAGAAAGGTCTTCTACCCCTTGTTGTTTTGCATGGCATCATCGCAGCACAGGTCTACACTGATGTTTTAAGCACCTTCCTGCTTCCCATTGTTGAAGAGCAATTCAGGGATGGCGATTGCATCTTTCAACACGATCGAGCACCTGTTATAATGCACGGGCTGTGGCGGAGTGGTGACAAGACAGTAACATCCCTGTAATGGACTGGCCTGCACAGTCCTGACCTGAATCCTATATAATACCTTTGGGATGTTTTGGAACGCTGTGCCAGGCCTCATCGACCGACATCGATACCTCTTCTCAGTGCAGCACTCCATGAAGAATAGGCTGCCATACCCCAAGAAACTTTCCAGCAACTGATTGAAAGTATGCCTGCGAGAGTGGAAGCTCTCATCAAGACTAAGGGTGGGCCATCACCATACTGAATTCCAGCATTACCGATGGAGATCGCAATGAACTTTTAAGTCATTTTCGGCAAGGTGTCCGGATAATTTTGATGAGGATCCTGTGTAGTGGATGGGCTGTGTGGGGAACCTGTAACCTCCATTAAGGAAAGGTAACTATTGACAACTTGTATAATCAGTATTAAAGTCTTACAAAATTGCGATAATAGTAATGACCTTTAGAAGAATAAGTTAGTTTCGTGAATGAGAGTCGAATCGTTTAGTTTTTACCCATCAGAAAATTTCATTCTATCCCTCAGGGGGTAATTACCTCCAGGGCAGGAACTACTCTACTAGAAGATTCTCTGCTGGGGGTTGACTGTCTGGGAAGGAATAGCTCTGGGTAGTCGTCTGACCTTGATAGCTCTTGAGGTCCGCTCGCCGTGTTTGGATGGCGTATTTTTACTTTGGGGTGCGTGCATATGCCTTGCGGTAGTGGTCCATACTTTGGGCTATACGAACGTTTCCTGCTGCCATGGTTGGCGGACGTGGATACTTGAAGCGTCCTTAGTTCGCCAGGTCTGATGCGGGAGTCACGGTTGAGAACCGTTTCTGCTCTGCAGTGAAATGTCCGCCGCGATTCGTGAGAGCTGCCCTCCTTTGCCACTGAAATTCGTTTGATGTTATTGCCGTAAACTGATTTGGCTTGTACTGCTGGCCCTTGCTTTGCACGAAGCCCTTACCGGTAACAAGGGCCTGCCTGAGCTAAACATTCGTTCGATTTTTATTTGATTTATCAAGGACTTGCTCTTACCTACACTAGCGGCGCGTGTTGTATTGTGTGATGTCCTTGATCTTTGCCTCCACTATTCGTGTTCTTGATTTCTAACTTTAGGACCCTTTGAAATATTATGTCAGTTGGCTTTGATTTAAAAGATTTGTCTTTACCCGCATTTCTGGTGTGTGCATATTCCGTAAATACGACGGTGTACTGAAAAGTAATGCCTCCGAATATTTGATTCCGTTCCCAATATCCGTCGATGTATTACAAGACATGCACATTACTCGGTCGAATTTCCCGCTTCGTTGACACAAGCTGAATCCTCCGAAATGTAGCGTTTGACATGGATATGTGTGATGTACCTATGTAGGTGTGTGAGATACAGCTCAGAAAACTGAAATGACGAGTTCGGAGTGTTCGTCCACACTTGGAGCACACTCTCCTTCAGCAGACTACACGTGCTGTGCGACAGCTACTACATTCAATAAATAAAATCACAGCAGCCGTATCATCAAACAAAATTTATGTCAAGCGACTAGTTTCGGCACAACACTTACGCCATCTTCAGGTGCACTATAAACCAAAAGTGTACTTCCATTCCTTGACCCACGCATTGTAGAGCCCACGTAATATTATTAGTCGCGGACTGCACACATCAGGTGTGTATACTCTACAAAGTGTTTTCGCCAATAGTAACAATCTACGACAACTAGTATTACATTATGATGATACGGCTTTATTCATATCATCAGCCGCTGTCTCACGTCCGTGAGAGCGATGTCCTTCCACAACACCGCTACAATCCGATGCCTTGGAATCACTGTCATCGATCATCCTCCATACGGCGCCGACTTGGTCAAATCCGATTTTCATCTGTTTACAGAACTTAAAGAACACCTTCTAGGACTTCACTTTGATAGCAATTAAGCGGTGTAAGCAGAGGTGAGGTTGTAACTCCGTCAACAAAGTCAAACAGTGACAGTATCAACAAACGACCTCTGTTTGGGAGAAATGTTTTCATTACCAGGGTGACCACGTTGAGAAATAAATGCGTAGACACGAAGAATAAAGATGCAGAACTTTAATAACGTTTATTTTATTTAAAAAGCTTTAAGAATTTTCGTATTAAGAATTCGGAGGCACAACTTTTCAGCAGGCCCTTGTATCTTTAATATTTTTCACTGTCGGTTAAGGTTTAAAAGTCCCTGCGTGTGTCGTTATTTATTTAGATATATAGGCCTAATTCTACTCTGTTTGAGGCTCAAACGGTCTCATTTCTCTGCCCTCATTTCCGCTGTAGTTTTTGGGGGCCCACGAGCTATTTTTGTCATCTAAACTTAATGTACCTGTTTTCTGTGTGTGCGTTTTAGAATCTGAACTGAATCGATCGTCCGTTTCGGGCGTGGGCTGTGCTCATGCCGGTCACCGTTCATTGATTAATCCGTGGATTTCAGTCTACAGGAAAATTTGTTATCGTGTATATTCTGTTGTGTTGAACGGTATTGTAAGCACATTGTGGGCTTTGTTATATCGATTTCGGAGTGGGCGAACCTATTGTGAGTACCCACGAGATTATGTTCTAATGCTATACTGTCCAATGACTCTTTTTTTTGCTTTTAAATTCTCTATATTGTTATACAAACTATTGTTTTCTTTCTGCTCAGCATCCTACCGTTTCCAGATCTTATATCCCTACCACTTCACTACAACGCATATTTCATCGAGCTGTGTTACTTGGGAGTGTTACGTCATACGAAAGCTACTTTCCTCCTCATGTTTTAGACACCAAAGTACGATCTGCCAGAGAGGGTGAGTAGCAACCTGTGACTGTTGCTAGTCGCGCGGGATTAGCCGAGCGGTCTCGGGCGCTGCAGTCATGGACTGCGCGGCTGGTCCCGGCGGAGGTTCGAGTCCTCCCTCGGGCATGGGTGTGTGTCTTTGTCCTCAGGATAAATTAGGTTAAGCAGTGTGTAAGCTTAGGGACTGATGACCTTAGCAGTTAAGTCCCGTAAGATTTCACGCACATTTGAACATTTGTGACTGCTGATGACGCTGTAATTTACGTGAAAATCTCTTCACTGAATAGCTGAAGTGTGACATGGACAGAATTTCTATTCTGTGTCATGAATGGCAGCTTGTTCTAAATGTAGGGGAGTAGTAAAAAAATCCCATAAGTTCGAATTCAGTATTAGTGGGGTGCCGCTTGATACAGCCACGTCGATTAAATATCTAGGTATAACATTGCAAAATGATATGAAATGGGATGAGCACATAAGGACGGTAGTAGGAAATGCGAATGGTCGATCTCAGTTTCTTGGGAGAATTCGAAGGGAGTGTAGATCATCTACAATGGAGATCACGTATAAACTGCTAGTGCGATATATTCTTGAGTAATATTCGAATGTGTGGGATCCCCACCAGGTCAGATGGAAGGAAGGCATGGTGCATAGACTGATATCCTATATCAGCTCGGTTTGAAGGTCTGTCTCTCTACTTCTTAGTCGGTTTTAGTGCCATAATCCACGATTCCGCAATATACTTGTTCGAAGCAGGCATTTTCTCAAGATAGGTCTATGTTCTTCCAAACCGCGATTGTTAGCAAATAGACCAAAATCAGGTTCACTGTCATGATAATCTTCATCTGAATCTTCCTCCTCGTGGTACGCCATTATCTGGCAAAGCTCATCATTGCTTTCAGTCATTGCAGAAAAATCGTCATTTTCAATATCAGGTACATTACTCTTTCCCAGAACTTATAAAAATCTCTTCCACACTGAGATTTTTCTTTGTAATACCTAATCATTATTTAAATAATTCCAAGTAATTATTGGCAACAAGCTATTCCAAAAATCAGACCATACACTCAGAACGAACATACAAGGAAAACGTGGATTGTTCTAGCTTCCATCCATCGCTCACTGATCAGTCTGACTGACAGTTAGAGATAGCAAAATGAAAGCCAAAGTTTTAAATTCCGGGTTACAGAAACCGCTCACGCAACCATACAAACATTGCAAGGTAGTCTACGGTGCCGACAGTTCTCTGTCTGCCAACAACTAAAAAGTCGTGACCACCACAACCAAGAAGTGCCGCGGCTATCAACAGCGCAAAGAAATCTTACTAGTGGCCCCATCTATGGATCACCCCTGAGTTGGCTAACTTGACATAACATTAATTTAATTCCTTCCAACGCATAAAAAAAATACGTGACATCGTAGGTAATGAGAATGGGTGTCACTGAAAAATTAATAACAAGAACCTACGGCATTACATAGAGCTTTATTAACTAATATCAAGGTCAAGTGAGAACAAACATATAAAGAGAAAATTAAACTGCGTAACATTTCATTAATACGAACTCAGGTTTGCTGGTATCCTAACTGGAATTTACGTCAAAATGAAACTGAGTACTGTGGGTGGAAGGATGCCAATCTTGGAAAGCACACTCTATTGTATCGTTCCATTGATTGGTCTCTCGTGTCAAAATAAGCATGCATTGGACAATGGGACTGACTACTGCGAGTGCAAGGTTGCTATGAAGAAAAGATGGTCGTGAAAACGATTGATAGGCTACTGAATTTGCCGAAGCTAAGCATCGTTACCGAGATAGCCGTTGAAAGACGAGACGCTGTCGTCTGCGTGCAGGCGCTACCGAAACGTCGTACTTCGGTAGGTGACCCAACGTCCGCCGGTGATTGTCTCACGTCCGCGAATACATAAGTTTCGCCTAGACAAGGAAGCAGACAATTATATTATGTAATATACGTCACTTAAATAAATGATGACAAGAAACTGTCACTGGCATTTGTGCATACAACAAAAATGAAATACATTTTCTTGTTTGGTTTATGGGATAAGTTATGGATGGTAGCGTCCTTGAGCTCCACCTATTTCGTGTAGGTGACGACAGAATTTTTTTACACAAGACACTACGTAACACAGGTGACAGCACGGTAGTCTTGGTGAGAGCTGTGGGCGGTCTTACAGACTAGACCCAGGTGTGGGTCAGTGGATGTGGGCTGTAGTTGCCATGTCGCACGTCACGCCCTTGCAATGCCGCTGGCCACTGCGGGGTGTGGGCGGTACACACAGACCAGATCCTACACGAGGACCAACTGCACCCATGACAGCCACTTTTTGTCGCAATGCGGTACACTTCACGTCTCCCTCCAGCTGGGGCGCCGACAAGAGGTGGTACGTCTTTTAGAGCTGCGAGGTGCAGGTGGCCGGAACAGACTGCCGGTGGTCACGCGAACCACGCCCACATGTGGACCAACTCTCTGGCATCATGTACGAGCCCTCAAGGACATCCCGCGGCTGATGGAAACGCCCCTCCTAGGGCATTGTTCACGGGTAGCCGTGTTGACAGCAGCGCGTCCCTGGAGCCCCTACTCAAACAGCAGTTCGGCGGGACCACCAGCTGGCTTCGGCTCTTCCCACAGAAAGTCCGCGCTCGGGGATTCCCCAAGGTCACTTCTCTAATGTCACCAGTCAGCGAAACCAAGCGTGGTGCGTGGCGGTCCATTGTTCTCATCTACCGGCAGGGATAGTCCAGGTCGTCCGCCTGTCACAGCGTTGTGCCTGACAGGTTACACCACCTGTTTCTCTTCAATGGCCCTGGCCTCGTCCCGTGCCGGCCGCTTTCTCGTCCGACCTCCTTGTATCTCCCCGTACCTCCATGAAGAGTGCCTGCACAGTCCTCACCGAGACACTATCTACACCTTTTACAAAATCTTGTACATGGTTACAGTAGTGCATCAGATTCAGACTCACAAACAAAACTACAATATTTACAATCTAGATGATACTAAAAACACAAAAAAGATTAAAGTATTTATTCAACGATTACTACTGTATATATAGAGAAAACAAAATACAAAAATGTGGCACTCAGCAACTGACATGAAAAAGTCACAAAAATTACTCTAATATCTAACAGTAGACAGGGGTACCCCTTACTAATTACCTTATATGTAAATTCCCGTCCCTTATACTCTAATTGCACTTAAAAACTAACCTCCAACAACTTTCATATCCTAAACATTCAGGCATTCACAGTGGTAAACACAAACCGAGACCAAACCTGAATGATGAAGCCCAACACGCAACAGTAAGCCTAAAAACGTAGTATTCCTACGTGGTGGCGGCGTCTGGGAGATCTGTGAACATTTTAAAGACAAGCACAGGGGTCCACAGTAAGAAAACAAAGGGGCAACGCAAAAGAGACAGTGAAGACCGGCAGTGCAACCAGCATGAAGGGAAATAAAATTTCGATACTTACGTGTCCATCTGGCCCGACTTGCGACAACCGAGTCGCTAGATGCCGTCTTCCCCGTCTCGCTGAAATACTGATGTTTCGACGGCAGTTCTTCTCCGAATCTCCAGGTTTCTATGTTTTTGATTAGGTATTCCTGTGATCTCGGGAACGAATTGCCCAGCAGACTCTGAATTTTGACGAGGAAAGTCGGGCAAACGTCCAGACGTGTGCAGTTCTACCGAGAGCCAAGAAACACAAGCAATAAAACTATCGCTACAGTGGGACGTAACTGATATGCATGGGAAATACGTAGTCCTATTCCGTGTCTTGGTTTTGTTGTTGGGGTGCGAATAACTATTCCCCACTATCTTTTCTCCACGATGGGGCTGCACTCTCTCTCTCTCTCTCTCTCTCTCTCTCTCTCTCTCTCACACACACACACACACACACACACACACACACAATGACACAATGTATTTAAACGTGGAGGAGAGTTGAACCTCTCACTATACGGAAGTATGACCAAACGCACAGCAGCGAGGGAGGGCTCGGTGGCCTCCTTAGCATTTCACGAATCCGAATTCAGCACACCCAACTCAAGTGTGGCTAAGCGCACTCGAAGAAACACCACAAAGAACTGCCGCAACGCTCAAGGGCGTGCCGTTCTTACTCGAAACTGATCAGGTGCAACGCAACGAGTTCGTGCCCCACTCACTGTCATAAGCATTCGTAAGAGTGGTAAGCACCCCGCAACACCACCAGACCGGTCCAGCTTTCACACATGCCAGATGACGGTACCCCCATCAAGAAGTCAAAGGCCAACATCACACATATATCATTCATGACCCCAAACTCCGATAAGTACCACTTAGAATTATGGCGTTCAGATTCCAGATCAGTGCTCCATGAGAAAAGCAGTCACGGAAAAAAATAAAATAAAAAGCGATTAAGATGGGTGTGACACTGAAAAAGGACAAAGAAAAAAATGCAGTAGTCAGACACAAATGCCCCTTACAACCTTGTTTTCACTCAACCCATATAACCAAAAATAAGTAAATAAGTAAACCCTTTACAACACCTGATGTTTACACAGTCACATTTACAGTACATACAACAAACCATACCTGAACTTCTACTACTAAACAGATGTGTGATACATTACGAAGAGCCTATTCTATGAAGTGCTTCAACGAGATGAAGGCCGCTCGACCTTTTTGTCTTCAATGATTCCAATTCAGGGGCGTCCTCGTGAGTGATTTTGCGTATTTGGAGATTGCGAACCTCTTTCGTGTACCCCTGGCGTCAATTTCGTGGAGGGCTACGGTTACGCGTGTTGCGAGATGGATTGGATGTGAAATATTACTGTATCTCATTGCTACCTATCAGAACCCCTCGGAGAGCTTTAAACCCCAGGCCTAATTGACCAATTGTAAAGTGACCCGTTTCCAAATTACATACAAAAATAACCACTATTTCAGTATACATATAATTCGAAAATGATGCTTTGCTGATTAACATTGTTCTTATGTGAAAAACACAATATAAATGTGAAATTAATACTGTAACTAATCGAAAGAAATGTAGCACATGGTCAGGATGTACCAGTAAACCTATCATTATAAAATTACTACAGCAAATTAAATAGAACATATAAATAAAGCATGTTAATTGAATTTCCGATATATGTTAGCACTAACATTCACGCACTAGTTGATTTGTTATAAACAAATTTAGAAATGAAATTGTTACCTGTAACATAATTAGTCAGAAAAAGTTATATTATCTCGTAACTAAGTTGAAAATAGGTTCACCTTGTTCAGCTCTGAGATTGTAAATTTTTAGCAATGTGTATCTCATATTCGGTTTAACTTTTAACTGTGATTTTACATAAAATTGTAATTTTCATTGTAGGTAATTGTTAACAAAAGTATAAATAGAGGTCACGCAGGTGCCTTGGGGCACTCGTTTTCTGGCTACGGTTGCGAGCAAATGCACTGTAGGCTCACTCTTTTGTTGATTGTTGTGAACTCTGTGTCGTTTGATGTCAACTTTGGGTAGATGTGATGTAACCGGTACAGTTCACCAGGCTCGGACACCAGAGTCCTGGAAATGTATTGGTGTTAAAACTGCACTGTACTTTGGAATTTATTTGGGAGTTTTCCGCAACCCTTTTCATAGGCTGCACAGCGACGAGACGAATCCAGGAATCTTACAAGACCCAGAGAACTAAACAACTCTCACTGTTGGTAGAATTGACGTGAAAACAACAGCACATCGACTGGGCATTTCACTCAAATGTCAAAACATTTGCAACGCGGAGGTGGGGAAATATAAACATCTCAGGTGTACGAATCTCAACCGCATATCCTACCTGCCGATTCCTGTCTGGACCGCGCCAACCTCCAGTCGCTTTCTGGTTCTGTTCCCGCTCGCGCCAGTTTCGAACGTCGTGCCGCACATTATCCGCTGCTCGGCTCTGGTACCCGTAATCTGTGCGGTCGGGTTGCGGTGCTCTCTCCTCTGTCTCTCCCTGTGCACCGTGGCGCGCAGTGCGCCAACCCTTGTTCTTACGCAGTTGCTGGTTGTTGCTGTCATTGTTTCTGCGTTTCTCCCTTACATTGTGCCTCTCATATATCCATTCAAGCTCGCTGAGTAGACATTTGAAAGTTTCAGTGTCGTCTCCGCACATACCGACAAGTGCCTGTCGGTACTGCGTTTGGAGCTTCTATTAACAGAAACGCATAATTTCCTACGGGCTGCAGGATGCGTCCAAGAACTCGTTATTCTTTAATAACGCTTCGAACATTTACCGGTCCTTTGTCTCCTGAAGATTCGAGTTCAGGCCACATCGTATTCCCCTGTTTTGCTCTATCCTGCATTTCTCGTTACCGGTAGGTAGCGAGAAATACTTCTTTGAACTCTTCTAATGTGCTGCGCTTTGCCGCGACATCTCGCATTTTTTCGGCGGCCATTCCCGTGAAAGGTTCCCTCTACTACTTCAGTTTAAGACTACGCGCAACGGATTTATTTGCGGGACCTTTGCATAAATGCCCTAACTTGAAAGCTATGTCAAATCTGCTTGGTCCAATGATTGACATTCAAACATATACTAAAATGATTAAATAATTTTTTTAAACAGATATTAAATAAAATAATGAAAGGTTTGTCTACTCTTATAAAAAGCATGTTCCGACTCAAATTTGAATTTTATATAACGGTTTATTCATTAAACATTTCAGATAATTACACTACTGACCATTGAAATTGCTACACCAAGAAGAAAAGCAGATGATAAACGGGTATTAATTGGACAAATATATTATACTGGAACTGACATATGATTACATTTTCACGCAATTTGGGTGCATAGATCCTGAGAAATCAGTACCCAGTACAGACACCTCTGGCCGTAATAACGGCTTTGATACGCCTGGGCATTGAGTCAAACAGAGCTTGGATGGCGTGTACAGGTACAGCTGCCCATGCAGCTTCAACACGATACCACAGTTCATCAATAGTAGTGACTGCCGTATTGTGACGAGCCAGTTGCTCGGCCACCATTGACCAGAAATTTTCAGTTGGTGAGAGATGTGGAGAATGTGCTGGCCAGGGCAGCAGTCGAATATTGTATGTGTCCAGAAACGCCCGTACAGGACCTGCAACATGCGGTCGTGCATTATCCTGCTGAAATGTAGGGTTTCGCAGGGATCGAATGAAGGATGAACCACGGGTCGTAACACATCTGAACTGTAACGTCCACTGTTCAAAGTGACGTCGATGCGAACAAGAGGTAACCAATGGCACCCCATACCATCACGCAGGATGATACGCCAGTATGGCGATGACGAATACACGCTTCCAATGTGCGTTCACCGCGATGTCGCCAAACACGGGTGTGACCATCATGATGCTGTAAACAGAACATGGATTCATCCGAAAAAATGACGTTTTGCCATTCGTGCACCCAGATTCGTCGTTGAGTACACCATCGCAGGCGCTCCTGTCTGTGATGCAGCGTCAAGGGTATCCGCAGTCATGGTCTCCGAGCTGATTGTCCATGCTGCTCCAAACGTCGTCGAACTGTTCGTGCAGATGATTGTTGTCTTGCAAACGTATCCATCTGTTGACTCAGGGATCGAGACGTGGCTGCACGATTCGTTACAGCCATGCGGATAAGATGCCTGTCATCTCGACTGCTAGTGGTATGAGGCAGTTGGAATCTAGCACGGCATTCCGTATTACCGTCCTGAGCCCACCGATCCCATATTCTGCTAGCAGTCATTGGATCTCGACCAACGCGAGCAGCAATGTCGCGATACGATAAACCGCAATCGCGACAGGCTACAATCCGACCTAAGTCGGAAACGTGATGGTACGCATTTCTCCTCCTTACACGAGGCATGACAACAACGTTTCACCAGGCAACGCCGGTCAACTGTTGTTTGTGTATGAGAAATCGGTTGGAATCTTTCCTCATGTCAGCACGTTGTAGGTGTCGCCACCGGCGCCAACCTTGTGTGAATGCTCCGAAAAGCTAATCATTTGCATTTCGCAACATCTTCTTCCTGTCGGTTAAATTTCGCGTCTGTAGCACGTCATCTTCGTGGTGTAGCAATTTTAATGGCCAGTAGTGTATAAGACCAAAAAAATCACTTCTTTATACAAATCTTAACGCATCTGATCTTTACACAGCATGAAATTTGCAACAGATTCCACAATATAAATTCAGCTCATTTCACTTTCTTATTAACAATGTAAAATTTGACGTATCTGACTTTGTATTTAGATTTATCGTTAACGCATCTGAAATTTCTACTAAAACTATGGTCTCCTACAGAATGGTATCTCTTATTACCACAAATCCCCACTTTTGGAACGGAAGAAAAGGATATTTCACAACTGTATCCATTAATCAAGATGCACACACAATTACTGCACCAACTTATGCACAGGAGAAACGTAAGGATCGAGTCGTTAGCAGTCCCGATATTCACCATTCAGTAACTGTCTCTACTCAGTATTATTCCAACGAAAACCAAAATTATCACATACAAATTCCGCGCCTATTTGATTGTTCACTTTAATAGCCACTATTGTACTGCTGCCTTCTGCCGACAGAACTTCACCCACTGAAATATGAAAACCTTTCCAAAATCACACATACAAAATACGCACACTCAAGTTGAACTACTTACTTTGTTGCAACCAAAGTTCATGGCTACGTTATCAGTTTACTAATCTCTTTCCCCGCTTCGCAATATTAATTATTCAGAAAATATCCCCCCCCCCTCCCCCGTGACTCTACATTCCAATAACCATGAATGAGTAAGCATTATCTGCACCTGGTTTGCTGAAATTCGACATACGCCTTCACACGAGAGACCACGTATCCTTAACAAAGGATCCACATTGCTAAATCTTTCAGGATTGCAGATATGTAAGAAAATTGAAAAATTATAGCAGTACTTAATTCCACACGCATATTTTGTGTAACACTTCTTACTTACATGCACTCGTGCCTCCACTAGATTCTTGATCAGCCCCACGTGGTGTGTTCCACGTGTAAAACTAAATAAATTGCCACACGCACTTAAACATTTCATTTTTCCTAATGAACCTGCTTGCTCAACAAATTAAGATTAAATTATTCACCGCGAAATTGTTATAAAACCCCAAAATTGCCAATTACTATTGTTATATCCTAGCCAGTAATGCCACCCGAGCCCGCTGCCAAAAAGGTTGGCAGCATCAAAGTCCGGACGCCGTCCGCATAAGCAGCGCCAGCGAGACAGGAAATCGCCGCAAGTCTGCGCGCGCCACCGCTGGCTTCTGGGTTCTTAAGCGCTGGAGTCGCGAGCGCTAGGACAGTTCTGTATTCGCCGCTCAGTTGTATACTCGCCACCGAATTGTGTACTTGCTAGTCAGTTGTGTGTTCATCGCAGCAGAGTTGTTGTTTGTCGTCAGCCGACGCTGACCTAGCCGCTCCGACTCGAACTAGACAGATTTCTGTAGACACGGAGTTCTCTACTGTGTTGCTGTATCTTCGTTAATAAAGATAAGTACCGACTTTTATTTAATCAGAGTGTTTGGGTTTTCCTCTTTCTGTTCCCTGTTCCAGTGGACCGGTCGGCCCGCTATTAAAAGTGTGGCGGTGACTTCGTAAGCCGTTTCTACAGCGAATTGCTTGTCGCTACGAACGCCGCCACAAAACTGGCGACGAGGACTTCCGAACTCGTGTGCAGGGCTGGTTCAACTTGTTTCTGGTTATACTAATTATAGCGATAAAATTTTGGGGGCTGGTTTAATTTGTGTTCACTATGTCTGCCGAATTACAACAGTTGATCTTGTTACAGAATCAGCAAATACAAAGTCTGGTGGAAGCAATCGCCAAACAAGCGGCTAATCCTCCAACACAAAAGGAACAAGCACAGGCAATCGCCAAACAAGCGGCTAATCCTCCAACACAAAAGGAACAAGCACAGGCACCTTTCCGTGCTTTTGATGCATCAAGAGAAGAATGGCGAGAATATTTCGCGCAGTTGCAGGCGCACATGACAGTCTACAAAATCACGGGTACTGAGCGGCAGCTTTATTTAATTTCCACTGCAGGCGTGGAAGTCTATCGACTACTTTGTAAGTTGTTCCCGGAATCCAAGCCAGAAGCTTTAGACTATGGCGTTGTTGTTAACAAGCTTGCTGAGTATTTCGAGTCGCGAGTTCATGTGGCAGCGGCCAGATTCAAGTTCTTCAGATTAAAGAAACTGCCACATCAATCTAATAAACAGTGGTTAACAGATTTACGGGGCCTCACCCGTCAGTGCCGATTTAATTGTGTGTGTGGAGCTTCCTACAGTGATGTCATGTTACGAGACGCTATTACTCAAAACATTGCAGATTCTCGTATTCGTGCTGCTATCTTAAAGTTGCCTGACCCGTCATTAGAGACTGTGATGAACATCATTGAAGCCCAAGATACTTTTGACTATGCTGAGTGTGAGTTAGATCAGCCATGTATTTCTCAAATTGCCTGTGCTAAGCAAGTTATGTCACGCCCGCGGCCCCACCGGCAGAGTCAGACTGTAAACACTAGCCGGCAGCGTCATGTTAAACACATTCGTCAGCCGCGTGTGCAAACTGATAGAGTTAAGTCTTGCCCTAAGTGTGTTCTTGCTCATCCTCGTGAACGTTGCCCGTTAAGAAACGCGGTTTGTCACTTTTGTCAAAGGAAAGGACACATCCAGACTGTTTGTTTGCGTAAACGCAAGAACAATTCTAGTGCTCCCCAGCCCATGGATATTCATGTTCTTCAAAGCCAGCCCGCCCAGAAGGTCGCGTTTAGAGACTCTTCCACGGTTCGTGTGGGTAATAAACTTGTTCGCAATAAGCCACCCACCCAGCCCTCCGCTATGCGACCCAAGCGTAATTCAAACGCTGTAAAACGTAATGTACAGACTGCAAGTGAAGCGGGAGTTGTTGTTGCACCCGCCCAACCCACGAGTTGTCGTAAGCAGCGAACACGCGCTAAACGCGCTGATTTTGTGTCTTCCGCCTCCACTGCACCGATCCAGAGACAGTGTAATAAACTATTTGTGAAGATACGGATCCATGATAAGACCTTCAATTTTCAATTAGACACTGGTGCGTCTGTGACTCTCATAAATAGTGCTACGTATGCGGCTATCGGCCGCCCTAAACTTTCAGCGGCAAAACATTCTTTGGCTACTTATAGTGGAGAACAAATTCCTGTGTTAGGTGTATGTAGCGTGCCAGCCACATTCCGTGGCAATACAAAAACAGTTTCATTCACAGTGCTCCGCGCTACAGACAGTGTAAACATTTTCGGATTAGACTGTTTTGACTTGTTTGGCCTGTCTATCCAAGACAATGTGTTGCAAATTAATTCTGTTGTTGTTCCTCACGACAGCATAACCGATTTGTGTAAACAATACAGTAACATATTTAAAGACGAACTAGATAGTGCTGCGAACTTTGCCGCTCATATTACGTTAAAAGATAATGCTCAGCCTCGATTTTTTCGTGCTCGTCCAGTGCCTCACGCCCTCCGGGCACCTGTAGCAGATGAACTTGGTCGTTGGCAAAACAACGGTGTTATTCAACCCGTTTCAGCGAGCCAGTGGGCTTCTCCGTTAGTTATTATAAAGAAACCGTCTGGCAAGTTACGTTTGTGTGCTGATTTTAAGTCGACAGTTAATCCTCAGACTGTCATTGATTCTTTTCCTTTGCCTAGACCGGATGAGCTGATGGATAAGTTAGGGGAAGCTCGCTTCTTTTCCAAAATTGATTTCCGTGAAGCATATTTGCAATTGCCCCTCGACGAGCAATCACAACAGTATTTTGTCATAAACACGTCGTTGGGGTTGTTCCGTTTTCTGCGTTTGCCTTTTGGTTGTGCGTCGGCTCCAGCTGTTTTTCAGCGTTTTTTGTCACAACTTCTGGCTAATGTGTCATCGTGTTGCAACTATTTAGACGATATTGTTGTGTCCGGTCGGACGCCTGCTGAACATTTCCGTAATTTGGAGTGTTTGTTTACAGTGTTGTCTCAGGCAGGCCTACGTTGCAACATCGATAAATGTTCATTTTTCCTTACGGAGGTGGAGTATCTGGGACATGTTATTAATGCTCAAGGCATTCATCCCTCCCAGTCACATTTAGCAGCTATTCGTGATTTGCCCGCCCCTCGCAATCTGCATGAATTGCAAGCAGTTCTTGGCAAATTGACATATTATATTAGGTTTATACCTAATGCATCACAGATTGCTGCACCGTTGCATCGTCTCCGCCGTAAGACTGTTCCGTTTGTGTGGTCAGCTGATTGCCAATCAGCCTTTCAGCAGCTTTATTGAATGATCGTTGTCTGGTCCATTACGATCCTAACAAGCCTCTGGTGTTAGCTTGTGATGCCTCTTCTTTCGGCCTCGGTGCTGTATTGTCCCACCGAGTCGGTAACACCGAACGTCCTATTGCGTTCGCATCTAAATTGCTAAACAAAGCTCAGTGTAATTATAGCCAATTGGACAAGGAAGCGTTGGCTATTGTGTTCGGTGTCACAAAATTCCATCACTACCTCTATGGAAGACCATTCTATTTAGTAACAGATCACAAGCCCCTGACGACATTGTTTCATCCGTCTAAACCAGTTCCTCAGCGGACAGCTCAGAGACTACAACGTTGGGCTCTTTTGTTATCACAATACCAGTATGAGATACTGTATCGCCCTACAGCTCAGCATGCAAACGCTGACGCGCTTTCTAGATTGCCGATTGCTGCGGATGATGTCTTCGATTCCTCTGACGACTCTTGCCATCAGATAGACGCCGATGAGCATCAATCCCTCCGGGATTTTCCGATTGATTGTCGTCAGGTGGCACGTGAGACAGCTACGGATCCTCATCTGCGTTTACTATTACGTTTTGTTCAACGTGGTTGGCCGTCCAAGGCAAAGGACATATCGGATCCTGTGGTTCGTCGATATTATCCGCAACGTCATCTGTTGTCTGTTTCGCACGGAGTTTTGCTGTTACGCACCGAGAATGACCAGCTTCGTGTAGTGGTTCCCCAAGTGCTCCAATCCAAGGTCCTCGACTTGTTGCATCAAGGTCATTGGGGAGTGGTCCGCACCAAGCAGCTTGCCCGCCGTCATTGTACATGGATCGGCGTTGATAAGCAGATTACGCAGATGTCTACAGATTGTTCGACGTGTGCCGAACACCAAGCTGCTCCGCCTCAACGCTATTTTGCGTGGGCACGCCCTGCCGGTCCCTGGCAGCGAGTACGTATTGATTTCGCTGGTCCATATTGGAATTCTCGTTGGCTCATCGTGATAGATGCATTTAGTAATTTTCCGTTTGTTGTGCCCATGCAGTCTACAACGTCTGCACAAACTATACAGGCGTTGACTTCAATTTTTTGTATTGAGGGTCTTCCAGAAGTTTTAGTGTCTGAGAATGGTCCACAATTTACCTCTGCTGAATTTGAAAGTTTTTGCTCTGCCAATGGCATTCGCCATGTTCTTACTCCGCCGTTCCACCCTCAGTCGAATGGTGCAGCGGAACGTTTTGTACGCACATTCAAGGATCATATGGACCGCCTTCGTGCTACGCACTCTCCTCAGCAGGCCCTCATCACGTTCCTGTCGTCGTACCGGACCACGCCACGCGACGGCCCTTCGCCTGCGGAGCTTCTCCACGGCCGTCGTCATCGCACCCTACTCCGGTTGTTGCACCCCCCGGATCGACCCGCCTCTTCTGAGCATCGCATGCGTTTTCAGCGCAACGACGCCGTTTTTTCAGAGTTTATCACGGTCGCCGTCGTTGGGAACGTGGTACCGTGATAAGTGTCCAGGGTCGCGGTTTTTATACTGTTCAAGGTGCTACTGGGGTGCACAGGAGGCATCAGAACCAGTTGCGCCGCGCTGGCCGCCCGGATTCTGCCGCTCGTTCTTTGTCCACAGATTTGGTCCGCGGCGGGTTCCAGCCGCGCCTTCCGACTTCGCTGCCGCCCCCAGGGCAGCAGCAGCAGCCGTCGCCGCTACCACGCCGACAGCCCGTCCCGTTGATGCCTCCCGCGCAGCTTCTTCCGGGAGCGCCCCAGGTGGCCGCTCCGGCGCCTGCGGTCCCTCTTCAGTCGCCACCGCCTTCGGAGCTGATGGACGTCGACCCCTCAGCCGGGCCGCCTTCCCAAGCGGTGGCTGTGCAGCCTGTCCTGCAGCCGCTTTCCTTGGGCACCCCCAAGGAGTCTGACACCGCAGCGCCTTGTCCGGCGCCCACTCAGCAGCCGTCGACGCAGCGTCAGGAGACGCTGCCTCTCTTCGTGGGTCCCGACGCCCCGTTCCGTCCAGTACCAGAAGCTGCGCCTGTGGTCACAGGCGTGCACCCTGACCTCGGTTTTCAGTCGGTGTTTCCCGAGGCCCCGCGCAGCCAATGCTGGGGTGTAGACCGGGGACTGCCACCGACAACAGTCTCCGCCCCGGTCTCGTCCGCTGCGCCTGCGGCCAGACCCCTCCCCCGCCGTCGACGCTCGCCACGTCATTATTCAACGACGGTGCGGCGATTTGGGGGGAGGAGTGTTATATCCTAGCCAGTAATGTCACCCGACCCCTCTGCCAAAAAGGTTGGCAGCATCAAAGTCCGGACGCCGTCCGCATAAGCAGCGCCAGCGAGACAGGAAATCGCCGCAAGTCTGCGCGCGCCACCGCTAGCTTCTGGGTTCTTAAGCGCTGGAGTCGCGAGCGCTAGGACAGTTCTGTATTCGCCGCTCAGTTGTATACTCGCCACCGAATTGTGTACTTACTAGTCAGTTGTGTGTTCATCGCAGCAGAGTTGTTGTTTGTCGTCAGCCGACGCTGACCTAGCCGCTCCGACTCGAACTAGACAGATTTCTGTAGACACGGAGTTCTCTACTGTGTTGCTGTATCTTCGTTAATAAAGATAAGTACCGACTTTTATTTAATCAGAGTGTTTGGGTTTTCCTCTTTCTGTTCCCTGTTCCAGCGGACCGGTCGGCCCGCTATTAAAAGTGTGGCGGTGACTTCGTAAGCCGTTTCTACAGTGAATTGCTTGTCGCTACGAACGCCGCCACAAAAACTATCACAAAGCAAAGCAACCTTTCTACATCACCTAATATTGCACATTATCTACCTAAATAAATTTCGTTCCCCAAGACTACTAATGTGGTGTTGGCAGAAGAGCCAACACCGTGTTACTACTGGAGGCCGAAATGCACGCGTTTTAGCTCACGCAGGCTGGCGTGAGGAGGGAAGGACTATACTGACGTGAGGTCTGGAACATGATAAGGAATTAGAATTCAGAAAGCGGACGTAATTAGTTTGATACTTAACTTTAATCCATTAATGTTGAACGTCGCTCTTGACGGTACGTGAGTCACAATATTATCTGTTCAGAACACATTCTTGAATATAGTAAGTATAGTAACTGAGTATGGCGCCCTTCTAGGTCGTAGCAAATGACGTAGCTGAAGGCTATGCTAAACTGTCGTCTCTGCAAATGAGAGCGTATGTAGTCAGTGAACCATCGCTAGCAAAGTCGGCTGTACAACTGGGGCGAGTGCTAGGGAGTCTCTCTAGACTAGACCTGCCGTGTGGTGGCGCTCGGTCTGCAATCACTGATAGTGACGACACGCGGGTCCGACGTATACTAACGGACCGCGGTCGATTTAAAGGCTACCACCTAGCAAGTGTGGTGTCTGGTGGTGACACCACAATTAATATTACTTTACGTCTAGCTGCAAAAAGAAGGTTGTTCACCTAATGTGAAACCACTAATCATAAAAATAGCACATCTCCCACACTTAAATCGAGAATCGCTCGACCCATCTCAGAAAAGCGTCCTCTCTCGTCCAAGTCTTCAGCAGCAGCCCACGACTCGGACCCACGCTACAGTTCTGCTCGCCTGACCGGTCATGGTCGGGGCGGCTCCCAACCACCATGAGCTCAGAATTTCCCCGGTTTAAAGTTGCAGGTCAAACCTCCCTTCTACACAATGGGAAAGCTCACGCGCTTTGCCTCCCAAAGACTGAAACGTAAGTTTTGCAGACTATCCAACTTTCCTACACCTCGCTACAGCCAAAGGCTGGTTTCAGAGCTTCCATAATCGCTGCCTTTCGACTAGTTGTTCCCTGTCGTACACCCACAATCGCTAAATGTCTTTCGATCCTTATTCTCTCCTCAAACATACTTCCTGCAATTATTTTCATACAGTCATTTCTTTCTTCCTCCTGAGATAAGGAAATATAAGAAGCAGTTGGCATTCTTAAGTTATTTGTGAGCGTGTGGGTGCTATTCTGTCATTCTGCGCAACGGATTAATCTGAGATGTACCCTTTACCCTGTGGCTCGTGCAAGTTGCAATTTCCACCCCCACACTAATACAGAAGTCAGACAGACGCTCCTAACGTTCTAAAGGGAAATGCCTGAAAAACTTTCAGCAATAAATATCTTCTGGAGTCGTCCGCTGTAAGGAAATGGCACAAAAATTCTCAAAATTTCTTACGTAACTAGTGGGATACTTGATTACTGGAGTAGTGCTAGTTAGTGTAAGAAAAACGTGAAGCTAACGAAAATTATTATTTATTTTGCTAAAATTCTGAGAAACCACAATGGCACTTTTAGTTATGAACTGAACAAGTTATTTCTGGGTTCTTTTCGGAATGTGAAGTTACTTCTTAAGGACAGGATTCGGTAATGAAATTTCTATACAAAGTTTAAGATTGTTTTTGACTTGGCAGAATGGCTGAGAGCCGCGCCTACTCAACTTGAATAATTATCCGTTAGAATGTTGCTAGGTATGGTTGAGGCTGTCGCGTGTGAAATGCAGTGAAGTAGCGCACAATACCGTAAGCTGCGATGACTGCTGTCTGCGCCACTTGCTGCTGACAAATAAGATAACTCTCGTTCTATCTGGATTGACCTCCGCCAATCAAACTCTCTCTACGCCTTGATGAAGTCAAGGACTCCTATTCGCCCCTATTCTATTGGCGTGGTACACCGGTCAGATGACCAGTCAAAAATTCGCTCGCAGGCGTTTAACTATAACTCTGTCCGTTCACATCGCACAATAAGTGTGGTGGCCAACATAGAGCCGCACTCCGATTCGCTCTCAACAGAGGTGCTCTCCCAGTGAAGTATTGAGGAGAGACTTGTTCCTCGCTCTTTGAGTACACATACAAGCACACAAGCTCTCGTGACGTGTTCTCGCTCCAAGAGCGACAACGGAACGGCCCCTCTCCATGCCAGACATGAAGGGGTATATCTTTTGGTTTTTCAGCTCAAGGCGTCAGGAATATCGTCTGCCAATCAGCATTGCTCTTCTAAAACGGGAGAATGACGTTTTGTTTAAGGCGACCAATCCGAAAAACTGTAGCATTGGCGTTTGGCGTTTGCTGTCTCCCTGTGAAAACCTCTGAAACTGCGTGCTATGTTTGTAAAGAAAGCGTAGGCTGGGCGCTACCACACAATGTAGCGGAATTTGCTTTTAAGCCAAACATGGGATCATTCTCCCTTTCACTCGGGCAAACACTGTCTGCTCTATGGGCGGTCGCCAGCTGACGTAGTTAGGTTGACTCGTCCTCTGAAGGGACCGGCCCCCCGGCATGAGGTTTGCCTCTCCCAAACTAAAAGCCCCTGCGATCATCGTGTCTTGAATGTGTGTGTGTACGCCAGCCTCGAGTATTTCAATCTCGGTGCGCACTTCCGAGTTACTAGATATTTGCATATCGTTTACATGAATTCATACAACATTGACTTTATCCTATCGAGTTTTGGTTCGAATGAAGCGTCTTGATGTGCGGAATATGATTGTGAGGGCATAATATGTAAGCAATGAAGATCAGGAGACCACGATGTCTTACGTAATCAATCAATAAAAACAGTTCGATTCCTCTGGTCATACTTTATAACTTGATGTTGGTTTGCAGACACCGACAGTAAGGCTCTGCTAAGTAGATTAAATGATGTTATTACGATGAAAAATGATATTATTACTATCAAACTCGTGTTCTCAGAAGAACACGACGATGAATTGCATTAAATTTTGTTACATTACTAGAAATATAACTGAGAGTTGCGATTGCCGAAACAATGGCTCCCTTTCACCCTCAATATGCGCGCAGATAAATTTCAGCTTCGAACTGTGTGGCCATGAAGATGGTTACGACCGGGTGATTTGTCCGATACAAATTTTAGGATGTAAGCCGCCGCCATTTTCCGTAAAATCTTGAAATTTTAGGACGGACAGAAAATGTGTCTGGTCGAACGTAGGATAAATTCCGACGCTAGAGAATCTGTCAGATTCCGTCACGGGGATTGGGTCCAGATGATAGGACACCTCACGTTCTCTGCGGCCGTCACATATACCACAATTCCCCGGCAACTTGTCCGGCGTATTCCTACCCATCGGCTGAGAGGTATCACGTGACGTATCGCGTGAGTGCGCACGGCACTCGGCAGAAGACGTGACTTGCGTCACACTGCTCGGTGAACCACCCGATGGCATCACTTGTTCCACAGCTACGTAAATGTTCCACCGCGCAACGTCCCGAAGTCTTTGTCTGCAACTTTTCCTCTACTTGAGCTACTCGACCGTTTACTTTGGCAATATTCCCCGTGTTGGCGATCACTGCCTTATATCCCTGCGCAAAGACTTTCGAACTTTTGATTGCCATGGAGCTCGCTTGTTTTGCTCGGATGTCAGCAGCAAGCGCGATCTTCTTCGCACCTGCTTGTAAGGGAAGCGTCGTTCTTCGCCTCCGTCCCGAGTTTGCGTACATTAGAAAGTTTTGCCCCAAATTGTCCATGCGTGTGCTAATCTGCTCCTTTAATGCGATCGCCTCACACTCTCTTTTTTGTTCTAATTCTTCTGCCTCCTCCCTTTCTTTTTCTTTCAAGTTCTTCTGCTTCTTGCTTTGGTTTCCTTTCTAATTCTTCTGCCTTATCCCTTCGTATTCTCCCACATTCTTCAGCCTCCAACTTTCGTTTTCTTTCTAATTCTTCTACCTCCTGCTTTCGTTTTCTCTCTAATTCTTCTTACTATTTATCCATCTGCCACTGGTGAAGCAACTCGTGAATCCCGACCGTTGCTGCATTGGCGTCGTACTGTGTGTCTGCCTTCTATATTACTTTCCGAATTTCTACTCGTGACTAATACGTCTAAATGGCCACGGTCGTCTCCATCATAAAGATTCTCCACCACTGTTAATTCCCTGTTCCCATCCCGCATCATCTGTCGCTACCGAATACCTATCATATGTGTTTGGACCTGACTGCTCCATGGGAAACCCGTCTGGCATGTCACCAGAACATTTGACGTCACCTTTATTAGCGTGTTACATCGTATTTCCCGAGTCTATTAGACTTTGGACACGAAGTAACTTCGCTTTACCCCTTGTCAACAATAACGACAACAGAAGATAAAAAAATACATATATTTTGCATTACCAAAAAAGAGCACAAAAAAAAACAGAACAAAAAACAATAAATATCTGGCTCTCAAATACACTAAACAAAACCACACAATTACCCCACCAAAAAGTTTTTTGCAACGCAGGTAAGCAACGCTGAACATCCAAATTCGTGGATGTGATAGACAACCCACAAAACCAAAACATGAACAGAAATAAATATGTTACATAGTAAGAGAGAATTTTTTTTCACATTCACGCCAGCTTTAAAGAACTACCACGGAACTAAAATAGGATTGAAGGAATGAAAAAGCATGTATGTAATTAAATACTATTGTTATCATAGGAAACCAAGGGGAAAATTCGATCTCTGGAGGGTCGCCAATATGCAAGCTTGCAGATATTGGTGGCAGTTGTCTGTCTTCCAAATGACTAAAAAGTCGTAACCACCACAACCAACAGGTGCTACGTTTATCAATAACGCAAGGAAATCTGAGTAGTGGCCCCAGTGTTGATCACACCTGAGTTGGCTAACTTCACATAAAATTAATTGAATTCCTTCAAACCAATAACAAAATAAATGACATTTAGGGAATGAGAAAGAGTGTCGTTGAAAAAGTAATAACAAGGACCTACGGTACCACAAAGAGATTTATTAACGAATGTCAAGGTCAAGTGAGAACAAACATATGAACAGAAAGTTCAACTGTGTAACATTTCATTAACATGAACTCAGGTTGGTTGGCAATAGACTCGGAGATCCCAACTGGAATTTACGTGTAAATGGCTACTGTGAGTGGAAGGATGCCAATCTAGGCAAGCACACTCTGCTGTATCGTTCGACTGACTGGTCTCTCACATCAAAACATAACTAAGCATGCATTGAACAATGGGAGTGACTACTGCGAGTACAAGGCTGCTATGAAGAAAAGATGGTCGTGAAAACGATTGATAGCCTTCTGAATTTGGCGAAGCTAAGCAACGTTACCGAGATAGCCGGTGAAAGACAAGGCGCTGTCGTCTGCGTTCGGGCGCTGCTGAAGCGTCTTACTGCGGGGGATGACCCAGCGTCCACCGGCGATTGTCTCACGTCCGCGAATATGTAAGGTTTCGCCCGGGTGTCCGGACGTCTTTACACCTAACTGCTCTCTCTGTAGAAACGGAAGAGCTCTAGCGACTGTACTCCGCGATGGTCAAGAAGCAAGTCCCTGTCTCTCCCTTTCGTTCAAATCCTTCCAAAAAACAGCCGTTCCCCCCGAGCTCTGGAATAAACCTATAATGGCCCAGCATTGGTTACCGTGTTCGAATCCTGCCACGGGCATGGATGTGTGTGATGTCCTTAGGTTAGTTAGGTTCAAGTAGTTCTAAGTTCCAGGGGACTGATGACTCAGATGTTGTCCCATAGTGCTCAGAGCCATTTGAACCGTTTTCAACCGCGTCAATCAAGTTTTCTAGGAAGGAGACCCGTTCATCGTCAACCAATCACTGCAGTGCAGTACACATTCTGTTCCCCAAAAAGAAACAGCACACAATGCCTGGAGATTCTGCAGCCAAACCGCCGGCGCATTTCACAAGATGTGGCAAGCTTCCTAGTGAAAACAAGGTTCGTCTCGTCCATAAAACGATTTAGCGGGCGCCGTTTTGGCGTGTCGCGGCGGATTCTAAGAAACGCGACATGCAGCGACATTCGTCGTCCCGTCTCACTATGTATGGAGTAGGGTTACAGTAGGGTTCTGGAACACCTACTGTATTCGAACATTATGAAGTACCTCGAAGAAAACGATTTATTGATACATAGCAAGGATTCAGAAAATATCGTTCTTGCGAAACACAAAAAGCTCTTTATACTCATTAAATAATGAGTGCTATGGGCAGGGGATGTCAAATTGATTCTATATTTTTCGTTTTCCAGAAGGTTTTAGACACAGTTCCTCACAAGCGTCTTCTAACCAAACTGCGTGCCTATGGAATATTGCCCCAGTTGTGCGACTGGATTCGTGATTTCCTGTCAGAAAGGTCACAGTTCGTAGTAATAGGCGGAAAGTCATCGAGTAAAACAGAAGTAATATGCGGCGTTCCCCAAGGAAGTGTTATAGGCCTCTATTGTTCCTGATCTATATTAACGAGATAGGACACAATCTGAGTACCCATCTTAAATTGTTTGCCGATGATGCTGTCATTTACTATCTTGTAAAGTCATCAGATGACCAAAACGAATTGCAAAATGATTTAGATCTGTGTGGTGCGAAAAGTGGCAGTTGATCCTGAATAAAGAAAGTGTGAAGTTATTCACATGAGTGCTAAAAGAAATCCACTTAATTTCTATTACGCGATAAGTCACACAAATCTGAAGGCTGAAAATTCAATTAAATACTTATGGATTACATATAACCTAAATGGGAACGATGCCATAGATAATACTGTGGGCAGAGCAAATCAAAGACTGCCGTTCTTTGGCAGAACACTCAGAAGGTGCAACAAATCTGCTAAAGAGACTGCTTACACCACACTTGTCCGCCCTATTCTGGAGTACTGCTGTGCGGTGTGGGGTCCGCATCAGGTCGGACTCACGGACGACATCTAAAGAGTTCAAAGAAGGGCGGCTCGTTTTGTATTATAGCGAAATAAAGGAGATATTGCCACAGACGTGATGCGTGAATTGGAGTGGCAATCATTAAAACAAAGGCTTTTTTCGTTGCCACGCCGGACATTTGCAACGAGTTTACCTGCTCCGAAGGGTTGTCTCCCCCTCTCCCTCTTCCTCCTCCTCCTCCTCCTCCTCGTCCTATATTATGTTTGCAGCTGTTCTCATTTCGAATTCTGGAATATTTACTTCGTCTTCTTTGGTGCATGTAGTAACTCCACTTTAGTGGCACTGTCATCAGTAACATTGCCGTAGCTGTCGCGCAGTAAAGATACTTATTGAGCCTTTCCGCTGGTTTGCTTAACATAGGATCAGAATCTCTTTGCATTTTCCACCACATTTATAGAGAGAGTTTCGTTGTGGACACTATTAAACGCATCTCGCACTGAAATCCGCACCAAATTTCGAGCCTCAGTAAAACTTCGCCAATCTTGGAGATTTTGCGTTCGTCTAAATTATACGTGCCTTTTTCGGTGCTCCTGCAGCAGCTCTCTGTAGTGTTTTGTGTACCATGGGGGATCAGTTCCGTCTTTTATTAATTTATTTGGTATGAATCTCCCGGGTGCTGTTGATATTATTTCTTTGAACTTAAGCCACATATGGTCTTCACTTACATAATTTGGATGGATTGGAGACTGTCTCTTAGACAGACGTCAAGAATTTTTAGCTGCTTTTATAAATAGATATATTTCGCGTTTAGTTTTGGTGAATTTCTTTGTTACGGAATTTAGCCTCGCTACGATTGTGTGCTCACTAATCCATGTATCCGTCGTGATGCACAGGATTATTTGTGGCTAAGAGATCAAGTGTGTTTTCGTAACCATTTACAATTTGAATGGCCTCGTGAACTAATTGTGCAAAATATTTTTTAAAAAAACCATTTAGAACAATTACGAAAGTTGTTTTCTATCTACAATAGGGTCTGAAAATGTATTTTTGTCAGCGTACGGAAGGCAGATTGAAGTCGCTGCCAACTATAATTGTATGAGTAGGGTACCTATTTGTGATGAGACTTAAGTTTTCTTTGAACTGTTCAGCAACTGTTTCATCCCAGACAGCGGGTAGGTAAAAGGAGCCAGTTATTAATTTATTCCGGTTGTCGAATATAACCTCTGCCCATACTAAGTCACAGGAACTACCTGCTTCAATGTCGCTTGTGAACTGGAACACACTTTACATTTTTTTCCTTAAGTTGTGCTTCTTGTTTCTGTTGTAGTGCAGATCATTACAATTACGGCTTTTCCCTGCAAAACCTATGATGCTTTCTCTGTGACCCTGTAAGTACCAGAGCTAAAAAATGTAGACCAACAACGTCCGTTACAAGCATAGCATTCTGTATTACTTCACTTCCTTATTTCTAACATTTTAAAATTCTACGTCGACTTTAGATGACATGTCAATCATTGATGCTTTTATCTCTATTTAGTGAACGTTTTTTCAGTCATGTTTTGAACATTGTCCCGCTACACTTTATTAACTAATGTTTCGCCGCAAGGGGTATCGGATTTTAGAGAGTAAGTTAATATGGGTCATGTCGTTCTTCTTTTTAAACATTCACATACCCATTTCTTCGTTCCTTATTGTCTTTTGGGCATGCAGTTGTAGTAATTAAAGTAGACACAAATGCAGTGATCAAAAAGAAATGATTAGCGTACATTCGCATTCTCTTTACATCGTTCCTTTCTTGTTACTCCCATGGCGATGGACCGTTTCTATCGGAATCAGTAAGCGTGAAAGGAAGCTAATGTACAGACAGACGGATCTATATTTATACTTGGCAGAACTAATTACGTACTGACATAATGATCGGAATTGCTTTCGTTTCCCAAAAGATATAAATATTTCGATTTCGGAAAAGAAGCTCTGTATTTCGCCAAGATGTCGAAGAAGGAGGTCACTTACGTACTGGTTGTATCGAGTAAGATGTGGAGACGGCGGTTTGAAAGCGGACAGAAGTAGTACGAGGAAGGGCGTCCCTTACCTGAGGGATCGCAACTCAAGCTACCTGGCGAAGGGGCAAGCGTGGCAAATGTCCGGCGTGGCAAATGTCCGGCATTCGGTTCACTGAACCCTCTGCCAGGCACTTTATTCTGAGTAGCACAGTAATCACGCTGTTCTTGTAATAAACACATTAGCCTGGCGACGACCCGACGCCGCTTTACCGGGACCTGCAAACGGCATAAGGAGACCTGACTCCCACTCAACGTCCACTCGCTAATAAAGGGGTTAGGCGTCGGCAGGATGCCCGGCGCCGCCAGTTTCTAAAAAAGCGTCGTTTCGCACTCAGCCACGACGTTCCCATCCTCATGGTTGGCCGCTAGCAGAACAAGGCCGGCCGCCATAAACCACTGCCCTGCCGGGCCCATGGCCCACTTCACTGGCTACAAAGGAACCCCTGAACACGCTTGCTGCTCGGGGAAAGTTCTAAGGCCGTCCCTAAAGCAATGGTCACCTCCAGCGTCCAAAGATATGTCTCTATGGGCGAGTTTAATTCTACTGCTGCTCCTCAAGTCAGGTACTGTGAGATCAATCAGTGGTTTACCCTAACCGTAATAGTCCAACAGATCAGTCGGGGATAATTTGGATACACCAAACTTGAATGAAATTGTGTGATAATCACCGATACAAAATGAAAGGGGAGGTGCCTGACCGGTATTACCACGGCAGTAGCCTGCCTGGAAGGTACCGTCACCATTCAACATACCGGAGTTTGACCATCGGGCAGAGTCCAGTATGGATGACATTGTAACAAGCATCCCTGGCATAGAGAAATATCTGAAAGAGTGGAGAATTCATAAGTCGCTGCGTCCAGATGGAATCCCAGTTTGATTATACAAAGAGTACTCTACCGCGTTATCCTATTACATTTATCGAGAAACTCTCGTCCTTCGCGAAGTCCTAAGTGACCGGAAGAAAGCGCAGATGACTTCCTTATATAAGAAAGCTAAAAGAAGAACGGACCCACAAAATTAGACATCAGTATTATTAACATAGGTGAACCGTGAATTTTACTTCCAAAATCTTTTCTTAAAGAATTTTCTTTATTTACTAGCGATTTACCAAGAACATTACACATTTGATCACACTAGGTGTGCGTGGAAGCAGTTGCCAGGACGTAACTGATGGAAAACAAAATTACCTTTAACAAATGAGAACTTTATTCCTAAAAGCCTTTTTGAAAACAGATTTAAATTTACAATCAGAAAGCACCCTCTAAATATCAATTTACAATTAGATAGAGACAGAACGGCATTTTTTTTTTTTTATTTTTTTTTTATTTTTATTTTTTTTTTTTTTATTACCGTAGGAGCCTTCGGGCTGAGAAGCTTGCCGCTCCCGTTCAACACGGCCGTAGTCACGACCGCTCACAACGACCTCTGAAAGACTACACTGGTGCAAATCTGCAACACACCAGATTACTTTAAACTAAAAATTTTAACAACTCACACAAACACGTTAACTATGCACCCAGTAAGAGGGAGGGAAATGGTACAAAACACTCACACTAATAAATTATTTGCGACTAAAAGTGCAATTTGTTTTTAAAAGGGCTCTTACGGTGGAAGGGTGGCAACTTTATAAAAATGACCATTTAAATAAAACCCATGAAATTCAGACCTACATAAAATGTACAGCATACTCTACATTACACATATACCGCCTCGTATGATGATAGGCAAGATAAAAACTTATTTGAAGAATTCTGCCTTTACACCTTCATTCTATAAATTCGTTAACACCGAATCCGACAAACATGACAAAGGCAGCTATTAACGTACAGCAGACCGACAGACAGACAGATGCTAACTGCCTAACAAATGCGGACGAAAGATAGACAAGCAAGCTGGGGACGAGAAACTGACCAAGAAAACAAGCAGAATTTAACAAGTAAATGAAACAACATATCACTAATCATTTAACTTCTAATAAACTGCGATGTCTGGCGAAGACCTGGTGCAGCACCCCAAACCGCTCTCCCGAACCGTCCGCTGCCAGCCGCTTCAAGGGACGCAGGAAGGCCCGCCGATCTCCCGTCTCACGGCGTCGCAGCTCGCTCCGGCCAGACCGATGTCGTGAGTTGACTCCTGTTGCTCTCGTGTCGGCCGCGAAGTCACTACCCCTCGCTATACGGCGCGACCACTGGACTCACGTGGCGACCTCACATGCGCCGACGCTCCAGGCGGACAAGCCATCTTGTGTCTCAGTGCGCGACCGACCAACCGATCGATCCAACCGCCAACGCCCATTGCCTCAAGAAACTCGAGCAGACTGGCGGCCTAACACATACTAGCACTCCGGACGACAGACAGACACTGACTCCAGAATGAGATTTTCACTCTGCAGCGGAGTGTGCGCTGATATGAAACTTCCTGGCAGATTAAAACTGTGTGTCCGACCGAGACTCGAACTCGGGACCTTGCCTTTCGCGGGCAAGTGCTCTACCATCTGAGCTACCGAAGCATGACTCACGCCCGGTACTCACAGCCTTACTTCTCCTACCTTCCTGTAGAACTTCTGTAAAGTTTGGAAGGTAGGAGACGAGATACTGGCAGAAGTAAGGCTGTGAGTATCGGGAGTGAGTCGTGCGTCGGTAGCTCAGATGGTAGAGCACTTGCCCGCGAAAGGCAAGGTCCCGAGTTCGAGTCTCGGTCGGGCACACAGTTTTAATCTTCCAGGAAGTTTCAGACACTGACTGCCCCACACTAACCCGGGTGACCAACTGACCAGACTCGCCGAGACTGACGGACTGCCCCCCGGCTGACCAACTGCCTCCGACTGACTGACTTACTGACCCCCTGACGAGCTCATAGCGCCCCTTAAATGCACGTCAACAAGCAACCTTTCCCCTTTCACACCAGTGGGAGACATCAAAGCTGCGATTGCCACAGCGGCGCCACCGCCAGAAACGGAAGGCGACTGCGGCGCGCTCTTCAAAACAGCAAATTTTACCACGGCTCAATAGGTTTTCTGCAGAATTCTAGCACATATTCTGAATGTAATAAATTCCCTAGAGATGGAAAACAAAGCATTTCCTCGTGTGAATGTCAGCTTGCCCTTTTCTCATATGATATACTGTGAACTATGGATGACGGGCAACAGGCTGATTCAATATTTCTGGATGTCCTAAAAGCACGTGACACAGTACCCCACTGCACACTGTTAACTAAGGTACGTCCATACGGAACAGGGTCCCAGATACGTGAGTAGCTAGCAGACTTCTCAAGTAGCAGAACCCAGCATGTTGACCTCGATGACGAGTGATCATCAGAGACAAGGGTAATTTCAACAGTGCTCCAGGGAAGTGTGATAGGACCACTGCTATTTTCTGTATACGTAAATGTCTGGTGAACGGGGCTATATACATAAATGTCAGGGGTGCAGAGTGGGTAGCTATCTACAATTGTTTGCAGATGATGCTGTTGTGTACGGGAAGGTGTAGAAGATAAATGACTGTAAGATGATACAAGATGATATAGGCTTAATTTCTAGTTGTTTTTATGAATGATAGGTGGCTCTAAATATAAAAAAAGATAAGTTAATGCGGATCAGTAGAAAAAAAGGAACCTGCAATGTTCGGATACAGCGTTAGTAGTGTACTGCTTCACACTGTCACGTCGTTTAAATATCTGAGCGTAACGTTGCAAAGCGGTATGAGATGGAAAGAGAATATGTGGATTGTGGTAGGGAAGGCAAATGGAAGACTTCAGTCTTTTGTGAGAATTTTTGAAAAGTGTGGTCAATCTGTAAAGGAGACTGCATGTAGGACGCTGTTGGAACCTATACCTGACTACTGCTCGAGTGTTTGGTGTGGTGTCACCGCCAGACACCACACTTGCTAGGTGGTAGCTTTAAATCGGCCGCGGTCCATTAGTACATGTCGGACCCGCGTGTCGCCACTCAGTGATCGCAGACCGAGCGCCACCACACGGCAGGTTTCGAGAGACTTACTAGCACTCGCCCAGTTGTACGGACGACGTAGCTAGCGATGCACACTGACGAAGCCTCGCTCCTTTGCCGAGCCAATAGTTAGAAATAGCCTTCAGCTAAGTCCATGGCTACGACCTAGCAAGGCGCCATTAGTAACATTGCATGTATCTATGGAGTCTCACTTATATCGTCAATAGCGATGTACCAAAGATGGAGTAAAGTATTCCAAAAGCTACGTACTTTTCTTTATAGCATTCATTACGTATCCTGTTACAGACCTATCTCTTGCCTGCGTGAACTAAACGCGTGCCTTTCGGCTACTTCCGTGGCGTGGCTGTCTTGCTACGCCACAACATTTGGGATCCGCACCAGGTCGGCTTAAAGAAGGAAATCGAAGGAATTTAGACATTGGCTGCTAGATGTTGCCCAGTAGGTCTCAAAAACACGCAAGTGTGACGGAGAGCTTCGGGAACTCAAGTGGGAATTCCTGGAAGGATAATGACGTTCTTTCCGAGGAACAATATTGAGAAAATGTAAAGAACCTCCATTTGAAGCTGACCGCTGTACTATTCTACTGCTGCCAACATTCATTGCGCCTAAGAATCACAAACATACGAGAAATTAGGGATCATACGGAGGTTTCCCCCTCGCTCAATTTGCAAGTGGAACAGGAAAGGAGACGACAAGTAGTGGTAGTGGGTACCTACCGCCACGCACCTTACGCTTTTTTTTTCTTTATTGAATTTCTATTCCGCCGCCCCTAGAGAGGGGGAGAGAGGGAGAGGGGGCGGGCTGCCAGCAGATTAATACGCCGCTCTACAGCCTACAGAGGAGTTAAAAACAGAATGAGACAAAAACAAACAATAAAAACAGGCAACAATACGGTGACTTTTTAAAAACTGTAAAATGGCAGAAAGTTGTGGAAGTTAAAATATAAAACACGGGGTTGCCGATGCTAATGAAGACGCACAGTAAGTAGACAGGCAAAATTAAAAAAAAAAAAAACATGGCAACACTTAAAAAAGGGGATGCACAGCACTGAACACTGCAAGAGGACCCAGTCAGATGAGGAGAAAAAGGGGGGAGGTGAGGAAAAAGCAAAAAGGGGGGGGGGAGCCGATGGAGAGACAGGTCACATATAAGAGGGACGCAGGGGAGACGCGAGAAGAAGTGCAGAAGGCAGGGGAGGGGAAAGCCAAAGGACTTGGGGGAGGGAATGGAGTCAAAAAGACGGTAGGTGGGGAAAAACAGGAGTGAAAGGGGGAAGAGGGAGCTCGGGAAAGGGACAGAGGTAGGGGGAGGTGGGGATCGGAGTTGATACGAGGGGCAAATGGAGGGGGAGAGAGCATCATCCGGGAGGGGGAGTTGACGAAGGATTATGGAGTGAACAAAGTAACTAAGTTTTTTTGCCACTTGTGCATCAAGATTGTAAGGTACAGGGTAGGTTACAGAAAATATTGGACTCCCTAAGGTACTGCATAAGTACATGGTCACACAAGCACTTGTCACGTTGCAGAGAGGATTTCTTTTTCTGACGCATCCACACCACTAGGCGTTATCTGTGAATGTATCGACCAAAACCGTATTTTTTGTATGCTGCGATGATGAAATCACTCCTGGCTGCTAATGAACGTTTAGCGTGCCCTATACCATACGCACGACAACCTAGTCTGCGTAAAGTGCCTCTAAAGATATAACCTATGAATAAAAACTAGTGTGATCTTACTTAAATATAAATAATTTTCCAACTATATACACATGTCAGAGTTCAAATACACTGTTGAGGTACGATTTGTAAACGTTATCTGAGGCAAACTTAACAACGTCTCTTTTTTTTTTAAAAAAAAAGTGTACAAGGTAAATTACAGGAAACTGACCGGTAGAGAAATTAGATAATGCCGAAACAAAGATAATTATTTACAGGTGGCGTTCATCTAGATGCTACGAGAATTCAACCGGAGGTGAGAAGCAACTAAGTTATACTAATGTCACTACGATTTACGACCGACATTATAAAAATATTACCAGGATCACTGAGGAGTACACTACCTGACGCTCAGTAACACCATAGATTTTTAATAATTTGTCTTTTCTTCGGCATGAAAGTACTAAGAATCTATGCTGACTTTAGAGGAACGCATACACTGTTTTTCTCTTTTGTTTATAATATTTTATCCAATATGAGCTGAAGATATTTGGTGGAAGAAATAAAGTAAGGAGTGACTAAGGTTGTGCACGTCCAAGTGATACAATGATGAACACACGAACATTAAAACGTGTACAAACACAGACATAGATTTAAGAAGCAGTATAGCGTACAGCAGCCGAGCGTCATTATCTATCGGTTGTTCGTATTACCTAGCATTTTAATTTTCCATTTATGTGTGAATTTAAGTGTATTGATTTGTTTATTTATGAGTTTTTATTTCATGCTACTTGTTTTTGATGCGTGTACCACGCGTTGTTACAATGTTGGGCGACGTAAAGATGAAATCCCGCCCCCCCCCCCTCCTCACCCCTACAGTAACTCGCGGGTAGTTAATGCACATATTTTGCCTCATTTGGAGACAATTTCTATAAGCATTTTTGGTTCATTCATTTTATGGTATAGTCGTTTCGATGTATAAGTGCATTTGTAGCACTATCTTAAGTTAGGGAAGTGCTGTTGTTCTCGAAAACATGTTCTCTTATGCACTGTGAGTAAGATAGTATCGCGATCCCGAACTGTAGTAGCAGAGGCACGTATTTTCTGAGACCACATTCAACTACAAACCTGGGTAATGAAATATTTTGAGCAGTAGGTACACAGATAAAGTTTTGAAAGATGATACAGGAGCAAATAACAAACGTGGGTGTGAACTACGAAAACCTAGCCAGTGGTAGCAGGAGATACAATTTTTTGAACGGTAAAAATGAACGAAACAGTGTATAGTTACTCAATGACAGTGAGTTATTCAATGACAGTGATTTATTCAGTGACATGTGAGTTATACGCATAGAGGCAAGTGTGAACAAGTTTTATACCACAACCCTTCTTCTTCGAAATAAATGAGACTTGGTGAATCGAGGAAGTCTGCTATGGTACGGGTATTTGTGCAATAGGACAGTGTGCCGTTGGCAAGCTAAACAATAAAGTACAGTACTTACCCTTGTGCAGTGAACGTAGGAGGTTCCCTGTGGTCTCTTTTCAGAGCCAACGTGTACGACGAAGCAGATGCAGTAGTTTCGTAAACGCTGCGAACGCTGCACTGAACACTTCATAAAGACTTCATAAAGACTGGCACGCGCAGCATCGCTTCCCTGCAGTGGGTGCACGGCTACTGGACTCCAAACGGTGAGTTGCCTGTTGCCAGACTAATTGTTGGGTGTGCGGTTACTTGTAACTGACGCCGTGATGCAAGAGGAAAATTGGAATGGGAAGTTTCAAATGGACACTCACTATAGCACAAAGTGATGTAGAGACACGATTTCCTGATCCTCTAAGTGAAGACTTACCTCTACGGCTATGATTTACGTCCCACGCTACGAAATAAAGACGACACCCATGTTCATCTAACAGCACCTATGTGTATGTATATGTTAGTGGTAAGTTAGACTAAGTACTAGTCTCTAAGAATTTTATTTGTTACACGTTTATCTTGTCCAGCATGAGACAACTATAAAACCCAGAAAGGAGATGGACGTATCAAATGGGTCCTGGTATAAAAGAGGGAGGCAGTGGGGAGTATAAATAACTATAAGGAAGAATTTATCATACTTACCACTCCAGATACCCTTGCTAACCTTGCAGCCTTGATCGACACACCGAATATAACACTTACTTATGAAACTTCTTTTCATTTTCAGGAAAAATGTAATTGTAGAGTTATAGAAAAGACTTGTGAAATGTAATTTGGTAGTCAACGTGCTACTGAAAAAGTTATCTGTTTGCACGAACCATGAAGCTGCAAACCATAATAAAGAACTGAACTATGGACTTGTATAAAATGTAATGTAATATTCATGTATTTGATGTAAAGAACGATGCAGTAATTTTTGTGTGTAGCATGTAAGTTAATGTATATTTTGTGTACCCTAGTGTATCTCTTTTGTTTTTAATGCTAAGGGCCAGGGCCGGTACCAGAAGTATATGAGATAAATCCCTTAAAGAGACGAAGAGTGCAGTTCAAGTACGTGTGTAAAGGGGTCAAAAGACTACCAGAGTGTAAAGAGGTTGGGCTCTTTGCCAAAATTTTACATTTCTTCTGACAAGTTAGTTAATAATTTTTTTCGTATTGATAAATGTATAGATAATTATTCGACTCTCATACCACAGATTCATTTGAAAAGTGTTTAACACTGACGGACAGAAGAAGATTTACGCTTTTCGTTTATTACTTTTAATAATAGTTAACCTCTTGTTGTTCTTATGTCCTGGTGATAAGACGTGCTGCGTAATTTTAAAGTGAAATTGTGTTATATAATGAAAGCAATTTATGAACGACGTGATTTTATCATTTACGAGACGTGGGTCCCAGCTCCTGTAACTCTGGAAGATTATTATTATTTTTATTTTGTATGGAGAATTTAGATGGAGACGACGATCTACAGTAGGGCGCTGTTCAACAACAGAGGTACGTGAATGTGTTCATCTCTTTACCTTCGCAGCCGCCAATGTCAATTTCAATATTTAGGTCATATTTGCCGCGACATTCAGAACCTGCAGTATTTCTTGTCATTTAATTAGGAAGTCAGATACTTTTCTTTCCTAGATGAACAAATACATTTTAGCCACAGTTCTTTTTCCCCAGGCCACCGATAATGATAGTACTTAGACCGTACGTACCTCTATCACGATCGTACGTTCACATACATTTCAGTGCGTACCAACGTAAATATACTTATGACCCATTTCCTCTACACTATTAATTCTAATTTTGAACTATTCACTCGCGAATGTACGTGCCCTCTTACTTTGTGTAGTCAGTCGGATGTATTCCTTAATAACATTACTTTTAATATTCAGTGGCTTAGTTTTCACAATTGACCTTTGCCTCTGTCGCAACAGCGCTTGAAATATTTGTTACGCGACAACAATATTAACTCTCATTTCAAAATTGCACACCGGATGAGTAAGTTTCTAACAATTTAACAGGGGCTGTTTCAGCACGGAAGCGTTTTGGGTGGTTCGGCACTACGAAAGTTGTTCTGACTGTAGTAATGTTACTTAAATTCCGTCTTGATTGCAATTTTTTTTTTTTTTATTATTCATATGACCGGTTTCGGTTCATTCAGAACCATCTTCAGATCTGATATTTCAGTTACAGAAGTAACCCGTCCAAATCCAGCAACTTTCACTTGCTACGTCACATCACTTGTGTTAGCGTCTGATGGCGTCGATGTTCAGATTTACTATTTAAAACTTGGCTCAAAAAAAAAAAAAAAAAAAAAAAAACGGTTCAAATGGCTCTGAGCACTATGCGACTTAACTTCTGAGGTCATCAGTCGCCTAGAACTTAGAACTAATTAAACCTAACTAACCTAAGGACATCACACACATCCATGCCCGAGGCAGGATTCGAACCTGCGACCGTAGTGGTCGCTCGGCTCCAGACTGTAGCGCCTAGAACCGCACGGCCACTTGTGCCGGCTTTTTAGCTCACTGTGTATTATTTCTTAATTTAGTGTTTAGTTGGTGTCACGAAGCGCTGTGTACAATTGAACAGATCGCTGCACCAATATATGGTCATTCCGCCAGATCTTTCTGCGAAGTCCATCATTTTGGTCCATACTCTGGTCCACCAAGGACGTATAATTATTGTAAGGCTAATTTATGATTTTATGCCTTTCCTTGAAGTAATGTCGTGTTAGTGTGATTTGAACTGCTTGTTTCAAATACCAGGGGTTAGAATTGATTCGGTTACTGCTTGGAGTCAGTGACCATTTGTTTAACGGGTTTTGGTGCTAATTTGATGTTGTTTTACCTAATATTGTTCCAAGTGTATCGCCTTGGGTTGATTATGGTACGATTATTAATTTAAGGAGTTGTAACATGTTCATTATCGTATTGGGACGAGTGATTTATTGGATCATTCGTGAGCTCAGCTGAAGCAATCAACATCTTCGATTAGGATTAAAGAATTGTTAAAGTCTCAGGCGAAAACGCATTTTTTAAAATGTAGCTCGTTGTACTTCAGCAGAAGAGTTTGTTAATTAGTGCATGAAGTAATAGTCAATAACAATTGTGAATGATCAAGCAGTCCTATGGTCAGTAATTATATCAAGTTAAGTAAATCTTTTGTAAGTAGACTTTAAGTTTTTATGTTGGTAACGCCACGTAGCGCTCTGTACGAGGCGAGGCTAGAAAAAAACCGGACTGATGATGGAAAAAACATTTATTTACAATTATTTACAATTTCATGTTATCTCCTTCAATGTACTCTCCTCCTCGGTCTCTACACCGCTCCATACGAATTTTCCACTGTTCATAGCAATGCTGCAGATCATTTTCGGTAAGTCCATACATTACTTCCGTCGCTTTTTCTTTTACTGCTTCAACAGTCTCAAATCTAGTTCCTTTCAAAGCTGACTTGACTTTAGGGAAAAGAAAAAAGTCACAGGGGGCCAAATCAGGTGAGTAGGGTGGATGATCTAAGATGGGAATGTTGTGTTTTGCCAAAAAGTCTTCACTGACAACGCACTGTGAGCTGGGGCATTGTCTTGGTGAAGGATCCATGACTTTTTTCTCCACAAATCGTTCCGTTTTCTCCGTACTCGCTCACGTAGGGTAGCCAGGACGCTAATGTAGTAATGCTGATTCACTGTTTGTCCCTCTGGCACCCAATCATTGTGCACAATCCCTTTGATGTCAAAAAAACCAATCATCATTGCCTTGAATCTCGATTTTGACATTCTTGCTTTTTTTTGTCGTGGAGAACCAGGAGTTTTCCAATGCATCGATTGGCGTTTAGTTTCGGGATCGTAAAAAAAAAAAAAAAACACGATTCATCGCAAGTAATAACATTTTGTAAGAAGGTGGGATCACTTTCAATGTTTTCCAGGATGTCAGAACAAATCATTCTTCGGCGTTCCTTCTGTTCAATTGTGAGACATTTTGGAACCATTTTTGAACACACTTTGTTCATGTTGAAACGTTCATGAAGAATCTGCCTAACACTTTCCTTGTCAACTCCTGTTAACTCAGACACTGCTCTGATTGTTAAACGGCGATCTTGTCGAACAAGTTTACCGATTTTTTCAATGTTTGCATCAGTTTTTGCTGACAATGGTCTGCCAGTGCGGGTGTCATCACTGGTGTCTTCGCGGCCATCTTTAAATCGTTTAAACCACTCAAACACTTGTGTTCGCGATAAACGATCATCGCCGTACACTTGTTGTAACATTACAAACGTTTCACTTGCAGATTTTCCTAGTTTGAAACAAAATTTGATGTTAACACGCTGTTCTTTCTGTACACTCAACATTTTCCGACGCACAGACAAAACGTCAACTACTTAAAACAGACGCCACGGGCAGACTGAGTGCAGGAGGCAGATGAAACTCGAGCAGTAGGCGGAGCGAGAGTCACGTGACAGGCCACGCGACTTTCAGCCTTATTGCATTCGTTTTATTGTTTCACCAGTACTAGTCCGGTTTTTTTCTAGCCACACCTCGTATGAAAATCACTGACTGTGGTGTGTGCAGTGTGTAGCTGATTGGTATTGTTGGAATATTCTCTATTGTAGTGGTGGACAGTTAGATGTGAACAGCGCGTAGCGTTGCGCAGTTGGAGGTGGGCCGCCAGCAGTGGTGGATGTGGGGAGAGAGATGGCGGAGTTTTGAGAGCAGACGATCTGGACGTGTGTCCGTCAGAAAAAGGAAATTTGTAAGACTGGATGTCATGAACTGCTATATATATTATTCCTTTTGAACACTAGTAAGGTAAATGCATTGTTTGTTCTCTATCAAAATCTTTCATTTGCTAACTATGCCTACCGGTAGTTAGTGCCTTCAGTAATTAGAATCTTTTATTTAACTGGTAGTAGTGGCACTCGCTGTATTGCAGTAGTTCCAGTACAGAAGATTTTTGTGACGTAAGTGATTCATGAAATGTATACATTATTGTTAGTCAGAGCCATTCTTTTGTGGGGATTATTGAAACTCAGATAGCGTTGCGCTAAAAATATTGTGTGTCAGTTGAGTGATGATCAGAATAAGTAAAGAGAGAAATGTCTGAGTACGTTCAGTTTTGCTCAGCTGTTTAAAAATCAAATAACGTAGAGGTTTTACAGCACTGTCATTTATAAATTTTTTCTAAGTGGATGTTTCACTTTTTGTTATTTATGTAACACACTGATATTTCATATTCTGTAGTTCCAATGAGACATCTCCCAGAGGAATCAAAGAACCCACAATTATGGCCAGACGACTGTAGTTTGTCTGGTCATAACAGTTTGTATAGAGTTCAGTTTTATGTTTATCTATGTTTCTTTGTTTAGTATTCCTAAGAACGCTGGTACAATACGTTTTGGTAAGTCACCAGTTATACGAAGAATCAGTAATCCGAACAACCTATTTTGGTTAATCGATGCTCCGAGGTGAAGAACACCATGTAAATTTTCGACGAAATACCACTTTTAATTCCATTGTAATTCCGGTAATTCTATTCATCTTTCTGCCAGTCAGTTGCTACAACTGAATATGTGACCCCACGTTTGGCAGTCGCGCCATCAGCGGGTACAGGTGACTGAAAACGCAGATGGTACCAGCGGCCTGCCCGTGGCCGCGCCGCCCCGTCTCACGCAACTGGTCCGCGCAGAGGAGGTGCGGCGCTGGCTGGCTTGGGCCCTGCAACGGTTTCCATTAGCCGGCCGGCGGAACCGACCCCCCATTCTCGCGATTAGCTCTGTAATTGGCTTTAGCTCGCCCGGCGGTTTCAGTTTCTCAGGCGCGCCGCGCGAGACGCTAGCCCGGCTAATTGTCTTCCGCTTCCCTACGTGCCTGCTTCCTTCTTAGTAGGCACCACTGCTGGTCGTGCACAGGGGTTGGACAAAACTATTGAAAACACAGAGAGCAATGCATGTTTTAACATATACTCGTCAGCCGGGACGTTGTAACTATCGACCTATCGATATAAGCCCATCCAGGCGACAGCAGCGTCACGGCTGCTAGTCAACACACGCACAGTGCATGTAGCATCAGTGACCGTTCTGTCCGTATGTAGAATGGGATCTAATTGAGGTTTACCGAGGGCAGATTGTGATGGCCCGGAGGCTCAGTATTAGCATTTCAGAAACTGGAAGACTTGTCGGGTGTATGAGAAGTGCCCTGGTGAGTGTCTGCAACCCGTGGCGAAGTCACATCCATACATCAGGGGGCTGGGCGGTCACCCATCATTGTAGATGTCGGACGGCGCAGGCTGGGCAGACTTTTGTCACGTCAGGTTAAACCTCCGCAATAATGTGACGTTGTACAATAACCATGGGACCATGGAATACCAAAATATGGTTGTCAAAATCATGATCGAATCCCCACCATTCTTCACTCTTCAGCCATATTTCGGCCATAAATTGGAATCAGTGGGAAACGAGAGTCATCTGACTAAAAGGCTTTCTTCCATTGCTCCACAGTGCACATTTTACAGCTTCGGCATCACTTTCTGCTGTTGCGACCATTTGAATCACTGGTGAGTGGTTTTGGAATTCCAGCACACTCTGCAATTCCCTGCTTATGGAGCTACCTTCGCGTTGACAGGGTTCGCGAATGCGACATTCAGTCGTGCAGTGACTTTTGTAGCTGTCGCCCTCTTATTTCTCCTCACAAACCTCTTGAATGACCGTGCGTCACGATCACTCACCACATATTTTCGTACGCATTCGATTTAGCAGATGGTGCTTCTCTGTTTTGCTGTAACGTTCTAAATCTTCGACACGGTGCCTCTTTAAACACAAAGTAATTCGGCCACACCGTACGAGCTCCATCAATTTGCTCATGTTCGAATTCGTTTAACTCCGATGTAATGCACTCGTAAAGTACACAGAACACTGTTGTGACCACGAGTGATACTTCCAAAGTATTGAGGCCATTTCTCAGATGTCGTACGTACATGGTCAAATACAACAGCGTCACCTGCAAGCTTGGAAAGGCCCTACGTTTACAATGAAAGGCTCTTCAACTTCGCTGCCGGATTCTAAAATCAATCGATACAATGTCTCGGCGAGTCAACTGTGAGCCGTGATAAAAACTGCGATTTGACGAGCTCGCCGCAGCGCGTAGAGTGAAGTTGTCGTCCTCCGTTTCTGGCGGTGGCGCCGCTGTGGCAATCGCAGCTTTGGTGTCTCCCTTTGGTGGTAAAGGTGAAAGGTTGCCTGCTCACGTGCGTTTAAGGGGTGCTATAAGCTCGCCAGAGGGTCAGTCTGGGTCAGTCTCTCGTCCCCAGCTTGCTAGTCTGTCGTCCGCATTTGTCAGGCAGTTAGTTTCTGTCTGTCGTTCGGAGTGCTAGTATGTCTCTAGATCGGATCAACCTTTAAAGCCGGCAAAATGAGAGTCTTTCCGCTCCGCCAGTAAGAGAACTAAGCGAGTTGTCGCCCGGTCGGGGCTTGGTTCCTGCATCTGAGTCTGCGCGTTAGGCCGCCAGTCTGCACGAGTTTGCTCAGGCAGTGGTCATCGGCGGTTGGATCGATCGGTTGGTCGGTCGCGCACTGCCACACAAGATGACTTGTCCGTCTTGGGCGTCGGCGCATGTGAGGTCGCCACATCAGTCCAGTGGGACAGGTGGCGAACTGTGGCAGAACTAACATCAGACTTCACTGCTAGCTACAGTACAAGTGGCCTGAGCGCAGTGCACCAGACACTATTAAATGGGCCTCCGTAGCCGACGACTCATGCATGTGACAATATTAACACCACGATATCGTCGGCAGCTCGTGACCTAGCGGCTAGTGTTTCTGCCTCTGGATCACGGGGTCCCGGGTTCGATTGCCGGCCGGGTCGGGGATTTTCTCCGCCTGGGGACTGGGCGTTTGTGTTGTCCCATCATCTCATCATCATTCGGGAGGTGGCGAGATTGGAACTGGAAAGCTGGGGAACTTGTACGGGTGCCGATGGCCATGATGTTGAGCGGCCCACAAACCAACATCATCATTATCATCACCAATATATCGGCATCTACGACTGAAATGTGCACGTGACCATAGGCACTGGATGTTGTGCTGTGGCACAACGTTGCATAGTCTGATGAATCCCGATACCTTCTTCATCACGCCGATGGGAGGGCTCGAATCTGTCGTCCTCCTGGGGAACAGCTCCTTGACACCTATCCTGCAGGACGGAGACAAGATTGCGATGGGTGCATTATTTTCTGGGGTACGTTCACATGAGCATCCATGAGAGCAGTGGAGCTCGTGGGAGGCACCATGACCATCAAGGAGTATAGTATATTGGTTGCAGACCACTTACACGCCCTTACTATATTCCCGTTTCCTGACGGCAGTGGCGTTTTTCAACAGGACAATGTGCCGTGTCACAAGGCAAGGAGTATGATGGAGTCGTTCGACAAACCTATTGGCGAGTTCCAATTGACGTGCTGTCGCACCAGCTGGCCAGATCGAACACGTCTGGAATGTGATTGAACGCAGCGTCATACCACATCGCCTCCTTCCCGGAATTTATCGGAATTAGGTAATTTGTGTATGCAGTGTAACACTTCTGTCAGTAAATGTAACTGGGTTTTCTCTTTTGATGCTAGTCACTTGTCAGGATGAGCATTACTGCATAGGCATTTGATTCTAAAGCATTATGTCAGGGTGGAAATACTAAATAAATTAATTTTTCTCTCTTAACAACATGTGGGCAGGGTGGGTTCTTCCTTGGCTCGGGTATGAGGTACAATGAAACAGCATTTTTACATAAGATAACTTTTATTGAAAGTTTTGTACAACTGTTTCCTTACTGGATGTTTTGGCTCGGAGAGTGGCAGCTGTGCCGTTTGCGAAGCCTTCTGCTGCGACAGCGGCGGCGTCTGATTACGCGTGGCAGTGTGTATCTCGTGTCGCCGTTTCGCCCAGTTGACTGGAGACGGGGCTCTTGCAGTGGCCCATTTAATTATTGAGAGCGAAGTCGTGCATCGGATGGTGATACCTTGGATGTGGCGTCCCAGTGTTTCTCTTCTCTAAGCGGCCGCGTGTGTTGCGCGTCGGCCAGCGGAGCGGCGCGGCGGGGGAAGGCTAGTGTCCCGCACTCCAACAACGGACTCCCGCTTGCCAGTCTTCGGCTGTCAGATCTTCATCCGAGCTCACAGGTGACTGCTGATGTGAGGCCGTCTCCTTCCCGTCCTCACGAGTCACCCGGGTATGTAACAATCAGTCTTCGAATGCCTTTTGTTTTCTGGCGCCGAGGCTGCTACTTTCTATTCCATTACAGCGGCGGACTTGGTGCGTCTGTGTATGATGTAGTCTCTTCTTGCATGACGGTGTTCAGCACCGAAACTGACTGAAAACTACTGCTACTCTTGTCGGACCCACTGCGTCTTGCGTATTAATTCACTTCACTGGAGGTGAACGACTTCACGGTCACTGCCTCTTCTGTCACGTTGAAAAGCTTCTCGAAGAATCTTCTTAACGTCGGTCATTGGCTTTTGGAATGCAGGCGAGGGCCTTTGATCACATGTGACAATTGAGAAACACGTGAGCCGGTCGGGCAATACCCTGACGACTGAATCGACAGTGTCCGCTTATGTGGGGAGGGTGATGGCTTCTCCTGAACTTGCTGACTTCATGGTCATTGGCTCTTCTGTCACTGCTGCTCTGCCCGCTGTTTGCCAGTGTGTAATTCTCCTAAACTAAATTAAGTTTTTTATTTATTTTCTAATTTCTACGTCATTCACATTCATTTCACTAATTTATTTACCTATCTTAAGTACCACTCAGCATTCCTCCACTCTTCGGAGAAATTCGCCCTCGAATTTACCACTCAACAACAGATGTAGTGCCAACTCCCTCCAGTGACCTGCCAAGGCCTCATTGCTTCCACGTCACGATGTCTCGCTGCTGTTACATGTGCCCAAGGCAGACATAATAGCTATTAGGTAGGTGGTCATAATTTTCTGGCTGATCAGTGTGAATGTAACTACATAGACGTTAAAAGTCTCTTCTGGTTTTGCTGCTATTTCGGCGATCCAACTGCTCGCCATCTTCAGGAGAATGCTGCTGCTCTGAGTCTGGCTGAGAACTGACGACTGAGAGGGACTAAGCAGCAGCAGCGTTCCCAGGAATGTGGCGAACAGTCTGAACCGTGATTTATTTTCAAAGAATATTCTTAAGAATTTATTTCATTTACTAGCGATTCATTAAGAATATTAACACATTTTATCACACTATGTAAGCATGGAAGTAGTTGCCAGGGAGTAACTGATGAAATCATAACCAAATTCCTTTTAACAATGGGAATTTTATTCACTTTCATAGTGCCTAAAAGCTTTTTTTTAAAGAAACAGATTTAAAATTATAATCAGAAAGCACCCTCTAAATATCAAGGTTACAATCTATTCAGAGGCAGAAAGAAACAAGTTTTGACTGTATGAGTTTTCGGGCATAGAACCTTGCCACTCCCTTTTGACAGGGCCGTAGTTACGACCGTTCACAACAGCCGCTGAAAGACTACACTGGTGTAAATCTGCAACACACCAGATTACCTTAAAGAAAAAGTTTTAACAATTCACACAAGCACACAAACTATGCACCCTGTAGAAGGGATGGAAATGGTACAAAACACTAAAATTAAAAGATTAACTTGCCACCGAAGGTGCAACTTGATTTTAACTTCTAAGAAAAGTCTTACAGTGAAAGGGTGGCAACTTAATATACTAAAATGATCATTTGAATAAAAGCCTATAAAACGCAATCTTATATAAAATTCTACAAGGTTGCCCAAACAAATTAAGATTCTCTACAGTACACAGATACCGTCTCTCAAGATGATAGGCAAGATAAAAACATATTTCAGGTTTTAGGCCGTTACACTCGAAGCATTAAAATCGTTAACACAGCAAATCCGACAAACATGACAGAGGCAGCTCCCAACGACAGACAAACACTAATTGCCTAACAAATGTGGACGAGGGACAGACGAACAAGCTGCGGACGAGAGACTGAACAAGAAAACAAGTACAATTACCGAGAGTGAATCACAGAACATATCACCAAACTTCTAATGAACTGTGATTTCTGAAGAAGACCTGGCGCAGTACCCCCAAATCGCTCTCCCAAACCGTCCGCTGCCAGCCGCTTCAACGGTCGCAGGAAGGCGTCTGTGCTGGTGCGCACCAACCGACCGGCTGCCCGCTGCTCCGTCCGCGACTGCTGCTCCGTCGCGACTGCACCGCTGGTGCGTCTCCCACTCACTTGCAGACACACGACGGCGGAAATACTGGCTCGGATCCAATCCTGCAGAGGAAACACGCCCACTGGCAAAACGACATCCCTGCACCAGGAAAGCACCGAGCCAAGCTCCTCAAGATGGTAACTGAAGGGGCCCAGAAGCACTCGGAGATCCAGTTACACCACGGCGTCGCAGCTCACTCCGGCCAGACTGATGTCGTGGGTTGACTTCTGTTGCTCTCGTGTCGACCGTGAAGCCACTACGCCTCGCTATACGCCGCGGCCGACTGGACTCACGTGGCGACCTCACATGCGCCGACGCTCCAGACGGACAAGTCATCTCGCGTCCCAGTGCGCGACCAACCAACCGATCGATCCAACCGCCAGTGACCATTGCCTGAGAAAACTCGAGCAGACTGGCGGCCTAACGTGCAGACTCAGATGCAGGAACCAAGCCCCGACCGGGCGACCACTCACTGAGCCCTCTTACTGGCGGAGTGGAAAGACTCTCATTTTGCAGGCTTTAAAGGTTGATCCGAACGACAGACATACTAGCACTCCGAACGACAGACAGACACTAACTGCTTGCCAAATGCGGACGAGAGACAGACTAGCAAGCTGGGGACGAGCTTATAGCGCCCCTTAAATGCACGTGAACAAGCAACCTTTCTCCTTTCCCACCAGAGGGAGACACCGAAGCTGCGATTGCCACAGCGGCGCCACCGCCAGAAACGGAGGGCGACTACTTCACACTACGCGCTGCGGCGCGCTCTTCAAAACCGCAATTTTTACCACGGTTCAACCTCCTCCCTTCAAACTGGAACAGGCGCGCGAACTCAGATACTTCACCTGGCTCAAATTGACTCGAAATTCCCTACCGGTCTGATCATGTCTGACTAATAGGATAACCGGCCCCAACACACGGAGCACCATGCATGGACCTATAAAGCGGGGTGTGAACTTCCCTACTCGGCCCCCCATTCTTTCTCGACCCTGAACATTCTTAATATAGACTTGATACCCCGGTTTTCCCTGATAAGGACGCCTATTGCGGTTGTACCGCACGGTTTGACGACCCTGGGCAGCCGCTATACTGAGACGAGCCCGATTCCAGTTCCTTCTAATTAACCCCGGGGATAGCCGCCCAGGAAGTAAGTCTTAGATGCGACATAAGTTAGACAAAGGCGAATTGATAGGATAGGCCAATAAGATAGAGGCCAGAGTAGTCTTCAATGCCTCATGAACCGCAGTGTTAAACGCAAAATTAATCCAGGGCAAGTCAGTATCCCACTTACTCGGTTTAACTTGATGGTAAATTATTAGGTTGCGATTCACACATTCAGCAAAGGACCCCTGAGGGTAATACGGTGTTGTGTTTATGCGCTTGATGCCATTCCCGAAACAAAAGGCCTTAAACTTATCTGACACAAAAGCAGGGGCATTATCACTAACCAAGCTCTTAGGAGGCCCAAAGATCAAAAAGATGTTAGTAAGGTGAATAATAGTTACGTTGGTAGTACTACTTCCACTGAGAATAAGCCAAGTAAAACGATAAAAGGCATCAATTACCACCAAAATATACATATTTACTCTACCGGAACGTGGCAACGGACCCTCATAATCGATATAAAGATCCATTGGATAATTTTCACGTTCCGAAGACAACAGACCTTGCTGCAGGCCACTACTAGGTTTCGCAGCCCGACACAAATGACAACCGTCTACTAAGTTCTTAATGTCGTGCTCCAGATGAGGCCAAGTCACATACTGCTTAATTTTGTGAATCATTTTATATGTCCCTAAGTGACCTCCCACCGAAGAGTAAAGAAAATACTGAAATATTGGCTGGATTTATGTTCGTGGCAGGCAAATTCGAGGGTGGCGCTCTCGGCCCACTGCTTTACATAGGATACCTTTCCTCAAGCTGTAATTTCCAATAACCTCACCTGACCTAATCCGCTGCTTGATGGGACCGACGTCCTCATCCTGTTCCTGGTTTTCTTCAAGATAACTAAACAACTGTGGTACCTCCCTCAAAACCAAAAGTTGACCCTGCAGTGGACCCTGATGCTGCTCCTTCGAACCATCAGATGGTGGGTCAAACATACGGCTGAGGGCATCAGCCACCACATTCTCAGAAGCTCTGATATGCTTAACCCTAAATTTAAAGGCTGAAATTCTCACGGCCCAACGGGCGATTCGACCGGTCTTGCGTGTCCTAGCCAAAACCCAACTTAAGGCTTGGTTATCCGTTTCCACCAAAAAAGATTTGTGCTCAAGGTAAAACAGTGAGAAAGGGAAGGAAGAGGAAATGGGGACAGGTACATCTACATCTACATGGATACTCTGCAAATCACATTTAAGTTCCCGGCAGAGGGTTCATCGAACCACCTTCACAATTCTCTACTATTCCAATCTCGTATTGCGCACGGAAAAATTAACAGTTGTATCTTTCCGTTCGAGCTCCCTTATTTTATCATGGTGAGCGTTCCTCCCTATGTAGTTCCGTGTCAACAAAATATTTTCGCATTCGGAGGAGAAAGTTGATGACTGGAATTTCGTCAGAAGATTCCGTCGCAACGAAAATCGCCTTTCTTTTAATGATGTCCAGCCCAAATCCTGTATCATTTTGGTGACACTCTCTCCCATATTTCGCGATAATACAAAACGTGCTGCCTTTCTTTGAACTTTTTCGATGTGTTCCGTTAGTCCTACCTGGTAAGGATCCCACACCGCGCAGCAGTATTCTAAAAGAGGACGGACAAGTGTAGTGTAGTCAGTCTCCTTAGTAGGTCTGTTACATTTTCTAAGTGTCCTGCCAATAAAAGGCAGCCTTTGGTTAGTCTTCCCCACAACATTTTCTATGTATTCCTTCTAATTTAAGTTGTTCGTAATTGTAATACCTAGGTATTTAGTTGAATTTACGGCTTATAGATTAGACTGATTTATCGTGTAACCGAAGTTTAACGAGTTCCTTTTAGTACTCATTTGGATGACCTCACACTTTTCATTATTTGGGGTCAACTGCCACTTTTCGCACCACTCAGATATTTTTCTAAATCGTTTTGCAGTTTGTTTTAATGTTCTGATGACTTTATTATTTGATAAACGACAGCGTCATCTGCAAACAACACAAAAGGCCTATAACACTGCCTTGGGGAACGCCTGAAATCACTACTGTTTTACTCGATGACTTTCCGTTAATTACTACGAACTGCAACCTCTCTGACAGGAAATAGCAAATTCAGTCACATAACAGACGATATTCCATAAGCAGACAATTTTACTACGAGCCCCTTGTGTGGTACAGTGTCAAAAGCCATCCGGAAATCCAGGAATACGGAATCGATCTGAAATACCTTGTCAATAGCACTCAGCACTTCATGTGAATAAAGAGATAGTTGTGTTTCACAGGAACGATGTTTTCTAAACCCATGTTGACTTTGTGTCAATAGACCGTTTTCTTCGAGGTAATTCATAACGTTCGAACATAATATATGTTCTAAAATCCTGCTGCATATCGACGTTAACGATATGGGCCTGTAATTTAGTGGATTACTCCTACTACCTTTGTTGAATATTGGTGTGCCCTGTGCAACTTTCCAGTCTTTGGGTACGGATCTTTCGTCGAGCGAACTTTTGTATATGATTTGATGCGGTACAGGTTGATATCATCGCCATGCATAACACATCAGTAGCCTGCATTACTGGATACGCAGATATGGTGTCAGCACTCCAACCACAACATATGGGAATCATGTGAAGGGCTTATTTCAATAGTGATACAAGCCCATTACCTCCACTTTTCTGCCTATAATTCTGCTGACATTATTGACCCAAATAAATAGATGGAAAGGTTCATCTCTAGCGAAAAGCCATATGCTTGAATATTTCTGGTACCTCAACCGCAGATTTTTCAGCACTCATTTAACTTTAGGATTCTGTATCTCAAAATGAACAAAACTGGACTTGAACCACTATTGGAATAAGCCCTTCATATCAAACAGAACGTCATCAGAAAGAGTCTGAAGATGACACAATGAAGCGTTGAAACTGGTAGCGACAAAATAAATAAAATCATAAGGACGGCTGTAAGTGTTTTTATTTTTTGTCGCCATAGTAAATGGCCTCCTGCTAAAAGGATGGATACACAGAAGCTTCATCAATTGTAGTGACAGACGAGGGGCTTTGTGCCAGCTTCTCTGCATCCCATGACAGGATATTTTCAACAGGTGAGAGATCTAAAGATGATTTTGAACGGAACTGCACTTCAGAAACGGTGAGAGGTCACGAAATAAATCCAAAGCAGCCAACTAGTTGTAACAAAATATTGTTTTATTCGATCTTTGAGCGTGGTTTCGATGGATGTTATTCATCTTCAGAAATGCATGTAACCCGAAGACAAGACAGTGTACCAGCACTACAAACCCGTAAATATACATGTCAAAATTACACGGCATACACACACTAGACCCCCCCCCCCCCCCAAAAAAAAACAAAAGATTGGGAGTAGCACATATATCATAAAACATAACCAAAAGCATGAAAACCTTTATTTACTAAAATTTCACATTGGGAAAACACCAATGAATCCATCAGACATTTGACTAACTGCCAGCGCACATCATTATATACATTATTAATTATGCTGGCCCATCAGGGCTAGTAAAGCCAGAATAAGTAAAATGCAGAAACAAAACTAATCAAATAGAATGTCAGGTCATGGTATGAGCTGTACGCCGACTGACAGGTAAAGGAGAGCGTAAACACCAGGGAAACAAGGCACGTGACGCATATTCGCAAGATCAAAGTACTTGAAACTGACTCGACTGGACTGTGTACAGATTGGGAATTTGTACAAGCGCTGATGACCTCGCAGCTGAGCGCCTTAAAGACCAAAGTACGCTTGAAGCATAAACAAATAATAAGTGAAAATACATTGAGGGTAGTGGGGAGGGGGCTTGGGATAGTGGAAGAGAGGTGAAAGAACAGTGAGTAACAAAGAATGTCAAAGGACGCTAATGTGAAGTAAAATATGCTGACTTACACAAAACATTTTTAAGATCACAATTACATTGTCATACGACCAGTAATAAAGTTAACGTGAGAACCCGCTGTGATAAATGTGCGTGACGATGAAAGAGATTAATGCATGGGTCCCCATGTAGTGTAAGACATACAGTAACGAGAGTAGATAAAATCAGTGTCTACACAAAGTATTAACAGGAGAAATGAACAAGCAAGCACATATAGTGTATATTAGAATTCTGAGGAATGAGCAACTTTCAGGGGCTACTGAAGATTTTTACACTGTTTAGATTTGAAGCTTTCAACAAATTGTCTGCAAGCAAGAAGCAGCTTGTCAATCAGTAAATTTCAGTCCTTGACCTCCAGATGTTTAAATACCGCTAGTTCTTCGCAGTTGTGTCAGTTTCACCTTTGTAATAGCAGGTACAATCATTAGAGGTCAGTTTATAGACGCCTGAATTCGAAACCAGTCACTAGTATTTTCCACTGTATGAAGAAGTTTTTTCTTTACACATTTCTATGTAGTTATAATTTTTCATTATCAGACGCTTAAACCTGTAAGAAAAATTTCAAGAGAATAGATTATGTATGAATTTGCCAACATCTTTGTTATTATTGGAAGAAGGATTATTGCTCAAAGTCAGCATTTTTGAGAGGTTTTACTACGGAAGATGTAATCTGCTATATCTGGCGTAGAATGCGAAGGATTTAATCCCATTTCACTCACTTAATTGACTGGCAGATGATAAAGGAGTGCTTACCGCAAGGGTACGGCGGAATGAAAAAATTCTAGTGTATTCGCTTTAGAATTGGTCGACGGGTGTGAAAGGACGAGTCACTCTCTCACTTACTTTCACATTTAAGGCTACTCTTCAATAATGTTACTATACCCTAGACATCATTTTTGTGCGATGACAGGAAGTTATCAACATGATACTGATGGGAGCATATACGTTATTAATGCATGGGGGATCTTTATGATGGCTCTATTTCGAATAGTATTTTCTGGGGTTTAGAACAAGCAGACAGTTAAATTATTTGGCTCTGAGCACAATGGGACTTAACATCTGAGGTCATCAGTCACCTAGACTTAGAACTACTTAAACCTAACGACATCACACACATCCATGCCCGAGGCAGGATTCGAACCTCCGACCGTAGCAGCAGCGCGGTTCCGGACTGAAGCGCCTAGAACCGCTCGGCCACAACAGCCGGCGTTAAATTATTTAATAGTAAATCATGCATTGAACATTTGTGGCTTAGAAGTCATATGCAGATATTCGGGAGAGGAACATCTCGAAGTGCTTTCTGGGGCCAGAATGCTGGCTGCAATAGTTAACCGCACCAGTGTGCAGACAATGTTTTCGGCTAAAAGGGCAGAAAAACAGCGTACCTGGATATACACCATGTGATCAGAAGTATCCGGACACCCCACCAAAAGCATACTTTCTCATAGTAGTTGCATTGTGCTGCCACCTACTGCCAGGAATTCCATATCAGCGACCTCAGTTGTTATTAGACATCGTAAGAAATCAGAATGGGGCGCTCTGTGTAACTCACGGACTTCGAACGTGATCAGGTGATTGGGTGTCATTTGTGTCATACGTCTGCACGCGAGATTTACACACTCCTAAACGCCCATGGGTCCACTGTTTCCGATGTGATAGTGAAGTGGAAACGTGAAGGGACACGTACAGCACAAAAGTGGACAGGCCGACCTCGTCTGTTGACTGATAGAGACAGTACAAGAGGGTCGTAATGTGTAATAGGTAGACATTTATCGAGACCATCACGCAGGAATTGCAAGATGCATCGTGATACACTGCAAGTACTATGTCAGTTAGGCGGGATTTGAGAAAACTTGAATTTCATGGTCGAGCGGCTGCTCGTAAGCCACACAACACGCCGGTAAATGGTGATTTTTATTCCTTTATATTTTTATTAAACTTGCTATTATATCTTTTGGTTTTATTTGGGTTCGAGGAAACGACACCTCGCTTGCTGTAAGGCGCGTAAACAATGGACGATTGAACAGTGGAGAAACGTTGTGTGGAGTGACGAATCGCGGTACGCAATGGGTCGATCCGATGGCAGGGTGTGGGTATGCCGAATTCCCGGTGAACGTCATCTGTCAGCGTGTGTGGTGCCAACAGTAAATTCGGAGGCAGTGGTGTTATGGTGTGGTTGTGTTTTCCTTGGAGAGGGCTTGCACCTCTTGTTGTTTTGCATGGCACTATCACAGTACAGGCCTACATTGATGTTTTAAGTACCTTCTTGCTTCCCAGTGTTGAAGAGCGATTCGGGAATGGCGATTGCATCTTTCAACACGATCAAGCATCTGTTCATAATGCACCGGCTGTGGCAGAGTGGTTACACGACAATAACATCCCTGTAATGGACTGGCCTTCACAGAATCCTGGCCTGAATCCTATAGAACACCTTTGGGATGTTTTGGAACGCCGACTTCGTGCCAGGCCTCACCGACCGACATCGATATCTCCCCTCAGTGTAGCACTCCGTGAAGGATGAGCTGCCATTCCCTAAGAAACCCTCCAGCATCTAACTGAACGTATGCCTGCGTGAGTGGAAGCCGTTATCAAAGCTAAGGGTAGGCCAACACCACATTTAATTCCAGCATTACCGATGGAGGGCGCCACAAACTTTTGGGCAGGTGTCCGAATGCTTTTGATCACATAGTTTACCTGCTAGGCGCCTCTGGCCACGGCAAGGACAGGGACGCAAGAGACAAGTAGATCGGCCGGCCAAGGCATTTCAACAGTGTCGTAAACGCACATTGTGTAAAAGGATGGCATTTATAGAAATTAATGTTTTTCCATGTCACGCTGGACCAGACACTATCGAGGGTTCAACAGGTAGTGTCGACCTTCTGCCTGCTGAGATTATTCGGAAGCCTCAGGCGTTTGGAAGAATTTAAGAATCTAATGACGTTTTTGGCGGCTCTGAAATGGTCTATGTGGGGACACAAAAGCACTTCTCTTACTTTAGCCGTGGTCCCTGGTCAGACAAGCGGTAATATTCGGCCTGTACAGATAATGATCTATGTGATAAATATTTTCTGAATTTTGGTCCAAAACATAGACTCAAAACACGCTAACTAAAGTGGCTGTGGGGAAAGCAAGTCGGGAGTATAACGTTTCCTTCTCCCTACATGGGATTTTACGAGTCACGCATTGGGTGCTTCTCCATCATTATTAACATTGGTTAGGAATGGCCAAAGGGTAAAGCAAACAAGTTAGATGGGAGACGTGTAGCTCATGGAGTCTTATGATTGGCACAGATCCCTTGTGGTGGCGGTTGTGTGAGTGCTGTTTTCGAGTTTACCAAGTTTTTACACGTAGGGAGGAGCAGGGAAACATGGTCTTCTGATTCAGACTCCGGTCTAGAGAGATGGTTGTGGTCTGGACTTTTGTTATGAGAGTGACTTCGCTCTGCCAATTGTCTGGAATGACGAACCTGTGGTGAAGTCTTAACTGTAACGACAAATTAGACACATCTCAGACAACCTACTGTGTCGAGGGCAATCTTATCCGTATCACGTCTGCTGCCTTGACGTTTGATTTCCTTGTGCGCACTTCCATATGAGTGAGTCAAATTGGTCGATGGTATAACCGGTGAACGGGAGTGTCACAAGCTGGAATCTGCCGAGATTTCAGAGCTCCATCAGACATTAATTGCGATCCATCTAACAGATCACCAGCCTGCGACTTCGGATATTTCATGCACACGATAACGATTTACAGGCTCCACACATCACTACTTTGCAGACGCTTGCACTATGACCTTCACCTGAGACAGTGCAACGCACCGAGAAAGGGATATAATATTGCTGCATTGGCTTATTATAGCAAACAGAATCACAGTCTCGTCACTTGTTCTCAGCCGGACCAACGTAATACAACTTCCGCCTAGAATAAACCCACCGAAGCCTATTAAGCGTTACATAATTCCAGATTGCGTTATCCTTGTGCTGAGCCAGAGTAAATATATTAAATAGCTATAATTCAGTCTTTGCTAGCCAATTGCCACCCAGTACACTGATGATTATTTGTTGCATCTGTTTGTGTTGGATAGAGTTCATGACTTAGTTGTCATCTCACTTGTGTATTTTATGATCAATAAACTTTTCCCTATTCTTTATAAAAGGTTAGTCTCATGTTGATATATTAATCTCCCATCAATGATTGAATACAATGATGTCAGGGTCACCATTTCTGTAAATTATTTCAGCATTCGAGTTTTATTTAAGATTCTGATAAAAGTGATAACCTCCAACACAAACTTGCAATAACAACCACTGTCAAAGGGCAGAATCAATTTAGGAGATCCATGGCCAGGTGGACAAGTGTTAGGGTAACTGCTGTCAGGCTATAAACTTTCAAAACAAACCGCTAGACCATTACAATCTTGCAGCCGATGGCATTGACTGAATATATATATCACGGAAGATGTTAAAACTAACAGAATCATTTTCTATAAACATTATTAAATGGAAAAAAACTGGGTTCGTATTTTTCATTTTGAACTTATTTCGTAAAGACCATTTCCTCATTTTTCAATTACAATTCAGGATTGCGTCAATAACGTCGTTTTCATGCTCGATATGTTGACGATATTGTCAATGTGTTCGACGGTAAAGATCATGTGTTAGATCTTCTTTCCAATACATTCAGCGACTTCCAAGGGAATGGAAGCATTCAGGCTGTGGGGCTACAGAATAATATTGAAGATTAGGTGAACTGATAAGGTAAGAAATGACGTTGTTCTCCATAGAATTGGCAAGGAAAGGAATAAATGGAAGGCACTGACAAGAAGAAGGGACAGGATGATAGGACGTTTGTTAATGACATCAGGGAATAACCTCCATCACTCTTGAGGAAGCTATAGAGGATAAAAGCTGTAGAGGAAGGCAGAGATTTGGATATATCCAGCATATAACTGAGTACGTAGGTCGCAATTGCTCTTCGGAGATGAAGAGAAATCGTCGCAGACCGCGTCAGCCAGTCAGAAGACTGACGATGAAGAAAGGGGAGGTTACTCTTTGGAAAACTGAATTGGGATTCCATCCGGACCTGGTGACTTATTTGCTCTCAAATCTTTCAGTTGCTTTTCTACGCCATGGATACTTGTTACGGTATCTTCGATACGGGACTCCAGTAACGGTCAAACGATGGTACGTTCGTACGATTCTTCTGCGTGAACGATTTCTTAAACGCGAAATTTAAAACTTCTCAGTTCGTTTTGCTATTTCTTATTCCCACACCAGCCTGGTCAACGAGTAACTGGAGGGAAGCTTTAGACATACTAAGTGATTTTACATAGAATCAGAATTTTCTCCAGTTTTCTGCACAGATCTTTTCGTAAGACATTGCGGTGGCAGCTGTTGTACGCTTCGTGCGTAGACTTTTTTACACACGTACGAACTTCTACTACCCTTTGTCTGGCAGCATTTGCGTTTTGTCTTTTGAACCAAGAGTGCAACAGCCTTTGCTTCCTCACCATTTCCTGAATTTCGCTGTTAACCACGGCATGTCTTTTCTGTCCTTAATCCACTTACTAGGCACTTACTTGTCCGAGAACAAATTACTGTATTTTTAAATGCCCGTAATTCCTCTTATGTCCATCATACTGCAACTGAATGATGCCAGTTCATTGTCTAAGTGAGATGCTAACAACTGCATACCTCCCTTTTCTAGCAGAAACACTCTCCTAGTCTTCTTGGCTAATTTATTAACTTTCGTAAAGATAGTCGCAATGATGGCATCATGATCATAATCCCCGACCCTATCCTGACACAGTCGATAAGGAGCGGCCTGTTTGTAGCTACAAGAACAAAGATTTTTTCCATTGTGCGTGGGCTGGGTTTTAACAATTTTATCTTACTACAGTAATGTGATTAACAAATGTTTCGAATATCAGTTGAAATTGTCGGTTTCACGTTATTCCGTGACGTCAGCTACAGTTTCTTCCGTGTAATCACGTTCATTAGCAGTAGAAATAAGTCATTAGTTTCTTCTTCCAGTTTTACATAACACTAAACAACCAACCGGTTCACATTATCTTGCGTCCAAACCAGACTAGTGATTGTTCGTTATATTTCCATAATTCACGTGAATAAATTATGTATACCGACTCTAACACGGCACACTATCCACAAACAAGTTCGTATTAGCAGCTTCATTATGTCCTAATGTGTTTCATTTCACTATGAGAAGTGAGAAGGAAATGATTTGAACTACCTGATACGGTCCTAACTAAACAGGCGTTAGATTTCAGAACCAATCTTCCCTCTTCTGGTGGAGTATCAAAACAAAAGTGTTCGTTGGCAAAATTCCTGCTGCGTAGCGTATAAATCTGCCAGTCATAGCATTATTTAGAAGGCGGTGGGCAGCAGCCCATCCATTACGAAGGCGGCGCGGGGTCGCGGAGTATCTGCAACGTCTCTGTTTGTGCGAAAGCGGGCGGCTCGTCCGGTAGCCTGTCGAAGTTGCCTGTAAGTGCTCGAGCGTGCGTAGGAACATTTGGTGTTAATCTTTCGAAGACATAAAACAATGCAACACAGTAGCAACATTCCCATTTACCTTATCGGTTGTCATTTGTTTGAGCGTAACTGACATGGATGTTATTTTAGCTTCATTCGGAATTGTGTATCGCAGATGCAGTTCTTAGAGGATAGTAGGAACTGTGTTTGTCTTATTTGCCTCTCACGTCTAGAGCGACACGCACTATGCTGTATCACTGAATACTGCAGTATTCCATCCCAATCAGCATGCAATAGAGATATCCATCAAACGAAATAAGTGCATTTTGGGTATAAATATTCATCATTCTTGCACTACACTGTCTGATCAAACGTATCCGAACACCTCCCAAAACATACGTTTTTCATATTAGGTGCATTGTGCTGCCACCTCCTGCCAGGTACTCCATATCAGCGACCTCAGTAGCCATTAGACATCGTGAGAGAGCAGAATGGGGCGCTCCGCGGAACTCACGGACTTCGAACGTGGTCAGGTGTTTGGGTGTCACTTGTGTCGTACGTCTTTACACGAGATTTCCACAACCCTAAACGTCCATAGGTCCAGTGTTTCCGATGTGACAGTGAAGCGGAAACGTTAAGGGACACGTAGAGCACAAAAGTGGACAGGCCGACGTCGTCTGTTGACTGACAGAGACCGCCGACAGATGAAGAGAGTCGTAATGTGTAATAGGCAGACATCTATCCAGACCATCACACAGGAATTCCAAACTGCATCAGGATCCACTGCGAGTACTACTACAGTTACGCGGGATGTGATACAACTTGGATTTCATGGTCGAGAGGCTGCTCGTAAGTCGCACATCACGCCGGTAAATTCCAAACGACACCTCGCATGCTGTAAGGAGCATAGACATTGGGCGATTGAACAATGGAAAAACGTTGTGTGGAGTGACGAATGACGGTACACAATGTGTGCCCGGTGAACGTCATCTGCCAGCGTGTGTAGTACCATCAGCGAAATTCGGAGGCGGTGGTGTTATTGTGTGGTGGTGTTTTTCATGGTGGGGACTTTCACCCCTTGTTTTTTTTGCATTCCACTATCACAGCACAGGCCTACATTAATGTTGTAAGCACTTTCTTGCTTTCCACTGTTTAAGAGCAATTCGGGGATGGCGACTGCATCTTTAAATAAGATCGTGCGCATGTTCATAAAGCGCGGCCTGTGGCGGAGTGATTACACGACAATAACATCCCTGTAATGGACTGGTCTGCACAGAGTCCTGACGTGAATTCTATAGAACGCCTTTGGGCTGTTTGGGAACGCCGACTTCGTGCCAGGCCTCAACGACCGACGTCGAAACCTCTCCTCAGTGAAGCACTCCGTGAAGAATGGGCTGCTATTCGTCAAGAAACCTTTCAGCATCTGACTGAACGTAAGACTGCGAGAGTGTAATTTTGCATCAAGGCTGAGCGTGGGCCAACATCATATTGAATTCCAGCATTACCGACGGAGGGCTCCACTAACTTGTAAGTCATTTTCAGCCAGGTGTCGGGATACATTTGGTCACACAGTGTATGTAATTGTCATTGGATAGAAACACTTAAAAAGAAATTGTGCGTTATTTTTCTTTCTTTTCTGCTTCCTGCTCGTTGTCTAAGAGCAGGTTTGTTGTGTGATGACTGAAACACATTTGTTCATCTTTTTCGTCAGGTGCTCACGACAAGAATTCTACAGGCAAGTGAGACAAATGGCAATCACGTTCAGATGAGTATCATAGTATCTTTTAAGTAGTGAGTTATTCAGAGATTTCTTGGCACACTATCTTTACAGGTGAAAATCTAAGGACAGACATCCAGAATTGACACGCATTGCCCAAATATATAATCTCTTATTTCCCGCAAGAGCTTTCTCAAAACACATTTTGTTTTTCAATGATTTAGTAATTAGCACACTAATTTTGGCTAAAGTATACATTTTAGAAAACCTGCGAATTAGGTTTACAAGAATATAGCATTAGTTATTCGGATCTCATTGAATTTGACAAATAAATATTCCAGTATGGGAAAGATTATTATAATCAATAGCTTTTAGAGGAAATTATGTTTGGAAAAAGAAAATTATTCTTTCGAAAGTGGAAGAGAGGAGGATTGTGATATGTCAAAGGTAATAAAAGTATCTTTCACTTGTGTATCTGCCGGCCGCGGTGGTCTAGCGGTTCTAGGCACTCAGTCCGGAACCGCGCGACTGCTACGGTCGCAGGTTCGAATCCTGCCTCGGGCATGGATGTGTGTGATGTCCTTAGGTTAGTTAGGTTTAAGTAGTTCTAAGTTCTAGGGGACTGATGACCACAGATGTTAAGTCCCATAGTGCTCAGAGCCATTTGAACCATTTGAACTTGTGTATATACCCAGAACGCAGATATCATTATTTTACATATTTCCTTAATATTTTATGTTTTATACATTTCTCTATCTAATTGTTTTAATGAAACTAACTACTATGTTTCAGTCAGACGGCTAATGATTGATCCAGAATGGTAAAGTTTAATGTGAAACATCTTTAATAAAATTTCATCAATTTCAGGAAATGTCGATTACGTATTACCTATTTAATAGTATAAAAGAATCATAAAGCATCATTAGGATACTTAGGTTCCCCTATTGTTTTTATTTGCTTCCTTTATTTTAAAATAAATTATTCTATGATAAACCTTTATCTGTATGCGTTAAAGATACATGTCGTGCTTGACTATAGCTCAGAAGAATTGTTTTTATTACTTACAACACATGCTAATTGAAATAATTTGTAAACATATGTATCCTGTTGTCAAAGGTAGTATCGAGACCTTTTATTGACATTGGTATTGACTACTAAAGTAATCGAAATTTACGTACTCCTCTCCTAGATACATTTCATTATGTAATTCACTGAGAAGAAAATGGAATATATGAGGGGTTTGATCACATTTCGCCACTATAAATAATTGCTACAAAGCGACAAGTCGATGCAATCAGAAATAAATCAAGTACAAATATGAGAAGGATACATCATAAATACTTTCACCCAGCAAAAAAATGATGACCTGCTAAGAAAAGTATGTGGAAGTAAATATTGTCTTCCTTCCCTTACTCAATGAGATTTATACAGCGCTCTGTATTCGGCCTGCGCTGCGAAATATTTTGATTATGTGAGCAGGCGCAAATCCATGTCATGATTCTTGTGCAGACGTTTGTCATGAATAACAAACATTTTCAGAAAAGCTTGTCTGTCATTAATTTGTGTTTCACGAAGAGAAAGTTTGAATACTTTCAAAAAGGTGAAGTAAGGAAATGTCAAATGTTCTGTGTGCCATTTTAGCACAAAATATGTTTAGAGTGCCGTTGCGTTCTCGGTGCTCTATTGCATTCCTTAGAATGTTCCAAAAGCGAATCTTGCGGAAATAGTTTGAAACGTTTATTAATGGATACCTGGTGATCTTTGTGACAAGTAGTCCTACCTTCTGGAGATCAAAGTACCATACATCAAGCTATCCTCCATGTAGCCTGGGATGATTTGAAGAGATAACGCACAAGATTTTGGTGAATGGGGACAGCTTTTTGAGTTGCGACAGAGATTTTGAAATTATGCGAAAATGAAGAAAAGTGAGCAAGGTATTTGTTCCGAAATGCTTACACAAGATTGTTGAGTCATCTTGGTCTATGAACCCTTTCCAAATAATTCCAGTGCATACAACTTTCTTTTATTTTCAAGATGCTGCTGAAACGTGGTGATCAAAGTGTCTCGAATTCATCCATCTCAAATAGCCATTAAAATTTTTTACTCTGATAGAGAATAATGGAAAAAGTCAGCCATATTGGTGACAACCTCAGAAAAGGGTGGGCACGCAAGTACGGTCTTTACTAACTCACTGTATGATACTTGTACACCGTTCTGTATTCAGTCCGCGCCGCGAGTTATTTTAAAAAATTTTACTCTGAACTAGAAAAACGGAAAAATGTCATTGTGTTTAGAAGATGTGTGCTAGGATGTACTTCTTCGGAAGGTCTTGTCAAGTTTATCAGCTGCAAACCTGAAAGACCCATTGACGATTTACATGAAATTTATTTGCAATTTCGAATGTGAATAACCATTAGCTGTATAATGAAACGACGACGATGAAAACTTTTCCCTGATCGGGACTCGAACCCATATTTCCCACTTGTCGCAAGCGGTCGCCTTACCATTTGGCAATCCGAGTTGTCCAAGTCAGCAACTGCGAAAACATTACATTTCATAAGGGCTGTAGTCACTACAGTGCCTGTTCCTTTGGACATGCATGGAAGTGCGTAACAACTTTGCATCGTAATTCGGAAAAACACAGCCACTGCAATGTCGTGCTGATGATGTTGCCATTTATTGTCCAATAGCAGAGGAAGTTCCACAGTAAACCTTGTAACTTCTGAATCTAAGAATGGAATTGTGTGCGAAATTGTGATTTTTTTCCTTGAATTTGTTTTTGTTACCATGTAAAAATTTTAAAAGGTATGGGACACGATTTTATTGTCTATGGTTAAACTAGTTACGTTTTTATTGTATATCGTTCCTAATGCACTGAAGAGCGAAAGAAACTCGTACACCTGCCTAATATCGTATAGGCCCCCGCGAACACGCAGCAGTGCCGTAACACGACGTGGCATGGAGTCGACTAATGTTGTAGTGCTGGAGCGTATTGACCCCATTAATCCTGCAGGGCTGTACATAAATCCATAAGAGTACGAAGGGGTGGAGGTCTGTTCTGAACAACGCATTGCAGGGCAGTCCAGATATGCTCAATAATGTTCTTGTCTAGGAAGTTTGGTGGGTATCGGGAGTGTTCAAACTCAGAAGAGCGTTCTTGGAGCCACGTTATAGCAATTCTGGCCGTGTTTGGTGTCGCATTGTTGTGCTGGAATTGCCCAAGTTCGTCGGTATGCACAATGGATATGAATGGGTGCAGGTAATCAGACAGGATGCTTGCGTACGTGACTCGTCCGACCAGGTAACAGTCCAATGTCGGTGTTGACGGGCCCATGCGAGGTGCAAAGATTTGTGTCGTGCAGTCATCAAGGGTACACCAGTGGGCCTTCGACTCTGAGAGCCCATATCGATGGTGTTTCGTTGTGTGGTTCCACAAGGTGACACTTGTGATGGCCTAGCACTGAAATCTGCAGCAATTTTCAGAACGGTTGCACATCTGTCACGTTCAACGATTCTCTTCAGTCTCTTTGGTCCCGTTCTTGCAGTATCTTCTTCCGGCCGCAGCGATGTCGGAGATTTGATGTTTTACCGAATTCCTGAAATTCACTGTACACTCGTGAAATGGTCGTACAGGAGAATTCACACTTCATCGCTACCTCGGAAATGTTGTATCCCATCGCTCGTGCGCCGACTGTAACACCACGGTCAAACTAACTTAAATCTTGATACCCTGCCATTGTAGCAGGATACTTATTGTCTTATATATGGGCTGCCGACCGCAGCGCCGTATTCTGCCTGTTCACATACCTCAGTGTTTGAATACGCATGCCTGTAGCAGTTTATTTGGCGCTTCGGTCTACAGTCTCGAATAAAATGGTTTCATGGAAAGAAAAAAAAAACATTCTTATTGGCACCTACTATCAATCAGTTACCTAGTTACCAAGCATCCAACTTAGAAGTTAAAATTCCGACCGAATAGGCGTCGGAAGACCCAACGGTACGTACCGAACGCCGTGTCATCCTTTGCCAATAGCAGTCTTTGGACGCGGATATGGAGGGGTACGCGGTCTGCTCTCCCGGCCGTTATCAGTTTTCGTGACTGGTTCCGCTACGTCTCAGTCAAGTAGCTCCTCAGTTGGCCTCACAAGGGCTGAATGCACCCCATTTGCCAAGAGCGCTCGGCAGGCACGGATAGTCACTCATCCAAGTGCCAGCCAAGTCCGAGAGCGAGTAACTTAGGTGATCTGACGGGAACTGGAATTAAAACTGCAACAAGGCCGTTGACCACTTAGCACTTACTCAACAAATTTTGTAATTTGTCTCATTATTGCTTGCAGTAATGAGGCAAGCAGCGTAACTCCGTGGTATCTGGGAAAGCACTCAGCTTTAAGCATACAGATAAGTTACGTACAAAAACAGATACTCATTTGTATCCATAGAATTGAGAATGTATTGTCACATTCCAAAATTGTGCTGTTTACGACATCACCGCAAAAAATAATGACAGAAATCGGTCGTGCGGCCCCTCCCTCTGGAAGTTCGAGCCCTCCCTTGGGCATGGGTGTGAGTGTTGTCCTTAGCGTTAGGTAGAGTGTAAGTCTAGGGACCGATGACCTCAGCAGTTTGGTCCATTAGGAATTCACACAGATTTGAACATTTTGAACAGAAATCGGTAAATAGAAACTATCAGGAATTTTCTGTCAACCGAGGAAACTGACTGGTTGTAGGCGCCAATAAGAAAATCTACGCAAGTTGAGTTTTGCGAAGAAGAATACAGCAACCAGTTATTTTTAGTAATGCTATTTATTTACGCAAATTACGCCGTTTACGAGGTGACTGGTTCATCTTCAGACGACTGTTTACGTTTTTAATACATTTGTTGTGGTTTACACTAGTTGTTGGCTCTTTTTTTACGGTTAGGTTCATCTTCAGAAAGTGGTTGAAGTTTATATTACATTTGTGGTTATCAGCCATTACTTCTTGACTATTTTTAGTAACTAGTGCACACAACAAAAAAATGTAATACAAATTTCAATAGCCGTCTGAAAATGAGTCTGTGGGTTTGAAACCTATAACGGCGGTATTTGTACAAAAATAGAATTATGAACAATGGTTGATTACAAGAAGGAATATGTGCACTACTGGCCATTAAAATTGCTACACCAAGAAGAAATGCAGATGATAAACGGGTATTCATTGGACAAATATATTACACTAGAACTGACAGGTGATTACATTTTCACGCAATTTGGGTGCATAGATTCTGAGAAATCAGTACCCAGAACAACCAACTCTGGCCGTAATGACGGCCTTGATACGCCTGGGCATTGAGTCAAACAGAGCTTGGATGGCGCGTACAGGTACAGCTGCCCACTGCAGCTTCAACACGATACCACTGTTCATCAAGAGTAGTGACTGGAGTATTGTGACGAGCCAGTTGCTCGGCCACCATTGGCCAGACGCTTTCAATTGGTGAGAGAACACTCTCTGTATCCAGAAAGGCCTGTACAGGACCTGCGACATGCGGTCGTGCATTATCCTGCTGAAATGTAGGGTTTCGTAGAGATCGAATGAAGGGTAGAGCCACGTGTCGTAACACATCTGAAATGTAACGTCCGCTGTTCAAAGTGCCGTCAACGCGAACAAGAAGTGACCGAGACGTGTAACCAATGGCACCCCATACCATCACGCCGGGTGATACGCCAGTATGTCGATGACGAATACACGCTTCCAATGTTCGTTCACCGCAATGTCGCCAAACACGGATGCGACCATCATGATGCTGTAAACAGAACCTGGATTCATCAGAAAAAATGACATTTTGCCATTCGTGCACCCAGGTTCGTCGTTGAGTACACCATCGCAGGCGCTCCTGTCTGTGATGCGCCGTCAAGGTTAACCGCCGCCATGGTCTCTGAGCTGATGGTAAATGCTGCTGCAAACGTCGTCGAACTGTTCGTGCAGATGGTTGTTGTCTTGCAAACGTCCCTATCTGTTGACTCAGGGATCGAGACGTGGCTGCACGATCCGTTACAGCCATGCGGATAAAATACCTGTCATCTCGACTGCTAGTGATACGAGACCGTTGGGATCCAGCACGGCGTTCCGTATTACCCTCCTGAACCCACCGATTGCATATTGTGCTAACAGTCATTGGATCTCGACCAACGCGATAAACCGCAATCGCGATAGGCCGCAATCCGACCTTTATCAAAGTCGGAAACGTGATGGTACGCATTTCTATTCCTTACACGAGGCATCACAACAACTTTTCACCAGGCAACGCTGGTCAACTGCTGTTTGTTTATGTGAAATCGGTTGGAAACTTTCCTCATGTCAGCACGATGTAGGTGTCGCCACCGGCGCCAACGTTGTGTGAATGCTCTGAAAAGCTAATCATTTGCATATCACAGCATCTTCTTCCTGTCGGTTAAATTTCGCGTCTGTAGCACGTCATCTTCGTGGAGTAGCAATTTTAGTGGCCAATTTTGCAGACAGCCACGGTCTCAAAAACGACAGTTTTAGAATAAAAGAAGAATGTTTATGATCCGATTTGCATTGATACTGAGGCACTATGTTTGGTTTGTGATAATACTACCGGAGTAGAGCATTAGATTTTTAACTACAAAACTGTACTCAACAAAAACCAGTCAGTGATGAGTTAGTGCACGTCTGACCCTTATACCAACTGTTATTCCGCTTCACATTGATTGAGTTGCTGTATGTCCTACTGAGGAATAGTGTGCCAAATTATGTCCGATTGGCGCGTTGTTTCGTCAATATCCCGATACGGTTGAAGTACCCAGCCCGTAATGCTTCAAACGTTCTCAACTGGGGAAAGATCCGGCAATCTTTCTGGCCAAGGTAGGGTTTAGCAAGGATGAATACAAACAGTAGACGCTGTCGCCTTGTGCGGGCGGCCGTCATCTTGCTGGAATGCAAGCCCAGGACAGCTTGCCATGTAGGGCAACAAAATGGAGTGTACAATATCGTCGGTGAAGCGCTGTGCTGCAAGGATGGCAACCAAATGGGTCTTGCTGTGGAAAAAAATAGCACCCCAGACTATCGCCTTTGGTTGTCGTGCCGTATGGTGGGCGACAGGGAGGTTGGTATCCTGTTGGTATCCGTGGCGTCTCCGGACACTTCTGCGGCGCCCAGTCTCATTGAAGGGAGTAGACGTGTCTTCAGTGATGGGTCCTGCATCGAATTAAGCCCAATGAGCAGTGGAGACGCGTCTGCAGACGCAGCAGTCAATGATGGGTTACCAATCTGATTGCCTCCTACCATACAGCCCGAAAACCAAGAATGATGAACTTCAGTGCCGTTTCTTTTCTTCGCAGAATCCCTTTGATTGTCATCCGCGGTACTCTTATTGCACGGCGATGCGTCGACGATTTTGTACGCCCCGCTTTGTTGCCCTTCATCGCAAGTTATACTGTGCTTACATTTCAGCAAGATGATGCCTGCCCGGACTTCATACTTGCCAAAGCGTACGTCGGCCTCGGGATACTGAAGATCTAACGCGCCAATTGGACAGAATTTGGCACTATTTCCCCAGGTGGACATCCAACAAGCCTATACATCAATGCCAAGCAGATTTATTGGTTAAAATGGCTCTGAGCACTATGCGACTTAACTTCTGAGGTCATCAGTCGCCTAGAACTTAGAACTAATTAAACGTAACTAACCTAAGGACATCACACACATCCATGCCCGAGGCAGGATTCGACCCTGCGACCGTAGCGGTCGTTCGGTTCCAGACTGTAGCGCCTAGAAACGCACGGCCACTCCGGCCGGCGCCGATTTATTACTTGCATGATAGAGGAGGGCCATAGACACGGGTTCCCAGGTAGATTCCGTGTTTCTTGACTTCCGCAAGGCGTTTAATACAGTTCCCCACAGTCGTTTAATGAACAAAGTAAGAGCATATGGACTATCAGACCAATTGTGTGATTGGATTCAAGAGTTTCTAGATAACAGAACGCAGCATGTCATTCTCAATGGAGAGAAGTAAGAGCGATTTCAGGTGTGCCGCAGGGAAGAGTCGTAGGACCGTTGCTATTCACAATATATATAAATGACCTTGTGGATAACATCGGAATTCACTGAGGCTTTTTACGGATGATGCTGTGGCATATCGAGAGGTTGTAACAATGGAAAATTGTACTGAAATGCAGGAGGATCAGCAGCGAATTGACGCATGGTGCACGAAATGGCAATTGGATATCAATGTAGACAAGTGTAATGTACTGCGAATAGAAAGAAAGACCCTTTATCATTTAGCTGCACTATAGCAGGTCAGCAACTGGAAGCAGTTAATTCCATAAATTATCTGGGAGTAGGCATTAGGAGTGATTTAAAATGGAGAGACCATATAAAATTAATCGTCGGTAAAGCAGATGCCAGACAGAGATTCATTGGAAGAATCCTAAGGAAATGTAATCCGAAAACAAAGGAAGTAGGTCACAGTACACTTGTTCGCCCACTGCTTGAATACTGCTCACTGGTGTGGCATCCTACCAGATAGGATTGATAGTAGAGATAGAAAAGATCCAACGGAGAGCAGCGCGCTTCGTTACAGGATCATTTAATAATCGCGAAAGCGTTACGGAGATGATAGATAAACTCTAGTGGAAGAATCTGCAAGACTGACGCTCAGTAGATCTGTACGGGGTTTTGTTGAAGTTTCGAGAACATACCTTCACCGAGGAGTCAAGCAGTATATTGCTCCCTCCTACGTATGTCTCGCAAAGAGACCATGAGGGTAAAATCAGAGGGATGAGAGCCCACACAGAGGCATACCGACAATCCTTCTTTCTACGAACAATACGAGACTGGAATAGAAGGGAGAACCGATAGAGGTACTCAAAGTGCCTTCAGCCACACACCGTCATGCGGCTTGCGGAGTATGGATGTAGATGTAGATGCTCACCAACGAGATAATGACTTTTTCAGTTTGTCAGTCTCTCTCTCGAATAACTCAACTATTTTTTCTGAAACTGTGATCATTTATCTTTCTGTGCATGTACAACGCCACGTACTAATGAATGTTTGACTTTCTCTATTGTCTGGCACCTGTATCAAGTCTACGACCATGCAGCAGCGTACCGAGAACAGAAGAGCACTGAAAAGGGGTTTTCGAGAAAGTGGCGGTCGAGAGGTTTTCTCATTTTCACTGTACATGCGTACAGTAGCTACACGAAAATATGAGATTTACTATTCCTCAGCACACGGTTCCATAACTACGAGGCGCACCACTGTAAGAAACAACGTAATCAGGCAGGAAAAATTCCTGTCAGATGCAGTATTCGACAGGCGCTGTCTATAGCTCGAGTAGCGTAAGCTGTTAGCATTGAAACCACCTCGCTGCAACGAATGGTCGGCTTTGGGAACTCGCCGACTTGGCCAATCGACTCCAGAGGCCGCCTGATACGGCAAGAGGACCAGACAGGGCGGGCGAGTAGGCGCTCGCTTTCTGAAGCCGCTGCTTCCCTTCCATTATGGAACAGGCTCGCCGTATCAGAAGCAGGCAGCAGCTGTAGTCAACAGCCGGACGGTGCTCCGCCTACCAAACCGGTTCACCGGGAAAGTAGCCACTCCACTGCTGGCGAGGAGTGGAGCGCGCTTCTGCACGCCCTCGCTTCAGACTGCGCTTGGCGTGCTGTTTGCAGACAAATCTATACGAGAAGCGTTCAGAAAGTAATGTAAGACTTTTTTTTCTGTGTCAATTTCGATTGAAAAAGACTGAATTTGTTATGCCACTTTGTGGAATTTTACCACTTCAGCCCCTATTGTTTTATGAAGTTCCGATATGTGGCGGCGCTATACGAAGCCTTCAAAATGACGTCTGTGTCGGAGATGTATCGCAAGTCATTCCTGTCACTGAGTTAAAAAAAATGGCTCCAAAGGCTCTCAGCACTATGGGACTTAACATCTGAGGTCATCAGTGTGGTGTCACCGCCAGACACCACACTTGCTAGGTGGTAGCTTAAATCGGCCGCGGTCCATTTAGTACATGTCGGACCCGCGTGTCGCCACTGTGTGATCGCAGACCGAGCGCCACCACAAGGCAGGTCTTGAGATACGGAATAGCACTCGCCCAGTTGTACGACGACTTTGCTAGCGACTACACTGACGAAGCCTTCTCTCATTTGCCGAGAGACCGTTAGAATAGCCTTCAGCTAAGTCCATGGCTACGACCTAGCAAGGCGCCATTGACCGTATCTGAAGATAGTCTTATTTGTATTATCAAGATCGATGTACCACAAGGATCGAATAAAGTTAAGTATTCGAGGAGCTGCATACTTTTCTTATTAGAATTCACTACTTATCCTGTTCCAGAATTCACGCCAGTCGGCGTGTGTGTACGCGTGCCTTTCTTTCGGCTACCTGTCACTGTGGACTGGCTGCCTTAGCAGTCCACAGTGTACGCCAATGTATTTTAGATATTTTCTTCCCCCTTCGTCTGCTATGTGTTTAACGTACATTTTAAATTTGAATTACTTCATGATTCACAAATGCACAAGAGTTATTTAGTGTTAATAACTCGCAAAACCAGTAATATTAAGTCTTCACGTGACACATGTAACATAGAGGGCGTGCCAAGCCCTGTCACACCGAGGTCTGCTGAACAAGTGCATGTAAACAGCGGCCTCAGTTTATGTGATCGCTGTAAGCTTGTTGACACCAGTGCCTACCAATTTAAATTATATATTACAGGTATGTTCCTACCAACTGTTATGTTCGTATGCAGATGTAGTTGTGATTTTCTGTTTTATACTCTCTGATCGTAATGTGATATAATTTTTAACTTCTAGCACTGGAGATGGTCACTAAGTGACCGAAAATCGATTTTGCGTTTAATAAAACAAAAAAATACGACCAATGCTGTCTCTCCTTCCAAGTATACCCATTATATGCTCATGGTGCACAGGACACTCCATGGAGTCGTCAATCAATAACCTAAGGACATCACACACATCCATGCCCGAGGCAGGATTCGAACCTGCGACCGTAGCAGCAGTGCGGTTCTGGACTGAAACGCCTAGAACCGCTCGGCCACAGCGGCCGGTCACTGACAGAAATCGAGAGCACCGCAAATATTCGTAGTCGCTTACAAAATGTCTACAGAGGCATGGAAGTGAATAAAAACACAGTGAGTCTCTGCACGAAGCGTGTGTTATAGTGCAAAGTTGGAGCGTGCGGACACTATCATTCGTGGTGATCGACGGATCACAGTCAGATACCTCGCTGCTCTACTTGTGATCTCTGTTGGTAGTTCTGATACACTCGGCCACTTATTGGGGTATGCAAAGGTGAGAGCCAACTGGGTTCCTCGCCAGCTAACAGAAGACCATAAAGAGCAGTGAAGGTCAATCTGTATGGTATGGGTTGCCCGTTAGGAGGCTGATCGTGACAATTTTTAGTAGATCGTCACTTCGGACGGAGAACAAAACGACAATCCATGGAGTGACGCCACACCAGCTCTCCTCTGAAGAGAAAGTTCAAAGCCACAATCTCAGCCCGTCAAGTCATGGCGCCGATCACCTGGAACTCTGAAGAGGTTATTGTGTTTGATGTCCTCCCTCATGATGAAACGATCAATTCCGAGGTGTACTGTGCTAACCTCAGGAAATTGAAGAAATGACTTCAGCATGTTCTGCGCCACAAAAATGCCAACGAACGTCTCCTCCGTGACAACGGGAGGCCTCCCACAAGCCTGTGAACTCGAGATGAGGTCCCAAAACTTCATTGCACTGTTCCTTCTCATCCACCCACAGTCCAGACCTCCAACCTACCGATTTCCATCTGTTAGGCCCAATGAAGGACGCACTCCGCGGGAAGCAGTTCAAGGATGACAGGCAGGTTGTTGATGGAGCAACACAGTGGCCCCGATGTCGGCCAGTAAAACGATAGGATGCAGTCATACAGGCCAGGCTGCGAAAGGCCGTCCCACTGAACGAAGTTTATGCTGACAAATACGAGGGCTGGAACTATAATAGTGCCAACTACTTATTTACAGCTCGTACAAAATAGATACGTGTTTCAAAGTTTTACTGACCTTCAAAATAGTCACCAGTATTGTGTACAGCTCGTTGCCAGCGATGTGGAAGTCGTAGGATACTCTTAGCAGTGCCAGTTGTGTTGACAGTTCGAGCGGGGCGGTCTGTTGCCACACGCATATGTAGCAGTTCTGAAGCGAATACTGTGAAGTGTTTCCTTCAGTTTACAATTGAACTCATGATGGCTTCAGTCAGGGGAGCGCAGTAGGTGGTATAGCACATAGCAGTCCCATCAATCAAGCAACTCAGTAACTGCTTGCACTGTACGTGCTTGAGCATTGTCCAGCAAAATGATGCTCACGTCCTGCAGAAAGTGTCATCACTTCTAAGCTGGTCGTAGGTTGTGTTCCAAAAATGAACAGCACAGAAGTGATGACACTTTCTGCAGGACGTGAGCATCATTTTGCTGGACAATGCTCAAGCACGTACAGTGCAAGCAGTTACTGAGTTGCTTGACCGCGCCGTTCGAACTGTCAACACAACTGGCACTGCTAAGAGTATCCTACGACTTCCACATCGCTGGCAACGGGCTATACACAATGCTGGTGACTACTTTGAACGCCAGTAAATCTTTGAAACACGTATCTATTTTGAACGAGCTGTAAATAAATAGTTGCCACTATTAAAGTTTCAACCCTCATATGATACTGTTACCAAAAGAGTGGGGAATAATATGGTGCTTTGGAATCCTGAATAAAAACAGCCTCCATTCAGAAAAAGTGTGTTGCATTACTTACGACTCTTAAACACACATTCGTGGGATTCAACGGCCAGTGTAATTTTTAATATGGGGATATTTGGGGAGCTCGGCCAAAATGGGGTACTCAACGTTTAACAGTTTTCGTAAATAAAGGAGCGCAAGAAAACGCTTCTTAAACGTATAAAAAGTCACGTTGTAGTATAACACAACGTTCCTTCATTGAAAATAACTTACAACAGTGTGTTACTCAGTTTTCAATGTTATTTTATCCATGTTGGAAGTTGTGAACTCCTCGGCCGTTAATGATGTTGGAAAACGACGAAATCACCCAAAAGTACATTTTAAACGTTTTATTTTAGGTACATAATCGGTTTCGGGCTATCTTGCCGTCTGAAGATGGTCATTGTAGTCAGAAACTGATTATGGCACTAAAATAAAACAGTTAAAAAGTATTTGTGGATGGTTGCAGCATGTTTATATTTTTCCCGTTCTGCTCGACCTACGGGGCAGAATGGTATAAGGCAAGTTTTATTGTGAAATTCCTGCATAAACATTGTAATTGTTAGGGAATAATAATAATTATGACATAAATTTGCTTAGTAAGCAATATAAACTAAAGAATAAGGAATGATTTAAAAAAGCATTAACAAGAAGAAAACATTTTAATTTCAGTTTGAAAAAATACAATTTTTTAATGTCTAGTACCAAGTTACTGTTACTGTTACTATTATGTTATTGAATCTCATCGCTCGTGCACCAGATGTGTGTTCTGACTTGCGAACAGACAACATCAGATGGCTGGTAGTAAATTCTACAATCCAGAACTGCCGAACCGGAAAAGTTTCTTGACTCAAATCTGTATAGTAAACGATTTCTGTCTGCTAGTTGATATGCTGATAAACTGACAATGAGATATTTCACCGTTAGACAAAGAGACATGGTCTCCATTGACTTCAGCTACGCTATCACTTCGTCTTTTTGTTCTACAGTGAAAGCATTTTTATTTTCCCATTTGATTTGTCAACTCTGTACCTGAGACTATTTTTAGTTTACGAATTTATCTTTGCAAAGTCGATTTGGGTACGTTAAACTCCTTAAATGACACTAATTTCAGAAAAACCGATCGAAACTGTCATTTACATGGATTTAATATCTAAAGCTATCTATCAATCTTTCTATTGTAAGTTCAAACCATCTGGAAAAGCAAAGGCGAAAAGGAAATATATATGGTTTGTAATCTACTTACCCCATCCCATTCCTTCACAATTGGGTAATTCAGCTTAAAAACTTTGATGGTGGGTAATAACTGACGGGTTATGCAATTAACGTGTATCGAACGGCATGCAGTTTAAGATTAACCGTTATTTGAGACTAGGTTATAATTCAAAATTGTCGAAAATTCAATTTTTATTGCATTTTTTGGAAGGTATATGTGTCTAAAATGTTAGAACGAAAAGTTTTTTCATCCATACGTCACAAAAGTTTCTCAAAACTATTGCTGCATGCAGTGTCATGGCCGCCGTGGGACGCTCAGCTGGAGACCCCCGGCTCACGTAGAAAACTTGTCCTGGCGTGATACACGTTCACAGAATGAGTTATATTGCAGTATTCCTGCAAACATATTCGCCGAAAAAGCTGACGAAAAAGGTGTGCAGGCTGCCGAACGCCGCATATCCAGTTCAGCCAGATCGGCCGTTCTCGCCAAGAAGAACGGAGAAATTGTTCTCCAGCAACAATTCGAGTTAGAAGAAGGGTTAGTATACGGTCCTGGAACTGCAGGTTAAACGTAAGTAAAGGAAACGCTGTTTTTGCAAAATGTTGATCGAAATTGGTCAAAGTATAATTTTTGATCCGCCATATTGGTTTAGCCATTTTGAACTTTGAAACCTTAACTTCAGATTTATGTTCAGTGACATCAAAAACATTTAATAACACACACTTTTTATGCAAACTGAATTACTATAATATAAAATTTCTCCCTAAGCTTTAAACAGGTTTTTCTCAAAAAATGGTTTTCCTAAACTGAGTGCAGCATAAAATAAATACGGCCCAACTAATTAACTTACTTTTCACCCCCGGGAAAGCCAACACTTTTCTTGGGAGCTTATAACTGTAATAAATGAAAACTGTTAATATGAACTATGTTTTGTAAAGCCATAAAGAGTGAAAAAACCCAAAAATCTAACTCACAGTTAGTTAGCACTGTATCTTTGAATTGAAGGTTATTTAATGCAGTATTGACTGATCTTGTCGATTGTTGATTTCAGATAAATCCTGAGGGGGCTACAGTGCAGCTGGCCCTTGATTAAACCATAATTACGGGGGCCATATTGTTTTTGTATTGAAAATATAAAATAGTGTTCAAAGTATGATCAGTAATAATCCCCAAATAGATGCTTTGTATGTCTTCTCACTCTCTCAAAAAAATTTTCAAACTTTACCTATTTTTTGCTCATTTGATTGAGAACCTTGCCTTAAGGGCGTACGATTAAGAATTAACGACTTATCTTGTCTTTAATTTGACTGATCGTTACAGAAACACAACTGGAAATGTGAAGGACTACCGTTTACTTACGAGGCATATGCGGAATGTAAGATCCGATTAGGTGCGAAGTGGAAACCACTGTGAAAATCCGATGGAACTTTGCAACGATGTGTTCGGCAGTGTCTGTAGAGTGCCTGTCGATCGCTTAAAGTCGCTCTTTTCAGTTCTGAGTGCAAAGTCATCACGTAGAAATGCCCAAAGCAACAGGGTGTCCCGCCAAGTATGTAGATCTGGTGAGAGATTTCCCCCGAAACCACGTAGCCCACATAACATAAATATCATGCGTTTCTTTCATCAGCTCCATTCTGCAGGGGCAATGAAGACGTCCAGCAGCGTTTTAGATGGGAAGTGTTTGACCACGCACGCTACACAGAGCACCGCAAAAGGCGATATGTCATTGAATAAATGTATCCGGCTGTTTTATTCAGTGATACTTCGCATTTCAGAGGTATCTTATTTTGACGGCCAACGTCTGTTGAGTACGAAGTTCCGACGTTTTCGTCCAGAGTTTTAGTTATATACTAAAGGAAAAGAAATTCACAACACAATGAAGGAGTTGGGCGACAGAAACGAAAGTTGGTGTGTTCCACGTTTTCTGTGTGTGGGTGTTATGTTGACGAGCTGAGCAACACACTGATCTGACAAGTACCCTTTGGCTCCTGAAGGATGCAATTTCCACCCCACACTACTACAGAAGTCAGACAGACGCTCCTAGCGTACCAAAAAGAAATGCCTGACAAACTTTCAGCAATAAATATCTTCTGGAGTCGTCTGCTGTAAGGAAAAGACAAAAAAAAAAAAAAAAATTCAGTTTTCTTACGTAACTAGTGGGATACTTGGGTACTGGAGAATTGCTAGTTAGCATAAAAAATGCATTAAACGAACGGAAAATATTATTTATTGTAAAATTTAAGAAAATGAGGTGAAGCTTTTATTTATAATCTAATACACAAATTTTGTTTTTTTTTCGGAATAGTAGGTTACCTCTTACGGATAGGAATCCTGTTAATGACATTTATATACAAAGTGTGGGAAAGCTCTTTTATTCCTTTTATTTAAGAATGTTATTTACTCGGTAGAATGACTGAGAGCCACACCTACTCAACTTGAATAATTATCCGATTGAATTTCTCTAAGTATGGTCGAGGCTGTCGCATGAGAAATGTAATGGACTGATGTAAATGAGGTATGTTATTTCTAATGGAGGAAAGATGGGGCTCGCCTACGCTGTAGTGCACAATAGTGTGAGCTGCGAAGACTGCTACCGTCGTTGTTCACCGCTGAAAAATAACAAAACTATCTCTTGCTATCTGGTTTGACCTTCGCCAATCGAACTCTCACTACGTCTTGAAGAAGTCAAGGACTCCTATGTGCCCCTAGTCTAACTATTGGCGTGGTATACCGCTCAGATAACCAGTCCACCGCGATGCCACTCAATGTTCGCTCGCAGGCGTTAACTAATACTCTGTCTGTGTTCACACAACACATTAAGTGTCGCGACCAACACAGTGAACAAACACTTAATCGTGAGCAACTCAATATAGAGTATCACACCGATTCGCTAGCGACGCAGGTGCTCTCTCAGTGCAGTACTGAGTAGAGACTTTGTTCCTCGCTCTCTGCATACACGCACAAGCGTACTCGCTCCCGCTACATGTTCCCACTACAAGAGCATCACCAGTATGACTTCCCTCCATGCAAAAAGCGAAAGGATATATCATCTGCGGTCCTTCCCTCAGTCCTCCAGCTCATTGCGTCAGAAATAGTCCACCGATCAGCATTACTCTTACAAATGGGAGAATGGCGCTCCATTTAAGCTGACCAATCCGGAAATACACTCCTGGAAATGGAAAAAAGAACACATTGACACCGGTGTGTCAGACCCACCATACTTGCTCCGGACACTGCGAGAGGGCTGTACAAGCAATGATCACATGCACGGCACAGCGGACACACCAGGAACCGCGGTGTTGGCCGTCGAATGGCGCTAGCTGCGCAGCATTTGTGCACCGCCGCCGTCAGTGTCAGCCAGTTTGCCGTGGCATACGGAGCTCCATCGCAGTCTTTAATACTGGTAGCATGCCGCGACAGCGTGGACGTGAACCGTATGTGCAGTTGACGGACTTTGAGCGAGGGCGTATAGTGGGCATGCGGGAGGCCGGGTGGACGTACCGCCGAATTGCTCAATACGTGGGGCGTGAGGTCTCCACAGTACATCGATGTTGTCGCCAGTGGTCGGCGGAAGGTGCACGTGCCTGTCGACCTGGGACCGGACCGCAGCGACGCACGGATGCACGCCAAGACCTTAGGATCCTACGCAGTGCCGTAGGGGACCGCACCGCCACTTCCCAGCAAATTAGGGACACTGTTGCTCCTGGGGTATCCGCGAGGACCATTCACAACCGTCTCCATGAAGCTGGTCTACGGTCCCGCACACCGTTAGGCCGTCTTCCGCTCACGCCCCAACATCGTGCAGCCCGCCTCCAGTGGTGTCGCGACAGGCGTGAATGGAGGGACGAATGGAGACGTGTCGTCTTCAGCGATAAGACTCGCTTCTGCCTTGGTGCCAATGATGGTCGTATGCGTGTTTGGCGCCGTGCAGGTGAGCGCCACAATCAGGACTGCATACGACCGAGGCACACAGGGCCAACACCCGGCATCATGGTGTGGGGAGCGATCTCCTACACTGGCCGTACACCACTGGTGATCGTCGAGGGGACACTGAATAGTGCACGGTACATCCAAACCGTCATCGAACCCATCGTTCTACCATTCTTAGACCGGCAAGGGAACTTGCTGTTCCAACAGGACAATGCACGTCCGCATGTATCCCGTGCCACCCAACGTGCTCTAGAAGGTGTAAGTCAACTACCCGGGCCAGCAAGATCTCCGGATCTATCCCCCATTGAGCATGTTTGGGACTGGATGAAGCGTCGTCTCACGCGGTCTGCACGTCCAGCACGAACGCTGGTCCAACTGAGGCGCCAGGTGGAAATGGCATGGCAAGCCGTTCCACAGGACTACATCCAGTATATCTACGATCGTCTCCATGCGAGAATAGCAGCCTGCATTGCTGCAAAAGGTGGATATACACTGTACTAGTGCCGACATTGTGCATGCTCTGTTGCCTGTGTCTATGTGCCTGTGGTTCTGTCAGTGTGATCATGTGATATATCTGTCCCCAGGAATGTGTCAATAAAGTTTCCCCTTCCTGGGACAATGAATTCACGGTGTTCATATTTCAATTTCCAGGAGTGTATTTATAACAGTGTCTCTTATTTCATGCAGATAACGGCGTCCGCTTTCTTGTGAAACTGACTATTTACGGAAATACCGTGTGGTATACAGGGTGTTACAAAAAGGTACGGCCAAACTTTCAGGAAACATTCCTCACACACAAATAAAGAAAAGATGTTACGTGGACATGTGTCCGGAAACGCTTAATTTCCATGTTAGAGCTCATTTTAGTTTCGTCAGTATGTACTGTACTTCTTCGATTCACCGCCAGTTGGCCCAATTGAAGGAAGTTAATGTTGAATTTGGTGCTTGTGTTGACATGCGACTCATTGCTCTACAGTACTAGCATCAAGCACATCAGTACGTAGCATCAACAGGTTAGTGTTCATCACGAACGTGGTTTTGCAGTCAGTGCAATGTTTACAAATGCGGAGTTGGCAGATGTCCATTTGATGTATGGATTAGCACGGGGCAATACCCGTGGCGCGGTGCGTTTGTATCGAGACAAATTTCCAGAACGAAGGTGTCCCGACAGGAAGACGTTCGAAGCAATTGATCGGCGTTTTAGGGAGCACGGAACATTCCAGCCAATGACTCGCGACTGGTGAAGACCTAGAACGACGAGGACACCTGCAACGGACGAGGCAATTCTTCGTGCAGTTGACGATAACCCTAATGTCAGCGTCAGAGAAGTTGCTGCTGTACAAGGTAATTTTGACCACGTCACTGTATGGAGAGTGCTACGGGAGAACCAGTTGTTTCTGTACCATGTACAGCGTGTGCAGGCACTATCAGCAGCTGATTGGCCTCCACGGGTACACTTCTGCGAATGGTTCATCCAACAATGTGTCAATCCTCATTTCAGTGCAAATGTTCTCTTTACGGATGAGGCTTCTTTCCAACGTGATCAAATTGTAAATTTTCACAATCAACATGTGTGGGCTGACGAGAATCTGCACGCAATTGTACAATCACGTCATCAATACAGATTTTCTGTGAACGTTTGGGCAGGCATTGTTGGTGATGTCTTGATTGGGCCCCATGTTCTTCCACCTACGCTCAATGGAGCACGTTATCATGATTTCATACGGGATACTCTACCTGTGCTGCTAGAACATGTGCCTTTACGAGTGCGACACAACATGTGGTTCATGCACAATGGAGCTCCTGCACATTTCAGTCGAAGTGTTCGTACACTTCTAAACAACAGATTCGGTGACCGATGGATTGGTAGAGGCGGACCAATTCCATTGCCTCCACGCTCTCCTGACCTCAACCCTCTTGACTTTCATTTATGGGGGCATTTGAAATTTCTTGTCTACGCAACTCCGGTACCAAATGTAGAGACTCTTCGTGCTCGTATTGTGGACGACTGTGATACAATACGCCATTCTCCAGGGCTGCATTAGCGCATCAGGGATTCCATGCAACGGAGGGTGGATGCATGTATCCTCGCTAACGGAGGACATTTTGAATATTTCCTGTAACAAAGTGTTTGAAGTCACGCTGGTACGTTCTGTTGCTGTGTGTTTCCATTCCATGATTAATGTGATTTGAAGAGAAGTAATAAAATGAGCTCTAACATGGAAAGTAAGCGTTTCCGGACACATGTCCACTTAACATATTTTCTTTCTTCGTGTGTGAGGAATGTTTCCTGAAAGTTTGGCCGTACCTTTTTGTAACACCCTGTATAAATACATGCATTATAAATATTTCATTTTATATATATATATATAGCATATGGAGCTCTGATGGGTGTACGAAACACATTCGTATTCGAATGCACTGTTGTGTCAAAGTTTCAAAGCAGTCAGTATAAAACTGTTGGAGATGAACAGACGGACATTTATATTTTTATTAATGTAGACTGGTATAGCTGGAATATTGTTTTCGATATACAATGAAACACCAAAAAAACTGGTATAGGCATGCGTATTCAAATACTGAGATACGTAAATAGGCAGAATACGGCTCTGCGGCCAGCTACGCCTATATAAGACAACAAGTGTCTGGGGCAGTTGTTACATCGCTTACTGCTGCTACGGTTGCAGGGTATCAAGATTTAAGTGAGTTTGAAAGTGGTGTTATAGTCGGCGCACGAGCGATGGGACACAGGATCTCCGAGGTAGCGATGAAGTGGAGATTTTCCAGTACGAACATTTCACGAGTGTGCCGTGAATCCTGCAACGAAGTGCAGTGCTGGGCAATCAACAAGTGTCAGGGTGAGAACTATTAAACGAAACATCATTGATATGGGCTTTCGGATCCGAAGGCACGACTGCACGACGCAAAGATTTACGCCTCGTCTGCGCCCTTCAGCACCGACATTGGATTGTTGATGACTGGAAACAGGTTGCCTTATCGGACGAGTCTCGTTTCAAATTGTATCGAGCGGTTGGACGTGTACGGGTGTGGAGACAGTCTCATGAATCCACGGACCCTGAATGTTAGCAGGGGACTGTTTAAGCTGATGGAGGCTCTGTAATGGTGTGGGATATGTGCAGCTGGAGTGATATGGGACTCTTGATAGTGTAGATACGGCTTTGACAGGTGACACGTACGCAAGCATCCTGTCTGGTCCCCTGCATGCATTCATGTCCGTTGTGCATTCCGACTGACCTGGGTAATTCCAGCAGGACAATGTGACACTCCACGCGTCTATAATTGCTAAAAAATGCCTCCAGGAACACTCTTATGAGTTCTGACACTTCCGCTGGTCACCAAATTCCCCAGACGTGAACATTATACAGCATATCTGGGATGCCTTACAACGTACCGTTCAGATCTCCACCGCCTCGTACTCTTACAGATTTATGGACAGCCCTGCAGAATTATAGTTTCATTACTTTCCAGCACTACTTCAGACATTTGTCGAATCCATGTCACGTCGGGTTGCGGCACTTCTGCGTACTCTCGGGGGCGCTACAGAATATTAGGCGGGTGTACCAGTTTCTTTCTCTCTTCAGTGTATTTCTCAATAAAATAATTTCATTTTGAAGCGTTTGTTGCTACTCTTTTCAAATAAGAACAAAGAAAAAGCAGAGACTGCTCTGGACTATCATTAAGATAGTTTTGTATAGTTGTCAGTTACCAAAGTTCTGTGTTATTTCATCTCATTAAATGGTGATGTTGTCCTTGGTGTAACAGCTGCTCCACCCTCTTTCCACTATGGCCCAGTAAACTGTAACAACGTGTCTTTGTAGATTCGTTGAGTTTAGGATACTTGTGCAGATGCATCTCTTAGTTCGAAATGCTCCTCGGAATCGTCTTCTAAAAACGATACCGTTATTACCAATAAAATTAGCATTTTTTCTCCTCTTTTTGTCTTTATAGACCTCATATTGTATGAGCTACAAATATTCGGATCATTCTGTAAATAGACCTCATATTGTATGAGCTACAAATATTCGGATCATTCTGTAAATAGCGCTGTCAAGATGACGCTTTTCATACGACGTTTGGCAAACTTTTAGTGACATGGTGCGCACGTTTCGGACGCTGCTGCCCGCAGTGCCAGAGGGTACAAAGGTGTCTGCTGGATTTCCGGATCACTGATGTTTATTGTTTACCGGCTGCGCACCGCTGCGTAGTACGCAGGCGGCTGCCTGGAGCGGCTGGTCAGTTTGTTTACCGGGCGAGTGTTTCCCCCTGACGTAGCCCGCTGGCAGCCACCGTGCAATACAAACGCCGTGTCTCATTGCTGCACAGCGTCTATGACGTCAGCCGCTGTGTGCGCCAGTATCCCGGATTCGCGAAATACGTCAGGTGGATATCGCCGACTACACACAGCAGTCAGTAGCAACACAGAGAGAACTAAACAAGTCGCAAAAGTACTTTCTCAAACGCGCAGTTAGCCCAGCACCATCTGTTCAAAGGACACGTTTGAGGTCATACACTACCTTTTATGATGAGCGTTCTGACGAGCATCCAGAGGTCTGGCTCCGTCTTACATTTGAATTTATTGCGAACGAAACTGTGTAGCTTTGAATATTCCATTACTAAAAACTCACTAAAATTATGACATACAAGGTGTCCCTGAAATGTTGCGACGAGTTTCGAGAGGTTGTAGCGGGGTTTCTGTAGGAACAAATCGAGATCAGGAACCCCCGTCCAGAAATGTCAAACAACGAAGCTACAGAGAGTCAAAGTTACAGGTGCCAGCGCCTGCCTTTAGGCCACCCCTGTGGCAGCAAATGTGACTCCACACACTTACAGATGGTAGGCAGAACACCTCGCAATGTTGTTCTCTATTCAGTGATTGCGACTGATTGCCACGATCGCCAGGGTAGAGTTTAGAGCTGGCTACTGCCTAGACTGGCCTTATCGCCAATGAATATGATGTTTGGTTGCGATGATGGATGACAGTTTCGGACGTGGGTTTCCATCTGCGGTTTACTTTTCTCTTGTATACCGAAGAACATTTCAGATTTTAGAGGTTTCCAGGAGAAAAAGAAACTGCAGAAGGGAACCTGTGCATGAAACCGTCATCCACCGAGACCCCAGAGCATCATATTCGTGAGAGACTAGCTGTATAATGGCGAAAGCTGAACCACCGAAATTTAATATTAACCCGGAGGAACGACGTGGCTTTCGCTTATTACATGAGAACGAGGACTTGGTTGTCTTACCAGCCAATAAAGGAAACGCCACCGTGGTTCTGAGCACTGAAGACTTTCATCTGAAGATGCTATGCTTATTAGAAAATGACATGTGCTGGAAGCTTAGTCGCGATGTGACACAGGCTGTCATCAGAAGGACAGGTAGGGTATTAAACGACTGGTTTACCAGACAAAGAGGTGAAGAAATTAATGCCTTGTGCCGCCAGACTTGCCAGGGTTTATGGATTTTCAAACATATATAAGGAAAATGTCCTTTGAGGCCCATTGTTAGTGCAATCAGTTCGTCCACCCACAGACTGAGAAAATATCTGGCAGGATATTAACACCAAAACTGGGACATTATGGACACTCTACTGGTGTAAACTATCGCCAGTACACTGGTCGGCAAAGAGGTTGCGAGAAGATCGATAGTAGGTGAGAGGGCAAGTGCGTCTATCAGAAGAGAGGCCAAAGACAGACTCACAAGCAACGTGCCGCCAGCGCTCTCTCGACCGCAAGAATTTAGATCAGCTCTGCAGGCTGGGGGGTCCCGTCACAGTCAGTCAGTCACAGTCACAGTCAATCACAGTTACTAGCTCCAACACTATTCTAGTTGGCATCTGTCAGTTCACATCACTGGCTACGAGAGTGTGGGGCTCATACTTCACCAGCAGTTAGGCTAATATTGACTATTACGGAAGAGCTTGTACGACAACACATGGACTGGCTTAAGATAAATTGTTTCTTGTTCTTGTGAATAAAGAACCCTATTAATAAATGTGTGCAGTTGTGTTTTAAAAGAGATTACTAGGAACCAAACAACATCCTCTCCCTGCTACCCCCGGTGCAAGACTAAACAGTGTCGACGATGACACAAAAAACACCATGTTGTAAACGTGAGGAAATTTGTCGGAACACTCAAGAAAATGAAAACAGTGCGAAACGACGTAGTGGGTAGCCTGGATGTAGTGCCACTTTTTACGAGGAGGCCTGTACAAGACACGTTGGATGTTTTGGCCACACAGTTTCCACCTGGAATCGTCAGGTTGGTCTGTCACGTTCTAACGACAATGTACTATTATGAAATGACGAATGGCACAGCTATGGGATGAGCACTGGCTGCTGGGAAATTCTTCTTGCAGCATTTTGAGTGTTGCGAGCAGACGAAACTACTTTCGTCCATCAACGACTCTGGGTAATTTCATTACTGTAGGAGAAGGCTCATCAAACTAGAAAACATGAAATATTAGCTCATTTTATAAGATTTAGGTAAGGTGAGACAAGCAGCCAAGAGTTGTACTGACGTAACAGGATGGCAACTCAAAACTATGGGGCAGCTTAAGCGCCGACCGACTGACTACCCAATCCGCCTAACGTCCGATCACCGGTACAACGATGGAATATTTTTAAGCAAGGGCGAAGAGACAGACAGCACTACGTCCTCGGAAAACACCCAAGGCCGAAGGAATCACTAGAACCAAGGTAGATCTCCTCAAAATATGCACAGTACAATACAAGAGGCTGTCGAACTACACGCCGTGTGCAACACGACGACGAAACGTACACTGCCAGAAAAGTACGCTAACCTCCAGGGCAGGTAACTGGGGCGTTAGCGGCCACATGGCAAAAAATACCGCTGGTTGCACTTCACTAATAACAATCATACTAAATTCAATGATGAATAACAACTAACAAATATAGAAAGACGGCTGCAATATTTCACTGCCTCGAACACTTCACTCGTTGCTGCCAGGCTCAGCGGCCCTAGGAGCAACAACTCGCCAACCAAAGACGAGATCTCGGAATAGTCGATGTTGCATTAGCAGTGAACTTTTCACTCAAACGTCCAGGGTATGGCGTGCAACAAGTCGTCGCTCTCTCAGCTACCCCTCCTCAATCCCGCCATCGGCCCCAGCTTGCCCTCACGCTGCGCGGATCTGCTCGCTGCTGCGCCCCAACCGAACTGATGTCCATTCGCAACTCCTCACCAAATCCAGTACGCAGACAGCATTAAAATAACTGCTCATTCATAAGCACAAGACACACACACGGATCCGGGAAAACAATTCCACCAACAACTCACAGTACTAAAACCAGAACGAAATTTTTACTCTACAGTGGAATGTGCGCTGATATGAAACTTACTGGTAGATTAAAACTGTGTTTCATATCAGCGCACACTCCACGCCGGACCGAGACTCGAACTCGGGACCTTTGCCTTTCGCGGGCAAGTGCTCTACCAACTGAGCTACCCAAGCACGACTCATGGCCCGTCCTCACATCTTTAATTCCGCCAGTACATCGTCTCTTACCTTCCAAACTTCACAGAAGCTCTCTTGCGCTACTTGCAGAACTAGCACTCCTGGAAGAAAGGATATTGCGGAGACATGGCTTAGCCACAGCCTGGGGGATGTTTCTAGAATGAAATTTTCGCTCTACAGCGGAGTGTGCGCTGATATGAAACTTCCTGGCAGATTAAAACTGTGTTTCATATCAGCGCACACTCCGCTGTAGAGTGTAAATTTCATTCTAGAAACATCCCTCAGACTGTGGCTAAGCCATGTCTCCGCAATATTCTTTCTTCCAGGAGTGCTAGTTCAACTTTGGCAGGAGAGCTACTGTGAAGTTTGGAAGGTAGGAGACGAGGTACTGGCGGAATTAAAGCTGTGAGGATGGGGCGTGCGTCGTGCTTGGGTAGCTCAGTTGCTAGAGCACTTGCCCGTGAAAGGCAAAGGTCTCGATTTCGTGTCTCGCTCCGGCGCCCATTTTTAATCAGCCATGAAGTTATAATACTAAAGACAGTCACTGTGAAACAACACGCACGAATAATAAGTCGGCAGAAACACAGAGAAGCTAGAAGCGGTAGGAAGACCAAATGCACGTCGTCGGCTGCGACGACCGACCGAACGACCAACCAAAGGTCGTCCCCAGTCACTGGAAAGATCCCAGTATAAATCGTCGACTGACAAGTTATTGCTGTGTCACTTCGACGGGTGGACACACACACAGACACACACACACAGAGGTAGAAGTTGCACTACTCGAATATCACAGTCCATTCAACTAAAACTCTCTGAATCCGGTTCTTGACGTGGTCGTGCACTCTCGCGACCACATCCTTCCATCGGACAGTGCATGTGTGTCGCCAGCGGTCGGGCGAGTACTGGCTGTTCGGACCTCACTGCTGCTCCGTCCCAACTCAACTCGCTCGACACTCGACGACCCGGAAATACTAGAGGCCGCTTCAACGAGCGCGCCACAGTACGCGCTATCTATAAGCGCTGGTGCTGCTACTCATGGACAGACAAGGCGAGCAAACGCAGTGGCGCCAGTGAAAACACTAAGAAAACGAGATGCCGCTATACCTATTACAAGATGCCAAACTATGAACGGTATCAACGCGAGCCGTATGCGGCTCATAGAGCTCGACAAGTCGGCCACAGCTGAGCATTGCCTGGTAAACGCACACAAGATACAGTACGAAAAGAGAATAGTCTCATGGATCAACATATTGGGATTCAGCGGCTGAGGTTAGTATAAATAGCAGCCGCTTTAACAAAGACCACGGATAATCACTTAGTAGGGCTTCGGGGCAGGCTTTGGATGACGGAAGAGTGTTAAGACGGATGCTTGACGCTTGTAGGGAGGCGTGGGCGACAATTTCATACGTGGCGCCGGCCCCTCGCGCCATATGACGTCTCTCGGTCCCGTACCGGGCTGGAGTACCTGACGAACTCACCTTCAGCGCACTCATCAGTTCGGCCGTCTCTGATTGGTACCGGATGATGCAATCCTGCCTATACAACGGGGAAACCGTGCCAACCCTGGCAGTTTATGGTTTTTACTCGTGACGACAATGGCGGAAAAAGCTGCAAAACCTCAAGTACTTCATAGAAATTGACACAGTTTAAAAATCGAGCAGATTCTAGTCACACATGCCACCTTGAAATACTTCGAGGACACAGGGTAAAGACGTCTGACCCGAAAATGTACATGACGATAAGGATTTTTTTTTTTTTGGTATACCGAGTTTCGTTGAATGCTATAGTTTTTGGCTTCTTGTAGCGCTGTTGGTGTCGGTTTTTGACTTCTTTTGAAATGCCATGTCTGCAGTTCAAGATAGAACCTCTAGATCATGGGGTCCTGGGTTCGACTCCGGGCAGGGTCACAGATTTTCTTCGCTCGGCGTTTGGATGTTTCTGTTATCCTAATCATTTCATGTTCATCACAAGACGCACAAGTAACCAATGTGGCTTTTTTATTTTTTACTACTAACTGGCTTCGGTTTTACGTATTGGTATCGGCTTTTCAAGTTCAACTATATAGTTTGAGTGGTGTTTACGACACCGTGTTTCATTAGTTCCCGCGATTTTAAACTACGTGGACTGGCAGCACCTTTTCGCATTCTTTGTTGGCATCGGTTTTTAGCTTTCTGTAGCGTGATCAGCCTTTTCAGTTGACCTACATAGATGAAGGCAATATTTCCATTTCACCTTGCGTGAATTTCGTGACCTTTGGCTATCCTATGGCTATTGCTTTTTGTATTGCTACCGTTCTTCCGCTTTTTATTTTGGTATCCCACTTTTAAGTTACATTGGCCAAGTGATGCTTTCCATTCTTGTCAAATTTGGTTCGCTCTAATGTTACAGTTTTTGTTGTAACTGCGACCAGGACGGTCGCGGGGTAGCAATGACGGAAGGCGCGACGGGACCCGCGGAGAGGCCCACGAACAACACAACGGAAGAGGACGGACACGACGAACGTAGGACGGAACGAATACAACAAGACCGAACAACAGAGTCACAAGGAAACAAACTCGTACACGAACCAGGAAGTAAGCAGTCTAGCGCAAAGTGAGGTGTAAACCGACGTAAGCAAGATTAGACAGACTGGCTGAGCTTTTTTTTTTCTTTATTGTTATTTTTAAACCTGTTTACAGGCAGGCCTGCAGCAGCATACTACGCCGCTCTTTGGCCTCAGGGAAACACAAAAGATACAAATGAAGACAATTAGAGAAAAAAATATGGTGGACATATAAACGGAGACAAACACTTTTTAAAATACATGGAGCCGTTCACGGGCGTAGAGTCCAAGATAAAATTTGTTCAGACACTTGGACACAAACATAGACGAAAATTGTCATACGTGAACGTAGGTGCACAAAACGAATAACACTGAACCACTTAAGCACAAAACGACGGCACACACAGAAACACGAGGCGTTGATCTCCGGCGCGCGAATGTTCACTAACCGTGTACGAGTCCGGGGGCCTGCCAAGAGAGGAGGAGGGGGGGGGGGGGTGGGAGAGGGGAGAGCAGATGCCATGGGCAGGGGAGATAGGGGGAAGGGAGGAAGGGGGAGGGGAAAGCCCGGGGGAAGAGGGGTGGAGGAAGGGGATGGGGGAAAAGGAAAGAGAAGGGAGGGATGGTGCCTAAAGGAAAGGACACAGGAAGTGGGGGGGGGGAGGATCAAAGTTGATAGGAGGGGTAGATGGAGGGGAGGAGGACATCATCAGGGAGGAGGAGCTGGCGGAAGCCACCTTGGGAGAGGGTAAGGAGGGTGGAGAGATGGAGACTGGGTGGGACGTGGGAATACAGGCGCGGCAGTGGGCGGGGGTGGGAGAAGATGGGCGATACAAGTGGGTGAGGAGGATCGAGTTTGCGGGAGGTGTACAGGATCTGTATCCTTTCAAGGAAAAGGAGGAGGTGGGAGAACGGAATGAGATCGTACAGGATCCACGTGGGGGAGGGGAGACGGATGCGATAGGTGAGGCAGAGAGCATGGCGTTCAAGGATTTGAAGGGATTTATAAAAGGTAGGGGGGGCAGAGATCCAGGCCAGATGGGCATAACAAAGGATAGGGCGGATGAGGGATTTATAGGTGTGGTGGATGGTGGAGGGGTCCAGACCCCACATACGGACGGAAAGGAGCTTGAGGAGACGGAGTCAGGAGTGTGCCTTGGCTTGGATTGTCCAGAGATGGGGGGGGCCAGGAGAGGCGACGGTCGAGGGTGACGCCAAGGTACTTTGGGTGAGGGCGATAGGACGGACATTGTGAGATAGAAATCAAGGAGGCGGAAGGAAGGGGTGGTTTTCCATACAATGATCGCCTGGGTTTTGGAGGGATTGACCTTGAGCAACCACTGATTGCACCAAGTGGTGAACCGGTCAAGATGGGATTGGAGAAGGTGTTGGGAGCGCTGCAGGGTGGGGGCAAGGGCAAGGAAGGCGGTGTCATTGGCAAACTGGAGAAGGTGGACAGGGGGTGACGGCGGTGGCACGTCCGCTGTATACAAAAGGTGCAGAAGGGGGGAGAGGACAGAGCTTTGGGGCACACCGGCGGAGGGAAAAAAGGTGTAGGAATCCGTGTTATGGATGGTGATGTAGGAAGAACAGTGGAAGAGAAAGGAGCTGATCAGACGGACGTAGTTAATGGGAAGAGCGAAGGTTTGGAGCTTTAAGAGGAGACCGGAATGCCATACGCAGTCATAAGCACGTTCGAGGTCCAAGGAGAGGAAGATTGCGGAGCAAGTGGAATTTAGCTGTTCGGAAAGGAGATGAGTGAGGTGAAGGAGAAGGTCGTCGGAAGAGAAGGACGGCCGATAGCGACACTGGGTAATGGGAAGGAGGCGGTGCTGGCAGATATGCTGGTGGATGCGTCAGGCGAAGGTAGATTCCAGGACCTTGCTGAAGACCGAGGTAAGGCTGATGGGACGGTAGGATGAGACGACGGACGGCGGTTTGCCAGGTTTAAGGAACATCACGATATGGGAGGTTTTCCACAGGTCGGTGTAGTAACTGGTGGACAGGACTACACTGTAGAGCCTGGCCAGGGTGGAGAGGAAAGAGACAGGAGCTTCACGAAGGTGACGGTAGGTGACACGATCATGACCAGGAGCGGTGTTGCGTTTTGTGCGGAGTGTAGCAATGAGATCCTGTGTAGTGATAGGGGCATTGAGTTCCATGTGTGCAATGTTGTCCAAGTGCTGGAAACCAGGCGCGAGGGGAGGGACAGAGGTGTCAGTTCGATCGCGGACATCCAGGAAGAGGGAGTAATCAAGCTGGGGATCATCGGGGATGGAAAACACATTGGAGAGGTAGAAGGCAAAGAGATTGGCCTTACTAAGGGTGTCAGGGAAGGGGTGAGCATCATGGAGAAGAGGATAGTAGGGGGAGGGTTTAGTTCCAGTAAGGCGACGGAAGGCTGACCAGAACTTGGTCGAGTTGATAGGTAGGGTAGCATTTAAACGGGTGCATGTCTGTCGCCAGTCCCAGTGTTTCTTAGCCGCGAGCAAATTACGAATGTGTCGCTGTAGTTGCCGGTGGCGTCATAGTGTGTCCAGGTCATGCGTGTGAAGAAAGGCACGATAGAGACGACGGGATTCACAGAGGAGGAGGATGGCCTCTGGGGGTAGGGTAGGGCGGTGGGGGTGGATGGCGACAGTAGGGACACGGCCCTCGACGGCCTCAGACAAGGTCTGCTGGAGAAAGGAGGCGGCATGGGTTACATCGTCAGGGTGGTGGTAGGTGAAGGGGTGGCTATCGACCTAGGTGGAGAGGGTATCCCGGTAGGCATACCAGTTGGCACGGCAATAATTTATGTACTTTGGGGGAGGGTCATTACGAGGGTCGGGGCAGGGGCGACGACCGTCTGAAATGGTGAGGAGGACAGGGAGATGGTCGCTACCAATAGGCTCCTGGAGATCCACCATTATGCGGCCAAGGAGGTTAGGGGAGGAAAGGATAACATCGGGAGTGGAGTTGAATTCAGGACTGGTGTGCTGGGGGATGGGGATGAGGTCGCCTTGAAGGGAGCAGAAGAACCGATGCCACCGCCGTAACTGGGCGGCGGAACGACTATGGATGTTGAGGTCGGCGGCGATCACGTAGGAGGAGAAGGTACGGTCAACGTGGGAGAGGAAGTCGAAGGGAATAGGGGCGATAGGGTGGACATAGATGGTGGCGCAGGTGACGGTAAGGCCGGGGAAGAAGAGACTAAGGATCAGGTGTTCGGTGGGGTCGGGAAGGAGAGGTTGGAGCCGAATGGGGATTTGGCGGTGGTGACCAATGGCAACTCCGCTACGCGCAATCGGGAGAGGATTATCGGAGCGGTGGAGATGGTAGGGTAAAGTGTGGACGGTGTGGTGTGGTTGGAGAAAGGTTTCATTGAGGAGGAAGGCATCTATGCGGTGGGTGGCAAGGGTGTGCAGGAAGAGGTTCTTGTTGGCGGGAAGGGAGCGGATGTTGTTGAAAAGGATACGGTGCTGTCGCGCCATGACAGGGATTTAGACGAGGGTGTCAAGACGGGAGAAGGTGAAATGGGCCTGGTTGTTGGAGTAGGTGGCGTACATTTTTAGTTGGAAAACGGAACGGGCGGCGAGGGATATCTGTTGGAGGGTGTGACGGCGCTGAAAAGGATGAACATTCTGAAGGACGATGGTGAGGAATCTGATGATGTCCTCAGCGGTAGGAGGTGGGCGAAGGGAATTGCTGGGAGGGGACTGGCTGAGCGAGTGGCCGGCGTTTAAGTACGCTATGGGGGGCGCCGCTATTGGCCGCTGGGACCACGTGTTCCACTGTGGTGCCCCCTCACTAAAATCGGGCCAGGAGGCGCGCGCCGCCACAGCTGAAGGCGCGATGGTGCAGAGACCTCTATGGGTCTTCGACGTCCATTACGTCTGGCGCGGATTCAAATTCCGCGGCGCGCGGTACCAGAGTTCGTTGCAACATACTACCACATCGAGTACCTTTGCTTACTTCATTTACAATATTCTGGTGTTACGGTGAGTCTGATTTGTTATTTCAGTCTGTCCCCGTTCAAAACTCCCAATTTACTACACTCATGCTAATAAATTAAGGATATTGGAGAATGTAGTACCACACAACGTGGTCCACGGTGATAAGTTGAGAAAACCGTCCCGAAACACATGTTCTACAAAACGTCACTGTTTCCTGCGCATATTCCCCGACATCAGTATGGGATATGATCACCATGCACACGCACGCAGGCCGCACAACGAGTTAGCATACTCTGGATCAGGTGGTCCAGCAGCTGCTGGGGTATAGCGTCCCATTCTTGCACTGGATTGCCCGAGGGGTTTGAAGACGTGCAGCGACACGTTGACCGAGAGCATCCCAGACGTGCTCAATGGGTTTTAGGTGTAGAGAACAGACAGGCCACTCCATTCGCCTAATATCTTCTAAGGTTCATGATGGCAGCTAGGTGGGGCCATGCGTTATCATCCATCAGGAGGAGGTTGGGACCAACTGCACCCCTGAAAAGGTGGACATACTGGTGCAAAATGACGTCCCGATACACCTGACCTGTTACAGTTTCTCTGTCAAAGACATGCAGGGGTGTACGTCCACCATCAAACCATAACCTCCATGCAGGTCCCTTTCAAGGAGATTAAGGTTCACGCAAGATGAACACCCGGCGAGAATCACTGTTCAGACTATACCGGCACTCGCCCGTGAACATAACGTGGGACCACTGTTTCAATGACCATGTACTGTGTTCTTTACACTAGGTTTACGGGCTCTCCTGTGACCACGGGTCAGTGGAATGCACCTTTCTGGTCTCCGGGCGAATAAACCATGTCTGTTCAGTCGTTTGTAGACTGTGTGTCTGGAGACAACTGTTCCAGTGGCTGCAGTAAGGTCCCGAGCAAGGCTACCTGCAGTACTCCGTGGCCGTCTGCGGGCACTGATGGTGAGATATCGGTCTTATTGTGGTGTTGTACACTGTGAACGTCCCGTACTGTAGTGCCTGGACACGTTTCCTGTCTGCTAGAATCTTTTCCATAATCTTGAGGTCACACTTTCTCGCACACGGAGGGCCTGTGCTACGACCTGCTGTGTTTGACCAGCCTCCAGTCACCCTAGTATTCTACCCTTCATAACTTCATCAGTATGTGTCCTTTGAGCCATTTTCAACACACAGTCACCATTAGCGCGTCTGAAAACGTCTGCACACTTACTCGCTGCACCGTACTCTGACGTGCACCAACACACCTGTGCGTATGTGGACTGCTGCCAGCGCCACCGTACGACGACCACAGGTCAGATGCAGCGCATGGTCATACCCCGAAGTGATTTAAACCCGCAAACAGCCCACGAAAGCGGCTACGAAACCCTATTTTTCCACATAATCTCCGTTCAATGTGACGGCACTATGCCATCTTAAATGTAGGGCCTGTATGCCGACATGGTAGCAGCCTACTGGCCGACGTTGCAGTGAACATCTTGCTGTATCAGTAACTTCCCTATAATCCACCTACTGCTTCCCACTGAGTCTATCCTTGATTGGGCCAAACAGATGGAAGGCAGAAGGTGCGAGATCTGGGCTGTATGGTGGATGAGCTAGAACAGTCCAACGAAGTTTTGTGAGCTCCTCTCGGGGCGCAGACTTGTGTAAGGCCTTGTGTTGTCATGGAGAAGGAAAAGTTCGCTTTCGTTTTTGTAGCGACGAACACGCTGAAGTCGTTTCTTCAATTTTCTAAGGGTAACAGAATCGACAGCAGACCAACACCGACAACGATAATTCAGGCATACATGCCGACGTCGCAAGATGAAGATGAACAGATAGAGAAAGTGTATGAGGATATTGAAAGGGTAACGCAGTATGTAAAGGGGGACGAAAATCTAATAGTCATGGGCGACTGGAATGCAGTTGTAGGGGAAGGAGTAGAAGAAAAGGTTACAGGAGAATATGGGCTTGGGACAAGGAATGAAAGAGGAGGAAGACTAATTGAGTTCTGTAACAAGTTTCAGCTAGTAATAGCGAATACCCTGTTCAAGAATCACAAGAGGAGGAGGTATACTTGGAAAAGGCCGGGAGATACGGAAAGATTTCAATTAGATTACATCATGGTCAGACAGAGATTCTGAAATCAGATACTGAATTGTAAGGCGTACACAGGAGCAGATATAGACTCAGAATACAATCTAGTAGTGATGAAGAGTAGGCTGACGTTTAAGACATTAGTCAGGAAGAAGCAATACGCAAAGAAGTGGGATACGGAAATACTAAGGAATGACGAGATACGTTTGAAGTTGTCTAACGCTATAGATACAGCAATAAGGAATAGCGCAGTAGGCAGTACAGTTGAAGAGGAATGGAAATCTCTAAAAAGGGCCGTCACAGAAGTTGGGAAGGAAAACATAGGTACAAAGAAGGTAGCTGCGAAGAAACCATGGGTAACAGAAGAAATACTTCAGTTGATTGATGAAAGGAGGAAGTACAAACAGGTTCCGGGAAAATCAGGAATACAGAAATGCAAGTTGCTGAGAAATGAAATAAATAGGAAGTGCACGGAAGCTAAGACGAAATGGCTGCAGGAAAAATGTGAAGACATCGAAAAAGATATGATTGTCGGAAGGACAGACTCAGCATACAGGAAAGTCAAAACAACCTTTGGTGACATTAAAAGCAACGGTGGTAACATTAAGAGTGGAACGGGAATTCCACTGTTAAATGCAGAGGAGAGAGCAGATAGGTGGAAAGAATACATTGAAAGCCTCTATGAGGGTGAAGATTTGTCTGATGTGATAGAAGAAGAAACAGGAGTCGATTTAGAAGAGATAGGGGATCCAGTATTAGAATCGGAATTTAAAGAGCTTTGGAGGACTTACGGTCAAATAAGGCAGAAGGGATAGATAACATTCCATCAGAATTTCTAAAATCATTGGGGGAAGTGGCAACAAAACGACTATTCACGTTGGTGTGTAGAATATATGAGTCTGGCGACATACCATCAGACTTCCGGAAAAGCATCATCCACACAATTCCGAAGACGGCAAGAGCTGACAAGTGCGAGAATTATCGCACAATCAGCTTAGCAGCTCATGCATCGAAGCTGGTTACAAGAATAATATACAGAAGAATGGGAAAGAAAATCGAGAATGCGCTAGGTGACGATCAGTTCCACGGTTCCCAAAAATAATTCCAAATTTTTTCAGGTGAAATTTCCAGAGAAAAGAAATGTGCTGCATTACTTATTGAACGCACGTTGTATTTTCCGTTGAACAAGAAATAATCTGATGTCAGAATACGGCAAAACGTGAAACCATCATCGAACTTTTCCGGTATTACTTCCAATGATTCTGAATGTGGAACTCTCGTGAAGAGGGAGTCTACATCGAAACTGACCAAAGTCTGGATGCTGAGTTGATTGAGGTGGTATGCAAATCCAACAGAGTTCAGAGTGTGGTGTTCACGTTTCCCTACAATGTTCGCTGGGAAAGCGTTTAGTATTTTACGAGCTGGATGATGCATTACTGGCCATTAAAATTGCTACACCACGAAGATGACGAGCTATAGACACGAAATTTAACCGACAGGAAGAAGATGCTGTGATATGCAAATGATTAGCTTCTCAGAGCATTCACTCAAGGTTGGCGCCGGTGGCGACACGTACAACATTCTGACATGAGGAAAGTTTCTAACCGATTTCTCATACACAAACAGCACTTGACTGTCGTTGCCTGGTGAAACGTTGTTGCGATGCCTCGTGTAAGGAGGAGAAATGCGTACCATCACATTTCCGACTTTGATAAAGGCCGGATTGTAGGCTATCACGATTGCGGTTTATCGTATCGCGATATTGCTGCTCGCGTTGGTCGAGATCCAATGACTGTTAGCAGAATATGGAATCCGTGGGTTCAGGAGGGTAATACGGAACGCCGTGCTGGATCCCAACGGCCTCGTATCATTAGCAGCCGAGATGACAGGCATCTTATCCGCATGGCTGTAACGGATCGTGCAGCCACGTCTCGATCCCTGAGTCAACACATGGATACGTTTGCAAGTCAACAACCATCTGCACGAACAGTTCGACGACGTTTGCAGCAGCATGGAGTATCAGCTCGGAGACCATGGCTGTGGTTACTCTTGACGCTGCATCACAGGCAGGAGCGCCTGCGATGGTGTACTCAACGACGAACCTGGGTGCACGAATGGCAAACTGTCATTTTTTCGGATGAAATGAGGTTCTGTTTACAGCATCATGATGGTCGCATCCGTGTTTGCCGATATCGCGGTGAACGCACATTGGAAGTGTGTATATGTCATCGCCATACTGGCGTATCACATGGCGTGATGGTATGGGGTGCCACTGGTAACACGTCTCGGTCACCTCTTGTTCGCATTCACAGCACTTTGAACAGTCGACGTTACATTTCAGATGTGTTACGATCCGTGGCTCTACCCTTCATTCGATCCCTGCGAAACCCTACATTTCAGCAGGATAATGCACGACCGCATGTTGCAGGTCCTGTACGGGCCTTTCTGGATACAGAAAATTTTCGACTGCTGCCCTAGCCAGCACATTCTGCAAATCTCTCACCAATTGAAAACGTCTGGTCAATGGTGGCCGAGCAACTGGCTCGTCACAATTCACCAGTCACTACTCTTGATGAACTGTGGTATCGTGTTGAAGCTACATGGGCAGCTGTACCTGTACACGCCATCCAAGCTCTGTTTGACTGAATGCCCAGTCGTGTCAAGGCCGTTATTACGGCCAGAAGTGGTTGTTCTGGGTACTGATTTCTCAGGATCTATGCACCCAAATTGCGTGAAAATGTAATCAAATGTCAGTTCTAGTAAAATATATCTGTCCAATGAATACCCGTTTATCTTCTGCATTTCTTCTTGGTGTAGTAATTTTAATGGCCAGTAGTGTACTTCTGTCATTGTATTGAAGTCTTCATGTTGATCCCTTTGCCCACCTGAAAAGGCGAGTGTGTATCTCGCCACAATGAAAGAAAGATTGAGCTCAAAGGACTGGAAAGAGGCAGTGGTAACACGAATATTCGTAGGCCACCGCATTTAAGCACTGTTGAGCTTGGCTAACACTTGGATGCGCTGTTGGCAATTGTACATTCAGAACCTGTAAGGACAATTGAGCAGGTATTTACGGAGAACTTGTGGCTCTGGTCACGAAAACTGACAACGGCAGGGAGGGCCCCGTGTTGACCACGTGCTCCTCCATATCCTAGGTTGAGGATGACATGGTGGTTAGTCGGTACCGTCGTGCATCCAGAATCCTGTTCGCACTGTATTTAGAGCTTATTTTAATCATTTCACCAGGGCAGTTTACTGCAGAATGAGAGTTGTTTAGTAATAAATAATTTCAATTCTTTGACCATTTTTTACTGTGTATTATTTGAATATTCCTTGACTTTTCAGTTTGTATTATTCAAGAGATAGGCCCTAACCGAATTTTTGTTTCAGAAGGATGATTTCACGCTTATGAGCTACCCTGTTTAAAACTAATTACTTTGGAGGAAGAAAAACTAACTTAAACTGGTGGAGCATGCAAATCTCAAATCGATACACTCGGCAGCAGAGTGCAAAATGTACGCTGCTCAAGAGGACAAATTTCTTCGTGGTTTCTAGCCCCGTAACCTCATCTCCAACTCTAGGTTTTCTCATAGTTGGCTAGCGAGTGTGTGTGTATGTGTGTGTGTGTGTGTGTGTGTGTGTGTGTGTGTGTGTGTGTGTGCTTTCTCCTTTCCGCCGCCGACCGGGCGCGACAAATTCGCGTTATGGAGGGCACTCTCCGCTAATCACCTGCTACCGCTACCTCCAGCGTGGAGCCTCCAGCCCGGAGCCGTAATATAAGCGCACCCGCCGTAATGAATGCCGGACATTAATCCGGCCGCCCTTATTGGACGGCTCGGCGGCGCGTCTCCAGCGGCGGCCTGGAATGCTGGAGCAGGCCGCTGGAATTGGGGTCCTCCATCACGCGTGTGTGCCGAGAGCGGTCGCGGCGCTGGCAGCTTAAAGGGGCTGCAAGTGAGGGGGCGGGAAGGGGGAGGAACGTAATTACCTGGTCCGGTTGCGGCACACGGTCGTTTTATGCTGCCCCTAAAATCACATTAGCCCGCTCCTCTCTCTCTTTAGGCCAGATATTCCCAGCGTCATCAAACAGCTAAGGACGAGTGGCCAGCTTTTGCGTACCTTCCAGCCACACGCATTGTCTTGCGGTTAGAGTGTCTAGCTGCTGTGTGTAGCTGCCGCATTCGATTTTCGCAACCCTCCTACGAGAACCCTGATGTGCAGCTGTCTGCTATGGTACCCGACCCAGCTCCTTCTAATTTCTTATCTATGTTTCAGTAATTTCAGTCTAGTTAGTAGCCACTCCCTCTCATCTGGATAGAGACCATATGTTATGATATGGTGTATTTGGATCCTGAATAAAATGAACCTGCTTTCAGAAGAAAAATGTGTTGCACTTCTTAGTGAACGATCCTCGTAGATAATCCATGACTTCGCAGTATGAATTATTTAAGAGGTATGCACTAAGTGATGTTTCAGAAGAATGATTCCACATTCTGTTTATAATGAATGACATGGGGAAAGAAAAACGAACATAACAGTAGGGAATCTTAAAAAATTGAAATTGTTTACTAATAAACAACTGTCATTCAACAAAAACTGTCATGGTTTGATGACTGTTAACGTAAAATGCTTCGCTCAGGATATGCGACGGCGAATTCGAACTTTCTTCCAATGCTCTGAGCACAACATCTCATTCATTGTCCTCAAAGGCGCGAGTTATTCTAATAAGATGATCAATTAGTCTGTAATCGGGCCGGCTGGGTGGCCGAGCGGTTCTAGGCGCTGCAGTCTGGAACCGCGCGACCGCTACGGTCGCAGGTTCGATTCCTGCCTCGAGCATGGGTGTGTGTGATGTCCTTAGGTTAGTTAGGTTTAAGTAGTTCTAAGTTCTAGGGGATTGATGACCTCAGAAGTTAAGTCCCATAGTGCCAGAGCCATCTGAATTTGTAATCGAATGACAGGAAGAAACCTCTACACCTAACAGCGTGTCAAGATATGAGCAGAATAGTATCATAATACACTTTCAAAAAATGTTATACATTCACATATATGTAGAAAATTCCATAAATAATAAGATTACAACAGAATATACCTACGGCGAGTTTGCCTGGGTAGTAAGAGGAACATTATCCTATAGTAACGATATTATATATACATACTTAACGAATAATTTTCGTATGTTCCTTCTATTCGATAAATTTGCACAATTATGAATAGCATTAACCCTCATCCTACGACGACATTTTTTGTTTCATTACCACTGAATAAAGTCGAGACACTTTCACGGGATTTGTCAACTTGCAAAAAGCTTTCGACAATGTAAAATGGTGCAAGGTGTTCGACATTCTTGGAAAAATAGGGGTAAGCGATGGGGAAATACGTGTCACATACTATACGTACAACAGCAAACAGGGAGTAATTAGGGTGGAAGAAAAAGAAAGAAGTACTCGGATTAAAAAGATCGTAAGACAGGGGAACACTCTTCCTCCTCTACTGTTAGATCTGTACATCGAAGAAGCAATGATGGAAATAAAACGAAGATTAAGCAGTGGAATTTAAATTTAAGGTGAAATGATGTCATTGATGTGATTCCCTGATGACATTGCTGTCCTCAGTGAAAGTGAAGACAAATTACATGATCTGCTGAATGCAATGAACAGACGCAATCGAAGACAGACGAAAGTAATTAGAAATAGCACAAACTAGAACAGCGAGGAAGTTAACATCAGGATTAATGCTCCCGAAATAGATGAAGTCAAGTTATTCTGTTACCTAGCCGGATAAATAAGCTACGACGGATGGAGCAAGGAGGACATCAAAAACAGACTATAGCACTCGCAAAAAGGGCGTTGCTGGCTAACATAAGTTCACTAGTCTCAAACATAGGCCTTAATTTGAGGAAGAAATTTCTGAGGATGTACGTTTGGAGCACAGCATTGTATGGTAGTGAAACATGGACTGTGGGAAAACCGGAACACAAGAGAATCGAAGCATTGGAAATGTGGTGCTATAGACGAATGTTGAAAATTAGGTGGACTGATAAGGCAAGGAATGAGGAGGTTCTACGCAGAATCGGAGAGGAAAGGAATATGTGGAAAACACTGATAAGGAGAAGGGACAGGATGATAGGACATCTGTTAATCTTCTAGTATATCAGGGAATGATTTCCTTGCTACTAGAGGGAAAACTGTAGATGAAGACAGAGATTGGTATACATCCAGAAAACACTTGAGAACTCAGGTTGCAAGTTCTACTGTTAGATGAAAGGCCAGAAGACTCATGATTAAAAAAAAAAAAAAAAAAAAAAAAGACTGGTGTCATGGAAATCCCAAGTAATCAAGTAATTTACGCGGTATACGCTAGCAGTATTTTGATGAACTAACAGAGAAACATGTGGTGTCACCGCCAGACACCACACTTGCTAGGTGGTAGCCTTTAAATCGGCCGCGGTCCGTTAGTATACGTCGGACCCGCGTGTCGCCACTGTCAGTGATTGCAGACCGAGCGCCGCCACACGGCAGGCCTAGAGAGACACTTCCTAGCACTCGCCCCAGTTGTACAGCCGACTTTGCTAGCGAAGCTACACTGACCAATACACTCTCATTTGCCGAGACGATAGTTAGCATAGCCTTAAGCTAAGTCATTGGCTACGACCTAGCAAGGCGCCATTACCAGTGTATAGTAAAAATGGAGATTATATCTGTACAAGAGCGATGTACACCGATTAGGATTAAAGTTAAGTATTACAAGATTTTCGTACTTCATTGCAATTCTCAAGACATTGTCCTGTTCCAGACCTCACGCCAGTCTGCGTGTATTTAGACGCGTGCATTTCGGCCTCCTCTCTCCACACAGTGTTGGCTAATCTGCCAACACTTCATATTGGCGACGAAGATTTAACAGTCGTATTGCTCTAATTTACTTGTGTCATGGCTTCGCCACAATCTCCAGATGTACTGTCCGAATTTTATCGCTTGCAGAATCAGCAGACGCAGGCCTTATTGGATGCCCTTGGACAGCTCGTCCAGGGTCAACGTGCAATGCAAAACGATGCGGCAGCCGCCGCTCCACCGCTACCGCAGCCACAACACGCAGTTGCACCACCTTTTCGTCAATTCGATGCGGCACTGGAAAGCTGGACGGAGTGGTCACGCCAATTTGGATTCCATCTCGCCGCCTACAGAATTCAAGGTAACGAGCAGCAGCCTCACTTATTGGCTTGTGTAGGGGTGCAGACATACCATGTGATAGTGAAATCGTTTCCCCGACGCGACGTAGCAACTCTGTCCTACGAAGAAATTTTGTCTGCATTAGATGCATATTTCAAGGAATCAGTCAGTGCAGTTGCAAAATGGTATACGTTCTTTCGTACAAAACGTACAGCCGGTCAAACTACTCGGGAGTGGGTTGCAACTTTGCAATGCCTTACTAGGGATCGTGCTTTTGAGTGTGAATGTGGACTCCCTTATTCAGATACTATGGTACGTGATGCAATTGCACAGAACGTTTCTGATGTTCGTATATGGGAGCAAATTTTGAAACTAGTCAATCCCTCCCTCCAACAAGTGATAGACATATTGGATAGGCAAGACACACTTGACTTTGCTCAGGAATCATTTGAAACTTCGCCAGCCGTGTGTCACGTTAACCGGCCCGCCGGGCGAGCTGCGCGGAACGGTAAACAGCCCTCACGCCTGTCTGCACAGCTGCCGCCACGCTCTCCGCCACATGTGCCGCGCATGCAAGCAAATGCGGTGAAATCATGCCCGCGGTGTGCTACTAGACATTCCCGTGAGAACTGCCCGTCCTGCCAGGCTATTTGCTTTTTCTGTAATAAAGAAGGACATGTTCAAAGTGTTTGCCAGAAGAAGCTCCAATCGGAAGCTCACAACCTTTCCAGGCCCTTTGCTTTGCGCCAGAATCGGAATCGAACCAAGGATACTCAGGCTCGTGAACCTTCGCCCATGGAAATTCATGTAGTTCATTCCACTCCGCCCAGTGCCACTCTCTCTAACAGTGACTGTGTTCGTCCCACGAATAGTGTGCGTCGACATCGCCGGAAATCCCGTCAAGTCGCGAGTGCTTCTGTACCAGTGTCAGTTCAAATTGCACGAGACAGTCGCTCTTGTCGTCAGCAGGTCAATAAACTTTTTGTAGACTTGGACATTCATGGAAACGTAATACCATCCCAGCTCGATACCGGAGCTGCAGTTTCATTGATCGATAAAGACACGTACAAACAACTGGGCACACCTCCGTTGCGTGCTGCAAATGTTAAGCTACATAGTTATTCCGGTCAGAATATCCCTGTGTTAGGACAGTGCAGCCTTCTTGCAACATACAAGGGACAAACAAAACTTGTGTCTTTTTAAGTCCTGCGTTCTTCTTCTGCTGTGAACTTGTTTGGTTTGGATTTATTTCAGTTGTTTAACTTGTCTATAGTCAATCAGGTCCTATCAGTGAATCAGACTGTGCCTTCAGCCAGTGTTTCTAGTCTATGTGAAGAGTTTGCAGACATTTTTGCACCGGGCCTAGGTTGCGCTAAGAACTATAAAGCGCATTTGGAACTGAAAGTAAACGCGCAACCGAAATTTTTCAGAGCGCGCAATGTTCCCCACGCATTGCGTGATGAGGTCGCAAGAACATTAAATGATTTGGAATCACAAGGTGTGATTGAACGTGTGCAGGCTTCTCTCTGGGCCTCACCCTTAGTAATTTTGCCAAAACCTTCCGGAAAATTGAGACTTTGAGTGGACTTCAAGGCAACAGTGAATCCACAACTAGTGATTGCAACTTTTCCTTTACCCTGCCCGGAAGATCTTTTTGACAAACTGTGCCCGGGTAAATATTTTTCGAAGTTGGACCTCGCCGATGCGTACTTGAAAATACCAGTGGACGACGAATCCCAGCGCGTCTTGATGGTTAACACGCATCTTGGTTTGTACCGATTCAAAAGACTGCCATTCGGGTGTGCATCCGCCCCTGCATTGTTTCAGCAATTTCTGCAAACTGTTTGTGCGTCGGTCCCTACTGCAGCGAACTATCTGGATGATACTGTGATCTGCGGAAAGACGGAAGAAGAACATTTAGCCAATCTCAGGACATTATTTCAGGTCTTGCGCCAAAATGGTCTTCGCTTGCGGAAGGACAAATGTGTGTTTTTTGCTCGTGATTTACCATATCTGGGACATGTAATCAATGCCCAAGGCATACATCCTAGTCCAGAGCACCTCCGTGCCATACAAGACTTGCCTTCGCCGCAGAATTTGAAGCAGCTACAGAGTGTGCTGGGTAAAATAAATTACTACCATCGCTATGTGCGCAATGCCTCTTCCATTTCAGCTCCGCTTCATCGCTTGCGCCGTAAAGGTGTTCCGTTTGTCTGGACGACGTAATGCGAACGCGCCTTTCGCCAGTTGAAATCGGCGTTGCTTTCAAATACTTGCCTTACGCCATTCGATCCCCGGAAACCCCTTTTGTTGATGGTAGATGCATCGGATTTCGGGATCGGTGCTGTGCTTGCGTACAAAGATGGCTCGCATGATCGCCCTATTGCCTTTGCGTCCAAATTACTCTCGTCTGCGCAAAGAAATTATTCACAGATAGAGAAAGAAGCCTTGGCTCTCGTATTTGGTGTTACTAAGTTTCACGATTTCTTGTATGGTCGTCACTTTACCATCATCACAGACCACAAACCTTTGACATCGCTTTTTCATGCGAACAAGCCTGTACCTCCACGTACAGCGCAGAACTTCATTCGCTGATCTATTTTCCTCTTGCAGTACCGCTACGATATCTTGTATCGGTCCACTGCTAAGCACGGAAACGCCGATGCGTTGTCCCGTTTGCCTGTTGCTGAGGATAGAGCATTCGATTCCTCCAAACTTGCTTGCATGTTAATTGATGCGGAAACCGATGACGTGGTCGAATCGTTTCCGATTGATTTTCGTCGTGTAGCTACAGCCACAGCTGCTGACCCTGTCCTTGCTACCGTTTTGCGTTTTGTTGCTACGCAATGGCCCTTGTCAAAGTCACGGATCGAGGATCCGTTGGTTCGCCGATTTTTTGCTCACAAGGAGAGACTTTTTGTACGACGTGGTGTTTTGCTGTTGCGTTCTGATAATGATCAGTCCAGGGTCGTGGTCCCACGTTCGTTACAGTCCTCTGTCTTACAGCTTCTCCACCAAGGACATTGGGGTATAATGCGCACGAAACAACTTGCTCGTCGGCACTGTACTTGGTTCGGAATCGATGCTGCGATTAGGAAAATGTGCTCTTCTTGCATGGCGTGTGCCGAACAACAATCCGGACCACCGCGGAAATTCTTTGCATGGCCAAAAGCCACTTCCCCTTGGCAACGCTTACGCATCGATTTTGCTGGTCCGTTCTGGAATGCTCGATGGTTGGTTCTGGTCGATTCATTCAGTAATTTTCCTTTTGTTGTCCGGATGTCTTCCACGACGTCTTCTGCCACCATCCAAGCGTTGTCCGCTATCTTTTGCATTGAAGGTCTTCCACAGACTATTGTTTCCGACAATGGCCCACAATTCATGTCCGCAGAATTTCAGTCTTTCTGCAGGGCCAATGGTATTCAACATCTGACGTCCGCGCCGTTTTCGCCTCAGTCAAACGGTGCCGCTGAACGATTGGTCCGGACTTTCAAGTCACAGATGTTGAAGTGGAAAGAGTCGCATTCTCGGGAGGACGCGTTATTGCTCTTTTTGTCCTCGTATCGCTCTCAGCCCCGAGATGGTTGCTCGCCGGCTGAGTTGCTCCACGGTCGTCCTCATCGAACCTTGATGTCTTTGCTGCATCCGCCGCATCAGATTCCTGTGCAGCGGCAGCTTTTGCTCCAGGCGACGTTGTATACTATCGCAATTATCGAGGTTCACGGCGTTGGCTCGCAGGGCGCATTCTTCGCTGCCTCGGCCGCGCTATGTATCTGGTTTTGGGGGCCTCTGGTGAGGTGCGTCGGCATCTCAATCAACTGCGCCTCTGTCGTCGCACGGGTTCTGCCGCTCCCCGTATGCTTTCAGCGACGGTGCCGTCCGGTCAGCGCCCTGGGGACCCATCTACTGGCTCGCCTCATCCCCAGGTGTTGCCGACGCTGCCTTCCATTTTGCCCCATGGCGACGCGCCGCCACCGCCGCCGCCGCCGCTTGTTCTCTCGCCGGCGCCGCCCGCAGTGGACGCGTCGCTGCAACCGCCGGGCGCCTCCCTGGGTCACGCGCCGCCGACCGCTTCCCGTGACCAGTTGTCCTCCGCCATGGAACTCTTGCCCGCTCCGGACCATCTGTCGTCTTCGCCAGTCGGGTGCTCCGACTCGATGGAGGTCGACCCTTCGGCCCCTCCTGACTATCTACGGGCGCATACACCGCATGTTGGCGTGCACCCTGGACTAGGGTTTCAGGCGTTTCGTAGCTCCCCTCGGACCGAATGGCCGGGTGCGGGTGGCACAGCCTCGCCTGTTGTTAGGCTCCCCACCTCGTCGCATACGTCAACATGGGGTCCTCTCGACGGCGGGCGGAAGCCTTATAACACAACCGTTCGCCGATTTGCGGGGGAGGAATGTGGTGTCACCGCCAGACACCACACTTGCTAGGTGGTAGCCTTTAAATCGGCTGCGGTCCGTTAGTATACATCAGACCCGCGTGTCGCTACTGTCAGTGATTGCAGACCGAGCGCCGCCACACGGCAGGTCTAGAGAGACACTTCCTAGCACTCGCCCCAGTTGTACAGCCGACTTTGCTAGCGAAGCTACACTGACCAATACGCTCTCATTTGCCGAGACGATAGTTAGCATAGCCTTAAGCTAAGTCATTGGCTACGACCTAGCAAGGCGCCATTACCAGTGTATAGTAAAAATGGAGATTATATCTGTACAAGAGCGATGTACACCGATTAGGATTAAAGTTAAGTATTACAAGATTTTCGTACTTTATTGCAATTCTCAAGACATTGTCCTGTTCCAGACCTCACGCCAGTCTGCGTGTATTTAGACGCGTGCATTTCGGCCTCCTCTCTCCACACAGTGTTGGCTAATCTGCCAACACTTCAAAACATACATTTCAGTTGTTCAAAGTAGCTGTAAGGATTCTATTTTCATAAATGTTACATTCTAGAAACAGACAAATAATTTAAATTGGGGTCATACTGACCTAAGTTGTGCTCAGTGCAAAAACAATGAACAAGCTGTTTAATGTGTTTTAAATATTAAAATGAAGAAAACATTATTAGATACAACTGTCTGAAAAGGAGGAAATTTCGAAAATAACAGGGAGATGTATAGGGTTGTTCAAAATTAAGTCTTCGTACAATTATCAACATTTATATTACGAAAACTACAAATTTGTCGTTAGCGATAAATTAAAGAACAAATCACGAAGTTTGTTTGCTTATCTTTGTTGTAGGTAAAAGCTGAGTGGAAAGCACTAGAAATCGCTGGTATTGTAAACAGATGTCACGGGAGGAGAAGGCGCAGTGTAGTCTGTGAAATCACGAGACAAAATCTCCAGCTACAGTGCAGAGGAATTTTTGAAGACAATACGGAAGGGAAGCACCTAATAGAAGGAGTATTGTTGCGTGCTACATGAAGTTTAAACAGATCAGCAATGTGTCTGATCTTCTTCGAACAGGTCGGCCTTGAGTCAGTGAAGAAAGTGTCGGAGGTCTGCAGCAGGCTATCTTAAAAAGCCGTTTCAAAGCTAGTCGACGTGCATCTTGTGAATCAGGGGTTCCCAAAACCGCAGTGCGAATAATCTTACACAACAAGATAGCATCTGCACGTATATGGGGTATACAAGGCACGCGTCCAACCAGGCGAAGGAACTTGTCCAGCAGCTTTTGCGACTGAGATGCTTAGCGTATAGCGTGACGCCACACGGCAACACTCCGCCGTCGTGTGGGTTGCCAGCCCAGCCCCTGCGGCTACACGACGTTCTGGATCCGCCTCTTGGAGCACAACGTGCAGAGGGGCTTCGCGTACACCGGACCACAGCATATAGGGCTTGTAAATCAGCAAGGAAGATCGCTTCTGCCACGAACCTTTTGTTGCATGCGCCGGTGTCACGTGCAGACAATCAGGAGGAAGTGTGCCTCCACCCTGCGAGTATTTAGGACGGCGCCCGTGCCTGGTCCTGGCAGTTTCGACACAGCCAACAAGAAAAGTCCGCTCCAGGTCCAGCGCCAGCTGGACCGCACGTCGCCTTCGTCGCAAAGGGACGTTGAAAGTCTGCTCTCGGGGCTGTTGATATTCTGTCAGACCCAATTGGCAAGATAGTAGGAACTGCGAACTCGTACATATCGTAAATCAAGTGTTTGTCTGTTCCATTGCGGCCCTCTCAAGGAGACCCTATACTTAAACACTTGGTCTAGGGGTAGCGTCTATGATTCATATTCAAAACGTCTTCGGTTCCGGGTCCGATCCCCTCCACTGCCTAAATTTTGATAAATAATCAGCATTGGCGGCCGAAGACTTCCGGCATAAGAAGTCAGCCTCATTCTGCCAACGGCCTTGTCAAAGAGGGCGGAGCAGCGGATAGAGGTTCAGGGCACTCTCTTGTCCTAGGGGTGGGCAATTGCCCCTAAAGGCGGAAGAATCAGCAATGATCAACGACATGAGGATGCAGAAGGCAATGGAAACCACTGCATTAAAGACACGTAACGTGTATCTACAGGACATGTGGCCTGTAATTGAAGAAGTGTCATGATGATCTCTCCATTGGCAAAAGATTCCGGAATAGTCCCCCATTCGGATCTCCGGGAGGGGACTGCCAAGTGCGAGGTTACCATGAGAAAAACACTGAATAATCTACGAAAGGATAACGTTCTACGAGTCGGGGCGTGGAATATCAGAAGCTTGAACGTGGTACGGAAACTAGAAAATCTGAAAAGGGAAATGCTCAATCTAGATATAATAGGGGTCAGTGAAGTGAAGTGGAAGGAGGACAAGGATTTATGGTCAGATGAGTATCGGGTAATATCAACAGCAGCAGAAAATGGTATAACAGGTGTAGGATTCGTTATGAACAGGAAGGTAGGGCAGAGGGTGTGTTACTGTGAACAGTTCAGTGACCGGGCTGTTCTAATCAGAATCGACAGCAGACCAACACCGACAACGATAGTTCAGTTATACATGCCGACGTCGCAAGCTGAAGATAAACAGATAGAGAAAGTGTATGAGGATATTGAAAGGGTAATGCAGTATGCAAAGGGGGACGAAAATCTAATAGTCATGGGAGACTGGAATGCAGTTGTAGGGGAAGGAGTAGAAGAAAAGGTTACAGGAGAATATGGGCTTGGGACTAGGAATGAAAGAGGAGAAAGACTAATTGAGTTCTGTAACAAGTTTCAGCTAGTAATAGCGAATACCCTGTTCAAGAATCACAAGAGGAGGAGGTATACTTGGAAACGGCCGGGAGATACGGAAAGATTTAAATTAGATTACATCATGGTCAGACAGAGATTCCGAAATCAGATACTGGATTGTAAGGCGTACCCAGGAGCAGATATAGACTCAGATCACAATATAGTAGTGATGAAGAGTAGGCTGAAGTTCAAGACATTAGTCAGGAAGAATCAATACGCAAAGAAGTGGGATACGGAAGTACTAAGGAATGACGAGATACGTTTGAAGTTCTCTAACGCTATAGGTACAGCAATAAGGAATAGCGCAGTAGGCAGTACAGTTGAAGAGGAATGGACATCTCTAAAAAGGGTCATCACAGAAGTTGGGAAGGAAAACATAGATACAAAGAAGGTAGCTGCGAAGAAACCATGGGTAACAGAAGAAATACTTCAGCTCATGGATGAAAGGAGAAAGTACAAACATGTTCCGCGAAAATCAGGAATACATAAATACAAGTCGCTGAGGAATGAAATAAATAGGAAGTGCAGGGAAGCTAAGACGAAATGGCTGCAGGAAAAATGTGAAGACATCGAAAAAGATATGATTGTCGGAAGGACAGACTCAGCATACAGGAAAGTCAAAACAACCTTTGGTGACATTAAAAGCAACGGTGATAACATTAAGAATGCAACGGGAATTCCACTGTTAAATGCAGAGGAGAGAGCAGATAGGTGGAAAGAATACATTGAAAGCCTCTATGAGGGTGAAGATTTGTCTGATGTGATAGAAGAAGAAACAGGAATCGATTTAGAAGAGATAGGGGATCCATTATTAGAATCGGAATTTAAAAGAGCTTAAGAGGAGTTACGGTCAAATAAGACACAAGGGATAGATAATATTTCATCAGAATTTCTAAAATCATTGGGGGAAGTGGCAACAAAACGACTATTCACGTCGGTGTGTAGAATATATGAGTCTGGCGATATACCATCTGACTTTCGGAAAAGCATCATCCACACAATTCCGAAGACGTGCGAGAAGTATTGCACAATCAGCTTAACAGCTCATGCATCGAAGCTGCTTACAAGAATAATATACAGAAGAATGGAAAAGAAATTTGAGAATGCGCTAGGTGACGATCAGTTTGGCTTTAGGAAAAGTAAAGGGACGAGAGAGGCAATTCTGACGTTACGGCTAATAATGGAAGCAAGGCTAAAGAAAAATCAAGACACTTTCATAGGATTTGTCGACCTGGAAAAAGCGTTCGACAATATAAAATGGTGTAAGCTGTTCGAGATTTTGAAAAAAGTAGGGGTAAGCTATAGGGAGAGACGGGTCATATACAATATGTACAGCAACCAAGAGGGAATAATAAGAGTGGACGATCAAGAACGAAGTGCTCGTATTAAGAAGGGTGTAAGACAGGGCTGTAGCCTTTCGCCCCTACTCTTCAATCTGTACATCGAGCAAGTAATGATGGAAATAAAAGAAAGGTTCAGGAGTGGAATTAAAATACAAGGTGAAAGGATATCAATGATACGATTCGCTGATGACATTGCTATCCTGAGTGAAAGTGAAGAAGAATTAAATGATCTGCTGAACGGAATGAACAGTTTAATGAGTACACAGTATGGTTTGAGAGTAAATCGGAGAAAGACGAAGGTAATGAGAAGTAGTAGAAATGAGAACAGCGAGAAACTTAACATCAGGATTGATGGTCACGAAGTCAATGAAGTTAAGGAATTCTGCTACCTAGTCAGAAAATAACCAATGACGGACGGAGCAAGGAGGACATCAAAAGCAGACTCGCTATGGCAAAACAGGCATTTCTGGCCAAGAGAAGTCTACTAATATCAAATACCGGCCTTAATTTGAGGAAGAAATTTCTGAGGACGTACGTCTGGAGTACAGCATTGTATGGTAGTGAAACATGGACTGTGGGAAAACCGGGACAGAAGAGAATCGAAGCATTTGAGATGTGGTGCTAGAGACGAATGTTGAAAATTAGGTGGACTGATAAGGTAAGGAATGAGGAGGTTCTACGCAGAATCGGAGAGGAAAGGAATATGTGGAAAACACTGATAAGGAGAAGGGACAGGATGATAGGACATCTGCTAAGAAGCAAAACATATGGCGAGGTGGATGAGGAGCCACTCACCATGCACCACCTAAATATGGAAAGTGAGAGAGGCGCAGGAAAGTGCGTAAGTGAGCTGCAGGACAAGCAGGGGAAGACGCTCACGACGAAAGTGGAATTAACAAAACACATCGAAGGCTATTTCCGAGACATGTTCCGTCGAGAAGTCACAGACGACGTGGCAGCTGCTGAAATTCTCCAGCAGACGAGGGGCGCGCTGACAGACGCAGACAGGGCGTTGCTGACAGGAAATGTCGATGAGGACGACGTCAAAGAAACGATGAAGATCAGCGCCAGAGAAAGAGCACCGGGCGCCGACGGCATCCTGCTCGAGTTCTACCTCGCATATTGGGACATGCTAGGAGCGCAATTCACGGAGATGGTGAACGAGATACTCGATGTGGCGGAAATTCCACCTGGGCTGACCGAAGGGACCATAACCCTCATCCCTAAAAAGAAAGCCGCCCGCCGCATTGAAGTGTTTCTTCCGATTACGCTCCTCAACGCCAATTCTAAAATAATTGCGAAATGCATCGCAAAGAACCTGAAATCGGCGATGAGGAAAGTCAGTCCGTGGCAAACATGCGCGGTACCAGGGAAAAATATATTTGACGCCACATGCACCTACAGGGACATAATACCACAGGCAACCACCACCAGAAGCGCAGGTGTCATAATTTCGGTGGACTTTGTAATGGTTCTTTATTTACGTGACCATTACGGCACTCCAACTCCAGTTCCCGATACCAGTAATATCGTACTACTTTTCTGCGAAGTAACAGACATATTTTTGTGACAATATTCACATTTGGTTTTATTAATGGATAGGTACTCCAACGTATCGATATATTACAGTGATATGGTTCTGGAGTGTATTCATTTCTGTGAGACTGTCATAATCTTTGACTTACTTGTAATCGTTTTGGCGCGAACGCGTACAGAGCAGTCTTTGTTTCACTTTGCAGAAGTTAAGTTGTTATTTCGCTCTGTAAAAGAACATTCAAGTCTTGTGTTTGGTTAAAGTGGAAATTAAATACATGAAGATTGATACAAAACTATTTTCTTGATGATGTGACGATTAAGAAGAAGTATATGTGAATTTACAAGAAGTTTAATAAAACTGTGGATCATGAACACCAAGTCAAAAATTATTTCCACCATACCATTGTTCTGATCTGGGATTGTTTGATCATTAAGAATTTTGTGATAAACACATTTGTTAGGTCTTCAAATATTGCTATGATACAGATCTGGACCTTCTAGCAGTCAAAGTGGAATCACCCTACAATCAACAAGATGAGCCATAACAACTTCGACGAAATCTACGTGGGAATCCATTCAAGATAAGTGCCGAAATTAATGACTTTTTTACAGTGACTTCATTATTTCCATCCACAGTCAATGACTTTGTTATTGCCAGATAAGGCGAACATATGCTGCGTGAGCAACATTATTAATATGATTTCTAACCTACTTTGCAAGTGATGGTATTGTTAGAACTTCAACAAGGCCTTCGACAGGATCGATCACAAATACCTCATAGAGACACTAAACAACTTGGGTTTGGGCAAAGTTCATCACAATCATCCAGAAGATACTAAGTACTGCGAGATAGATAGTAATAATCAGTAGTTGGAAAACAAAACAGATAAAACTGGTCAGATTCGTGAGGCAAGGCTGTCCATTGTCAATGGCTCTATTCGCTATAGCACTGGACCCGCTGCTGCGGAAACTCACAAACGACCTCAGAGGATTCTCCGTAGTAGACAAAGCAATAAATAGTATGTACAGCCCACGCAGACGACCTAGGCATCTTTATTGAAGATCAGGAAGATATTGGGGGAGTAGAAACCATCGTGAGCACATTCCAAAAGGCGTCCGGCACCCAAAATAAACCCAGAAAAACTGTAGTACTGCCGAAAGCCATAAAGTTCTTGGAATATATACACAGTCTTGTCCACTTAGAATGACCGCATACAACTGGAGAGACGTGCTGCACACCATAAGAGGTCTCTCCAGACAGCACGCGAACCGGAAACTAACAATGCACCAGAAAATAGACCTGATAAACACAACGATCCTGTCGAAAGCATCCCGACCGAAATTGCGCGAGCACTTACGAGCGCAGTGTACTACCTGCTGTGGCGTCGAAATATATTCAAAGTGGCGCAAGCAACGTGCTCGCTGCCAACGAAAGAAGGGGGACTAGGTCTAGTTGATATAAAGACCAAATGTGCAGCCCTTCTACTAAAACGAACGGTCGACACGAGGCACACTCCCTTCAGAAAGCGACACGTCAGGCTGTACTACGGCAACAAAAGTTACGTTCTGGACAGCGTGGCGAAACATAGCCACAGAACAGCCAAGAGAATATACTAAGCGCTCAGGGGGAAGCAGGCAAAAAACAAAATTGAACACAAACTCCCGTAATACAAGTGGAAACAAATATGGGGAAACGTCTCGGAAAACGTGTTGCCTAAACATGCGAAGGAGACATGGTACAAAATAGTCAACAGAACGATACCAACCAACCAAAGATAAAACTCGTCGCAAGTGACAAGTGCGCCGTATGTGCCACGAACGACACTCTCGAGCATCGATTCACCTGCGGGAATTCCACCAACATATGGGAAGCGTGCCAGCAGATGGTGGCCCACACCAACAGGACGGCGCCGGGAAGCATCACAGTGGAAGCAATCACCGCCCCAGTCTGCAACCCATTTCCACGACGCAAGTGACTGTCGACTCTCTGGATCCTCGCCATGACGGCACGCGCCATCGTAGCGCGGAGGCAGACCGACCAGCTGGCCTTCCTGATGGACCTCTGGGAGGAGAACAGCAGCACAGTGTGCTACCGCGAGAACTTCAGAAGCTTCCTGTAGATTCCACTGCAGACAGCGATCGCCAGAGTCCTCCCCAGCCTGTGACCTCACCACACTCACCACAAGAAGAACGTGTGCAGTGATAGTGAATAAGTGCAACAGAAAAGATAAAGTGTTTCTCCTCTCGCCTCAAATAGTGAAGTACAGTAGTATAAAGTGCTTCTTCTTCTTAGTGCAGTGATAGTGAATAAGTGCAACAGAAAAGATAAAGTGCTTTCTCCTCTCGCCTCAAATAGTGTAGTAGTATAAAGTGTTTCTTCTTCTTAGTGAAATCAATGATACAAAGTGCTTCGCACCAAAAATCTGTCATACTCGCAGCCAAATCAGTGTCACGAGTATGCCCAGTAGTACTAACAGTGTTTTTTTTCTTCATTACTTGTACTATATTTTCTACGATACAAGTATTACTTAGTCGATAGTGCCATTTTTTTTGAGTGAGTTCCTTTACTATGTGCCCAGTAAAATTTATATTGTTTACCCACTCTTTCCTCTCTGCTTCCCTTACATAATATGACACAATTTTTCTCTCTCCTTCAATTTATGTATAATCTGTAGTATATGTACAAAAGCTTTCTTCCACTTCTGCTTCATCTGTCATGCTGATGTTTTCCCTCATACTGTCCCACCTAACAGTGCTAACTAGAGGAAGAGATCGACAAGAATTCACGATGTGCCTGTGGCATCACAAGTGCATGACATACGGAAACATGAACTCAAAATCAATGTGTCGACGCTAATTATAAATTATTATGCCTGTCCTGCAATGTTTTACCCAAAAAAAGACGACAAATGGCCATGTAAAGGGGTTCAAGGAACAACAATAAGAGAAAAACGAAAAAGAAAAGAATATACAAATGAAAACCTATAAAATGACAGTAATGTTAACCAAAACTGGGAATATGATAGGTTAATACAATGAATCTCCATTAAATGTATCGTTGTTAATATATTTAAATAAATATATATGGTTACAAAAAAAAAGGTTCGATTCCCGGATGGGTCGGAGATTTTCCCCGTTCCGGGACTGGGTATTGTGTTGTCCTCATCATCATCATTTCATCCCCATCGACGCGCAAGTCGCCGAAGTGGCGTCAAATCGAAAGACTTTCACACGGCGGTCGATCTACCCGACGGGAGGTCCTAGTGGCACGACAATCCTTTGTCACAGTTTATTGTGCTTCTAAATATAGAGGATGAACTACATGCTCGTGTGTTTCTTGCGGGAATGTTCCCAATATTGGCACGAATCGACACTGCAATGAGTAACTTCAGATGAAACCACTTACCACGTGTGAGGCAACGTTAACAAGTGCAATGTGAGGATAAGGGGTCGGAAACCCACACGTTGCCTTATAGATCGCGTTAGGCATTCCCCTAAAATGAATGTGTGGTTCGGTTCAATACACAAGAGAATAATTGGCCCTTTCCTTATTATCGAAAAATGAATAACAGCTAACATCTGTGTGGACATCCTTGAACAGTTTGTGGAACCGCAGCTGAGAAACTTGCAGCCTGATGCGATTTCCGAACTAGATGGTGCACCACGGCATTGAAGATTGTACGTAGAAATTTTCTTAATGAAACATTTTCTGAGAGGTGGATTGGCAATAAAGGTCTCAGTGATTGGCCTGCAAGATCACCTGATACAAAGCCTTTAGATGTCTATTAGTGACACCACGTAAATGATATGGTATACGCTGCACGCTGACCTGAATACTTTAAGGAGGATAGCATATGCTGCTGCTCGTGTTACACAAGGAATGTTGTCGAACGTATGGCGTGAAATCTAATATCGATTAGACATCCTTCGAGCGACAGACAGCGCACGTATTGAAGTCTATTAACATCTTAACCAAAAGTTGGTGATTTATTCATTCAGTTATCACTAATTTAGGCCCACGTATATATTTCCAATGTGTTTACGGGGTCTTATTGACCCCAATGGTACTAGGAAGGTTATTTACAACCTCGCGTTAAAATTAACACAGAACCTGCAAATTAGTCTTGTTTTAATAGTGCTCACACTCCGCCGCTTTTAACAAAGCACTAATCCACAACATCTTACTATTTAAAATATAGAGCACAAAAACTAATTTCTTACGCTTCTCAGTGTTTATGAAGTCGTGTGTCCTAAACTATGTGTCGTGCAGTGATGTTGCGAATAGGGTCAGTAGAAAAGAAGGAATTAATTAAGACGTCTTGTCTGAAGCACGAAGAGCCTAATTGTGGTATAAGTTGAAGCTATACCTTTTTTTATTATATTCTTGTAGGTGTCAGCGAAGAAAAGTTTGGAATAGGTTTCAAATTTTGTTTTAATTTTTTCGAAGACGTTAAGTCTGAAATACTGAATAAACAGAGTCAGGGTAATTTGCGCGACTTATGTTGTCACAAGGAGCATACACATTTTTGAACTTCAATACTTTATTTGTCGCGTTAAACTTTTAACGTAAGATTATACCTCCTAATGAGTGGATTATGACAACATTTTAAACGTTTTAATTTGTTAAATAATAATTAAACGAAATACTGAAAATCAAATTTTGTTAATGCTCGGAGCCGTTAGATAGTGACCTGCAACTGTGATAACAATACAAATGTAGAAGTTGCGTGGGTTAAATAGTTTGTGTTGCACCTGTAATATGCGTTCCGACGCGGATTTGTGACGTCAGAAACGAGAGCAATGGGATGGAATTTATAAAGGAAGCCATGACAGTTCAGCCCAGTTGTCATGGTGGGTGTGGGGAGGGGGGTGGGGGGAGGGGAGGGAGCGTAGCAGAGCATTAGTGTCGTACAGTGCTTTGGGTTGCGACTCTGCTTCGTTTCGCTAAGATTTTGATACTTATCACTTATAAACTTTTCAGAGTTAGTCTAACGTGCATCATTTGTTTTTTATTTGAATCATCAGTCTTCTGACTGGTTTGATGCAGCCCGCACCGAATACGAGCATTCAAATGGAAAACGGACACCAAATTGACTACGAAGTCTTTCGCGACGGAGTCCTTGCATAAAAAGTTCTCGGTTTACTTGCCGCGTCGAATTTGAATAAAAGGGGGTGGGCTGGCAGCAGCTTAGTATGCCGCTCTTCAGCCTACAGACTTTGTTTTAAAAAAGGAGAAGATAATATGTAATTTAAAAAACAGGCGACAAAATCGGAGACAATGGGTAACATGGCGAAAAACTCGTGGAACTTAAAACAGGGAACAAAGGGATGATGATGCTAATAAAATACAGTACATATGAAGCAAACAGGTAAAATAATAGACAATTAAAAACACGGCGACAGTCTGGTTTCTGTTCGCAAAAGACATAAAATTCACACCCAGCGACAGCATGGTTTCTGTTTGCAGCACGGGAAAAGACGAAACAACACTGAGCAGTCACTGGAACACTGCACTAAAATATGACATACCACAGCCGAGAGCAGGTGGGGGGAAACTGGTCAGATGATGGGAAAATAAAGAAAGGTGGAAGGTGAGGAAGAGCGATGGAGGGAGGGGGGGGGAAGGAGCCAATGGAGGATGAGGACCCATAAGAGGGGTGGGGGGTGCTGGGCAGATGCGACAGGGAGTGGGGAAGGCAGAGGACAGGAAGAAACAGGGACTTGGGGGGGGGGGGAGAAGGGAGGTAGGGAGAGGTTTGGCAGGGAGTAACACACGATGGAAGGGGGGAAAATGGGAGCCAAGCGAAAGTATGGAGGAAAGGAGGGGGGGTTAGGATCAGAGTTGATAGCAGGGATAAATGGAGGGAGAGAGGGCATAATCCACGAGGGGGAGTTGATGGATGCCACCTTGGGAAAAGAGATGAAGGGTGTAGAGATGGAGGGGGTACACAACAGTGAAGGCATGGCAGGGGGTTGGGGCAGGAGAGGAGCAACCAGGGGGTGAGGGGGATCAAGGCGGCGGGAGGTGTAGAGTATAGGGATATGTTCAAGAAATAGGAACAGATGGGGGAAAGGAATGAGGTCATAGAGGATCCGCATGGGGGACAGGAGGTGTATATGGAAGGCGAGTCGGAGTGCATGACACTCAAGGATCTGGAGGGACTTATAGAATTTGGGGGGGGGGGGGCAGACATCCAGGTGGGACTGGCATAACAGAGGATGGGACGGATTAAGGATATGTAGGAGTGGAGGATGGCCCATGTCTGGCCAGAGAGGAGTTTGCGGAGTCGGACACGGTTGTGGGCTTTAGATTGGATGAGGGAACCAGGTGAGGTGACGGTCAATGGTGAGGCCAAGGTAGGTGGGGGTGGGGGTGAGGCAGACAGGACGGGTGCAGACGTTAAGGGACAAATCCAGGAGCTGGATTGGTACAAACTGCGATGATTGCCTGGGTCTTGGAAGGATTCAGGAGCCACTGGTTACACCAAGCGGCAAAAAGGTCAAGGTGATTCTGGAGAAGGCGTTGGGACCGTTGGAGGGCAGAAGCGAGGGCGAGGATTGTGGTGTCATCGGAATATTTCAAGAGGTGTACTGCAGGGGGGGGGGGGGGGGTTGGGGCATATCTCCCGTGTACAGGAGGTAGAGGAGAGGGGAGAGGACAGAGCCCTGAGACACACCTGCAGAGGGGTAGAAGGTATGGGGTGGACCGGTGAGGCTTCCGCTTTTATAAGCGATGGATGGCTTCTCATTGGCTGGATGACATCACGGTGAAAACAGCACGGTGGAGAAGGATGGGAAGTTACCCTTCTTAGATGTGCTGGTGGAGCGAAAATCAGATGGATGTCTCGGACATTCTGTGTACAGAAAAACGACACATACAGATTTATATCTAAACGCACTTAGTTTTCACTACCCATCTCAGAAGAGAGCTATGCTGAATACCTTGGTGCACAAAGCAAGGACTATTTCGGACAAGGATGATCTCGGCTCCGAGATTAACCATCTGACGACGGTATTCAGCAAAAATGGATACTCTGATCGTGATATCAGATCTACTCTGGCGAAGAAACCTAGGAAGGACGCTGTTCGAGCAGAACAAGAGGACCAACACATCGCGCGGCTACCATTCTGCGGTGCAACGACCAGCAAGATCGGCAGAGTCCTGAGCTGACAGGGAATCAGACCAGTCTTCCAGCCACCCAAGAAGATTAAGGAAATGTTGCGACCCATAAAAGATAATCTCGGCCTGAGAGTACCGAGAATTTACAGTATTCCTTGCTAGTTTAGCAAAAATTATGTGGGCCAGTCCACGAGAACTGTTGCCGATCGCTGTGTGGAACATCAGCGTCACCTGAAATACAGGTATCTAGAAAAACCATCGATGGCTGAGCACAGTTTGCTAAATAAAGTATTGGGACTCTGTCACCAGGGAAGCAGTTGAAATTAGACTTTGTGAAAATAATTTCAACAGAGACTCCGGATATGCACTCAGCAATGCGTGGAAGCGCGCAGTTGATAAAGAAAGGGCACAGAGGGCGACTTCATATATTCCTCGCAGTTCTCCACCTGGTGCGATGGATGGCGCTGCAAGCAACGCTGGATAATGTGCGCAAATCTATCGACATACAGGCCGCCACCTCAGTACGCGCCGTTTTCACCGTGACGTCATCCAGCCAATGAGAAGCCGTCCATTACTTATAAAAGCGGAAGCCTTACCGGTCCACGACAGTCAGTTTTACGCCTGACGAAGATGATGGAGATAGTCTTTTTTTTTCTTTATTGTTATTTTTCACTTCATACAAAGGTGGGCTGGCAGTGGTTAAATCTGCTCCTCTCCTCAGCCACAAGCATTACAATAAAAGAGAGAATGAAGACAGAAAGGGTAACAGATTGGTGGTTAAAAAACAGTAGATACAAAAATTAAAAACACGAAGCCGTTCACACTCAGGGAAGAAACACGAAAAACTGTCGGCACTGCGCACAAACACTGATGACTTAGATGGTACAAGTGAACGAAGGATCGTGGTGGCGAAAAACACTAAATCACAAACACGATGGCACACACACACAAGAAACTGATGGTGATGATCTCCGGCGCACGAATGTCCACTTAACGTGTACGAGTCCGGGGACCTGCCAAGAGGGGAAGAAGGTGGTGGGGGAGGGAGAGCAAAGATGCCAATGGCAGAGAAGACGGTGAGAGGAAAGAAGGTATAGGGGTAGAGGAAGCCCGGGGGAGGAGGGGGAAGAAAGGAAGGGAAGGGGGAGAGAAGGGAGAGAGGGTGCCCATGGGAACAAACACAGGAAGAGGGAGGGGAGTATCAAAGTTGGTAGGAGGGGTAGATGGAGGGGAGGAGGGCATCATGAGGAAGAGGGAGCTGACGGAAGACACCTTGGGAGAGGATAAGGAGAGATGCAGAGCAGGTGGGACGCAGAAATACAGGTGTGGCAGTGGATGAGGGCGGGAGAGGATGGGAGAGACAAGCAGGTGAGGAGGATCGAGTTTATGGGAGGTGTAGAGGATCCGTATCTGTTCGAGGAAGAGGTGGGGGAAAGGAATAAGGTCGTACAGGATCCGCGTGGGGGAGGGGGACGGATGTGATAGGCGAGGCAAAGAGCAAGGCGTTCAAGGATCTGAAGGGATTGGTAAAAGGTAGGAGGAGCGGAGATTCAAGAGGGTGGGCGTAGCATAGGGCGGATGAGGGATTTATAGGTGTGGAGGATGGAGGTAGTCATCGAAAGCTGGGGATTGTACCCAAATTTGACGCAGCAAGTAAACCGAGAACTTTTTATGCAAGGACACCAAATTAGTTTCGACGAGATTTCTGATACTAAATAGATCAACGGCTTCTGTAATAGCGTCATAAACGAAATAATAGAGGCCAAAATATCGGACAACACCATCAATAAAGACGGTGAATTGCAGCTGAGTACGGCCTGGGATCCTATGATTGGAAAGTTGAAGCGGGTGCTGCAGTCACACTGCCAAAACATTACTATGTACGTTGTGGGACTGAGCAACAGTGACGTCACTGGCGATGATGCGGCTATATAAGCAAGGCTCTCAACCACTTGACGCAGAGGAGATCTCCGCTGAAAGCTCGTGGGCAATTCAACACTTGATACGGCTTGAAACCCGAGAATATTTTATTGACGCTACCATGTTGTGTAGGAGTGTGGTACACCCCTTATGACGAATTTGCGTAGGTAATTGCTATATGGCATGTCACGCTCCCTTGTGGTTCCTGGTAGGTGCTACGAGGTGTCAAATGAATGAGGCAAGTGTGTTTTTGTAACTTTAGTTGAGAACAGGAGCACGTGAGATGCTAGTGAAACAGGTTTGAGCATGCTTGGGTTTGTGAAACCCCAAAACACCTCTGCTGTCTCATACGAATGAAAGTTAAGGTAGCTATTTCATTGCATTTTTGGGCGTATTTAGCATAATTAAGATATTTGATCGTTCAATTAATAGCAAATATGGCTATATATGGTTGTTATGGTCTACAAGGGGAGAAAGGGAGACTATTGATTCATCATGTACTTGATGAAGGACCAACTGATTCCGTTAATGGAGATGAAGAGGAAGCGTCGTTAGTGATCATGACACATCATCAGAGCAGGAAGGAGACGAAAATGATGAAGTTGAGGCCAGTAATAGTTTTTATCTCGGAGAAGATAGAACGTCTAAATGGATAAAAGTATTTCCAAGGCCTAATATTAGAACAAGGTCGCACAATATTATTATCTATCTTTCAGGTGTCGTTAGTGATGCCAAACAATGTGCTATACCGTTAGAATGTTTCAGACTCTTTATGTTTTCTGATAATACTGAACAAATTTATATATTACAGATAAGCATATAGAGAGTCAGAGAGAGATGTATTCACAAGAAAACGTACTAAAACACACAGCGAACCGCGGAATAATGACAATGGGCTCCTGTATTTAGCAGGGACTACCGTACCCCTCCAAACTTTGAATTTACTTTTGCGCTGCCCTCGTTTTGATGAAGTGCAAACACTGACCGCAGTAAGAGACGTCCTTGACCACTTTGTGGGTCACTGTGATACGCTTTTCTCCGTCAGTCAATATTTTACATTGGGTGAGAAATAAGAGAGTATGACTCAATATTTTTAAGTGGTAAGTAACTATTAATTAATAGATTTTCTTATTGCCACTATATATTAGTAAAAGACAATTATATTAATCCACAGGAATGACATACATTGATCAAACCACTAATTTCAATATTCAAAAATTCAAAACAAGTAAAAAAAACTGGATGGGGTGTACTACACCCTACACGCCACTGTTAGAATTGCAGGTCACACCACTGCCGGGTTGTTTTTGGAAATTTAACGCCTATTAGACTCAAACAGTGGGTGACATTTTTTTTGAAAATAGAGAGCTACTAAAGTATTTTAAAAGCTATGTATCTGAAAAATGGTATTTCATTTCTCTATTAAAAAATTCCGTGTTTCGGTGTTTCTGGAATTTTAACCGCCAAGGGGGTAAAATAGCGAATGAAATCCTTTATGAAAATATTTTATTATGAAAGCGTTTTTAAAAATTTGTATTTGGCTCCCGATTAGAAATAAAAAACAATATGTTTTAGTGTTTTTGGGAATAGTTCACGGGGAATTCGTCATACCCAACCCTGCCATCGGATCGCCACATTGTGCATCGTGATTCCTCACTCCACAGAACGTTTTTCCACTCTTCAGTCGTCCAATGCTTTACAGCAAGCGAGCGTCGTGTGGCTTATGAGCAGCCGCCCGACCATGAAATCCAAGTTTTCTCACCTCTCACCTAACTGTAGTAGTACTCGCAGTGGATCCTGATGCAATTTGGAATTCCTGTGTGATGGTCTGGATAGATGTCTGCCTGTTACACATTACGACCCTCTTCAACTGTCGGCGGTCTCTGTCAGTCACAGACGAGATCGCCCTGTACGCTTTTGGGCTGTACGTATCCCTCCACGTTTCCGCTTCACTATCACGTCGGAAACAGTGGACCTAGGGATGTTTAGGAGTGTGGAAATCTCGCCTATAGACGTATGACACAAGTGACATTCAATCAGCTGACCACAGTCGAAGGCCGTGAGTTTCGCGGAGCGTCCCATTCTCCTCTCTCACGATGCATAATGACTGCTGAGGTCGCTGATATGGAATTCCTGGTAGTAGGTGGCAGCACAATGCACATAATATGAAAAACGTACGTTTTTGGGGATGTCTTTTGATCACACAGAGTACATCCATCTGAACCTGTTTGCTGGTCTACCTGTTCAATTCCCACTCATTGACACCTAAGGGTATTTCCTACCAACAGATCCCTTCTTTTAGTCAAATTACGGCACAAATATTCTTTTTACTCAGTTCAACTTAGTATCTCATTTGTTATTGTATCTACTCATCTGCCATTCATCTTCTTGCAACTCTGTGTTACAAAATCTGTTGCTCTCTTCTTGTTTTAGCCGCTTATTGTTCACATTTCACTATTTCACTTCCGCACAAGGCTAAACTTCTTACAACGATCTTCTGAAAAATTTCCGAACAGTTAAATTTATACTCTTAGTTAATAAATTTCTCTTCTTCTACAAATTCCTTTCTTGCTATTGCTAGTATGCATTTTATATCCTCAGTACTTCTGTCATCATCATTTATTTTACCGCGTGGAATGGTCACGTGGTTAGAGGAGCTGTGTCACGGATTGCGCGGCCTCTCCCGCCGGAGGTTCAAGTCCTCCCTCGGGCTCTTGGTACAAGTAAGTTTACGTTAGTTTAAAGTAGTGTGTAAGTCCAGGGATCGATGACCTCCGCAGTTTGGTCCCTTACGAATTCACACACACCTGAACACACACACACTAATATGAAAAACGTATGTTTTTGGGGGGCTGTCCGGATCCTTTTGATCACATAGCGAATATCAGCTTTTCTTTCAGCAATCTGTTATTGGGCTGCAGTCTCCCAGTCTCCCCCTCCTCTCTTCGTTATGCAATTAATTCCAGTCATCAGTCAATATCCCTGCGGTACGTGAAGAACAATCCGACGCCATCGCGATACGGAGAGCAGCAGATCATCAAATGAGGTTCTTCTGATCTGATGGTAGGGAGGACAGTGACAGGTATTTATTTCATTTCAATCCCTGTGCACCCTCCCCCACCCCACCAAAAAAAAAGGAAAAAAGAAAAAGACGAACAAGTTCTAGATTCATCTCATAAAATGCTGAACGAACGAAAGTAAATCAGCTCAGTTTTCTTCCAGTATTTTCAAGATGTCCTGTCACCAAAATACGTTCCAGAACCGCAACAATCTGATATATTCATCCTCCTATTATCAAGCAAGGTGGCCACCGAGCCGATGCAGTGTGATGTGGCTCAGCTTTCAGATGCAGTTTTCCTCGGTAAAAATTTGAGGTACGAGCATATGGGATTGGTTCCCAAATATGTGACTGTCTCGAAGACTTCTTAAGTAATAGAACCCAGTACGTTGTCCTCTATGGTGAGTGTTCATCGGAGGTGAGGGTATCATCTGGAGAGCCAGAAGGAAGTGTGGTAGGTCCGCTGTTGTTTTGATCTTTTGGATAGGGTGGATAGCAATGTGCGGCTGTTTGCTGATGATGCTGTGGTGTACGGGAAGGTGTCGTCGTTGAGTGACTGTAGGAGGATACAAGATGACTTGGACAGGATTTGTGATTAGTGTAAAGAATGGCAACTAACTCTAAATATAGATAAATGTAAATTAATGCAGATGAATAGGGAAAAGAATCCCGTAATGTTTCAATACTCCATTAGTAGTGTAGCGCTTGACAGCCACGTCACACAAATATTTGGGAGTAACATTGCAGAGGGATATCAAGTGGGGCAAGCATGTAATGGCAGTTGTGGGGAAGGCGGATAGTCGTCTTCGGTTCATTGGTAGAATTTTGGGAAGATGTGGTTCATCTGTAAAGGAAACCGCTTATAAAACACTAATATGACCTATTCTTGAGTACTGCTCGAGTGTTTGGGATCCATATCAGGTCGGATTGAGGGAGGACATAGAAGCAATTCAGAGGCGGGCTGCTAGATATGTTACTGGTAGGTTTGATCGTCACGCGAGTGTTACAGAAATGCTTCAGGAACTCGGGTTGGCGTCTCTAGAGGAAAGGAGCCGTTCTTTTCGTGAATCGCTAGTGAGGAAATTTAGAGAACCAGCATTTGAGGCTGACTGCAGTACAATTTTACTGCCGCCAGCTTATATTTCGCGGAAAGACCACAAAGATAAGATAAGAGAGATTAGGGCTCGTACAGAGGCATATAGGGAGTCATTTTTCCCTCGTTCTGTTTGGGAGTTGATGCTAGTTGTGGTACGAGGTACCCTCCGCCACGTACCGTACGGTGGATTGCGGAGTATGTATGTAGATGTACATGTAGATTGTGGACATTGGTATTTAGTTCTCGGGTACCAGGAGTGTTATCTTCCATAGCCCGTTCTCGTTTTCTCATTACGTACTGTAAATAAAACAGAGTGATTAAAGCACTCCTTGTGCATTCGTCGTGTGCGACGCGTCAACGGAGAGGCCGTCGCCCTGCCGCCGGCCGACCGCGTGTCGGTTTCGCCGGTCAGCCACGTCGGTTCTCGCGTGTCAGCACTCCGCGCCGCGCAGCGACACCTCACCAGCCGCAGCGGAATCCGACGCGCCGGCAGCGGCCACGGGCTGCCCCGCACCCCGCCGTCGACGTCAGCAGTAGCGGCCACCAGCTGTGCTCCCTGCTGTTGGTAAACAACCGCCTGCCTGCGCTCGGCCCTGGGCTTTAGCCGACCGACACCACCACACCAGAGGCCGACGGAAGAAGAAGGAAGGCGTGGGGTAAGACGTTAGCCCGAGCCATCGACGCCAAACCCCGAATGGAACACACGGAGGAAGAACTTGTGGCTGTGTCCCACAGTCAGAAGACAGCAGCCTTGGGCAAAATACTGAGCGAAATAGGAGTAGAATTAAAAGCAAAGCATACTTCATCTGGTCTGTTAACCGTCATTAGAGACACAGTGTCTCCATTTGCTTTCCAAATAACTAGCCTTGAAAATGAACTGTCGTGCCTAAATGATGAAGACAAGCGATTAACAAATCAAATGGTTCAAATAGCTCTGAGCACTATGGGACTTATCTTCTGAGGTCATTAGTCTCCTAGAAATTAGAACTAGTTAAACCTAACTAACCTAAGGACGTCACACACATCCATGCCCAAGGCAGGATTCGAACCTGCGACCGTAGCGGTCACGCGGTTGACTGCAGCGCCTAGAACCGCACGGCCACTTCGGTCGGCAAAGCGATTAACACTTAAATTACGCGGAGCATCTGTTATACCGGAACCAAGGTAACCCCTGAGGGCCGGCAACCCATATAACACCACAGAGAACGATGTTGTCTATGCCCAAAGGCGTACCCAAAAGCACCAGAGTAAACACTGGCTATTTACAAACAATATAATGGAAACAGACATTCCGAGCACTACCTATTGCAGGGGGAGCTCGAGCCGCGGCCTACAGGAAGTATCACTACGCTGAAATCTGATTGGCTGGAGAAAGCTATTTAGGGGCTAGAACTAGGCCCGAAGTTCAGTTCACGTAGGATGCCGACCTCGTGTACTGCAACCGTCGAAGATTACGTCTTCGTCTCGGGATTGGACTGTTACTAGTGTGCGACTGTGTTACCACGAACCTTTGTGAAAAATAAGAAATGAACTTTTGTTTGCCTCAATTACGAGAATTTTTTCGTTATAGTTAGCTTTCGTTTATATGTTCACTCATCAGCCTTGTGAACTGACATCAGCAAAAGTTGTGAAAAATTGCGAACTGTGAGTTACAACAGAATCAACAGCATCGAATGCAGTCAGACTTAAAAATACAATCCTTGGCTGAGAAGTTGGAGGACTAAAATAGGGAACTCAGTGCAGCGAACCAAGATTCACAAAAACAAGTTAGAGAATTAACTAATAAAGTCACAGAACAAGCGCAAACACAAGCGCAAACACCGACATACACTGCTGCCTTAATAAGAGAGCCCAAAACCAAAGGCGCTGCAGTCTGGAACCGCAAGACCGCTACGGTCGCAGGTTCGAATCCTGCCTCGGGCATGGATGTTTGTGATGTCCTTAGGTTAGTTAGGTTTAACTAGTTCTAAGTTCTAGGGGACTAATGACCTCAGCAGTTGAGTCCCATAGTGCTCAGAGCCATTTGAACCATTTGAACCAAAACCAAAGAGGCTCGAAGAATAGAACAGGCTATAACTAAACAGGCCACAACGCTATATATCAAATCGACAACAAATCAAGACGCCAAAGCAGTACGATTGACTTTCACCAAGAACATAAACCCCAGGAAGAGAACCTACATTTCAAGTCAATTAGAACCGACTCAGACAGCAGATGTCATAGGAACCGCAACACAGGACGATTGTCGTAAAATTATAGAAAACACTAAAGACCTGCACACCCCTGTCTGCAGAGGACCGCGAGAACGCAAGCCACTCGTCGCAGTACTTCACGTACCCGTTACACTTACCGACGAGGAGTTTCTAGAAAGCCTTTGCGAGCACGATCTAAGCGGTGACACCACGAAAGAAGACTTCGACAGAGAAGTCAAAAGAAACTGTAAAACAGAGCCTAAGGGAAAGGGTTTCAGTCACCAGACACTGGAGGTCAGCCCACACCCGCACAGAGTCCTTACAGGAAGACAGAGAGTCTACATTCAATCACTCTCTGTGAAAGGCTGTACAATAGTAATCCAGTGTTTTATGTGAAATTAGAAGTATATTAATACCTTCACCTGTTGACGGGCGTTGATATACATCAACGGGAACAAGTGAAAATGTGTGTCCCGAACGGGACTCCAAACCGGGATCTCCTGCTTACATGGCAGACGCTCTATCCATCTGAGCCACCGAGGTCACAGAGGATAGTGCGACTGCAGGGAATATCTCACGCACGCCTCCCGTGAGACCCACATTCCCACCTTGTATGTCCACACACTACATTCGTAGTGTCCGACCCCAACACACTCATTACTCGTGGCAGACATTCTTTCCAAGTCCAGTAAGAGTTCGGGGAATATGTGTGGATCCTCAGAGAAGAAGAAGGTCATGGCCGGTATTTCCAGAACTATATACTTATACGGATATGGTGTCTGTTCTTTCGGACCTGCAGGGAGACCGGTGTAACGTGCACCAAGTGCGGCCATCAAGGTCACAAGCGCATTGAGTGCACGTCCGAGGCTTGCATCTGCATTCCCTGCAAATACAGAGGCCGCGTCTGCAAAAAAACAAAAGATGCTGATTGTCAGACCTATAAGCAACTGCATGAGCGGCTCCTGGACAGTATAGACCACGGCAGCTAAAATCAAAACACACACACAACAAACACGAACATCCAAAGCCAATCACCCAAAACACATAAATATAAATCACCGCCAACATTACACAAAGCTACTGATGAGCAATTTCCAAGAGAAGACAAATGAATCTTCTGCCGGAGAATTATGACAACAATGAACTCATCTCACCCCTAACACACTCAACGACGTTGCAGGAGAACTGCATTAATACATGACAATCTGTGGCTCGATCCACAACGATGTGGCAAAGTAAATAAAAAGACAATTACACCACTAGCTAAACTTCCAAATAACATTAACGATGACGATAGATGAGTTGGAAGATGAGCTTACATATATTGCACACAAGAAAATGTACAAACAAAACCGACATACTCATGCACAATTTCTGCCAACCGAAGTACATCACACCACACATACACAAGACGAATACAAACCAGAATCATCATCACTTGGAAAACCCTACGACATTCTTAGATATGAGCGGTATATCAAACCAGTCAAATTTGTCTCGGGAGGCACTTTTCACCCCGGACAAAAGGAACAAGGAATAGATACATAGAGCCTGAGTCAATAGACAACGAAACCATCAGACCAGAAACCAATCTAGAACTCAAGACTACCGGATCTACACTTATAAAAGCAGACAAATTAGATGAGCAAACATCTGATGGAGACACTTGTGACATTTTCAGCGGTGTCAACGTGCTTCTAGAAACAACCACCACTCTAAACATAAAAAAGGACACCGTAACAGACACAGTCAGTCCCGCACAAATCACCACCATTGCCAACACACATTGAAGAAGCATGTGACAAAGTAAAGCGTAACCGTGTGACATCCCAAAGAGATTTTAAAATGTCTCCCAATCCTCGGCCAACACCAAATCACAATACATCTAGTACCACCACAGAAACCGCAACATAAACCAGCACCAACAGGAAGCCAGCTACACGTAATTATCATAATTTACAATTTTATTTTTAAGTAGTCAGGGAAAAGAGAGATACTGCAGACAGATCAGCGGATGCTACTAAGATTGTGCCGTCGAAGTGATTCTCTCTGTTTTCCAGTAACTGTGCAGACAGGCAAAATCATTTTAATAACAGTGAATATTCCCACATTAGCACTGGTCGACTTTATGCTCCAGGTCTGCGTGCGCAAGTCAGAATCTTTCGACTTGGACAAAATACATACAGATCATGTAAGAGAGGACGAACACGTATTTCGATTACTCACAGACAGGCAGTAAATGCTTTGTACGTGTAAAACACCCAGAACACATAGACAAAAAATGAATATCTTACAACATAATACAAAAAACAGTACGACAGTCAGTGCGGAAATCCCTAAAATAGCACAAGACTTGCAGGCAGACATCATGTGCTTACAAGAACCTTATAATAGAAAGGGACAACTAATGTGTCTACCAAAACATGCTACCACAATAACAGGCAGCAGTGACTGTAAGGCTTCAATAGTAATTTTAAACGGAACTTATAACATTATTAAGGTAGTACAGTTATGCAATCAACATTTAGTTACCATAGAGATAACTAATAGGATCGTTACATGGTTGATTGCACCCATGTACGCCCAATACAGCCATCGCATAGAACCGTACGCAGGGTACGTCAGAGACCTAGTAATGTATGTCAGCGGCAAAAAATTGGTGATAACTGCTGACATTAATTCCAGATCGACCCTCTGTAACTCAGATTGAATAGATGACAGAGGACACACAGTAACCGACCTGATACATGAAACACAATTAAATGTAATGAACATGGAAGGACCTATACCCACGTACGCAGGGTTCGATGGTACGAGCAATAATATTGACTTTACGCCAGCAAATAATGCAGCAATGGCATACGTAAAAAACTGGACTGTAAAGGACAACATAACCAGTACTGATCACAATGTCATACCACACGCACTAACTCACACTCAGAACATGACGACCAAATCACACACCAGATGCTTATTGTTACAAAAAGCAGACTAGAACAAATTAACAGAAATTATCCAACAACACGTTCGAGAAAACATCAATGGAGGTATTGATTATAGAGTACACAATCTAATTCAGGTAATACACCATGCATAAAAAACATGAGTACCGATAGCAAAGAACACAAAACACAGCATGGACCAAGGAAATCACGAGACTCAAACAAGATGCCAGGCGCAAAAGAAAATTATATCAAAGGGTGATAGTAGATAGGGACAGACGCAGAAGACGTGAATCATATAGGCATGCACAAGACTCATACAGACCCTATACGACACGCGTAGACGACAAAGGGAGCTATTTTTAACAACACAAAAAGAACAAAATATATTGGAAGGGGAGGAGGGACATACGAAATACTGACACAGAAGATAAAAACCCCACTAGTTCTGGGAACGCTAAGGCAGGATATGACGGTACGATGATGAGGGCAGGAGGAATACAGCGGAGTTTCTGCTGTAGAAACTGCTTCCTCATGACATCGATACAGATACACAATATCATACAACACTAAGATAAAACCTACACACACCATACAACACTACAACTGTTACCTGTCCTTTTGCTCAAGAAAAGGTTGCGCTAGCAATCTCAGAGCTCAAACACAAGAAAAGACCTGGAGCAGATGGTATCCACTCGGACTGAAAAAACTAGCACCGCAGATCACCCCGTCACTAGCGACGTTACTGAATGATGGCTTACGGCTGGGTAGGGTACCTACAGTATGGAAAGTCTCCAAAGCAGTCATTATTAAGAAACCAGCGGACAGGGATCCTTCAGATCCAAAGACTTACCGGTCAATAAGCCTAATAAACAGCCTAGCAAAGATTCAGGAGAAGCTGCTGTGTAAGCGCCTACAAACACACTGAGCTCTCAGGGGTATGTGCCAACACCTATTCGCCTTCAGAACTCGAAGATCAAGAGATCATGCCATCAACCAGGCCCTACACATAGTTAACACTACAATACAGAAATAAGCCATGGTAATAATGATTGACATTGCCGGGGCAATAGATAATCTCTGGTGGCCCGAAATGTTTGAGAGGTTAAGACATCTGAAGGTAGGGCAATCACTGTACAGTAGTTTCCTAGACTACTGTAAAAATCGAATAGTCGGGTGGCAGATGGTCAGCCGGAAAGTAATTAAAAGAATTACCAAGGGCTGTCCTCAATGGTCGATCTGCGGCCCCATCTTCTGGGACATAATAATCGAACCCCTCCTACAACTTCTGGATGGGATGACAGGTCAGGCAGAATTGTCACCCACGCAGATGACCTGTTCGTTGTAGTCACTGCAAACAACAGAGCCCAGTTAGAAGAGAAAGCCAGTGGAATACTAGAAACAATTACACAGTGGTGTCACAACAATAAACTCAGGATAGCCGTAAACAAAACAACATACACATTACTGGAAAGGTCACTCCAAAGGAATCCGTCAGTTAAGACTGGGGACGCAAACAGCATACGAGCACGCGTTACGCGCTATCTTGGGGTACACATAGATGAAAAATTGAATTTCCACGAACACATAAGGAAAAATACTACATAAAGTGGAGGCTAAATTCAAAACAGTACAGACTACCTCTACCAGTCATACGGACATACTACTGTGCGCTCTTCGAATCAGTACTCAGCTTCGCAGCTAGCACGTGGGCACAAAGACTGAACGTGGTCAGACGAGGACAGAGAAGTGTCCTACTTAGACTATCTGCAGCCTTCGGCACCACCTCAGCGGATGAACTGTGTTTGGTGCTTGGATATGCCCCATAAATATCACGTTCAAATACAGAGCTGCAAGGTACTGGTTAAAGATGGGCAGACTAGATAAGGTACAATTGGTGTTTCTGAATTCTTGAAGAAAACTATAAATATTATCATGTCTAAAATAATTAATGTTGATATAATAAAGATTCATATTGTTAAATCGACAATTATAGTAACTTATTTAGGCTGAAATAGTGACGGTAGAGACGATATGTCACCTTAAAAGATGGTGTTTGGATACATGGCAAGGTGAGTGAGCTGTAAGAGATAAGGGATGTAGACTGTACGACTTCCTCCCTGACACAAGGGAGCGGCAGGGAAAGTAACTTATTGATCCCAACCACGGTATGGTACATTTCTCAACCGGACACGGACCTTATCCCACGCACTCAAACCACGTGAGTCTGAGGCAGACACCTACATTCACATGAGGGGAAGAAGGTTCCCCAGAACACACTGTCATTTTTCTGCGGGCAATACGCGAATGATAGACATACACTGCACTTAGACCACACTGAAACATATATATATATATATATGTATATATATATATATATATATATATAACTTATTGATCCCAACCACGGTATGGTACATTTCTCAACCGGACACGGACCTTATCCCACGCACTCAAACCACGTGAGTCTGAGGCAGACACCTACATTCACATGAGGGGAAGAAGGTTCCCCAGAACACACTGTCATTTTTCTGCGGGCAATACGCGAATGATAGACATACACTGCACTTAGACCACACTGAAACATATATATATATGTATATATATATATATATATATATATATATATATATATATATATATATACAGCAGCAATAAGAGACAAAGAACAACGGGAACAATTAAATGTATTGATAAACAGTATTAAAAAAACACATGAAAAGTATCTGGGACACGACATAACAGACAGGACTACATGCAACGGAACAAGTCTCCAGAGGGTGGACAGCAATACCCACAGTGACAGCGAAAATAGTGACAATGAGGAGGAACAGGAGGAAGTCGAGATGTGACAGTAAATAAGCTTAAGATGCTGGCGATCTAGCCAAGAAATCCCCAAATGCTGTACACGGATGGGCACCTAAAGTTAATACATAGGATTATCAATACATGGGATTAGCAATACTATTTCTCTACTAACAACCATTTTTTTTTCCTTGTGTGACAGGCGGTCACAGGGTCGAAGAAACCATTCCGAAGTATTCACCGTCAGTCACAATCGGTGATGGGACTAACAAATCTCTCATCTATCCTGTCACTTTTTTATATTCTTCTTTAAAAAAATAACAAAATTTTATTTATATTTCAGCTTTAAAGTATTGTTATTTTGAAAATTATCATTCTTTGTTAACATAAAGAAAAGAACACTGCAAAAAGGTGAATAACGAAAATTGTAAGATGTACGACCTGTTTTAAAAAATGGTTCTGAGCACTATGCGACTTAACTTCTGAATTCATCAGTCGCCTAGAACGTAGAGCTAATTAAACCTAACTAACCTAAGGACAACACACACATCCATGCCCGAGGCAGGATTCGAACCTGCGGCCGTAGCGGTCGCTCGGTTCCATGCTGTAGCGCCTAGAACCGCACGGCCACTCAGGCCGGCGACATGTTTTAAAACATCAGGTAACAGGTCTATAATTTGACAAAAAAATAAATAAATAACTTATTATTCCACAAATAAATAACAGTTGTTCAACTAAAATTAAATGGAAGGTGAGCATTATTAACAGCAAAATCGATTTTCGATCACATAATTATCATCTTCAGTTCTGGAAGTTAAACATTTCACATAACGATCAGTGAATAAGATACAAGAGACCACAAATACACCTGGGTATAAACCAACTGTTGGTAAGAACACACCTTTAGCATACAAATTAAAGCTCGTAGGCACTGGTGTCTAGTTATTAGCTGTAACAGAAGCTATGAAACGATCACAATAACTGAAGCCGCTATTTACATTCACCTATACAGCAGACTTCGTTGTGACAGGGGCTTGGAACGCCCTCTATGTGACATGTGTCACGTGAAGACTTAACATTACTTTATTTGGCAAGGGATTACCACAAAATACCAAATGTGCACTTGCAAATCATTAATTGAATATTTAAAATTTAAAAGTGTACATTAAAAGCGCATAGCATAAAGGAAGGGTGAAATTCACATCTTGCCAACGTACACTAGCGTGTTATTTTCAAAACAAAAAAGGAAGATGAAAGAATAAAAATCAACAGGTGAGTTATAAGGTGTCAGATTACAGGCCTAGTAAGAAAGAAAAATATACAAATAACATGACATCAAATTTAACAGAATTTGTTATAACACAGTAACCGCCATCTGGCGTGAGAAGTCAGAGGTGCAAAGATGTTAATTTACGTACACTATTACGTTGAGACAAGGAAGTCAAATACATAAATAGTGGTTATTGTACGATATATGCCACGATTTAACAGATCAATTTGCCATGAAACACAAAATTCTTTATAAAAAGAATTTATAAAAAATCTTTTAGGGTGCAGACTAACAATTTTTTATCGTAATTAATGATACGATGATACACAAATCTCATTCGTTCCGTTTGGACACGTTAACACATTATAACTGTTTCTGAGGCTTAATTACAAAAAAATCATCATAATTATGAAAAGCAGAATAATATAAAAGCACATTGTGGATGCAGAGATCATTTAGCGGACACATCAGTAAGATCTACTGATAAACGCAACATCTTTCCATGTTCATTTGTGTCTGTCATATATGCTTGTACCGCTTTCGCGTTTTCATACGTGGAATAACACTTTCACTCTGTCATTTCACACTCAACTGCCTTGTTCATTATTGTTCCTACAGTTATAAGTCCACAAACAGAATATAAAGTCATCTTCAAATCTGAAGTTTTCTACACCCATGTATGCCTGCAGCATACACTACAAACTCTGTGACTCTTTGATTGTGTAATAAAAATTTCACTCTTTTGATTTGATCCATATTACGTGTATATAGCCAACACATGGACACAGCCACAGCAAGCAATGTTCTTTTGCGGCCATTGTTCATGCTTTTAAATATTTTTTCTTTAATTTACTGCACACGATATCGGAGTCCGCGGTTTGCCAGCGCCATACTCTTTGGATTTAAGCTTCATTTTGCGTGTGCGTGTGTGGGTGTGTGTGTATGTGTGTGTCTGTGTGTGTGTGTGTATGTCGAAGTTCGCGGTTTAGTTCGCGGTTTACCATCGCCATACACTTCGTGTTTAAGCTTCACTGCGTGTGTGTGGGTGTGTGTAGGTTGTGTGCGTGTTTGCGGGTTTTAGCTATCAAAACGTACATTATCGAAATCAGTTCAATGTATGTATGTATCTTTCCGTTTCACAACGATGTAGTAGACGTAGAGCATACCTAAATTTCTGTCATTTCCGACACCACCACAACCTTACTGCCCAGCTGCACATGGCCCAGATAATTCACATGTAACATTCGTATCTGGTGATGAGGCTGCAATGGCTCGAAAACTAGCTAATGCGACAATCTATTGTACCAGATTCAAAAAGCGACTGGTTGCGTATAATACGTAGATAAACCCCAAGCTTAAATCACAGTCGCAATTCGACACCCACAGTGGATGTAAAGAATAGCCATCAATCATTTAATGTAGTACCACGTACAGCGAGCGTGCGACAATTTTATACCGATCCTGTGTCCCAAACAATATAGTAAAAATTTTCTGCGTGTATCGTAATTCCGTCGGCCAGAAGCTTTCACTTAGCGCCGGCACTGCGCGTGCTCCCCACGATGAAAGGGTCCCCCATTAGCCTGTACCGCGGCTGCCGACAGTTGACAGGCAGATTTGATGGACGATGGCGAATTGCGCGAGCTAAGATCAATACAACGGGACGCGCAACAAAAACGATTGTCGAAACAGCGCTTGTATTCGTAATGAGCGGCGCGCCATTAATCTCTGCCGCTCCGGCCGTGTGGCAGCCCTCGGATACACCGAGGGACGGTATACACCCGCCGCCCACAGCGTGTTGCCAGCGTGTTGCCCGTGGCCAGTGGCGAGCAACAGCGGCTGGCCCGGTCTCCATACCAACCGAGCCCACCATCCCGACGTCTGTCTGTCTGGAAACTGAAACGCCCGCTAAACCCGCTGGGCAGAACAGGTAATTAGGATTGTGGAAATGACCAAATAAGGTTGGGGGCAGTTTCACCTTCTAATTGTAATTTATTGTAATTTAATAGCACATTCACAACCAAAGCGGCACATAGCCGATCCTTTACCAAAGGCAACTCTTTCACTGCTGAAGGCCGCCGATCAAGAAATCTTAAACATCAACAAGATAAAATGCAGTTAAAATAGCAAATGAAATAATTAAAAAAAAAACATATATCACAGCTAGGTGGAAGGCCTCAAGGCAAAGTAGATAGAAGTAACATATGTAAGGTGCAATACAAATGGCTGAAGGCCACAATTAAGTTTCAAAATTTTAAAATATATTACCATAATCTTTTAAAGGCAGAAGGCCGCAATTTTTAAGCTTGAAAGATAATTTTAAGAATAAGGTTGCAAGGCTGAATGGCCACAATTAATTTTCCAGAATTTTTTAAAAATACGGGGTGTCCAAAAAGTTTTACCCTGATTACATAAATTGATAACACAGGCTAGAAGTAAGATACAAATATGAAACTTGTGTCGAATTGTTTACAACTATCAAAGTTTTTTTTCTGCTTTAGGTTCGCAGTACGTAAGTAGTGGATGAGCCACGTTAACCAATCAGGAGAAGGCACAGTGTGTCCTGTGTTACCATGAGACACGATTACCAACCACAGTGCAGAGACACTTCCAGACAACTTTCGGAAGGAATCCACCTGATGTCAAGAGCGTTAATGCCTGGTATGAGAGGTTCAAGAACACAGGATCGGTTGCTGACCTTCCGAGGTCTGGTCGACCAAGAACCTCAGCAGACGGGGTGGAAGCTGTAAGGCAGTCTTTTCTGCGAAGTCCGAAGAAATCGGTGCGCAGGGCCTCACGTGAATTGCAGATGCCAAAAAGCTCTCTCCATGACATTTTACACAAACGTTTATTGTTTCGTGCATACAAAGTGCAAATCGTTCAGGCCTTGTTACCCAATGACAGTACATGTCGATATGACTTTACGGTCGAAATGCTATTACGTATTGAGGACGATGAGGTTATCTCAGACGAATTGCCTTTTCCGACGAAGCGACCATTTATGTCACTGGAGTAATCGATCGCCATAATGTGCGCATCTGGGGTTCACAACCCCCTGGCAAGGTCATGGAGTGCACCAGAGGCAGTCCAAAGGTGAATGTTTGGTGCGCGCTATTGCACGATCGAATTATCGGGCCATTCTTCTTCGCTGAGGCTACCATCACATCTGCAGTGTATTTGGACATATTGCAACTGCATGCTGTTCCTCAGCTGCTTCCTTATCACCCCGATGTCTTGTTTCAGCAAAACGGTGCACCGCCTCATTGGGGTTTGGACGTTCGTGCCTATCTCGATATGACCTTTCCTGGGCGATGGATTGGTCGTGATGGGCCAACGGTTTGGCCTCCACGCTCTCCTGACATAACCCCATTACACTTCTTTTTATGGGGTCAAGAACGGGGTCTACCGAACATGTGTACCAGATCTTGAAACCTTGCGGCAACAGATAGCCACAGTCGTTGACTCGATCCCTCCAGTGATGTTGGCTAATGTGTGGACTGAAATTGAATATCGCCTAAATGTGCTACGTGCTACCAAGGGTGCTCATGTGGAAGTTTACTGATGTGTGGGAAAAAACTTTGATAGTTTGTAAACAATATTTGTATCTTACTTCTAGCGTGAGTTAACAATTTATGTAATCAGGGAAAGCCTTTTCGGACACCATGTATAGCCATAAGCCTTAAATTTTAAGTAGCTGAAAACAAATAATTAAACACCGGTGGGAAAGACAATAAAGACAACGGCACTCACAAGCCTCCAGGGAGGTCGGTCTGCCCTCGTTCACTTAGGCGAAGCAGGTAGTGAGCCCAACTACACTTGATCCATCGGAACCCAAACAGGGGATTGCCACGGACCCACCGACACAACGACTTGCTTCCCATCAATCAGTACATGAGAACTCAAACACAAAAGATTACGAACGTGATAATCCATAAGTAAGTATGTATTAGCGGCCAAAATTACACACCATGGCGGACAGTGACAACAGGTGTGAAAAGGACGCTGCCTGAAATTACGTTAGTGGCCAGGGCAGGTAACCGGAACACTAACGGCCACAAGGCAGAAAATTTCACTGGTACACTTGAATTGTAGCCAACCAAATTAGTTAATTGCACAGCATGGCGGATAAATTTCAGCAATAGAAAAACTCACTGTTGCTAACAGGAAAACCTCTCCAACAGGAAACTATCGAAACGAAACACTACAACATGAATGGACGTGGCTTGGGTAGTTGAAACCAACTTTGACGTCCTGGGTTGGTGAACCACTAAGTTCGTAGCGATCGGACAGCTCCACACACGCTCCGACACTGCGCAGGGACAGGCAGTGGACCCAGCCGACTGGACCGTGAGGATATAACTTCCCGACTCCTTTCAGAGTGCCGATAACTTCTGAAATAGTCCTCAGTGGAAATTACGCCAAGTACACCTACAACCTGACAAACACTTGCACGAAGACCTGAACAATATCCAACAGTAACTAAGCACGCATGAAGACAAATCGGGACTCATGAACGCGTCGTCCAGTAGGACGACCGACCGACGATCCACCAAGACCGTGGCCCGGCTCAAGTGATGCGTGGCGGCAATGGTCATATCGAGCAGACCTCACTGCTGCTCCAACCCGACAGCACTAGTGCCGCATTACAACTCCCCGACGGGGAGGTCCGGACTACGCTCCAGACACATTCCAAGTGACTGGCTGCCTGAACTCGCGACCCGAATTCCTTTACGACAGACAACGACCGGGAAGTAATAGCAGTCGAGCAAAGACACTACGAGAGGGGATATATCGATACGCGCTGCGAGCAGCAACTCAGTGACAGTAGTAATTTAAATTAACGTAGTGAGGTGGAAGTACGTTAAAAACAGGGTGTAAAATACATGATGGTGGGAACACGAGCCACGCACGGCTCAGAAACCATTCGCTACTCCGCGAGGAGTTCGCAATCTTTATTTCTTTTCTTTTGTTTCTCTTCGCTTTCATGATATGTATTGGCATACCAGCCTCCATATCTGAGGTCGCCAAAGCACGCCTGTGCGATTGCCTTCGACTCAGAAGGTACGCCGCACACTGGTCGGAAATCCCAAAAAGCTGGCCAAAAGTAGCAAAAAAGTTTTCTTCTTGGGACTTTTAATCCTTGGAATAGTTGTAGTGATACACCTAGTACGTATTATGACCGTTAATAAAGGGAATCAGTCTCTACCTGGTTCAGGAACCCGATACGTTCGTGAGCATCGGGCCTCCCACATTGTTTACTCGACGCGCATCGTAACACAAATTTCAGACGCGTGTAGTATCGCGAATCGTTAACGGATCTGTATTCCGCAATGTTGCTCGTTCCGAAAGTTATGTCTCCTGTTTTTTTTTTATGATGACTTTGGATGGCTTGTTTTAAATGGCTCTGAGCATTATGGGACTTAACATCTGAGGTCATCAGTCCACTAGATCTTAGAACTACTTAAACCTAACTAACCAAAGGACGTCACACACATCCATGCCCGAGGCAGGATTCCAACCTGTGACCGTAGCGGTCGCGCGGTTCCAGACTGAAGCGCCTAGAACCGCTCGGCCACACCGGCCGGCCTGACTTCGGATGTTTGCGCCAGATGTCGTTGGTGTAGTGCTAATGGTTGAACCTTCCGCTTTCTTCTACAGGTAGGTCCCGTTGTTCTGCGGTGGCTGGCGCCAGCAGAGGAGTGTTCCACGATGGAGTTTGATACGGATGCGCGTATGAAACAGCGATGTGCGATTGAATTCCCCACTGCTGAAGAAATTGCGCCGATTGACATTCATCGACGCTTGCTAAAGGTGTGTGGCGACGATACTATAGACGTGAGCAATGTGAGGCATTTTCAAGGTGATGAAAATGGTGTGCATTTGACAAGCCACGGCCCGGTCGACCCTGCACAGGTGACATTCCTTCCAATGAAGAGCGTCTTGATCAACTCATCCGTGCTAATCGGCGGATAACGACTAGAGAATTGTGTGCAAAGCTGAATGTCGGCTGTAATGCCTCGGAAACAGTTTTGAAACACCTCGGTTATGGCAAGGACTGTGCTAGATGGTTCCCACGGATGCTTACAAAAGAACAAATAACTCATCGAATAGAATTTTGTCGGGATGTGCTGGACGAATGTGAAGCTGTAGGTGACAGTTTTCTGAATGCCATCGTCACCGGAGATGAGACCATGAGACCTAGTGTCACCACTACGAGCCGGAATCCAAAAGACAGTCCACGGAATGGCGACATGAGAATTTTCCGTCGAAGAAATTCGAGACACAGCCGTCTGCAGGCAAAGTGATGTGCGCGGTCTTCTGTGATAGACAGGATACGGATCTTTTGAATGTCCTGGAGCCTAGAGAAACTGTCAATTCAGCACGCTATGAGAGGACACCGACTAAGCTGAAAGCCCGAATTTCCAGGGTAAGACCAGAGAAGAAGAACTTTCACCTGCAACATGATAACGTCAGGCCCCACACCAGTTTTGCGACCGCACAACTGATTGCAAAATTGGGCCGGACTGTCTTACCACATCCAACGTATAGTCCTGATTCAGCGTTTTCAGACTTCCATCTCTTTGGACCTCTGAAAGATGGACTACGTGGCGAATATTACCAAGACTCGGATGCTGTTGTCGAAGTTGGAAGGAAGTGGTTAGCCTCAGTTGATTCCGATTTTAACAGTCTCTGGTCCATCGTTGGCAAAAATTAGACTCTGTAGGTAAAATATTGTTCTGTTTACCTGTGATGTGATTTATGTATCTCCTTTAGATTCTGTGAATAGAAATAGGACGCATTACTTTCGGAACGTTCTTCGTATTATTGACAATGTATGAAATAGTAAATCATTATTGAAAATAGTGGTATTGTTCTTGGTCACGTTCTGAGAAGTCCCGTTGAAAAAAGCAATAAGTCAAAACCCTTGTCGACCGCGGCTCTTAAACCGAATGCAAACTGTTGCTTAGACATTTCTTCAAAACATATCCAAAAATTAGCTGCAAGCAGCTGCGACTCCGCTTTGGGTTATAATTTTTATACGATGATGTGTGCTCTCTTCTGCTCTTACTCACTCTCACAGAATTCTGCAAAAGAACCAGTCGTGTCTTTTGAATACTTAGAGAAGAACAAACTGAGAAATCAAAACTACTTAAAACGCGTTATCTCATTTCGTAGACACAGGACCTAATATCCCTACAGATTCCATTATCAGCAACGTTGAACACTCCAAACAAGTGGATCCCGTGCGAATCGAATTGACGTTCCAGTAGGCATTCATTTTGGTTGTTCGGAATTCTTTACTTCTTCGTAGTCAGTGACCTTGAAAACCTCTATGCAGATATAGATATTTAATGATTATTCGCTTTGGTGTCATTTTTTAAAAATGGCTCTGAGAACTATGGGACTTTACATCTGAGGTCATCAGTCCCCTAGAACTTAGAACTATTTAAACCTAACTAACCTAAGGACATCAAACACATCCATGCCCGATTCAGGATTCGAACATGCGACCGTAGCGGTCGCGCGGTTCCAGACTGAAGCGCCTAGAACTGCTCGGCCACACCGGCCGGCGTGTCATTTTTTAACTGTATTGGAGCGGCAGTTTTGTTATTCTAACATTTTACTTCGAATTCGTAATTAGTGACCCAAAAAGACCCCAAGTGCAGACTTTCACTCAAACTGAATACATTTTTGAAAAGATTTTCCGTTGTATTTTATCCGCCATTTTGTTTTTCTAAATTTTGACTTGGAATTCGTAATCAACGGCCCCGAAAACCACTGAGTCCAGACTCTGAGCCAAATTTATAACGTTTTCGACTTTGGCCAGCTTTTTGGGTTTGAATCTACTGTGCGCCAGTTCTAATTCCGGTGGTGAATGAAAGTGTTTGGCTGGCATGGGAAGGAGCGGTGGTGGCGTAAAGTTTCTGATCACTGGTCTTTGCGCCAATGTCTTGGATTAAAATCCAAACTGCTCAGCAGAGACTCGTGAAGTGAGAGCATGTGACACTGTTTATGGCGATCCATCCCTCGGATGGAGACGCTAAGTTCGGCTTCCGTCCGTGACGTTGCCAGCAGCGGGTTTTACCATCTCCTACAGCCCACCATTATGTAACACGAACGTAACACGACACTGTACGGTCGACCACTACACTCATCTGCACTCTAGAAATACGCATAAGACTACAGTTGCGCTGTACCAAAGCTACGGTAGCTAAATGGTAGGTTTAGCGGTAGAAACGGGTAAGAAACATAAATGAATATTAGCTTTCTTTCAGTTAATTACGTTTTCAGGCGCTATGATAAATCTGTATTTGTTTTATTGTATACGAGCCCTCTGTTTCATGTTACTGATCAACATATTGCGAATAAAGCCAGCTATAAACATTCATAATTTCAATCTTCCTATATGAAACGCAATGTCCTGGTCGACTCACTGATCAACTCATCATCGCACAGCCCCAAACGCTGAGGGTAGAAACTTGAATTTTGGAGAAAGTGTGGATCTCGTACTGTAGGCCTCTTTTAATAACAAGTTTTTAAAAATTCCAATCCTAAGAGGATGAAATAGCCGATGACTTTTAGTAAATACCGCTGTCAAGGCAATTTTGAAGCTAGAACTACGAAACCTGCTATTTGGTTTCCCAGCCAGAAAATAAAAAGTATTTCAGGAATATTTTAAATTCAACTACTAAGGGGTAAAATAGTGAGTGAAAGTTCTGTTTTAAAAAAAGTTAGGAAGAGCTACTAAAGGATTTTTAAAGCTAACGTCTGTGACTATTGGTATATCACTTCAGGTAAGAAATGAAACAAAATACGTGTTTCAGTGTTTCTGTAAATTCAACTCCTAAGAGAATGCAATAGTTAATCAAAACTTTTAAGCAAGTATTTCCTTAAATTAAAAAAGTTTTAAAGCGAAATTCATCAAAAAAGATATTTCACTTGTCGGTTAGATATAAAGAAATGTTTGTTAGGGGATCAAAGTTGCTACGGAAACGTCTCCATAAAAATGCAAAAGGGGTATTAACAAAAACTTCGGACTCCAGCTACCGGAATAGCATTTTGCTCAGAAGTAAATTGGGAAAAGACAGTGCTTGTATGGCTTTAATTAACGTGAAAAGCTTATAAGGTGTTGCAGCTTGCGAACAACACAATAATTCGATTAAATAAAAACAAAACAAAAAAATCTCTGCAGGCCATACAGTATAAGTGAACGAAGCAGCAGGTGCTAAGCTAAGATTTTTTATAAATACTGTTTGAGTAGGATAACTATGCAGAACAAATATGTTTCATGGGTTAAGGAGCCCATTATATACCCTCGCCGAATTTCTAGACAGTTCACCGCTTCCGTTTCATAGGGGAATCTACACACATCAAAAATGTTTTGCATCACCTCGGTTTCGAGAGTTCCGGAACCTGTACAGAAAATTGGAATAGAGATCAACATAAACATCATTTACGTCCCTTTTATTGCTCATGAAAACCATACATTGCATGTTGTATCCCATACAGGGAGACCTTCAGAGGTGATGGTCCAGATTGCTGTACTCACTGGTACCTCTAATGCCTAGTATCACGTCCTCTTGCATTGATGCAAGCCTGTATTCGTCGTGGCATACTACCCACAAGTTCATCGAGGCACTGTTGATCCAGATTGACCCACTCCTCAACGGCGATAGTAGTTGTTGGGTCGCATCGTCCATAAACACCCCTTTTCAATCTATCCCAGGCATGTTCGATAGGGTTCATGTCTGGAGAACATGCTGGTTACGCTAGTCGAGCGATGTCGTTATCCTGAAGGAAGTCATTCACAAATGTGCACGATGGGGGCGTGAATTGTCGTCCATGAAGACGAATGCCTCGCCAATATGCTGTCGATATGGTTGCACTGTCAGTCGGAGAATGGCATTCACGTATCGTACAGCCGTTACGGCTCCTTCCGTGACCACCAGCGGCGTACGTCGGCCCCACATAATGCCATACCAAAACAGCAGCGAACCTTCATCTTGCTGCACTCACTGGACAGTGTGTCTTAGGCGTTCAGCCTGACTGAGTTGCCTAAAAACGCGTCTCCATCTGGTTGAAGGCGTATGCAGTCCATTCGGCATGTTGTTGGGCCCTGCATGGTGTCGAGGTTGTAAACATGGACGTCGCCATGGACGACTGAAGTGCAGTTCCGCATCATGCAGCCTATTCCGCACAGTTTGAGTTCTAACACGACGTCCTGTGGCTGCACGAAGAGCAACATGGTGGCGTTGCTGTCAGGGTTCCTCCGAGCCATAATCCGCAGGTAGCGGTAAACCCTTGGGCGTCCTGAGCAAGGCATGTCATCGACAGTTCCTTTCTCTCTGTATCTCTTCCATGTCCGAACAACATCGCTTTGGTCCACTCCGAGACGCCTGGACACTTTCCTTGTTGAAAGCCCTTCCTGGTACAAAGTAACAACGCGGACGCGCGGACGCGATCGAACCGCGGTATTGGCCGTCTACGCATGGTTGAATTAGAGACAACACGAACCGTGTACCTCCTTCCTGGTTGAATGACTGGAACTGATCGGCTGTGGGACCGTCTAATAGGCGCTGCTCATTCATGGTTGTTTACATCTTTCGGCAAGTTTAGTGGCATCTCTGAACAGTCAAAGGGACTGTGACTGTGATACAATATCCACACCCAACGTCTGTCTTCAGGAGTTCTAGGAGCGGGGGTGATGCAAAACTTTTTTGATGTGTGTATAAGACACTGATCGCATACAAAAAAAGAAAAAGAAAACCCTACAGGTAATGCAGTTACCACGTTAACTGGCCAACGCTACTAGGAAAACTACTGAAATCTTATGATAATCTAGCCAACGGCTCTACATATGACACAACTCTCACAAATCCGCAGAGGAAAGGGCGAATGTTCACGAAGAACGTCCACTGAACCAACATTGACACATTGATTTCTGTTTGCAAAGACGTCTTGAGTCAAGTCTCAAATCTGGCCGGATATTCGGGATGCTCGTAGTTTTTTCGCTGATTGGCAGTGCGGTACGGAGTAAAGGAAGACGGGGAACACGGCATCAACCTGAGCGCCGTTGTCTACCGCATGATGGATCTCAGGGAGCAGCACAGCAAGCTGATTTTCGCAAGATCCCTGCGGAACCTGATCTTAATAGAGGAGGTTTTAGTTCTCAAAAACTGGACAATTCTTGACCTTAAAAATGTTCCTTAGTTCTAAAAAAAATTTACGTCAACGATATTATGTGCATCTGTCTTTCTGAAACCGGAAATAACCTGCTGCAAGGAGGACTAGGACGTTACTTTCACCAGTTGGTTTTGTAGTTAATTGCTGTAAGTAATTTTCGGAGAAACACATTGGGAATAACATCACACTAACCCCTATCTCTGGCACTAGTTTTGATGGTATGACTCCCCCAGTCTATACCTGTCAAGTGGAAGTCACTCCCTAAAGCCGGCATGATCAGGAAAATTAATGAGGATATTCTGCTAGGTCCCTCTGAAGCGCCCTGTTGCTACAGCTCCCGACCCAGGCGATCGAGAAAAGCACCCAATTGTCATTTTTGACCCACCTCTGATGCCTGTCTTCACCTTAATAATTACTGTATTTACTAATATTGACACTTACGTATGTGTCTCAGCATTCACGACTATTTGTCAGCAATACTAGAGTTACCTGAATATAACTCAGCACCTCAGAAGTACCAGCACCATTTCAAAGTTATGTACATCCGATTTATTAAGTGAACCTATTGTAAATAAACCTTCTCACCCTAGCAGTATCAAGGCATTTTCCATACCACGTATTACCAAGGTGGGGGTGCACTCCTGAAGCTTTTAGTTCACTTATATTAACAACCTACTCTTTGAAGATGTACTGATTTGTAATTATAGTCCTAAACCTGAAAATTTTTTTTTTAGCATAGTCAAAGCATTATCAAAACATTTTCAGTGACGTGTACTACCAAGCTGAGCTCTTTATGATCACCACGAAAAAATATTGAAAAGTCCAAATTTAATTAATTTTTGACTTTTGCAATCTACTGCAACCTACTGTTAAAAGTTTTAAAGAAATACTGATGCGTAAGTCAGGTCCTGAACCTAAAAGAAATTCAATACGACTTTCATTGTGGAAAGTGATATTTACTACTAAACTTAAATTTTTAGGTTAAGTTTAACTAAAAAATTTAAACCAATTATGGAATTCACTAGAATAATTCAATAAAAACAATAAATATTTTTTTCAAAACTTGGAAATATAAAGCAACTGATTCGATTACAATATTTCAAAACGTGAGAATCAAGTACTCCCCCCTAGTTGGTACATCGAGGTTTAATATCTCACCATTTTTTTAAATTTCTGATTGTATTTAGGGGCCACCTCGACTTCCGATACAAGATATACAAAAATGAGTCACATAATCAAACCAGTGTAATTCTTCATTCTTTCCCGTGGATCTGCTGACATTTTTGAGGTGTCGGATGTTCTGCCGGATGTCAGCTCTGTCCACGTATGTGGGCGACGCTGAAATCCGGCAGAGCATCAAACATGTCAAGGTAATCAATAAACGTTTACCAGGACTACTGTATTCAACAATTATTCAATTTTGTCTCTGACTGATAACTTCACTAGACACTTACCGTTGAACAGTTCGAGTATTACTCGTCAGCAGAGGCTAATATTAAGGCGGCACTGAAGACAGCGCCGGCTAATGTACACCGAAACTGTGGAAGGTGGGCAGTTGGACGTAGCCGCACGTATCACTAGCGGTGGATGAAGCTGATGTACTGGAAGTCTTGTGAGCGCCACGTAGGGGGCGATAGGCTGGAACTCGCCTTGGCGCCACCGTTGCTGAAACCCTCTCGATGCGTATCGCTGTCTGCCAGTGGTTACGTAGACAACAAAAGCCACACACATTCCAAGGTATGCTGCCGGCCGCTGGTGGCCGAGCGTTTCTAGGCGCTTAAGTCTGGAACCGCGCGACCGCTACGTTCGCAGGTTCGAATCCTGCCTCGGGCATGGATGTGTGTGATGTCACTAGGTTAGTTAGGTTTAAGTAGTTCTAAGTTCTAGGAGACTGATGAACTGAGATGTTAAGTCCCATAGTACTCAGAGCCATTCCAAGCTATGCGCAGAACAAACTAATCCCAAACTACAAATTCAAAACAAAACGAAAAAAAAGCCATAGAAAGAAACCTCTACTTGTCTTTCTATAGCTTGTGAGACTGTAATACAGATGTGCTGCGGGCAGAGGCGTGATTATTGAGTATCGACAGTGTGGAATAATTAACGCCTGTGTCAAATTGTTAGTGTTTAAATAATATATTTTGTGAATACAGTAAATTAAAGCCTTTATTGTATTCTTTCATTTGTTTCGCCGTTTGAAGCTATTTGACCAACCAAAGCCCTCCTGATCATTCAGTCGCTCTAAAAAAAAAAAAAAAAAAAAAAAAAAAAAAAAAATGAGAGAAAGCCAGTGACAATGTAATTTGACCTGTAATGAAATTTCTTGTGTTTTGTGGTAACTTGTGTGTTATGTGCATTATGCCTTACCTTTACAAGACAGAATACTGTGTTATTTTTGAGGAAAGTGCTTGAGATGACTTTTTCTGTGGGTACACATTTTGTGAAGTAGATAATGAATTATACAGGTATAACTGCTGACTTTATCACAAGCTGCGACATTGTCGCGAGAAAACAGTGACCTGTATATGTAATAAGTTTCCTTTAATTTATGACTCTGGTCACAAACTTTTGGTTAACAGAGTACCGGTTTCGGTCGTTAATGACCATCATCAGATCTGTATCATAAAGACAAAGTCCCAGTGTACTGCAGCCGTAGTGGCATCGTCAAATGTTAAATGCTGATTCCGCATTAAAGACCGAAACCGCTAATCTGTTAGCAAAAAGTTTGTGACCATAGACGTAAATTAAAGGAAACTTATTGCTGACTTTATTTTGAAAGAGAGACTGTGCATGAGTGGTTCTGAATTCAAAAAGGTACTTCTGATAGGCAGTATTTTATCTAGGAACATTTGTGACTGATGCTTGTTCTGGTATTTAGAAAGTATTTTGAAGAGTGATAATTTCAGAATTTTATCTATAAACATGATGAATCTAGAGAATACCGTGCGACATGGATACGGAATATGATGAGGAATTTTACTGTAGGATTTCCATGTGAAGCTTATGATGTTATTATGGTTTATTATGGTGCAACTGTGGGACAGTATATTATGGTGCAATTACGGAATTTATGTGAAGTGGATTATGATTCGTAGGCTATTATGCTGATGGTTAATGAAATATATTGTTCTTAGGAAGACAGACGAAGCATTATATAAGATTTACATCTGCATCTACATCCATACTCCGCAAGTCACCTGACGGTGTGTGGCGGAGGGTACCTTGATTTTATACTCATGGTCACTTTGCGAGATGTACATAGGAGGAAGCAATATACTGTTTGACTCTTCGGTTTTGGTATGTTCTCGAAACTTCAACAAAAGCCCGTGCCGAGCTACTGAGCGTCTCTCCTGCAGAGGCTTCTACTGGAGTTTATCTATCATCTCCGTAACGCTTTCGCGATTACTAGATGATCCTGTAACGAAGCGCGCTGCTCTCGGTTGGATCTTCTCTATCTCTTCTATCAACCCTATTTGGTACGGATTCCACACTGCTGAGCAGTATTCAAGCAGCGGGCGAACAAGCGTACTGTAACCTACTTCCTTTGTTTTCTTACTGGAGCTCCGTAGGATTCTTCCAATGAATCTCAGTCTGGCATCTGCTTTACCGACGATTAATTTTATATGGTTATTCCATTTTAATTCACTACTAATGCCCACTCCCAGATAATTTATGGAATTAACTGCTTCCAGTTGCTGACCTGCTATATTGTAGCTAAATGATAAAGGATCTTTCTTTCTATGTATTCGCAGCACATTACACTTGTCTAGATTGAGATTCAATTGCCATCCCCTGCGCCATGCGACAGTCTTTTCCAAAATTAAATTCATTAGACTCGTGCGATCACGGTCCTATTATCGCATTAACCGATAAGTAAGGTGAGAGAGTCCAGAACTATATCGTTTCGCGGCTGTACCAGTGTGTGTGTGTGTGTGTGTGTGTGTGTGTGTGTGTGCGTGTGCGTCTGCGTGGGCGTGTGTATAGTATAGCTTCCTGTCAGCTGATACCGCGAGGGAATTGCGAGAGAGTTTCGGATGAGCCAGTATCGCGGAAGCCGCACGCCTGCTCCCTTGCCGACACAAGGCACGTATGTTATCCCCGCCAATTACGGCGGAATCGCGAGCCAGAAAAGGCCTGGCCAGGATGAGCTTCAACCGGAGCGGAAGGTGGACGTGGTGGTCCTGTTACTCCGTGTCTGCGCCAGCTGTGAGACAAAGGCCCACGCCGCGCCGCCGGAAGCCGCTGCGCTTCCGCCACGAGGCGGCGTGCGGTCGGAATACGTAGGAGGATCCACCGCTAGCGCTCTACGCTACGGTATTGTGGGGCACAAGCGTACGGCAGGCAGCAGCACTAGGAAGACCTGTCTGCGACGGTATGATCACGTCTGGAACAATCGCTGTCTGCAAGTTGGGCTCTAACGTCGTTAAGGATTTGTGTCAAGGTTAAGCTCACTGTATTAACTAAGGCGTAAGATTTCGAGAAATGAGAGAGAGAGAACCTCGCATCAAGTTTTGATAGGTTTTTTAAATTATATATTACACTCACGGAAAAAAGTCGTGTTACACCACGACGCTTGCAATACTCTGAAGCGCCAAAGAAGCTGGTATAGGCATGCGTTTTCAAATACAGAGATATGTAAACAACTGGAATACGGCGCTGCGATCGGCAACGCCTGAATAAGACAACAAGTGTCTGACTCAGTTGTGACATCGGTTACTGCTGTTACAATGGCAGGTTATCAAGACTTAACTAAGTTTGAAAGTGGTGTTACAGTCGGCACACGAGCGATGGGGTACAGCATCTCCGAGGTAACGATAAAGTAGAGATTTTCCCGTGCGACCATTACACGAGTGCACCGTGAATATGAGGAATCCGGTAAAACGTCAAATCTTCGACATCGCTGCTGTCGGGAACCGATTCTGCAAGAACGGGACCAACGACGATTGAAGAGAATCGTTCAACGTGTCATAAGTGCAACCCCTCCGTGAAGTGCTGCAGATTTTAATACTGGGCCATAGAGCAGTGTCACGGTGCGAACTATTCAAAGAAACATCAAGGCGTTCGATGCAGTTCCGCACTGTCGCCTGATAAACAAAGTAAGAGTCTACGGAATATCAGACCAGCTGTGTGGCTGGATTGAAGAGTTTTTAGCAAACAGAACACAGCATGTTGTTCTCAATGGAGAGACCTCTAAAGACGTTAAAGTAACCTCTGGCGTGCCACAGGGGAGTGTTATGGGGCCATTGCTTTTCACAATATACATAAATGACTTGGTAGATAGTGTCGGAAGTTCCATGCGGCTTTTCACGGATGATGCTGTACTATACAGAGAAGTTGCAGCATTAGAAAATTGCAGCGAAATGCAGGAAGATCTGCAGCGGATAGGCACTTGGTGCAGGGAGTGGTCACTGACCCTTAACATAGACAAATGTAATTGTACTGCGAATACATAGAAAGAAGGATCCTGTATTGTATGATTATATGATAGCGGAACAAACACTGGTAGCAGTTACTTCTGTAAAATATCTAGGAGCGTGGTTGCGGAACGATTTGAAGTGGAATGATCATATAAAATTAATTGTTGGTAAGGCGGGTACCAAGTTGAGATTCATTGGGAGAGTCCTTAGAAAATGTAGTCCATCAACAAAGGAGGTGGCTTACAAAACACTCGTTCGACCTATACTTGAGTATTGCTCATCAGTGTGGGATCCGTACGAGGTCGGGTTGACGGAGGAGATGGAGATTTCCAAAGAAGAGCGGCGCGTTTCGTCACTGGGTTATTTGGTAAGCGTGCTAGCGTTACGGAGATCTTTAGCAAACTCAAGTGACAGACTCTGTAAGAGAGGCGCTCTGCACAGCGGTGTAGCTTGCTCGCCAGGTTTCGAGAGGGTGCGCTTCTGGATGAGGTATCGAATATATTGCTTCCCCCTACTTACACCTCCCGAGGAGATCACGAATGTAAAATTAGAGAGATTCGAGCGCGCACGGAGGCTTTCCGGCAGTCGTTCTTCCCGCGAACCATACGTGACTGGAACAGGAAAGAGAGTTAATGACAGTGGCACGTAAAGTGCCCTCCGCCACACACCGTTGGGTGACGTTTGGAGTATAAATGTAGATGCAGATGTAGATGTATGGACGTACGGAGCCGAAGGCCCGCTCGTGTATTGACGACTGCACGACATAGTGTTTTAAGCGTCACCTGGGCCCCTCAACACCGACAATGGACTGCTGATGACTGGAAACATGTTGGCTGGTTGGACGGGTCTCGTTTCGAATTGTATCGAGCGGATGAACGTGTACCGGTATGGAAATAACCTCGTATATCCATGGACCCTGCATGTCTGCAGGGATCTGTTCAAGCTGGTAGAGGCACTGTGATGGTGTCGGATTGCGTACAGTTGGAGTGAGATGCGAACCCTGATACGTCTAGATACGACTCTGACAGGTGACACGTACGTAAGCATCCTGTCTGATCACCTGCATCCATTTCATGTCCATTGTGCATTAAGACGGGCAATTCCAGCAGGACAATTCGACACCGCACACTTCCATAATTGCTACAGAGTGGCTCCAGGTACACTCTTCTGACTTTAAACACTTCCGCTGGCCACTAAACCTCGCAGACTGAACATTATTGAGCATATCTGGGATGCCGTGGAACATGCTATTCAGAAGAGGTCCACATCCCTTCGTACTCTTAGGGATTTATGGACAGCCGTGCAGGATTAATGGTGTCAGTTCCCTCCAGCACTACTCCAGGCATTAGCCGAATCTATGCCACTCCGTGTTGCAACACTTCTGCGTGTTCGCAGGATCCTTAAACGATATTGCGCAGGTATATGTTTCTTTGGCACTTCAGTGTACTTTTAGAGGCATGGGCCTTCGTTTTGTTGGTTACTGGTCTCTCGTTTCTCATCGCAAAATGGTATTGATGAGCACATTTCGCCATATTTAAACTTAGAACTCAGAGATTCCCTTCTGAAGTAATACAAAACGGAACACAATTTTCCCTCTAGTAATACACTCAAATCAGAAAATATTTACGTTTAATCATCACGAGCCTTTTGATCGATTGTAGACTGCACAACTAGTCTAAAAATTACGACCGCTACCGACCGCGAAACTGAAAGCCGGCATGTGACACTGCCGTTGCGTGACGTGGTAGGGAAAGTATGTAAGCGGATCACAGACAAACAACTCATTCTAGCGCTGATATGGGCCTCAAAGGGGCCGGAAAAGGGGGAAACTCACCGACAGAAGCGATTTTGACAAAGGGTAGATTGTTACCCCCGGGACCTGGGAAGAGGCATCTCGGAAATGTGGAAGGTGGTCGTCTGTTTGCGTGCTAATGTCGTGAACACCCATGGAAAGTAGTTGGACTGTGAAGCCAGGAGCAGGCGACAAGGTGTCCGCCTCATCACAGGCCACGGTGGTAGGGTGCTTGTCTGCAGGATCGGTGGCGACCTGCGGCAATTCTGACAGTAGAGTAGAATTTTGTTGCTGGGACTGGCGTTACAGCACAGGTTTCAGGGGACATATTTAAACATGGGCTTCGCTAAAGACGTCTCCTACGGGTTCGCTTCTTGGCGCAACGTCGTCGTCAGTTACCATACCAGTAGGCACAGGACCGCTGAAAGATGGATAAACGGTCGCCTAGGTGGATAGATAAATGATGTTTGTGTTCCAGAATTCGAATCAAGAACGGCTGCCAATACGACTAACTTAAACGCGGATATCCTCGGAGTAGTGACGCAAATCCGGTCCACACTGTACGCCACTTACGTTCTTTTCAGAGTATGATGATGCAATAGCTTCATACTTAACAACCGTATACAACCACTATCTGTGGCCGAACGGTTCTAGGCGCTTTAGTCCGGAGCCGCGCTGCTGCTACGGTCGCAGGTTCGAATTCTGCCTCGGGCATGGTTCAAATGGCTCTGAGCACTATGGGACTTAACTGCTGTGGTCGTCAGTCCCCTAGAACTTAGAACTACTTAAACCTAACTAGCCTGACATCACACACATCCATACCCGACGCAGGATTCGAACCTGCGACCGTAGCGGTCGCGCGGTTCCAGACTCGCGCCAAGAACCGCTCGGCCACTCCGGCCGGCGCCTCGGGCATGGATGTGTGTGCTGCTCTTAGATTAGTTAGGTTTAAGTAGTTCTAAGTCTAGGGGACTGATGACCTCAAATGTTAAGTTCCATAGTGGTCAGAGCCATTTGAATCATTTGAGCCAACCTGGCTTCAGTGGAAAGTTGCACAAGCCACTGCAATATTCAAGAAAGGTAGTAGGAGTTATCCACTACATTATAGGCCCTTATCATTAACGTCGATGCGCCAATATTATGAATTACCTCGAAGAGAGGCCGGCCGAAGTGGCCGCGCGGTTCTGGCGCTGCAGTCTGGAACCGCGAGACCGCTACGGTCGCAGGTTCGAATCCTGCCTCGGGCATGGATGTGTGTGATGTCCTTAGGTTAGATAGGTTTAACTAGTTCTAAGTTCTAGGGGACTAATGACCTCAGCAGTTGAGTCCCATAGTGCTCAGAGCCATTTGAACCAACCTCGAAGAGAACGGTCTATTGACACATAGTCAACACTGATTTAGGAAACATCGTTCTTGTGAAAACACGACTAGCTCTTTACTCACAAGGAGTGTTGAGAGCTATTAACAAGGGATTTCAGACTGATTGAATATTTCAAGATTTTCAGTATGCTTTTGACACTGTACAGCACAAGCGGCTACTAGTGAAATTGCGAGTTTATGGAAAGTCGTCTCATTTATGTGTGATTTCCTGCAGAGAGGTCATACAGTTCGTAGTAACTGACGGAAAGTCATCGAACAAAGTGATTTATGGCGTTGCCCACGATAATGTTATAGGCTCACTGCTGTTCCTGATCTATATAAACGATTAAGGAGCCAGTCTGAGCAGCCGTCTTACGGTAGGTTGTTTGCAGACGATATTGTCGTTTAACATCATGTAAAGTCATCATAAGATCAAAACAAACTGCCAGACAATTTATAAAAGATGTCTGTATGGTGCGAAAATTGACAGTTGACCTTAAATAATGAAAAGTGTCATGTCATTACATGAGTGATAAAAGAAATCTCTCAAAGTTTTGTTATACGATAAATCAGGCAAATCTAAAGGCCGAAAATTCAACTAAATACCAGGGAATTACAATTACGAGCATCTTAAATTGGAAGGAACACATTGAAAATGTTGTGGGGAAGGCGAACCAAAGACTGCGTTTTATTGACAGAACGCTTGGAAAATGTAACAGATCTACTAAAGAGACCGCCTACACTACGTATGTTAGTCCTGTTTCGAAGTATTACTGCGCGGTCTGGAATCCTTATCATAGAAGGTTAACCTAGTACATCAAAAAATTTCAAGGAAGAGCAGCCATTACGTTTTCTACTATCGCAAAATAGAGGAGAGTGTGTCACTGACATGGTACGGGATTTGGGGTGGTCATCATTAAAACAAAGGTCTTTATCGTTGCGGCGGAATCTTCTCACTAAACTTCAATCACCAACTTTCTCTAACGAATGCGAGAATATTTTGTTGATGGCACCTGCATGGGATGAAACGATCGTCATAATAAAATAAGGCAAATCAGAGCTCGCACAGAAAGATATAGGTGCTCGTTTTGCCACGCACTGTTCGAGATTGGAATAATACAGTATTATTGTGAAGGTGGTTCGATGAACTCTCTGTCAGGCACAAGTGTGATTGGCAGACTATTAATGTAGATGTAAATGATCAGGCCAGGTTGATGGTCGCTATAGAAACTCTGTCACACAGGCCAAGGACTGTTCAAATCACGCACCGTCGCACGGAGACAGGCCGGAGGTTGCAGTATTATGTTACAGGTGACATTCTAGATGGGATCCATGTGATGTGTGGTACTAATAGAACTAACCGAAAGCATCACAAGAGCTGTGTGTTATATACACGCTATTAAGGACTTCTAATCCCAAAGAAAGCAGGTGTCGACAGATGTGAAAATTGCCGAACTATCAGTTTAATAAGTCACGGCTGCAAAACACTATCGCGAATTCTTTACAGACGAATGGAAAAGCAAATAGAAGCCGACCTCGGGGAAGATCAGTTTGGATTCCGTGAGGCAATACTGATCCTACGACTTATCTTAGAAGCTAGATTAAGGAAAGGCAAACCTACGTTTCTAGCATTTGTAGACTTAGAGAAAGCTTTTGAAAATGTTGACTGGAATACTCTCTTTCAAATTCTGAAAGTGGCAGGGGTAAAATACAGGGAGCGAAAGGCTATTTACAATTTGTACAGAAACCAGATGGCAGTTATAAGAGTAGAGGGACATGAAAGGGAAGCAGTGGTTGGGAAGGGAGTGAGACAGGGTTGTAGCCTTCCCCCGACGTTATTCAATCTGTATATTGAGCAAGCAGTGAAGGAAAGAAAAATTCGGAGTAGGTATTAAAATCCACGGAGAAGAAATAAAAACTTTGAGGTTTGCCGATGACATTGTAATTCTGTCAGAGACAGCAAAGGACTTGGAAGAGCAGTTGAACGGAATGGTTAGTGTCTTGAAAGGAGGGTATAAGATGAACATCAACAAAAGCAAAACGAGGATAATGGAATGTGGTCGAATTAAGTCGGGTGATGCTGAGGGAATTAGATTGGGAAATGAGACACTTAAAGTAGTAAAGGAGTTTTGCTATTTGGGGAGCAAAATAACTGATGATGTTCGGAGAGGATATGAAATGTAGACTGGCAATGGCAAGGAAAGCGTTTCTGAAGAAGAGAAATTTGTTAACATCGAGTATAGATTTAAGTGTCAAGAAGTCGTTCCTGAAAGTGTTTGTATGGAGTGTAGCCACGTATGGAAGTGAGAAGTGGACGATAAATAGTTTGAACAAGAAGAGAATAGAGGCTTTTGAAATGTGGTGTTACAGAAGAATGCTGAAGATTAGATGGGTAGATCATATAACTAATGCGGAGGTATTGAATAGGATTGGGGAGAAGAGAAGTTTGTGGCACAATTTCACTAGAAGAAGGGACACGTTCAGAAGCATCAAGGGATCACCAATTTAGTATTGGAGGGCAGCGTGGAGGGTAAAAGTCGTAGAGGGAGACCAAGAGATGAATACACTAAGCAGGTTCAGAAGGATGTAGGTTGCAGTAAGTACTGGGAGATGAAGCTTGCACAGGATAGAGTAGCATGGAGATCTGCGTCAAACCGATCTCAGGACTGAAGACCACAACAACAACAACAACAACAACGGACTCCCTGCCTGACATCTTTCCTGGCGGCCATGGAATCTCCCAGCAGAATAACTGTATGTGTAACAAAGCCAGAATCGTGCTACGGTTCTTTGAAGAACATGATATTGAACTACGTCCTGATCCGAATTCGATGGAACACATCTTTCGGGCACCAGCTCGGCACCCAAAAATCACCGTCCTGTGTATGATGGGCGTTGCGTCACCAGTGCCTAGGCATCCGGCACCACATACCTGTGTAAACCTACTAAGGACTTGTCGGATCCATGCTACGCACAATCGCTGCTGTATTGCCTTTGTAAGGAATGGACTAATACGCCATTAAACAGGTAGTCATAATGTTTTGTCTCATCAGTGTATATCATTTATAAAATATAGAAATAATGCACGTAGTTGGCCGGCCGGGGTGGCCGAGCGGTTCTAGGCGCTAGAGTCTGGAGCCGCGCGACCGCTACGGTCGCAGGTTCGAATCCTGCCTCGGGCATGGGTGTGTGTGATGTCCTTAGCTTAGTTAGGTTTAGGTAGTTCTAAGTTCTAGGGGACTGATGACCTTAGAAGTTAAGTACCATAGTGCTCAGAGCCATTTTTTTTGCACGTAGTTGTTTTATCTAACCTTCAGAATATAAAGCAGTAAATGGCAGTAACATCTGTAGCGTGATCCATGGGAAAGCCGGCAATCCAGTCTGAATACACATCAGTTAATGACTTTTTTGAGAATACAAAGTTTATTCCCTTTGTACGTAAACAAATGGTGGATGTGGCGTTTGTGTCACTGAGTGTTGTCCCAATTCTCCATAGCCTCCATTGCATCCATACTGGTTTTCCTGGCACTCAGTCCCACGGTATGCGTTCCCGGATGGCGCTTAAATGCTGTTTGTCAGCCAGTATATTTTGACGCAAAGATTAATAAGAGGGCGTGGTGAAAAGCAATGCTTCCGATTTTTTTGACGGGAGAATTATGAAACATAAATAAGACAAATATTATTAACACTCTACATATTTACTTTACATGCCAAGATATTTTCTGTCCTCAGCCGAATTGTAGTGTGTAACATGATGCTGTGTTACGTAACCACGTCGGTGCGTAAAAAAAGTTTTGTAATCGAGTTTCGAATTCGGACAGTTCGCCCCTTTCCTTTATCATGACAATGCCAGACGACACAAAAACGCTGTGACATCTGCAAAAATGCAAAAATCCGATGCCTTTGCATCACTGTCAACGATCGTCCACAATCCCGAGTTGGCTGTATCTGAATTTCGTCTGTTACCGAAACTAGCAGAAGACCTTCAAGGACTTAACTTTGATAGTGATGAACCGGTATGAGCAGAGATGAGGTTGTGGTTCCGCCAACAATGCCAAATATTCTATACTGACCGTTTCAGCAAACTGGTCTCTCTTTGGGAGAAATGTGTTCATCGTCTGGGTGACTATGTTGAGAAATACTCATATTTAAACACCAAGAATAAAGATGTAAAATGTTAATAACGTCTGGGCTATTTCAAAAGCTTTAACAGTTTTCACATAAAATATTCAGAGGCATTACTACTCAGGATGTCCTTGCAAAAGGAAATTCCCCTCTTGTTTCCTTTTTTGTGTTTCTCAGCAACGACTCCATGTTTCACAAGTCCTCTTTCGTTTTAAATGAATATTTTATGTGGAATAAAAGGAGTGTGTTCAACTGTACCATTACATCATTGGTGTTGTATGACGTCTAGCAAATCTGACTTCTGAATATCGTGTTCTTTTAGGAAATAACGATTGAAACCTTACAGAATCTATAGCCCGATTAAAGAGACTCGACATCAGAAGGGAATTTAAATTGCGTGTACTTTTAGTGTGAATGATATGAGGAGCCGCAAGCAACTTCGTGTGTGACACTGGGTAATATCAGATAAGAAGAGTGCTAAAGTGTCATCACTATGATCACAATAGCAAATATATCTGCTTAAAGCATCTACAGGTTTTTTTTAAGGTACTTTAGCCTGTAAACATAGTTGTACGATTGCTCCTACTGTCTATCTAAGTACCTTTAATTTCTATCAGCCGATAGTGGCATATTTAGCCATTATTTAGTCATCAAAACGGACAGCGAGAAGAATTTGACGGTGCACTGAAATCTCTTTTGTTCTGAGGACACCTGGTCTTCGTAAGATGGATCAAGATGAAGCTGTTAATGGGTGGTGTAAAGGACGTAGCGTTTGGGAAGTTGTAAAAGATGACAGCTGAAACTGCCGATAGAGGTAGCCATCCATTATTATTAATATAATTGACTGGATTTAGGAAAAGCTGAGTAGTCTCAAAGAAACTGTTGTTTTTTGTTGAATTTATTCCAAATGACATGTTACGGGCTCTGACCATTAGATTTCCATTTCGTACCATAAATAATTTTGTCAGTTTATTCCTTAATCATACCTTCACGAATCAAAAGATGTTACATACAATTTTTCGTAGTACATCCCACTACCAGCCTTCCCATTCTCCAAGTTTAAATTATATGTAACATCTTTTGGTTCGTTAATGTATAAGAAAGGAACAAGCTGTAAAAGTTATTTTTGCTATCAATAGCAAATCTGGTGTCGGTCAGAGCCCGAAACATATCATTTGGAATAAATGAACAAAAAACAACTAGTTCCCGTTTCAAAATCTTAAACACGATTGCGAATCGGCAACCGTATAAATCTGAAAAGATTTAAAAAATCAGACAACCAGTTGCGAAAAAAAAAGTTTATTAGTCCTTGATCTAGGTTTCGATATTTCTAAAAATATCTCCTTCAGAAGATGTGGGCCCTAAAAATCTATATAATAGCTAACAAAAAATATTTTTACAAACGTGACAAAATATTAATTATAGAGGAAATATTTGTGAGGTAAGCGCACTCGTTTGTTATATCACATGGTGGTTAATTACAATAGCTGAACCACAGCAGCTCTTGTTACGCATAAAATTCATATAAAAACCAGAAACATCACATGCCATGATTTAAGACAGCGACCAGATTACATTCAGCGTACGTCAGAATAAATGCATAAATGTATTCGCCTACTCGTTAAGGCTCTAGTCAACGTCAAATTATTACAGGTGTCAAAATATAACACATTTGGATAACTTAAGTACCCACCATCCCAGAGACAATGGCCATCTGTTCGAATATATATGTTCGAGCGACCAGGAAAAATTGGGCTGCAGAGGCAGGTAAATACATGCGCGAAACAACTCCGCCATCATTTTATGTTAAAGTAAGAATGCTGTTACCTCTTCAAGGCTACTTAAAATGCAACGAATTTATTAATATACATTACTGTAATCTGGTAGTCAGGGAGAGGCAGGATGAGCCAACGATTGTGGGTGGGGCCGTAATCAGCTACTGTTGGCGGGAGAAAACACATACACTTTGTTTGAGGAAATAACTTTTAACAATCATAATACGTAACAGCTGAAGAGCTGAATTACAAGTGAGGAAGGCAGTTACACACTAACAAATACTAAGACATTTTCTACTTAAACAATCAATAACTGTAACAAGCTATAGTAACGGCTTAACGCCTTATTAAGGAAGAATTTGCAAACTATTTGTTGGCTGAAAGCAACAAGCAATGTTACACACAACCAACGGCTGAAAAATTCAAAATTATCTGTCGGCTGAAGGCCACAAGCAATTTCGGAATAAACAACGGCTGAAGGCCTGAATTACAGGTAAGGAGGCAATTACATGTTAAACTTTTTAAACAATCTTAACAAACTGCAACAGGCTATAGTGACGGATGAAAGCCTTATTAGAACTGAACTGAAAATTACTTATCGGCTGAAAGCCACAAGCTGTGTTACAAACAGTTAACGGCTGAAGGCCTGAATTGCAAGTGAGGATGGCAATTACACGTTATATCATTAGGGTACATTTTAAACAGTTATAACCATTTGACCAAGTAAGACGGAGTGACCCACAGACAGTGCTCTGCTGTGTAAGCAGTGAAACAGGCAGCCAAGAGTAATGTTCACCTAAGGAGGGCAATTCAAACTAGAGACGGTTTAAACGCCGATCAACCTTCTTGGCAAATCCACCTAACGCCAGATAACCAGTACAACGATAATTCAGGCGAGAGCGGACAGCACTGCGTCTCCAGAATCCAGTGTTCCGCTGTGGCCGAGCGGTTCTAGGCGCTTCAGTCTGGAACCCCCATGCTGCTACGGTCGCCGGTTCGAATTCTGCCTCGGGCATGGATGTAAGTGATGTCCTTCGGTTAGTTAGTGAGCCATACGTGGCTCGCGCTCGTGCCATGTCTTATTTTACGTCCTGTTCTTTTTTTCGTGTTGCCACCTCGTTATGTTAGTTTCAATTTCTGTTGTCACTGAGTTGCTGCTTTGGCTGCCCGTCAGCGGCAGCAGCAGCGCCTATCGAATAGCCCCCACATGTTATCTTTGATGCACTGCTATTACTTCCCGGTTGTCGTCTGTCGTGGAGTCAGTTGGAACGTGTCAGGAGGGCAGTTCGGACCTGCCATTCGTGGAGTTGGAACGCGGCACTAGTTCAGTCGGGTTGGAGCAGCAGTGAGACCTGGATGTCCATGGCTCGCCCGACCGTTGCCGCCACGCATCACTTGTGCCGGGGACGGTCTTCTTGGATCATCAGTCAGTCGTCCTACTGGACGACGTGAATTGGCTCGCCGATCGCTTATGGTTTGGCTGTCTGTGTGTATCGACTCCCAATTTGTCTTCGTGACTGCACAGCCACTGTTAAGTGTCGTTCAAGTCTTCGTGCAAGTGTTTGTCAAACTGTGTGTGTAATTGGTGTCATTTCCACCGACAACTTGTTTTAAATGTTGTCGGCGGACTGGCAGTGAGTCGGTCGGTTGGAGCGGATCAGCAAGCAAGTCTCCACACGGCGCAGTCGGCCGGGCCCGCTGGCGGTCTCTACGCAATGTCGGAGTGTGTGGGAGCTGTTCTGATTGCTACGAGGTTCGTGACTCACCGACCCAGGACATGAAAGTTGAGTGGTGATTTAATTACCGAAGCCACGTCTGTTCACGTTGTCCCCTTGGTTGGTGGTTCGCTGTTGGCGGTATTCCTGGGAGCAACAGCGAGTGTTAGAGTTGGTGAAGATTCAGCTGCCATGTGATGGAATTAACTACATTCAAATTCAAGCGCACAATATTCTACCTTGCGGCCGTTAGTGTTCCGGTTACCTGCCCTGGTCGCTGAAGTAAATTCAGGCAGTGTCCTTTCCTCACCTGTTGCCGCTGTCCAACATGGTGTGTAGATTTTGACAGCTTAATGTATTTTTGGTTGTGGGCGGCTGTGTCTGTAACGTTTTGGCTTTGGAATTCTCGTATACTGGTCGGTGGTTAGCAAGTCGTCTTGTCGGTGTGTCCCTGACTGTCTCTTGGTTGAGTTGCCGGCGGATCAAGTATAGCTGCGCCAACTTCTTGTCTTACCTAAGCGAACTTTAAGATTTCAAGGGAAGACCGAGCCCCCTGGAAACTTTTGAGTGCAGTTGCCTATACGTCTTTCTTGTTGTCGTTTAATTGTATAGTTTTAATGGCTCATAGCCGATGGTTGGAATTTGTATGCTTGTAATTGTGATTTTAAAATCAAAGGCCTTCAAGCGTTTTAAAAGTAGGTTTTTCTAAATTGGGCAACTCTTACATTGTCTGAAGATAAAGCTTGGGCCTTCTGCCTGTTGAAAATTTATTGTATTGTTTTAAAGCATCGGCCTTCAGCCGCTTTTAGTTTTAAGGATCCTACTTATCAAGTGTTACCTTTTGGTAGATAAAGCTGTGGCCTTTATTCCTGTTGAAAATTTATTGTACTTGCATTGTTTTTTAAAAGCACGGGCCGTCAGCTTTTAAGGTTCTTACCCATCAAGTATTGTATTCTTTCAAGATAAAGCTGTGAGCCTTCTGCCTGTTGAAAATTTATTATAGTTGTATTGTTCTTAAAATGATGGGCCTTCAGCCGCTTTAAAATTTTGGATTCTTACTTATCAAGTATTACATCGCTTGGCCTAGAATAATACTTAAGTTTATAGCCTAGAGGCTTCTGTCTCATAAAAAAAACTATTTATAGCAGTTGTATTTAATTCATGGGCCTCCAGCCGTTTTAGAATTAAAGACGTTTTCTGTCGATAGTCAAGCTTTGAAGTTGCGCTGTAATGTTTGGACAACTAAAGAAAGTGTTATGTTTGGAGTGCAACTGACAGCTACCCATTCTGGCCCCCTTCCACAATTCCTACTACTTGACCTGTCCTGCGGGTTTAGCAGGGCGTCTCAGTTAGGTTGAAGTAGTTCTACGAGTGATGACTTCAGGTGTTAAGTCCCATAGTTCTCAGAGCCAGTTGAACCAGTCCAGTGTTTAAAACACGAAAAGGCAGAATGAACCATTATAACCCAGGTAGACAAGGAAAACAATTATCCATACCCCAATCAAGGAAGCTGTCAAATTACTCGCCATGCCGGACAGCATCGGCAAGACGAGGAACGTTACACTGCCGCAAAACACGCTAACCTCCAGGGCAGGTAACTGGGGCGTCAGCGGCCACTAGGCAGTAACATGCCACTGGTTGCACTTCGGCAATAATAACACTAAACCCAAACTAACATGAAGCAATAGAAGGCAGCTAATAGAATCCACTTGTTCCGGTTGGTCTCACCGACCCTGGGAGCAGCAGCACTCAAACAACAGCAAGATGACAAACAGTAGAGGTTTCACTACTGGATAAGGATCACCCAACTTCAAACGTCCTGGGTTCGGTCGTCGGCTACAGCCCCTCAGTGCGACAGTGCCTGCACGCCGCCAATGGTCCCGGTCACTCCTCTCGTGATGCGGACCTCCTCGCTGTTCCGTCTGAAGCCCCCTGCCTGTGACACACGACAACCCGGAAATACTAGCTGTGGCAGCAAAGATAGCACCACAGTACTGGCTATCGTAAACCACTGCTGCTGCCACTCGCGGACAATTAATACCAACAAACTCAGTGGTGCCATTATCAGAAGAAGGAAACAAGACCCCACTACCGCTATTACATGGTGCCAAGTTATGAACGGCAAGAACGCAAGGCGCACACGGCTCAATTACCTATAAAATTTCCAATACATTTGCTGACAGAGTAATACTGTACATAAATTCAGAGTGCAGAAGCTAGACTTCCATTTACAGAAGACCACTGTTACAAATGCATTTGGAAAGAAGAGCAAATACGAGCTAAAACAACGTCACTAAAAAGAAAAACTCCCACTTAACACTACTAAGGCTTAAGCGGTACGGAAAATTGGAAAGCAGTGGGCACTACGTACATGAGCGTAAGCACTACGTCTTGCTGGTGTCCACATTTAAGTAATATGACAATCTCTTATAGAAGGCCAATAATAAGTGCAATAATTTTAAACTGATACATTTAATAATATTATCTGTAAAAAAAAAAAAAAAAAAAAGTAGCAGAGTGATACTGCACGTACAATTAGTGTGCAGGCGATAAAAATTCTACCACAAAAAATTGCTTCAAATCAATTTTATATATAATAAGATCCATTGCGCTTCAGCTAATACAATTTACCACCATGTGACGTAACAAGTGAGTACGCTTACCTTACAAATATTTCTCTATTGTTGATGTTTTGTCATGTTTGTAAAAACAATTTTTGTACACTGTTATATACATTTTAAGGGCCTACTCATTCTGGAGGTGTCGAGGGCTCACTGGTTTTGCAACTGGTTGTCTGATTTTTTTCAACCTCTTTAGTACCTGTTTGTTTGCGACTATTCAGCTTTTCTAAACTCCAGTCAATTACATTAGCTGTATAACTTTAAAATTTGTTGCTGATTTCACTGTATATCATCATAAATAAAGAACCCAGCCCCCCCCCCCCCGCCCCGCCCCTCAAAAAAAAAACTTCGATTTATTCTTGGTGTTGTAGACCTCAGGGGCACCCTGGGATGCTCTCTGAGTTACGAGGCGCCCCCTACGCACCTCTGTGAGTGGCCGCTAGATTGCGTAGTGCAACACAGAGCAGTATTGACTTCTGCAGTTGTGCGGGTTGCCTATGTGCTTTTGCCCCAGTGGCAAGGCCCGAGGAGTTGACAGCGTTCCCTCACAGTTACTGAATTCCTAAAGACAAGTTGTAGTGTTGGCAGAAGAGCCAACACTGTTTTTCTAGAGGAGGCCGAAATGCACGCGTTTAATTACACGCTGACTGGCGTGAGGTCTGGAACAGGACAATATCTTGAGAATTGTAAATAAAGTACGTAGATGATGTAATACTTAACTTTAATCCACAATTGTAGAACATCTCTCTTGATGATACATGCTTCACATAAATAATATCAATTGAATACGGCGCCTTGCTAGGTCGTAGCAAATGTAGCTGAAGGCTATGCTAACTATCGTCTCGCAAATGAGAGCGTAGTTGTCAGTGTAGCTTCACTAGCAAAGTCGGCTGTACAACTGGGGCGAGTGCCAGGATGTCTCTCTAGACCTGCCGTGTGGTGGTGCTCGGTCTGCGATCACTGACAGTGGCGACACGCGAGTCCGACGTATACTAGCGGACCGCGGCCGATTTAAAGGCTACCACCTAGCAAGTGTGGTGTCTGGCGGTGACACCACACAAGTAGCCATGAAAAACGTATTCCTCCTGACGTGAAAGATGTATGAAACAGGCGAAATATCTGCAGTTTTCATGAAGCATGTAATAACTCTGAGGCGGAAGCTGACTTCCGTGAATATTACGGAACCGTCAGTTTTAATAACCCATAGTTGCGAAATAGACGAATTGTTGTAGCCAATCGCTTGCGTTACACAGTCTGTACATTGAGCAAGCTGTGGAGAAATCAAGGCAAAAATCTGGAAAAGGAATTAAAATTAAGGGAGGAAAAAGTACTCTTTGAGGTTTTCTAAAGGCATTGTAATGCAGTCAGCGATGGCAAAGGACTCAGAAAAACTCCGAAATTTCGTCATGGCATTGTAGTTTGATCAGAGACAGTAAAGGACATGGAAGAAAATGTATGAATAAATACTACTCCGTAAAGAGATCACAAGACGAAGATGGAGCCGGCCGCTATGGCCGAGCGGTTCTAAGCACTTCAGTCCGGAACCGCGCTGCTGCTACGGTCGCAGGTCGAATCCTGCCTCGGGCATGGATGTATGTGATGTCCCTAGGTTAGTCAGGTTTAAGTAGTTACAAATCTGATGACCTCAGATGTTAAGTCCCATAGTGCTTAGAGCGATCTGAAACATTTGAACTGATGATCAGGCGATGCTGAACTAGAACAGGCAAAGAGACAGTGATAGTAGTAGACGAGTTTTGCAGTTTGAATAAGAAAGTGAATGATGATGAGAGGTATGGAGGACATAAAATACAAAATGGCTACAGCAAGAAAAGCATTTCTGAAAAAAAAGGAGAACATAGCCCTACAGGATGACCTCAATGGTCTCACCAGACATTCTCACACGCTTCAGTCCTCCTTCTCAGAGAAATTCGAATTCATGCAAATACACCTGGCTGTACTTGAAACTCGTCACTTGGATGGAGCAAGTAGGATAAAAATTTCATTTTCATTAATTCACATATTTATGGTTGTTGTTGTTGTGGTCTTCAGTCCTGCGACTGGTTTGATGCAGCTCTCCATGCTCCTCTATCCTGTGCAAGCTTCTTCATCTCCCAGTCAATGGGAAAACCGGAACGGAAGACAATAGAGGCGTTTGAGATGTGGTGCTACAGAAGAATATTAGGAGGTTCTTAGCAGAACCGGTGAAGAAAGGAGCACTGACAAGAAGAAGGGACAGGATGATAGGACATCGGTTAAGTCGTTAGGGAATAACCACCATGTTACTAGAGGAGGCTGTAGAGGGTAAAAACTGTAGAAGCAGACAGATATTGGTATACATCCAGTAGATAATTGAGAGTGTAGGGTGCAAGTTCTACTATGAGAAGAAGATGTTGGCACAGGAGAGGAATTCGTGGCGGGCCTCATCAAACCAGTCAGGAGAATGATGATTCAAAAAAGAAAAAAATGACGAATTCTAAAAATTTTGAATGCTGACGTAATCTACTCAGTAACAGACATGTCGTTGCATTAAAGGGCTGACACTTAAAGTCAAATGTTAAAAGTTACGAACTGCGTGTATCTGTCGAGGCAACGAAACTCACAGCACACAAATTGCACAGACTATATTCAAGCAGTAATTGAGAAAGAGAGAACTTATCGACTCCAAAAAGACTTTGCACATTATTTAAAGCTATTTGGATATTTTCTGTCGCTGTCGTTCTCAAAACGCAGTGCAAGGAAAGAAGTTCATTTCTTACTGTATTTTACTATTCCTGCAGTCAGTATCAGGCATGGCGTTTCTTTTTATTAGTTCGTTAGTAGCTCCTCTATTCGCAATTCATTTTCCAGGCAGATTCCGTCGTGTGAGGCGTAGAAAATGTGGTATTGAGTAAAATACAACTGTTGTCCGTCTGAAACAACTATTTTTTGTTTTGTTTTTAGTTATTAGTCTTTCACTTGTTTATTCAGCCTACGTCAATTTGCTCTCCTGATTTAACCATCTTAGAGTAATACTCGCATCTTATATCGTCAATTATCCGTTATTTTTATTCGAATCTACCCAATATTCACACTCTGCACCTCCATCTAGTGCCATAGAAGTTATTCCCTGATGCTTAAAAACCTGTCCTATCAGCCTTCTAGTCGGTGTCTGCCATACATTTCTTTCTTCGCCTATTCTGTGAAGAACCTTCTCATTATTTTTCTTCTCATACCGCCTAATTTTTAACATCTCGCAAGGGTAAAGTTTTACAATAGTTGAGAGCAATTCGTCTCCCAGAATCTGATGATAAATAGCATCTGAGCAATTCTCTGGCAGGTCGTATGAACCTCTGATACAGAATGCCGTCTACCACATTGATACTAAAGCACACTTGATGCCTCGCTTCCACTATCGCTCTACGATTTGTATCTATCAACTCGTGGTCCTTGTCATAATTTATTATTCTGTACAGCGTGAATCGTGCATCATGCGAAAATAAAACGGAAACACTAAACTGCAGAACTCCGTCACTCCATCTCAGAATTTTTGGGAAGACTATAATCTGGCATGTTGGCGTTTTGTCTGAAACCTTTCGCTGGGTGTGTATGTTAGAGATAAAGTAACTGCTCGCGCCAATTTGATGACGCAAGTGCACAGCTCATGTCTTCATCAGATACATTTCTTCACACATTCGTTTCAGGAGCATTTTCTAGGTGTCAAAATACGAGCCTCTATAACTGTGAACTGTGTAGTCTACCGCACGCCGGGTTGCGAATGAGTAATGTTTTTGGTTATGTTGCGATGTACCAAATCTGAAAATGATATTTGTGTATTGGGAGTAGAGTTCTGCTCTACCACAACTACGGTTCGGTTATTTTGATACACAACATAAATAACGTAGTAAATGGTAGGATCGCCGACAGTATTGGTAACATTAGTAGGAAAAAAAACATAAATGAATGCGTGAGGGAGAAGGTGGGAGTCGACGACTTCTCTTTTTGGTTGTTAGTCCATTGTGTACTTCATATCCTTTCAAAATATAAATTAAATTTCATAAATAATAAAATTAGTTGATCACGTAACTTCTCTGCTTTCATATAACCAAAGGAATTCCTTCTAATGCACATACAGCTTACATGTACAAAAATAAAAATATGTATATAATGATGGTTGTTATTTTGTAATGAATAGAACGTTATTCATCATGATCAAAGGCAATGGTTCCTTTTATGATTGACAAATACGAAAGCTGTTTATGTATAACACAAGCATATTTTATATAAGCTTAACGAAGTACTGAAGTAATCTTTGATACATTTTTGGTTCGTGTTTTTTTTTCTAATTCTACCTTTTACTCGTATTTAGAGGAAAATGCGTTTTCTACCCCTATGCGTCTTCTATCAGACAGAGGGAAGTAGAGTATTGTTTGTGGGGATTCCAGTGTAGATTTTACGACAGAATCTGATAGAAAATATGACCTTGAAGTATTACATTGTTCTTTCAATTTGACATCAGTTATTGATTTTAGTACTTGTGTAGTAAAAGGAAGCAGCAAACTGATTGACAATGTTTTTGTAGACCAAGATAAATTTAATCAAATAAAATTTTTTCCTGTTGAGAATGGTCTTTCCAATCATGATGCACAACTAGCTACTGCATGATATAGTTCCATACAGTAATGCAAAACAGTCCTGCAAAATACTGTGATCTGTTAACGATTTAACAATTGCAAAATTTAGGGAAAGCTTGCAACAGTTAGACTGGAATGAGATGTGCAGGGAACCTGATGCAAATTTATAAAAATTAACCTATTTCATGATGCTTTTGTGAGTATACTAGAAAACTGTTTCACTAAGGAAAAAGTGAAACGTAATTGTAAGAAACCACCTGAAAGGCCATGGCTAAATAAAGGGATAAAAATATCTTGTAAATATATATTATAGCTAGAAGGAGTAATGATCTAGAAAGAGTCAACATTATTAAAACTACTGCACTATATTAAGACAATTTATTAAACAGTCAGAATTAAGTGCATCATATCTGAGAGTAGCATCTCTGATAGTAAAATTGAAAAATTAGGAATATTGTTAAGGGAGACTGTATTTCTGTCAGACTCAGTTTATAGTTTGTTAGCAAAAAGTCAGAAGTAGAAAATGTTTTTAGAAATCATATTGTAAGTGTTGTAGAGAAAATAGGATCCAGCTGTTCATAAGAAAATGCAAGGCTGTAAATGGAAGAGGCAATATCTATACAATCTGATAAAATTGAAATTCAACCCATCTCTCCTACTGAAATTTGGAAAATAATAAATTCACTCAAAAGTAAAAGCCCACATGGAATTGACAGCAGGAAAATTTAGTTCCCCATAGAGAAGTAGGATTCTTAGCCACATATGTAGTTTTCGCTGAAACAGCGCATTTTTCCAGACAGACTGAAATATGCTATTGTTAAACAATTGCATAAAAATGGGGATAGGCCTGATGCTAATAGCAACTGCCCAGTCTCAATTCCGACAGCTTTATCCAAACTTCTTGAAAACGTAATCTATTCAAGAGTAGTTTCACATATTTGTAAAAATGAAGTACTGACAAAATATCAGTTTAGTATTTGGAAAGGCCTTTAAGAGAAAATGCTATATATGATTTCCCTTTTCAGATATTAAATGCTTGAGTAACCAACCATCACCCATTGGGATTTTCTCCGTTCTCTCAAAGAGTTTTAACTGTGTGAATCATGAAATTATTCTGTATCGGCTAGTTTTTCTGGCGTGAGTGGGACAGTGTAGAAACGGTTTAATTCATCTTTAACATGAAGAATGCAGAAGGTTGAAATTAATAGTACAGATAGTCAGCAAAATCCAACAGTCTTGGGTCCCTTATTTTTCTTAATATATATTAATGACTTGCCACTCTGTATTCGTGTAGATGCAAAGCTAGTTCTTTTTGCTGTTGATGAAACTACAGTCATTACATCCAACAAACAAGAATTAGCTGCGGAAATTGTAAATAATGTCTTTCAGAAAATTATTAAGTCGTTCTCTGCAAATGGACTCTCACTAAAATTTGAGAAAACACAGTATATACAGTTCTGTACAGTAAACTGTATAATGCCATCGATAAAAATAGACTTTGAACAGAAATGTGTTGTGCCGGACCGAGACTCGAACTCGGGACCTTTGCCTTTCGCGGGCAAGTGCTCTGCCGACTGAGCTACCCAAGCATGACTCACGACCCGTCCTCACAGCTTTAACTCCGCCAGTACCTCGTCTTCTATCTTCCAAACTTCACAGAAGCTCTCCTGCATACCTTGCAGAACTAGCACTCCAGGATCAAAGGATATTGCGGAGACACGGCTTAGCCACAGGCTGGGGGATGTTTGCAGAATGAGAGTTTCACTCTGCAGTGGATTGTGCGCTGATATGAAACTTCCTAGCAGATTAAAACTGTGTGCCGGTCCGAGACTAGAACTCGGGACCTTTGCCTTTCGCGGGCAGTCACATGAAAAATGTCTTCCTAAAATTTGAGGTAACAATTTGGACATTGCACAGAAGCTTGAAAGAGTTGGTCATTAAAATTGCTACACCACGAAGATTACGCGCTACAGACGCGAAATTTAATCGACAGGAAGAAGATGCTGTGATAGGCAAATGATTAGCTTTTCAGAGCATTCACACACGTTTGGCGACGATGGCGACACCTACAACCTACTGACATGAGGAAAGTTTCCAACCGATTTCTCATACACAAACAGCAGTTGACGCCCTTGCCTGGTGAAACATTGTTGTGATGCCTCCTGTAAGGAGGAGAAATGCGTGCCATCACGTTTCCGACTTTGATAAAGGTCGGATTGTAGCCTATCGCGATTGCGGTTTATCGTATCGCGACATTGATGCTCACGTTGGTCGAGATCCAATGACTGTTAGCAGAATATGGAATCGGTGGGTTCAGGAGGGTAATACGGAACGCCTTGCTGGATCCCAACGGCCTCGTATCACTAGCAGTCGAGATGACAGGTATCTTATCCGCATGGCTGTAACGGATCGTGCAGCCACGTCTCGATCCCTGAGTCAACAGATGGGGACGTTTACAAGACAACAACCATCTGCACGAACAGTTCGACGACGTTTGCAGCAGCATGGACTATCAGCTCGGAGACCACGACTGCGGTTACCCTTGACGCTGCATCACAGACAGGAGCGCCTGCGATGGTGTACTCAAAGACGAATCTGGGTGCACGAATTGCAAAACGTCATTTCGGACGAATCCAGGTTCTGTTTACAGCATCATGATGATCGCATCCGTGTTTGGCGACATCGCGGTGAACGCACGTTGGAAGCGTGTATTCCTCATCGCCATACTGGCGTATCACCCGGCGTGAAAGTTGGTTACATGTCTCGGCCACCTCTTGTTCGCATTGACGGCACTTTGAACAATGGACGTTACGTTTCAGATGTGTTACGACCCGTGGCTCCACCCTTCATTCGATCCATGCGAAACCCTACATTTCAGCAGGATAATGCACGACCGCATGTTGTAGGTCCTGTACGGGTCTTTCTGGATACAGAAAATATTCGACTGCTGCCCTGGCCAGCACATTCTCCAGACGTCTCACCAACTGAAAACGTCTGGTCAATGGTGGCCGAGCAACTGGATCTTGACAATACGCCAGTCACTACTCTTGATGAACTGTGGTATCGTGTTGAAGCTGCATGGGCAGCTGTACCTGTACACACCATCCAAGCTCTGTTTGACTCAATGCCCAGGCGTATCAACACCGTTATTACGGCTAGAGGTGTTTGTTCTGGGTACTGATTTCTCAGGAACTATGCAGCCAAATGTAATCACATGTCAGTTCTAGTATAATGTATTTGTCCAATGAGTACCCGTTTATCATCCGCATTTATTCTTGGTGTAGCAATTTTGATGCTCAGTAGTGTACATCAGTGTCATTACCGTAGAGGGAAAGTTTGTAGGTAAACTAGCTGCTATGCTCTCGTCTGGATACAAACAACAGTTAACTGAAGTTCCCCACACTATGGTGTGTATACAACAGGAATCATACTTTGGAGTGTCCTTTTGCCAGAGCAAGGAGCCATGCGTCAAAAGGCGATGCTTTGTGCGAAGACGAGTGAGGAGGTGGTCATCACAGCTGTGTGGCTGGAAAGTGGTAGACCGATGCCGAGTTGTTACCTGTTGTAGACGCAACTTCCATCTGTCACTTCCAGGCGCTCCCATTCTTATCCATGCGCATACCTGTACTTCCACGCCGAGGTAAGAGCATGTAGGGGAGTTGCACGATGAAATAACTGGGTGTGTCGACACGCTGCCACATCTGACTCGCAGCAATCTGCAGCGATGAATTGGAGAGTCTAAACAAGAAACGCCCTCTCTATCGGCAAAGCTGTGCTCTCGCGTGATCAATATACAGCCTAGCTCATAAGATCTCTGCCCAGTTTGTGAGCCCAGCTGAAGCAGTCATCATCACTCAGTAAGACTAAATGGTTACTCGAGTCTCAGATCGATATGCGCTTTTGTATATGTTAAACATTGTACTTCAAGAAAAGAGTTTGTTAATTAGTGCATCGAGCTGCTTCAATAGTCCATGATTGTTGTAAATTATCCAGAACTCCTGTGGCAAACGATTGTATCAAGTTACATAAATATTTTTATTCGTTCAAATAATAAAGTGAACTAATATTTCACAGGTTTTAGTCCAATGAGCCTTGTCCCAAAGCAATCAAAGGAACCACAGCTGTGGCCAGATCACTGGCCATGTCAGAAACGATTAATCTCAAAAACTTAATGGAATTAGAGAGCATGGTAAGACCGATCGTCACAGAAGAACAAGCTCTGAGTACGTCTTATCACTGACTGGCGTAATTAGCTCACAGCCTAAATCGCTTGTATTCCTCGTCAAACTACGTAGTTATTCGTGCATTACCGGTAGCTTAATAATATTTATAAGTGTACTGTTTTAACTGGCTTGCTGCGTTGTAAGATAGTTGTATTATAGCTCTGAAGACATGCAGGCTCCTTCTAGTACTTCGCTATGCCAAATGTGGACTTCAGGAACTAATATTTAATAAGGAAAATTTCGAGTTTCAGGCTGGAACGACTGGGGTTCGCCTACACACCGATCGTCAAATAAACTCTTAACTCGTGGTTCGGGTATCTCTCCCCACTCCAGTGAGTCCGTCATATGGTCCATTTGTCAGCAATGCTTACTTGAAAACCAAATCATCACATGGTGCTATCATACTCTTCAGTGCTGCTTAAGGTAGCGAATTCTTTCTACTAGCTGCTGAGTCCCAGTAAGATGTAAAAAGTAAAAAAAAAAAAAAAGATTTTTACTTTTTCAGTCCAGGAAATCGTCAGAATCGTTCTAGAAAGAATCGATTGTTGAGATCCGCTTGTTTCATTGTCCACAGCTCACAGCCACAAAAAAACTATGCCAAAGATCAAAGTTGCAGCCTTTTTTACTTTCTGTCAGCAGTGACAGTTTCATTTCCTTTTAGTAATTTGCCCACTTTAACTGTAGTGATTTTTCTAAATTATACCCTTCCTATTTTCTCAGTGCAGGAGCGGCATTTTGGTATCATAGATACTAAAAATATATATTTATTTATGTTCTCTGATCTATTCCTATTGTACAAACATTATTTTTCTTCAAATCTTATCATAGAGAGTCTTTATCAATTTTGCCGTATTTCTTCCAGTATAGTTTTGTCTTATATTATATCTGCTAAAAGCACTGTACCGGCTAGATCCAACGCCACATTCCCTACTAAAATTTAATTCCAGTTTGTATATCTGTTAGACCTGCAGTTCCCATTACTTAGTCGCCAAAAAAAGTGGAAAGAAACGGTAAAGGTGTACATCCCTGCCTAACGCCCTTCCTTAGCCTGAAAACATTGTATTCTTGCTGTATGTATACTGTTGCTTCTTGGTTTTTGTACAGATATCTGATTTCCTATATAAGCAGCTCTTGTATTTCCATAAATCCCGCTTCTCTCCACAGTTTTGAATGACTCACACGGTCAAATGTTTTGGAGCAGCCTACAAAGCACTTAAATAAATCTTGTTGACATTCTCTGACTTCTTGCGCAGTCACAGTTACATCTGCTGTTTGGTACCGAGTGCCTGCAACCTTTGTGAACTCTGCTTGTTTCCTCGGCAATTCGTTGCCTCTCTACGGTTTAAGTTAATTCTGGATGATTTTTAAGAGACTTGCTAGCCTGTGGTAAAAAACGTATTATTCTGTAATTTTGAAACGTATTCCTCTTCTTTACGATTGATAAGTAAATGGCTTTATCGGCCCTGTTGGGTAAATGCAGGTAGGAAAATGCAGGTAAATATATGTAGTTGAGCTAAAAGACCATATCGAGAAATATTGTGTATCTTTTTGTAAATCTAGAATAAGACAGAAAATACCACCTCTTGTACTTTTGTTTCTAAAAACACGTGACACTATACTGTATTAACAGCATTTTATTAATACTACCGGTTTCGCCCGTAAGCCAACATCTGGTACGAAAATTACTTAATACATTTCATTTGTCATGTATATTGAAACAGAAAGCATTGAATATTTTAATCCACATGAAACAAGTAATAAAAAAATCATTCATAGCACTTACAAGTGCAGCAATCGTCCTATTCGTATGAGAGCCCTCTCTCTTTTACGTTTGCCTTCAACTTTTCTTTAATTTTAATACTGGTGTTCCGTCGTCTGCAGAACTGGGGCGAAAGCTGTCCTGGAAATGTCCGGATGAGCTATTTCCAGACTGCAAGTCCTGCCTGCTCCTACTGAACAATGGGAAAAGCTCTCTGTGACATTTTCTTTCTAATTCGTGTATTTTTCCTCCCTTATGCTCTCGGATTTCGTTCTTCCGACGCGCTTGACTTTGAAGCATTGTGGTCCTTGCTGTCACTTTGCACGGCGTTTTTAAAACGTCGCAGCAAGATCCGCAGGGACAACATGGGATTAAGCGTTTTAGCTGTCCCGTGAGCTCTGCGCATTATTCCTGCAAAACAAATTCGTTTTCGCGATTTAAAGTGAACATACTGTAGGATTACGTTGACAAATTCATATGTTCTCTCTCTCTGTCTCTCTCTCTCTCTCTCTGTCTTCGTCACACACACACACACACACAGAATTAAAAAGAAAGCACATGGATTAGGGGAGGCAGAGAACAGTTTGCAGCTTGACTGCCACAAAACACGATGCATACGGTTCCTGACATGCTACCCACATATATCCGCTATTTTTATATCAATAGACGCTAAAACAGAGTGTAGAGTCCTGCCATGTGAAGTTAATTGGGCATGTCGAGAGAATTTTCAAGCATCTAGTAACAGCGAATGAAATGTTATCTAAAACTTATACAGAAAGCAGACTGCTTACGAGAATAGAGGGAATTTAAAGGGGAGCAGTAGTTAGAAAAGGACGTCAGGCAGGGTTATAGCCTATCCCCGATTTTACTGAATGTGTACGGTGAAGAAGCTGAGAGCGAAACCAACGCGAAATTTGTAAAGGGAAGTTCTCGGAGAAGAAATAAAAAGTGTTAGATTTGCTGATGAGATTTTAATCCTGTCAGAGGCGGCAAAGGACTCGGAAGAATAGTTTACTGTACAAGAAACGTATTCGCAATTGTGAATACCATGAGACTCCAGCTGCAAAATTTATCGGCGACACTTGATAGGCCGGCCGAAGTGGCCGTGCGGTTAAAGGCGCTGCAGTCTGGAACCGCAAGACCGCTACGGTCGCAGGTTCGAATCCTGCCTCGGGCATGGATGTTTGTGATGTCCTTAGGTTAGTTAGGTTTACCTAGTTCTAAGTTCTAGGGGACTAATGACCTCAGCAGTTGAGTCCCATAGTGCTCAGAGCCATTTTTGAACACTTGATAATCTGCCGCTGACCGGGATCAGAACCCGGATCTCCTTCTTTATTCGAGCGGTCGCCTTAACTGCTTCAGCTGTCCGAGTACACTTCCACGACCGACCCAAACGCCCGTGTGTTCGCGTCCTCAACTCCCATGACTACTATGCTTTTAACACATGCAGAGACTAACTTTTCACCGTCACAGACTTCGCATAACTTTGTGAATTCTATCTGTAGTGTCTGTATTTAACCGTCTATTATGCAGTGTCCTTAAAATACGGATGCATGTCTGAAGGAACAGACACTGTTGCTATCTACAGTTGTATGAAGAGCAAGAAACGTAATCACAAATGCATATACGAAAAGACTCCAGCTTTACCATTTCTAGAGCTTTTTCTTAGGTGACTGCCTACAGCTTTTAAATAATTTGGAAAAAGCATAATTGTGGCATCAGCAGTAAAATTTTCTGTTTACAAACAAAAATTGTAGAGGTAATAGCAAAAATATACTTTTTCCAGTTTCTTGGTGACATATGAAAATCTGTGCTGACCCTGTAATTGAACCCATATTTCCCGCTTTACGTGAGCTGTGACGTATGGATGTTTGGATAGCTTCAGATAGCTTGCTCGCGTAAAACGGAAAAACCAGCTTGGAATCTCGGTCAAGCGTGGATTTTGATATGTAGCTAATAACTTGTACTATTGGAGTCTCATCTGTACGCAGCTGTAAACATATCTCTTGTATTTGATACAGCTGTAGGTCACAGCAGTCTCAGCATTTCTTGTATTTAGTACAGCTGTAGATCGCAGTATAGCAGACCATTAAACACATACACTGCAAATAGTATAGTGTAGCAGTAATAGTAGTTGAACAAAATGGAGTAAATCTTGGAAAAAGGGCATAACATGAATATCAACGAAACTAAAGCAAGGGTAATGGAGCGTAATGAAATTGAGTTATGTGACGTTGAGAAAATTAGTTTAGCGTACGCCACACTAAGAGTAATGGCCGGTACAGCTATCTAGGGAGCAAAGTAACTGGCGCCAGAAGAAATAATGAGGGCATAAAATGCAGACTGATAGTTGAAACAGGAAAAGAAGAATACACTGATTTCTCAAAACGTTACGACCACTAGCTTAATAGTGCGTTGGCCCACCTTCGGAAGGCAATGCACTAGGGGTTCTGCGTGCATGCATTCGACAAGGCTTTGATGGTTTTCCCAAGGCTTTGGCATCTGATCGCGTCACAGATATGTTCCGTCTGGCTTACATAAGACGAATTTGGTGGACAAGACATGGACGTGAGTTCACTATCATGCTACTCTGACTACTGTAGCGTGATTCCGATCTCGTGACGCGAACAATTACCCTGCTGAAAGACGCCATCGCTGTTGGGAAAAACATCAAGTACGAAGGGATGCAAGTAATCGACAATAATATTCACATAATCCTCAATTATCGTTATACCTGCAGTTACTACAACAGGTTTCATGAGGGCACAGATGAATGGCCGAGGTAGCGAGACACTGATCCTAGAGGTCTGCGTCTATGTCACAGTGCTTGTTTCCAGCAGCTGTACGCCTGGGTGACGGCGTGTCCAGACACGACTGTCGACCCGAACGTGCCTCATCCGATCATTTGACACATTGTCATTGATCCAAGATCCACCCTCGATGATCCTGTGCCCACTGCAATCGTAATTGACGATGCAGTTCTGGAGGGTGTAGTTCAACCCGGAGGTGGTTCTGTGATATTTTAGGGATTTTTTCCGTAGCATAATTTTCTACCAATCATCCAGATTACCGTGAACACGAATCAGGATGTTTGTTTTATCATTCTCGGAAATTAAGAGCCGGCTTTTGAAAGTCAATCTTTTCTGCCGATGTAAAATTATTGCAAGCTGATCTAATGAAGCATATAAGTAATCAAAAAATCCTGGAGAACCCAGAACCCATACACCAAGAACTAGCACCTACAAATGGACAAATTAAGATCGTTTTTATGGAAAATCAGCAATAAACTGCAAGGTTTCGACTCGAATACAACTTGGAAAGAACGTTGGGCTGTAAGTGGGCATGAGAACCGACACAAGAAGGTTGATGAATTCAGCCTCCAGAGGAAATTGTGGGTAACTTTGAACCGTGTGAGGACGAGCGTTGGTAGGTGTAAGCAACTGATGAACAAATAGGGGCTAGCGGACAGTCCTGAATGTGAGTACACGGAAATCTAATCACTGGACCACTTACTCGTGCGTGAAGTGCTTGACTATGAGGGTGATCTGACGGACAGACACAGGACCTTAGACTCGGCCATAGAATGGGTCAATAAAATCTATAATATTGCATAGTACTATAAGAACATTTATAAAGAATGTTGTAGCTCAGTATAGAGGTAACAGAATATTTTACTTAATATATTTTGTGATGGCTGCCTTTGTAGTTGCTGGAGGAGTAAATAAATAAATAGCGAAATACCTGAAAGCTCATAAATGCCGAGTAGGGTAACCTGATCGAAAGTTAAGTGTTGTTTTCAGATGTAACCACTGATGACGGTAGCCTTCTTTGTAGTGAGAGGCCCGGATAAAAAGGTATCATAAATAAGCCATTTAGGAATTAAATTGACTAAAATAAGCTGGAAAGGGGCTTCAGTATGCAAATTCCAGTTGTAAGCAGGATACATAGAGCTAATGGCGTATATATGTCAGCCCTTTGATCATCTAGTTCCTAATCGGAATCCGTCAACTGAGTGTTGTTAGGAAAGGGTAGGGATTTGTTGGCGAGTAAAACATTGAAAATTAAAACAAGATTTGCTGTATAAATAGCTTGTACACCGTACTTTGATCTCGCTTTACACTGTACAATAGAAACATGAGCTTAAGAACACAACAAGGCAAAAGGATAACAAGTCACACCATTAACTCTTAATTGCTGGTAACAACACATCATACTCCAAGACCTGAACAGGCAGTACAGGTATAGAAAGAAGAATTCAGGGGCAGCTGTCGTTTCTAATTCGGAATAATGTGACAGAGTTTCAAGAATGTTCCATTTGAATAACGTTAATAGGGAACTATAGGAAACAAAATATATTGCTCACACAAGACTTGCAAGGGCCTTTACTCGTCTGAGAGCACAGTGAAACTTATCTTCGGCCACGCCACCCAGCATGCAAGGGAAGTGGAGAGGAATCAGGAAAACTGAACCTGTAATTCACAGCAAAACAAGAACCAAAGGCTTCCACTACATTCTGAGCAATGCACTGAACACCAATGACAATATTTACTCGTCTTATTTCATGACTAAATCAACCTAAAGCCACGTGGTCTAGTAGGCAAAGAAACTGGAGTGAAATTAGACAATTTAATCGTTAATTCGTACATAATATAAAAATGTATGTATGCACGTATATATGTATGTTACACATCTCCTAAACTAATGGACCGATTTCGACCAAACTTAGTACAGATATCACTTACTGTCTGGAAAAAGTTACCGTCGCAGTTGGAACAACCTACCTGTCAAAGACGTGGGGATGGGATCGAATAAGCAGCGTAGTCAATGGCGCGGGAGTACTCAAACTTTAGTCATCTAATATTTGAGAATGAGAGCACTAACTGACTTGCAATAAACTTTTCAGGTAGTTTCAAACTATTGCAAATTGTTATGACTGGTAACCCCCACAAAATGATGAAAGGAAAAATGATTATCACTTATTACTTTATGGCTGTTCATTCATTAAAACTGCCGATTCAGAGATGACGCTTTAATTTATTACTTCCTTTCGCAGACATTATCCATGTATATCGCTTAATGTACATAGAAAAATATATCACTGTACGACTAATAGTTCAGGAGATGTGACGTCAGATACAGAGTTGAGTGAAGAACCACCGCATCTTGTATGACATTTTATTTGTTCTTTACTACTTACTCTATTCACAAAATAATTCGCATACAGTACCCACATATATCACTGGATATAACTGCAAAATTATACCGCTGCATGACACATCGGAGATACGACGCCATAAGCATTGAGCTGCATGAAACTGAAAGCGTAGGGCAAATTTCGCTGTAGATACAGGTGAAATATATCCCAAATACGCGCTGATGTATGTTAATATGTGCTAAATATATTTGGGATGAGGGTATACAGTCAAAGCTATGGATGAAGAGCTCATCCGAAATGCCTGGAACGCTTTATACGAAATTTGGTACACGCAATAGCTGCGATTTGGAAAGAAATGCTGTGGAGGTAAGAACCAGTAGGCTACTAATATGGCGGTATCATAAGGAGGAGTAGGAGATGTGCACACAGAGATGAGGAAGGAAGAGATCGGAGCTCGACACGGATAGCAGGAGATGGGCGGAGAGAGAGAGGGAGAGAGAGAGAGAGAGAGAGAGAGGGGTGGGGGGGGGGGGGCCTGGCAGAGCAGGAGAGGTGCATGAAATGGAAGAGTAGGTGATTGAATATAAGGACAAAGAGAAATGGAGAAGGAATTAGAGGGGGGAGGCGAAAATGCGTAGTGAAGGGAGGGTGGACTAGATGGAGAGTATGAGAGGAAGTGGGGGTGGAGGAGACAGAGAGGCAGTGAAGGATGAGATGGACAGAGAGGGTCAAAAAGGGGGATGGACTAAAAGAAGATGTAAATGGATGGCTTACACAGGCAATGCCACGTACTCATGCAGCTGCTAAATAAAGTAACAGGCACCATACTCCTGTAGTGTATGAAGGAAACGACGGTCTCGTTAAAGCATTCAGATAACACTTGAACCTATATAGAGTGATTCACCTGCCCCTACCGATAGGTTTATGCAACCCACGATAAGTGCAAAATTATGCACATGATTTTCATATTCTCTCCCACGCTACGTGTAAAGTGTTAGTCGTAAAGAAAAAAATGAACAGGGCCCTCTCGTAGAAAATGTAACCTGGCTGAATTTTGCACTGGTGCAGATCTTAGCCGTACTTTTTGTACGTTTTTGTTGAATATTTCGAAAACTATGGCCCCTCGCAAAAACGTATCCCTGTACAATATTTAACTACATTATATTTCCTACAAAAAGATCATGTTTATTTTTTATTTTTTTTTAGGACTAGTAGTGAGAATAATAATCTTGCACGTTGCATTTGAAGACGTCGCGAGTTGCACATACTCCGGGGCAATTGAATCACCTTTTATAGAGGAGACATATCAAATCCTCACGCGAGAGTAGGTAAACCCGGGCAGAGCGACACCGATGCGTGCGCCGCCGCACGCTACCAAATAACAAGCGCTCCTTGGCCGTTGGCGGGCCCGCTGTCTCTCCCCTGTCAGTTTGCGCCCAGAGAGTTTCACCGTTATGTTTGATTGCCAACGGCTGCAGAAAGAAAAACATCTACATCTTCTCAAACTCCTTTCGTCAGAGGCTTGTGCGTGTGTGTGTCCGTGCGTGCGTGCGTGCGTGTGTGTGTGTGTGTGTGTGTGTGTGTGTGTGTGTGTGTGTGAATACAGAATCAAAGATACACTGCACAGTTCCTTTTGAGTGCTGGCGGGATTAGTAAAGGTCACTAAGAGGGAAAATCAGATATGATTACGGGAGTTATTAAAAAAAAATGAGCACACCCCTTCAGCTCCGGCAAGTACTAGTCATTTCTTCGACTATGAAAAACTCTTTTGCTTTGTTTGGTGTGATGTGGTGGGGATTAATGCAGTTCGCGTTATGAAATCTGACGGCATGTTTATGGCCGACCACCACATTTGTTCTACAGCTTCTTCATAAGTATGCTGTTGACGATCCCATCTTACAACATGATAACAGTTTTGTCCACAGGTCTGCACGCATACGTTTCCGGTCTGACTTACATTCAGGAACCCAAGCGACCCTCCAGTGGCATGATAAATGGGTCGATCGTTTTTTATATAGAAAATGTCTCTGTCTAGAACGTAGAACTCAGCACTGTCGCAGGGAATGGTACTCGTTATGAATAGGAAGGTAGGGCAGAGAGTGACCTGCCGTGAATAGTTCAGTGACAGGGTTATTCTCATTAGAATTGACAACAACGCAACACTGACAACAAATATTCAGGTATACAGGCTAATGTCGCGGGCAGGAGATGAAGAGATAGAGAAAGTGTATGGCGATACTGAAAGGGTAATTCAGTACATAAGAAGATATGAAAATCTAACAGGCTTATGGGATTGCAGTGCGGTTGCAGGAGACCGAGTAGGAGAAAGGATTAAGGATTTGAGAAGTATATTGGTTTGGTAGTAGAAATGAGAGAGGAGAAAGACTAGTTCTGCAGCAAATTTCAGTTAGCAACAGTGAATACTCTGTTCAAGAACTACAAGCGGACGAAGTATGAAAAGGTGGAGAGGTACGGAAAGATTCCAGTTAGATTATATCATTTTTGGGCGAAAATTCTGAATCAGATATTGCATTCTAAGGCGTATCCCGGAGCAGATAGACTCAACTCACGTTTCAGTAAAAATTGAGAGTGTGCTGAAGTTTAAAAGACTAGTCAGGAAGAACCAATGTGCAAAGAAGTCGGATACGGAAGTACTAAGGAATGAAATTCTTCGAGCTGTAGATACTACCACAATGAATGGCTCAGCAGGCAGCTCAGTTCAAAAGAAATGGACATCTCTAAAAAAGAGCAATCGCAGAAGTTGGAAAGAAAATAATAGCTACAAAGATGCCAACTGTGAAGAAACCATGGCTAACATGAGAAATACTTCAGTTCATTGACGAAAGAAAGAAATTCAGGAATAAAGAAATACTGGAATGAAATACATGGGTAATGCATGGAGGCTAAGGCGAGAACGTATGAAAAATGTGAAGAAATCCAACAAGAAGTGATTATTGGAAGGACTGACTCAGAATACAGAAATGTCAAAACAACGCTAGGTGAAATTAAAAGCAAGGGCGGTAATATTAAGAGTGAAATGGGAACTTCGTTGTTAAATGCGGACCAAAGAGCGGACAGGTGGAAAGAATACTTTGAGGACCACTATGAGGGATAGAATAGGAAACAGGAGGCAACAGCGAAGACATAGGGGATCCAGAATTACAATCAGAATTTATAAGAGATTTGGACGACTTAAAAAGGGGCTGCTAAAATGCCACTGGAATTTCTAAAATCATTCCCGGGAAATGGCAACAAAACAATTATTTAGATCGATGTGTAAATTGTATGACTGACCATATACCATCAGAATTTCGGAAGAACATCATCCACACAATTCCAAAGACCGCAAAAGTGACACATGCAAGAATTATCGTACAATCAGCATAAGAGCTCATGCAACCCAGTTACTGACAAGAATAATGTACTGAAGGATAGAAAAGAAAATTGAGGATCTCTTAGGAAAGTTACAGGCACCGGAGTGGCAGTTCTGATATTGGGGTTGATAATGGAACCTAGACTTCTACCAGTAACGATGTGAGGACGGGGCGTGAGTCATGCTTGGTTAGCTCAGTTGGTAGAGCACTTGCCCGCGAAAGGCAAGGTTCCTGAGTTACAGTCTCGGTCCGGCACACAGTTTTAATCTGCCAGGAAGTTTCATATCAGCGCACACTCCGCTGCAGAGTGAAAATTCATTGTGGAAATCAACATATTTTTGTAGAAAAAAACATTCGTGAGTCTAAAACGGTGCCACATGTTCGAAATTATGAGAAAAGTTGTGGTGAGCTTTTGAGAAAGATGGGTAATATGTAGAAGAACCATGAAGGAACAATAGGAGTGAAAGACAAAGTGAGAAGTGCTTGGATTAACAAGAATTTAAGATACCGATGTAGTCTTTCGTCCCTTCTGGTCAAGTTGTGCATCGAAAAAGCAATGTGTGAAGTAAAAGAAAGATTCAAGGGTGAAGTTAAAATTCAAGATTAAAAGATATCAATTATAAGATTCGCTGAAGAACAGTCTAATGAGAAATGACTATGGAATGAGACGTAAACAGTGAGAAATATCAGAAATGAGATCAGCGAGAAGCTAAACATCAGAATTGATTGTCACAAAGTAGACTAAGTAATTATGCTACCTTGGGAGCCAAATAATCCGTGATGGACGGAGTAAGAAGAGCACAAAAAGCAGACGAACGTTAACTTTCACGGCATTCCTGGCCAAGAGAAAACTACTAGTATCAAACATAGGACTTAATTTGAGGAAGACATTTCTGAGACTGTATGTTCGGAGCACAGCATTGTATGGTAGTGAAACATGGACTGTTGGAAAACCGGAACAGCAAAGAATAGAAGCATTTGTTGTGCTGCTACAGAAGAAAGCTGAAATTTGTAAAACATTGACAAGAAGAAGGACGTAGATAATAGAACATCTATTAAGACGCCAGGGAATAACTTCCTTGTTACAAGAGGGAACTGTAGAGGGTAAGAACTGTAGAGGAAGAGAGAGACTGGAATACATCCAGCAAATAGTTCAGGACGTAAATTGCTTGATTTACTCTGAGATAAACGAGTTGGCACAGGATAGGAATTCGTGGCAAGCTGCATCAAGCAGAAGACTGATGACCCCAAAACTAAGAGAAAAACAAAAATTAAAAATAACTCTTACATGTCAGTGAGAAATAAAAGGAATTTAATGCTCAATGAGTAGCTGGAGCCGAATGTGGCCCACTTAAAGAAACCTGTGGACTCGCTACAATACTACAGTGCTTGTGTTGTTATGAAGAACGATAGAATGTTCCTTCAGACAAGCATGCATTGTTCTTCTTAACAACACAACCACTGTAGTATCGTATTTATCCGCCGATACCAGGCAGCGACTTTCAATTATAACGTCCTCCTCAGAAAGGGAACTAACCAACGTGTGTGCGAGTACAGGTTGTGACGCAGGAACGACGAGGTATGGAAGTTTGTGTGTGGCCGTTGAGTCGTTTACGGATATCCAAAGCGGTTAAGGCAACCAGTCACGTAAAGCGCGAAATGAGGGTTCGAGACCCGTTCCGGCTCAAATTTTCATTCTCGTCATTCCCTTATACAGCTGCTGGTTGTTCGCATTCGCAACTGAAAATACATTTTATGCAGTTGTAGACTCCGTTCCTCGCCCAGCTGAAGCCATTACAAGAGCTATGGATAGTGTTACACCGTTCTGCCATGAATGTATGGAGGGTCGTAAGTCTGAGCGGAGACTGTTTAGAGAAGTAGCTGGAAGGTGTAGCTAACCTTTGCAAACAAAACCGTTTTTATTTTCACTGTAGTTTGCACTTCGCGACCTATCGTTCCTTACTTTCCGAATAGCCCTCGTATATCATGACAGGTGGGAACACGTAACGCACTCCTGAACATTACCGAACATGATCGTTCTGGTAGTGAAGCTGCTACGGTGTGGTGAGGCATAATGCTGCATGGATATTCGGACTTCCAAACATTTAAACGCAGCTCAACGTTATCGTGAGAATGTGCTCCTGTCCACAAGAGCGTCTCTCTGGGGGCTGAAATGAATTAATTTTTGTGGATAAAACTGCGCGACCGCGTCCAAGATGGCCGGGGGGGGGGGGGGGAGTTCTTGAAACGAGAGGGTATTCGGCTAATGTTCTGGCCTGCCCGTTCCTCCCACTTTAGTCCCGTGGAGGACGTGTTGTATGCGTTGGGGAGGCACACTTTCATATGCTCCAAGAACCATCAGTAGTTGTGAATCGTACTTGTAGAAGAGTGGAGCGCCTTACCACAAGGACGCCTTTCCGACTGTGATTTCAGCTCGGGAGAGCGTCCTAGAGCATGCACTACCGTCTGTGGTGTCCACAAATCCCAGTAACAACAATGTCCCGACTTCTGTAATGGCCAGAGAGCCATCATAAATCGCGGTGACTTCGGTGTAATTATTGTCGTTGAATCAAAGTGTCATTTCTCTTCGTCTCCTTGCATATTTCTTTCAGTTTCCTTCTGTGCTATACTGTAGGAGTTCTTTGTATGAGTGGTCCACGTTTTGTCGAGTTATGTTACTTCACAGTCACGTATCATGCGAAAGCTATTGTTGTTGTTGTTGTGGTCTTCAGTCCTGAGACTGGTTTGATGCAGCTCTCCATGCTACTCTATCCTGTGCAAGCTTTTTCATCTCCCAATACCTACTGCAACCTACATCCTTCTGAATCTGCTTAGTGTATTCATCTCTTGGTCTCCCCCTACGATTTTTACCCTCCACGCTGCCCTCCAATACTAAATTGGTGATCCCTTGATGCCTCAGAACATGTCCTACCAACCGATCCCTTCTTCTGGTCAAGTTGTGCCACAAACTTCTCTTCTCCCCAATCCTATTCAATACTTCCTCATTAGTTATGTGATCTACCCATCTAATCTTCAGCATTCTTCTGTAGCACCACATTTCGAAAGCTTCTATTCTCTTCTTGTCCAAACTATTTATCGTCCATGTTTCACTTCCATACATGGCTACACTCCATACGAATACTTTCAGAAATGACTTCCTGACACTTAAATCAATACTGGATGTTAACAAATTTCTCTTCTTCAGAAACGCTTTCCTTGCCATTGCCAGCCTACATTTTATATCCTCTCTACTTCGACCATCATCAGTTATTTTGCTCCCCAAATAGCAAAACTCCTTTACTACTTTAAGTGCCTCATTTCCTAATCTAATTCCCTCAGCATCACCCGACTTAATTAGACTACATTCCATTATCCTTGTTTTGCTTTTGTTGATGTTCATCTTATATCCTCCTTTCAAGACACTGTCCATTCCATTCAACTGCTCTTCCAAGTCCTTTGCTGTCTCTGACAGAATTACAATGTCATCGGCGAACCTCAAAGTTTTTATTTCTTCTCCATGAATTTTAATACCTACTCCGAATTTTTCTTTCGTTTCCTTTACTGCTTGCTCAATATACAGATTGAACAACATCGGGGACAGGCTACAACCCTGTCTTACTCCCTTCCCAACCACTGCTTCCCTTTCATGTCCCTCGACTCCTATAACTGCCATCTGGTTTCTGTACAAATTGTAAATAGCCTTTCGCTCCCTGTATTTTACCCCAGCCACCTTTAGAATTTGAAAGAGAGTATTCCAGTCAACATTGTCAAAAGCTTTCTCTAAGTCTACAAATGCTAGAAACGTAGGTTTGCCTTTCCTTAATCTTTCTTCTAAGATAAGTCGTAAGGTCAGTATTGCCTCACGTGTTCCAGTGTTTCTACGGAATCCAAACTGATCTTCCCCGAGGTTGGCTTCTACTAGTTTTTCCATTCGTCTGTAAAGAATTCGTGTTAGTATTTTGCAGCTGTGACTTATTAAGCTGATAGTTCGGTAATTTTCACATCTGTCAACACCTGCTTTCTTTGGGATTGGAATTATTATATTCTTCTTGAAGTCTGAGGGTATTTCGCCTGTTTCATACATCTTGCTCACCAGATGGTAGAGTTTTGTCAGGACTGGCTCTCCCACGGCCGTCAGTAGTTCCAATGGAATATTGTCTACTCCGGAGGCCTTGTTTCGACTCAGGTCTTTCAGTGCTCTGTCAAACTCTTCACGCAGTATCGTATCTCCAATTTCATCTTCATCTACATCCTTTTCCATTTCCATAATATTGTCCTCAAGTACATCGCCCTTGTATAGACCCTCTATATACTCCTTCCACCTTTCTGCTTTCCCTTCTTTGCTTAGAACTGGGTTTCCATCTGAACTCTTGATATTCATACAAGTCGTTCTCTTTTCTCCAAAGGTCTCTTTAATTTTCCTGTAGGCGGTATCTATCTTACCCCTAGTGAGATAGGCCTCTACATCCTTACATTTGTCCTCTAGCCATTCCTGCTTAGCCATTTTGCACTTCCTGTCGATCTCATTTTTGAGACGTTTGTATTCCTTTTTGCCTGTGTCACTTACTGCATTTTTATATTTTCTCCTTTCATCAATTAAATTCAATATTTCTTCTGTTACCCAAGGATTTCTACTAGCCCTCGTCTTTATACCTACTTGATCCTCTGCTGCCTTCACTACTTCATCCCTCAAAGCTACCCATTCTTCTTCTATTGTATTTATTTCCCCCATTCCTGTCAATTGCTCCCTTATGCTCTCCCTGAATCTCTGTACAACCTCTGGTTCTTTTAGTTTATCCAGGTCCCATCTCCTTAAATTCCCACCTTTTTGCAGTTTCTTCAGTTTTAATCTACAGGTCATAACCAATAGACTGTGGTCAGAGTCCATATCTGCCCCTGGAAATGTCTTACAATTTAAAACCTGGTTCCTAAATCTCTGTCTTACCATTATATAATCTATCTGATACCTTTTAGTATCTCCAGGGTTCTTCCATGTATACAACCTTCTTTCATGATTCTTAAACCAAGTGTTAGTTATGATTATGTTGTGCTCTGTGCAAAATTCTACCAGGCGGCTTCCTCTTTCATTTCTGTCCCCCAATCCATATTCACCTACAATGTTTCCTTCTCTCCCTTTTCCTACACTCGAATTCCAGTCACCCATGACTATTAAATTTTCGTCTCCCTTCACAATCTGAATAATTTCTTTTATTTCATCATACATTTCTTCAATTTCTTCGTCATCTGCAGAGCTAGTTGGCATATAAACTTGTACTACTGTAGTAGGTGTGGGCTTTGTATCTATCTTGGCCACAATAATGCGTTCACTATGCTGTTTGTAGTAGCTTACCCGCATTCCTATTTTCCTATTCATTATTAAACCTACTCCTGCATTACCCCTATTTGATTTTGTGTTTATAACCCTGTAGTCACCTGACCAGAAGTCTTGTTCCTCCTGCCACCGAACTTCACTAATTCCCACTATATCTAACTTCAACCTATCCATTTCCCTTTTTAAATTTTCTAACCTACCTGCCCGATTAAGGGATCTGACATTCCACGCTCCGATCCGTAGAATGCCAGTTTTCTTTCTCCTGATAACAACATCCTCCTGAGTAGTCCCCGCCCGGAGATCCGAATGGGGGACTATTTTACCTCCGGAATATTTTACCCAAGAGGACGCCATCATCATGTAATCATACAGTAAAGCTGCATGCCCTCGGGAAAAATTACAGCTGTAGTTTCCCCTTGCTTTCAGCCGTTCGCAGTACCAGCACAGCAAGGCCGTTTTGGTTATTGTTACAAGGCCAGATCAGTCAATCATCCAGACTGTTGCCCTTGCAACTACTGAAAAGGCTGCTGCCCCTCTTCAGGAACCACACGTTTGTCTGGCCTCTCAACAGATACCCCTCCGTTGTGGTTGCACCTACGGTACGGCTATCTGTATCGCTGAGGCACGCAAGCCTCCCCACCAACGGCAAGGTCCATGGTTCATGGGGGGGGCGAAAGCTATTATCGCCCTTAAATTTAATCTGAGTAGAAATTTTATACAAAGAGTAGTTATATTTTGGTGTTGCGTTAATGGTCAGTTTATATAGGCCCATTACAGAATACCTGCTGGTGTAGCTCTTTTCTCTGCCAATTATCAGTTCTTAAGCATTTCTGTACACTTTCTGGTCAGTAAAGCAAGTCTGTGATCACGTACATTGACCATTTATTGTTAAATCAAATCAACCTACTTGAGCAATATTTCGGTAAGGGGCGTACAAGTAGTTTTGAATGCAATTTGTGCCGTAAACAAAGAAAAGTTTTCAAAAAATCGATTTACCTAGAACTGGCATTATTTGTAATATCTCTTGATTAGAATCTCAAAGTACGCAATAAAAATAGTCTCTGATGTTGCGATAACAAAAGTCAAAAGACGCTCTGCGGGCGAGTTTTGGCCTTCTTCAACCTATCACCCCCCTGTGAAAATTATGAAAGAAATTTTATGTTTGTAGATACCCCATTTTACTTTTGCACAGCCAGATGGTATACATGTATAGCGATCAGTGAAATGGAAACGAGACAGAAGGAAGACAACTCTTTATTATTTCAAAAGTACTTCTCAAAACTACTGGTACATTTATCCAATGTGAGACAAGACCGTGGACGCCTTCCTGGGAAAATATATGCGGTTGCCTTCGGAACCACGGTTGTACCCAGGCATGCAACTCTTCGTCTGAAGGAAATCAAGGGCCACGAATGTCTTTCATGAGGGTTTCGAAACTTTGTACATCGCATGTATGAGTTCACCCTAAAGTAGCAAATGTTGTTTCGACCAAGTTGCAATAGTTTCGCTGGGAAGCCCTTACACATCCTCCGTACAATCCCTATCTCTCCCCACTGGAAACAACAAGGAAGTGACAAAGTAGTGAACCATAATGAATAAATAGATAGGGATGTAACTTAAGAGGTGAAGGAAAAAATATAAAAGTCCAAAAACTGCGTTAAAAATCTCTGTAACTAGAGCGGTTCATTACATTATTTCCTGCATCCAGGGAAGGAACACGAAAGGCGAGACTATCATACTTGTACAGGAAGTACCATCCATCACACAACGTGACGTAGCTTGTGTGTGAAGTGTTGATGTAAATACACAAATGCGATGAGTCGAAATAGGTAAAATTTCGTGCGAAAGTGTGTGAAAGAGTGTTGAAAATAAACATCTCTGGCATCTAGAGCTTAAAAATGGCTTAAATGTTTGCGTCGATTGGGACGTGCGCCTGGAGAGAAAACCTTTCCACGGCTATTTTACGGCGATTTACTGGAGGTACCAGGATTTTCCGCTCCGATGGCGGAGAGCACCTCTCTCTTTCTCTCTCGTCCGAACACACACACACATACACACTCACACACCCACACACCCACCCACACACACACACACACTTAGGACGTGATGTATTGCGGTCACCGGGCAGAAGAAATATGCCGTTCCGCCCTGCAGCATTGGCGATTTCGCTGGACCCTTGTCGTCTTTCTCCGTTCGTGCTGTGTTTTGCGAAGTGAGGGCGGGATTACCAGCAGAGTTTTGCTGCTGGGGTGTGACGAAAAGAGTAAATACAGCGAAGTTCTTATCTCTGTGACGCGGTATAACTTTTTCAGACAACAAAGTGTTTCTGCGACGATATCTTCCTCCTTTTTTTCATAGTTACAATACTGAAGATTTTTGTTGTGTGAGAACTATGCTTCTATGCCTGACGTATCGTCTGTTAATGCTGGAGACATCATCGGTGATTATAAGAATGCAGCTATCAAACCGCTGCCAACGATCGAGGGGTTGTACCGACATGAGAAAAGTTGTCGCTGTCAGCTTTATTTAGCACTAATCCCCGCAAATATATAATTTCAGTCCTTCTTTCCTGTTTAAATTGTGTTTATGCTTTGAATTTTCTGCGACATTGATAACACTACTGCTGATTTGTCAGCGTTACCCAGACGACAGTTGCTCACGCGTTCTACAAGCCTGCTGTTTTAGTAGTTTCTACATGCACTGCGCAGCGTCTGCAAGGAATTTTATATATACCTGCTGCTCAGAGCGTAGATCCCTTGGAATGTTCGAAAATGCGCGCCCTTACTTGTTAGTTTAAACCCGTTGTCAATACCGTAGCTTCTCAGCACCCTTCTATTGTGATATATCACTGCTTTACTTTGCGAATGAGAGGAAAACTTTCCCTTTAGCTGCTTCTTTTTCACTAGGAGCTGTAGATACACTGACGGAAAAAAAGTCACAGGAAGAAGTTGTGCGACATAACTAAAGGTTATAGCTGCGTTTCCAAACTCGCAAAGACGATGTTGACTCAAATTTCGCTCCAATAGCAGAAGAGTGGCGATAGTTGCGCCACTATGAGGATGCAGTTGCTTTAAATACACTCTGTAATGCTCGTCAGCGTTTGTTAGCTTTCAGATTGGACGTCGTGAGTATATGTTGTCACGAATGCTTTAGAAGGCGAAAAGACGCTGTTATGAACACCTCATTGAGTTTGAACGTCGTCGTGTAACAGGCCTGTGAGCAGCTGGATGTTCTTTCTGCGAAATCTTGGCAGGAATTGGCAGGAATGTAGCCACTGTACATCACTGCTGGCAGCAGTCGCCACGAGAGCACCGGGATCCGACGGCCAGGTGGCACAACCTAGAAAGACCGTCGTGTTCTGCGTATGGCTCTGGCGCGTCATACTGCATCTGAAGCAGCAATTTGAGCAGCAGCTGGCACCAAATTGACACAATAATCTGTTACAAATACTCTCATGCTCATAAGGATAATGCTGATATATGGTGCAACAACGCTCTGGTGAGCAGTTTGCGGGTTTAAATCACCTCGGGGAATGACCATGCGGTGCATTTGACCTGCTGTCGTCGCACGGTGACGCTGACAGCAGTCCATATACGCAGAAGTGTGTTGGTGCATGTCAGAGTACGGTGCAGCGAGTAAGTGTGCAGACGTTTTCAGACGTATTAATGGTGACTGTGTGTTGAAAATGGCTCAAAGAACACATATTGATGAAGTTATGAGGGGTAGAATTCTAGGGCTACTGGAGGCTGGTCAAACACAGCAGGTCGTAGAGCAGGCCCTCCGTGTGCCACAAAGTGTTGTGACGTAACAAGACTGTTACGCCACACGGTAGTAGCCAAAAGAAAGGCACGCTAACGCTGTGGCCGATAGTGCACGAACGGCAATAAGCAGACGGGCGTGAAGTCTGGAACATGAGAACTTATGAATGAATAAGAAGAAAAGTATGTAGATACTTTTTACTTAACTTTTATTTATTCCTTGGAATACATCTCTCTGGAATACTCGAAGCTATAGGCACTGATACAACTGGCTCCTTGCTAGTTCGTAGCCATTAACTTAGATGGCTATTCTGTCTCTCGGCTAATGAGAGAGAAAGGCTTCGTACAACTGGGCGATAGCTAGGTTCGCGTACAACTGGGCGGTAGCTTGGTTCTCGTACAACTGGGGTCGAGTCCACTCTCGTATCACGAGACCTGCCTTGGTGGTGGCGCTAGGTCTGCGATCACAGTGGCGACACGCGGGTCCGACATGTACTACATGGACCGCGGCCGATTTAAACTACCACCTAGCAAGTGTGGTGTCTGGCGGTGACACCACACAAAGTGTGATCTCAAGATTATGGAAACGATTCCAGCACACAGGAAGCGTGTCCAGGCGCTACAGTACGGGACGTCTACAAGAAGACGGCTGTCTCACGATCAGTGCCCGTAGACGCCCACGGAGTACTGCAGGTAGCCTTGCTCGGGACCTTACCGCAGCCACTAGAACAGTTGTCTCCAGACACACAGTCTACAGACGACTGAACAGACATGGTTTATTCGCCCGGAGACCTGCAAGGTGCATTCCACTGACCCCTAGTCACAGGACATCCCGTAAAGCCTGGTATCTAGAACACAGTACATGGTCATTGGCACAGTGGTCCCAGGCTATGTTCACGGACGAGTCCAGGTATAGTCTGAACAACGATTCTCGCCGGGTTTTCATTTGGCGCGAACCAGGAACCAGATACCAACCCTTTAATATCCTTGAAAAGGACCTGTATGGAGATCGTGGTTTGATGGTGTGGGGTGGGATTATGATTGGTGCACGTACACCCCTGCATGTCTTTGACAGAGGAACTGTAGCAGGTTATTTTGCACCAGTATGTTCGCATTTTCAGGGGTGCAGTGGGTCCCACGTTCCGCCTGATGGATGATAACGCACGGCCCCACCGAGCTACCGTCGTGGAGGAGTACCTTGAAACAGAAGAAATCAGGCGAATGGAGTGGCCCGCATGTTCTCCAGACCTAAACCCCATCGAGCACGTCTGGCATGCTCTCGGTCGACGCATCGCTGCACGTCTTCAAACGCCTACGACACTTCAGGAGCTCCGACATACACTGGTGCAGGAATGGGAGGCTATATCCCAGCAGCTGCTCGACCACCTGATCCAGAGTATGCCAAGCCGTTGTGTGGCCTGTGTATGTGTGCATGGTATTTATATTCCATACTGATGTCGGGGTACATGCGCACGAAACAGTGGCGTTTTGTAACACATGTGTTTCGGGACGGTTTTCTCAACTTATCACCAATACCGTGGACTTCCATATCTGTGTCGTGTGTGTTCCCTATATGCCTATGCTATTAGTGCCAGTTTTGTGTAGTGGAACGTTCTGTGGCACCACATTCTGCAATTATCCTTAATTTCTGAGCATGAGTGTAGGGTGCTTCAAAGACAGCTCCAAGCCAGACGCTCTGCAGTATGCGTTCCACTGACCCCAAACCAACGCCACATGCGATGTCAGTGCTGTCAAGCGAGAGTTCGTTGGAGGGCAGGGTGTAGGTGTGTTGCGTTTGCCGGCCGCGGTGGTCTAGCGGTTCTAGGCGCTCAGTCCGGAACCGCGCGACTGCTACGGTCGCAGGTTCGAATCCTGCCTCGGGCATGGATGTGTGTGATGTTCTTAGGTTAGTTAGGTTTAAGTAGTTCTAAGTTATAGGGCACTGATGACCACAGATGGTAAGCTCAGAGACATTTTTTTGTTGCGTTTAATGATGTGTCTTCGGCCTCAATGTCAGTGATGGCCAAGTATTGATTAGGAGGCCGTTTGAGCGCCATTAACCAACCTGTCTGCGTGCTAAACACACTGGACCTACAACTGCACCTCGTTTGACAACATGAGCGCTCTCGTGCTTCTCCCACGCACTGTGACTCCAAATTTGTACGTCAGTCTGGTGATTCGACCTGTTGTGCTGCCAACCATGAATGGCATTCCACAAGATGTTTTCAATAGGATATCCGTCGCCCACATATAGCTGTAGCAACTCAACATACTCTACAGAGCGCTGTCATGCTTGCATTCAACATTCTGGCGGTTACACAGGGCCAGCATTTAACATTTCAATGCCTTACCTCGCGCTCGCATTAAGGCATGTTCTTGCAGAGTTAATTACTTCAATATAAGTATTCTAGAAATTTCATTACTCTACATTAATCATTTTTCGTTGTAGCGATTTTTTTCCGTCTGTGTATTTTAGGGTGTATCTCTTTACCACAGTAGTCACTACTTCTGAATGTAATTCTTAAATTAAAGAAATCCGATAACTTTTGGGTATATGATAAATCGAACAAATCTAAGGTCTGCCAATTCGACTAAATACCTAGGAATTACAATTACAAGCAAGTTAAATTGGAAAGACCACATAGATAATATTGCGGGGAAGGCCAAACAAACACTGCGCTTTGTTGGCAGAACACTTAGAAGATGCGACAAACCCACTAAAGAGACAGCTCGCATTACACTTGTCCGTCCTCTTCTGGAATATTGCTACGCAGTATGGGATCCTTACCAGGAGAACATTGTAAAAGTGCAAAGAAGGGCAGCTCGTTTCGTGTTATCGCGCAATATTGAGCAGTGAGAGTGTCACTGATATGATAGGCGAGTTGGGGTGGCAGCCACTGAAACAAAGGCGATTTTCTTTGCGGCGAGATCTATTTACAAAATTTCAATCACCAACCTTCTCTTCCGAATGCGTAAATATTTCGTTGATACCCACCTATGTAGGTAGAAATGATCATCATAATAAAATAAGAGAAATCAGACCTCGAACGGAAAGATTCAGGTGTTCCTCTTTCCCACGAGCCATTCGAGAGCGGAATGGTAGAGAAGTAGTATGAAAATGGTTCCTCTGTCAGGAACTTAAGTGTGAATTGCAGAGTAACCGTGTAGATGTAGATATAGATGTAATCGAGCGCTTCCTACAAGTACTGCAACTCACCAATATGTTGTCCACCTTGCGTCAGTTGTTAATCTAAGCACCGTAGCCAAATTACTGTGGCTGGTTGGGACGTTGGTACAGGAGTATTACCAAAGGTTCACTAATGCCATTCATTTTATTTAACATACATATAAAATATTTTTGTCATTCCAAAAGCAAATACTTTTCATTTAACATACATCACTTAATTCTTCAGAACAGAAAATCGTTACTCACAAAATATTAACACTGCTGTTCACAGATACCGGCCAATATCTTCGAGAATACATATCTTGCCTAAAATGAAGAAAAAATCACAATATCTCGACAGAATTAAAATATTTACCCGTACGCAATTGCAGTAGACTGCCAACACAAGTTTTAAAACAAGAAGCATAAAAATATTGCGCAAAAGTGCAAAACTATTAGGTAGAGGCTCTTCAGTCCTGCACATAAGAAATACAAAACCATATTTACAAAGGATGAGAGGTTGGTTGGAAAACAGTTTGGTCTGTCGAAGACGAAGTACCCTTTACGTCACACATTCGACATCTATTAACGGCCAGTGGGCTATTCACGTTCACCTACATTACAACATAACCCAGCTTCACAATATGTCTTTGAACATAAAACAATCCGTTTCCTGAAACCTGCATACTTCAGGTACAGGCTAACGTAAGATTATGCACAAGCAAGAACTAATAGTTAAACTTACTGCGCGACAGTAATTTTTGAATCTCGTCCGTAAAGGTGATAACGTCTTTCAGGTGACCTGCAGCAGTTCAGACAAATCATAATAAAGTCCAGCGAAACAGGGGACACTACCAGTGTCGCCTCAAAATATCTTTACTGATACCTCAGCCTTAAGTCAAGCAATATGTTTACTTGGTAAGCTTTAAATTAGCCGCGGAAGTAGAAATCGTAAACCACAATTTTACTTGGTGCCACAAACAGAAAAAAAAATCGGTAATACTGAACAAGACAGGCTTTTCAATATTCATAACCAACTCGGACGAACTACCGTAATCCTTGTGTATCTCTAGGATAGAAGAAAGAATAGCTGTTCAGCTCAGAGTTCCCTAACAGCTACTATCATGCCCTCGGTAGAATTTCCGTCGAAGCGACTCTTAAACGTATTTCTGTCTGAAATACGAAATAACATAGAAAGCATAACGGAAACGCTGCACTAAGGAACCCAGATACTTGGACACAACTGAACGCAGCCGCCAACAACGTCTCAAAAGCAGAACATGACATATACACTATGTGGTCAAAAGTATCCGGACACCTAGCTGAAAATGACTTACAACTTCGTGGCGTCCTCCATCGGTTATGCTGGAATTCAATAAGGTGTTGGCCCACACTTAGCCTTGATGATAGCTTACGCTCTCGCAGGCATACGTTCAAACAGGTGCTGGAACATATCTTGGGGAAAGGCAGCCCATTCTTCACCCAGTGGTGCACTGAGGAGAGGTATCGATGTTCGTCGGTGAGGCCCAGCATGAAGTCGGCTTTCCAAAATATCCCAAAGCTGTTCTATAGGATTCAGGCCAGAACTCTTTGCAGGCCCGTCCATTACGGGGATGTTGCTGTCGTGTAACCACTCCGCCACAGGCCGTGCATTGTTAACAGTGCTAGATCGTGTTGACAGATGCAATAGCCATCTCCGAATTGCATTTAAACAGTGGGAAGCAAAAAGGTGCTCAGAACATCAGTGTAGGCCTGTGCTGTGATAGTGCAACGCAAAACAACAAGGGGTTGCAAGCCCCCTCCATGAAAAACACGACCACACCATAACACCACCGCCTCCGAATTTTACTCTTGGCACTACATACGCTGGCAGAAGACGTTCACCGGGCATTCGCTATACCCAAACCCTGCCATCGGATCGCCACATTGTGTAACGTGATTCGTCACTCCACACAGCGTTTTTCCACTGTTCAATCGTCCAATGCTTGCCTTCCTTACACCAAGTGAGGCGTCGTTTGGAATTTACCAGCATGATGTGTGGCTTATGAGCAGCCGCTCGACCATGAAATCCAAGTTTTCTCACCTCCCACCTAACTGTCGTAGGACTTGCAGTGGAACTCGATGCCGTTTGAAATTCCTGTGTGACGGTCTGTCAGCGGTCTCTGTCAGTCAACAGTCGAGGTCGGCCTGTCCACTTTTGTGATGTACGTGTCCGTTCACGTTTCCACTTCACTATCACATGGGAAACAGTGGACCTAGGGATGTTTAGGAGTGTGTAAATCTCGCGTATAGACCTATGACACATGTTACACCTAATCACCTGACCTCGTCCGAAGACCGTGAGTTCCGCAGAGCGCCCCACTCTGCTGTCTCACAATGTCTAATGACTACTGTGGTCGCTTATATGGAATACCTGGCAGGAGGTGGCAGCACAATGCACCTAATATGGAAATCGTATGTTTTTGGAGGTGTCCGGATACTTTTGGTCATGTAGTGTAGAAACAGACTCATCAATATAGAAGGCGCAGGAGACGAAGACAGGCCGACATAGATAGCTCGAGTAGCTTTAATACTGACAATGATACGAGAGATAATGACAACACTGATATAACATAGACAAACAAAATATATATTATATAAAATGCATAAAACATGCGCAAATATTCGTATGAACATTAATCAAAAATTGCCATTTATATTTTATTTTGACTGAACAGTCTGCGGGTAGATATTGTTCTAGAATCCGCGTTCAAACTGTACCTTACATTGCTAAGTACACTCCTGGAAATTGAAATAAGAACACCGTGAATTCATTGTCCCAGGAAGGGGAAACTTTATTGACACATTCCTGGGGTCAGATACATCAATTGATCACACTGACAGAACCACAGGCACATAGACACAGGCAACAGAGCATGCACAATGTCGGCACTAGTACAGTGTATATCCACCTTTCGCAGCAATGCAGGCTGCTATTCTCCCATGGAGACGATCGTAGAGATGCTGAATGTAGTCCTGTGGAACGGCTTGCCATGCCATTTCCACCTGGCGCCTCAGTTGGACCAGCGTTCGTGCTGGACGTGCAGACCGCGTGAGACGACGCTTCATCCAGTCCCAAACATGCTCAATGGGGGACAGATCCGGAGATCTTGCTGGCCAGGGTAGTTGACTTACACCTTCTAGAGCACGTTGGGTGGCACGGGATACATGCGGACGTGCATTGTCCTGTTTGAACAGCAAGTTCCCTTGCCGGTCTAGGAATGGTAGAACGATGGGTTCGATGACGGTTTGGATGTACCGTGCACTATTCAGCGTCCCCTCGACGATCACCAGTGGTGTACGGCCAGTGTAGGAGATCGCTCCCCACACCATGATGCCGGGTGTTGGCCCTGTGTGCCTCGGTCGTATGCAGTCCTGATTGTGGCGGTCACCTGCACGGCGCCAAACACGCATACGACCATCATTGGCACCAAGGCAGAAGCGACTCTCATCGCTGAAGACGACACGTCTCCATTCGTCCCTCCATTCACGCCTGTCGCGACACCACTGGAGGCGGGCTGCACGATGTTGGGGCGTGAGCGGAAGACGGCCTAACGGTGTGCGGGACCGTAGCCCAGCTTCATGGAGACGGTTGCGAATGGTTCTCGCCGATACCCCAGGAGCAACAGTGTCCCTAATTTGCTGGGAAGTGGCGGTGCGGTCCCCTACGGCACTGCGTAGGATCCTACGGTCTTGGCGTGCATCCGTGCGTCGCTGCGGTCCGGTCCCAGGTCGACGGGCACGTGCACCTTCCGCCGACCACTGGCGACAACATCGATGTATTGTGGAGACCTCACGCCCCACGTGTTGAGCAATTCGGCGGTACGTCCACCCGGCCTCCCGCATGCCCACTATACGCCCTCGCTCAAAGTCCGTCAACTGCACATACGGTTCACGTCCACGCTGTCGCGGCATGCTACCAGTGTTAAAGACTGCGATGGAGCTCCGTATGCCACGGCAAACTGGCTGACACTGACGGCGGCGGTGCACAAATGCTGCGCAGCTAGCGCCATTCGACGGCCAACACCGCGGTTCCTGGTGTGTCCGCTGTGCCGTGCGTGTGATCATTGCTTGTACAGCCCTCTCGCCGTGTCCGGAGCAAGTATGGTGGGTCTGACACACCGGTGTCAATGTGTTCTTTTTTCCATTTCCAGGAGTGTAGTTACATAAATGAACATGATAATACGAATGTAATATAAATTCTTATAAAGTAAGCAAACAAAAAACCAGTGTAAATATATTAGAAACAGATGATGCATATTACGCAATTACACAAAATTAATGGGTCCACTACTTAAAATGATTCAAGATTTTTTCTACAAAAATATTTTTAAAAGATTAATAATAGGTTAGTGGTGGTTTGTTATTTCTCGTACAGCTATGCAGGATCAGTACATAAGTTCATTAGATTATGTTGAGGCAGGATATTGTTACATCTACATCTACATCTACATCTATACTCCGCGAGCCACCTTACGGTGTGTGGCGGAGGGTACTTATTGTACCACTATCTGATCCCCCCTTCCCTGTTCCATTCACGAATTGTGCGTGGGAAGAACGACTGCTTGTAAGTCTCCGTATTTGCTCTAATTTCTCGGATCTTTTCGTTGTGATCATTACGCGAGATATATGTGGGCGGTAGTAATATGTTGCCCATTTCTTCCCGGAATGTGCTCTCTCGTAATTTCGATAATAAACCTCTCCGTATTGCGTAACGCCTTTCTTGAAGTGTCCGCCACTGGAGCTTGTTCAGCATCTCCGTAACGCTCTCGCGCTGACTAAATGTCCCCATGACGAATCGCGCTGCTTTTCGCTGGATCATGTCTATCTCTTCTATTAATCCAACCTGGTAAGGGTCCCATACTGATGAGCAATACTCAAGAATCGGACGAACAAGCGTTTTGTAAGCTACTTCTTTCGTCGATGAGTCACATTTTCTTAGAATGAATATCAACCTGGCGCCTGCTTTTCCCACTATTTGTTTTATGTGATCATTCCACTTCAGATCGCTCCGGATAGTAACTCCTAAGTATTTTACGGTCGTTACCGCTTCCAATGATTTACCACCTATGGCATAATCGTACTGGAATGGATTTCTGCCCCTATGTATGCGCATTATATTACATTTATCTACGTTTTGGGAAAGCTGCCAGCTGTCGCACCATGCATTAATCCTCTGCAGGTCCTCCTGGAGTACGTACGAGTCTTCTGATGTTGCTACTTTTTTGTAGACAACCGTGTCATCTGCAAATAGCCTCACGGAGCTACCGATGTTGTCAACTAAGTCATTTATGTATATTGTAAACAATAAAGGTCCTATCACGCTTCCCTGCGGTACTCCCGAAATTACCTCTACATCTGCAGATTTTGAACCGTTAAGAATGACATGTTGTGTTCTTTCTTCTAGGAAATCCTGAATCCAATCACAAACCTGGTCCGATATTCCGTAAGCTCGTATTTTTTTCACTAAACGTAAGTGCGGAACCGTATCAAATGCCTTCCTGAAGTCCAGGAATACGGCATCAATCTGCTCGCCAGTGTCTACGGCACTGTGAATTTCTTGGGCAAATAGGGCGAGCTGAGTTTCACATGATCTCTGTTTGTGGAATCCATGTTGGTTATGATGAAGGAGATTTGTATTATCTAAGAACGTCATAATACGAGAACACAAAACATGTTCCATTATTCTACAACAGATTGACGTAAGCGAAATAGGCCTATAATTATTCGCATCTGATTTATGACCCTTCTTGAAAATGGGAACGACCTGCGCTTTCTTCCAGTCGCTAGGTACTTTACGTTCTTCCAGCGATCTACGATAAATTGCTGATAGAAAGGGGGCAAGTTCTTTAGCATAATCACTGTAGAATCTTAAGGGTATCTCGTCTGGTCCGGATGCTTTTCCGCTACTAAGTGATAGCAGTTGTTTTTCAATTCCGATATCGTTTATTTCAATATTTTCCATTTCGGCGTCCGTGCGACGGCTGAAGTCAGGGACCGTGTTACGATTTTCCGCAGTGAAACAGTTTCGGAACACTGAATTCAGTATTTCTGCCTTTCTTCGGTCGTCCTCTGTTTCGGTGCCTTCGTGGTCAACGAGTGACTGAATAGGGGATTTAGATCCGCTTACCGATTTTACATATGACCAAAACTTTTTAGGGTTCTTGTTTAGATTGTTTGCCAATGTTTTATGTTCGAATTCGTTGAATGCTTCTCTCATTGCTCTCTTTACGCTCTTTTTCGCTTCGTTCAGCTTTTCCTTATCAGCTATGATTCGACTACTCTTAAACCTATGATGAAGCTTTCATTGTTTCCGTAGTACCTTTCGTACATGATTGTTATACCACGGTGGATCTTTCCCCTCGCTTTGGACCTTAGTCGGTACGAACTTATCTAAGGCGTACTGGACGATGTTTCTGAATTTTTTCCATTTTTGTTCCACATCCTCTTCCTCAGAAATGAACGTTTGATGGTGGTCACGCAGATATTCTGCGATTTGTGCCCTATCACTCTTGTTAAGCAAATATATTTTCCTTCCTTTCTTGGCATTTCTTATTACACTTGTAGTCATTGATGCAACCACTGACTTATGATCACTGATACCCTCTTCTACATTCACGGAGTCGAAAAGTTCCGGTCTATTTGTTGCTATGAGGTCTAAAACGTTAGCTTCACGAGTTGGTTCTCTAACTATCTGCTCGAAGTAATTCTCGGACAAGGCAGTCAGGATAATGTCACAAGAGTCTCTGTCCCTGGCTCCAGTTCTGATTGTGTGACTATCCCATTCTATACCTGGTAGATTGAAGTCTCCCCCTATTACAATAGTATGATCACGAAACTTCTTCACGACGTTCTGCAGGTTCTCTCTGAGGCGCTCAACTACTACGGTTGCTGATGCAGGTGGTCTATAGAAGCATCCGACTATCATATCTGACCCACCTTTGATACTTAACTTAACCCAGATTATTTCACATTCGCATTTGCTAATAACTTCACTGGATATTATTGAATTCTTTACTGCTATAAATACTCCTCCACCATTGGCGTTTATCCTATCCTTGCGGTATATATTCCATTCTGTGTCTAGGATTTCGTTACTGTTCACTTCCGGTTTTAACCAACTTTCCGTTCCTAATACTATATGCGCACTATTTCCTTCAATAAGAGATACTAATTCAGGAACCTTGCCCTGGATACTCCTGCAGTTTACCAATATTACGTTAACTTTTCCTGTTTTTGGTCTCTGAGGACGGACGTTCTTTATCAACGATGATAATGTCCTCTCTGGTAAGCCGTCAGGTATTTTATCGTTTCGCCCAAGGGGGGGTCCCTCTAACCTAAAAAAACCCCCGTGTGCACGCCACACGTACTCTGCTACCCTAGTAGCTGCTTCCGGTGTGTAGTGCACGCCTGACCTGTCTAGGGGGGCCCTACAGTTCTCCACCCAATAACGGAGGTCGATGAATTTGCAACCATTATAGTCGCAGAGTCGTCTGAGCCTCTGGTTTAGACCCTCCACACGGCTCCAAACCAGAGGACCGCGATCGACTCTGGGCACTATGCTGCAGATATTAAGCTCAGCTTGCAGTCCGCGTGCGATGCTGGTTGTCTTCACCAAATCAGCCAGCCGCCGGAAGGAACCAAGGATGGCCTCAGAACCCAAGCGGCAGGCGTCATTCGTTCCGACATGTGCTACTATCTGCAGCCGGTCACACCCAGTGCGTTCAATAGCTGCCGGAAGGGCCTCCTCCACATTACGGACGAGACCCCCCGGCAAGCACACCGAGTGCACACTGGCATTCTTCCCCGACCTACCCGCTATTTTCCTGAGGGGCTCCATAACCCGCCTAACGTTGGAGCTCCCTATAACTAATAGGCCCGCCCTCTGTGACTGTCGGGACCTTGCCGGAGAATCGGCCACTGGCCCAACAGGCGAGGCATCCTGTGGTGGCTCGGAAACGATGTCATCACCACTAGGAAGCACCCCGTACCTGTTGGAAAGGGGTAAGGCAGCTGCCACGCGGCCAGATCCCACCTTCGCCTTTCGGCCAGGCACGCGCGAGCCCACCACTTTCCGCCATTCACCCTGGAGTGATGGCTGACCGGTAAGATGCTCACTGCCGGAAGACGCAGCGACATCAGGGGTTCCATGTGATTCCAAGGCCACCGAAGTAGGCATAGGTCTCACCACAGTTGCCCCAACGCCACTACGAGCCGACGCCTGCGCCTCGAGCTCGATGAGCCTAACAGACAAAGCCTCCACCTGCCCCCGAAGAGTGGCCAATTCTCCTTGCGTCCGCTCAGAACAACCACAGTCCCTACACATGACTATGTTTACCCTACTCTATACGGTGACAAATTCCCAAGATAATCTTCTGATGAGCTACTCTGATAATCAAGAAACACTCACTGAAATACGAGACGCGAAAACTACGCTAGGTTTTCCCAGAAAAACTATTTAAAAGCTAAGCGCAGAAAATAAGTACAAAAACGCTTTATACAAACAGTACTCGCTGCTGCTGGTGCTCTCGCTCTGGCTGTCACAAGACAACTGCTGATTCAAGTGACTAGTGGCTAACGGCCACGAAACAAACAAAAGACGGTTTTAGGGCGCTTTCTGTTCTAAACGATCAAGAAAACACTAAGAAATCTAACACGAAAACTACGTAAAGTTTTATCAAGAACTGTTAGTTACTATGCAGAGCAGATAAACACAAATAGAATCCCTTCCTTAGTGGATGGTCGTAAACAAAATGCAAAATAAACGCTTTATACAAACAGTACTCGCTGCTGCTGGTGCTCTGGCTCTGGCTGTCACAAGACAAAGCCATGCCGAATTTATTTACTAAATAACCTTGCTGTAGTTGTTATGTAACCTAACAAACATCAACTCAATCAGCACTCTAACAACGCCGACATATATTAGATCCGCATGGACTGAACAAATAGAGTTTTCCGGAAGAGGGATATTCATATGGATAATTACTAAAATGGGTAGCATCATATGGCGACGCTGAATTTGAAGTTCAATACCGAGTCCCCTTCCCCATGAAGCGTCGTTGAAAGTATATTTGTATATCTACTCTTTCCTGCCTTCTTTTATTCTCTTCTTAAATAATACAATAAATTTATGATTTCTTTAAAAAATAAATGTAATTTCTGCAAGTAAATAAAAGATAACACCGGAGAGCAGACGAAAGAACTCCACGTAGCCCCACCTCCACGTGGTGCCATGGCCTCAAGTGCGGAACACAATTTCGCTGCGCGGTGATGGCCGTGGGTACTGGCTAAGGGGTCTGTGTGGAACACTACGGCCTACATAAAGTGATAAGATGGTAGGCCCTAGTAGTCATAATGCAGCTTGAAAAACAAAAATGCAGCTTGTCTGACAAATCGCCTATTGACTTCCGTCTCGGGTTCTTCGGTCGACGTTTGTTCGATAATTATTCTGATATTTAGCCAGCACGAGTGGCTGACATTGTCAAAGGTTAACCCTCCATTGTAGGTGGAAGACTGGTGGTACAATGGAGGGTGAAGCTTTGACAATGTCAGCCACTCGTGCTGGCTAAATATCAGAATAATTATCGAACAAACGTCGACCGGAGAACCCGAGGCGGAAGCCAACAGGCAGTTTGTCAACAAGTGGCCACGAAGCCTGAACGGTTTTGTACATTACTGTCTCTCCAGTTCGAACGTCCACCTTTCTTCACTGCCTGTCCTTCACTTCACGCTGTTCAGATAACGTGTCAGAGATGTTACTTGACATCACGTCGCTGTATATTTGACGCAGCCGAGTCTGGTTCGATTCTCGATACTGCCAGGAATTTTTCCTAGGTGGGAGGACCTGTACACTTTGCTTTGTAAGGCCAACTCAGGAACTAAACGATCGATTAATAGTGGTTGTAAGGTCAAGACAAACGGCAACAACCGTGATAGCGGCGTGCTGACCACACACGCCGCCATAACGTCATTGCCAGAGGGTGACACGGCGGTCGATAGGACCCCAACGGCACGTAAGGGCACGAACGCGGAACATTACCTTTACCACCGATGGTTTGACCACGTCTAATAAGCACTGGTCTGATGGTGCTTGGGTTCCTATAAAGAGTTCAGCTTTCTGAGCTCGTTTAAGATGTAAAATACTGATCCCGTCTTTATAGCTTCCGTTGATATTTCCAATATCAGAGGGCGAAACATCAGACACAGAAACATACCCCACCACGGCCAAGAGCCTCTGCAACAAAAATCACGGTCGATGTAAATGCTGGCCATTAAACCGACATTTTATCGTCAATACTGACGTTTACTGCTAAACAAATTTTTCTGGTGCAACGTTCGTCACTGCTGTTTCCTTGGAAACAAAATAACCCATTGTGGAGGAAGCAAGGAGGACATGAAAAATAGACTAGCACTGGCAAAAACGGCGTTCCTGGGCAAGAGAAGTCTACCAGTATCAAACATAGCCCTTTATTTGAGGAAGAAATTTTTGAGAATGTACGTTTGGAGCACAGTATTATTTGGTAGTGAAACAGACAGGAAAGAATCGAAGGATTTGAGATGTAGCGCTACAGGAGCATGTTGAAAATTAGGTGGAGTGGAAAGGTAAGGAAAGAGTTCTGCGCAGTATCGACGAAGGAGGAACGTACGTAAAATAATGGCAAGAGGAAGCCTGATGCGTCAAGACATCAGGAACTACGTTATGGTAGTAGAGGGAGCTGTGAAAGGTAAAATCTGTAGAGGAAGACTGAGATTGGAGTAACACAAGAGGTAATTGAGGACATACGGTGGAAATACTTCTCTGGGATAAAGAGGTTGGTACAAAAGCGGAATTCGTTGCGAACCACATCGAAGCCTTGAGAAGACTGATATGTCTAATATTCATAACTCTTAACACTGCGCTATCTCGACGTAATTGAACGCCATTTAAGGTTAGGTTAGGGTTTGGTTAGGTTAGTGTTGTTTAACGTCCCGTCGACAACGAGGTCATTAGAGATGGAGCGCAAGCTCGGGTTAGGGAAGGACGGGGAAGGAAATCGGCCGTGCCCTTTCAAAGGAACCATCCCGGCATTTGCCTGAAACGATTTAGGGAAATCACGGAAAACCTAAATCAGGATGGCTGGAGACGGGATTGAACCGTCGTCCTCCCGAATGCGAGTCCAGTGTGCTATCCACTGCGCCACCTCGCTCGGTCGCCATTTAAGCGTCAGCTTTAAGTAAACAATTGAACTACTACGGAGACGCAAATCATTTCGTGTGTCGTCGGCTAAGCTACGAGCGACCTCTTAGAGGTTCGATACAATCGATTCACTGCAATTTCTGAAGGTATGGCGTTAAGAAATGCGCGTTTAAGTCCGGACATCTGCAAGCAATGCAGGTTACTCTGTGATTAAGATAAATGTAACTTTTTTGTGAAATGTTAATAGCATTTGTTACCCAGTTAGAAACTATTAAAGAATTTTGTTTTTACTAACGAGAATGGCTGATAATATTGTTAATGACTGTCTTAAGTGTACTCATAATTACGAAACGTTGATGTACAGTTTTGTGTTCCATGTGAAGGAATGTGTATATACATAAACAACTGGCATCCATATAAACTATGGACATAAACATTCCGGTCGATAGCAGCCTTAGCCTCTTTCCTTGTAGTTCGCCGGCCGGAGTGGCCGTGCGGTTCTAGGCGCTGCAGTCTGGAGCCGAGCGACCGCTACGGTCGCAGGTTCGAATCCTGCCTCGGGCATGGATGTGTGTGATGTCCTTAGGTTAGTTAGGTTTAATTAGTTCTAAGTTCTAGGCGACTGATGACCTCAGAAGTTAAGTCGCATAGTGCTCAGAGACATTTGAACCAACCTTGTACTTCCATAAAAGCTTCACATCAAAAGCGGCGGGCTCAGGATTTCTCCCACTATTACATCACATGAAGAGACAACGTTGGTGAAAATAATAGAGAAGCTGTGTCTTGTTCTGGTGTGGCAACGTAAATCTGGACCACTTGTACGTCGTGGTACTCCTGTACAAATGGTAGACAGTTACAAGCCGCCTGTCAGAACACAGAGAAGGAAATCTCAGATTGATTCTTTAACCACTTCTCAGTTACTGGAGGAATACATGACTGCTGGTGAAAAGACATGCATTTTGGTTACGACATAAGTGGCATAGTTTGTCGGAAGAGTTAAACTTAATTTATTGCGATTTATCACAGACTGGCGATGACAGCGATTCAGATTAATGAAATATGATTTACAAATCCGTGGTATACAACCAGATTTAATCCTCATTTTGGCTTATATCATTAATAATTCCAAAAAGTTGCTTAAATCGATATCTATGTGTCCACTTTTTTTTTTTGATTGCTCATCTAATCCGTAACCTAGCTTCTTCTGCACTCACAAAGAGAAGGCCTCAGACACGGCCAACCGATTCGGCTCAGCTTTGACAGGTCGCTTGTGTACAACTTAAAACGAAGGAATCTAAGATATTTTGGGTCAAAACCCCCGCGTTTTTGAGAAAATCGTCCCTAATGGCTATGACGACCAATCGACTCAAAATTGGAGGGATCGATAGATAATTGTAAATGGAGCATTTTTCATCACCTGTAATGGAACCGCAAACCAATACTTTTCCAGAAATCGTGATAAGAAACTTTTACAACTGCCGTTCTGCAACCACATGGTTAACGCATCTCATCGACAGCATCGATATCGGCGGCACGGTAGCTCAGCGTGTTCGTTCAGAGGGTTAGCTGCCCTCTGTAATAAAAAAAAAATTAGTTAACCGATCAACGACGAACTTAAACAGATGTCTTACGACGTCCGCCCCAAGCAGATGCAACGAACGAAAGCTGTTGATGAGATGCGTTAACCATGTGGTTGCAGAACGGCAGTTGTAAAAGTTTCTTATATATATATATACACTCCTGGAAATGGAAAAAAAAACACATTGACGCCGGTGTGTCAGACCCTCCATACTTGCTCCGGACACTGCGAGAGGGCTGTACAAGCAATGATCACACGCACGGCACAGCGGAAACACCAGGAACCGCGGTGTTGGCCGTCAAATGGCGCTAGCTACGCAGCATTTGTGCACCGCCGCCGTCAGTGTAAGCCAGTTTGCCGTGGCATACGGAGCTCAATCGCAGTCTTTAACACTGGTAGCATGCCGCGACAGCGTGGACGTGAACCGTATGTGCAGTTGACGGACTTTGAGCGAGGGCGTATAGTGCGCATGCGGGAGGCCGGGTGGACGTACCGCCGAATTGCTCAACACGTGGGGCGTGAGGTCTCCACAGTACATCGATGTTGTCGCCAGTGGTCGGCGGAAGGTGCACGTGCCCGTCGACCTGGGACCGGACCGCAGCGACGCACGGATGCACGCCAAGACCGTAGGATCCTACGCAGTGCCGTAGGGGACCGCACCGCCACTTCCCAGCAAATTAGGGACACTGTTGCTCCTGGGGTATCGGCGAGGACCATTCGCAACCGTCTCCATGAAGCTGGGCTACGGTCCCGCACACCGTTAGGCCGTCTTCCGCTCACGCCCCAACATCGTGCAGCCCGCCTCCAGTGGTGTCGCGACAGGCGTGAATGGAGGGACGAATGGAGACGTGTCGTCTTCAGCGATGAGAGTCGCTTCTGCCTTGGTGCCAATGATGGTCGTATGCGTGTTTGGCGCCGTGCAGGTGACCGCCACAATCAGGACTGTATACGACCGAGGCACACAGGGCCAACACCCGGCATCATGGTGTGGAGAGCGATCTCCTACACTGGCCGTACACCACTGGTGATCGTCGAGGGGACGCTGAATAGTGCACGGTACATCCAAACCGTCATCGAACCCATCGTTCTACCATTCCTAGACCAGCAAGGGAACTTGCTGTTCCAACAGGACAATGCACGTCCGCATGTATCCCGTGCCACCCAACGTGCTCTAGAGGGTGTAAGTCAACTACCCTGGCCAGCAAGATCTCCGGATCTGTCCCCCATTGAGCATGTTTGGGACTGGATGAAGCGTCGTCTCACGCGGTCTGCACGTCCAGCACGAACGCTGGTCCAACTGAGGCGCCAGGTGGAAATGGCATGGCAAGCCGTTCCACAGGACTACATCCAGCATCTCTACGATCGTCTCCATGGGAGAATAGCAGCCTGCATTGCTGCGAAAGGTGGATATACACTGTACTAGTGCCGACATTGTGCATGCTCTGTTGCCTGTGTCTATGTGCCTGTGGTTCTGTCAGTGTGATCATGTGATGTATCTGACCCCAGGAATGTGTCAATAAAGTTTCCCCTTCCTGGGACAATGAATTCACGGTGTTCTTATTTCAATTTCCAGGAGTGTATATATATATATATATATATATATATATATATATATACCGCAACAGTCAAGGTAAGTGGCTGGGAATCGGAGAACCCGCGCTCGAATCTCGGAGAAACGGAGCGGATGTTATTTTCATTTGTATTTTTCTATATCTCAATTGATAGGGATAGGAGGGTTAATAAGGTAAGGAAATCAATAAGGAATGATAATAATAATGTGGGGAAATAAATTTCTCAAACCTCTTGGGATAGTCAACAACTAAAATGTAACTCCAGGTCACTTTACAATGGCTCTTCCAGTCACTATTACGTGTCCTCACTTTTCTTCGATCAACTAGATGGGTGGTACTTGTCATATAAACATTCGAAACAAATATATTCACGGCTCCAAGAACATGTAATGAAGAGAATCTTTCGACAGCTACACTGCTTCCGGAGTGTCGGCGAAAAGCGTTTACCATGTGAGTACAGAAGCGGCAGTTGTAGAAGTTTCTTTCCTCGATTTCTGGAAAAGTTTGGGTTCGTGGACCCCATACCTGATGATGAAAAATGCTGTATTTACAATTATCTATCGATCTCTCCAATTTTGAGTCGATTGCTCGCCATAACCTTTAGGGACGATTTTTTCAAAATTGCGGGGGTGTTGACCCAAAATCTAAGAGTCCTTCGTTTTAGGTTGTACACAAGCGACCTGCCAAATTTGAGCCGAATTGGTTGGCCGTGTCTGAGGCCTTCCCCTTGTCAGTGTAACTTTTCTACATTCACTGTTACGATTGAAGATTCTGATAACGAAAAATGAGAAGGAACGATCTGTACGTACTTTAAAGAAATTTTCTATAGCCAAGATAGGGTTCAAAACTGTTTTTTATTGCCCGCTTTCGATAGGCAAGATTGTCATTTTCAGACCTTTAAAAGCTTTTTTGGTCGTACGCCATGTTTCACTGTGCATTCGTTACTCATGTCAGTTTCATGGAGAGTGTATTACACGAACTTGTGTGGAATGTGCAGTATACTGAATGTGCTTTCCATTAAACTGTTAACATGATAGGAGTAATAAACGCACGATGGAACATGACGTACAGCCAGAAAAGAAATTTTTAATGGTCTGAAGATGACGGTCCTACCTCTAGATGAAATGGAAATGAAGTCCCATGCTTCTTTACAGAGCGTAGGGGAACGATGCGGGAGACCCACACCGCCTTACTAGGCAAGGTCCTAATGGAGGTGGTTTGCCGTTGCCTTCCTCCGACCGTAATGGGAATGAATTATGATGATGAAGACGACACAACAACACCCAGTCATCTCGAGGCAGGAAAAATTCCTGATCCCGCCGGGAATCGAACCCGGGACCCCGTGCTCGGGAAGCGAAAACGCTACCGCGAGACCACGTGGGGCGGACTCCTCTAGATACAAGTCAGTAAAAAATAGTTTGGCTATAAGAAATTTCCTTCAAACACTGCTACGACATCGCCGTCGGGAAATAGACGTATTCAGTGTGACACGTCCACTGATTAGATATGAAATCTAAAGCGCGGTATGATCTCTTTGCCAGTATGGCTAATCAATACCATCTTCGCTGTCCACCATGGGGCAAGCACGCTCTGTACCACGACGACTTAATAGCGAGGTGCGTGAGTTGACTCTGTCGTTAACCACAGATAGATGGAGGCTGGCCATCCAAGGACAAGTGTAGGCAGTCATATGGGACATGGACGGTATGAGGTAATACCGAAGCTGAATATCATTTTGAGCCAGTGGGTGTCGCTATTCAATCTATTTACCGTCCGGGAAGCGTTTCGCTCGGATTCGATGGGTCACGGCCCTGGACAGAATTCGCTGGCAAAGTTAGGTTACTGAGTCATGATCATCAGCGCTTTTTGGACTTTTCTGGTGAGCACCTTAGTGTTTAGACTCTACAGACTTATTCGAAGCTATCCGCTGTGTTGCAGGATTCACTATGTTGTATGTTTGAGGTTCGAGTTAACTACAGATTCATTTAAAGAGTTTGCCCGTTCTAAATTGGCTAACTTACATTGCTAAAGATTTGTGTCTGTCCTTGTCACAGTTATGCCTGTCTATCAGGTTTGGGCCAGGTTTGTAAGTTATGAATATGATTTTTTGGATTTGTGTAATGAATTTTGGTGCTTAATTTAATTTTATGATTGCTGTTTTAACTGAAGCCTCGTGGGCGTTCTTGCTTAAATTTTATCTATACATTCTTGCATATAATTAGTCTGAGTCATTTGCGTTGTACTTAAGGATAAAATGTCTATGGCAGTTTTTCAGCTTCGAACTTCAACTGAAGGTTTCTCAGTTTTCAAATATTAAATATTTTGGTCTGTTTTCTTACACTCATTAGGGATTCTTGAATTTCACGTGTCTGAAGAAGAAAATATTTTTTTACAACTCCTTCCATAAAGTCCTTTCTTACTAATGCCAGGTTCTCGGTTGATAAAATATTTAACACTGAATGGACACTTAATCATGGTGCAAGAATAAACTATTCTTGCGTTATGTAGCGACACATGCGAACTGTCGAAATTATCTATCCCTAAGATAGCAGCCAATAGCTGGTAAGTTTATATTCAGCAGATCTGTGAAGTAGCTTAAATGAATTAGGCGACACTGGAATGCACGCAAGAGTCTACTCCAAAAATGGTTCAAATGGCTCTGAGCGCTATGGGACTCAACTGCTGAGGTCATTAGTCCCCTAGAACTTAGAACTAGTTAAACCTAACTAACCTAAGGACATCACAAACATCCATGCCCGAGGCAGGATTCGAACCTGCGACCGTAGCGGTCTTGCGGTTCCAGACTGCAGCGCCTTTAACCGCACGGCCACTTCGGCCGGCAGTCTATTCCACTAAACATTACATATCGGAGCGATTCTTCACAAGCAGAGAGCATAGAAGTTAAGAGGAGGAGTGTGACGAAATCACCTCCACAGAATATTAAACTTGGTACGTAAGTCCTTCTAACGAAATGTCACCGATTTTTTCTAGAAATTCCGACAAAGTTGCGCAGTCCCATTTCCGTCATAAAACTAACTTCACAGTTGATACATGTTATTTGCTGCTCTACGTAATACTCGAGTTTTACTATGTCACACTAACTGAAAAATATATAAATAGCGACAAACTTAACCGTGTCGAAGAAAACTTCTGGAGGATGTACAATTTTCCGCTGCGTCACTGCCATTGTTTAGCTTACACCGTACACATAATGGCCCCCATTGTCTGGACGACAGGTGCTGTTCCAGCACACCGTTCCCGCATGCAAATTTCTCCAGTCTATCGCGTATTCAGCAGAGCCAAGCGTCCACCCGTACCGCATCTACGCATGATCCCCCAAACTCAGTCCCCAAACACAACGTGTCCGTCACATCGAACTGAGTTTGCGTTATCAGTGAGTCTGACCTTTGCATCATTGATCTAATTCACATACGAGTTGGAATACTTGATTTTCAACAAACTCCGAAAGGGAAAGGGTCAAATGCGTAATATTGGAGGAAATAGAATGCCAGAGAATCGGGTCACAGCTTTCGATACATCGTTCTGGTCCTCAACCTCAACCACAACCTTCGCTCAGAATTGTGGTGCACTGTAGTTTTGGAAAATGACTCCTCTGTGGTGGACAGCCAATTATTATGGTGAAGAATACAGCTTCAGCATGTCAAGCTAATAATTAGAACTTAAATTTTTCTCTAAAATTTAAGTTTCTGGAATTCGAGCATACGTCGAAGAACCCCAAACATCGATATTTCCTGGCGAAACAAACAGTATATAGGATTGGCATTTATTTGTTTTTTTTTCTCTTTATTTTTTCTGGATTTTCTCCAAAACTACAACGTCTTAAGACAATCATAATCCTCCTTTAAAAACGATAAATTTCCAGAAAAAAAAGTCTTCAACAACTAGAATCTACATCTTTCTGCTGGCCTTACCCCTTGTCTCCACAGGTTCGAAATGTTACTCTGGATCTGGCAATGTTAGCGCTACAGAGTGGCAGTACGACCTTCCTGTTGTCATTCCCCCTCCTCCCACTCTCTTCTCCACACCCTTCCAGAATGACGAAATTTGTGTACCTCATCTGTCTGCTTCTGGTACCATCCCACATGAAAATGTGGGACAGTTTTTCGAAATTTTTGTGACTCTTGTTACTGACGCAGGGCGTGGGTACCATCTCAGTATTCACCTAGTCAGACGTGGGAAACTGCTTAAAAACACATTAAGTCTAACAGGCACATTGTTGTTGTTGTTGTTGTGGCTAGCTTATTCTATACGGGGATGAATCACCCGCCTGAAACCTGATTATGTGGGCAGTTATCTGGACAGCAGCTCCACTGACCTCCTACAGTGATTTGGAAAACTAAAATCTTTCAACAGGCTGTAAAACGATTGTGAATCTAACTTCTTTTTGGAGCTTTTTGTATTCTAAAATTTTCTTGAAGCTTAGTATTAATGCTGTGAAGTAAAATTTTCTTGCATATGTGAAATAAAGTGAGGAACAAACACTGGGTATGAAACTTCCTGGCAGATTAAAACTGTGTGCCCGAACGAGACTCGAACTCGGGACCTTTGCCTTTCGCGGGCAAGTGCTCTACCATCTGAGCTACCGAAGCACGACTCAGGTCCGGTACTCACAGCTTTACTTCTGCCAGTATCTCGTCTCCTGCCTTCCAAACTTTACAGAAGCTCTCCTGCTAACGTTGCAGAACTAGCACTCCTGAAAGAAAGGATACTGCGGAGACATGGCACACAGTTTTAATCTGGCAGGAAGTTTTATATCAGCGCACACTCCGCTGCAGAGTGAAAATCTCATTCTGGAAACATCCCCCAGGTTCTGCCATGTCTCCGCAGTATCCTTTCTTTCAGGAGTGCTAGTTCTGCAAGGTTAGCAGGAGAGCTTCTGTAAAGTTTGGAAGGTAGGAGACGAGGTACTGGCAGAAGTAAAGCTGTCAGGGCCGCGCGTGGGTCGTGCTTCGGTAGTTCAGATGGTAGAGCACTTGCCCGCGAAAGGCAAAGGTCCCGAGTTCGAGTCTCGGTCGGGCACACAGTTTTAATCTGCCAGGAAGTTTCATATCAGCGCACACTCCGCTGCAGAGTGAAAATCTCATTCTGGAAACATCCCCCAGGTTCTGCCATGTCTCCGCAGTATCCTTTCTTTCAGGAGTGCTAGTTCTGCAAGGTTAGCAGGAGAGCTTCTGTAAAGTTTGGAAGGTAGGAGACGAGGTACTGGCAGAAGTAAAGCTGTGAGGGCCGCGCGTGGGTCGTGCTTCGGTAGTTCAGATGGTAGAGCACTTGCCCGCGAAAGGCAAAGGTCCCGAGTTCGAGTCTCGGTCGGGCACACAGTTTTAATCTGCCAGGAAGTTTCATATCAGCGCACACTCCGCTGCAGAGTGAAAATCTCATTCTGGGAACACTTGGTATCATTTAATCCGGACGTCTCATCTACGGACCAAGGAAGAAGGGCATAGATGTAAAGGAAGTAAATAAGGGTTGGGGTACCAGAAAAGAAGAAAGCGTGAAAGGGAGGAGACAGGGAAGAGAAGAATCTTTTCAGAAGTGTAAACGTTTTTGAAGTAAAACGGCAAAGCTCTCTTTAACTGAATGGTTGGTCTGATTTCTGAACGGACTTACCCAGCCAGTTGTATCGGTTAATGTGGATTCCAAACCGAGGCGGAACTGGACATTTATCACATTATCAGACTTCTCAAAGTTCGAAGAAGAAGAATAGCCAAAGACAAAAATCTTACTACTGAGCCAACAAGCCCATTTTTCAGTTAGTAGCTTTCTGATTGGTTGAACGGGGACCTTATGAATTCCTCCCCTATGAGGAGTGCAGCAATATGGCCTTGGTACAGAGTTCAGGCACCCACTGCTAGTTGGCGCTTCAGTCACCAACAAATACAAGATAACGGTGGTGAGAAATTCAAAAAAGTGAGATGCTGGTGGTGGAAAAATAATAAATGTGAGATGGTCCTGGTGGGACACTCAAAATATGTAAGATGATGGGTTTACCCAGCTGTGCTAGCAGTAAATTTAAAAAGGTGAAAGTAGCTCACTTGTGCTAGCAGCCATTATGGGCCTACGTTCAAAATTAGTAAAACGATATGAATTTTGTGCTATGTTTAAAACTACCTGAACAATCTGAATTTTTGTCTGCAATATGTAAAGGGTGTAATTTACAGTATCCACATCTGTATTATTTACACATATTTAAATTTCATATGAATTGTGCAAATTTGCACCACGTTCAAATGATGCTGAATGGCCTGAATTCTGCACCATGTTCTAAAGTACTCGATCATTTATGAAAAATGTGTAAAAATATTGACGATACTGGTGTAGCTTGACACTAGTGAATTACATGTTAAACAGAACTTATTAATGAGATTAAGTCGATTTCTGTTCGACACTTGGTGCAAGGCACAATAGAGTTCCAAAATTAACGATTTCCACATTTAGATTGTATTACTTCTCAAAAATTAGTAAGGACAAACAACCTCTCCCTGTCTTTCAAACACACACACACACACACACACACACACACACACACACACACACACACACACGATAGTTATGTCAAATGTCACAATCGCAAGTCCACATATAAAACATATTTAAAAAAAGGCCAGCAACAGAATGTTATTGTCAAGTGTGTTATTTTCACATCCAAAATATCTGTCAAACTATATCAAATATGTAACCTACAGTATATCAACATTCAAATAGTTCTGTAGCTTAACAAAACTCATATGCTCTGCTAAATTAACATACTAAGCAAGCTGTTAACATATCATCATAGCCTTAATGAAACTGTGTAGAAAAACAAACACTGACCAAGCACAGTTTTAGGGGGCGAGACATATAACAACAAACAAAATATTCATGTTAAGGGTCACAATCTCATTTTTACTACCAAAATGTCTGTCAAAATATGTACAGTGTGCAACTTACAGTATTTTCATACATAACTCGTATATCAAAAAATACATCTGCAACACACATGCATTGTCTATGTCAAGTGTCACGGTATTATTACCATGTCCCATCTGTTTCCTAACACATGTCTGTTATAGTCGAAATATAGATCTGCAATAAATTAAGGATTTTTCGAGTGACTAATGTCCTTCCTTCAGTTGGAATATTCAGCGGCGGCTGCACACAAAGGCATCCAATGGATACCAACATAGTGATTATTCTTCTTGAGGTCAGAGGTTAATTGGTCTTTGTCGTGTACCACGCATACCAGCTGGAATAATTTCGTCATGGGTTGTTTTCCAAAATATAATTGAGAGAGTCACGACGCGTACAGGGATTAGTGAACACAAGGTCATTGAAGCGAGGCTAAGAACCACATCAACCAAAACTACTAAAAATAAACGCAAAATGTATCTATTTAAAACAGCAGATAAAAATTCGCTTGATGCCTTCCTAAGAGAGAGTCTCCATTCCTTCCAAGCTAATTATGTAAGTGTAGAGCCAGGTATGGCTCAATGATACATTATCGATAGCAATAGACAGATTCATACCGCATAAGACGGGACCGATCCACCATGGTAGACAAAACACGTCGGAACACTGTTGCAGAAGGAACGAAAAAAGCATGCCAAATTCAGAAAAAAGCAAAATCCCCAAGACTGGCTGAGTTTCAAGGAAGCTCGAAATTCAGCACAGATGTCAATGCGAGATGCTTTTAATAGTATCCACAATTAAACATTGTCTCAAAATATGGTAGAAAACCGAAAGAGATTCTGGTCGGAAACGTTACCGATGAAGGTACCACTGAAGCGGAGTTACTAAATACAGTTGCCGGCCGGAGTGGCCGAGCGGTTCTAGGCGCTACAGCCTGGAACCGCGCGACCGCTGCGGTCGCAGGTTCGAATCCTGCCTCGGGCATGGATGTGTGTGATGTCTTTAGGTTAGTTAGGTTTAAGTAGTTCTAAGTTCTAGGGGACTGATGACCTCAGAAGTTAAGTCCCATAGTGCTCAGAGCCACTTGAACTAAATACAGTTTTCCGTAATTCCTTCACGAAAGAAGACGAAGTTAATATTCCAGAATTCGAAACCAGAACAGCTGTTAGCATTAGTGACATAAAAGTAGATATCTTAGGTGTTGTGAAACAACTCAAATCACTTAAGAAAGGCAAGTCTTCCGGTCCAGACTGTATACCAAACACGTTCCTTTCAGAATATGCAGTCACAATCGCGCCTTTCTTAGCAGTCATATACAACCGCTCACTTGACGAAAGGTCTGTTCCTAATGACTGGAAAGTAGCACAGATCACACCAATATTCAAGAAAGCAAATAGGAGTAACCCATTGAATTACAGACCGATATCACTGAACTCAATTTGCTGTAGGATTTTGTAGCATATACTGTACTCGAACATTATGAATCACCTTGAAGAAAATGACTTATTGATACACAACCAACACGGATCCAGAAAATATCGTTCTTGTACAACACAGCTAACTCTTTATTCCCATCAAGTAATGAGTGCTGTCGACAAGGGATGTCAGATCGATTCCATATTCCTAGATTTCCAGAAGGCTTTTGATACCGTTCCTCACAAGCGACTATCAATCAAATTACGAGCATATGGAGTATCGTCTCAGTTGTGTGACTCGATTCGTGATTTCCTCTCAGAGAGGTCACAGTTCATAGTGACTAAAGGTAAATCATCCACTAGAACAGAAGTGATATCTGGCGTTCCGCAAGGTGGTCTCATGGGGCATCTACTGTTCCTGATTTACATAAATGATCTAGGTGATAATCTGAGCAGCCCCCTTAGATTTTTTGCAGATGACGCTATAATTTACCGTCTAGTAAAATCATCAGACGATCAATTTCAGTTTCTGTACGGTACGAAAAGTGGCAATTGGCACTAAACAAAGAAAAGTGCGGGGTCATCCACATGGGTACTAAAAGAAATCCTATAAATTTTGGGTATACGATAAATCGCATAAATCTAAGGGCTGTCAATTCGCCTAAATACCTAAATATTACAATTAGGAGCAACTTAAATTGGAAAGACCACATAGATAAAATTATGGGGATGGCGAAACAAAGACTGCGGTTTGTTGGTAGAACACTTAGAAGATGCGACAAACCTAATAAAGAGACAGCCTACATTACACTTGTCCGTCCTCAGCTTTAATATTGGTGCGCGGTGTGGGATCCTTACCAGGTAGGATTGACGAAGGACATCGAAACAGTGCAAAGAAGGGCAGCTCGTTTCATGTTATCGCGCAATAGGGGTGAGAGTGTCACTGATATGATACGCGAGTTGGGGAGGCAGTCACTGAAACAAAGGCGGTTTTCTTTGCGGCGAGATCTATTTACGAAATTTCAGTCACCAACCTCCGAATGTGAAAATATTTTGTTGACACCCACCTACGTAGGGAGAAATGATCATCATAATAAAATAAGAGAAATCATAGCTCGAACGGAAAGATTTTCCCACACACTATTCGAGAGTGGAATGGTAGAGAAGTAGTTTGGAAATGGTTCGATGAACCCTCTGCCAGGCACTTAAGTGTGAATTGCAGAGTAACATGTAGATAATTCTATATTTTGACTTAGGTCTCTCAGTTTCCTCACAAATTCTTCTCCTAATTTGATATCACGAAAGCCATCTTCTTTTACTTCCATGATAAAGTAACTAGGCATTCTTTGTTCACTACCAGATATAAAGAACACTTGCTAAGAAAAAATGGCACTACCCTCCAAATTTCGTCTTTTGCCGACCATCTTCTAATTACAGGTCATTCACCTAAAGCCATCTGCGATAGCAACATTTTGCACACCGAAAAGAAAGGGCGTAGACTATACATTCTAGAAGAATTAGAGATTTTCAAACATCTTGCTGGAAAGGATAGCCTCATTCTTAACGAACAGCTACAGGTACGTAACAAAAATTTTTTCAACGGTATAAAGCCGTTACTTGATATCTGACTTCGGGTCTCCTTGTGCAGGTTGCCAAAATGTTCTTTACCTTCTTAGGTAGTCCTATGTTTTCTAATTATCAAATTTTTCTTGGCTATATTTCACGTCAATATTGCTTTCTAAAAGTTATCATTCAGTTCTATCTACATTTTCATAATGATATTTTCATGTTTTATCTTACTGTTGTAAGTTTCGATGTAGACAAAATGTTATGTTGTATGCTACTATCAAACAAACATTGCTTTTCATTATGTACCAATTACTGTTCATTTATAATCATTTCTGCCTGTATTTCAATGTTAAGTAGCCTAATTGTATCTACGGCTACTAGATGGCGTGCTCGTTGCAGTGCCATGTTCACCTGGCCACATTTGTTAACGCGGGCACCTCAGTCGGTTTGCAACCTGTAACCGCGTAAGTAAAGAGCAGTCCTTAGTGGCCCGCCATCGCAATTTTTATCTTAAATATCTTTGTGATTAATGACCTTTTAGCATATTTATTATTTTATAAATGACATGTAAGTACTGCCAGTGTTTCACAATGATTCTGTACTTATACTCGGTATCATACGTTTTTAATCATAATTCTGTGACCATGTTACAGGCCATGCTTTGATTTAAATTCTGAGAAAGACTCCTAGCAGTGTTGAAACCCGGTTAATTCGTTAAAAATAGTGACCGAGAGCTGTTTTCATTCAACTATTCATGGTCTCTGAACGTGCAGCCATGTGCAAAATTTTGGAAAGGAATACAGTAGAAGAAGAATTGGTAGGTTTGAGAGATGAAATATTGAAGGCAGCAGAGGATCAAGTAGGTAAAATGACAAGGGTAACACAAGAGATGTTGAATTTAATCGATGAAAGGAGAAAATATAAAAATGAAATAAATGAAGCAGGTGAAAAAGAATACAAAAGTCTGAAAAAGACATCGACAGGAAGTGCAAAATGGCTTAGCAGGGATGGTTAGAGCACAAGGATGTAGAAGCGCATATCACTAAGGGTAAGATGCAAATTGTCTACAGGAAAATTAAAGATATCTTTGGAGAAGAGAGAACCACCTGTATGAATATCAAGAGCTCAGATGGGAAACCATTCCTAAGCAAAGAAGGGAAAGCAGAAAGAAGGAGTACATAGAGGATCTATTCAAGAGCGATGTACTTGAGAGCAATATTAAGGAAGTGGAAGAAGACGTAGATGAAGATGAAATGGGTGATATGATACTGCGAGAAGATTTTGACAGAGCACTGAAAGACCTAAAAAGAAACAAGGCCCAGGGAGTAGACAACATTTCATTAGAACAACTGATAGCATTGGGAGAGCCAGCACTGACAAAACTCTTCCAGCTAGTGAGCAAGATATTTGAGACAAGCAAAATACCATGATACTTCGAAAATAATATAATAATTAAAATCCCAAAGAAAGCACGTGTTGACAGGTGTGAATATTACCGAACTACCAGTTTAATAAGTCATGGTTGCAAAGTACTAAAACTAGTTCTTTACAAACGAATGGAAAAACTGGTAGAAGCCGACCTCGCGGGAGATCAGTTTGGATTCCGAAGATGTGCTGGAACACGCGAGGTAACACTGACTCTACGACTTTTCTTAATAGATAGGTTAAGGAAAGGCAAACTTGCGTTTCTGACATCTGTAGACTTAGAAAAAGTTTTTATAATGTTTACTGGAATACTCTTTCTAATGCTCTCAAGGTGTCAAGGATAAAATACAGGGAGCGAGAGGCTATTTACGATTGTACAGAAACCAGGTAGCAGTCATAAGAGTCGAGGGCTATGAAAGGGAAGAAGTGGTCGGGAAGGAAGCGAGACAGGGTTGTAGCTTATCCGCGATGTTATTCAATGCATATATTGAAGAAGCAGTAAAGGAAAGAAACGAAAAAAATGGAGTAGGAATTAAAATCCATGGAGAAGAAATAAATGAGTTTTGCCGATGACATTGTAATTCCGCCAGACACCAATGGACCTGGAAGAGCAGCTGAACGAAATGGACAGTTTCTTGAAAGGTGAATATAAGGTGACATGAACAAAAACAAAACAAGGATAATGGAATGCAGTCGAATGAAATCAGGTGTTGATGAAGGAATTAGATTACTAATTGAGAGACTGAAAGTAGTAAATGAGTTTTCCTATTTTGGTAGCAAAATGACTGATGATGACTGAAGCAGAGAGAGTACAAAATGTAGTGTGGCTATGGCAAGGAATGCGTTTCTAAAGAAGAGGAATTTGTTGACATAGAGTGTGGATTTAAGGGCCAGGAAGTCTTTTATGAAATTATTTGTATGGAGTGTAGCATGGCCGACAAAATGGAAACGAGCGTATGGCATCGTTGGCCGGGAGGCCCCATTCGGGGAAGTTTGGCCGCCAACTGCAAGTCTCATTTCATTCGACGCCACATTGGGCAACTTGCGGCCCGGTGACGAGGGTGAAATGATGATGAAGACAACGCAACACCCAGTCCAAGAGCGGAGAAAATCTGCAACCCGGGCGGGAATCGAATCCGGGCCCGCTTGCATGGGAGGCAAGCACGTTACCACCCAGCTAAGCAGGCGGACAGGACGATAGACAGTGTAGAAAAGAAGAGAATAAAAGCTTTCGAAGTGTGATGCTTCAGAAAAATACTGAAGGTTAGACAGGTAGATCACGTAACTAATGAAGAGGTACTGAACAGAAATAGGGAGAAGAGGAATTTATGGCACAACTTGACTAGGAGGAGGTATCGGTTGGTAGGACACATTCTGAGGCAAGGAATCACGAATTTAGTACTGATGGGAAGCGTGTTAGGTAAAAATCGTAGAGGGAGTCCAGGACATGAATACGCTAAGCAGATTCAGAAGGATGTAGGTTGCAGTAGTTATTCGCAGATGAAGAGGCTTGAACAGGATAGAGTAGCATGGAGAGCCGCTTCAAACCAGTATCTGGATCGTAGACCACAAAAAATTTGCCCTTGCAACTTCAGAAAAGGACCTGTTAGCACATCCAATTAGTTACGATCATACTCGAATAGATTTCTAGACATATGAGCGCCTCGATCACTTCTTGTCCTAGATGGCCAGCGAGTCGAGGTGTGATAGGACCACTGTTGTTCTCTACGTACATAAATGATCAAGCGGGCAGAGTGGGCAGCAATCTATCATTGTTTGCTGATGATGCCGTGGTGTACGGCAAGTAGCCGTCATTAAGTGAGTGTAAGAGAATATAACTGCTCGCTACATAGGCACCATCATCCGTACTACCAATCAGCGGCTCTATCGATAGTGTGCGATAAGGAAAAAGATTACCCCTGGCGGCACAAGTATGTTAGCTTTCTGTTTGTATTACTTGAGAATGTTTGAGGACGATTTTGCGGATGACCGTCAGAGAGGTTACAAGAGAGTGACTGTAATTACGGAAGAATGACTTACCTGTTTTATAACATTTCAGGTATTTTAATAATATTCATTTCTCCATGAGGTTGTCCTCCATGGGGTGGGTGCACGCAACGACTGTGGTTATATTGGGTTAGATAGAGCAGCAATCAGTCGTAGAATTAAGTTGCTTTAATATGACATTTATAGTCACAACGCAGATCAGATGTCGACCTATGTCAGGTCATTTTCAATGCTAAAACAAATACAAGAGTATTTATTACAATGTGATTTATAAAAGTTATAAGTCCATCACATCGTTGTCTTTTAATGTTAACATTATATACCAGTGCGGAATTGTAGCAGTTGTTCGTGCTCAAGTGAATGCTTACACAGTTCAACCATTACTGTCGTAAACTGATATGTTGGTTTCACAGTACACATCGGTTTTGCGTATGGCGCCATCTATGAGCTGCGCCTGAAGTTTACAGTTTTGACGACTTTTTTTGTAATATTTATGTTGTATAGTAACTAAGTAGTAACATGAAATTATTATGAGTAAAACTATGTAAAATTACAGTTCTTACTTTTTCTCATGTCTGTAATGTGCTAGATGTTTAAAATTACTATGGCACGTAACAGTGACAGTTTACGCCTCATTGGCTAAAATTAATTATAAAACTGATATGGCTGTAATAATTTCATGTTACTACTTAGTTACTATACAACATAAATATTACAAAAAATGTCATCAAAACTGTAAACTTCAGGCGCAGCTCATACACGGCGCCATACGCAAAACCGATGAGTACTGTGAAGCCAACATATAATTTTACGACAGTAATGGTTGAACTGTGTAAGTATAAAAGACAACGATGTGATGGACTTATAACTTTTGTAAATCAAATTGTAATATACAGGGTGAGTCACCTAACGTTACCGCTGGATATATTTCGTAAACCACATCAAATACTGACGAACCGATTCCACAGACCGAACGTGAGGAGAGGGGCTAGTGTAATTGTTTAATACAAACCATACAAAAATGCACGGAAGTATGTTTTTTAACACAAACCTACGTTTTTTTAACTGGAACCCCGTTAGTTTTGCTAGCACATCTGAACATATAAACAAATACGTAATCAGTGCCGTTTGTTGCATTGTAAAATGTTAATTACATCCGGAGATATTGTAGCCTAAAGTTGACGCTTGAGTACCTCCTCTGTTCGATCGTGTGTATCGGAGAGCACTGCAACATACATCGCGTTTCTACAGAATGATCTGCCAACGTTGCTCGAAAATGTCCCACTGGCAACGCGTCGACGTATGTGGTATCAGCATGATGGTGCACCTGCACATTCCGCAGTTAACACTAGGCTGATCCTTGACAGGATGTTCGACGGGCGTTTCATAGGACGTGGAGGACGCATAAGTTGGCCAGCCCGTTCCCCTGATTTTACACCTCTGGACTTCTTTCTGTGGGGTACGTTAAAGGAGAATGTGTATCGCGATGTGCCTACAACCCCAGAGGATATGAAACAACGTATCGTGGCAGCCTGCGGCGACATTACACCAGATGTACTGCGGCGTGTACGACATTCATTACACCAGAGATTGCAATTGTGTGCAGCAAATGATGCCCACCACATTGAACATCTATTGGCCTGACATGTCGGGACACACTCTATTCCACTCCGTAATTGAAAACGGAAACCACGTGTGTACGTGTACCTCACCCCTCATGGTAATGTACATGTGCGTCAGTGAAAAAAGACCAATAAAAAGGTGTTAGCATGTGGACGTAATGTGCTGTTCCAGTCTCTTCTGTACCTAAGGTCCATCACCGTTCCCTTTGGATCCCTACGTAATTCGGTGCTCTCCGATACACACGATCGAACAGCGAAGGAGTGGTACTCAAGCGTCAACTTTAGGTTACAATATCTCCGGATGTAATTAACATTTTACAATGCAACAAACGGCACTGATTACGTATTTGTTTATATGTTCAGATGTGCTAACAAAACTAACGGGGTTCCATTAAAAAAACATAGGTTTGTGTTAAAAAACATACTTCCGTGAATTTTTGTATGGTTTGTATTAAACAATTAACTAGCCCCTCTCCTCACGTTCGGTCTGTGGAATCAGTTCGTCAGTATTTGATGTGGTTTACGAAATTTATCCAGCGGTAACGTTAGGTGACTCACTCTGTATACTCTTGTATTTGTTTTAGCATTGATAATGACCTGACACAGGTCGAAATCTGATCTGCGCTGTGACTCTAAATGTCATATTAAAGCAACTTAACTCTACGACTGATTGCTGCTCTATGTAACCCAATATTCATTTCTACAACTATTCACCAGGGCGCTGATAACCTCGTCGTCGAGCGCCCAAGCCACAAAAATACACACACACACCCACACACACACACACACACATACACACTCGTCTTTTGACTTGGTCGTTACATGTTGCTTTGTTCCGGATGTAACACCCGAACCAGAGGGCGACAATTGCACCGCGGGACGTAAATTTCTGACGTTTGAGCGGCAACTGCCTGCTACCACCGTGGCATCCGCGACTTTTCCCTGCAAGCAACGACCCCTGTGTGGCCGTTACTCCGCTAAACGTAATACTCCACGCTGTAGCGAGTGCGAGATTACAATTTAATTTTTCAGCGAGCGTCGCCGTTTCTGCCTCCTTTGCCGTATCTTCTTCTGCTCGCCTCTTCCTCTCCACCTCCACAGCCTCTATCTCTACCCCTCACCCCTACAGCACTCTGCCTCTGTCTCTCTCTCTCTGTCTTTCCTTATGACTGTGTTTCCTGCACTCTGTATGTATCCCGCTCTCTTACGTCCTCTTTATAACGTTCTCCATCCCCTGTCTTGCGTCTTACTTCTGTCGCTCCCACTTACTCTAACACAAAACTTCTCTGCTCATATTTTTCACTTCTCCACGCGGCACTGAAACAGACTTTGTCGTGCGGAGTGCAATCCACCAGCGCTCCACCTCTACGAGTTCCAAGCACGGGGATCTGACGCTGTTGCGTCACATGCTATGGAGTCCTCAGAAAAAAGTCACTAACCGCTCCTCGGACACGGTCATGTTATACTCAGATTTCATCAATCTCCTTTACCCTCCCCAATACGTATGTAGCATATATGCTATGTTAAACTTTTTTTATAGCTCAGGGTTCAAATTCAAATGGCTCTGAGCACTATGGGACTTAACTTATGAGGTCATCAGTCCCCTAGATCTTAGAACTACTTAAACCTAACTAACCTAATGACATCACACACATCCATACCCGAGGCAGGATTCGAACCTACGACCGTAGAGGTCGCGCGGTTCCAGACTGTAGCGCCTAGAACCGCTCGGCCACTTCGGCCTGCTATAGCTCAGAGAAGTAGCTAAACTTATCGTTCCTGACGTGTACTTTATACGATGTGCTTTCTTTCCATCACTTTCTTTTTTTCCTGCAAATTCCAAGTGGATTTCAGTACTTGGTTGAAGAAAGCTGCAGTGTTGAAATTTATTATATTTAATTGTAGTACTGAAAAATAAAGGTAATTTCTGTTTAAAACAATTTCCATTTATTCTTATTCATTTAAAAAATTTTATTAATAGCACATTTTTAATTACGTGATGTTTCGATCTCCGTGCAACATCTTCATATCTAAGCAGTTCCGTCAACTATAAATCCTGTCTGTGCCATAACCTCATATCACAGTATAGTACTTGGCTCTGAAAAGTATTGTGCCTTAATATACGGCTCTGACACAGACAAGACTTGTTTCTGACCCAACCACTTAGACTGAAGAATGAATGAGAACTGTTTTAATATGATATGTCGGTAATTCTCTCGGGACGAGTATGTCGGATATACTGAGAATTTCTGTTTGTTTTGTGCAATTTCCAATTAGAACGTCTTTGGAATATGCTGTAATATATAACTGTACCCTCACCTATCTAATCTCTGATTGCTTACTTCACCACAAAACCACAGAAATACATTTTTTCGATGAAAAACCGGACAGAAGTTCGTCAACGTCCTTTAGTTTCACATTCACAAGAAAGACTGCAACATGAATTAGAGGATAAAGAATAAGAGATCAATGTGCTGACAAAGATGATACAGTTCCAATAAAGAATCGCCAAGGTACACAAATGCCGTGCCATTGCCTTTACCAAGGAAGTTCCATGCCATGCATCTACCAGAGCTTTTGAAGAGTACGCAGAAAAGTTTCAGATGTAGATTATCTGGATGAAGGTATTTCACATTTGTGCAGCGGACTGCATACAGAATACGTCTCTGTTTCATAGGAGAAAAGATGGTTTTGCAGTTATATAATAAAGCGTGATTATGAGAAACATTCTGCTTGTATTTTCATTTATAAAACTAAGATAACTAGATAAGATAAATATATTTATGTAGATAGTTGTAGTTTACAATTTATAAACAAAATACATCGCAGCAATCCCTAAAGTAATTTATTTCGGTGATAAAATACGTATTTGCGTCCTGATCTAGCACATGTGCTAATTACACTACTATTTTGATGAATGTTCTAGTTTTTGCAGGAGAAAGCACTGACCACCATATATCATTTTCATGCAGAGACTCTAAAGTCGGGACTCAGGAGGTTATACAGGGTGAAGCCGACATCACTTGAAAAAAAGCTCAGGAATTGTTCAGGGTGTTTTGGAATAAGAGGACAAACGTCTTTTGTGGATCGTTGCAGAATAATAATGTAATTACGTTATTTTTCGGCTTGTTACACAAGTTACATTTACACTGGAGTGCCAAAGAAACTGGAATAGGCATGCGTATTGAAATATAGACATTTGTAAACAAGCAGAATATGGCACTGCGGACGGCAACGCCTGTATAATACAAATATCAAGCGGAATAGTCAGATCGGTTACTGCTGCTACAACGTCAGGTTATCAAGGCTTAAGTGAGTTTGAACGCGATGTTGTAGTCGCTGCACGAGCGATGGGACACAGCATCTCTGAGGTAGCGATGAAGTGGAGATTTTCCCGTACGACCATTTACGAGTGTACCGTAAACATAAGGAAAAACATCAGGAATCCGGTAAAACTTCAAATCTCCGACATCGCTGCGGTTGGAAACAGCTCCTGCAATAATGGAACCAACGACGGCTAGAGAGAATGTTTCAACGTGACAAACCTGCAATCCTTCCACAAACAGCTGCAGATTTCAGTGCTAGGCCATTAAGAAGTGTCAGGTTGCGAACCATTCAACGAAAAATCGTCGAAATGGGCTTTCGAAGCCGAAGGCTTGTGAACCCATGATGACTGCATGACACAAAGCTTTACACATCGCCTAAGCCCATCAACACTGACATTGCACTGTTGATGACTGGTAAAATTTTGCCTGGTCGGACGAGTCATGTTTCTAATTGTATTGAGCGGATGGACGTCTACGGGTATGGAGACAACCTCATGAATCCACGGATCCTGCATGTCAGCAGGGGACTGTTCAAGGTGGTGGAGGCTCTGTAATGGTCTGGGTTCAAATGGTTCAAACGGCTCTGAGCACTATGGGACTTAACTTCTGAGGTCATCAGTCCTCTAGAACTTAGAACTACTTAAACCTAACTAACCTAAGGACATCACAAACATCCATGCCCGAGGCAGGATTCGAATCTGGAACCGTAGCGGTAGCGCGGTTCCAGACTGTAGCGCCTAGAACCGCTCGGCCACTCCGGCCGGCAATGGTCTGGGGCGCGTGCAGTTGGAGTGATATGGGGCCCCTGATACCGCTAGATACGACTCTGACAAGTGACACGTATGTAAGCATCCTGTCTGATCACCTGCATCCATTCATGTCCGTTATGCATTCCGACGGACTTGGGCGACTGCAGCAGTATAATACGACACCCCACACGTCCAGAATTGCAACAGAATAGCTCCAGGAACATTCTTCGTAGTCTCAACATTTCCGCTGGCCACTCAACTCCCGAGACATGAACATTATTGAGCATATCTGGGATGCCTTGCAACGTACTGTTCAGAAGAGATCTCGACCCCCTCGTACTCTTACGTATTTACGGACAGCCCTGCTGGCTTCATGGTGTCAATTCCCTCCTGCACTACTTCACACATTAGTTGACTACTTGCCACGTCGTATTGCTACACTTCTGCGTGCTCTTGGGGGCCCTACACGAAATTAGCGAGGTGTAGCAGTTTCTTTGGCTCTTCAGTGTATTATGCGAAAATGCCTTCACAGCTGTGAATAACTCTGGAAAATACAATTATCAAGGCATACAACACAAAACAGACTTAGTGTGGTGTGTGTACTGTAAGACCTTTGGTACACACACCATCAGATTATTTGACTTGTCGCTCTAACGAAGTAGGCGAGTGTCAGCAATATGTCTCGTGGTCTTAACGTGGCGTGTTTATCTTCTGCCGTTAGGTCAGACGATAGAGATGCCACTTGCACACTTAGAGTAGCAGATTGACGGTGACCAACTTTAAGCAGAACTTGATTAATTTTCACACACATTTATTAAAATAATAAAAAGTATACACATTACGTAACTTGATTCTGGATGCTGTTTACAATTGACAATCTGAAGTTCCTTTGGTCTTGGTACGTTAATCTTATTCTCACATATCTCTGATACTTGACAAAGTGTCTATTCATTTATCTTCATGGCTATGTACAGGAATATTAGGCGCAGACTGAAACTTGACTATAGACTTGTACAGACAAATGCAGACTGGTACAGACTGGTGCAGACCAATGCAGACTGACTAATCGGAGGTCTGTACACTCGTTATAATACCTCGTGCGTTCATGTATTACTGCGCGAGTGTAATCCGCAAGGAGAAATGGTTCTACGTTAGCAGCGATCTCATTGGCTGTGTTACATATCAATACGCGGATCGGCGGAAGCAGAACTTGGTCCGTCTCTAAGGCAGCGCCATCTCATAGTGCGGAGACGGCCGAGCGCTGCGCCTACGCTGTTGTGCTTAGCGGGGCGCGCTCTAGTGGGAAAGTTGTGTACGCACTGACTATGCGGAACTGTGTACACAACACTTACTCCTTATGAATACCTATTAACGCGTGGTTATAAGAAGGACGCTTTATTTCATGTGGGGCTGAACATTTTTAGTATGAAACAGATTGGCAGTATGACTGTGTACATACTGCTTATCAGTTCTGATGTAATCGTGACTTATTAACTACACATTGGTGTATTGCTTGTGTTGTGGTTATGTATTTTAAGGTGTGTTCGGCATTGTCATCTTTACATGGTCCCTCTTTTCCTGTCCGCTCTCCCACTACTGCTTACCTTTTCCCGACCGCATAGCGCCCTACTCCCCTCTACCATCCTTTATTTGCATCAGTCTTAATCCACCCTGACCCCCGCCCTCCCCCATTTACACTTCTCGCCCCCATCACCACCATCGGCCCCTTACTTCTTAATTGCGATATTTATTTCTTGTCTTTGTGTTTTAAATGTATATCGTAATATACAGCGTGATCAAAAAGTTGGTATAAATTTGAAAACTTAATAAACCACGGAATAATGTAGATAGAGCGGAAAAAATTGTCACACATGCTTGGAATGACATGGGGTTTTACTAGAACAAAAAAAAACAAAGTTCAAAATGTTCGACAGATGGAGCTGGACAGCAAAACGTCAGTACGGGTGAGAGGTACGCCGATATGTTACAGAATCGCATCATCCCCATCCTGGCTGATAAACAACTGCTGGAACGTACGATGTTTATGCAGGATGGCGCTCCACTCCATATTGCTAGACCCATGAAAGATCTCTTGCGCGCGTCGTTTGGTGATGATCGTGTGCTCAGCCGCCACTTTCGTCATGCTTGGCCTCCCAGGTCCCCAGACCTCAGTCCCTGCGGTTATTGGCTTTGGGGTTACCTGAAGTCGCAAGTGTATCGTGATCGACCGACACCTCTAGGGATGCTGAAAGACAACTTCCGACGCCAATGCCTCACCATAATTCCAGACATGCTTTACAGTGCTGTTCACAACATTATTCCTCGACTACAGCTATTGTTGAGGAATGATGGTGGACATATTGAGCATTTCCTGTAAAGAACATCATCTTTGCTTTGTCTTACTTTGTTATGTTAATTATTGCTACTCTGATCAGATGAAGCGCCATCTGTCGGAAATTTTTGAACTTCTGTATTTTTTTGGTTCTAATAAAACCCCATGTCATTCCAAGTCTGTGTGTCAATTTGTACCTCTCTATCTACATTATTCCGTGAATTATTCAGTTTTCAAATTTATACTGACTTTTTGATCACCCGGTGTGTGTGTGTGTGTGTGTGTGTGTGTGTGTGTGTGTGTGTGTGTGTGTTGGAGCTTATGGGCGCTCAACGTCGAGGTCATCAGCGCCCTGCCACACTTTAAAGGGAACGAATGTGGACAGACCTAATAAAACTGTAACACACACGCAAAGAAAGCAGAAAAAGAAGGAAAATGCTACATAAGAAAGTAGAACGTAAGGAAAGGGGAAACGTAGCAACAAGAATGCCACAGTAAATTGTCATTGGCTGGCCACTTACATAAAATATGGGTGAGCTTGTCACACAGTGAGCAAATTAAGATCCTCTCCCTAAAATCTTTGTAGAAACATTTGACATGGCGCAGAACTTTAAAACTTTAACCACATTCGTCCGTGTGTTACCTAAAAGAGGTCCGCTGGCAAGTCAGCCGCGGCCCGCTGGTCAGAAAATAAAACGCAATGCAATAAAACGCGGCGCACAGCGACCTGGACGCCACAAGCACCACACATTGGAGGGTCCTCCCGCCTGTGCAGGAAGCCATGCGTCATAAGGCTGTGGCCTGTCCGCAGCCGAGTGAGTATAGCGTAATATATTTACCTATACTATTAGTATTTTATTATTTTAATGTCCTGCTATGACCACAGCCGTTACCCTGCTGTATTTGCAAATATCAGTTTTACTGTTATGCTTTTGTTTGCTTTATATTCTGGTATTACCGTAGCAAATTGTTAATGTTGGACAGTAAATTATACCATTTTTATGGTTAGCAGTCAATGACCTATATATGATTTTGAATGCATAGCGCCATGTACTTGGATCATGTTATCAATATATAAGGTTTAAAAATATTTCCTTTATTACATCATTAAAATAGCTCATTACACTCTATTCCAAAGTGCCCTGATGCACTACTTATCATTTTGTCATGCTATGTAATTTATCGTCATAGCATATCTGACACAATGCCTTTATATTCCGGTTTTATGGGAATCCGCTTAGCAGTCCGTAATCTCAGCTTACGTGCACAGCTGGTAACGCTCTTGTCCTTGTCCTACCTTCACACTTGGGCAGGTGGTTGCACTTCCGTTTAATGTTGCTTATTTATTAATATCTAAAAACTTATTACGTATTTTTGTATACTAGTTCGTCTGTGATATTTCTGAAGATGGCAATAATTCTGAAATGCGTCATACGTACTTTGTGATTTTAAAGTCATTGTTCCCCTACTGTATGACTTTATGCGACCTAGTTAGCTTAACTACAATTCTCTCCGTTCAAACAGGTCTCGGAAGGTCCAACAGGACAGACCGACCACCCTCATCACTTTGATGCATATGTGGAGCGTCATGTGGTCAGCACACTGCCATCCCGACCGTTGTCAGCTTTCGTGACCGGAGCCGCTACATCTCAATCAAGTAGCTCCTCATTTGGCCTCACAAGGGCTGTGTGCACTCTGCTTGCCTACAGTGCCCCGCAGACCTGGACGGTCACCCATCCAAGAGCTAGCCACACCCGAGAAACTTAACTTCGGTGATGTGACAAGGCCATGGACAGCTTAACTAGAGCTCCACGCACATTCACTGGAACGGATCTTACGTCATATCTTCATTACACAACAAAAAGAGTATGCCATAACAGAGAAGTACTGTGATGTGATAGCATAGTGCCGTTGTGTTGCTCTTCAATTGTATTCGGTGGACCCATACAAGAGGTGCATAACAGCCAGCTAGCACTGCTAGAAAAAAAATTCCTGAGACCAGTACAGTACTGAATGTGATCATGAGGGCAAAGAGTGAAGTGGACATTACAGTTGACAACGGCAAGTACCGGGTGCGAATGGAAGAAGATTGTTTCCAAACAAGACACATCTGCACTTTTGTGAAGATATTGTTTTAACACAAATGTGGGTAAGAACAGAAAGTGAAATGCAATTACTCGGTAGCAAGATACCGGAGATCACACGTCCCTATAATAAAAAAATTGAGAACGTATACCTGAAAAACCTCTGAAATTTTGTTAGCGGAGCTCCGACGCATCCAGAGTGAGATGCATCTTTTTGATAGGCCTACGTTATTTTATTCAGATGAATTTAGAGAGTTTATACCTTAGCCAAGGATCTTGCCGAGAACCCGAGAAATTTTCTGTAACAAAGTAAAAGATCTACTGCAATCATTATGATGTCTTTTATTGAGGAGCTACCAGTTTCGGCGCTTCAGTAGACCATCTTCAGACCTTAGTTAATGCTGAAGGGGTTGTCGCTATCCGTATATACGATGCATTAGCTGCCAACATAATTGGTTTACGCAGATTGCCTATACCTATGTAACACCGCGTACTGTTTTTCCGATATAGTCGCAGCCACATTCACATGCTAATTTGTACTCCCCAGACCTAGATCGTCCTTCCGACGCCCAATGAACTGTCATAGGTGTTTGAACATTGCTGAAATGTATCTCTTCAGGTGTCGACTAATCTTTTCCGACACTGTGCCACAGAAAGAAAAAGTTCTTTGTTCTCTTCTTCGGCGGTGTGTAAAACCAGAAATAGCCTGTTATTCTCGGTGGTGATTTTATCCGTTTTCAAGGAAGACTTTTCGGAGGCGGCTTAGTTCTACTGGCAGGTTTCTGGAGTATGAGACGACTTTAGCACGATGGACGATGGTGTTCAGAACACTACGTTTCTGTGCCGGATGGTCGAACCAGAGAGCGTGCAGACACCTATTCGTATGTGTAGGTTTCCTGTAGACTCTGTGGTTGACGCGGCCATTAGTTTTTCCACGAATTAGGACTTCGGGGAAGGGAACTGCACCATATATCTCTACTGCTATCGTAAACGTAATGTGGTCGTGAATACTGCTCAGGTGTTCTAAGAGTTCTCCCAATTTTTAACGTCCATGGGGCCAGATCATAAATGTGTAATGGAAGTAACGGTAAAAAGCAACTAGGCTTAGATGGAGCCAAGGTGGTGACCTCAAATTTCTTCATAAACAGATGTCTATCATAAAGCTAACGTGCTTCCTATGGTCACGCCGATGTTTTGGAAATATTGACAGCCATATAGGAAATACGATGATTTCAAAGTGTGCTTAAACAATTACACAATTGCCGGGTCAAATATCTGGTAGAGCAGATTTGTACAGTCGTTGAAAGAAACACGTATAAATAGGGACACCACATTCAAGCTGACCATTTTGTCACCTTCCCCGGCAGATTTTATTATTCGCTAACAGAGGATCCGTACGAACTTCAGCACTTCGATTTAATTCATATTGACAGAATGTGTGGGGCACGAATAGGACTTCAGTATGTGTAAAGACTTCAATATGCGTAAAGAAGAGCACGCAACTCCAAACCGTTTGGGAGAAAGTCTAGTATTAAAAATTTTAGGACAGGTTGTCCACTTTTTGTGGTCATTAGTATTCAAGCAGTCCGCAGCTGAGCCAGTTAGAGCTTAGTTTCTCTGGATAAAATCTTGCTCTTAGCACTTCTTTCCATTTCCATGTAATTTTAATAACCGATTCCTTATCACTGAGAAAATTAAAAATGTGTGTTAAATCTTATGGGACTTAACTGCTATGGTTATCTGTCCCTAAGCTTACACACTACTTAACCTAAATTACACTAAGGATAGACACACACACCCATGCCCAAGGGAGGACTCGACCCTCCACCGGGACCAGCCGCACAGTCCATGACTGCGGCGTCCTAGACCACTCGGCTAATCCCGCGCGGCCTGAGAAAATTACCAATGTCTGACAAATCATTTATTATTTTCACAATCGTTACCTTGAAAATTCGGATTTGTCTCTAGAATTTGAGAAGTAGTTTCCGATTGTAAATGTATTCAGCGTATATTATATATCTTGTACGTCGTAATGATTATTCTTTTCTACGTTAGCATGATCAGGATCTTCCTAATTAGTGCAGACCTCCATAGATAACACATTATATACTGAAGAGCTAAAGAAACTGGTACACCTGCTTAATATCGTGTAGGGCCCCCACGAGCACGCAAAGTGCAGCGTCACGACGTGGCATGACTCCACTAACGTCTGAAGTAGTGAGGGTGAGAATTGACACCATGAATCATACAGGGCTGTCCATAAATCCGTAACAGTACGAGGGAGTGGAGATCTCTTCTGAACAGCACGTTGTAAGGCATCACAGACATGCCGCTGGGGAGTTTGGTGGTCAGCGGAAGTGTTTAAACTCAGAAGAGTGTTCCTGGAGCCACTCTGTTGCAATTCTGGATGTATGCGGTGTCGCATTGTCCTGCTGGAATTGCCCAAGTCCGTCAGAATGCACAATGGACATGAATGGATGCAGGGGCTTTCTTACGTGTCACCGGTCAAGGTCGTATATAGACGTACCTTGGGTCCGATATCACTCCAACTGCACACGCCCCCACCATTACGAAGCCCCCACCATCTTGGACAATCCCCTATTGTCATGCAGGAGATTGTCTCCATACCTGTACACACGTCCATCCACTCGATACAATTTGAAACGAGACACGTCCGACCAGGCAACCTGTTTCCAGTCATCTATAGTCCAATGTTGGTGTTGCCGGGCCCAGGATAGGCATAAAACTTTGTGTCGTGCTGTTATCAAGGGTACGCAAGTAGGACTTCGGCTGCGAAAGCGCATATCAATGATAATTGCGGATAGGTTGCACTTCTGTCATGTTGAACGATTCTCTTCAGTCGTCGTTGGTTTCATTGTTGTAGGACGCAGCGATGTCGGAGATTTGATGTTTCACCGGATCCCTGATATTCGTGATACACTCGTGAAATGGGCGTACGGGAAAATCCCCACTTCGAAGCTATCTCGGAGATGCTGCGTTACATAGCTCGGGCGCTGACTATAACACCACGTTCAAACTCACTTAAATCTTCATAACCCGGCATTTTAGGAGCAGTAACTGATTTAACATCTGCGCCCCGCACTTAGCGTCTTATACAGGCGTTGACGACCCCAAGCTGCTTTCTACATTTTACATATCTCTGTATTTGAATACGCGTGCCTGTACCAGTTTCTTTTGGAACTTCAGTGAATTTGTTACAAATATACCTACCATATGATTGAATATTACTAATATGAGAAATGAATAATTAAGAATTGACAATATATAAAGTCATAACAAATCTGTTGTTAGAATCACGTGAGGCCGGCCGGAGTGGCCGTGCGGTTCTAGGCGCTTCAGTCTGGAACCGCGAGACCGCTACGGTCGCAGGTTCGAATCCTGCCTCGGGCATGGATGTGTGTGATGTCCTCAGGTTAGTTAGGTTTAAGTAGTTCTAAGTTCTAGGGGACTGATGACCTCAGAAGTTGAGTCCCATAGTGCTCAGAGCCATTTGAGTCATTTGAACCATTACGTGTCAAAGGAATAAATCTAGACCGAGCGCCTATGCGTTCTGGCGACCTGCACAACAGATTAGTCGGGCGGGTTCCGGACTATCTAGGGGCCAGTGTGCCGGCCGCCAAGCAGACCCCTGGTCACACCAGAGCCGCCAGGAGGCATGGCATGCCGCTGCAGATCGCGGCGTAGACGGACTAGTTTACTGCTCACATACACGTGACTGGAAATAGTTCGCAGAGTTTTCTGCTGCGGGAAGCCCACTTATGGCAGCGCAGAGCCGACAGAAGGCCGAGTAAGCCGCCGGGCCAGGCGCCGAAAGCAACCCCTCTTCTTGAATCAGGATGTTACTCCGGTGCATCCAGGAAAACGCGTCTTAGCCCACCGGCGCTACGGCACCGATTCATCCTCCCGGAGCCATCCTCCCGAAGCCATCACTACGCTCTGTACAGTTACCAGCCGACGTGTGCCCGACGACGTCCTATCAGCAGTGTGGATCTGTAAACAATGGTAATGGTTGCACCAAATTCAAAAATCTCTTATCTATTTGGACCATTGACTATCAGTGTTAATTGTTTATACAATTAAGCACCAAAGAAACCGGTATAGGCATGAGTATTCAAATACAGAGATATGTAAACCTGCAGAATACGGGTTGCGGTCGGCAAGCCTGTATAAGACAACAAGCGTCTGGCGCAGCTGTTAGATCGTTTACTGCTGCTACAATGGTAGGTAATCTAGATGTAAGCGATAAAGTATCAAATCTCCTACATTGCTTGGGCGGGAAAAAGAACCTGAAAGAACGGGACCAACGACGACGGAGGGAAATCGTTCATTGTGGCATAAGTGCAGCCCTTCCGTGAACTGCTACAGATTTCAATGCTGGGCCAGCAACAAGTGTCAGTGAGCGAACCATTCAACGAAACATCATCGATATGGGCTTTCGGAGCGGAAGTCCCACTCGTGTACCCTTGATGACTGCACGACACTAATTAGGTCTCGCGTTGGCCCGTCACCACCGACATTGGATTGTGGATGACTGGTAACATCTTGCCTCTTCGGACGAGTCCATGGAAACTGCGTGTCTTCAAGGGACAGTTCAAGCTGGTGGAGTCTCTGTAATGGTGTGGGGGGTGTGCAGTTAGAGTGATACTGGTCCCCTGATATGTCTAGGTACGACTCTGACAAGTGACACGTACTTAAGCGTCCTGTTTGATCACCTGCTTCCGCCCATGTCCGTTGTGCATTCAGACTGAATTAGGCTACTCCAGCAGGACAATGCGACTCCCAAGACGGCCAGAACTGTTGTGCAGTGGCTCCAGGAACTCTCTTCTATGCTTAAACACAGCTGGCCTCCAAACTCTCCAGACGTTAACACTATTGGGCATATCTGGGATGCCTTGTAATGTGCTGTTCGGAAGAGATACGCTTCCCTCGTAGTCTTACGGATTTATGGAAATCCCTGCTGGATTCGTGGTGTCAGTTCCCTCCAGCACTACTTCAGATATTTGTCGAGTCCATACCAAGTCGTGGTGTGGCAATTCTGTGTGCTCGCGGGAGCTCTACAAAATGTTAGGCAGGTGTACCAGATTCTTTGGCTCTTCTGTCTGTTATGAATTACGTTGACAGCCAAATTGAAGCTAGCTTAAGTACATTTTAATACCAGAGTTTCATGAGACAAGTTAGTAGACAATTTAATTATTGTTGGATGCGCTTTTGCCTTCTGCATAGAGTTGTTTTGGTGTTGGACATTTAGTCAAATTTGTTCTTACTGTTGATATTCAGCTATCACCTAATTATTGTTTCTTATTTCGGCCTCCAGCCAAGGTTTCCACACCTAAAAAGGAATGCGTGTTTACTGCCAGGAAATAAACTGTGTTTCTTTACGTCCTGAGAATCCTTCTTGTCATCTGACACCCTGTCAGTACGAATGTAATCAGTGTGCGGAAGTTCGCAAGGTCCCCTTGTAAGTCACACTGCAGACGAAACTGTCTGCTGAGTAATTGGTCGTTGAAGAGGATTTGCTGTGTCACCTCTTCTCGAGTACGAAACTTGTTCCTTTAAACTGAAACCAGCCGTGACCTAATTTTCAGTTAATACTTTTAATACTTTATTAACAAACACTTAAATGAAGAAGTTAGCTTGCGGGTGTGTGTGATACAGTAATTGAAGGTGTCTGAAGACCGAACACGATTCATTGGGTCAAAGACATTAACAGTCTTTTCCCGGTACACGTAGTCTCACAGCAGACCAGTGTTAGGCTCTGCGGATCTCAACTCAAACAACTCAACACAGACTGGCACAAGACGGCGTACGTAAGTGGCGGACAGGGTGCTGTCGATGTGAAGCTTCCTGGTGTGACTGGCCGCACTGGATGGCCTCAAGGCCTCTGGTGGTGCCCGCCTTGAAACCCCCGATGCAGATTACAAAATGGCTCTGAGCACTATGCGACTTAACTTCTGAGGTCATCAGTCGCCTAGAACTGAGAACTAATTAAACCTAACTAACCTAAGAATATCACACACATCCACACCCGAGGCAGGATTCGAACCTGCGACCGTAGCGGTCGCTCGGTTCCAGACTGTAGCGCCTAGAACCGCATGGCCACTCCGGCCGTCTGCAGATTACAGCACAGGAATGTGACGAAAAGTAAGAGACTGGCAGCGAGAAAAGTCACTGCACAACTGAATTTCGCACTCACGAGCCCTGTCAGCACCAAAGCAGCGTATAGGAAGCTCCAGAAGAAGGTAGCTGCTGAGCCGAAACCACACATCAGTTATCCAAATTCTCTGGTAACGTGGTGCCGACGCCGTAAAACCTGGACTTCGGAGCGATGGAAGAAAGCCATTTGGTCGGATGAGTCTGTTACACACTGTTTCCAATTTCTGGCTGAGTTTGCATCCCGAGACTGAACATGGTGGGAGTCGGTGATGATTTAGACAATCGTAACGTTTTATTCCATGGGTGTCATGGTTATTCGGCAAGGTCGAATTACTGACACGGATTATGTGACAATTTTGGCTCATCAGGTCCATCCTATGGTACATTGTTTGTTCCCCAATTGGGATGCTACGTTACGGGAAGAGAGGATCCCTGTTAACATAGCTCGCAACGTCCAGGACTGGTTTTTTGAGCTCTAACGTGAGCTGCCCCATCTCACCTGGCCACCACTGTTACCAGATCTCAGTATTATTTTTATGGTCTGGACCAACCTGGTCTAGGGATAGCGTCTTTGATTCATAATCAAAACGTCTTCGGTCCAGGGTTCGATCCCCGCCACTGCCTAAATTTCGATCAACATTGGCGGCCGAAGACTTCCGGCATAAGAAGTCAGCCTCATTCTGCCAACGGCCTTGTCAAAGAGGGCGGAGGAGCGGATAGAGGTTCAGGGCACTCTTGTCCTAGGGGTGGGAAATTGCCCCTAAAGGCGGAAGAATCAGAAGTGATCGACGACATGTGGATGCAGAAGGCAATGGAAACCACTACATTAAACACACGTAACGTGTATCCACAGGACATGTGGCCTGTAATTGAAGAAGTGTCATGATGATCTCTCCTTGGCAAAAGATTCCGAAGTAGTCCCCCATTCGGATCTCCGGGAGGGGGCTGCCAAGGGGGAGGTTACCATGAGAAAAAGATTGAATATTCTACGAAAGGATAACGTTCTACGAGTCGGGGCGTGGAATGTCAGAAGCTTGAACGTGGTAGGGAAACTAGAAAATCTGAAGAGGGAAATGCAAAGGCTCAATCTAGATATAGTAGGGGTCAGTGAATTGAAGTGGAAGGAAGACAAGGATTTCTGGTCAGATGAGTATCGGGTATTATCAACAGCAGCAGAAAATGGTATAACAGGTGTAGGATTCGTTATGAATAGGAAGGTAGGGCAGAGGATGTGTTACTGTGAACAGTTCAGTGACCGGGTTGTTCTAATTAGACCGACAGCAGAACAACACCGACAACGATAGTTCAGGTATACATGCCGTCGTCGCAAGCTGAAGATGAACAGATAGAGAAAGTGTATGAGGATATTGAAAGGGTAATGCAGTATGTAAAGGGGGTCGTAAATGTAATAGTCATGGGCGACTGGAATGCAGATGTAGGGGAAGGAGTAGAAGAAAAGGTTACAGGAGAATATGGGCTAGGGACAAGGAATGAAAGAGGAGAAAGACTAATTGAGTTCTGTAACAAGTTTCAGCTAGTAATAGCGAATACCCTGTTCAAGAAACACCAGAGGAGGAGGTATACTTGGAAAAGGCCGGGAGATACGGGAAGATTTCAATTAGATTACATCATGGTCAGACAGATATTCCGAAATCAGATACTGGATTTTAAGGCGTACCCAGGAACAGATAGAGACTCAGATCACAATATAGTAGTGATGAAGAGTAGGCTGAAGTTCAAGACATTAGTCAGGAAGAATCAATACGCAAAGAAGTGGGATACGGAAGTACTTAGGAATGACGAGATACGTTTTAAGTTCTCTAACGCTATAGATACAGCAATAAGGAATAGCGCAGTAGGCAGTACAGTTGAAGAGGAATGGACATCTCTAAAAAGGGCCATCACAGAAGTTGGGATGGAAAACATAGGTACAAAGAAGGTAGCTGCGAAGAAACCATGGGTAACAGAAGAAATACTTCAGTTGATTGATGAAAGGAGGAAGTACAAACATGTTCCGGGAAAATCAGGAATACAGAAATACAAGTCGCTGAGGAATGAAATTAATAGGAAGTGCAGGGAAGCTAAGACGAAATGGCTGCAAGAAAAGTGTGAAGACATCGAAAAAGATATGATTGTCGGAAGGACAGACTCAGCACACAGGAAAGTCAAAACAACCTTTGGTGACATTAAAAACAACGGTGGTAATATTAAGAGTGCAACGGGAATTCCACTGTTAAATGCAGAGGAGAGAGCAGATAGGTGGAAAGTGTTGTGACTTGACAAGACAGCCAAGCCACTATGATTGGTAGCCGAAAAGCACGCGTTTAAGCTCACGCAGGCTGGCGTAAGGTCTGGAACAGTTATAGGAGTTGAGTCTAATAAAAATAATACGTAGCTGCGGGAATACTTAACTTTAATCCATAATTGGTGAAGATCGGTCTGACGGTACATGCATCACAAGATAAATAGCAAATGATAATGGCGCCTTGCTAGGTCGTAGCAAATGACGTAGCTGAAGGCTATGCTAACTATCGTGTCGGCAAATGAGAGCGTAATTTGTCAGTGAGCCATCGCTAGCAAAGTCTGCTGTACAACTGGGGCGAGTGCTAGGAAGACTCTCTAGACCTGCCGTGTGGCGGCGCTCGGTCTGCAATCACTGACAGTGGCGAAACGCGGGTCCGACGTATACTAACGGACCGCGGCCGATTTAAAAGCTACCATCTAGCAAGTGTGGTGTCTGGCGGGTACACCACAGAAAGAATACATTGAAAGCCTCTATGAGGGTGAAGATTTGTCTGATGTGATAGAAGAAGAAACAGGAGTCGATTTAGAAGAGATAGGGGATCCAGTATTAGAATCGGAATTTAAAAGAGCTTTGGAGGACTTACGGTCATATAAGGCAGAAGGGATAGATAACATTCCATCACAATTTCTAAAATCATTGGGGGAAGTGGCAACAAAACGACTATTCACGTTGGTGTGTAGAATATATGAGTCTGGTGATACCATCTGACTTTCGGAAAAGCATCATCCACACAATTCCGAAGACGGCAAGAGCTGACAAGTGCGAGAATTATCGCACAATCAGCTTAACAGCTCACCCAACGAGCTGCTATACATACACAATAATATACAGAAGAATGGAAAAGAAAATTGAGAATGCGCTAGGTGACGATCAGTTTGGCTTTAGGAAAAGTAAAGGGACGAGAGAGGCAATACTGACGTTACGGCTGATAATGGAAGCAAGACTAAAGAAAAATCAAAACACTTTCATAGGATTTGTCGAGCTGGAAAAAGCGTTCGACAATATAAAATGGTGCAAGCTGTTGGAGATTCTGAAAAAAGTACGGGTAAGCCATAGGGAGAGACGGGTCATATACAATGCGTACAACAACCAAGAGGAATCTGTACATCGAGGAAGCAATGATGGAAATAAAAGAAAGGTTCAGGAGTGGAATTAAAATACAAGGTGAAAGGATATCAATGATACGATTCGCTGATGACATTGCTATCCTGAGTGAGTGAAAGTGAAGAAGAATTAAATGATCTGCTGAACGGAATGAACAGTGTAATGAGTACACAGTATGGTTTGAGAGTAAATCGGAGCAAGACGAAGGTAATGAGAAGTAGTAGAAATGAGAACAGCGAGAAACTTAACATCAGGATTGATGGTCACGAAGTCAATGAAGTTAAGGAATTCTGCTACCTAGGCAGTAAAATAACCAATGACGGACGGAGCAAGGAGGACATCAAAAGCAGACTCGCTATGGCAAAAAAGGCATTTCTGGCCAAGAGAAGTCTACTAAATAAAATACCGGCCTTAATTTGAGGAAGAAGTTTCTGAGGATGTACGTCTGGAGTACAGCATTGTATGGTAGTGAAACATGGACCGTGGGAAAACCGGAACAGAAGAGAATCGAGGCATTTGAGATGTGGTGCTATAGACGCATTAGGTGGACTGATAAGGTAAGGAATGAGGAGGTTCTACGCAGAATCGGAGAGGAAAGGAATATGTGGAAAACACTAATAAGGAGAAGGGACAGGATGATAGGACATCTGCTAAGACATGAGGGCATGACTTCCATGGTACTAGAGGGAGCTGTAGAGGGCAAAAACTGTAGAGGAAGACAGAGATTGGAATACGTCAAGCAAATAATTGAGGACGTAGGTTGCAAGTGCTACTCTGAGATGAAGAGGTTATCACAGGAAAGGAATTCGTGGCGGGCCGTATCAAACCAGTCAGTAGACTGCTGACCAAAGAAATGATATAAAATTCCCATCAAAACCGTACAGGACCTGTGTTTTGCCATTCAGAGACGACCAGATGCTGATTTGGATGTTAACGTTTTTGCTACACAGTGTTATTTATGATACTGTTTTTGGTGTAGCCATAATTTTGTCTATTCTGTATATCTAGAGATTATAACTACGAAAAACTTCAACTGGAACCGTCAGCTCCAAAATGCTGTGCTGATGGCGAACTAAAGACTGGATGTTTTTGGTAGAACACTTAAAAGTTGCAGCACTGCCTACACTACGCTTAGCCGTCCTCTTCTGAAGCATAGCAGCACCGTATGGGATCCTTACCAGACAGGACTGACGGAAGACATCGGAAAAGTTCTCAGAAGGGCAAACTGTTTTGTATTATCGCGAATATAACGAGAGAGTTGGAGTGGGAATCAGTAAAAGAAAGAAATTTTTCCTTGTGGCGATATCTTTTCACAAAATTTCAGTCAGCAAGTATCTCCTTCGAAAGCGATAATGCTATGTTGACCCCCACATAAATGTGCAGGAATGCCCATCGTGGTAAAATGAGATATATCAGAGGTCTCACCGAAAATTTTATGTGTGCGTGTTTCCCAGGTGCTATTCAAGAGTGGAACGGTGGAGAAATACTCTGAAACTAGTCCAAAGATCCCTCTGTCAAGCATGTGGATGTGAATTGCGGAGTAGGGATGTAGATGTAGATATACATGTAGCAGATGTACGTATGGTGCCGAAGAGGCTACAACCGACGATAAGAAAATAAGTTCAGTGGGCATGAATTATTTCTCAAAACGGTTATGTCTAGTCTATGCATGATTGATCTAAACTGGTAGTGTGAGTGTGTGATCCGGATAGCAGATGTTTGTAGTATCACGGAATGTTGCGGCACAGACGAGTTTGCATGCTGATAGCTAATTGAATTTCATATCGCCGGGGCTGAAACGACGCTGCTGTGCGAATAATTTATTTGTTGCAATTGTCGAGGTGCGAGAGCAAAATGCGACCTAACTGGATTCATTGACACAGCCCCACCATGCAGACATGTTGTATACGAATTGAATAAAACGTTTACGAGAATTATGCGTTACAACGTAAAACGTGTGCAAAGCAACGTGTAAAGACCGTCCTGTGCGTCGAAGCTAGCAGAAGCACTCGGTGGACGGTCGCTCTGGAACGCTGCATTGCTTCCCGTACCGTGTCCACCATATCTTTTGATTACACTCTAAGACAAAAAGATTGACGCATCTGGAAGGAATTATCCGAATGGGACGGTAGTCTGTAGAAGTGATGCACATCTACAGACAAACATATGGTAACAGTTTCAGAAAAAATTGCATGATTTTCCAAAAGAAAAAGCTTCACAAATTGAAGGTCACTAGCGCTTTATGCAAGCTATTGTTCAGCTTCGACTGATTGATACAGATGTTGGATATCCTCCCGATGGATATCGTCCCAATTCTGACCAATGGGTACGTTAGATCGCCAAAAGCCTTGGTTGGTTGGAGGCCCCAGTCCATAATACTCCAAACGTTCTCAGTTGGGGCGAAATGCGGAGACCCTGATGACCCAGATAGGGTTTGGCAAACGCGAAGACAGGGAATAGAAACTCTCGCCATGTGTAGGCAGGTGCTATCTTGCTCAAATATAAGCACATGATGGCTTGCTATGAAGGGCACTGATATGGGGCGCTGAGTATCGTAGATGTACTGCTGTACTGTTAGGGTGCCACTGATGACAACCAAAGCGGTCAAACTACGGGAAGAAATGGCACTCCACCACTCCTAGCTATCGTGCCGTATGGCGGGCAACAGCCAGGCTCGTACCTCACTGCTGCCTGGAGCGTCTTCACATATTTCTTCTCTGGTCACAGTGGTTAAATAGAAGCGGGACTCTTCATTGAAGAAAGTTCGAATCCAGTCAATTAGATTCCAATCTCCAATGGCCAGCGAAGACAGCTATGCGATACCAAACTTATTATCGCCCGTCATACGGCCCGACAACCAGGACTGATGGTTTCGGGTGCCATTTAAACTCATAGAAATACTCCTTTCATTGTCATCAGCGACATGCTTACACTACACCTGTATGTCGACGATATTCTACGCTCCGTTTTGTTGCCCTTCATGGCAAGGAACCCTGGACTTAACATTACAGCATGATAATGCCAAGAGAGTCACCATGTCTTGTTCCAACTGAGAACCATAGGAGTATTATGGATTAGGTCGTCTAACCAGTTCGAGATTTGACGGTGTAGCCCACCATTTGAACAGAATCTGGTACAATGTCCATAAGGAATACACCTAACAACTCTCTCAGTCAATGCCAAGCAGAATTACTGTATAACGGCCAGAAGTCGACCAACGTGTTATTGAGTTGCTCAATTTCTGAAGGTCTTTGTGCTGAATAAATCATCTAACTTTCTGAAAATGTGCTAAGTGCGTTCAAAAAGTTTTCCACAGTCGTCTCTAATTTTTTTGTGTTTTGCAGGAGGAGAAAGAAATTTTTTATGAACATACTTGCGTCATTTAGCTATACATTAAGCCTACTCAATGTAGCATCCATCAGCTGTGACGCATCTGGCCCAACGTTCTTTCCGTGATGTAAATACACTTTGGTAAAATTCTTGGGACTGACTTTTACACCATCGCTTGACACAGGAAATAAGGCCTTTCTCACTATCAAATGTTTCACCACGCAGGTACCACCAAAGAGGTAAAAATCAGACGGAGCCAAGTCCGGACTGGAGGGAGGATGAGGAACAATTTTCCAACACATTTTCCGGATTTTCTCTTGCATCATAAGGTCTGTATGGGGTTTGGCATTGTCGTGGTGTAGTCTGACTGGCTGACCCTGAAGCTGTGTTCTGTGGGTCCTGATGGCACGTCGCAGCTTGCCCAATGACAAACAGTAACGGTCTCGGTTAACTGTCGATCCAGGTCCCAGAAAATGAAATCACACCACACTGATCCCAGAAGAAGGAGGCCATAATCCTTTCGGCCTCCTGTTCGTGAAAGTCTTGGTTTCTTCTTCCGGGGGGACCCCAGATGACGCCATCCCAGGGATTGGGTTTCGCTCTCAGGTTAGGACAAAAACAACCATATTTCATTCTGGATAATGACGACGTCAAAACACTGTTTCCACTCTTCAGTAAAGGTCTTCATGAGACCCTCGCACACATTCTTCCTCATCGTTTTCGTTTCTCTTGTCAATAACCAGGGCACCCAAAGTGCATAGATTTTTCTGTACCCTAGTGACTGTACCAATGTTACTACGCTACCTAATGACAAATAAGTCATTTCAGTAAGCTGTCATGTCATCACACGTCTGTCATTTTGGATGATTTGATCAATGGTCTCCTTATTCACATCACTCACTGCCGTCGGTGGTCTGCCGCATCGTGGATTGTTTAGTAGAGAGAAATCACTTTCTTTAAACCTCTACAACCACCGCTGGATACTGCTGCGACCAACTGTGTCCCCCCCATAAACAAGGAGCAACTTCCTGTGAATCGATGTGGCAGAGTCATCGCCGGTCTTGAACTCCATCACCGAGCGTTGTCGCTACCTGATATCTACTTCACGGCCCGTTATGGCTCACCTGTAAATAACAGAAACTACATTTATATACCAACCTATAGCTAACTGTTCCAAGTATGTTCACAAAAAATTTCGATCTTCTCCTGGAAATAAAGAAACTTTTTCAACGCCCTTTGTAATCATTTGCTTGTCTTCACATGTATATATACAGATTTGCGTCCCATTTGCATAACATCTTCGTGATGTGTGGTTTCTTCTGTTAGTATATATTTCGTGAATAAGCGGAAGAGGTGAGAAGCGGTTAGAGCTGACAAGGAAGCCATGAGAATTGCAGTGTCAGTTCGCCAGATTAAATATTGCTTAATACCTATAAAAAGGCGCACTGGTCGCTATGCAGCGTTGTAGGTGGTGTAAAAATTACACCAGGAGGCCGTCTTAACACTCCACCGTTGGCATATGTCACGGCAATGAAGTTATATATACATCCAAGTCGCCCGCATCTCGTGGTCGTGCGGTAGCGTTCTCGCTTCCCACGACCGGGTTCCCGGGTTAGATTCCCGGCGGGGTCAGCGATTTTCTCTGCCTCGTGATGGCTGGGTGTTGTGTGCTGTCCTTAGGTTAGGTTAGGTTTAAGTAGTTCTAAGTTCTAGGGGACTGATGACCATAGATGTTAAGTCCCATAGTGCTCAGAGCCATTTGAGCCAACATCCCAGTCGGTTGTAGGAAATAATCGCAATAAGATGGAATACTACACTACTGGCCATTAAAATTGCTACACCACGAAGATGACGTGCTACAGAGGCGAAATTTAACCGACAGGAAGAAGATGCTGTGATATGCAAATGATTAGCTTTTCAGAGCATTCACACAACGTTGGCGCCAGTGGCGACACCTACAACGTGCTGACGGCTCTGAGCACTATGGGACTTAACTGCTGAGGTCATCAGTCCCCTAGAACTTAGAACTACTTAAAGCTAACCTAACCTAAGAACATCACACACATCCATGCCCGAGGCAGGATTCGAACCTGCGAACTAAGCGGTCGCGCAGTTCCAGACTGTAGCGCCTAGAACCGATAGGCCACTCTGGCCGGCTGACATGAGAAAAGTTTCCAACCGATTTCTCATACACAAACAGCAGTTGACCGGCGTTGCCTGGTGAAACGTTGTTGTGATGCCTCGTGTAAGGAGGAGAAATGCGTACCATCACGTTTCTGACTTTGATAAAGGTCTGATTGTAGCCTATCGCGATTGCGGTTTATCGTATCGCGACATAGCTGCTCGCGTTGGTCGAGATCCAATGACTGTTAGCAGAATATGGAATCGGTGGGTTCAGGAGCGTAATACGGAACGCCATGCTGGATCCCAATGGCCTCGTATCACTAGCAGTCGAGATGACAGGCGTCTTATTCGCATGGCTGTAACGGATCGTGCAGCCACGTATCGATCCCTGAGTCAACAGATAGGGACATTTACAAGACAACAACCATCTGCACGAACAGTTCGACGACGTTTGCAGCAGCATGGACTATCAGCTCGGAGACCATGGATGCGGTTACCCTTGACGCTGCATCACAGACAGGAGTGCCTGCGATGGTGTACTCAGCAACGAACCTGGGTGCACGAATGGCAAAACGTCGTTTTTTCGTGTGAATCCAGGTTCTGTTTTCAGCATCATGATGGTCGCATCCGTGTTTGGCGACATCGCGATGAACGCACATTGGAGTCGTGTATTCGTCATCGCCATACTGGCGTATCACCCGGCGTGATGGTATGGGGCGCCATTGGTTACACGTCTCGTCACAATACGCCAGTCAGTACTCTTGACAAACTGTGGTATCGTGTTGAAGCTGCATGGGCAGCTGTACCTGTACACCCCATCCAAGCTCTGTTTGACTCAATGCGCAGGCGTATCAAGGCCGTTATTACGGCCAGAGGTGGTTGTTCTGGATACTGATTTCTCAGGATCTATGCACGCAAATTGCGTGAAAATGTAATCACATGTCAGTTCTAGTATAATGTATTTGTCCAGTGAATACACATTTATCATCTGCATTTGATCTTGGTGTAGCAATTTTAATGGCCATTAGTGTATATTACAGTGCCTGTGTTTTTACGATGTACTGTACAGTGTCCTTGTGATGTGAATGCATGTCCGAAGGAACGGGTACTGCTGCAATGGACAGCTGTGTGAAGTAAGATACTGAAAAATTGCGAAAATGATCAGACTCCATCCAGCAGCACAATGTATTGGTGACAACGAAAATTTTTCAGCAGACAGAGAATCGAATCCGGATTTTCCGCTGTTCACGAGCGGTTGCCTTAACCTCCTCGGTCACCTGGAACACCTCTAGGGTCAACGCAGACTTCCATATAAAAATAAATTTCCTTTACTTTACGTCTATGATCACAAATGTTTTGTCATCAGACTACCGGCTTCGGTCTATAATGACCATATTCAGATCTGCAGAAAAATATAGGAAAAACCATAAATACGTACATGTGTATTTGTGCGCTTTGAACATGAAGAGCCATATCTGTTTTATAAAAACATGTAATATACTGGAACCATAGTGGCATCCTCAAATGTTAAACACAAAATCAGCACCAGCATCGTCATATATACAACGGCACATGCAAGAGCAATCTTCTCTTCAAAACAAGCTGCCGTACAGTAGCCACAAAATGTTTGTGTTGCAAGTTCACCAGATGCCGCTACTATAGGCATTACCCATTCTTCAGTGATTAATTGAACAACGTAAGATAAAGGGTGATACAATCGGTAAAAACTGTAATGGACTTATAACGTGTTAAAGGCATTGCAGTAATAAAAAGCGATGAAATAAAACACGGCGAAAGTTAGATTGTTAAGAAGGGGAAGAGGTAAGAGACAGTAATTGACATACGGTCAAGTGCCAATACTACAAATAATTACATAAATAGTAAACAGCTCACAGAGTGCACATATTCCAGGACGACCATGTCGCAGCTTGACAGACTTCCAGTCTACCTGCTGTAGTGACACAATTCCTGTGATTCCCGCTGGGTTACAGACTTATTATGATTAGTGTCGCGCCCTCGTCTTCGCATGAAATACTGTATCAAAGTGCCTATGTTCTACAAGGGGTCCCCAAAAAAGCAGAATTCTTTTTTAAAAGCTACATATTTTCAGATTGTCTACAAGACAACCTTATCCCCATCAAAATACTCTCCATTACAACTAATTCATTTGTCCCACTGGTCGTTCCAATGTTTGAAACATTTTTTGTAGTCGCCTTTAGAAATGGCTGACAGCTCCTCTCTCGTTTTTCCCTCGACTTCTTCAATGTTATCAAGCTGGTGTCCTTTCATGCGCCTTTTCACGCATGGAAGTAAGAAAAAGTCTAACGGAGCCAGGTCAGACGAGCAAAGTGCCTCGCGCAGCAGGAACATGACATTTTAGCCAAAAACCGAGATGGCAGTGTGCGCAGGTGCGAGGACCAAATTTGGCGGGAGCCCTTTTTACTCCCAAATATTCGGTTAAATTTCGCTGAACCGAATACGACGATAACCCACTTATCTCCGATAGTTGATGAATTGTCTGTCGATGAACTGTGAGCACAAGCTCTCGAATCTTTTCAATATTTCCGTCTATTCGAGCAGTTGATGGCAGTGAAGGACGATATTTGTTATCAATCGAGCAAACCACAACCGACTGAGGTGGCGCAGTGGCATTCGGGAGGACGACGGCTTAAACCAGCGTCTGGACATCCTGATATAGGTTCTCAGTGATATCCCTAAAATCTCTTCAGGCAAATGCCGGGATGGTCCCTTTGAGAAAGCACGACCGACTTCCTTCCTTATCCACCCCTAATCCAAATGGTTCAAATGGCTCTAAGCACTATGTGACTGAGGTCATCAGTCCCCTAGACTTAGAACTACTTAAAGCTAATTAAGCTAAGGACATCACACACAACCATGCCCGAGGGAGAATTCGAACCTGCGACCGTAGCAGCAGTGCGGTTCCGGACTGAAGCACCTGAACCGCTCGGACACAGCGGCCGGCACCCCTAACCCGATGGGACCGATGACCTCGCTGTTTGGTTCCATCTCTCAAAGCATCCAAACAGCAAACCACTCGTACCCTTCAGTTTTTCCTTTTGCGTAATCTTGGTAAGCTGGCCGGGGAGGCCGAGCGGTTGTAGGCGCTACAGTGTGGAACCGCGCGACCGCTACGGTCGCAGGTTCGAACCCGCCTCTGGCATGGATGTGTGCGGTGTCCTTAGGTTAGTGAGGTTTAAGTAGTTCTAAGTTGTATTGGACTGATGACCTCGGAAGTTAAGTCCCATAGTACTCAGAGCCATTTGAACCATTTGAATATTGGTAAGCGGTTTCAGCAGCACTTTTACCGAGTTGAAAAAAATTCATAGCTGTATGTTATTCACTTAAACTTGCCATCATAAAAAATGAAACAAGAACGGAAACGAAGCAACCCTACCAAAAACAAACACTGCAGATGAACAGAACAAGGCAGGTTGAAAACACAGGCGGTATTGACCTGCCAATGAGTTGCGCTATACACATAAAACGGTAGAAATCTGTACTAGGCAAACTCCGCCCACGTCAATGTTATTCCCTTTTTTCTTTTTTTCGTGGGCGGTGTCCTCTCTTATGTGTGAAGGACATTGCAGTATATGTTGTAAAAATACAAAGCCACGATAATCCTTATAAGCCTCTCCCCTGTCGGAATCGCATCAATTGTGCGAGTACAGGATGTAGTGGCATATGGAAATTTGGGTTGGCCGAGGCGGTTAACACAACCGCTCACATAACGTGGGAAATGTGGACTCGAGTCCCATTCTGGCACGAAGTTTAATTGGCACCAATACACCGTGCAGCTGGAGTCTGATGATACACTTGTGAATATATTCTTGCAATAATATTGGCCGATATGGAAATACGATAGAATACCAGAGAGGAGTTGTTCGTGTATCAACACAGGCAGGCCACTCTGTCTACAAGGAATGGTGTAACACGACATATGGACAGTGGACAAAAGAAGGTAATCGATGGTGCGCAGACACGAGTGACACGCCGTGGTAGTGACCATTGGATTCAAACACACAGTAATCGCTGATGTCAGTAAACGAAGATGTAAGTAAATGAAGCATCGACTTTCCCGATTAATATTCTGAAGGGAACTGCATGCAGTGGATTTTTGAAGTAGGATACCTCACAGCGGCACATGAAGTTGCGCATCTCAAATGGGCAAACAGTGAAAGAAATAGAGAGAGAGAGAGAGAGAGAGAGAGAGAGGGAGAGAGAGATATAGAGAGAGAGAGAAAGAGACAGAGAAGTGTCGCTTATTTATACTGAAGAGCCAAAGAAACAGGTACACCTGCCTAATATCGTGTAGAGCCCCTGCGAGCAGTCAGAAGTGCCGCAACACGACGTGGAATGGACTCGACTAATGTGTAAAGTAGTGCTGGAGAGAACTGACACCATGAATCCTGCAGGCCTGTCCATAAATCAGTAAGAGTACGAGGGAGTGAAAATCTCTTCTGAACAGCACGTTGTCAGGCATAACAGATATGCTCAATAATGTTAATGTTTGGGTACTTTGATGGCCACCGGAAGTGTTTAAACTTAGACGAGTATTCCTGGAGCCACTCTGCAGCAATTTTGGACGTGTGGAGTGTCGAATTGTCCTGCTGGAATAGCCCAAGTGCATCGGAATGCACAATGGACGTCAATAGATGCAGGTGACCAGACAGGCTGCTTACGTACATGTCACCTAGCAGAGTCGTATCTAGACGTATCAGGGGTCCCATATCACTCCATCTGCACGCACCGCACACCATTACAGAGCCTCCAGCAGCTTGAGTCCCCTGCTGCCGACATGCAGGGTCCATGGATTCATGAGGTTGTCTCCGTACCCGTACACGAGCATCCACTCGAGACAATTTGAAACGAGACTCGTCCGACCAGACAAGATGTTTTCAGTCATCAACAGTCCAACCTCGGTGCTGACGGGACCAGGTAAGGAGTAAAGCCTTCTGTCGTGCAGTCATCAAGAGTACACGAGTCGGTCTTCGGCACCGAAACCCCATGTCGAAGATGTTCCGTTCAATGGTTCGCACGCTGACACTTGTTGATGGTCCAGAATTGAAATCTGCGGCAATTTGCAGACGCGTTACACTTCTGTCACGTTGAACGATTCTCTTCAGTCGTCGTTGATCACGTTCTGGCAGGATCTTTTCCCCGGCGCAGTCGTGTAATGGTCGTACGAGATGTTGTGTCCCATGGCTCACGCTTCCACTGTAACACCACGTTCAAACTCACTTAAATTTTGATAAACTGCCATTGTAGTAACAGTAACCGATATAACAACTGCGCCAGACATTTGTGGTCTTAACAGGCGTTGCCGGCCGCAGCGTCGTATTCTGCTTGTTTACATACCTCTGTATTTTAATACGCATGCCTACACCAGTTTCTTTGGCGCTTCAGTGTAATAATTGAAAAACATGAAAGGCAACAGAACAGAACAGCAGCCAAAATGAATAAATTTTCTAGAAAGTACTCAGAGTACAAAGGAGATGTCAGGGGAAGAGTGTTGGTTTGGACATTGGCCGGAAATGTTACAAAGACTTGCTAAGTATCGTGGAGCGGCGCGAAGCTCGGCAGGGTGGAGAAGAGAAGCGTCAGTGTGGAAGGGGTGACATGGCCTACCGCACAGTATAAAGGCGGGGGTGGCGGCGTCTGGAGAGTTCAGTACAGACAGCAGTCCAGAAGGGATTGCGTGGGTCAGGCACGGGGCCTCGCCTTGTAGTATTCGCTTCGGCTCTGCTCGCGCTCATACTTAGCTGTGTACCTCCATTTGATTTTGCCATCAGACGTAGTGTACTTCAATTTATTATTCAACTCTTATATAGATGAGCAATTAAGGATGGTAGTTATTCAAGTCATGTCTTTGTTTTATTATTCTCCTACCGAGTTCCATACTTCTTGCAAACTTCTAGTTACCGATCTCCACGTTAGATGACTGGTCGGACCTTCTCTTGCCTCCCGTGCCACTGTGCATCTAGACCGCTCATTGGACGTGACAGAAGGCAGAAATTGTCGAGTATTTAACTGGAAACGTGTAATGTGATCTAAAGTGTCGCTATTTTGTCAGAGGCGGCCGATTAACATGTGCTAATATGCTACAGCACACAACAAATATTGCACTAGAATCATGCCATTTCCCTTAAAATGCGAGCCTGAAATTGCACTAAAAATACGCTGTTTCTCTTCGAATGCGAGGCAGGAATCACACTAAAATTGCGCCATTTGTCTTATAATACGTGCTAGTATGCAAATAATATGTTTTGTAGCGCTATCTCTGCAATTACTACAAATCAATGTTGACTGTTGAAACGACCTTCAGTCGTGGTGCGATCAAATTGGAGAAGGGATGCAGCTGCCTGTTTTCAAGGGCACATGCTCCGAGGTTACGTCACCCCTCCTGGCATTATGAGTGCGACGTTGCATGGAGCACCAGATCAACATTTTTCTTTTACAGTGCGTCTAATTCATTGTGCAAGCGTACAGTGTGATAGACTCATGAGGAGGAGTTGATGCAGTAACATCGTGGCGAACTGGTTATGTGCACTGACCGGCATTTCAGTGACTCGGCTCGAGTTTCGCTGCTACCATAGCAATTTTCAATTTATTTTATTTATAAACTTTTAATATATTTAAATGGTTCAGTTTATATAGTTTAATACTTTCAATTTAGTTGTGATTACTACCTTTGTAAGTCAAAGGGCTATTGATGGTAGTAAAGAAAGCGAGCATACGAAGAAATTTCTATTACGAAGGTGGAAAAGAGAATGAAATTTAAAGAGTTAGGTATGTCCACTCGAAGTGTAAATCTAACAACGCGAGGACGTGGGACAAGCCTCACTGTTGGCTCATTCTGTATGAGTAGAAGCAGGTAAATGGCCCTTCCTATTTCCTGCAATATGTCGTCTGAATGGGCCACTGGAAAAGGTAAAACGCTCTTTAAAGATGTTATCGTAGAGTTTGAGGTTTTTTGAAGCAGTACTTTATGCAATGGCTCGGTAGCACTGTGGTCAAGAGCGGTAACTGACGATTCGTTAGCTCGGATTCTATTCCTGCTGCTACCAATAACATTTTTTCATTTTATTTTATTGTTCGCAATGTTAAATGATTGATTATAAAATTTAACAATATTTACAGATTTTCATTTATATAAATTGAATTAACGTATTCAGTTTAGTTATGATTGCTACCCTCGTAAGTCGAAAGCTTATATGTCACCACATTGTAGCACACTCCTAAAATTTTACAAGAGCCATCGTTGAATATTGCCTCTTTTGAAACTATGAGAGGCATCAAGTGCGCAGAGAGCCGAATAGGGCGCTCAAGCCCCATAGTGCAGAGTGTGCAGTTCCTGATGGAGATCGTTCTGTGATGTTTTGGGGCCGTTTTTCGTTCTATGATTTTGACCCACATTTTGAGTGAAACGTTCTTACATTAATGGCGGCAGGAATGGCCTAGCACCAGGTTCAACACCACTTGTGGTTGACAACATCTAGATTTATTTCGTGAAACTATATAAAATTTCCCCTTACAGTGGAATGAAGCGAAAAGCAAGTTAACAGAGTACCATAAGTGCTTAAAAATTTGTCTATGAAATCTCTTCTTCCTTTTTTTTCAAAGCAAAAGAGCTCCAACAAGATAGAAATCAATAAACACAGTGCCAGAAGGCTTAAAATTTACTTTAAATTCTCTCTTAAAAATTTACAAGGTTAAAAGTAATAAACATCAAGCGCCAGAATTCTTAGAAATTGTCTTGAGGTAAATGTAATAACAAGTTCAATACAGAGGCCCAGGAACCTGTAAAATATTCCATTAAAAGAAAAGAAAAAAATTTAACAGAAATAGATCAAGTTATTTTACGATTCCTGCAAAACAATTTAACAGAGTAAATGCCCCACTTCTAAACGACTAGGCCACAGTGGCGGTTACCAGGGATAACATATGTAAAAAACATTGACAGCAAGCAGGCTTATAGGGGCTTAAACGCTTGGTAAATTTTCAACAATTTCAAATATATACGTTGGTGCACGCTCTCGTAAGTTGGCTCTACGAGAGAAGACTAACTACGCCGACCACAGCGCCCTCTGGCTGAAGCTGTGGAGATCATCGAGTGAAGTCTTGATTTCTGCCCATTTATCATCAAGAGCAGACGACTTGGAAATATCACTTACACTACCGAGTGGGCTAGCTTGCTACTGAGACTTTATATTAGTTACGTTCAGTTAAAGTTTGGACAGAAACGAGTATTTGTTAGTTTTGAGATTATACAGAACAGTCATCCTAACTTCACAGGATTATACATCGACTACGGCTTCACGCCTACGTGCTCATCCTAGCCAAACTTATGTATGCATTTGATATTTACTTGTGTTTTTGACTCTGTTAAAAGTGTTAAAGTTACATGCAGTACCGAAGTGCTTCACCTCTCCTGCCCCTACTCGCTTCCTTGACTCTCGGCCTACATTACAGAAGCAGTCCACAGGAGCCAACCCACGCACGGCCTGTCCAAGAGGGATACAAAACTAATAACCTCATAATAGACGGAATGTTATATCAAAATCTTTCTTCCTTCTTTACCTCCTGATTTCCGAACTTCACTATACATTGGTAGCCCAGATAATGAGAATGTATTGAACCAAACTGGAGATATAACAAATTTATCGAAAGCTGTGACACATGCACGATTGAAAACAGTGATCTAGAAAGGGTAGAATTTGTTCCTGTTATTCCAGTTTAAGATCAAAATAATTTTTATCTTCAGCCTATAGACTACTATCATGCTGACCTTCAGATCTGCTTCAAACGTATCCTATTGTTGTTGTTGTGGTCTTCAGTCCTGAGACTGGTTTGATGCAGCTCTCCATGCTACTCTATCCTGTGCAAGCTTCTTCATCTCCCAGTACCTACTGCAACCTACATCCTTCTGAATCTGCTTAGTGTATTCACCTCTTGGTCTCCCTCTACGATTTTTACCCTCCACGATGCCCTCCAATACTAAATTGGTGATCCCTTGATGCCTCAGAACATGTCCTACCAACCGATCCCTTCTTCTGGTCAAGTTGTGCCACAAACTTCTCTTCTCCCCAATCCTATTCAATACCCTCTCATTAGTTATGTGATCTACCAATCTAATCTTCAGCATCCTTCTGTAGCACCACATTTCGAAAGCTTCTATTCTCTTCTTGTCCAAACTATTTATCGTCCATGTTTCACTTCCATACATGGCTACACTCCATACAAATACACTCCTGGAAATTGAAATAAGAACACCGTGAATTCATTGTCCCAGGAAGGGGAAACTTTATTGACACATTCCTGGGGTCAGATACATCACATGATCACACTGACAGAACCACAGGCACATAGACACAGGCAACAGAGCATGCACAATGTCGGCACTAGTACAGTGTATATCCACCTTTCGCAGCAATGCAGGCTGCTATTCTCCCATGGAGTCGATCGTAGAGATGCTGGGTGTAGTCCTGTGGAACGGCTTGCCATGCCATTTCCACCTGGCGCCTCAGTTGGACCAGCGTTCGTGCTGGACGTGTAGACCGCGTGAGACGACTCTTCATCCAGTCCCAAACATGCTCAATGGGGGACAGATCCGGAGATCTTGCTGGCCAGGGTAGTTGACTTACACCTTCTAGAGCACGTTGGGTGGCACGGGATACATGCGGACGTGTATTGTCCTGTTGGAACAGCAAGTTCCCTTGCCGGTCTAGGAATGGTAGAGCGATGGGTTCGATGACGGTTTGGATGTACCGTGCAATATTCAGTGTCCCCTCGACGATCACCAGTGGTGTACGGCCAGTGTAGGAGATCGCTCCCCACACCATGATGCCGGGTGTTGGCCCTGTGTGCCTCGGTCGTATGCAGTCCTGATTGTGGCGCTCACCTGCACGGCGCCAAACACGCATACGACCATCATTGGCACCAAGGCAGAAGCGACTCTCATCGCTGAAGACGACACGTCTCCATTTGTCCCTCCATTCACGCCTGTCGCGACACCACTGGAGGCGGGCTGCACGGTGTTAGGGCGTGAGCGGAAGACGGCCTAACGGTGTGCGGGACCGTAGCCCAGCTTCATGGAGACGGTTGCGAATGGACCTCGCCGATACCCCAGGAGCAACAGTGTCCCTAATTTGCTGGGAAGTGGCGGTACGGTCCCCTACGGCACTGCGTAGGATCCTACGGTCTTGGCGTGCATCCGTGCGTCGCTGCGGTCCGGTCCCAGGTCGACGGGCACGTGCACCTTCCGCCGACCACTGGCGACAACATCGATGTACTGTGGAGACCTCACGCCTCACGTGTTGAGCAATTCGGCGGTACGTCCACCCGGCCTCCCGCATGCCCACTATACGCCCTCTCTCAAAGTCCGTCAACTGCACATACGGTTCACGTCCACGCTGTCGCGGCATGCTACCAGTGTTAAAGACTGCGATGGAGCTCCGTATGCCACGGCAAACTGGGTGACACTGACGGCGGCGGTGCACAAATGCTGCGCAGCTAGCGCCAATCGACGGCCAACACCGCGGTTCCTGGTGTGTCCGCTGTGCCGTGCGTGTGATCATTGCTTGTACAGCCCTCTCGCAGTGTCCGGAGCAAGTATGGTGGGTCTGAAACACCGGTGTCAATGTGTTCTTTTTTCCATTTCCAGGAGTGTACTTTCAGAAACGACTTCCTGACACTTAAATCTATACTCGATGTTAACGCATTTCTCTTCTTCAGAAACGCTTTCCTTGCCATTGCCAGTCTACATTTTATATCCTCTCTACTTCGACCATCATCAGTTATTTTGCTCCCCAAATAGCAAAACTTCTTTACTACTTTAAGTGTCTCATTTCCTAATCTAATTCCCTCAGCATCACCCGACTTAATTCGACTACATTCCATTATCCTCGTTTTGCTTTTGTTGATGTTCATCTTATATCCTCCTTTCAAGACACTCTCCATTCCGTTCAACTGCTCTTCCAAGTCCTTTGCTGTCTCTGACAGAATTACAATGTCATCGGCGAACCTCATAGTTTTTATTTCTTCTCCATGGATTTTAATACCTACTGCGAATTTTTCTTTTGTTTCCCTTAATGCTTGCTCAATATACAGATTGAACAACATCGGGGAGAGGCTACAATCCTGTCTTACTCCCTTCCCAACCACTGCTTCCCTTTAATGTCCCTCGACTCTTATAACTGCCATCTGGTTTCTGTACAAATTGTAAATAGCCTTTCGCTCCCTGTATTTTACCCCTGCCACCTTTAGAATTTGAAAGAGAGTATTCCAGTCAACACTGTCAAAACTTTCTCTAAGTCTACAAATGCTAGAAACGTAGGTTTGCCTTTCCTTAATCTTTCTTCTAAGATAAGTCGTAAGGTCAGTATTGCCTCACGTGTTCCAGTGTTTCTACGGAATCCAAACTGATCTTCCCCGAGGTTGGCTTCTACTAGTTTTTCCATTCGTCTGTAAAAAATTCGTGTTAGTATTTTGCAGCTGTGACTTATTAAACTGATAGTTCGGTAATTTTCACATCTGTCAACACCTGCTTTCTTTGGGATTGGAATTATCATATTCTTCTCGAAGTCTGAGGGTATTTCGCCTGTTTCATACATCTTGCTCACCAGATGGTAGAGTTTTGTCAGGATTGGCTCTCCCAGGGCCGTCAGAAGTTCCAATGGAATGTTGTCTACTCCGGGGGCCTTGTTTCGACTCAGGTCTTTCAGTGCTCTGTCAAACTCTTCACGCAGTATCGTATCTCCAATTTCATCTTCATCTACATCCTCTTCCATTTCCATAATATTGTCCTCAAGTACATCACCCTTGTATAGACCCTCTATATACTCCTTCCACCTTTCTGCTTTCCCTTCTTTGCTTAGAACTGGGTTTCCATCTGAGCTCTTGATATTCATACAAGTCGTTCTCTTATCTCCAAAGGTCTCTTTAATTTTCCTGTAGGCAGTATCTATCTTACCCCTAGTGAAATAAGCCTCTACATCCTTACATTTGTCCTCTAGCCATCCCTGCTTAGCCATTTTGCTCTTCCTGTCGATCTCATTTTTGAGACGTTTGTATTCCTTTTTCCCTGCTTCATTTACTGCATTTTTATATTTTCTCCTTTCATCAATTAAATTCAATATTTCTTCTGTTACCCAAGGATTTCTACTAGCCCTCGGCTTTTTACCTACTTGATCCTCTGGTGCCTTCACTACTTCATCCCTCAAAGCTACCCATTCTTCTTCTACTGTATTTCTTTCCCCCATTCCTGTCAACTGTTCCCTTATGCTCTCCCTGAAACTCTGTACAACCTCTGGTTTAGTCAGTTTATCCAGGTCCCATCTCCTTAAATTCCCACCTTTTTGCAGTTTCTTCAGTTTTAATCTACAGGTCATAACGAATAGATTGTGGTCAGAATCCACACCTGCCCCTGGAAATGTCTTACAATTTAAAACCTGGTTCCTAAATCTCTGTCTTACCATTATATAATCTATCTGATACCTTTTAGTATCTCCAGGGTTCTTCCATGTATACAATCTTCTTTCATGATTCTTAAACCAAGTGTTAGCTATGATTATGTTGTGCTTTGTGCAAAATTCTACCAGGCGGCTTCCTCTTTCATTTATTAGCCCCAATCCATATTCACCTACTACGTTTGCTTCTTTCCCTTTTCCTAAACTCGAATTCCAGTCACCCATGACTATTAAATTTTCGTCTCCCTTCACTATCTGAATAATTTCTTTTATTTCATCATACATTTCTTCAATTTCTTCGTCATCTGCAGAGCTAGTTGGCATATAAACTTGTACTACTGTAGTAGGTGTGGGCTTCGTATCTATCTTGGCCACAATAATGCGTTCAGTATGCTGTTTGTAGTAGCTTACCCGCACTCCTATTTTCTAACCTACCTGCCCGATGAAGGGATCTGGCATTCCACGCTCCGATCCGTAGAACGCCAGTTTTCTTTCTCCTGATAACGACATCCTCTTGAGTAGTCCCCGCCCGGAGATCCGAATGGGGGACTATTTTACCTCCGGAATATTTTACCGAAAAGGACGCCATCATCATTCAATCATACAGTAAAGCTGCATGCCCTCGGGAAAAATTACGGCTGTAGTTTCCCCTTGCTTTCAGCCGTTCGCAGTACCAGCACAGCTAGGCCGTTTTGGTTATTGTTACAAGGCTAGATCAGTCAATCATCCAGACTGTTGCCCTTGTAACTACTGAAAAGGCTGCTGCCTCTCTTCAGGAACCACACGGTTGTCTGGCCTCTCAACAGATACCCCTCCGTTGTGGTTGCACCTACGGTACGGCTATCTGTATCGCTGAGGCACGCAAGCCTCCCCACCAACGGCGAGGTCCATGGTTCATGGGGGGGGGGGGGGGGGGGGAACGTATCCTAATACAGCCATATTGGCTAATACAGCCATATTGGCATTGTGAAGTGGTACGAACAAAATCAGCTAGTCAATTTCAAACGTAACTTACAATATGTTGCGTATTATTTGTGTTGGACGAAGCATAGCTGACTTTGTTTGCGTCTCTTGACTTTGTGACTCTCATTTCATTATATACCGAACAGCCAAAGAAACTGGCACACCTAACTAATTACGTGTAGGAGCCACGCGAGCACGCAGAAGTGCCACAACTCGACTACTGTCTGAAGTAGCACTAGAAGGAATTGACACCGTGTATCCTGCAGGTCTGTCCATAAATACGTAAGAGTACGAAGGGGTGCAGATCTCTTCTGAACAGCACGCTGCAAGGCATCACTGATATGATCAATAATGTTCATGTCTGGGGAGTCTGATGGCCGAGGTTTTTAAACTCAGAGGAGCGTTCCTGGAGCTACTCTGTAGAAATTTTGGACATGCGGCGTGTGATATTACGGTGGTGGAATTGCTTAAGTCCGTCGGAATGCGCAGTGAACATGAATGGATGCAAGCGGACAGGATGCTAACTTACGTTCACCAGTCAGAGTCGTATCTTGACGCATCAGTGGTCCCATATCACTCCAACAGCGCACGTTCCACACCATTGTAGAGCCTCCAACAGCTTGAACAGTCCCCTGCTGACATGCAAGGTCAATGGTTTCATCAGGCAGCGTCCATACCCGTACACATCCTTCTGTTCGATAGAATTTGGAACGATACTCTTCCGACCAGGCGACGTGTTTCCACTCACCAATAGTCCAGTGTCGGTGTCGACGAGTCCTGGCGAGGCGTATAGCTTTGTGCCGTGCAGTCATCAAGGCTCCAAAAGCCTACAACGATGATGTTTCGTTGGACGTCTCGCACTCTGACACTTGTTGGTGATCCAGCACTGAAATCTGCAGCAATTTGCGGAAGGGTTGCACTTCTGTCACGTTGAGAGATTCTCTTCAGTCGTCGTTGGTCCCATTCTTGAAGGATCTTTTTCCGGCCGCAGCTAAGTTGGAGAATTTATGTTGTACCGGATTCCTGATATTCACAATACAGTCGTAAAATGCTCATACGGGAAAATCCCCACTTCATCGCTACCTTGGTGTGTATTACCACAAGTTTTAAACACCTCTTGAGGTGTTCACCACTGACCAGAATTGATAGTCGGTCTATAAATAATAATTTTCGCAATCATTGGCTGAAACAAGTGAAACAAATTCTGAATAAATGTATGGCAAGGACTAAAAGTAGGCTTCGGTTTATAGGATATATCCTGAGATATTAGCGAGTGAACACTTCGGTAATAGACAGGTGGGAAGGGGGCGGGGAGATGAGAAGTATGGGAAATGTAGAGGTAGACTGAAGCTTCAGCGCAATTAGTAGGTCCAAATGGATGCCGGTCTCAGTAGCTATGGAGAGATGAACGTGGGGAGCTGCATCAGACATGTCTTTCCACTGAAGACCGCATCACCACCAACAACAATAACAACATTTATATTACGTCCATCCGAGTACAACAGCAATCCTCCAGGGTTAACTGTATGCTCCAACCTGTAAACACTGGCTGTTGTCTTAGAGAGCTTCACAGCAGGACCAAGTTAGAACATGCTTGACACGCTCTAAGGTGCATCAGTGGAGTTTCCGATCGCTACTTCTCATGATGTTGTGTGACATGTTAGCTACTTTCTCCTATTCTGCAGTGTTAGCAACTGTAGGCATAATAAATCAGTTACTTGCACTGCTCAAACTACAGGCTCCAGCGTTACAATGATTTATCCAAATAGTGCATGCTGAAAAGTAATGGCTCTGAATTTTTTATGGGAAAACTCTTAAGCGTTTTTAATAAAATGAAGATCATCAACATTCCACATCTCTATTCTTCATGTTTAAATATTAATATCTCAACATAGCCATCCTGGCGGCAAACACATTTCTCTCAACGAGAGCTTGTTTGTTTGATACCATCACAGCAGAATATATAAGTTTGTTGACATAGCCACAACCACACCTCTGCTCTCAGCGTATCATCAGTGTCAAAGTAAAGTCCTCACCGTTTCATCAGTATCAGAATGAAGTTCTCGAGCGTGTTCTTTTAGTGTTAGATTGATCTCGGATGAGACCCAGTCAGAAAAGTATGCAGGACCCTTGATGACAGTGAACCGAAGGCGTAGGACTGTTGCAGATTTCGTAACGCTGGGTGTGTGGTCTGGCATTGTCACGCTGAAAAAGCGGGTGCTGAGAGTGAGGACGAACTCTTCGAACTCTTAACTCCATTACAGTACGCCGTTTCTCACCCACCAACATAGATTACACACCGCCAAGATACACACTACAAATCTGATCCCTCTAGCGATAACGATGTGATCAAAAGTATCCGAACACCCCAAAAAATATACGTTTTTCATATAAAGTGCATTATGCTGCTACCTAATGCCTGGTACTGTATATCAGCGACTTCAGTAGTCATTAGACATCGTGAGAGAGCAGAAAGGGGCGCTCCACGGAACTCACGGACTTTCGAACATGGTCAGATGATTGTCACTTGTGTTATACACCTTTACGCGAGATTTCCCCATTACTAAACATTCCTAGGTCCACTGTTTTCAATGCGATAATAAAGTGGAAACGTGAAGGGAGACGTACAGCACAATAGCGTACAGGCCGACCTCGTCTGTTGACTGACAGAGACCGCCGACAGTTGAAGAGGGTTGTAATGTGTAATAGACATCTATCCAGACCATAACACAGGAATTTCAAACTGCATCAGGATACACTGGAAGTACGATGACAGTTAGGCGGGAGCTGAAAAAACTGGGATTTCACAGTCGAGCGGCTGGTCATAAACCACACATCACGCCGCTATGTGCCACACGACTCCTCGCTTGGTGCAAGGAACGTAAACATTGGACGATAGGACAGTGTAAAGACGGTGCGTGGAGTGACGAATCACGGAACACAATGTGGCGATGCAATGGCGGGGTGTGGGTATGGCGAATCCCGAGTGAAGGTCATATACCAGCGAGTGTAGTGCCAACAGTAAAATTAGGAGGTGGTGATTTTCATGGTGTTATCGTGCTTTTCATGGAGGCGGCTTGCACTCCTTGTTGTTTTGCTTGCCACTATCACAGCACAGACCTACACTGATGTTTCAAACACCTTCTAGCTTCCCACTGTTAAAGAGCAATTGGGGAATGGCGATTGCATCTTTCAGCACGATCGAGCACCTGTCCATAATGCACGGCCTGTGGCGGCGTGGTCACACGACAATAACATCCCTGTAAGTGACTGGTCTGCACAAGTCCTGACCTGAATCCTATTGGACACCTTTGGGATGTTTTGGGACGCCGACTTCATGCCAGGTCTCACCGACCGACATCGATACCTCTCCTCAGTGCAGCACTCCATGAAGAATGGTCTGCCATTCCCCGAGAAACCTTCCAGCACCGGAATGAACGTATGCCTCCGAGAGTGGAAGCTGTCATCAAGGGTAAGGGTGGGTCAATACCGTATTGAATACCAGCATTACCGATGGAGGGCGCAACGAACTTTTAAGGCATATTCAGCCAGGTGTCCCGATACTTTTGATCACATAGTGTATAGACATGAAGAATATAGATGTAGATTGTTAATAACACCAAAAGTCCTGAGGTATTACATTTTAGCCCTCGTACGTACCTTTGACTTCTTTTGATGAAATCGCTTGATTCCTGTACTCCTGTCTGTATCTTTTATGTACCGTTTCTGAAGCTGTCGCCACACTGTTGTACACCATGATCTTCCGTGAGGCATGGAAAACATGCATCTTCCTCTGTTACCCAAAACCTAAGAAACTGGCAAAAAGCTGTTCCGGCACAGTCTCACTCCCGTCTCTTATTACTGCTTCACTCTTATGACATCCGATTCTTGTAATTGCAGATTAGCTTATATACAAGTTGTAGCTTTATCCCTGTATTTCGTAACTGTATACCTTCATAATTTTAAAGTGTGTCTTCCAGTCAACATTGTCGAAAAGTTTCTGTAGATTTACAAAATGAACGCCGGTTTACCTTTATTGAGTCTAAGGTAAGTTGAAGGATTACTGTTGCCTCGTGTGACATGTATATCCCCAGCTGTTCAGGTCAGTTTCTACCTCTACATTTACATCATTCCTGGGCAGGCCACCTTATAATGTGTGCTGGCTAGTACTTTGCGTACTTTTATCATGTCCCCTATTTCCAGTTCAAGAGGCGAATGTTGCAGAAGAAGACGTTTATTTGTCAGCCACCTTGTGAGATGAAATGTAGTTATATTTTCATGATCCAATAGCGAGGCATACTTAGGAGGGACAAGTTATCGACGGAATGTTGTTAGGAACGTACGCTCCTGTAATTGTAGCAATAAATCACGCCATGAAGCAGAGCGTCTCTCTTGTAGAGAAGGCCGCTCAACTTGAAGCTATATCCCTTGAATTCCAGAAGGCATTCGCTACAGTTCCACACTGCCCTTTAGTGAGCACAATACGACCTTATCGACTTTTGGACCAGATGTATGATTGGACAGAGGATTTTCCCACAGGTGGGAATCAACATGTACTTCTTAACCAAACAAAATCTACAAGTTTTTAGTTAATATCGGGAGACTCCTAGGGCTACAACATACAATTTATATTTATTATCAAGTTCATCAAACTGGATTGTCCATGAAGTCATTCGTGGACAATACTGTTCTGTGCGGAGATGTTGCAGTGTCAGAAGACTGTGGGGAACTTCAGGAAGACCTGCAGAAGACCGACGATTGGTATAGGGGCTGACAGTTCGCCGTGTACGTAAATACATGTGAGGTGATGTGTATAATTATGCGAAGAGATCCACTACTGATCGTTAACTCCATTAGTGATAAATTACTGGAAACAGTAACAAGAGTGAAATACCTATGAGTAACCATCGTGTGTGATCTGTAGTAGAATCGCCACGAAGTCCCAACGTAAGATTGGTCAGACGCCAAAGGTGGCGGCGTATTTATTGCAATAAAGAATTAGGTAATAGGAACTGAGGTTATCATGGATCTGAATGTGAATTAATCTGGGCGAGTTAAATATCAAAGGTCGGTCAAAAATAGTCATCGGATGCTTTTATAGACCACCTGCGTCAGGAGCTGCAGTGGTAGGTTGCTTCAGAGAGAGCTTACAGTATTTCATGAAACTGGCAAAAAGCTGTTCCGGCACAGTCTCACTCCCGTCTCTTATCACTGCTTCACTCTTATGACATCCGATTCTTGTAATTGCAGATTAGCTTATATACAAGTTGTAGCTTTATCCCTGTATTTCGTAACTGTATACCTTCATAATTTTAAAGTGTGTCTTCCAGTCAACATTGTCGAAAAGTTTCTGTAGATTTACAAAATGAAAATGAATAAGTTTCCTGACCGCGCCAGTATAACAGATGGTGACGTAAACTTGCCAGATATAGAATGGGGGAGTCATGCGTTCAAATCTTGTCGCAGAGATTCGTGTAGCGTAATTCGGAATGTCTTGCCCGAAAATTACTTCGAGCAGGTTGTTCGAGAAACAACTCGTGAAGGTAAGGTGTTAGACTTCTTAATAATGCAGACCTGAACTTATCGAATAGAGCTAACGTAGAGAGAGATATGAGTGCTCATAAGGCTGTGATGGGAATAATGACTACAGATTTTCCAAGAAATGTTAGGAAAGGAAGATATATTTGCTTAGCAAGAATGAGAGGTTACAAATTGCTGAGTATCTGAGTAGTCAGAATCAAATATTCAGTGCTGACGACAATCATGTGGAGAACGAATGGAAAAAATTCAAACCAATTTTTCAGTATGCCTTAGACAAGTACGTTACGAACAAGGATGGGAAAGACTCAACGTGCTTTAATAACCGTATCACAAAACTGCTACGTAAACAAAGAGAGCTTCAGCACAGATACAAGAGAAATCAAAACTCAGCTGACAAGCAAAACTTTAACGAAGCAAAAATGGGCGGAATGAGAGAAATAAGAGAAGCGTTTCATTGCTCTTAAAGTAAAATTTTGCCTTCTGATCTGCCTAAAGCCCTAAGAGGTTTTGGTTTTACGTAAAATCAGTTGTTGTTGTTGTTGTGGTCTTCAGTCCTGAGACTGCTTTGATGCAGCTCTCCATGCTACTCTATCCTGTGCAAGCTTCTTCATCTCCCAGTACCTACTGCAACCTACATCCTTCTGAATCTGTTTAGTGTATTCATCTCTCGGTCCCCCTCTACGATTTTTACCCTCCACGCTGCCCTCCAATACTAAATTGGTGATCCCTTGATACCTCACAACATGTCCTACCAACCGATCCCTTCTTCTAGTCAAGTTGTGCCACAAACTTCTCTTCTCCCCAATCCTATTCAATACCTCCTCATTAGTTACGTGATCTACCCACCTTATCTTCAGCATTCTTCTGAAGCACCACATTTCTAAAGCTTCTATTCTCTTCTTGTCCAAACTAGTTATCGTCCATCTTTCACTTCCATACATGGCTACACTCCATACAAATACTTTCAGAAACGACTTCCTGACACTCAAATCTATACTCGATGTTAACAAGTTTCTCTTCTTCAGAAACGATTTCCTTGCCATTGCCAGTCTACATTTTATATCCTCTCTACTTCGACCATAATCAGATATTTTACTCCCTAAATAGCAAAACTCCTTTACTACTTAAATGTCTCATTTCCTAATCTAATTCCCTCAGCATCACCCGATTTAATTTGACTATATTCCATTATCCTCGTTTTGCTTTTGTTGACGTTCATCTTATATCCTCCTTTCAAGACACTGTCCATTCCGTTCAACTGATCTTCCAAGTCCTTTGCTGTCTCTGACAGAATTACAATGTCATCGGCGAACCTCAAAGTTTTTACTTCTTCTCCATGAATTTTAATAGCTACTCCGAATTTTTCTTTTGTTTCCTTTACTGCTTGCTCAATATACAGATTGAATAACATCGGGGAGAGGCTACAACCCTGTCTCACTCCTTTCCCAACCACTGCTTCCCTTTCATGCCCCTCGACTCTTATAACTGCCACCTGATTTCTGTACTAATTGTAAATAGCCTTTCGCTCCCTGAATTTTATACCTGCCACCTTCAGAATTTGAAAGAGAGTATTCCAGTTAACATTGTCAAAAGCTTTCTCTAAGTCTACAAATGCTAGAAACGTAGGTTTGCCTTTTCTTAATCTTTCTTCTAAGATAAATCGTAAGGTTAGTATTGCCTCACGTGTTTCAACATTTCTACGGAATCCAAACTGATCTTCCCCGAGGTCCGCTTCTACCAGTTTTTCCATTCGTCTGTAAAGAATTCGCGTTAGTATTTTGCAGCTGTGACCTATTAAACTGATAGTTCGGTAATTTTCACATCTGTCAACACCTGCTTTCTTTGGGACTGGAATTATTATATTCTTCTTGAAGTCTGAGGGTATTTCACCTGTCTCATACATCTTGCTCACCAGATGGTAGAGTTCTGTCATGACTGGCTCTCCCAAGGCCATCAGTAGTTGTAATGGAATGTTGTCTACTCCCGGGGCCTTGTTTCGACTCAGGTCTTTCAGTGCTCTGTCAAACTCTTCACGCAGTATCTTATCTCCCATTTCGTCTTCATCTACATCCTCTTCCGTTTCCATAATATTGTCCTCAAGCACATCGCCCTTGTAAAATCAGTAAGAGGTTCTAAATCATCTGCTCAGACACTCAGGAATCGTGTCAGTACCGAAATTGAAAATGACACAGAGAAAACCGAAATACTGAATTCTGTCTGTCGACATTGTTTCACAGCTGAAAAGCGGAAAACAATCCATCCTTTCAATCATCGTTCGAACATGGAAATATCAATTGTTGAGATAAACGATCGGGGAACAGGAAAACAATTACAATCGCTTTGTAGTGGAAAGGCATCACGACCAGATGAGATACCTGTAAGATTCTATAAACACTGTGTGAAAGAATTTGTTCTGCTGTTAGGAGCAGCTATGGTCCGGCGCTGGAGCAACTAAGGGTATTGAGCAACGAAAAGAAAACCACGTCATTCCCGTTTTCAAGAACGGTCGGGGGACAGATGTACATAATTATAGGCCTATATCGTTCGCGTCAATTTGTTTAATTATGGAACATGGTTTATTCCCAAAAATCATGACTTTTTTTAGAGCGAAAATCTCCTGTGTAAGAATTAACATGGATTCTGGAAACAGAGATGCAAAACCCAGGTTACTCTGTTTCTCCATGAGACACACAACGTTGTAGACAACGCTTCTCAGGTTGATGCCGTGTTCTTTGACTTCAGGAAAGCATTTGAAACCATCCTGCACTGCCGTTTAGTAAATAAGATAGAAGCTTACCGAATATCCGTCCAGATTTGAGACTTGATTTAGGACATCCTCGTAGAGAAAACTCAACACGTCGCTCATAACAGAATGAAGTCGGCAGATGGGAAGTGGGACAGGACCATTACAGTTTACAATGTATATAAATGATCTAGTGGAATATGTAGAAAGCTTTTTGAGAATGTTCAGCGATGATACTGTTGTCAATAAGAAGATAGCAATGCCAGAAAACAGTAGGTGCTGGCTCTGACAGTTGACCCTGAAGGTAAATAGATGTAACATATTGCGTATACAAAGGAGCTGAAGTCCACTACTGTACAGCTACACTATTGATGACAAATTTCCGGAAACAAAGAGCCACCAAACGTGCAACAATAAGATAAAACACATAGTAAAAGCACCAGACTGAAATTCATAGGAAGTATCTTTAGTATATACCTAACTCCAGGTAAGAAGTGTCTTACAAGACGCTTATTCGACCGATTATTCAGTATCTTTCATCGATCTGGAACTCTTACCAGGTAGTGCTGATAGAAGAGATGCAAAAGATCTAACGAAGAGCGGCGCGTTTCGTCACGGGATTATTTAGTTTGCGCGAGAGCATTACAGAGATGAACAAGCACCTCCACTGGCAGATGCTACAAGAGAGACGTTGTACATCAGGCGTTGTTTACATTTGGGGAGCGAATATGCTATGTATGTCTCACAATGAAATCACGACGAGAAAAAGAGAGAAATTGGATGAGGAGCTTTGCCAACGATGATAAATTCCACGGACCACTCGTGAAAGGAACAGGGAAGGAGGGGTAAAATCGTTGAGTGCTGCCTGCAATACCCTCCACCACACACCATAAAGACGAATATGGAACACAGATGTAGGTGTAGAAGCAGGTCTAATGTTCCGTAAGGCTCGTGTTTTGTGCCAGTCTCTCCGTTCTCCTGTAAATGATTGGTGCCAGTAGTTTGCCACTGAGAAAGTGCAGAGATGATAACTGGGCCGGAATATCGGCTGCTGTGGGGGGAGGCGACGTCGGTGCCGAGGTGCGATCCCGGCACCTGCAGGCGGGCGATCAATACGGGGCAGTCGCCAGGGAGCAATCAGGCGCTAACACCGGCGATCGCCCGCACTGATTGCGGTCAGACTACCCGCAGTACACGCCGGGGCCGCCGACCGCTTCCCGTTACGTCCGGCGCGCTGACTCCATTGCCTCCCCATCTCTGGTAACACAAACATTTTTCTTATTTCCCTGTTCCCACAAGGAAAGTATCTCTTCAAAAGATTACATTATATGATCGGATATAATTTGCATTAGGTTCTGACTTACATAAGAACATCGAACACAAAAATAGTCATCCTGCAGGAGACATCACTTACAATATGTCGTCAAAAGTACCCGGACACCTGGCTGATAGTGACTTACAAGTTCGTCTCGCCCTGCGACGGTAATGGTGGAATTCAATATGGTATTGATCCACCCTCACCCTTGATAACACCTTCCACTCTCGCAGGCATGCATACAATCAAGTGCTGGAAGGTTCTTTTGGGAACGGCAGCCCATTCTTCATGGAGTGTTGCACTGAGGAGAGGTATCGAAGACGGTCGGCGAGGCCTGGCACGAAGTTGGCGTTCCAAAACATCCCAGAGTTGTTCTATAGGATTCAGGTCAGGACTCTGTGCAGGCCATTTCATTACAGGGATGTTATTGTCGTGTAACCACGCTGCCACAGGTCGTGCACTATGAACAGGTCGTCTTGAAAAATGCAATCGCCATCTCTGAATTGTCTTCAACAGTGGGAAGCAAGAAGGTACTTAAAACATCAATGAAGGCCTCTACTGTGAGAGTGCCACGCAATACAGCAAGGGGTGCAAGCCCCCTCCATGAAAAACACGACCACACCGTAACACCGCCGGCTCCCAATTTTACGATTGGCACTAACACACGCTGGCAGATGACATTCACCGGCCATTACCCATACCCACACCATGCCGTCGGAAGTCCACATTGTGTACCATGATTCGTCACTCCATACAACGTTTTTCCGTTGTTCAGTGGTCCAATGTTTATGCACCTCACAACAAGCGAGACGTCTTTTGGGGTTTACTGGCGTGGTGTGTGGCTTATGAGTTGCAGCTCGACCATGAAATCCGTGTTTTCTCACCTCCCGCCTAACTGTCATAGTATTTGCAGTGGATCCTGATGCTGTTCGGAACTCCTGTGTGATGGTCTGAATAGATGTCTGCCTATTACACATTACGATCCTCTTCAATTGTAGGCGGTCTCTGTCAGTCAACAGACGAGGTCGGCCTGTGCGCTTTTGTGCTGTACGTGTCCCTTCACATTTCCACTTCACTATCACATCGAAAACAGTGGATGTAGGGATGTTTAGGAGTGTGGAAATATCACGTACGGACGTATGGCACAAGTGACACCCAATTACCTGTCCACGTTCTAAGTCCGTGAGTTCCGCAGAGCGCCCCATTCTGCTCTCTCACGATGTCTAATGACTACTGAGGTCGCTGATATGGAGCACCTGCCAGCAGGTGGCAGCACAAGTGCTCCTAATATGGAAAACGTATGTTTTTGGGGGCGTCCGGAAACCTTTGATCACATAGTGTATTAATATCTTACGCAGCAATGTACGAGATTGACGAAGTCATTGAACTACACTAATTAATTCAAAAAATCGACGTGTTTTATTACGTTGATGGACAGAAGGCCAGGTTACAGTACAGTTTCATTAACAAGTGACGTTAGTTACTGTTATAAGCGAAATAAAAATATTGCGTGGAAATATGTAAATACAGTTTCTAATTTTTGCAGTCTTGTAGGTAGATTTAACATTGTAATGGCTTGAGTACGATTCAGTTTATGTGTAATAATAGTCTGCAAATGCCATCCGCAATTTAGTCGATCCTGTATCCAAATTGTTCAAAAGTCATACATTTTTGTAACTGATTTTTCATTTATGTAGCGTAGACGGTACCGTGTGTACGGATTTTTTTTTCTCCGTTGTAGTCAGTCTTAACCCATTATATTGCGTTGCATGCTATGAAGTCCTCAGAAAAACGTCACTAACCGCTCCTCGGACACGGTCATATTATACTCAGATTTCATCAATCTCCTTTACCCCCCCCCCCCCCATCCCCACCAGTACGTATGTAGCATATATGCTGTGTTAAACTTTTTTTATAACTAACCTAAGGACATCAAACACATCCATGACCGAGGCAGGATTCGAACCTGCGACCGTAGCGGTCACACAGTTCCAGACTGTAGCGCCTAGAACCACTCGGCCACCCCGGCCGGCGACGAGGACACAGTTACTACATACATGAAATGAGTCATTAGGCAAAAAAAAATTAAGTAAACCCTATCCACGTTCGTGGTGCTTGTGATACTACACAAAGTCTCTGACAGCGACAGGAGGAATTCGGTGGATCTAAGCGGGACGGCCAAAACCTGTCAGCCATCGAGTTTGAAGAGTTGAGGCATGCGTGTCGGGATCATTCGAATGTAAATCCTCTAAAAAACTAAGCTACGATTTTTGAAAAATATTTACGAGGATAGTGACATTTACAGTTTTGGAAACTTTAGTAAAACTGGAGACTAGGAAGTACATATTCAACCCTTACGTAACAATAGTCAACAGAAAACCATTGATAAGACATAATTTGAAATTTTACATATTGTTATAAAAATGGCTGAAATGACCCCACTGGAAGTACCGGAATTCAATAAACGCGTTGTATCCCGCAGTTACGCGAAATTATATTAGTTGTTTTTGACTATGTCTCTGCGGGATCATCTTATTCGACTTGTGCTTCGATCTAGCACAGAGCTGTTTTGTGGTTTTTGAAATGTTGTAAAAGGAACACTTTAAGATAATCTGTAGATGACCCACGAAGGCGAAACGCGCTTTTAGTAGAATAATAAGTTGACACCAAGACTGTTTTTAATTTAAATACAGGGCACAGAGTATCGGCTCTCTTTCAGTGATATAACTGGCACAAAATCTGGCAGAATATCCACGACCTGGTTGTAACCCACCAAGGTACGGACAACGTGGGACTACAGAGATAGCAGGAAAATCCCAAAATTTATTTTCAAAAAGTATTCGTAAGGATTTACTCTACTTACTAGCGATTCATCAAGAACATTAACACATTTAATCACACTATGTGAGCGTGGAAGTAGTTGCCAGGGAGTAACTGATGAAATGAAAATTAAATTGCCTTTAACAAATGGTAATTTTATTCCTAAAAGGCTTTTTTTTAAAAAACAGTTTTAAAATTATAAGCAGAAAGTACCCTCAAAATATCAAGTTACAATTTATTCAGAGGCAGAAAGAAACAAATTTTTGAGTGTATGAGCTTTCGGGCTGAGAACCTCGCCGCTCCCTTTTGACACGGCCGTAGTCACGACCGCTCACAACCATCTCTGAAAGACTACACTAGTGCAAATCTGCAACACACCAGATTACCTTCAAGTAAAAGTTTTAACAATTCTCACAAGCACACAAACTATGCATCCCGTAGGAAGAATGGAAATGGTACCAAACATTAAAATTAAAAGATTAACTTGCCAGCGAAGGTGAAACTTGATTTTAACTACTAAGAAAAGTCTTACGGTGCAAGGGTGGCAACTTAATATACTAAAATGACCATTTAAATAAAAGGCCTTGAAATGCAATCTTATATAAAATTATACAAGGTTTGCCAAACGAGTTAACATGCTCTACAGTACACATATGCCACCTCTCAAGATGATAGGCAAGATAAAAACATGTTTCAGGGATTAGGCCGTTACACTCCGAGCAATAAATTCGTTAACACACCGAATCCGACAAACATGGCAGAGGCAGATCCGAACGACAGACAGACACTAACTGGCTAACAAATGCGGACGAGAGACAGACGAGCAAGCTGGGGACGAGAGACTGACCAAGAAAACAAGGAAAATTTAACAAGAGTAATCGCACAACACATAACCAATCATTTCTAATGAACGGCGATTACTTGAGAAGACCTGGCGCAGCACCCCCAAATCGCTCTCCCGAACCGTTCGCTGCCAGCCGCTTCAACGGACGCAGGAAGGCGCGCCGATCTCCCGTCTTTCCTAGTGCGCACCAACCGACCGACTGCCCGCTGCTCCGTCCGAGACTGCTCCTCCGCTGCGACTGCACTGCTGGTGCGTCTCCCACTCACTTCCAGACACACGACGGCAGAAATACTGGCTCGGACCAAGCCATCCAGAGGAAACACGCCCAGTGGCAAAACGACATCCCTGCACCAGCAAAAGGACCGAACCAAGATGCTAACTGAAGGGGACCAGAAGCGCTCGGAATACCAGTTACACCACGGCGTCGCAGCTTGCACCGGTCAGACGATGTCGTGGGTTGACTCCTGGTGCTCTCTTATCGACCGCGAAGCCACTACACCTCGGCCAGCCGTTGTGGCCGAGCGGTTCTAGGCGCTTCAGTCCGGAACCGCGCGACCGCTACGGTCGCAGGTTCAAATACTGCATCGGGCATGGATGTGTGTGATGTCCTTAGTTAGGTTTAAGTAGTTCTAAGTTACAGGGTACTCATGACCTCAGATGTCCCATAGTGCTCAGAGCCATTTTGAACTACACCTCGCTATACGGCGTGGCCCACTGAACTCACGTGGCGACCTCACATGTGCTGACGCTCAAGATGGACAAGTCATCTTGTGTCTCAGTGCGCGACTGACCAACCGATCGATCCAACCGCCAATGACCATTGCCTGAGCAAACTCGAGCAGACTGGCGGCCTAACGCCCATTCTCAGATGCAGGAACTAAACCCCGACCGGGCGACCACTCGCTGAGTTCTCTTCCCGGCGGGTTGCAACGACTCTCATTTTGCCGGCTTTAAAGGTTGATCGCACGACAGACATACTAGCTCTCCGAACGTCGGACAGACACTAGCTGCCTAACAAATGCGGACGTGAGACTGACCCATACTGATTCGAGACTGACCCAGACTGACCAACTGGCGAGCTCATAGCGCCCCTTAAATACATGTGGACAGGCAACCTTTCCCATTTCCCACCACAGGGAGACACCAAAGCTGCGATTGCCACACCGACGCCACCGCCAGAAACGGAGGGCGACTGCTTCACACTACGCGCTGCGGCGCGCCCTTCAAAACATCAATTTTTACCACGGCTCACCACAGTGCACTCATCTGGCACATCCTCCGCTGGGTGCCACAAGCGATTTCATTGACACGAATTTTTATGCAATAATGCAAACAACGCGCGGAGGTCCATCAGAAATTGGCCGGTTGCAAGTAGGGCTCGGGCACTGACGGTTCCCGACAAACTTAATTATGTAAACAGACAGCTCATCTGTCCCAGAAATCGAGAATTTTGACGATTTTCCCCTATATCGGCACTGATACTGGCATGATATCCTTCCCGGGAATTTTAAGATTTTCGATAATGTTTCGAGTTTGGCAAAAGAAATATTCTTCTTGTATGACATAATTCGAACTTAACAATTTTATGATTATTTTTCCTGTTTGCTTCTTGCCTATTTCACATTCTAGATCAACAGGAAGTGCCCTGTAAGTTTTGATAACTCAGTTTACGAGTAGCATAATATGTGACATAAGTAGCCATAAGTTGTGACTGCATCGGGGTAAAAGCTTCAGATTTCTTACATTGACAAGGGACAGTGCACCTCAGTATGAGCCATCAGTTTCAACATGTTACGTCTACCTATTCCTGAGAAAAATGGTTTTTAACATTAGATCACATAGACAAATGGACAAGAAGGTGATTTTACACGAGTTCAGTTTTTACAGATTGCGTTATCGAACCCTAAAAATTGGCAAATATCTACATAATATCGCCTTACACGATAATATCGACGAGGCTTCTACACCCAGATGCAGAACCTTATCCGAACAGGAAGAAAAATGCCGTTAACTGGTTAAAGGGACATACGTATGGTATTTTACGTAGTCTCAAAATGGGACAGCTGTGAAAATTTCACACAAGTTGTGAGCTGGTCGCGAATGAAAACAGTTTTCCAGGAAGTGTAGAACGACTTTCTTTTATTTCCGCCAATGTTAGCAGAGCTTTTGGTCCTTACGTAACCGGTTTCAGTCAGCAATGACCATCTTCAGCTCTGCAGAAAATCATAGGAAACGGAATACTACTGAACAGATTATCTCTTAGGACAATAAACTATGCCGTCAGGAAAAATTATTACTTTCGTCGATATGAGAACATGCGCTTAAAATATGACGAGGCATCCCTGTTTTATATCTTGTTCTGACACAATAAGGCCATAGTGCCATCGTCACAAAATGCATACAAAATCGGCATAGCATCGTCGCAGATATTTGAGATATGAAGAAGATTTCACTGACTGAAAACGGTAATCTAAGGAGCAAAAACGAAGATTCTTGGTTGTACATGACTACGCAACACAGCAGACAACAACAGATTGACAATTATTATGAGAAATATGCACTGTTCCTAAAAATGCGTGTAATGTGAATTCTAGAAGGCTGTCACCTAAGAAATCACTCGGTTAGCAAACCGTTACAGGTTTCTGTGTTGAAGTTTGAAATGTTAAAGTGTTGAGAATACATAACTATTTATAAAATGAGTTTGATTTCTGACTGATGTGAATGTGTTAAATGTTAAATAAATCTTTAAAAACAGGTGGTTAGCGTTTCTGCCTTCAGATCACCGGCTCCCGGCTTCTATCCCGACCGTGTCGGAGATTTCCTTCGCTAGGTGATGAGATGATTGTGTGGTCTTAAATGTTTCACCTCACTTTCATCACAAAGTCGCACGTGATGTCGAAGTGGCATCGAACAGAAATTTTTGCACAAGGCCGCCGAAGAGCCTTAGACAGGATTCCCCAGCCGGTAGTACTGTACCATTATTTCATTTCGTCTTAGTTTTAAACAACAATAAGCAGTTTCCCTTTCCATGCTTTTAGTTTTAATTGTACAAATACTACATTACAATAGGAAATGAAAATTTATTTTGTGTGTAACGTAAAAATTGTTACTTTCTCATCGTCTTATCCATTTCCTGTAGCTAATCTGAGTTGCAAGTCATTTTATTTTTGGTTACGACATTGGATTGTCACCTGACGATGATCCAAGTAGCCGAAACCTGGTTCGTGAATAACTAATCTTTTGCAGACCATGAGGAAAGTTTATACTATTTATCATTAGGTGCATTTTCATTACCGTCATGACTACGTAAGCTTGGTCTTGCAGACCGTGTTTAGTTTACCGACAGCACTACAGGCAAATTCTGCTATTCTCATCAACTCTTTGTGGCCGAGCGGTTCTAGGCGCTTCAGTCCGGAACCGCGCTGCTGCTACGGTCGCAGGTTCGAATCCTGCCTCGGGCATACATGTGTGTGGTGTCCTTAGGTTAGCTAGGTTTAATTAGAAGTTTAGGGTACTGACGACCTCATAGTGCTTAGAGCCATTTAATCAACCTTTTTGAGTTACAACAATACGAAAAAACATTTAATTTTAACACAATCTGCGACATCGTTGCGAAAAAACACAGTGACCCGTATATGTAATAAGTTTCCTGTAATTTACGTCTATCGTCACAATATTTTCTGTTTAACAGATTACCGGTTTCGGTCTTTAATGACCATCATCAGATCTGTCTCATAAAAACAGTCCTAATGCACTGCTGCCATAGTGGCATAGTCAACTGTGAAATGCGGAATCAGCATCCCATAGTGCTCAGAGCCATTTTATACAATTTTAAAATTTTTCGTATGATTAATCTTTATCACCATAGCAAGTAAAAAAAAAAAAGAAGAACCTGGCTTTAATACGATGGTTGTACTTTGGATTATAAATATAAAACTGTTCGTAAAATTAATCTTTATTATTATAGCAGGCAAGGAATATAACATGAAAGTGCAATAGGTAAAAATTCAGCTGTAATGAAGAAATGGTTTCACTTTGCAATCACGTGGCCATAGAATTTTCACCCACCGATCATTTTATGATATCAACAAGGGACAAGCAAAATAATGTGAACATCTGTACTTATTTGGGAATAGTTTATTAGTAAGGGGCTGGACCCCATTTGCCCGTAATACAGCTGCGATTCTTCTTGGAACTTTGGCACATAATAATTGTATAGTCTGCAGTGGAATGTTATGCTACTCTTCGATCGGAACCTCTTCCTTTAGTGACGAGAGAGGCGGAAATCTGCTCTAGAGTCTGCGCTCCAATACCGCCCTCAATGGTTCGATAATGTCCAAGTCCAGGAGCTGTGCTGTCCACGGAAGACGCTGCAGTTCAACTGCATGCTCCTCATATCACGATTGTACTGTCCTGGCTGTGTGAATGGGTGCATCATTGTTGGGGAACAACACATGATTCATGGGCTGCACCTAATCACCTACAATGCCGCATAATCGTTGGCTATAACACGGCCTTTGAGAGTAATGATGGGACCAGCAGAACACCATGATATGGCTACCCACACCATCATATCTTCATGGTTAACCGTTGCAATAAAGCAATCAGGATTGTAGGCTTCTTTTGGCGTTCTCCAGACGCAAACCCGGCCCGATATTGGAAATAACGAAAACGTTGACTCGTCGGACCATATGACGTGTTTCCAGTTACCAGCCGTCCAGTATTTATGCTCCTGATACCACGTTTTACGTTTCTTTGCGTTGGTTGTCTTCCCTAATGGGTTTGGTATAGGATCTCGTTCAGGTATATTCGCTTTATGGAGTTCTCGGCGGACAGTGTCGATAGATACGGGGTCTCAAGATGGCTATTGAGCTGTGCAGTCGCTTTAGCCGCCACAGTTTTGTGCTGTTTTGACACAATTCTTGTTAGCGTAAGACGACCTCTGTTATTTAGTTTTGATTTGCACCCACTCTTTACACCGTGATGTCTTTCCATGTTTTGTGTAGGCTCTCATGGCTGCTGAAACAGTTGTTCTTGAAACATTCAATACGTTGGGGCTGTCTTGGTTGCTGATGCTCCAGCTAATCGGGCGCCCACGGTCTGCCCTCTTTGGAACTGTGTTAGGTCTTTCATTGCACGTCGACCTCGGCCTCTGAATGCAAGTACGAAGTGTGCACTCTTTTTTTTTTTTTTTTGTCATCAGTCTACTGACTGATTTGATGCGGCCCGCCACGAATTCCTTTCCTGTGCTAACCTCTTCATCTCAGAGTAGCACTTGCAACCTACGTCCTCAGTTATTTGCTTGACGTATTCCAATCTCTGTCTTCCTCTAGAGTTTTTGCCCTCTACAGCTCCCTCTACTACCATGGAAGTCATTCCCTCATGTCTTAGCAGATGCCCTATCATCCTGTCCCTTCTCCTTATCAGTGTTTTCCACATATTCCTTTCCTCTCCGATTCTGCGTAGAACCTCCTCATTCCTTACCTTATCAGTCCACCTAATTTTCAACATTCGTCTATAGCACCACATCTCAAATGCTTCGATTCTCTTCTGTTCCGGTTTTCCCACAGTCCATGTTTCACTACCATACAATGCTGTACTCCAGACGTACATCCTCAGAAATTTCTTCCTCAAATTAAGGCCGGTATTTGATATTAGTAGACTTCTCTTGGCCAGAAATGCCTTTTTTGCCATAGCGAGTCTGCTTTTGATGTCCTCCTTGCTCCGTCCGTCATTGGTTATTTTACTGCCTAGGTAGCAAAATTCCTTAACTTCACTGACTTCGTGACCATCAATCCTGATGTTAAGTTTCTCGCTGTTCTCATATCTACTACTTCTCATTACCTTCGTCTTTCTCCGATTTACTCTCAAACCATACTGTGTACTCATTAGACTGTTCATTCCGTTCAGCAGATCATTTAATTCTGCTTCACTTTCACTCAGGATAGCAATGTCATCAGCGAATCGTATCATTGATATCCTTTCACCTTGTATTTTAATTCCACTCCTGAACCTTTCTTTTATTTCCATCACTGCTTCATCGATGTACTGACTGAGGAGTAGGGGCGAAAGGCTACAGCCTTGTCTTACACCCTTCTTAATACGAGCACTTCGTTCTTGATCGTCCACTCTTATTATTCCCTCTTGGTTGTTGTACATATTGTATATGACCCGTCTCTCCCTATAGCTTACCCCTACTTTTTTCAGAATCTCGAACAGCTTGCACGATTTTATATTGTCGAACGCTTTTTCCAGGTCGACAGATCCTATGAAAGTGTCTTGATTTTTCTTTAGCCTTGCTTCCATTATTAGCCGTAACGTCAGAATTTCCTCTCTCGTCCCTTTACTTTTCCTAAAGCCAAACTGATCGTCACCTAGCGCATTGTCAATTTTCTTTTCCATTCTTCTGTATATTATTCTTGTAAGCAGCTTCGATGCATGAGCTGTTAAGCTGATTGTGCGATAATTCTCGCACTTGTCAGCTCTTGCCTTCTTCGGAATTGTGTGGATGATGCTTTTCCGAAAGTCAGATGGTATATCGCCAGACTCATATATTCTACACACCAACGTGAATAGTCGTTTTGTTGCCACTTCCCCCAATGATTTTAGAAATTCTGATGGAATGTTATCTATCCCTTCTCTCTTTTTTGACCGTAAGTACTCCATAGCTCTTTTAAATTCCGATTCTAATACTGGATTCCCTATCTCTTCTTCCATCACATCAGACAAATCTTCACCCTCATAGTGACTTTCAATGTATTCTTTCCACCTATCTGCTCTCTCCTCTGCATTTAACAGTGGAACTCCGGTTGCACTCTTAATGTTACCACCGTTGCTTGTAATGTCACCAAAGGTTGTTTTGACTTTCCTGTATGCTGAGTCTGTCCTTCCGACAATCATATCTTTTTCGATGTCTTCACATTTTTCATGCAGCCATTTCGTCTTAGCTTCCCTGCACTTCCTATTAATTTCATTCCTCAGCGACTTGTATTTCTGTATTCCTGATTTTCCCGGAACATGTTTGTACTTCCTCCTTTCGTCAATCAACTGAACTATTTCTTCCGTTACCCATGTTTTCTTCGCAGCTACCTTCTTTGTACCTATGTTTTCCTTCCCAACTTCTGTGATGACCCTTTTTAGAGATGTCCATTCCTCTTCAACTGTACTGCCTACTGCGCTATTCCTTATTGCTGTATCTATAGCGCTCGAGAACTTCAAACGCATCTCGTCTTGCCTTAGTACTTCCGTATCCCATTTCTTTGCGTATTGATTCTTCCTGACTAATGTCTTGAACTTCAGCCTACTCTTCATCACTACTATATTGTGATCTGAGTCTATATCTGCTCCTGGGTACGCCTTACAATCCAGTATCTGATTTCGGAATCTCTGTCTGACCATGATGTAATGTAATTGAAATCTTCCCGTATCTCCCGGCCTTTTCCAACTATACCTCCTCCTCTTGTGATTCTTGAACAGGGTATGCGCTATTACTAGCTGAAACTTGTTACAGAACTCAATTAGTCTTCCTCCTCTTTCATTCCTTGTCCCAAGCCCATATTCTCCTGTAACCTTTTCTTCTACTCCTTCCCCTACAACTGCATTCCAGTCGCCCATGACTGTTAGATTTTCGTCCCCCTTTACATACTACATTACCCTTTCTATATCCTCATACACTATCTGTTCATCTTCAGCTTGCGACGTCGGCATGTATACCTGAACTATCGTTGTCGGTGTTGGTCTGCTGTCGATTCTGATTAGAACAACCCGGTCACTCAACTGTTCACAGTAACACACCCTCTGCCCTACCTTCTTATTCATAACGAATCCTACACCTGTTATACCATTTTCTGCTGCTGTCGATATTACCCGATACTCATCTGACCAGAAATCCTTGTCTTCCTTCCACTTCACTTCACTGACCCCTACTATAACTAGATCGAGCGTTTGCATTTCCCTTTTCAGATTTTCTAGTTTCCCTACCACGTTCAAGCTTCTGACATTGCACGCCCCGACTCGTAGAACGTTATCCTTTCGTAGATTATTCAGTCTTTTTCTCATGGTAACCTCCCTCTTCGTAGTCCCCTCCCGGAGATCCGAATGGGGGAGTATTCCGGAATCTTTTGCCAATGGAGAGATCATCATAACACTTCTTCAAATACAGGCCACATGTCCTGTGGATACACGTTACGTGTCTTTAATGCAGTGGTTTCCATTGCCTTCTGCATCCTTATGTCGTTAATCATTGCTGATTCTTCCGCCTTTAGGGGCAATTTCCCACCCCTAGGGCAAGAGAGTGCCCTGATCCTCTATCCGCTCCTCCGCCCTCTTTGACAAGGCCGTTGGCAGAATGAGGCTGACTTCTTATGCCGGAAGTCTTCGGCCGCCAATGCTGATTATTTATCAAAATTTAGGCAGTGGCGGTGATCGAACCCGGGACCGAAGACGTTTTGATTATGAATCAAAGACGCTACCCCGAGACCACGGGTACCCAAGTGTGCACTACTTGTAAACAACGTAGACTGATGCCTAGTCCGTAGTGAACACGCACACTCCAGCGCAAAGCGTTGTTTACTGTCAAACACAACCATGCCAGTACTACCACTGTTCATATTATTTTGCCTATCCCTGTATTTCTTCGCAGTTTCGCATTTTTCGTATACAAAATACCACATCTCGAAACTTCCGTGAACTCATAACGTCTAAAGCAAATTGTTGTTGTGGTCTTCAGTCCAGAGACTGGTTTGATGCAGCTCTCCATGCTACTCTATCCTGTGAAAGCTTCTTCATTTTGCCGTACGTACTGCAACCTACATCCTTCTGAATCTGCTTAGTGTACTCATCTCTTGGTCAACCTCTACGATTTTTTTTCCTCCACGCTGCCCTCCAATACTAATTGGTGATCCCTTGATGCCTCAGAATATGTCCTACCAACCGACCCCTTCTTCTAGTCAAGTTGTGCCACAAATTTCTCTTCTCCCCAACTCTATTCAATACCTCCTCATTAGTTGTGTGATCTACCCATCTAATCTTCAGCATTCTTCTGTAGCACTACATTTTGAAAGCTTCTTTCTCATCCAAACTGATCTTCCCCGAGGCCGACTTGTACCGGCAAATTATTGTCCGAAATAACAAAGAATAAAAGGCCCAAGATTTGATAAATTTTGCATCACAGCTACATACTGCCCCAGTGATTTCATTTCGATGGTACGCATGAAATAAGTAGTGCAAACTCAAATGTACGTTGCAGCAGCTCTACATATAGAGGTACTTAAGTTCACTGTCAATGATCTTCTCAGTATGAATACTATAAAAGAAACTAATGTCAGATTCTCCTGTAGACACGCAGCATCATCTCCGCGCCGACTTTTGCTTTGAACGCTGTTTCGTGACTACTACGATGGACCACAGTCACTGTACCACTAGAAATCTCTTCTGTCCTGCAGTAGCAGCAGTGGTATTTAAAAAAGAATTAAGGGAACGTTGGTTGCAGACAGAAACCACAGGGCTCAAAAGGGTTAAAGCTTGGTTGCAGACAGAAATCACAGGGCTTCTAAAGGTTAAAGCTTCAAATTCCCTTAATTTACGTCGATGGTCACAAACTTTTTGTTCACAGATTACCGGTTTCGGTCTATAATGACCAGTTCTGCAGAAAAATTATGGGAGAAACATAAAGAGACTTGCAGCTTGTCTACAGCCTAAAAGCTGCTAGTGTATATATGTTTCTCCTACATTTTTTGCTGCAGATCTGAAGATAGTCATCATAGACCGAAACCGGTAATCTGTGAACAAAAAGTTTGTGACCATAGACGCAAATTAAAGAAAAGTTATTCGATATACGGTTCACTGTTTTATTCGTGAAAATGTCGCAGCTTGTGAGGTTAAAGCTGTTCCTCTGCATCATTTCTCGTCTTAAACTTCTCTGAATGCAAACACGAACTAATGATGCTGTTAATTTTCACCATTTAATATTCGACCTATTGGGAAATTGGTTTCCAGATCCACCATCAAATATGTTAAGTTCATCCACTGATTGTCGATGTTTATTTTCAGTAGAGGCAAATAGCAGAGCCGAACGAAAGTGGTTCCTTCTGTTCCACATACGAGCTCTAGAATGTTTGCTCGTCGATACTTTACGGCTGTACCCTTAGCACATAATTAACGTGCTGCAGGCCCATTCATTTGGGTCCACAGACCCAGGGACTGCCACCACACGGTGTAGCAGTAGCGTGTGCACACAGGTGTGAGTTAGCTCAGGACAGGCATGAGCCGACTTGTGCATGCATACGTCGCCAGAGGGAGCCCAGAACTGGTGGTGGTGGTGGTGGTGGTGGTGGTGGTGGTGGTAGTGGTGGTGGGTCGCCGGCAAGGCAGCGCCCCGTGTGTGCGCTGCTTGTACCAGCGAGTGTGCTAGTTGATGGCCGTAATTGGCCCGCCGCAGGCTTCTGGCGCGTTAACATTGTCGCCAGTGAGGAATGGCGCCAGAAGTGCATCAGTTCAGAGCTGCTGGCGTGACAGAGCAAACGTGAACGCCGCTCTCGCATCAGATCTTAAAGCCAGTCCCGACTAGAGCACTGATACCTACAAGGCAGTACAAGGGGCCATCTACCATCATGCCAAGTTTACTCGTCACCTGCTGTGCGCCACTACTTCTGCTAGGAAAGTAGTTTTATATTGTTTGCACTCCACAGAGACATTTATGTTGCTGCTGTGATATTATTTCGCAAAAGGGATAACAAATCATATTCGAGAATTACCAATCCTTTTCGTTATCACTGTCACTTCTTAGAAGGTTTTTAAGCGATCACGTGTAACCAAACTGATAAAAACTAGAGGGAATGGCCGTATTCAGTGCAAAGGCATCGATTCCCTGATGCAGTATAATGCAGATCTCAAAAACTACGTTTCTAGCATTTGTAGACTTAGAGAAAGCTTTTGACAATGTTGACTGGAATACTCTCTTTCAAATTCTAAAGGTGGCAGGGTAAAATACAGGGAGCGAATGGCTATTTACAATTTGTATAGAAACCAGATGGCAGTTATAAGAGTCGAGGGACATGAAAGGGAAGCAGCGGTTGGGAAGGGAGTGAGACAGGGTTGTAGCCTCTCCCCGATGTTATTCAATCTGTATATTGAGCAAGCAGTAAAGGAAACAAAAGAAAAATTCGGAGTAGGTATTAAAATCCATGGAGAAGAAATAAAAACTTTGAGGTTCGCCGATGACATTGTAACTCTGTCAGAGACAGCAAAGGACTTGAAAGAGCAGTTGAATGGAATGGACAGTGTCTTGAAAGGAGGATATAAGATGAACATCAACAAAAGCAAAACGAGAATAATGGAATGTAGTCGAATTAAGTCGGGCGGTACTGAGGGAATTACATTACGAAATGAGACACAAAGTAGTGAAGGAGTTTTACTATTTGGTGAGCACAATAACTGATGATGGTCGAAGTAGAGAGGATATAAAATGTAGACTGGCAATGGCAAGGAAAGCGTTTCTGAAGAAGAAAAATTTGTTAACATCGAGTATAGATTTAAGTGTCAGGAAGTCGTTTCTGAAATTATTTGTATGGAGTGTAGCCATGTATGGAAGTGAAACATGGACGATAAATAGTTTGGACAAGAAGAGAATAGAGGTTTTAAAAATGTGGTGCTACAGAAGAAAAAAATGGTTCAAATGGCTCTGAGCACTATGGGACTCAACATCTTAGGTCATAAGTCCCGTAGAACTTAGAACTACTTAAACCTAACTAACCTAAGGACATCACACACACCCATGCCCGAGGCAGGATTCGAACCTGCGACCGTAGCAGTCCCGCGGTTCCGGACTGCAGCGCCAGAACCGCACGGCCACCGCGGCCGGCTGCTACAGAAAAATGCTGAAGATTAGATGGGTAGATCACATAGCTAATGAGGAGGTATTGAATAGGATTGGGGAGAAGAGAAATTTGTGGCACAACTTGACAAGAAAAAGGGATCGATTTGTAGGGCATATTCTGAGGCATTAAGGGATCACCAATTTATCACTGGAGGGCAGCGTGGAGGGTAAAAATCGTAGAGGGAGACCAAGAGATGAATACACTAAGCAGATTCAGAAGTATGTAGGTTGCAGTAAGTACTGGGAGATGAAGAAGCTTGCACAGGATAGAGTAGCATGGAGAGCTGCATCAAACCAGTCTCAGGACTGAAGACCACAACAACAACAACAGTGTTCTAATCTCCCAAATCGCTGGGATCGTGATTCATATCTCGCCAGATCCAACTTTTAAAAATTTTTACTCCTGTTTTCTATACTTTATCAAATGGAAATATTCATTAATAAATAAGTAAAAGTAATATATTTTTATTACTAATCAGTATTTGCATGAAAATTGGGGTGTTAATAAATTATCATGTAGCATTTACCATCTCTTTATGATCGAATGGATCGCTGTGTTAGGAAGAAATCTTCGGTACCAGTGACTGAACGCTGGCTCTTATTTTGACTGCACCAGAGATGGGTTGTCTCTACAGCACGGTCAGGTGGCCTGAAGATTGCGTACTGGCAGCACTGAAACTGGTTGCTCAAATAAAACAACAACTGAAAATTTATAAGGGTGGAGGGGGTTTGACTCGACGTTTTTACCGTAACATTAGATTAGTTTTATAAAAGGGCATTGTCACGGCCCTAATAGGTAGTTAAATACAGTTTGGTCAGAGTAATGGAATCTTGAAAGGAACGAATGAAACGACCCCCCATCAAGTACGGAATTTAAATGATGGATAAGTAACAGTCGTACAAAATGTTTTGTGAAATATATAAATGATAAAATATGTACTGCCTCATGTGGAAGCAGGTAACTTGTTCACATGAGGTAAAGGCTAAATATGAGCATTCTCGGAGACATGGTTAGATAAGTATTGTTATGACAAACACTCATGAAAGTGGGAGCTTAACTGTGCTGAATACTGGGATAAATACACTGAAGCGCCAAAGACACTGGTATGGGCATGCGTGTTCAAATACAGAGATAAGAAAACAGGCAGAATACAATTCTGCGGTCGGCAACGCCTTTATAAGACAACAAGTGTGTGGCGCAGTTGTCAGATCGGTTACTGCTGCTACAATGGCAGGTTATCAAGATTCAACAGAGTTTGAACGTCGTGTTGCAGTCGGCGCACGAGCGATGGGACACAGCATCTCCGAGGTAGCGGTAGAGTGGAGATTTTCCCGTACGACCATTTCACCAGTGTACCATGGCTATCAGGAATCCGGTAAAACATCAAATCTCCAACATCGCTGTGGCCGGAAAACAGTCCTGCAAGAACGGGACCAACGACGACTGAAGAGAATCGTTCAACATGACAGAAGTGCAACCATTCCGAAAATTTCTGTAATTTTCAGTGCTGCGCTATCAACAAGTGTCAGCTTGCGAACCATTCAACTAAACATCATCGATATGGGCCTACTCGTGTACTCTTGATGACTGTACGACATAAAGCTTTACGCCTCGCCCGGGATGCCTTGTAACGTGCTGTTCAGAAGAGATCTCCACCTGTCGTAGTCATACGGATTATGGACAAGCTCTTCAGGATTCATGGTGTCAATTCCTTCCAACACTACTAGAGACATTAGTCGAGTAGTCGAGCCGATACCACATCGTGCTGCGGCACTTCTGCCTGCTTGGAGGGTGGGGGGGAGGGGGGGCTACACGGTATTAAGCAGGTGTACCAGTTTCTTTGGTTCTTCAGTGTGAAACTACACGTACTCTTCATTCAAAGCTGTAACTGGAAAATATTCTTATTATACCATACAACAGATGCTTTTTTTCCTACCACCTAATTGCAAAGTTAATAAACTATGCCTAATGGAAGTAATATACAAACGGAGTAGAGTTCGTCACCCAGAACCCCGGGTCAGAGAATATATACCGGACGGGATGTGAAGGAAAGACAGATTGCCTGGAACTGCATCGGACGAGATTTTTAATCTTGGGAGCTTAAAGTTGAATGACAGGGCCATACACAAGAGAGAGATAACTGACAAAACGCGTTAATAAGAGTGAAAATCTAACTGCATTGTTTGTGATAGAGGTGATAGGAGGAAGGCAAAAAAAAAAGTCAGAAAATGAAAGCTGTAGAAAACTAAGTGAATGAAGAAACCAATAGTTACTGTGAATAAATGATGTGAATAAATGTATAAAGGAATCTGAGGGAACACGCACACACACACATACCGATCAGCCAGAACATTGTGACTACCTATCTAATAGCCGGTATGTGCATCTTTGGCACGGATAAGAGTGCCGACGCATCGTGGCATTCCCTAGGTGGAATTTTATGAAACTTACGTTATGTACTAAATCGTAATAATTCTGATGCAGAAATTTAGAAAGAAACGCAAAATTAAAGAAACCCTAGTACTTAGAATTGTCTTGGCTGGATATGTGTAAATATGTTTATTAATATTTTTGTAGACCGTAAGTGAACAATACCACATCTTAACAGTAAGTGATTTACCATTAATTGCTATTTTAGTGGGTAAAAGAGAAAAGTTGAGGCCTTACATTAGCTAGTGGTGATTGCCTATTAGAGTAATTTTAGTTAATGTTCTTTACTCAGTTTTGTATGAATAGGTAACCAAATAAGAGATGCTGTACAGTTTCATCTACAGGTCTAAAGTAAATGGATTTTACTCAGCGAGGATTATTTCTCTTTGTCTCCTTTGGCAGAGACTTGTATCCGTATGTTTTGGTGCTCGTTATATGCTATTTCCCTTAGTGAAAGCTGTTGAATTAGTCCTTAGTAAAAGGATGAATGGCGTTGCCTTGTTGTACATGAGATGCATCTATGGATGCTGAGCTATGCTACCATCCGAATAGCATAAAAATATCATCACTTACTTAATCATATGTTTCCACCACACAAGAAAACAATATTACAAATATGAAAATAGCGATACATTGTCGTAAAAATAGAATATAAATAGAATACAGATTTACAGTTGATTAGCAGTTAGATTGCTCCTGAGTGGGCCTGATCGTGAATAAAGTACTTTATGAGTAAACAGAACAAGATCGAAATTACTTGACCCAGTCTAAATAACTACCTGTGTAATGTACGCTGAGAAATCTTAGCGATAATGAACAAAATGTAAAATGGTAATATGTAGTGATGCGAAACAACTGTAGCACCTGCTGGAAAAGCTAGCTGACAATGGAAGGAGGTTTTACTGACCAATACTGGAATGTTGCGGGGACGGACAGTAATTGAAATAGAAAAAGATCTTTGCTTCTTCTTATGGATAACAGCATCTGTTCCGAAGTCGCTCATAGAACATTCACATGTGAGGAATATTAAGCAGGTCAACACTGAATATGTACGAACCAGTCGATGTGGCAGCGTGGTGTAACCTGGATTGTGAGCTGCCTCCTGCAGTGTTTTTCTGTCGGTGTTAAGTAAAAGGAACTTCAAAACTGAGAAAATCACAAACAGCGACACTGCATGATGTGCCTGTGATTGGTTACCTATAGACTGATCATTAACTAATAATGTTCTTTTTTGCTTTGCTACATTCTCTTGTCATTCGTTCGTTTCCTGTCCTGCTCCAAGCCTCATCTACATCTACACCTAAGTCGGTACTCTGCAAATCAGAGTCAAGACCCTGGCAGAGGGTTCACGAACCACCTTCAAAATTATTCTCTATTATTCTACTCTCGAACAGCGCGCGGAAAAACAAACACCTGTATCTTTCGGTGCGAGCTCTGATTTCCCTTATTTTATTATGTTGATCGTTTCCCATTGTGTAGGTCGGCGTCAACAAAATATTTTCGCATTCAGAGGAGAATGTTGGCGATCGAAATTTCGTCAGAAGATCCCGCCGCAACGAAAAATGCCTTGTTTTAATTATGACCACCCCAAACCCCCCATCATGTCCGTGACATTCTCCCCTACTTCTCGATAGTACAAAACGTGGTGCCCTTCTTTGAACCTTCGTGATGTACTCTGTTAGCCCTATCTGTACGGATTTGTGTAATTATGTGTCTTTAATTTGTTAATAATAAATCCGATCAAACAGACACATTGCACTGTGCTAATTCACTTCTCGACACTATTGATATATTTGCATTTCAACAGCTCATACTTTAGAAGGGTTGATGAGGTTGTTTCATGATCAACATTAGTTTCCGTGACCGTGATGGTTTATCTGCCATTACGACTGTCTCATAGAGTTAACTATTAATTTTAGTAATTATACACAACTGGCTTTTTTTCTACAATGAAGTCCGATGTAACAGTACGAACAAGATGGGTGAACTTCAAATGTTTGAAATTGACGGTAGCATAATAATTAACGAAGACGGCTACATCTAAAACACAGTATTTCCTGTTGCTCGTTTAATATTTGATTTGGACCGTCAATATAACATTTCGTTACAACAGAAACTCTAAAAATTAATGTACAGTATAATATCAATGTACAAACTTATAATGAAATTACGAAACAGTGTATCAGGGTACAGATTGCAGTTGATGATGGTATTACAATAGTAATAAAAAAGCGTAAATCATTCGCGTTTCCAATGAAGATCATCGAACAGATGACAGACTGTACCATTGACAGAGTCTGCTGGAGAATTTTGGAACATGTTTTATGCTAGTGTAATATTTCTGAGAAGCGAAAACCTCCTCTGCCGGGATCAGCATTGGCTCCGGAAGCATCGATCGTGTGAAACCCAGTCCGCTATGTTCTTCCACGAGATATAAAAAGCAGTAGATACAGACACCCAGGTTGGTGTCGTATTCCATGACTTCCGGAAGACATTCGATACAGTGGAGCATTGTCTCGGATTGGAGACAGTAGGAGCGTATGTAATATCAGACCAGTTTGTGATTAGACTGAAGAGTTTGCAGCAAACGGAACACAGCATGTCATTCTAAACGGATAGAAATCTTAATACGTAAGACTAATATTGGGTGTAATCGAAGAAAATATTACAGGACCATGACATTACACAATGTATGTAAATGAACTAATGGGTAACGTCGGAAATTTCGTGAGTCTTTTCGGAAATAATACTATTATAAAAAGAAGTCACAACACTATTAAAAGATCACTTTCTCGAGACCCTGTAATGGACTTCCATTGCGAAGATCAACTTTGAAATCTGGCTCAAAGTTGCTTGCAACATTGCTCTTTAACAGTGCGAAGGTGTGGCGCCCTGTGACGTCACAATTGGCCTCGACGATAATTCAAACAACAAGGTGTCGAAACATGCAAAAAAAAAAAAAAAAAAAAAAAAAGGGGGGGGGGGGGCGGGGGGCAAGCCCAGAAGTTCATGTGACGTGTAAGAGAGGATAATGATGTCACCAAAAAAACTAAACTGCCTGAACAGTCCATGAAGGTCCAACGGTACCGAACGACCAACGTGTGATCTTCATCCCACAGGCGTCACTGGATGCGGGTATGGAGGGACATGTGGCCAGCACATGGCTCTCCCGGCCGTATGTCAGTTTACGACACCGGAGCCGCTACTTCTCAATCAAGTAGCTTCTCAGTTTGCCTCACAAGGGCTGAATGCACCCCGCTTACCAACAGTGCTCCACAGACCGGATGGTCACCCATCCATGTGCCCGCCCTGCCCGAAATTGCTTAACCACTGTTATCTGACGGGAACCGATGTTACCACTACGGCAAGTCCGTTGGCCATAATGATGCAACATTAGCACCAAATTTCTCCTCGATTCTGCCAAACGCTACCGCCATCGTATCACACGCTGGCCGGCCGCGGTGGTCTCGTGGTTCTAGGCGCGCAGTCCGGAACCGCGCGACTGCTACGGTCGCAGGTTCGAATCCTGCCTCGGGCATCGATGTGGGTGATGTCCTTAGGTTAGTTACGTTTAAGTAGTTCTAAGTTCTAGGGGACTGATGACCACAGCTGTTAAGTCCCATAGTGCTCAGAGCCATTTGAACCATCACACGCTGGGAATGTCGTCATTCCCTCTCTTATACATACTCCTCCCCTCATTTAGATGCCTCTTCAATGGCGGTGGAAACGGCGACACCCAGCGTTAAAATCTCCCGGTTTTCTTATGGGTGCCCAGGAAGAGAGATTTCAGACACATTGTCGCTCAGAATCGACAAGGAAAGCCCTCAGAGGGAGGCATAAACGACGTCAATGAAACCATGCCTTTCGTTGGGGCGTTGATTCCTGCACATTTCTCGGTCGAAAACAACAGTTCTCAATGTTGATATGACCCAACCGACACCCAACGGACGCTTCAACGCTTGTTTAAAGACAATGAAGGCCAGCAACCACTCTGAAAATGATCGCTGTCCTTCTGCGCACAATACTACTGTAATTTTTGCTCTGGTCTAAAGTGGGGAGCCACAAGGGACCGTTGAAAACCATCCTACTAAATTTGAAAGTGATCCTAAGTGGCAAAGGGTCATTATGCTTTTTCAGCCCCCCTGTTTCACGCTGTCCTCTGCCGTGATTGTGGAGGCGTGCGACATTGACACGTGCGTGAATAAAACAGCAAAGGGTTCCTCTAAAATCCCCCAATTCGTTAACACCCTCGGTGCACCCCCCACATTTAGGGAGATTTTTACAAATTTACCTTTACAAAGAAAATGTGTAAAGATGCAGTCTTGTGTAATCGGATGAATCATCTTGTAACTTTCACATCGACTGAAAACCTTCCGATTTATAAAATCATGTGTTCTTCGATAGTGCATGACAACGATACTTGTTGGTAGGTCTATTCGTAAAACATTTGGTCCCCGGAGAAAATAACAGACGAGTTTCAAGATGACTGTAGCTGGCAGCACCTTCGTCTGTCTCAGCTGCAAGACGTCGATTTTATTCACTTGTTTGCTGCTGATTTATGTCAACGACTTGTAGATTTTATGCACCTGTCCCAAGAGGCACCTATCCGTCTAGGATAGCGTCATAAAATCCGCTGTTGAAATTGCGACAGCGCAAAAACACTGTTGGCAGAGGCGATTGCATGAACTGGAGCTCTGTAGTCTGACTCTGCCGGGGAGAAGCTTAAAACGGGGCACTGCGCTCGTAACGGAGGCATTACGTTGAACGACTACCGTAAATACATCTTCAAATGTCCGCGGATAGCCTAGACACTTTCTACGCAAATCAGTCAGCATGGCTTGCGTGGAACAACAGGCACGGCAGAGCGCAGCCTCTCCAGTTTCCATCGTTGATAAGTAGTTTCAATAACGAAGAACCGCTGAGTAAAGTAAACCACTATGCAGAACGAGTGGTGAAGAGGTGGACTCAGAACAAATGTCTGGCAGAAAGAGGAGCCACGGATTCTTGCTGAATGACTATGTATTTTTTATTTATTTCATCTGATCTGAATAGTGCCAACTGGCCCTCTCTTATAGTGGACCAGGTTTTCTAACATACAGTACCTCTCATGAAAAAAAAGAAAGTTAATATGAAAAATATTAGGAAAATGATTCACGTTTCTAGAGAAACAATGTGAGTAAATACTACTGACTATGAACTGTTGTATGTTGTTCTGGTCTTCAGTTCTGAGACTGCTTTGATGCAGCTCTCCAAGCCACTCTATCCTGTTCAAGCTTCTTCATCTCATTGTTCCTACTGCAACCTACATCCTTCTGACTCTGCTTAGTGTATTCAACTCTTTGTCTCCCTCTACGATTTTTACCCTCCACGCTGCCGTCCAATACTAAACTGGTGATCCCTTGATGCCTCAGAACATGTCCTACCAACCGATACCTCCTTCTATTTAAGTTGTGCCACAAGTTTCTCTTCTCCCCAATTCTATTCAATACTTCCTCATTAGTTATGTGATCTACCCATTCTTCTGTACCACCACATTTCGAAAACATCTATCTCTTCTTTTCCAAACTATTTATTGTCCACGTTTCACTTCCATACGTGGCTACACTCCATACAAAAACTTTCAGAAACGACTTCCTGACATTTAAATCTATACTCGATGTTAACAGATTTCTCTTCTTCAGAAACACTTTCCTTGCCATTGCCAGTCTACATTTTATATCCTCTCTACTACGACCATCATCAGTTATTTTGCTCCCCAAATGACAAAACTCCTTTGTTACTTTAAGTGTCTCATTTCCTAATCTAATTCCTTCTGCACCACCCGACTTAATTCGACTACATTCCATTATCCTCTTTTTGCTTTTGTTTATGTTCATCTTATCTCCTCCTTTCAAGACACTGTCCATTCCGTTCAACAGCTCTTCCAAGTCCTTTGCTGTCTCTGACAGAATTACAATGTCATTGGCGAACCTCAAAGTTTTTATTTGTTCTCCATGGATTTTAATTGCCACTCCGAATTTTTCTCTTGTTTCCTTTACTGCTTGCTCAATATAGAGATTGAATAACATCGGTGATAGGCTACAACCCTGTGTCACTCCCTTCCCAACCACTGCTTTCCTTTTATGTCCCTCGAGTCTTATAACTGCCATCTGGTTTCTGTACAAATTGTAAATAGCCTTTCGCTCCCTGTATTTTACCCCTACCACCTTCAAAATTTGAAAGAGTATTCCAGTCAACATTGTCAAAAGCTTTCTCTAAGTCTACAAATGCCAGAAACGTAGGTTTGACTTTCCTTAATCTATCTTCTAAGATAAGTCTTAGAGTCAGTATTGCCAAACTGATCTTCCCCGAGATTCGTTTCTACCAGTTTTTCCATTCGTCTGTAAAGAATTCGCGTTAGTATTTTGCAGCTGTGACTCATTAAAGTGATAGTTCGGCAATTTTCACATCTGTCAACACCTGCTTTCTTTGGGATTGGGATTATTATATTCTTCTTGAAGTCTGAGGGTATTTCGCCTGTTTCATACATCTTGCTTTGGTACAGTTTTGTCAGGACTGGCTCTCCCAGGGCCGTCAGAAGTTCCAATGGAATGTTGTCTACTCCGGGGGCCTTGTTTCGACTCAGGTCTTTCAGTGCTCTGTCAAACTCTTCACGCAGTATCGTATCTCCCATTTCATCTTCATCTACATCCTCTTCTATTTCCATAATATTGTCCTCAAGTACATCGCCCTTGTATAGACCCTCTATATACTCCTTCCACCTTTCTGCTTTCCCTTCTTTGCTTAGAACTGGGTTTCCATTTGAGCTCTTGGTATTCATACAAGTGGTTCTCTTTTCTACAAAGGTCTCTTTAATTTATCTGTAGGCAGTCTCTATCTTACCCCTAGTGAGATAAGCCTCTACATCCTTACATTTGTCCTCTAACCATCCCTGCTCAGCCATTTTGCACTTCCTGTCGATCTCATTTTTCAGGCGATTGCATTCCTTTTTGCCTGCTTCATTTAATGCATTTTTATATTTTCTCCTTTCATCAGTTCAATATTTCTTCTGTTACCCAAGGATTTCTACCAGCCCTCGTCTTTTTACCTAGTCGATTCTCTGGTGGGTTCACTACTTCATCCCTCAAAGCTACCCATTCTTCTTTTACTGTATTTCCTTCCCCCATTTCTGTCAATTTTCCCTTCATACTCTCCCTGAAACTCTGTACACCCTCTGGTTTAGTCAGTTTATCCAGGTCCCATCTCCTTAAATTCCCACCTTTTTGCAGTTTCTTCAGTTTTAATCTACAGTTCATAACCAATAGATTGTGGTCAGAGTCCACATCTGCCCCTGGAAATGTCTTACAATTTAAAATCTGGTTCCTAAATCTCTGTCTTACCATTATATAATGTATCTGAAACTTGTCAGTATCTCCAGGCGTCTTCCATGTATACAGCCTTCTTTTGTGATTCTTGAACCAAGTGTTAGCTATCATTAAGTTATCCTCCGTGCAAAAATTCAACTAGGCGGCTTCCTCTTTCATTTTTCCCCCCAATCCGTATTCACCGACTACGTTTCCTTCTCTTCCTTTTCCTACTATCGAATTCCAGTCACCCAAGACTATTACATTTTCGTCTCCCTTCACTATCTGAATAATTTCTTTTATCTCTTCAAACATTTCTTCAATTTCTTCGTCATCTGCAGAGCTAGTTGGCATATAAACTTGTACTACTGTAGGAGACTTGGGCTTCGTGTCTACCTTGTCCACAATAATGCTTTCACTATGGTGTTTGTAGTAGCTTACCCGCACTCCTATTTTTTTATTCATTATTAAACCTACTCCTGCATTACCCCTATTTGATTTTGTGTTTATAACCCTGTATCCACCTGACCAAATGTCTTGTTACATTTGCCACCGAACTTCACTAATTCCCACTATATCTAACTTTAAATTATCCATTTCCCTTTTTAAATTTTCTAACCTACCTGCCCGATTAAGGGATCTGACATTCCACGCTCCGATCTGTAGAACACCAGTTTTCGTTCTCCTGATAACGACGTCCTTTTGAGTAGTCCCCGCCCGGAGATCCGAATGGGGGACTATTTTGCCTCCGGAATATTTTACCCAAGAGGACGCCATCATCATTTAATCATACAGTAAAGCTGCATGCCCTCGGGAGATTTTACGGCTGTAGATTCCCCTTGCTTTCAGCCGTTCGCAGTACCAGCACAGCAAGGCCGTTTTGGTTAGTGTTACAAGGCCAGATCAGTCAATCATCCAGACTGTTGCCCCTGCAACTACTGAAAAGGCTGCTGCCCCTATTGAGGAACCACACGTTTGTCTGGCCTCTCAACAGATACCTCTCCGTTGTGGTTGCACCTACGGTACGGCCATCTGTATCGCTGAGGCACGCAAGCCTCCCCACCAACGGCAAGGTCCATGGTTCATGGGGGGAGGGACTATGAACTAATGAAGTTAACGCAATACTTCTACTACTGCCGCTGCTGCCCTTAGTAATAGTAATAGTAATAATAATAATTACGACACTAACTGTGCCATTAGTAACTGATAGTGGCAGGTATAAGAAGAATTTACAGCTGTACAAAATACGCAGATCAAAGAAAGTGTTGCATCACCTCGGTTCCATGCTCTGCTGAACGCTGACATCGAATGTGTATATTGCATCAATAACACAGTCCCTTCGACTGTTCGTAGCTGTCACTCAAACCGCACAAAGATGTAAACAATTATGCAGGCGCAGTGCCGACACGACGGAGTCAGTAGTAGAGGCGGTCAATTCCAGTCATAACACCAATAGGGAAATACACTACTCCGACGTCAGGGAAGATCAGTTCCGAAGTTTAATCGTATTCGCATTGTTACGCTATGTCAGTAAGGGCTCGAATGAAAGGGACTTTCCAGAAGCCTCAGAGAGAAGCACACCGTTGATGTCTGGATATGGCGGACGTACAGAGACACAGGAACTGTCGATGGGTTGCCTCGCTCAGGCCGCCCAAGGGCTGCTACTGCAGCTGGCGACCGCTACTTACTGATTTCAGCTTGGAGGAACCCTGAGAGAAACGCCACCATGCTGAATACTGATTCTGTGCAGCCACAGGATGTGGTGTATCGGCTCAAACTGTACGAAATAGGCTGCGTGATGTGAAATTCACTCCTGGCACCCATGGTGAGGTCCAACTTTGACACTTAAACAAGATGCAGAGCGATAAAGATGGGCCAAGTAACATGCTGAATGGATTAGTCAGAATTGGCATCGAGTTCTGTTCACAAATGAGCCTCGCATATGTCTTAGACCAGGCAGTCAGCGGAGACGTTTCTGGAAGCAGACCCGTCAGCCTGAACGTCCTAGACACATTTCTCAACGAGTGCAGCAAGGTGGTGGTTCCCTGATGTTTTGGGGTGGCATTGTATAGTGTCAACGTACGCCAGTGGTGGCCATTGAAGGCAGTGAAAAGACTATACGATACAGGTATGAAATTCTCCGACGTATAATGTAACCATATCGGCAGCATTTCGGAGAGGGATTCGCCTTAATGGTCAACAATTCTCCAGTTCATGGCGCGCATCTTATGGGTGTGTTCCTTCTTAACAACGAAATCGCTAGATCAGACCGGCCAGCACGTTCTCCAGGCACGAAGCCTATCGGAAATGCATCGGATATGTTGAAAAGGGCTGTTTTTGAAAGGGACGATCCACCCATCAATCCAATCCACATCTAGTCCGAATCGCCATTGAGGAGTGTGAAAGTCTAGACCAACAGTGGCTTGATTATCTGATGGACAGTATGTCATGACGAGTACAGGCATGCCTCAACGCAAGAGTGCGTGTTACCCGGTATTAGAGGAACTGGTGTACGTTGCAGACTGGAACGCAAATTCAGAAAGTTTAGATTGTTACAGTACAGCTTGCAGTTTTTTGTTTTCCAGAGCAATAAAGGGAGGTTAAATGATGTTTTTGTATATATTTATTCCATTTCTATGTAAAGGGTCAGGAAGTTCTAGAACCGCCGGGGGTGTTTGTTGAGTTCTGGGGAAAGCCGCACCAGCTAAGGATACTGGGAAAACAGGAAGATCTGATTGGAAAAAAGCGTATACAGCGGTAACGAGTGCAGAAGGGGGCGATGGTGGTCATTATTATTGCTTCTGTAGATATTTCACTAACTGTCCTTTGGAGATGTTACTCAATTCTCTAATATAGAGCGGGAGATTACCCCGGTGTCAGGTTCCTGCTACTGAGAAGGACTTCGAGAAAGTGGCTAAACGCTAGAATGGTACAGAAACGATTAAGCTCCAATGGAAACAGGTGTTCCTTCTGTATTGTTGAGGCAAGAACGTTAAGGTCGGGAAGAGATAAGGAGGACAGTGCGCGTTGATAAGGCAGTAGAAACACAGGGTGTGGGAATTTCTGCACTTGTCTTCACGCAGCCAGGATAGCTGTGCTTACGACTGTGAAATGTGATCAAGAACTGTATCGGACACAGGGATTCGTAATCAGTTGCAGGAGCAGCGAGCTTTCCTGAAAAAGAACAGGATAACAGCGCTGTGATCAATAATTACAATTGTACAACATTCTTTTTCAGGTTCAGAGAGAAGAGCTTTTAATATTTTTGTACTGTCTGGAGAGATGCTGATGCCTTGTTCTACATTGCATCTACTTCCTCAGTCCAATTTAGAATTTCCTTTATTACAACTCCTAGAGTACTTGTTGAAGGAAGAAGTTGACATCTGCCCCATTTAGGATTATGGCTGGCATGGAACTCAGATACTTTGGGTTAATGAGCCTTGATTGGCCACGGGGTTGGCACGGATTGAGCTTTACCTCTATATACTGTGGCCATTTTGACGGTGCAGACGGGTCGGCATCGAGATTGTTGATAGCTGTCATCACGTTTATTGAATTTGCACTTAATTACAACTGGAGGTCGTCAGCTTACGTGCAGTACTTGCAGTAGGACAAAACTGATCATACATCATTTACGTACAATGAAAAGTGTATAAGACGTAATACCGAAATCTGGTGGACGCCTGAGTCTACCAGCCTTCATTGTGACTTTACAGTACGGGACATGCATTCCAGGCAGGACATCAGATATCAGGGAATCCACTGAACTGCACTTGGCGAAAAATTGAGGCAGTTAGGTTTGCCAAGTATAATGTCGAAGTCAACAGGGAGAAAAGCTTTGCTGAAATCTAACAAATACATGATAGTCGCCTCTTGCGCATCCACGACAAGCTTCGATTCTTCTGTTACCTTAAAAGGCAAATTTTGTGCTGCCATATTTACAGAAACCTGATTGGTATTCGTCTAATTGGTTGTTTGTAGTTTGGCAATTTGATAGCTGGTCGAAGACTACATATTCTAAGACTTTCGACAGTGCAGGAAGAATGCAAAATGGCACCATGAGAACATTGTTCGGTTGTTCGATTGGCTCTCCCGAAACAGTGGATAACAACCGATGAAAATCGGGTAGAGACTACCGGTGGGGTGCCACCAGGAACAGACAGGATCAGATAACTGCCAGATGGACTAAGATCTCGAGTTACATACGGTACTTTACCTCTGGCACAACACCGCAGACAAGAGGGACTTGCATAATATAAGGCCAGAGTTAAATAGGACACTGAATGGCAGTGAGTTGTGCTCAGCGAAGAGTCTCGCATCTGTCTGTGGGGTCAGACCGACGCCAACATGTCTGTAGATGACCTGATGAAAGGTCACGGAAAGCAGCGATTCTCGACACTCACATCTCTTCCACTTTTGGAAAGAAGATGTGGTGACTTGTTGGATATGACAATTGGCTGATTTGGTACTTGTTCAAAGGAGACGGAATACTCATCAGTATGAGGCAAGGATGGTTACACTGTTGTCATACCAAAGGTACCGAATGGCATATTTCAACACGATAACACAAGACCCCACAGTACCGCTCACATCACAAACGCCTTGAGAGACGTAGAGACCCATGACTGGCCTGTCTGCTCCACTTGTCTCTTAACCGTAGAACATGTCTGAGAGAAGAAGACCCGCACTTTCATAACAAACTCTATGGAGCAATCTCGACAAACTGACTCAGCAAGTGTTTTATGCATGTCAAGAAATCTCCTCAAGATGACCTTCGGCTGCTATATTTTCCGTACCACAACGAAGACAAGAGTGTATTTGTTCCCTTGGGGGTCACACCTCATACTGATGTCAGTGGTGGACATCAGTTCTGAATGGAATGGACCCTTTACGTGGTGGCCATCTTCACAAAGTTTGATGCCTATTATATTGGTGTTTTATGGTTAACACTTAGTATTTCTTGAAAGTTTCCGTATATTAATGCAGTACTTTCCTATAATCAGCGATAAAGTATTTCGTTGATTTAAACGAGATCTCTGATGCAGTGGACCAACGGCCTTGCCGCAGTGGTAACACCGGTTCCCGTCAGATCACCGAAGTTAACCGCTGTCGGGCTGGGCTAGCACTTGGATGGGTGACCATCCGATCTGCCGAGCGCTGTTGGCAAGCGGTGTGCACTCAGCCCTTGTGAGGCAAACTGAGGAGCTACTTGATTGAGCTATAGCGGCTCCGGTCTCGGAAACTGACATACGGCCGGGAGACCGGTGTGCTGACCACATGCCCCTCCATATCCGCATCCAGCGACGTCTATGGTCAGAGGAGGACACGACGGCCGGTCGGTACCGTTGTGCCTTCATGGCCTGTTCGGGAGGAGTTAAGTTTTAGTTTTAGTTCCGATGCAGTGGTCCGAACCGAGTATCATTCTTTGCTTCACACATCAAGTACATACCATCTCGCCATAGATGAAACACAAGATCTCACTTGTATCGCAGCTGTGCTACATCGACAATTACATCTACATTTACACCTACATCTCTACTGTGTGCAGCACTGTGAAGTCCATAGCACGGGGTACGTTCCACTGTGCCAGTGATTAAGCACTTTTCCCGTTTCGTTCACGTATGTACCGTTGTAACAATGATTATTTGAACACTTCTGTGAGTGCTGTAATTAGTATGATATCGTCCTCACGAACGCTATGGGAGCTATATGTACAGGACTTGTAGTATACTCCTAGTCACCATTCAGAACCCGGTCTTGAAGCTTCGTTAAAATGTAAATGTCGCGTGACTAGGGCCTCCCGTCGGGTAGACCGTTCGCCGCGTGCAAGTCTTTCAATCTGACGCCACTTCGGTGACTTCCGCGTCGATGGGGATGAAATGACGATGATTAGGACAACACAACACCCACTCCCTGAGCGGATAAAATCTCCGACCCAGCCGGGAATCGAACCCGGGCCCTTAGGATAGACATTCTGTCATGCTGACCATTCAGCTACCAGAGGTGGACGAAGCTTCGTTAAAAAAATTTCTCTAGACTGTTTCCGTCTACCTTCAAGAGTCTACCAGATCAGTTCTTTCAACATTTCGCTGACACTCCTCCTTGGGTCGAAAAACCTGTGACCATTCGTGCTGCCCTTCTCTATATACGTGCAATATCTCTGGTTAGTCCTACCTGGTCGGGGAATCGCACACTGGAGCAAAATTATAGGATGGGTCGCACGAGTGACTTCTAAGCAATCTTCTTTGTAGACTGGTTGCAGTCTCCTTTAATAAATCTAAATCTGCAATCTGATTTACCAAAGATTCAGCCAGTGTGATCGTTCCATCTCATGTCCCTACTAAACGTCATATTTAAGTATTTGTATGAGTTTACGGGATCCAGCTGCTATTCACTGATGCTATTGTCAAAGGATACCATGTTTTGTTTTGTTTCGTGAAGAGCACAGTTTCAGACTTCTGAATATTTAAAGCAAGTTACTAACCACTGCACCACTTTGAAATCCCATCAAGGACTGATGCAACATTTGTACAGCTTCGTTCAGACTGTAGTTATCTGTAAACAAAAATATTTTCAAACTCCTTCTCCATTTCTGTTTTTGAGCACTTGAAGAAATTATACCACATTCTGCAGCGCAAATCAGCGTCATGATGTATTTAACAAAAATCTGAAGCATTTCTTTTAGTCAGCTTCATACTTTCTCCCTCAAAAAATCAACAAATGTATCGACTTATGCCTGCCGAACACTAAAACAAATGGTCCTTTTTGTTTCTTATTGTGCATTGTTTCCTTTCTATTTCTCAGTTATCTCTACCGTTTTTCCTCTCTACTCACGTTTTGCATTCCACCATGTTCCTCTTTTTGTTTCTCAGCTAACTGTAGTCAAAAATGGCTCTGAGCACTATGCTTCTGAGGTCATCAGTCGCCTAGAACTTATAACTAATTAAACCTAACTAACCTAAAGACACCACACATATCCATGCCCGAGGCAGGATTCGAACCTGCGACCGTAGCCGTCGCTCGGCTCCGGACTGTAGCGCCTAGAACCGCACGGCCACTCCGGCCGGCAAACTGTTGTTGCACGTCTGCTGCATTCCGTAGCCAAGATGTATGTACCTCAATTTTAACTTCATTCCTCTACAATTGCATAAACATTAATTACACGTTGTTTTCTGATGTAGGTATTACTGCTTTTTCTTCTTTTATTTCATAGCAATTTCTGTCATAATGAAGATAACGTATAAGACACAGTGGGGAAAATTGCTAAATAAATAGGTTGCTCCTGATCAAAGGAAACGATAATTGCGTTGTGTATTTATTCATTTATCCTAGCAGAATAACAGCCACAAAGCTTTACCTTATATAGAGCCGTTGCAAGCCATGCTTTCTACATAAATGGTCGGCTAAATAATGCTGGCCCGGAAAATGCTTCATCCACTTTAAGATACGCAATCCAACTCACATAATCCGCACCTGAGGTGGATAAAACTACCTTCGCTGTCCAAGGTAAGGTTTGGCAAGCACGAAGATATGCAGTAGCAAATCTCGCCGTGCGTGGGCTGGCATTATCTTACCGAAATGTAAGCCCTTGGTGGCTTGACACGAAAGGGAACAAAACGGGTCGTAGAATATCGTCGACGCACCGCTGATCTGTAAGGCTGCCGCGGATGGCAACCAAAGGGCTCCTGGAATTCTGGACTGTCACTCCTGGTTGTTAAAATACAGGGTGGAGGATAATTGTGTTACGATATTTTAACGCTGGATGGCTGAAGCCAGAAGGAACCAAAATTACTAATGTTGTGTAAAGTTGTGTAGGTCGACTACGGAAACTTTGCGCCACGCGCTCGAATTTGCCTTGGGATTGGTCGTAGGACTGCCCTGTTGCCGTTCGTTGGTTGACGGTCAGCTCTATGGTTGTAGGTTCACACATAGAAACGTCCCTCGCTCCGTCACTGTCCCAACGTGATACGCACACGTATCGAATAGGTTCAAATGGTTCAAATGGCTCTGAGCACTATGAGACTTAACATCTGTGGTCATCAGTCCCCTGGAACTTAGAACTACTTGAACCTAACTAACCTAAGGACATCACACACATCCATGCCCCAGGCAGGATTCGAACCTGCGGCCGTTGAGGTCGCGCGGTTCCAGACTGAACTCCACATCTACCTCTACATCCTTACTCCGCAAGCCACCTGACAGTGTGTGGCGGAGGGTACCTTGAGTACCTCTATCGGTTCTCCCTTCTATTCCAGTCTCGTACTGTTCGTGGAAAGAAGGATTTCGATATGCCTCTGTGTGGGCTCTATTCTCTGATTTTATCCTCATGGTCTCTTCGCGAGATATACGTAGGAGAGAGCAATATACTGCCTGACTCCTCGGTGAAGATATGTTCTCGAAACTTCACCAAAAGCCCGTACCGAGCTACTGAGCGTCTCTCCTGCAGAGTCTTTCACTGGAGTTTATCTATCATCTCCGTAACGCTTTTGCGATTACTAAATGATCCTGTAACGAAGCGCGCTGCTCTCCGTTGAATCCTCTCTATCTCTTCTATCAACCCTATCTGGTACGGATCCCACACTGCTGAGCAGCATTCAAGCAGTGGGCGAACAAGCGTACTGTAACCTACTTCCTTTGTTTTCGGATTGAATTTCCTTAGGATTCTTCCAATGAATCTCAGTCTGGCATCTGCTTTGCCAACGATCAACTTCATATGATCATTCCATTTTAAATCACTCCTAATGCGTATTCCCAGGTAATTTATGGAATTAACTGCTTCCAGTTGCTGACCTGCTACATTGTAGCTAAATGATATGGGATCTTTCTTTCTACGTATTCGCAGCACATTCCACTTGTCTACATTGAGATTCAATTGCCATTCCCTGCACCATGCGTCAATTCGCTGCAGTTCCCCCTGCATTTCAGTACAATTTTCCATTGTTACAACCTCTCGACATACCAGAGCATTATCAGCAAAAAGCCTCAGTGAACTTCCGATGTCATCCACAAGGTTATTTATGTATATTGTGAATAGCAACGGTCCTACGAAGGACCTAGAACCGCACCGCCACACCGGCTGGCTATTGGATACGTCTTGCTGTTCATCTCACGTCAAAGACTTTCACAGATAAGCTTCGCTTCGGACCACAAACACGTCACCTGCTATTTTGTCATACAGTCAGCATGGCGGCGTAGTATTCGTTTGAAGAACAACGAGATGTGGTTTTTATTTATGGACTAGCCGACGATAATGCGTATGAAGCTCGACGGTTGTATGAGGAACGGCACCCAGCGAGAAACCACCCACACTCGCAAACGTTTACAGAAATTCAACTGCCGCTTCGCGGAACAGGCTCGTTAGCGGTGCTTCTACGCTATAATGTAGCAGTTCTTTCCGTATGTGGTGCAAGTCATCGGGGTAATTTACTTAGCAGTGACACATCGTCCGAAAGGCAATCGCGTCCTTAATTTATGCAAGTCAGTTTAGTAGATCTTCTGCTGGAACGTGTGTACCTGAAGTCGCCGCTTCCTTAGCAAGAGAGTCAACGATCGCGTTGCCCAGTACGTTGCGTACTTCTTTCACCCAATACATGGAGACCATGCGGCCATTCCTTTTCACTTGCTTTAAAAGCAAGTGTTCTTCACGATTATGGAAAGAACAGAATGGCTGTATCACATTGTATCCCTGATTTCTTCTTTTATTCGTTGTGCCTGTGATGTAATGTAATGAAACAGTTAAGAATTTCTATAATTGGGCGACAAGATTCGCTTGAATTTCCCTATTTGAAGGCATATGACGGAATCCAGCTTTTGAACTGAAATGATTAGGGATGTCCCAGAGTCAAGAATAAAGTATCAATATTGTACGCACTGTGCCGTGGCGGGTACTGCAGCAGCAACGCAAAGCCGGTGATGCTGGATCGCCTCGAACACGACGGGATGCTGCATTTGAAGAGACTCTTCCCGAGCGCTTCGAAGAAGAACCTACGACAAGTACCCGAGCAGTTAGGCCAATCGAGCGGTTGGGTCACTCATCGGTAGTCTGGGAGGTTTTGAGGGATGACAGGCAGCATCCATTCAGTTTTCACCCCGTCCAAGGCCTAAATTCTGGGGCGGACTATAAACACACGCTAGGGTTTTGCACGAGATCCCGACTTCTCTGCCATTGTGTTGTTTACCGACGAGTGCACCTTCCATCGGGATGACCTTTATAACACTCGAAACGTTCATTACTGGGCAAAGGGAAATCCTCACGTCATGTACGCCCACGGACACCAGGAAAGATTTTCGCACAACATTTGGGCAGGCATTGCGGGTGACCATCTGATTGGCCGGTCCGTGTTCCTCCTCGACATACCGGGGCAAATTACCTTCACTTTTTGTAAGAAACTCTACCCGGCCTGCTGGAAGATGTTCCCCTGGACATATGGCTACGCATGTGGTTGCAGCATGATGGGGCGCCCGCACAGTCGTATTGTGCGCGGATATTTAAATGAACTCTTCGACGGCCGGGTAATTGACGGAAGTGGTCGTATTACATGGACCCCGCGATCATCAGACCTCACGCCACCGGACTTTTTCCTGCGAAGATTCTTCAACGTTCTAGTTCACCCATCCGGACGCGAATCACCTAGAAACGAAGAGAAATTAATGGATCGCATTCGACATGCCGCCAATCACATCAGGGCAATGCCAAGAGCCTTCGAAAGGGTTCGAATAAACACGGTTCGACGTCACCAAGCTTGTGTCGCGTCAGAGGATCACCATTTCGAGCACCTGCTTTAAGTAAACAATGTCCTAGCTACAAAAAGGGCCCTTTTCAGGTCAGACACGAATTGTAAAACTAACAGCTCTTGACGTGTTTGTTCCCGGTACGTTCAAATGGTTCAAATGGCTCTGAGCACTATGGGACTTAACATCTGAGGTCATCAGTCCCCTAGAACTTAGAATTACTTAAACCTAACTAACCTAAGAACATCACACACATCCATGCCCGAGGCAGGATTCGAACCTGCGACCGTAGCAGTAGCGCGGTTCCGGACTGAAGCGCCTAGAACCGCTCGGCCACCTCGGCCGGCTGTTCCCGGTACGGCTTGACATGAAACTACAATGGATGTGTCGGGACCCCGGCGGATTTGCCCCCAGGCACTTTGACTGGAAGACTGGCGCGCTACCAACGAGCGTGCGAGCCGCCTTGCATACATCGGGATCTCCGGCAGGCAAAGCAGTCGCTGTCATGCGTTGTCCACAGCATCCGGCAACAGGGGGCCAATCGGAACGCGTGGCGCCAAGTTTCTGTAGTTTAAAAATTGTGCGTTGCCGACTTACACAGTATCAGTAATTTTGGTTCCTACTGGCATCAGCTATCCAGGGGTAAAATTTCGTGACACAGCCTTTCTCCATCCTGTATATGATGGGAAACTGTCAGGTCAGTGTCCCACCACTGTCTTGGGTGTCTCCAGACCTTTGGTGGTCACTGGGGCTCAACTCCTCGTTGAAGGCTGATCCAGTCAGTGAGATTCGAGGCCGATGTGTCTGAGATGCCTCAGACAGCAGTGGGGATACGAGCCTGACTGGTGCCTGCTATACACTACGTCGTTCGGCAAGGTCGCCAGATCTCTCCAAATTGAGAACTTTTAGAGCAGGGCCTTCCAACATCTCACGATTTTCACTAACTAGCCAATCGGCCAATTATGCATGATGTCTCTCAGGAGGACATCCAAGAACGCTGCCAATCAGTGTCAAGCCGAATAACTGCTTGCGTAAGACCCAGAGGAAGACAAAGGCATTTTTGACTTGCTCAGTTTGTAAAGCTCTTCCTCAGGAAAAATCCATCAAATTTTTCTGAAATTGTAATCGTTGGTTTGTCTGTACATGTGCACCGATTACCGTGTCATTCGGATAATTCCTTCTTAGGGCGTCCTTTTTATCACTTTACAGGGTGGTCAATTGATCGTGACCGGGTGAAATATCTCAGCGTCAAACGAGAAAACTACAAAGAACGAAACTTGTCTAGCTTGAGGGGGGAAACCAGATGGCGCTATGGCTGGCCCGCTAGATCCCCCATTTTTATTACGTATTCGTTTGTTTCGCTTTGTAAAAGATGGCGCTGTAATGCAATAAATGGTCAAAATTATGTCCGTCAACCTCAATGCGTTTGGAAATGCGTGTAACGAAGTTCCTCTCAACACCGAGTAGTTCGCCTTCCGTAATGTTCGCACAAGCATTGACAATGCGTTGCCGCATGTTGTCAGGTGTTGTCGGTGGGTCACGATAGCAAATATCCTTCAACTTTCCCCACAGAAAGAAATCCGGGGACGTCAGATCCAGTGAACGTGCGGGCCATAGTATGATGATTCGGCGACCAATCCACCTGCCATGAAATACGCTATTCAATACCGCTTCAGCCGCACGCGAGCTATGTGCCAGACATCCATCATGTTGGAAGTACATCACCATTCTGTCATGCAGTGAAACATCTTGTAGTAACATCGGTAGAACATAACGTAGAAAATCAGCATACATTGCACCATTTAGATTGCCATCGATAAAATGGGGGGGGGGGGGGCTTTTATCCTTGCTCCCATAATTCCGCACCATACATTAACCCGCCAAGGTCGCAAATGTTCCACTTGTCGCAGCCATCGTCGATTTTCCGTTGCCCAATAGAGCATATTGTGCCGGTTTACGTTACCGCTGTTGGTGAATGTCGCTTCGTCGCTAAATGGAACGCGTGCAAAAAATCTGTCATCGTCCCGTAATTTCTCTTGTGCCCACTGTCAGAACTGTACACGATGTTCAAAGTCGTCGCCATGCAATTCCTAGTGCATATAAATATGATACGGGTGCAATCGATGTTGATGTAGCATTCTCAACACCGACGTTTTTGAGATTCCCGATTCTTGCGCAGTTTGTCTGCTAATGATGTGCGGATTAGCCGCGACAGCAGCTAAATCACCTATTTGGACATCATCTTTTGTTGCAGGTCGTGGTTGACGTTTCACATGTGGCTGAACTCTTCCTGTTTCCTTAAAAAACGTAACTATTCGGCGAACGGTCCGGACACTTGGATGATGTCGTCCAAGATACCAACAGCAAATATAGCACACGCCCGTTGGGCATTTTGATCAGAATAGCCATACAACAACACGATATCGACCTTTTCCGTAATTGGTAAACGGTCCATTTTAACATGGGTAGCGTATCGCGAAGCAAATACCGTCCGCACTGGCGGAATGTTACGTAATATCACGTACTGATACGTTTGTGACTATTACAGCGCCATCTATCACAAAGCGAAAAAAGTGTTTCAACTAAAACATTCATATTTCCTTACGTATTACACGAATATGTAGTAAAAAATGGGAGTTCCGATTTTAAAAAACGCAGTTGATATCCGTTTGACCCATGGCAGCGCCATTTAGCTGGTCAACCGTAGCGCCATCTGGTTTCCACCTTCAAGCTAGACGAGTTTCGTTCTTTCTAGTTTTTTCGTTTGATGCTTATTTCGTGAGATATTTGGCCCGGTCACTATCAATGGAACACCCTGTATAAGGGCCGATCAAATACTTTCCTCCCGAAGGCTTTTTAGTCCAGAAACGGTGTGCCAATCAGTCAAAATCTCCATGAGCATCGAAGTAATCATCCGACCGACGTATCACAGTGAACATACTCGTTTGATAGACTAGCGTGTTGTCCTGCTTGAAGAAGTGCGTAACTGCCTGCTGCACATCCTCCTCAGACAGGAATCCTTGACCCTGCAAGGCCATTTTTAGCGGAACGAAGACGTGATAGTCGCATGGGGAGAGATCAGAGCTTTAGAGCGGGTGCTCGTGTGTCTCCCACTTGAGTTGGCATAACTTCTGTCTCACGACATTTGCTATATGGCGACTTGCGCTATCATGAACTGGAGCACCATTTTACAATGTCGTGGTTTTGGACGTACATGCTGATCCACAAACGTTATTTATTCTCCGATGAACTTCTACCGGTGTTTGTTCTTCGGCAGCCAAGAAAAGAATAACAGTACGTTGGTCCCGTTTGGCAGCATTTGGTTAAAACGTCGCCATAAATCACGTTTCTACATTTACCGCACGCACGTCGGAAAGCCACGCCAATCCCGTGCCTACATGCTTTTACACCTGTATCGCAATGGCGCAACGCTTCATATACCTTGCAGCAACGCCCTCAAACGGAAACTTTTTGATCGCCATTTGCATTTTCCGGGACATGTTTATTCTGGCCTCTGTGTTTCTAGAACACCTCGTTAAATGTGAGAGAGGCCATTATGGCCGTAATCTTGCCAGCGTAAATAAATAAATATACAAGGCAATTATCGTTCCCTAGGATTACGAGCAACATGTTTATTTACTTTAATTTTAGTGATATTAAATATGTGGGAACTATTAGCGAATATCCGGTAGTATTATCCTGTTAAGTTCGTTAGCTATTCCGGACCCGTAAACAGCAGATAAAGCAGCTTTAGCAGGTGTCATTGTTTATATTCACAACCTTCATTAAAATAATTACTGTTACAGAAACGTTTTGCGTTACTCGAAATTGTTGCGCACTCTATCAAAAAAAATAAAAGAAATAAAAAAATAATTTGCCTATAACTCAAGCATAACGATACTTTCTGCTTTTTTCACGTGTACACGGGCGGATCAAAAATGCAACAGCCTCAATGACTGTGTTCAGTGCCACCTACGGTTTACCCGAAACATTTTGTTTTCATGCGTTTTAGATGGCGCTGTAATCGACAAAATCCTTTTTTTTCCGCTTTTGCAATTATCAACCGACTACCTTGTTTCTACGAGGGCGTGGTGAAAAGTAATGCCTCATAACTCTTTTAGGTATTACGAAAGTCATTAACATTCTACATCTTTATTATTTGTGTCTGCATATTTGCAGTCCTCTCCTTCTACTTTGCACTACGGCGGTGTGTAACGTAACTATGTCGGTGCATGAGAAACAGTCTGCTGTAATCGAGTTTCGAATTCGACCAGTTCGTTCACAAATTGCATACCTTATCCTTCAGGATGATAATGGCAGACCACACAAAAGCTCTGCTACATCTGCAAGAATCCGACGCATTCCGTTCACCGTCATTAATGGTCCTCTAATTTCCGACTAAAACTCATCCCATTTTCATCTTTTCCCAAAATGTAAAGAACGCCTTCGAAGACTTCACTCCGATAGCGATGACGCGGTGCAAGCAGACGTGATGTTGTCACACAGTCAACAGAGTCTACAGTGACAGAATAGAAAACTGGTCTCTCTCTCTCGTTCGGAAACAAACGTCTCCGGCGCCAGAAAAAACTATGGCGAGAAATAATTGTGCAGAGATGAAGAAAAAAAGAAGTGGAATGCTAATGACGATTGTTGCACTTACAAAGCTTTTAGAGTTTTGACATGAAAAGTCCGAAGCCACTAGATATTAGTGCGATCTTGTGTGTGCATACTTGGCGGTTGTAGTGTTACAGATTCATTTGTCACTGTCATCGGAAACCAGATGAGCTTGTCTGTGCGCTTTCTGTTTTTTTCCTCTGAAGACAATTATTGTGCTGAATTTAGAGATGAACAGTGAGTGAAACATTCACTATAGGCTACAAAGGCGCCCCACAGACGAGATCGTACTGCGTACGATATTGCAATGCCTGTGCTATTCTGAATTACGATGCAAAGTTCCTTCGCACATCCATGCATGTCTGAAGGAACAGACGCTGCGGTGACTACAGACGTTACGAAATACACTACTGGCCATTAAAATTGCTACACCACGAAGATGACGTGCTACAGACTCGAAATTTAACAGACGGTAAGAAGCTGATGTGATATGCAAATGATTAGCTTTTCAGAGCATTCACACAAGGTTGGCGCCCGTGGCGACACCTACAACGTGCTGACATGAGGAATGTTTCCAACCGATTTCTCATACACAAACGGCAGTTGATTGGCGTTGCCTGGTGAAACGTTGTTGTGATGCCTCGTGTAAGGAGGAGAAATGCGTACCATCACGTTTCCGACTTTGATAACGGTCGGATTGTAGCGTATCGCGATTGCGGTTTATCGTATCGCGACATTGCTGCTCGCGTTGGTCGAGATCCAATGACTGTTAGCAGAATATGGAATCGGTGGGTTCAGGAGGGTACACGGAACGCCGTGCTGGATCCCAACCGCCTCATATCACTAGCAGTGGAGATGACATGCATCTTATCCGCATGGCTGTAACGGTTCGTGCAGCCACGTCTCGATCCCTGAGTCAACAGATGGGGGCGTTTGCAAGACAACAACTATCTGCACGAACAGTTCGACGACGTTTGGAGCAGCATGAACTATCAGCTCGGAGACCGTGCCTTCGGTTACCCTTGACGCTGCAGCACAGACAGGAGCGCCTGCGATGGTGTACTCAACGGCGAACCTGGGTGCACGAATGGCAAAACGTCATTTTTTCGGATGAATCCAGGTTCTGTTTACGGCATCATGATGGTCGCATCCGTGTTTGGCGACATCGCGGTGAACGCACAGTGGAAGCGTGTATTCGTCATCGCCATATTGGCGTATCACCCAGCGTGATGGTATGGGGTGCCATTGGTTACTCGTCTCGGTCACCTCTTGTTCGCATTGACGGCACTTTAACAGTGGGCGCTACATTTCAGATGTGTTACGACCTGTGCCTCTACCCTTCATTCGATCGCTGCGAAACCCTACATTTCAGCAGGATAATGTACGACCGCATGTTGCATGTCCTGTACGGGTCTTTCTGGATACAGAAAATGTTCGACTGCTGCTCTGGCCAGCACGTTCTCCAGATCTGTCACCAACTGAAAACGTTTGGTCAATGGTGGCCGATCAACTGGCTCGTCACAATACACCAGTCACTTCTACGTCCTGAGTGGCCGTGTGGTTCTAGGCGCTACAGTCTGGAACCGAGCGACCGCTACGGTCGCAGGTTCGAATCCTACCTCGGGCATGGATGTGTGTGATGTCCTTAGGTTAGTTAGGTTTAATTAGTTCTGAGGCGACTGATTACCTCAGAATTTAAGTCACATAGTGCTCAGAGCCATTTGAACCATTTTTCAACTACTCTTGATGAACTGTGGCATCGTGTTGATGCTGCATGGGCAGCTGTACCTGTACACGCCATCCGAGATCTGTTGACTCAATGCCCAGGCGTATCAAGGCCTTTATTACGCCTAGAGGTGGTTATTCTGGGTACTGATTTTTCAGGATCTATGCACCCAAATTGGGTGAAAATGTAATCACATGTTAGTTCTAGTATAATATGTCTCCAATGAATACCCGTTTGTCATCTGCATATCTTCTTGGTATAGCAATTTTAATGGCTTGTAGTGTAGTATTATTTAAAAAAATGCAGTAACTGTGTGATCACTCCACAAGCTATGTGAACCAGTTATTTATCGAATCCTTGGTGACCCTTTTATTTTTAGTTCGTATACTTTTGAGAATTAACACCTGTATTTTCTTAGTGTCTATATTTCAGTATATAAGGAAGTTGCAGCTGCGATTACCGTTAAATCTACATCAACACATGCAGCTTTTTTCAAAAATACATTTATAAACTTTGGGGACAGGTGTCTCACACCAGGACAAGAATAAAAATCATATAAACGTTTGTCAGAAAATTTACATTTTCGATTTGGCAATGAAAGTTGCCGTTCAACGATTTTCAAATACAATACAACAACTTTATTTATCTATGCACAAGTTTGAATCCTTGTATCCTAGACGGCGTTGTGTTTCCACGGAGACTTGTTTACATTTATGTTTCGTCTGTGTTCAACGTGTCCATCCTGAGCATGTATTTTTCTTATTTACGAGTTAACTGAAAGTTTTCCGTTCAGACATGGCACACTACTCATTTCGCGAGCAGGCAGACATGATTTTTATGTACGTCCTGGGAAATGGAAATAGATACGGGACTGCACGGCGTTTCCAAACCGAAGACAGCCGAGTCGTCCAAGCTTTGGTGCCGTGTAGCGTCACTTGGCCGATACAGGACCCGTAGCACCACAGACTATTGACCGAGTAAGACCACGCGCTGCCCACGTGCTGACCGTCACATTCTAAGGGCTGCTGGCCAGCACATTCTAGAGGCTGAAAGTACGTCCTAAGAGCTGTTGAAGAAGAGCTAAGTATCAGCCCTGGCATTTGGTACATAGCTAATTACAACATGGAAGGTACTTCATGAAAAATTCGACGTGTGCAGGGCCACATCCACAACAGGACAACTTTTGCCGACCTGCCAATCCGTTGCTTGTCTCTTCGCTATTGTTTATGGACGAGCCAACGTTTGGAAGAGATGAAATTACAAATTTCCGCGACCAACACATATGGGATTATCGCACTACTCACGCTACAGTATAGGCTTGAGATCAGATCACCCTAAAATTGTGTGGGATGGAATTATAGGTGACTGTGTGGTTCAAATGGCTCTGAGCACTATGGGACTCAACTGCTGTGGTCATAAGTCCCCTAGAACTTAGAACTACTTAAACCTAACTAACCTAAGGACATCACACACATCCATGCCCGAGGCTGGATTCGAACCTGCGACCGTAGAAGTCGTGCGGTTCCAGACTGTAGCGCCTTTAACCGCTCGGCCACTCCGGCCGGCGGTGACTGTGTGGTGGAACCATACTTTCTCCCAGCATGTCGTTCAGCGGTTGTCTACAGAAACGTTTTTCACAACATCGTCAATGACCAACACTGGAAATAAGAAGAAACGTGTAATTTGCACATGATGGAGCTCCAGCACATTTTGGTCTCAGTGCTCGAGATGCACTGACTGGTATCTATCACGACGGATGGATTGTTTATTGTGTATTAATCGTGAGACCCAGAAACAATGCTTCGTCCCGCCATAGCCCTCAGTGGTTCACAACCCCGCAATAGGGGCACAGCAGTCCACCCACCTCACCGCAGCCCCACACCGAACCCGGGGTCACAGTACGGTTCAGCCCCCAAAGGCCCTCCAGGGAACGTCTCATACCAGACGAGTGTAATACCAAATCTTTGTGTGGTAGAGTAATTCTAGTGTACACTACGTGGAGACAGTGTTTGTGTAGCAATGGCCGACTGAGGCGTAATGAGGGGAACGTGCCCGCATTTGCCGAGGTAAATTCAAAACCGCCTTAAAAACCATCCACAAGGTTGCTGGAACACCGGACCTCGACACTAATCCTGTGGGCGGATTCGTGCCAGGGAGCGGAATGCCTTCCCGCTCGGAAAGCAGCGCGTTAGGCCGCACGGCTAGCCAGGCGTGCTGACGGATGAATAGTTAGAGGAGGACGAGTACTGTGAGCTGTACATGTACCCCCGACATCAGCCCTTAGTATTAATATCTCTGGGTGCCTCTCAAACTACTGGTATAGGCAGCAGAAACTCTTCGTCGACTTGTTACGGAAGCTCGTGGAACCATTCTCGAAACGGTGTGACAGTCCATGATTTGACGAGTGTGTGCTTATTTACAGTGAAGAGGAAGACATTTAGTGCATTTATTATGAGTGTATGTGATGATGACCTCCAGTCACCTTCACTGTAAACTGTCATTAACACTCGTAACTCGACATCTAAGAAATTTTGCACGTATGTTTGTATGAGCTTTCCTTGGTCTATTTAAGGGACCTGTTCCGAAAGTCTGTGAAAGTATTTTTGAAACATCCCATATAATCGGAAAACGAGTGTAAGGTGAATAACGGTGGGCAAATCATGCCATAATTATGGATTTGCTTTCCTATTTCAGTTACGTACTGAGCGTGGCAGAGATGACCGTCTGCATGGCTGAGTGTGACCCCTAATCTCTGTGATCTCATTCTCATTCATAGTTCAGAAATCGTCGCGCTAGCGTGTGGTGCAAGGTTATTTTAAACTTACTGTTACCAGCGGTTGGAGTCACATATGTCTAGTTTTCCTATGATGAGTGATGTTGAGTTCATAAGCTAACGAGCGTACAATAACGTCAGCTTCCCTCACGTGTCTGCCTCTTCAGGTAGGCATAGCTCTTGATGTACTCCCCGCTTTCCCCCTCCCAACCTGTCCCGACACACGATGTGTTGGGACGCTCACCACTGCTGGCGAGCATTGCGTACAAAGGCCAGGAATTCGTGTCTGTATGTCCGTATGTATAAGTAGCCACACGTTATACAACGTGTACATTATGCAACAAATAGTGTGGAAGTATGTATTAAACAGATTGAAGGTTGTATAAGCACTGTATTCATTATTTTGAATTATATCACGTGGTACATATCAACCAATAAAAGGGTTGTCACAAATATGATACATTTTTCATTCTTTATTGTGGGACCCGCAACATATATTACATCACGAGGACATTATGGGGAGACTTGGTAGTCAATATGGTATTTGATATTTTATTTTAGTATAAAACGTATTTCGGATATATTGCCTTCATCAGTACATCTGCACACAATCGCGTTTTTTATTTTATTTTATTTTACTCAATAAATGTTTGATAAAAATTTTTGTACATTAGATGTTGCACTCACGTCCCGACGCTTCGATGGACATACGTCAACTCTGAAAAAATTAATACATTCAGCAACTACAGGCAGCAGTAACAGTTTAGTCAAAGTTGACGTATGCCACTCTACGGCGTCAAGACGTGAGAATAACATCCAACCCAAAAACAAAGCTTTATAAATTATACGTTATGTAAATTATAAATAAATGCAAATTATATATTATTTAAATTGTAAATAAATGCGATTGTTTTCAGATGTACTGATGAAGGCGATAAGGCTGAAAGAAGCTTATACACTGAAATAAAATATCAAGCAGCAGACTGCATAAATATCATAAAGAGTAAATAGCTTTCCCAAAGAGTAATATTTTTCCTTAATCCGCGTAATACTCTTATTACTCAATATCTTGTACTATACATGTTCTGAAGTGGACTATGGCCTTCCTCAGGGTTCATACTTATCTCCATTCCAAATTTAATAGAAATCAGTAAAGCGTGTTGGTTGTGAAAACGTAACGGACAAAGTTACCTTCGCATTTACAATATTAGTATGAACTGAACTTTAAATCACGATACCTTTTTTTTCACGAATTCACTTTCATGAAATAATGCCTATACGGTACCTCAAGCTATGCTCAAATTATCGGTAGTAACCTCACGGAAATTCGTCATAAAGCGTGTACAGTACCTAAAGCTACGCTCAAGTTACTAGTGAAAACCTCATGAAAATTCATCCAGTAGTTTTGGAAATTAGTGTATTCAGACAGACAGAGACAACGGATTTAGATATAAATTTAAATCACGGTACATCGTTTTCTGTGATCCGATTTTTGTGAAATAAAGTCTATACGTTGCCCCAAGCTATGCTCAAGTTACCGATGAAAATATGTCTAGTAGTTTTGGAGGCCAGTGCGTTCAAACAGACAGATACAACGGTTCTGGATACAACTTGAAATTACTATACCTTTTCTTACGTTATCCGATTTAAGCATGTACTGTACCCTAAGCTACGGTGACGTTATGTTGGAAAAATGCTATGAAAATTCCAATAGTAGTTATGGGGAAACTTTTTCAGACATACAGATTTGGCTGTTTCTCAGGTCTGTTGTTTGTATAGTTGACTGAAGCGATTTCACAGATTTACTACAGTTATATTATTTGACATACTGTCACAGGTCTTTGCACACACATAAAAAACTCCAAAAAACATTTTGACACATTACAAGTGCTCGAATGGGGTTAGGTTGAGAGAGCGTTGTGCCCATGATACGAATTGCTGATCATCAAACCCGCCAGGACCGATCCCTCGGTTTCTAAATTTTCTGTTTAATAATAAACTAACTTCATGATGGAAGTGGGGTGGAGCACCATACTGTTGATGGATGAAGTCCACAATTGTCGTATGAGGCAACTTTCCAGATACACGTGTCCAACAACGATCTTTTCGCAGAAGAAAAAGGGGCCACAAAATTGATATTGCACAGAAGACATTTATATTTTGGTGAATCTCGAATGTGCTTCATGATAGCGCGGGTATTGTCTATCCCCCAGATTCTCACATTGTGCCTATTCACTGGGACGTTAACACAAAGAGTGTTCTTTCACCGCTGAAAGCGAGTCTGTCACAAAACCCATTGTCTTCCATAAGCTGCTGCAGCTGTGCAAAAAATTCAAACCGTCTGTCATCGGGAGTCAGGGCACGTAGCAATTGCTAGCGCTAAGGCTTACGCTTCAGTCGTTTCCTTAAGACCTTCCAAACGGCCGGTTGTGGTACGTTCAATTCTCTGCTGGCTGTGTTCGTCAACTTCTGTGGCTACGTGCGAAACTCGCCCAAGGAAGGGCAGTCGTTTCTTCATTCAGTGCAAGCCGACACTTTGATTCCTCCTTGCAGAAGTACCCTGAAGCTTTAAATTGCAATCACCATGACCGAATGGAGTTGGCAGTTTGTGGATATTTGTTGAACTTTATTCTGAGGTGTCATAGCGCTTCTACGGCATTTCAAACGCAACACACGCTTTCTCGGCGCCTGTCATCATCTTGGCTAACTGATAACTGCTGAGAATTACTGAGCTCTCGTGACAGAAAACTAAAGTGCGTTTGCAAGAATACAAAACTTTTTAGGTTTTTCTGCATGAGAACTGAGTTTTATGACACTGTCATTGAGTGTAGCTCCAATGAATTTATGAAATCGCTTCAATCATTTATAACAACCTTGAAATTGATATCCATTACTGTTGCATGGTTTTTTTCCAGAACACTTCCAACAACTCTATGTCTCCGACTTACCTTACGAAATACTAATTTCATATGGCTTCTCATTCTGATGGCCAAAAAAAGTACACGAAGTTACGTGCCCAAGATGTTCATCACTAATCTTGTAACCAGAAACTATCGGGACCTTACTTCTCATAAGCGGTAGCTAACATTTACCCACATTGCATATGGGGATATTCTATCCTGTGTTTAAATGTTTGTCCAACCTCCACATCTGTCAGGAGAGGAATACGTGGTGTTCAGCTGTCTGTGCAACCGAGGTCACTTATCCTGTAGACATACATTTTCCGCAGTTGTAAAAAAAGAAAAAAATAGCGAATTTGTATGAGTGAGATGTTTCCCAGACATTATATACTGTTGTGGATTATAACGAACCTCAAATAAACCGCTTTTTTTAAATCGTAGACTGGGAAAAAATCAGTATAAAACAAAAGTAACCAATTTTTTTTTTTTTTTTTTACTTTATTGTTATTTTAAAACCTGTACAACTCAGGTAGGCTGGCAGCGGCACACTACGCCGCTCTTCAGCCATAGCGTTTTACAAGAGTATAAAACATGGTGAATGACAAAGAACAAAGTGACGGGCAAAAGAGAGAGGTCACAGAGACATAAAAAACACGGAGTCGTTCACATGTGACGATAACAACACGGAAAACACGTCGGCACGGCGCACAAAACACTAATGAGTCCGACGGCACAAGTGAACGTAGGAGTGGGACGGCGGACACCAAAAACACTATACGACGTCACACACACGAGACACAAAAGGCGACGATCTCCGGCGCGCGAATGTTCACTATACGTGTGCGAGTCCGGGGACCTGCCAAGAGAGGAGGAGGAGGAAGGGGAGTGGGAGAGCGAGAGGGGAGAGCAGAGATGCCATGGGCAGGGGAGATAGGGGGGAGGGAGGAAGGGGGAGAGGAAGCCCGGGGGAAGAGGGGGAAGGGAGGGGACAGGGAGATGGAAAAAGAAGGGAAGAGAAGAGAAGGGAGGGAGGGTGCCGAAAGGAAAGGACACGGGAAGTGGGGGGCGGGGCAGGGTCAAAGTTGATAGGAGGGGTAGATGGAGGGGACGAGGACATCATCAGGGAGAGGGAGCTGGCGGAAGCCACCGTGGGAGAGGGTATGGAGGGTGGAGAGATGGAGACCGGGTGGGACGTGAGAATACAGGCGCGGCAGCGGGCGGGGGTGGGAGAGGATCGGGGAGATGAGCGGGTGAGGAGGATCAAGTTTACGTGAGGTGTACAGGATACGTATCCTTTCAAGGAAAAGGAGGAGGTGGGGAAAGGGGATGAGATCATACAGGATCCGCGTGGGGGAGGGGAGACGGATGCGATAGGCAAGGCGGAGAGCATGGCGTTCAAGGATTTGGAGGGATTTATAGAAGGTAGGGGGGGCGGAGAGCCAGGCTGGATGGGCGTAACAAAGGATAGGGCGGATGAGGGATTTATAGGTGTGGAGGATTGTGGAGGGGTCCAGACCCCACGTGCGGCCGGAAAGGAGCTTGAGGAGACGGAGTCGGGAACGTGCCTTGGCTTGGATTGTCTGGAGATGGGGAGTCCAGGAGAGGCGACGGTCGAGGGTGACGCCAAGGTACTTAAGGGTGGGAGTGAGGGCGATAGGACGGCCATAGACGGTGAGATAGAAATCAAGGAGGCGGAAGGAAGGGGTGGTTTTGCCTACAATGATCGCCTGGGTTTTGGAGGGATTGACCTTGAGCAACCACTGGTTGCACCAAGCGGTGAACCGGTCAAGATGGGATTGGAGAAGGCGTTGGGAGCGTTGCAGGGTGGGGGCAAGGGCGAGGAAGGCGGTGTCATCGGCAAACTGGAGGAGGTGGACGGGGGGCGACGGCGGCGGCATGTCCGCCGTGTACAAGAGGTACAGAAGGGGGGAGAGGACGGAGCCTTGGGGCACACTGGCGGAGGGGAAAAAGGTGTAGGAATCAGTGTTATGGATGGTGACATAGGAAGGACGGCGGGAGAGAAAGGAACCGATCAGACGGACGTAGTTAATGGGAAGGGCAAAGGTTTGGAGCTTGAAGAGGAGACCGGAATGCCAGACGCGGTCATAAGCGCGTTCGAGGTCAAGTGAGAGGAAGATGGCGGAGCGACGGGAATTAAGCTGTTCGGAAAGGAGATGAGTGAGGTGAAGGAGAAGATCGTCGGAAGAGAAGGATGGCCGAAAGCCACACTGGGTGACGGGAAGGAGGCGGTGCTGGCGGAGATGCTGGTGGATGCGGCGGGTGAGGATAGATTCTAGGACCTTGCTGAAGACCGAGGTAAGGCTGATGGGACGGTAGGAGGAGACGGCGGACGGCGGTTTGCCAGGTTTAAGGAACATGAGGATACGGGAGGTTTTCCACAGGTCGGGGTAGTAACCGGTGGACAGGACTACATTGTAGAGCCTGGCCAGGGTGGAGAGGAAAGAGACAGGAGCTTCACGAAGGTGACGGTAGGTGGCACGATCGTGACCAGGAGCGGTGTTGCGTTTTGTGCGGAGGGTAGCAATGAGATCCTGTGTAGTGATAGGGGCATTGAGTTCCGTGTGTGTAATGTTGTCCAAGTACTGGAAGCCAGGAGCGAGGGGAGGGGAAGAGGTGTCAGTTCGATCGCGGATATCCGGGAAGAGGGAGTAATCGAACTGGGGATCATCGGGGATGGAAAATACATCGGAGAGGTAGGAGGCAAAGTGATTGGCCTTACTAAGGGAGTCAGGGAAAGGGTGATCATCATGGAGAAGAGGATAATAGGGGGAGGGTTTAGTTCCGGTAAGGCGACGGAAGGCCGACCAGAACTTGGACGAGTTGATTGGTAGGGTTGCATTTAAACGGGTGCATGTCTGCCGCCAGTCCCGGCGTTTCTTAGCCGCGAGCAAATTACGAACGTGTCGCTGGAGTTGCCGGTGGCGTCGTAGTGTGTCCGGGTCACGCGTGCGGAGGAAGGCACGGTAGAGACGACGGGATTCACGGAGGAGGAGAACGGCCTGTGGGGGTAAGGTAGGACGGTGGGGGTGGATGGCGACAGTAGGAACGTGGGCCTCCACGGCCTCAGACAAGGTCCGCTGGAGAAAGGAGGCGGCATGGGTGACATCGTCAGGGTGGTGGTAGGTGAGAGGGTGGCTATCGACCTGGGTGGAAAGGGTATCCCGGTAGGCATTCCAGTCGGCTCGGGAATAGTCGTGGACATACTTAGGGGGAGGGTCAGTACGAGGGTCGGGGCGAGGGCGACGACCGTCTGAAACGGTGAGGAGGACAGGGAGATGGTCGCTACCAATAGGCTCCAGGACATCCACCGTTATGCGGCCAAGGAGGTTGGGGGAGGAGAGGATAACATCAGGAGTGGAGTTGGATTCAGGACGGGTATGCCGGGGGATGGGGACGAGGTCACCTTGAAGGGTGGAGAGGAACCGATGCCATCGCCGTAACTGGGCAGCGGAACGACTATGGATGTTGAGGTCGGCGGCGATCACGTAGGAGGAAAAGGTACGATCGACGTGGGAGAGGAAGTCGAAGGGAATAGGAGCATTGGGGCGGACATAGATGGTGGCGCAGGTAACGGTAAGGCCGGGGAAGAAGAGACTAAGGATCAGGTGTTCAGTGGGGTCGGGAAGGAGAGGTTGGAGCCGAATGGGGATCTGGCGGTGGTGACCAATGGCAACTCCGCCACGCGCAATCGGGAGGGGATTATCGGAGCGGTGGAGGAGGTAGGGCGAAGTGTGGACTGTGTGGTGGGGTTGCAGGAAGGTTTCATTGAGGAGGAAGGCATCCACGCGGTGGGTGGCAAGGGTGTGCAGGAACAGGTTTTTGTTGGCGGGAAGGGAGCGGATGTTGTTGAAAAGGATACGTTGCTGTCGCGCCATGACTGGGATTTAAACGAGGGTGTCAAGACGGGAGAAGGTGAAATGGGCCTGGTTGTTGGAGTAGGTGGCGTACATCTTGAGTTGGAAGATGGAACGGGCAGCAAGGGAGATCTGCTGGAGGGTGTGAGGGCGCTGAAAGGGATGAACATTCTGGAGGACGATGGTGAGGAACCTGATGATGTCCTCAGCGGTGGGTGGGGGACGAAGGGAATTGCCAGGAGGGGTGGGGGCGTCCAGAGGACGGACAGGTACGGTGAGTTCAGGAGTGGTTGGAGGGGGTCGGGCTTTACACTTTTGGGAGTAGGTGGGATGAGGGAGATTGCAGGTATTACAGGAGGGAGGGGATTGGAGGTTAGGGCACTGCCGGAGGAAGTGCGCCTGCCGACAATGCGGGCAGGTGGGGGCCTCGCGGCACTCAGCTGTGGGGTGCGCATTATAGCGCAGACACCTCTGGCAGCGCAGGGATTGAGGAGGGGAACGGGAAGGGTCGACCTTGTACCGCTGGTGGAAGAGGAGGGCACCCTCCTTCAGGAGACGGTCAATGGAGGGGGCGTCCTCAGAGAAAACCCGCATAAGGCGGGTGGGGCCGGCCGAGTTGAAAATGCGGCGGACCGCCCGCACCTCCAGCGTGGGATGGGCCTGGAGCTCCGCCAACACCTCCTCCTCCGTGATCGACGGACTGAGCCGCGTGATCACGGCGGTGAGGGTCGGCGGGCGACGCGGGGGTTGGGGTTGGCGGGTAGGAGATGGAGAAGGAGCAGGGGTAAGGGAGGCGTTGGGACCAAAACGGGTGATGGGGAGACGGGAGAGGATGTCAGTATGGAGGGTTGGGCTGGGGGAGGAGATGAGAACAGAATCTCGGCGAGGAGTGAGGAGGGAGATGGGGGCACCAGGACAATGCTGGCGAAGGAAGAGGGTGAGGTTCCGGGCTTCAAGGAGAGAGGGATCAGGACGGGAGAGGAGGTAGCGGTAGGAGGAAGGGGGAGAGGAGGAGGATGAGGGGGCAGGGACAGGCGGGGAGACTTCCATGGCATCATGGGTGGGGGAAGGAGGACGAGGCGCAGCCTTTTTGGAAGCAGAGGAAGCAGGGGTGCCACCGGGGCGCTTGACGGCGGTGGAGGAGGTGTGGGGGATGGGAACAACGGGAATGTGGCGGGGAGGGGCAGGTCCCGGGGCCGGAGTCGGCGCCGGAGATGGTGACGGTGATGGTGAAGGCGACGGCGACGATGACGATGACGGTGGCAGTGGCGGCGGTGATGGCGAAGGTGATGGGGAGAGCTGGGCGTGGGCAGTGGCCCGACGGGCCATCACCCGAGCTGGAGCTGCAGTGACAGGCTGGGGGAGTGGGGGGAAGGGATCAGAACGAGAGGAGCGGGAGGAAGAAGCGGGAGAGGGGGCGACAAAGATAGAGGGTGAAGGGAGAGTGAGGAGAGGTGGAATGGAAGGAGGGGGGGTGGGACTGGGCACACCAAGTTATAGTGGTGGAGGCGGCGGAAGGGGAGGTACAGACAATGGCGGTGGTGGTAGTAGTGACAGTGGTGGTGGGGGTGGACATGACGGGAGAGAGAAACAAGAACGAACAGAACGAAGAGGAGAGGACAGAAACTGGGGACAGACAAAGACGAAGACGGATGAAGACGAAGACGGCCGTAGACCAGGGTCAGGACGGCGGCACCGGACGGCGGCGGCGGGCACCGGACGGCGGCGGCGGCGGCGGCGGCGGCGGCCACCGGCGGCGGCGGCGGCGGCGGCGAGCCCCGGCAGGCGGCGGCGGCGGCGGCGAGCACCGGCAGGCGGCGACCAGGCGGGGGCGGCGAGCCCCGGCAGGCGGCGACGGCTGCGGCGGCTGCAAGGACCGGAAGGCGGCGACCAAGCGGCGGCGGCGGTGACGGTGACGGCAAGCAGACGACACGGCAGGGATCTTCCACGTCGAAGGCGCACCCTGAGAGTAGCCCAGGCAGTGAAACTCTTCGATGAAGAAGAGAGGGAATCCAACCCTCGAATGTGAAGTAACCAAAATTTTAACACGGTTTTATGTTCTGTAAAAATTTCGCATTGTTTGAAGTTGTGCAGCTGAAAATCTTTTTGTTTAAATCCACAAAAGATATGGCTATATTACATTACTAGCCATTAAAATTGCTACACCACGAATATGACTTGCTACAGACGTGAAATTTAACCGACAGGAAGAAGATGCTGTGATATGCAAATGATTAACTTTTCAGAGCATTCACACAAGGTTGGCGCCGGTGGCGACACCTACAACGTGCTGACGTGAGGAAAGTTTCCAACCGATTTCTCATACACGAACAGCATTTGACCAGCGTTGCCTGGTGAAACGATGTTGTGATGCCTCGTGTAAGGACGAGAAACGCGTACCACCACATTTCCGACTTCGATAGAGGTCGGATTGTAGCCTATCACAACTGTGGTTTATCGTATCGCGACATTGCTGCTCGCGTTGCTCGGTGGGTTCAGGAGGGTAATACGGAACGCTGTGCTGGATCCCAACGGCCTCGTATAACTAGCAGTCGAGATGACGGCCATCTTATGCGCATGGCTGTAACGGGTCGTGCAGCTACGACTCGATCCCTGAATCAACAGATGGGGACGTTTGCAAGACAAAAACAATCTGCAGGAACAGTTCGACGACTTTTGCAGCAGTATGGACTATCAGCTCGGAGACCACGGCTGCGGTTACCCTTGACACTGCATCACAGACAGGTGCGCCTGCGATGGTGTACTCAACGACGAACCTGGGTGCACGAATGGAGAAACGTCATATTTTTGGATGAATCCAGGTTCTGTTTACAGCATCATGATGGTCGCATCCTTGTTTGGCGACATCGCGGTGAACGCACATTGGAAGCGTTTCTTCGTCATCGCCATACTAGCGTATCGCCCGGCGTGATAGTATGGGGTGCCATTGGTTACACGTCTCGGTCACCTCTTGTTCACATTGACGGAATTTTGAACAGTGGACTTTACATTTCCGATGTGTTACGACCGGTGGCTCTATCCTTCATTCGATCCCTGAGAAACCCTACATTTCAGCGGGATAATGCACGACCGCATGTTGCAAGTCCTGTACGGGCCTTTCTGGATACAGAAAATGTTCGACTGCTGCCCTGGCCAGGACATTCTCCAGATCTCTCACCAACTGAAAACGTCTGGTCAATGGCGGCCGAGCAACTGGCTTGTCACAATACGCCAGTCACTACTGTGAATGAGCTGTGGTATCGTGTTGGAGCTGATGGGCAACTGTACCTGTACACGCCATGCAAGCTCTGTTTGACTCAATGCCCAGGCGTATGAAGGCCGTTATTACGGCCAGAGGTGGTTATTCTGGGTACTGATTTCTCAGGATCTATGCACAAATTGCGTGAAAATGTAATCACATCTCAGTTCTAGTATAATATATTTGTCCAATGAATATCCGTTTATCATCTCTATTTCTTCTTGGTGCAGCAATTTTAATGGCCAGTAGCGTATCTTCAATAGTTCGAGAGACAAAGTCGCATTTATTGTAGAACGTCTTACATAGCTGTTAAGCCAATGGGTCTTTTAATGCTTACTGGAGGCTCAAAATGACTGCGGTATATGCATTTTGCCTCTGACGTGTCCTTCATCTTTCTTATGTGACATTTAAGCGTCTGTCTGTTTTTTCTCAGTATCCTGCACTCTGAACTTGTCACAATATCGAACGCCCGAGACCATACTCGCCCCAGGGACTGACCGTAATTATTATAGTACTCAGAAGACACCACTACTACCGCTGCCCTATGTGACAAGATAATAATGGACTCTTATTTTTAATGCCTGCATACCATAAACTTACTTTTTATCAAACGAGTCCAAATCAAGCAGAAAAAACACGGCTGCATTTTGTTGCTGCCCACGCGAGCAGGGAGCTAACTTTTGGATATGAGTTTTATTACACCGGCAACAGCTGCCGGAATAAAGTGGCTATACGGATATGGCTTTCCTACCTTTTTTGCTCTGTTAAACTCGGTCCATGATGTCTCACCAGCTGGACAGAAATCATGGCATGTTTTTGCGTGGTAGATTTAGGAGAAAATATCGCCCACACATCTTTCTTCATTAACCTGTAGATTATCGTTCTTCCTCCTAACTGCTTGTCCATAATGTGGAAGAACTCCCCATCTGATCTTCCAAATATCTATCTCACACCAGTCACTTCACTTCAACCTTTAATACATTCATTGTCAAAGTAACTGTTAGGCACCCACATGATTTAATTAAAGCTGCGAAGAAAATGGCAGTTTCTGTGTTAACTTTTAGATACATTTATTGTACATAGGAACTTTAAAAAATATTTTTATGTTCACATAGGGAAATAGGTTATGGAGAAAATTGTAGGTGGAGTAAAAGTTGTAGAGCCTCACGAGGACTTGGCAAAGGCGTTTAAGTAAATTTATGTTACATTAATTGTCCAAGGATGAAGAGGTTAGAGCAGAGATGAAAGTTGTACCAGACCAGTGGTCAGACTGAAGACAACAGTACAAGAAAACTAGTGGTGCCACCATGGACAAGATAATTTGAAGTCGTCCAAAACATTTTTTAAACGTTTCCGTATACAGTAAACCTATCTAAAATGGCGAAAGTTAACTCAGATATCACACATTTTTAACCCAGTTACGCAGTCTTAGTTAAATAGTGCAGGCGCCTAACAATTTCCTTTGACAAAGATCACAGGAAAATGACTTCGACAGAGATACATAACATTGCACACAACAATCAATTCGCAGCATTTAGCAGCGGGCAATTTGCGCACTAGTAAGATGATTAATGAATAATTCGCACAGGAATTTTCATTTACGTAGGCGCAGAAATTCTCTTTAAAGGCTCGCGGTGGTAATTATTTCATTATTATTTTAATTATACAATGAAAATATGCGGACGTAATTTGGCGCATCGTGTTTGCGTTACCGACTATGCCGCCCGGAGCCTTTCGGTTCGGTAATTTTCTGTCGCGGAAATGCAGAACGGGGAAAATACAACGGTTTCTACCTTATCTCTAGCGAGAGCTGGCCTCTGTAGGTTTGCTGCAGCCGTTAATATGCTTTTCCTTTTTTAAATCTCTGCTCAAAACGACCACAATGACAAAGGATATTAGCATCATATGTATATGAGTTAGATAAGAAGAAATGAAAACATGAAGGGTGCTCAATTACCAATTGAACTGCATCCTTGATATAGATATACAACGTTTATTCACAGAAGGTGGTTTAATTGCCTTTCGACAATTACCGATTTCGGTTTTACGTACTTTTCGGAAATAATTGCAGTTACATGTCAGAATGATTCCATTGTCATGTTAGCTATGATTCCCACCTCAATCTCTGCCTAAATAAAATGTCACCTTAGCCGAGAGGTCTTAGGAGCTGCAGTCATAGACTGTGCGGCTGGTCGCGGCGGAGGTTCGAGTCCTCCCTCGGGCATGAGTGTGTGTGTTTGCCCTTAGGCTAATTTAGGTTAAGTAGTGTGTAAGCTTCGGGATTGATGACCTTAGCAGTTAAGTCCCATAAGGTTTCACACACATTTTACCATGATTTTTAAAATGTCACTTGGTCTACGATGGGGAGCCACCAAGTTTTATCAGCGCAAAAACATCAAGCCGCAACCATGAAACTTGATCATCGTGTGAGTTCTTCTTTACACATCCAGCTTTCGATGAGACACATTATCCACAGAGACTGCTGCATTTCGGCTGTTCCACCTCTTAGTCAGTCTGGAAATGCCGTCACTCACTGGTCTGTTAATCTCAGGAAAGAGGAAGAAGTCAGGGGTAGCCACGTCAGGAGAATACAGAAGATGAAGCAACATTTGACAGCGCAAATAACCAGAATGTACACTACTGGCCTTTAAAATTGCTACACCATGAAGATGACGTGCTACAGGTGCGAAATTTAACTGACAGGAAAAAGATGCTGTGATATGCAAATGATTAGCTTTTCAGAGCATTCACACAAGGCTGGCACCGGTGGCGACGCCTACAACGTGCTAACATGAGGAAAGATTCCAACCGATTTCTCATACACAAACAGCAGTTGACCGGCGTTGTCTGGTGAAACGTTGTTGTGATGCCTCGTGTAAGAAGGAGATATGCGTACCATCACATTTCCGCCTTTGATAAAGGTTGGATTGTAGCCCATCGCGATGGCGGTTTATCGTATCGCGACATTGCTGCTCGCGTTGGTCAAGATCCAATGACTGTTAGCAGAATATGGAATCGGTGGGTTCAGGAGGGTAATACGAATTGCCGTGCTAGATCCCAACAGCCTCGTATTACTAGCAGTCAAGATGACAGGCATCTTATCCACATGGCTGTAACGGATCGTGCAGCCACGTCTCGATCCCTGAGTCAATTGATGGGGACGTTTGCAAGACAACAACCATTTGCACGAACAGTTCGACGACGTTTGGAGCAGCATGGACTATCAGCTCGGAGACCACGACTGTGGTTACCCTTCACGCTGCATCAGAGACAGGAGCGCCTGCGATGGTGTACTCAACGACGAACCTGGTTGCACGAATGGCAAAACGTCATTTTTTCGGATGAATCCAGGTTCTGTTTACAGCATCGTGATGGTCGCATGCGTGTTTGGCGACATTGCGGTGAACACACATTGGAAGCATGTATTCGTCATCGCCATACTGGCGTATCACCTGGCGTGATGGTATGGGGTGCCATTGGTTACGCGTCTCGGTCAACTCTTGTTCGCATTGACGGAACTTTGAACAGTGGACGTTACGTTTCAGATGTGTTGCGACCCGTGGCTCTACCCTTCGTCCGATCCCTGCGAAACCCTACATTTGAGTAGGATAATGCACGATCGCATGTTGCAGGTCCTGTATGGACCTTGCTGGATACAGAAAATGTTCGACTGCTGCCCTGGCCAGCATATTTTCCAGATCTCTCACCAACTGAAAACGTCTGGTCAATGGCGGCCGAGCAACTGGCTTGTCACTATACGCCAGTCACTACTCTTGATGAATTGTGGTATCGTGTTGAAGCTGCATGGGCAGCTGTACCTGTATATACCATCCAAGCTCTGACTCAATGCCCAGGCGTATAGAGGCCGTTATTACGGCCAGAGGTGGTTGTTCTGGGTACTGATTTCTCAGGATCTATGCATCCAAATTGCGTGAAAATGTAATCACATCTCAGTTCTAGTATAATATATTTGTCCAATGAATATCCGTTTATCATCTGCATTTCTTCTTGGTGTAGCAATGTTAATGGCCAGAAGTGTATGTTCTGTCCTCTGTAGAAATATAGGAGGTGTAAACAGATATGGAAATACTAAAAACACTACACATTACCCTGCTTAATACGGTGTAGGTGAACTGCTGACATTCAAAACAGCTTCCTGTCTTTTCGTAATGGATAAACACCTGTATGATTTACGAGAGAATCGTATTTCTTCCTGCGAGATGGTGGCGAGTTCAGATGAAAATGCTGGAGGTGGACGACGGTCAAGCATCGTACGCTGTAAAGCAGATCACGAAGGCGTAATATAAGTGACGCCTGGTGAATGTGCTCACCTGGAAAGTTGCAACAACTCATCCCGGTGCTCACAGAACAAGGCCTGGACGATGCGAGCTGATTGAGCAGTGGTGTTGCCGTCTTGGAGAACAGCATCGCCGTTGGAGAACAAACAGTGTACCATGTGACGGTCCTGATCAGTGATGCTCACATAATCTTCGACAGTAACATGATCTTGCAGAACAACCGTGGAACGGAGGGAATACCACGATACGGCTGCCCATATCATCTGTGAACCCCCGCCGTGTTTCGCTCTTAGGAAGTAAACGGGGCAAAAAATTGGAAACATTTCGAAACAAGGCTCACCCGACCAAACGATCTTCTCCCATTGCTCCGTAGCAATGGGCAGCACGTTCTCCTCTAATGGCCATTTTTATCGCTAATGACTGGTTCTGCAGTTCCAGCTCACTATGAATTCCTTGCTTATGGAGTTGTCTCCGTGTTGTTTTCGTACAGACAGGGTTCACCTACGTGACATTCATTTCTGCAGTGACTTTTGCAGTTGCCATCCTCTTGCTTTTCGTCACAATTTTTTTCTAATACCATATCTGCTCACAGCGGACAAGAACGATTCTCAAAACGTAGAAGAAACAAAGTTTATTTGCTGCAAGTAACCACGAGTCCTTTTCCAATGGTTGTGACCTGCTGGCTGAAGATCTAATTCTGGAACAATAACAGGGCTGGAGGCCGAATTACGACAAGAACAAAAGGATTCTGGCTAAATGGCCAGACAACAAAATAACTCTTGACAGAAGAACAGTTCTGATAATAACAAAAGTAAATACATCAAATAATTAGTTGTGGCTGAAGGCCAGTATTGGAATTACTTAACCCAACTGAAAATGGGATGAAAGGTGTCAGCCTAATCCCGAATAGTAACAAGCAATCAGTTAATGTTTCTGGAGTCAAACACAAGGTCCACAATGGGTGAGAAGATTTACAGTTCGTTGTAGCCAAAGTTAAGAACTAGTTGAAATGTGGTAAGGGTAATGACACACCAAAATCACGATAGTAATCCGTTGTAGTTGCTACATATTTCATTAAAAAAAAAAGCATTATAAAATCACAATCACAGTAATACAGGAGACTGCCTTACAAGGCCAGATCACTTGGACAAATAACAAATAAATTTCTTTAACCGTAACAAGACACATAAAACTTGAAATTTGAATATGAATAGGTAAATATACTCAGGCAAAGCTCTCTTAAATAGTACAAATGTCCGTACAATTCCCATCAGAACTCTCATTACTTCCAATCAGCTGAGGAACAGATTAAGGGTAAGAACACAAATCTTTTAGGGTTTGGTTAGCCAACTTTACTAAATAGAACTATATACAAATGACTAAAACAGTTAAGGAGGTGCTTTAATTCTGACCAAGCCAATCTTCAACTTTACTTAGTTGATTACTCAACAATATCCTTAGAATGATTACAACTAGAACGTGACCATATAACAATACCCGTAAAATGAGGTCGCTTCAATATTGCGTGTGAATTAACGATAGACGAAAGCAGATCAAGAATTCAAATCAATACGAGAGATCCACGAGACAGGAAATTACATAGAAATGTACTCAACTTTGCACTGCAGTTGAACTTCGGATGCTACAATTCTACACCGGAAAGATGGAATCACGCAATACTGACCACATAACCCAAGATGTAAACGAGATGACAGGGCCTCAAATATCCCTCTGCCCCCGTGGTGCTCTGCTCACAGTGTGCTCGCGTCGACCGCTGCCAATTTCCTGTAACACAACACACATAAACGGCAGACAATATTCTGAGACATAAACTACACAATCTTATCTAGAGAAGAGGGGATCAATACAACTAAATAGAAATAAATTAGCCTCCGTGAGTTACTTCGCCAGTGCCAGACCTTAAACTTCGATTAATAAGTTCGCTAAAAAACATGCCCTAAAGTTAAGATGACAAGAATTATCTCGGCGCACATTTACACGCCAAACTACCAAATGAACTACAAAGTAGAATAGAGGACGTATCTCGGCGTGCATTGAAACGCCAGAGCCAGACTTACTCACTACTCGTTGCACTTTTAGCTATGTCTTTAAACACGCTTCATGTCGGTTGGGTGGGCGTAGCCACACTCCCTCAACTGCCATCAAGACAGTTAATCACGACACCGAAGTAGGTGAGAAACAGCTGAAACAATTCTAAAGGATTTTTAGTACACTGGCATATTCAACTAAAACGCACGCAACCCACCGAAGCAACTCGGCGAATCCCATTGAATCGGCCGGCGTAGCTTAGACTCGAAGTAGCTTATCCTTCCGACCTCTAGGAAAACCAAACCACTCAAAGATCAAATAGACGATCGATGGAAACTGGCGCCTGAAAACGCACCAGCTCAATAAAGTGCGCGTCATTTACGACGGCGGCTGAGTTTAGGTTCGTTCTGCGCATCTGACGTCACAAAACACAGTCAGCCAATGAACAGAGAACGACGTTGCCAGAGCTTGACTTCAGTGCAGACCACGGACGAGTGGCGTCAGTATTTTGCATGATGGTTTAGAGTCCTCCAGGAATTGGTTAGACAGACGAGCTGCGTTATCGTAATGGTTAAGATATTTGACTGCAAAGCGAATGGTTTTGAGTTCAAACCTTGTTAGGTGCTTAATATTCTGTTTATTTAAAAACAATATCGAAGTGTCTTACTTCATGACTTTTATTCGTTTGAATGTAACTTTTTGAAATTTCTAGTTCTTTGTCTCTTCATTATAATCATATAAAGTTTTCGGTTTTTCGAATTTTGTCCTCCAATATTTCTTTTCACAGCAATGAAAAACAATGACAAGGTGCACATACAATATTCATGTTATCTGTTTTGTTTGTATATTTTCTCTTCCGCAGTCGCTGTTTTACTATTCATATTGAAATATATTCTTTGCGACAGTATTAAAAGTATTATTTAGAGCAGAATTTCGGCTCGTACGTCGCCGAGCTATTTGATTATCTGACGCAATTCTTTGTTTCGCTGCTTTGGCAACATCACGTACGTCGCCGAGCTATTTGATTATCTGACGCAATTCTTTGTTTCGCTGCTTTGGCAACATCATCATATTCCGTATTTTCGTCAACTGATCTATGTTTTGGCAAGTATTTGCTGTCCGTTGTGACAAACACAAATATTTTGCGCATTGCGCCTCACTGACAATATATTTTAGTTTCTATGTTTTATTACGTGCACAATTCAGTTTTGTGTACTTCGCCAATTTTAATCAGAACTTTTTAGAAAAAAGCGAAATGACTCTAGTGTAAATAAAACTTTTATTACAGTCGCGAAAGATGGAATATTTCTCAGTATTACAAACGACACCTATCTGGTACTTAAATTAAATGGGATATTGTTATACAGTAAATTTTATATGAAACTTAGGTATATTGTTCACATTTCATTCTCAACATTGTGGCAACTAAAATCGACCATACGGAAAGTATACGCTATGGACTTCTACCCCTGCAAACTCTTCAAAATTTCGTGCAATCGTTTACTACATTTAATGCTGCACGATAACTGCGTTGAACATCGAAATAAAATTAAGTCATTTATGGGGGGAAGGTATCAGTCAAGAAGATGTGTAAAAATCAAATTTTTGGGACAAATGGTTTTTGTGAAATCGAATGATAAGTGTGTCAAAGCAGTCGGAACACCATGTGTCAGCACAGGCGAGCAGTGCAGTGATGACAAAATCGCGTACAGCGCGGAATGCGGGGAGCACGTCTCTGTAGCAGCGAAAGGGTTAATGCAGCCGTGGTGGTTTTACTTCATAAACTGCGCGCTCCCTCCTAAACGTAAGTTTGCGAACTATACTACTGCGCTGATTCTCTTGGCGCGTGTGTCGTTTGCAGCTGGCAACGCAGCAATCTCCGGCGTCTGGGCGGGCATGCGCGAGCCGCCAAGATAAAAGAATTCAACTATACAGGGCTATTACAAATGATTGAAGCGATTTCATAAATTCACTGTAGCTCCATTCATTGACATATGGTCACGACACACTACAGATACGTAGAAAAACTCATAAAGTTTTGTTCGGCTGAAGCTGCACTTCAGGTTTCTGCCGCCAGAGCGCTCGAGAGAGCAGTGAGACAAAATGGCGACAGGAGCCGAGAAAGCGTATGTCGTGCTTGAAATGCACTCACATCAGTCAGTCATAACAGTGCAACGACACTTCAGGACGAAGTTCAACAAAGATCCACCAACTGCTAACTCCATTCGGCGACGGTATGCGCAGTTTAAAGCTTCTGGATGCCTCTGTAAAGGGAAATCAACGGGTCGGCCTGCAGTGAGCGAAATAACGGTTGAACGCGTGCGGGCAAGTTTCACGCGTAGCCCGCGGAAGTCGACGAATAAAGCAAGCAGGGAGCTAAACGTACCACAGCCGACGGTCTGGAAAATCTTACGGAAAAGGCTAAAGCAGAAGCCTTACCGTTTACAATTGCTACAAGCCCTGACACCCGATGACAAAGTCAAACGCTGAGAATTTTCGGCGCGGTTGCAACAGCTCATGGAAGAGGATGCGTTCAGTGCGAAACTTGTTTTCAGTGATGAAGCAAAATTTTTTCTTAATGGTGAAGTGAACAGACACAATGTGCGAATCTGGGCGGTAGAGAATTCTCACGCATTCGTGCAGCAAATTCACAATTCACCAAAAGTTAACGTGTTTTGTGCAAGCTCACGGTTTAAAGTTTACGGCCCCTTTTTCTTCTGCAAAAAAAAAAAAAAAAAACGTTACAGGGCACGTGTATCTGGACATGCTGGAAAATTGGCTCATGCCACAACTGGAGACCGACAGCGCAGACTTCATCTTTCAACAGGATGGTGCTCCACCACACTTCCATCATGATGTTCGGCATTTCTTAAAGAGGAGATTGGAAAACCGATGGATCGGTCGTGGTGGAGATCATGATCAGCAATTCATGTCATGGCCTCCACGCTCTCCCGACTTAACCCCATGCGATTTCTTTCTGTGGGGTTATGTGAAAGATTCAGTGTTTAAACCTCCTCTACCAAGAAACGTGCCGGAACTGCGATCTCGCATCAACGATGCTTTCGAACTCATTGATGGGGACATGCTGCGCCGAGTGTGGGAATAACTTGATTATCTGCTTGATGTCTGCCGAATCACTAAAGGGGCACATATCGAACATTTGTGAATGCCTAAAAAAATTTTTTGAGTTTTTGTATGTGTGTGCAAAGCATTGTGAAAATATCTCAAATAATAAAGTTATTGTAGAGCTGTGAAATCGCTTCAATCATTTGTAATAACCCTGTAGTATTCGTTACAAGTCCAAACTGTTGATACTAGTTGCACGCCATACGTCGAATAGACCGGAACGTTGCGGTTTCCCCGGAGGGCGACTCGCTGGCGTAGCTGGCGGTGAACTGCACGCCTCAACCAGAATGTAGGCCGCTGATTGTGGAACCGCTGTTGCTCTCGGCTCCCGGCCAAGCGGCTTACCCGGCAAAGATTGCCTCCTGTGGTCTGTGGGCGGCCCTAAACGGGATGCCCGCGGCAGAATACGTTGCGCACTGTTTTCCGTCACGTGTCTATACGCAGTAGAGTAGTTCGTGTACATCGCGACCTCTAGCGGACGCCTCCTGTCGGCTGCTGGCATCACCTGGTTTCTGCTTGATGGGCAACAGGTTGACCCCTACTAGACCCGAGACCCGCCTGAAGGATCTGCTGTGCAGGTAGCAGGAGTGCTTAGGGGCTCGCCCTTTGTGTACTCTATTATTAATCACTGTCCATCACGATCAAGCAACACACAATTTCGTTCGACCTGTGCCTTAGCATATGATGTTTTTCCGCTTTACCTGTATCTAGTACATATCTTCGATACGGTACCTCTAGAAAGACCAAACACTTTCGCTATTTTCGTTACGGAAGCAAGCACCATACGAGCACCCAGGATGTGGTGTTCGAATTCACTTAGCTCCGACATAATGCTCTCAGAACTGCACTGACACTGTTTCGACAACAAATGAACCTTGCAATTCATTGCGGACATCGCACAGGTGCCGTTCGTGGTCAAATACAACAACTCATCCGTCAGATTTGGCTACCCTCTGCATTTGTGTCCAAACCTGCTTTCTCGAGGTCTTTCCATATTTTTGTCCAACCACTGTAAGACTACGCTACGATAAGGATAGGCAAAATTAAAAGTTCAGTATAGTCTGTGCGGAACTGTTCTGGGACCCTACCTCACTCATAAAGATAATACACTACCGGCCATTCAAATTACTACACCAAGAAGAAATGCAAATGATAAACGGGTATTCATTGGACAAATATATTATACTGGAACTGACATGTGGTTACATTTTCACGCAATTTGAGTGTATAGATCCTGAGAAATCAGACCCAGAACAACCCCCTCTAGCCGTAATAACGGCCTTGATACGCCTGGGCATTGGGTCAAACAGAGCTTGGATGGTGTGTACAGGTACAGGTGCCCATGCAGCTTCAACACGATACCACAGTTCATCAAGAGTAGTGACTGGCGTATTGTGACGAGCCAGTTGCTCGGACACCATTGACCAGACGTTTTCAATTGGTGAGACATCTGGAGAATGTGCTGGCCAGGGCAGCAGTCGAACGTTTTTTGTATCCAGAAAGGCCCGTACAGGACCTGCTATATGCGGTCGTGCATTATCCTGCTGAAATGTAGGGTTTCGTAGGGATAGAATGAAGGGTAGAGCCACGGGTCGTAACACATCTGAAATGTAACGTGCACTGTTCAAAGTGCCGTCAATGCGAACAAGACGTGACCGAGACGTGTAACCAGTAGCACCCCATACCATCACGCCAGGTGATACGCTAGTATGGCGATGACAAATACACGCTTCCAATGTGCGTTCACCACGATGACGCCAAACACGGATGCGACCATAATGATGCTGTAAAGAGAACCTGGATTCATCCGAAAAAATGACGTTTTACCATTCGTGCACCGAGGTTCGTCGTTGAGTACACCATCGCAGGCGCTCCCGTCTGTGATGCAGCGTCAAGGGTAACCGCAGCCATGGTCTCCGAGCTGATAGTCCATACTGCTGCAAACGTCGTCGACTGCCCGTGAAGATGGTTGTTATCTTGCAAACGTCCCCATCTGTTGACTCAGGGATCGAGCCGTGGCTGCATGATCCGTTACAGCCATGTAGATAAGATGCCCGTCATCTCGGCTGCTGGTGATACGAAGCCGTTGGGATCCAGCACGGAGTTCCGTATTATCCTCCTGAACCCATCGATTCCATATTCTGCTAACAGTCATTGGATATCGACCAACGCGAGCAGCAATGTCGCGGTACGATAAACCGCAATAGCGATAGGTTACAATACGACCATTATCAAAGTCGGAAACGTGATGGTACGTATTTCTCCTCCTTGCACGAGGCATCACAACAACTTTTCACCAGGCAACGCCGGTCAACTGCTGTTTGTGTATGAGAAATCGGTTCGAAACTTTCCTCATGTCAGCACGTTGCAGGTGTCACCACCAGCGCCAACCTTGTGGTAATGCTCTGAAAAGCTAATCATTTGCATATCACAACATCTTCTTCCTGTCGGTTAAATTTAGCTTCTGTAGCACGCCATCTTCGTGGTGTAGCAATTTTAATGACCAGTAGTGTAATAATAATAATAATCTAATTCGTTCTTCCTCATATGTACATGACGGAGAACAATCATGTGACCAGAACAGTACAACAGCACTGGCAGAAAATATTCATCTTGGATCGTCTTCCAGAACTCCCATAAATCCTCATAATGGACACTAGGCGGTATTTTGTATCCCAATAGAGACAGGCTTGTTATGTCAGTTCAGCACGTCCTGATAAAAAGTTATTAGGGCTGTATGATAAGGTCAGAGACGTGGCTGACTCTTCACAGAAAGAGTATCTATATTTAGTACACACTTGAACATATTGCTTCCTCCTGTGTAATATCCCGTCCCCTTTCACTGGAATATATTGCTTTCTCCTCTCTTGCACCCCATCCTCCTTCATACCACCCAGACGGAGAACTCGTTAAATTGGTTTTGGTTTTGGTTTTGTAGTCCATTAAAAGAGAAATAAGATGATCAAAAAAGCTCTCGGCAGTGTGTTTGACGTCTTCAGAAATGTCATGACGACGGCCCTTCAGGTCAGGATACACGTGATATTCCGAAGAGACTAGGGCAGATCGGCAGGACCTTTGGTTTGCAATCCACAACGTGGGACATTGCGGAAGTGGTTTCCTCGCAAGAAAGGATTCTGTTGGTCAACTTTCCGCACCATTTCGTCTGAACTGTCTCTTTGACTCGTTCGAAGAGGCTGGTGTAATACTCTCAGGTTCAGCTACAACTCTGAGGCAAGTAATTCAAGGACAGAATACTGTCTTTGCCCCATAAGTTGGATGCCAAGCGTACTTTTGGCCGGGTGTGGGCTTCCTCTGGACGCTGGAACTCACTGTGCCGGGACATTTTCCACTGCTCCTTTCATTGGATGTAATAAATGTAGCGCCAGGTGTCACCTTTAATCACAGACGTAGCCGGAAACTCACTTGTAGCATCAAAGTGGGTCAGAACAGCTCTGGATGTGCCAACTCGCCCCTTCCCTTGTCGACACAGTTCAACCGTTTCGGTATCTACGAGGGTTATTCCAAAAGTAAGGTCCGATTGATTGCCAAATTGAAACCACAGTGAACATCAGAAATGTTTTACTTGTAACAATTAGCTACACCTTTCAGCTACTTCTCTACGTAGTCGCCGTTCTGACTTAGACTTTTGTCATAGCGTTGTACCAACTTTTCAATAGCCTCATCATAGAAGGCAGCCGCCAGTGCTTTCCGCCAATTCTCCACGCTGGCCTACACCTCATTGTCTGTGTCAAAATGTTGTCTTCAAAGACAGCGGTTCATGTGACCAGAGATGAAACTCAGGGGGAGACAATTGCGGACTGTATTGTGGGTAATCTAACATTTCCATTTGAAAACGATGCAGGAGCATCTTCATTGCCCCTGCAGAATGCGGCTGAGAATTGTCGTGAAGACGAAACAGCACGACAGTTATGTAATGTTGGCTGCATAGCTTCAGGCGAAATTTCTCACCAGGCCCTCGTACTTGGCGGCAGACACTATTTTCTAGACATCTTTACGCACTCACTGCGAGCTCAGAAATGAGAAGAGCGACGTGATGCTAACTGGGGTTATACTAGAGACACTACCCAACACATCTGTGCAAAGCTTTATCGGATTTTCATAGTCGTTTCCATTTCGTGACCGATCGGACCTTACTTTTGGAATAACCCTCGTACTTCGATGAGAGCTTGTCCCCTGTCGAAGAAACGTCAATGACGCAACCAACACAGTCTCAGGAGATGACCACTAACATGGGATATGTTTTCGGTGGATTTTCGCCGGTCTTCAGAAGTCAGCTGATTGACATTGTCGTTTGTTGCCGAGTCTGCTGATGTTCTTGGGTGGCCGCTGTGGAGTTCGACTTCAGCAACGAAGAGCCCAATCCAGACACGCAAGGCCGGGTTTCGGCAGTGCTGTGGGAATGACACTCCGTGTCATCTCATTGTGAATGTGCTATGCAGTCGTTCCCTAGGGAAACTTCACAGAACTCCATATACATCAAATTAACTTGTTTCGCTTTCTCACTTTCAGTCTGGAGCTAAATACAAATTTAAGAGCAAGAAACCTTTTTCATTTGTTCCATGAAATTTCAAGTGAAATGTCGGAAGTCGATAAGTTGCTGCTCCGATATTTCGACGTGGTGTCTTCCCGCGACATTACACTGAATTACCCCATTTAAGACACCACCGGCGCATGCGTGGCGTTCCCCGAGTGTCTCTGGACAGGCGCTGCTTCAATGTTTCGGCGTCTGCTGCAAGCTCGTTCGTGATTACGAGCGCCCTCAGTGATGGAAACTCGCTTTATCGACATCGTTTCGATTGTTCCCATTCGATAAAATATACACATATTATTTCCGCAGTTAAACAGCAAGTAATAAAACTTTCATATAGTACCAAATTAGTTTCTCAGTTCCAGCCAGAACCTTTTAAGCCTCCCATCGTACGTCACACACAATTCACTAGCAGAGCCACCAAAAATGTCAACAGCTGCGTAAAACTTGCCTAGGTAAAACAATGACACTGAAAGAAACCTTAACTGTGGCTTTGGCGAATTAAATCAAAATAATTTATGAAATAGGCATTAAAAGTGCAACATTGTGAAGGTGGGATGCAACAACTTTAACTAGTAATTAACAGTGCTACTAGGGCGAGGGGGGGGGGGGTTAAAGAAAAAAACTGGCCCGGAAAATACTTCAAATAACTACGATAGGCATCGCAACTTACATCGTCTGCCGCAGGTGTGGAAAGTGTAAGTAGGGTTGCATATTTTAAGATCCATGAAAAATTTTCTGGGCCAGTTTTAGTTTTCTGATCCTGTACATGATTGGATATACAACTGATATGCATTTAAAAACAAATTCACGGAGTAAGTAGGTGGAGTGGTATATACATTCTGTATGCAGGGTGTCTCAGAAATGTAATGACAAACTCCGAGGGATTGCAGAAGGCGTCTTGAGGAACAAATCGAGGATAGGAAGCAACTTTGGTCGCTACAGATCGTCGGAACGTCTGGCAATATTGTTTGTTATTCAGTGAACGCTGTTGATTGCTACGATCGTCAGTGGATAAGATGGAGCTGGCTGCTGCGTAGAACGGCCTTGTCTCCTACGAATGCGATGCTCTGTTGCATTGATGGACGTCGATGTGGGGCACGAATTTCAATGTCCAGTTTATTTTTATCCCTTATTCCGAAAAACACTGGAGATTTTAGAGGGTTTCAGTAGAAAAATAAACTGTAACTTCGTCGCTCAGGAACACCGTTTGATGGCATTTCCCGACAAGGCTTCCCATCCTCGAGTTGTTCCTGAAGACACCCTCTACAGCCCCACCTCCTGTCCCCTCCCCCCCCCCCCCACTATTGTCCCAACATTTCTGGGGCACCTCATATATGGACGGATCAGGGTTTCTCATTCAGAAATAGCATTTACTGTTAGTTGGCTGTTAAAAGGTCCTCTTATGCATCGCATACGAAGGAAAAACGTGAGACAGAATTTATTGGAATGCGACAGTAGCAGTTTCGTGGTATATTAAAACTATAGTTGACCATTCTGCGATATAGCTTCTCGAATTCGCATCATCCCATGATTCTCACGCACATATGAAACTGTAGGGTTCAGGATTGCCGCACTCAGCACCATGGAAGATCCCATGACTAGCGTCCGAAAGGCAGAGGATTGTACAGTAACTTTATTTACCCTCAGTCAGGAGATGGATTTGGCACGGTAGCTCTTAGCAGCGACGTTCTTGAATAACATCTTCACAGAGTTCTTGAAACGTCAGCGTTTCCTGCAGCCTTAAGTTTTCGACGATCTCCTATGCCGTCGCTGTGTAGTCGTCTCTAGGCCGTGTGATTCTTTATTTCGTTGTTCGAATACGTCATGGAGACGTCCAACTAAGTACAGCACCACAAGGCCTAGAGACGACTCCTGACGACGGCGACGGAGAACATTAGTGAAGCATTTATTTAAAAAAGTAGGCTTGTCTGCAACAAGACAAGTAGCGACATTCAAATAAGACCCCGTCCGGCCCGTAATGGAAATATTGTTAAATTAACGAAATAAAGTTCTGATACATATTCTGTCGCGGAAAGTTTACCTGCCGTAGGTTTGTTTCAGTTAGGTCCAGGCCAAAGAACCTAGAACTATTTTGGTTAACACTCTATGTTACGCATTGTTCGTAATTATTACAATACTCCTCTTTCTGTTCCACGCTGAAGTCGCTGTTGATGCTGAAGCTGTTGTAGCTCGTTGTCCAGTTGTTAAATCGGTGCATAACCTCCCCAAGAGGTTACCCGACTCTTGTACGTTGGGTGAGAAATGTCATCGGATTGCGATGTACACACATACAATGCGGCTATAATCACGTCTGAAATATTTTCACGTGAATCACCTGAGTACAAGTGACAGCTCCACCAACGCAATGACGTTTTATACCTTGTGGCTCCACAGTGTCAAAAGTGCGCTGAGAACACCAACTTTCAGGCATTTCTGCTCACCACGGACAACGCAGTGGTCGGCGCTCTTAACTGAACGACCGAGGGTAGCGGCGTTTGCGTAGAGTTGTCAGTGCTAGCAGACAAGCAAAACTACGGGAAATAACTGCAGAAAACACTATGGAACGTGCGTCAAACGTATGATTTAGAAAAGTGCGACGAATTCCGTCGTTAGTGGGCTACGGCGGCAGACGAGCGACTCGAATGACTTTGATTACAGCACGACAACCACGACGTCGCCTGCAGCGCCTCTCCTGGGATCGTGACAACAGAGGCCGGACCCTTGACAAATGGACACCCGTGGCCTAGTCAGATGAGTGCCGATTTCGATTCGTAAGAGCGGATGGTAGGGTCTGAGGGTGGCACAGACGCTGCGAAGCCATGGTCCCAAGTTTTCAGCAAGAAACTGAGCAAAATGGAGGTGGCTATATAATGACGTGGTGTGTGCTTACATGGAATGGACTGGGTTCTGTGGTGCAACTACGATGGCATTTTTGTGGCTGACAGTGTGCCATTTCACCGAGACACAATTGTTCGTGACTGCTTTGAAGAACAATTCGACTGAATGATTTCGCTACCCAGATACCCTGACGTTAATCTCGTCGAAATTCTATGGGACATAATAGACAGATCAGTTCGTGCACAAAATCCTGCACCAGCTACACTTTCGTATTTAGGGTCGGCTATAGAGGCAGCATGGCTCAATATTTCTGCATGAGACTTCAAACGAATTGTGGAGTCCACGCTGCAGTACGCCGGGAAAAAGGAGGTCCGGCACGGTATTTGGAGGTATCCCTTGATTTTTGTCACCTCATTGTCAATCTTCTTCACTAAAGGAAGTCTTTTATAATGCGGATTATTCGTGCGCCGAGAATGGCGTAAACAGGTATTAAATGTAACTTTTTTCAAAATGGAACGCCAGATAAAATAATTTTCATATTTATTCTTCACTTTCAAGCAGCCACAAAATAACTTCTCCACATGACTCATTAACAATATACCTCACCTGAGTACTCACTACTGCTCGCAGCAGCGTAAGCATGCATACATTTATATCGACAATTCACAGCGTATGATTCATATCGATAAATACATCGAGATATAATTTTATTTCCTTTAATTTGTAGAAGAAGAATGTTGGTTCCCACATAAAAAAATACACTCCTGGAAATTGAAATAAGAACACCGTGAATTCATTGTCCCAGGAAGGGGAAACTTTATTGACACATTCCTGGGGTCAGATACATCACATGATCACACTGACAGAACCACAGGCACATAGACACAGGCAACAGAGCATGCACAATGTCGGCACTAGTACAGTGTATATCCACCTTTCGCAGCAATGCAGGCTGCTACTCTCCCATGGAGACGATCGTAGAGATGCTGGATGTAGTCCTGTGGAACGGCTTGCCATGCCATTTCCACCTGGCGCCTCAGTTGGACCAGCGTTCGTGCTGGACGTGCAGACCGCGTGAGACGACGCTTCATCCAGTCCCAAACATGCTCAATGGGGGACAGATCCGGAGATCTTGTTGGCCAGGGTAGTTGACTTACACCTTCTAGAGCACGTTGGGTGGCACGGGATACATGCGGACGTGCATTGTCCTGTTGGAACAGCAAGTTCCCTTGCCGGTCTAGGAATGGTAGAACGATGGGTTCGATGACGGTTTGGATGTACCGTGCACTATTCAGTGTCCCCTCGACGATCACCAGTGGTGTACGGCCAGTGTAGGAGATCGCTCCCCACACCATGATGCCGGGTGTTGGCCCTGTGTGCCTCGGTCGTATGCAGTCCTGATTGTGGCGCTCACCTGCACGGCGCCAAACACGCATACGACCATCATTGGCACCAAGGCAGAAGCGACTCTCATCGCTGAAGACGACACGTCTCCATTCGTCCCTCCATTCACGCCTGTCGCGACACCACTGGAGGCGGGCTGCACGATGTTGGGGCGTGAGCGGAAGACGGCCTAACGGTGTGCGGGACCGTAGCCCAGCTTCATGGAGACGGTTGCGAATGGTCCTCGCCGATACCCCAGGAGCAACAGTGTCCCTAATTTGCTGGGAAGTGGCGGTGCGGTCCCCTACGGCACTGCGTAGGATCCTACGGTCTTGGCGTGCATCCGTGCGTCGCTGCGGTCCGGTCCCAGGTCGACGGGCACGTGCACCTTCCGCCAACCACTGGTGACAACATCGATGTACTGTGGAGACCTCACGCCCCACGTGTTGAGCAATTCGGCGGTACGTCCACCCGGCCTCCCGCATGCCCACTATACACCCTCGCTCAAAGTCCGTCAACTGCACATACGGTTCACGTCCACGCTGTCGCGGCATGCTACCAGTGTTAAAGACTGCGATGGAGCTCCGTATGCCACGGCAAACTGGCTGACACTGACGGCGGCGGTGCACAAATGCTGCGCAGCTAGCGCCATTCGACGGCCAACACCGCGGTTCCTGGTGTGTCCGCTGTGCCGTGCGTGTGATCATTGCTTGTACAGCCCTCTCGTAGTGTCCGGAGCAAGTATGGTGGGTCTGACACACCGGTGTCAATGTGTTCTTTTTTCCATTTCCAGGAGTGTACTTATTGTGAAAGCTACGAAATGTAGGGGCAACAGATGATGTATCGTAATACACGATTTGTTTGTGGCTCTATCGCCAACTGCAATACTCCTTTATATTCTCTGTGATGTGGACAGTGCGTCGTCTTCTGGAGTACAGCAGACTGTCGGCACGCCGGCCACAGTTCAGTTGCGGCTTCTCCAGACTGGAAAGTGGCCGTAGGCAGCACTGGACAAAGAAACGCCTCCCCGACGTCTTTTCAGACGAGTGCCATTTCTGTGCGCGGCGTCACGATGATATGTTTGTGTGTGGACGAGGGGGGGGGGGGGGTGCAGGGGGGGGGGGGAAAGGGGGGGGTTCGAGGAGAACGAAAGTCGGGAGATTCCATTTGCCCCGACGTCGCTATCTGTCCAGTAGCACGTCACTGCGCCACTGTAGTCTCAGAGACAGCTACACTGACAAATAATCCAAGTACAATAACTGCGTTTATGAGAACATTCGAACAAAAAAATATGAACTCTGGTGTAACTGAACACAAATATAAGTCCTGGGCCACGTAAGTTCCGGTAGTCCGTGTCTTGAAAAGTCTGTATCTCCCAAGTTACAATCCGAAATGACTTCCTGCAGGCCCACTGTACAGGCGGTGGTACCGCTCTCCGATGAGTGCTTGTTAGTTACTTATCTGGTTAGTTACACGTTCCATAGATAATTTGAACGATTCTTTTATCGAAATGATACGGCACGAGTCAGTATACCGGGTGATCAAAAAGTAAGTATAAATTTGAAAACTCAATAAATCACGGAATAATGTAGATAGACAGGTACAAATTGACACACATGCTTGGAATGACATGGGGGCTTTATTTGAACCAAAAAAATACAAAAGTTCAAAAAATATCCGACAGATGGCGCTTCATCTGACCAGAATAGCACTAATTAGCGTAACTAAGTACGACCAAGCAAATATGATGTTCTTTACAGGAAATGCTCAATATGTCCACCATAATTCGTCACCAATAACTGTAGTCGAGGAATAATGTGAACAGCACTGTAAAGCATGTCCGGAGTTATGGTGAGGCACTGGCGTCAGATGTTGTCTTTCAGCATCCCTAGAGATGTCGATCGATCACGATACACTTGGGACTTCAGGTAAACCCAAAGCCAATAATCGCACGGACTGAGGTCTGGGGACCTGGGAGGCCAAGCATAATGAAAGTGGCGGCTGAGCACACGATCATCACCAAACGAAGCGCACAAGAGATCTTTCACGCGTCTAGCACTATGGAGTGGAGCGCCATCCTGCATTTACATCGTACGTTCCAGCAGGTGTTTATCAGCCAGGCTGGGGATGATGCGATTCTGTAACATACCGGCGTATCTCTCACCCGTCACGGTAGCAGTTTTGCTGTGCAGCGCCATCCGTCGGACATTTTGTGAATTTTGTTCTTTTTTTTTGTTCTAATAAACCGCCATGTCATTCCAAGCATGTGTGTCTATTTTTACCTCTCTACCTACATTATTCCGTGGTTTATTAAGTTTTCAAATGTATACTGACTTTTTGATCACCCTGTATATATACACCATTAGTGTTGACGTTATTTTAGTCGTACCCATAAAGCTCCACTTAATTTATGAGTCACTGATGTATCTAATAGTGGGTAATAAAGGTCATTTTTCCCTCTAGTCTGGTAGGTACGGACATCACAATTCTTCTCAAATTGTGACGGATTATTTGTGACCAATTTCAGTAGCTAATACACTGAAGCACCAAATAAAATGGTATAGGCACGCGTATTCAAGTACAGAGCTCTGTGAACAGGAAGAATACGGCGCTCCGATCGGCAACGCCTATATAAGACAACAAGTGTACGGCGTAGTTGTTAGATCGGTTACTGCTGCTACAATGGCAGGTTATCAAGATTTAAGTGAGTCTGAATGTGATGTTTTAGTCGGCGCACGATCTATGGGACAGAGCATCTCCAAGGTAGCGATGACCACTTCACGAGTATATCGTGAACATCAGGAATCCAGTAGAACATCAAATCTCCGACATCGCTGAGTCCGGAAAAACATCCTGCAAGGACGGGACCAACGACTGCTGAAGAGAATCGTTCAACCTTGACTGAAGTGCAAGCCGTCCGCAAAATGCTGCAGATTTCTATGCTGGGCCGTCAACAAGTGTCAGCATGGGAACCATTCAACCAAACGTCATCAATATGGGCTATCATAGCCGAAGGCCCTTTCATGTTCCCTTACTGGCTGCACGAGACAAAACTTTAAGCCTCGCTTGGGCCCGTTACCAACGACATTGAACTGTTGATGACTGGAAACATGTTGCCTGCTGGGACCAGTCTCGTTCCAAATTGTATCGAGCGGATGGACGTGTACGGGTATGGGGACAACCTCATGAATCCATGGACCCTGCGTGTCAGCAGGGGCTGTTCAGGCTGGCGGAGGCTATGTAACGGTGTGAGGCGTCTGCAGCTGGATATGGGACCCCTTATACGTTTAGATACGACTCTGACGTACGTAAGCACCTGCATCCATTGGTGTCCATTCTGCATTCCGACAGATTTTGGCCATTCCAGCAGGACAATGCGACGTCCTACGCGTGCGGTTCAGAACAGATCTCCATCTGCTCTTACTCTTACGGATTTATGGACTGACTTGCCGGATTCATGGTATCAATTTCGGCCTGCACTACTTCAGACCTTACTCGAGTCCACGCCACGTCATGTTGCGGTACGTCTGCGTCCCCGCGGGCGCCCTACATGATATTAGGTAAGTGTAGTAGTTTGTTTGGCTCTTCAGTGTATATGTATTGCGACGGTGCAGTTAAAATGCATAGCTACTTGAAGGAATACCTAAATGACTTCTGCGGGTGAACATGACATTTTATTTTTACCACTTGCTTTTGTGTAATCAGTACTTTCTTTCTAAGTGATGAATTACGCCAGAAAATTATTCTGCACGACATAATTGCGTGGAAATTTGCAAAATATGTCAGGCGGCTGAAATGTTTGATTCTAAGATTAGCAATTATACGAAGAGCAAAAGTAGCTGAACTAAATCTTATGTGAACATCAGTGATATGATTCTTTCAGTTCAAGTTTTCTGCAATATGTACACCCAAAAATCTGCAACATTTCTGTCGTTTTTACTGCCTCCTGCTCATGTGCTACATCAATTAATTGGTGTGACTATTTTTCTTGTACAGAGCTGTATGTAGTGTGGTTTTTCAAAATTTAGGGGAAGTCCATTTTCTGAGAACCGTTTTATAATTCTATAGTAAATATCATTTATCAACTCTTCTGTTGCTTTCTCTCTAACGGAATTTACTATAACACCTGTGTTGTTGCCGTGGTCTTCAGTCTAGACTGGTTTGATGCAGCTCTCTATGCTACTCTATCCTGTTCAAGCCTCTTCATCTCCCAGTTCCTACTACGACCTACATCCTTCTGAATCTGCTTAGTGTATTCATCTCTTAGTCTCCCTCTACGATTTTTAACCTCCACGCTTCCCTCCAATACTAAATTGACGATTCCTCGATGCCTCAATAAGTGTACTACTGACCGATCCCTTCTTCTAGTCGAGTTGTGCAACAAATTCCTCTTTCCCCTATTCTGTTCAGTACCGCTTCATTGGTTATGTGATCTACCCATCTAATCTTCAGCATTCTCCTGTAGCACCACATATCAGAAGCTTTTACTCTCTTCTTGTTACACTGCTTATTGTCTGTGTTTCACTTCCGTGCATGGCTACACTACATACAAATGCTTTCAGAAAAGACTTACTGACACTTAAATCTATACTTGATGTTAACAAATTTCTCTTCTTCAGAAACGCTTTCCTCCCCATAGCCCTTCTCTACTTCCACCATCATCAGTTAGTAGTATCATCTGCAAGAGATACCAGTTATGCTTGTTTAATGCTAAATCAAAGGTGATTGACATGTATAAGTAAGAAGAGTGTACCCAAAATTGAACCCTGTGGAACTGCATTACTGACACTTTCTTTTCCCCATTCACTAAAATTTTCTACCTTTCTGACATTGTCTGAACTAATCAGAGCATTATATTCTGTTTTTTAAGTGTGATTCATCAGCTGTTCGTAAAGCCGTAAATTTCATAAAACTGGAGGTTTTCTAAGATACAAAGTGACCTACAAAATCAAACGCCTTGTACAAATCACTAAAAATAACAACTGGCGACATATTATTATTTAAGACTTGTACTATTTGATGAGAGATTGTAAATATAGCACTCTCAGTAAATTGTTACCACTTAAGAGTGGACTTCTCACGAGTGTACCAGTTTTTCGTATATTTTCGAAAAAGGTGTCAGTAAGAAAACTGGGCAATAATTGTGTGAGTCTTTCTTGTCAGCTTTCTTACGATATTGTTTAACAATTACATTTTGTAATCTGTCTGCCAGCCGGAGTGGCCGAGCGGTTCTAGGCGCTACAGTCTGTAACCGCGCGACCGCTACGGTCGCAGGTTCGAATCCTGCCTCGGGCATGGATGTGTGTGATGTCCTTAGGTTAATTAGGTTTAAGTAGTTCTAAGTTCTAGGGGACTGATGACCTCAGATGTTAAGTCCCATAGTGCTCAGAGCCATTTTCTAATCTGTCTGGAAAAATTATCTGTGCCATCGATGCATTGCATTTGCCACTGAGGACATTGTTTAGTAAGTTGGAACAACTTTTCAGAATTCCGTTTAAGAAATTTCATCAGCCGCCCATGAGTTCTGTTAGTTACAGTTTTTATATCTGTACTGATTTCAGTGAAGGTTGTTGATGCTACTTCTAGTTGCTTGAAGTTCTGTGGAATGACATTTTAGACAGTAGCTCGCCGGTTTCGTATTGTGGATTCCGACAGTAGACTGCTCGCACCGTTTGCTGAGTATGGACACTATAGATGCCCGATGGCACTGGTTATATCTTGCGGCTTATTGGACCTCTGTGTAACATGATGTCACTCAACAGGTGATTCTCGTTTATAGAAGGCGTGCCAGTCTAGTCCTGTTGCCTGCAATACCTTCTTGGTCGGTGGAAGGAGCGTGGACGGTGGGGAGGGCATCGATGTCAGCCTGCTCCATATGCAACCGGTGACACCGCGCCATACAAAGGGATGTAGTCCGGTGTGCGCCGGAGAACACAACAGCGTTCGCTGCCATTATACTGCACAGCTCGTAGCGCGACGGTACTGAGTGCCATTGAGTAAACTATTGACATGGCCATTGATTTGGACAGCATCCGTTACGCTTCTGACGTTTTAAGGCTGGTGTCTGCATCCTATCTTCTGGGCCTTCATGATATTTTCAACAGGAGAACTCAACTGGTCCATAACGTTGCGTTTCTGTTATATTTGGGTGCTTCTTCTTTCATCCACATGTAAGTGTGAAGTGCCCTCCCTTCAATTTGTCACATACCTGGATGTTATTTGATCACTCTCTGATCGGTGTGTGGTATTTGAGAAGATAAACACGACATACAGCACCACTGGTAACGAAAAAACTGTAACATTTGGCTGTGAGGAATTAATTTGATTTAACATTTTAAAGAACATAGTTCTTATAGAGGAAAACAGCGATCTGTATTTATTATAATAAATTAATTTAATTTGAGACACAGATCTGTGAAGTGTGCGCAGATCTGAAGGATACCTGCCAGCAAGTAAATCAGTGAAGTTGAGGAGTGGTGGCTGTACAAGGGATGGGACTCTCAACGAATACTATCCTTATACGAGGAGGGACAATTCGACGAAAATGCTGGAATGTGTTGGGTACTTTGAAAAGGTTAGAGATGCAGTGGAAACCTGTTACCAGAGATGTGAAGGAAAAATGCAACAGCAGATTCTATTCATAAATTTCAATGTACATACATCAAAAAAAGTTTTGCATCACCTCGGTTCCGAGAATTCCGGAACCTGTACAGAAAACTGGAATAGAGATCAACATAAACATCGCTTCCGCCCTTTTTATTGCTCATGAAAATAACACATTGCATGTTGTACCACAATACAGTGAGACCTGCAGAGATTACTGTACACACCGCTACCTCTAATACCCAGTACCACGTCCCCTTGCATTGATGCATGCCTGTATTCTTCGTGGAATACCATCCATAAGTTCCTCAAGGCCCACTCCTCAACGGCGATTCGGCGTAGATCCATCAGAGTGGTTGGTGGGTCATGTCGTCCATAAACAGCCCTTTTCAATCTATCCCAGAATTATTTTTTCGATTTGTGAGAAACACAGTTTTGCGTTTGTCAACATTTAAAGCAACTTCCCAATCTTCGTACCATTTTGAAATCTTGTCAAGATGTAATTGAATATCCGTGCGGCTTTTACAGACATTATCTCCGTAAAGCCAGAGGTTACTGTTCTAATACTGCCCCCTCTCAACGTTGTATGTGTACCATTTATACCTCTCAACTGTGAGTTGTGAGGTATGTAGTTAAAGGAATGTAGCAGTGTGTTAATTGCGCAACGGAATTTATTTAAAACGTGATCCTGAATGGTGACCATGTCACTGATAAAAACCCCAGGTGAGGTATATTAGGGCACAATTATTTGAAGGCGTTAACTGTTATGCAAGATCTGAACCTTGCTGATATCGATTTGCTGCTTTCTCCAACAGTATAGAACAATCTCAAAAAACCCAAAAAATCAAATGATGAATGGTATTCTATGCTTCTACTGAAAGGATAAAATTCTCAGTTTTGACAATACAGCTTTTTTCAATGAAACCATTCAATCAAAGTGAACAAATAACAACTGAAAAAAATGTCCAGCGGATGTATAATAAACATGCATAGACTGACGAGAACTAGTATTGGCTATCTTCTGCTCAAATCTGCCCAGTTGTGGGCAACGTAAACTGAAAATCAGCATACGAACGACTGACTTGTCTTCCGTACTGGAAACTTGAACAATATCCCCAGTCGAATGACACAAACCGCAGTGGAGAAACATGTACAAGTGATTTCAGCAGTTTATCTGCTCTGAAGGCCATAGCGGATGGCTCTTTACTGACACTGTGCATTGGCGGCCCTTGCAGTATCGTGCACTATGCTGTGACCCCGTATTGCGCAGTGCTCCAAAGTCTAAACCCTTAGACAGCAGACTAACGTCCTTAAACAGCTATCGTCAGACGTGAAGTTCCAGCTGAAGGCGTGGTTCAGTAATGTCTTCAAAGAAAGTTTATAACAGAGAAACAGCTATCCAGATAACTGTTTTGCCAGTCGCAGGTCGAGAACTCCCGGCTAGAAAACGAAGTTCAGACCCGTCTTAAACGAATGACAAAGTCCATCGCATTTCCTAACACCTGAAGAAGAAGTTTTATCGGATCCGGAGACACTGATAGAAACTCTGGAGCTCACACGGAGTTGCCCCACTTTAAAGACTGCTGGCTGTGCATATCGCCTGCGTTCCCTCCACCCTAAGCAAGGGTGGGAGAATCATACTCTCAGGACACCAAGGTCGTCCTCCCACTCGCCTCACTTTGAAGCCTCCGATCAGCCACAACTTTCTCTTCTGCCGTGGAACTTTCTGGGACAAATTACCTCCCCCAGCACTTCACACAAAAAGGCCAGTCGGAAACCTTTGCGTTTAAAAGACATCACGCTGCCCAACACTTTGCAGGCGGCTGCTACATTGTCTGAAGTACTCGTAGTCTCGCTTGGTCGGCGCCAACCGACCACCAGCATTCATTGTGAGACCTTCACCCTCGAATTTCGCTACGGCCGAACCCTGGCACCTATGGCGTCTGCAGGTCGCAGACTGATCGCTTAAGCCCTGTCTACACGATCGACTTTTCTGTCGCAACTGACTACTCGACACAACTTAGTCCACTGCAGCGCCTCTGGCATTTTATTCCCGTACTGATTTTAGTCTGTTTTTGACTGCCCATTTTCGTTTACACGTCAGTGCAAACACTGTCTGCTGTGAATTTTGGCAAGTGAAGGGCGAAAGAAAGGGTATGAGGGGCAATACTCTTTGCAAGAAAATGGAAATATATTATTGAGGAAATAGCAATTATAACAAGAGTTTATTAATGGCCAAAGTAGAATTCATAGTGGAAGTTCTTGTCCACGGTCGTGTGGTAAATTGTTCATACTCCTGACAACTAAAAGAATATACACTACTGGCCATTAAAATTGCTACACCATGAAGATGACGTGCTACAGACGCGAAATTTGACCGACAGGAAGAAGATGCCGTGATATGCAAGTGATAAGCTTTTCAGAGCATTCACACAAGGCTGGCGCCGGTGGCGACACCTACAACGTGCTGACATGAGGAAAGTTTCCAACCAATTTCTTATACACAAACAGCAGTTGCCTGGTGAAACGTTGTTGTGATGCCTCGTGTAAGGAGGAGAAATGCGTACCATCACGTTCCCGACTTTGATAAAGGTCGGATTGTAGCCTATCGCGATGCGGTTTATCGTATCGTGACATTGCTGCTCGCGTCGGTCGAGATCTAATGACTGTTAGCAGAATATGGAATCGGTGGGTTCAGGAGGGTAATACGGAACGCCGGGCTGCATCCCAACGGCCTCATATCACTAGCAGTCGAGATGACAGGCATCATCCGCATGGCTGTAACGGATCGTGCAGCCACGCCTCGATCCCTGAGTCAACAGATGGGGACGTTTGCAAGACAACAACCATCTGCACGAACAGTTCGACGACGTTTGCAGCAGGATGAAGTATCAGCTCGGAGACCGTGGCTGCGGTTACCCTTGACGCTACATCACAGACAGGAGCGCCTGTGATGGTGTACTCAACGACGAACCTGGGTGCACGAATGGAAAAACGTCATTTTCCGGATGAATCCAGGCTCTGTTTACAGTATCATGATGGTCGCATCCGTGTTTGGCGACATCGCGGTGAACACACATTGGAAGCGTGAATTCGTCATCGCCATACTGGCGTATCACTCGGCGTGATGGTGTGGGGTGCCATTGGTTACACGTCTCGGTCACCTCTTGTTCGTATTGATGGCACTTTGAACAGTGGACGTTACATTTCAGATGTTTTACGACCCGTGGCTCTATCCTTCATTTGATCACTGCGAAACCCTACATTTCAGCAAGATAATGCACGACCGCATGTTGCAGGTCCTGTACGGGGCTTTCTGGATGCAGAAAATGTTTGACTGCTGTCCTGGCCAGCACATTCTCCAGATCTCTCACCAACGGAAAACGTCTGGTCAATGGTGGCCGAGCAACAGGCTCGTCACAATACGCCAGTCACTGCTCTTGATGAACTGTGGTATCGTGTTGAAGCTGCATGGGCAGCTGTACCTGTACACGCCGTCCAAGCTCTGTTTGACTTAATGCCCAGGCGTATCAAGACCGTTATTACGGCCAGAGGTGGTTGTTCCGGGTACTGATTTCTCAGGATCTATGCACCCAATTGCATGAATGCCCGTTTATCATGTGCATTTCCTCTTGGTGTAGCAATTTTAATGGCCAGTAGTGTTAAAGTGTCATCCAAACATCTCATAATGTATACATTTATCTTCTGGAGAAAATACATACTTGCAAATACGTCAGCCAGTATGTAGAACGCTGTAAATAGAGTTTTTTTGCTTTATCCTCCGTATTTTGTTTTCTTGCTAAGTGTCAAAAAGCAACGAAATTTAATTTTCTCATCCAACAATTCTGTCATTTTCACTATTGCATTAATTTTCATTGAAATATTTGTTTACGTTTTTATTTATACACAGTGCAAGTTTTTTCTCTGTAAAAGGAAAATACTTTTTGCTTTAAGATATTTCGTCTCTCTTGCAGTAGTAGGGACTTCTGAATGTTCCACGAAAGCAAAACGAAACAATAAAGATTAAGAAGACACGTAAACAAAATATCTATTTCAGTAATGACGGTCAGCTCGACCACAATAGGTTCACTTCCGATGTTATTGTCACATGCCGCCTTAGTCCTTGTCTCCGCGCATGTGCAGCATGCGGCGTACTCGGAAATTTAGAACTCGGCTCGATATGTGGATTATTGCCATCCCTATCATACTCACGCTCGCGTCGTGGGTGGTTGCTGATTTACACGCAGGTGCCAAAGGCGCACCCACTTTGAGTAGTCGATTTTGACCAGAATGTCGCCCGTGTAGAGCGGGCTTTACAGTAGCAACTCGGGCACCCGGTGTCCCTACAAGTCCCCAGGTGTTGCCTTCCTCCGCAGAAGTCCCTTTGAGCGCTGCGCTGCCACCAGTGAAACTTTCTGATAACCGCACGGCTGTCTGCCCACCGCCGGTGTAAGGAGCGTTCCTCCACTCCACTGAGTTTTACATTGCTACGCAACATTAATTCCGATCACATAACATGCAAATGAAATTCAGTTATTAGTATCATAACGTGCTTCGCGATGGCAATTACTTTCTGTCTCCATAAAATAAGTCTCTGCTCCTATCAAATGATATTTAAATACACTGAAACCCAACGAAATTGGTACACCTGCCTAATATCGTGTAGGACCCCGCGAGAACGCAGAAGCGCTGCAACACGACGTGGCATGAATTACACTAATATATGAACTAATGCAGGAGAAAATTGGTACCATGAATCCTGCAGGGCAGCCCATAAATCCGTAAGAGTACGAGCGAGCAGAGATCTCTTCTGAATAGCAGGTTTCAATGCATCACGGATATGCCCTATAATGTTCACGTCTGGGGAGTTTTGGTGGTCAGCGGAAGTGATTAAATTCGGAAGAGTGTTCCTGGAGCCACTCTGTAGCGGTTCTGGAGCCGTGGGGTGTCGCATTGTCCTGCTGGAATTGGCCAAGTCCGTCGGAATGCATAATGGACATGAATGGATGTAGGTGATCAGACAGGATGCTTACGTACGTGTGACCTGTCAGAGTCGTATCTTGACGTATCAGGGGTCCCATATCACGCTAACAGCACGCGCCCTACACCATTACAGACCCTCCACCATCTTGAGCAGTGGCCTGCTGACATGCAGAGTCCATGGATTCATAAGGTTGTCTCCGCACCCACACACGTCCATGCCCTCTATACAATTTGAAAGGAGACTCGTCCGACCAGGCAACATGTTTCCAGTCATCAACAGTTCAATGTCGTTGTTGAGGGACCAGCCGAGGGGTAAGGCCTTGTGTCGTGCAGTCAAGGGTACACGAGTCTGTCTTCGCCTCCGAAAGCCCATATTGATGATGTTTCGTTGAATGGTTCGCACACTGACACCTGCTGATGGCCCATCATTGAATGTTGTTGTTGAGGTATTCAGTCCTGAGACTGGTTTGATGCAGCTCTCTATGCTACTCTATCCTGTGCGAGCTTCTTCATCTCCCAGCACTTACTGCAACCTACATCCTTCTGAATCTGCTTAGTGCATCCATCTCTTGGTCTGCTTCTACGATTTTTAACCTCCACGCTGCCATCCAATGCAAAATTTGTGATCCCTTGATGCCTCAGAACATGTCCTACGAACCGGTCCCTTCTTCTTGTCAGGTTGTGCCACAAACTCCTCTTCTCCCCAATTCTATTCAATACCTTCTTATTAGTTATGTGATCTACCCATCTAATCTTCTGCATTCTTCTGTAGCATCACTTATCGAAAGCTTCTATTCTCTTCTTGTCCAAACTATTTATCGTCATGGTTTCACTTCCATACATACAAATGCTTTCAGAAACTACTTACTGACACTTAAATCTATACTCGATGTTAACAAATTTCTGTTCTTCAGAAACGCTTTCCTTGCCATTGCCAGTCTGCATTTTATATTCTCTCTGCTTCGACCATCATCAGTTATTTTACTCCACAAATAGCAAACCTCCTTTACTACTTTTTAAGTGTCTCATTTCCTAATCTAATTCCCTCAGCATCACCCGACTTAATTCGACTACATTCCGTTATCTTCGTTTTGCTTTTGTTGATGTTCATCTTATATCCTCCTTTCAAGACACTCACCATTCCGTTCAACTGCCCCTCCGAGTCCTTTGCTGTTCTTGACAGAATTGCAATGTCATCGGCGAACCTCAAAGTTTTTATTTCTTCTCCATGGATTTTGATACCTACTCCGAAATTTTCTTTTGTTTCCTTTACTGTTTGCTCAATATACTGATTGAATAACATCGGAGAGATGCTACAACCCTGTTCACTCCCTTCCCGACCACTGCTTCCCTTTCATACTAGCATTGAAACCTGCAGCAATATGCGGAAGGGTGGCAATTCTCTTACGTTGAACGATTCTCTTCATTCGTCGTTGATCCCGTTCTTGCAGGATGTTTTTCGGGTACGAGTGATGTCGGATATTGGATGTTTTACCGGGATCCTGATGTTCACAGTACAGTCGTCATATAGTCGTACGGGAAAATCCGCCGTTCACCGCTGCCTCACAGATGCTGTGTCCCATCGCTAGTGCGCCGACCATAATACCACTCTCAAACTCGCTTAACTCTTGATAACGAGCCATTTTAGTAGCAGTAACCGATCTAACAACTGCGCCAGACATTTGTCTTATATAGGCGTTGCTGACCGGAGCGCCGTATTCTGCTCGTTTACATATCTCTGTATTTGAATAAGCTAGCCTATACCAGTTTCTTTATTTAAATATATGTCACTGTGTAGATCGAAAACATTGTAAGGTCCAAAAATCTTGCCACGTTACACTATTTAACAGGACGTAGAGGATTCTCCACTGAAATATTTTGGGTAGGGAACCTGAGCTCGGAGGAGCCAGCCTAATGAGATAATAGGAATAAAGTCACATTAGTGTGTACTTTCTTTTACTTTAGTTACAGTTAACTGCGAATGCCACAATTCACAGAATGAAGGTACCGTTTTTACTGTGTCTTACAAAATGTGCTGAAACTGACGGCCATCAACCTCAATTCAAGCGTGACAAGAGCGAATGCTATTCTGACGCACCCTGATAAACATCCCTGGTGTGTTTCTAACCACATTACAGGCAGCTACAATGCTAGTAAGTAATTCCATTTCCATATTCAATGAGGTCTGATACACAAGTGACTTTAGATATCTCCATAGAAAATAATCAAGGGGACTGAGGTCAGGTGACCGCAAGGGCCATGGAACAGGACATCTTCTTCCAATCAGGCGACCAGGAAGTACAGCCTTGAGTTGGTTGCGGACATCCACACTGAAGTGAGGCGGTGCGCCGTCATGTTGTATCCACGTCCTCTCATGAACAGCCAAGTGTACGTTCTCCAACAACTCAGGTAGAACTCATTGCATGAACCTCAAGTACCTGCATTATGAATTCCTGGTAATCAGGCCAGTTCTCCGCCTTCCCTTGTAGGAAATAAACAATGTACATGTAAATAAACCACACAGTACTTGTAAACTAGTAAGCAAGTTAGTTGTAAATACGTTGGGAAACAGTAATGGTAGACAATGGGGTAGACAAGTTTACTTCCATATCTCCTTACACTGGCTTCTCTGACTCCGGGTTTCCTGCCTCAAATTGTTCAGTGGAGCATTCTCTATGTCCTGTTAAATTTTTGCAAGCTTTTACGGAAACACCCTGTAGAACACGAACAACAGGAGTCCGAGTGCACTTCTCAGCTGTACACCTGGAATTGTTTCTGCGTCGGTCGATGACTCTCCATGTAACGTACTGTGTCCCCCGTACCAAGAAATAATCCATATAGTCACAAGTTTCGCCTTGCACCCCATACGATCGTACTTTCCGCAACAGGCATAGGTGCCATAATGAGTCAAATTCTTTTCTGAAATCGAGAAACACTTCAGCTGCCTGCCTTTAACTTAGGTTTCCAGGACGTCGTGTGACAAAAGTGCGAAGCCAGCTTTGATTCCATAAGGAATTGTTGTGCACAGCGGCCATAGGTTACAAGGAAGAAGAGGCACGCAGCAATCATTCGTAATCCCATTAGCTTTTATTATTCTTGTAAATCTAGATTTCGGCTATAAACAGCCATCTTCAGTGCATTTGAGTTACAATTCAACAGACTCGCGGCAGTACCTTTCAACATATGTTCTTACAGGTGTATCATCATCGTCATCCTCAGCCAATTGAATCATTAAATGATGCGGCCTCTTCGAGTCGTGGATTCAGGTAGGGTTTCAGCAGTCCTCTCCGAGTGGAACAGTCTTGGGCAGTTCTCTGCCAGGTGCTACCAACGATCTTCTTGATATTTTTGTGCCATCTGTCCGGTGGTCTTCCTCTAGGCCTCCGATGCTCTCTCGGACTCCAGTACTAGCTTCGTCTATCTGCTGTCTTATCTTCTCGCGACGTGGCGAGCCCACTGTAATTTTAAAGAGCTTACTATCTCTAAGATGTCCTTAACCTTTGTCAGAGATCGGCCGTCATCTGCTCTTTTCCTATCCTTCCCTGTATAGCCCAGCATTGATCTTTCCATGGCTCTCTGTGTTGTCCTAAGTTTCCCTTTTTGTAAATGGGTTCAGTGTCCATGTCTCGCAACCATACAGCACAGGACGAATGCACTGGTCAAATATTGTTTTCTTCAGATTTACTGGCATTTTTTATCTGAATACTGTCGAATTCCTCCCAAATGCTAGCCAGCCAAGCTTGATGCACCGATAGATTTCTGGCTTTACATCTCCCATCGTATTTATAATCTGGCCAAGGTAGATACATTCACTGACCTCTTCTAATGTACTGTCATTGACTTTCACGCCTCCAGCTGGGACTCATTTGCTGGGCATTACTTTTGTTTTCGAAGGGTTCTGTTCAAGCCAATCAACTGGAATGCCGATGCAAGATCTGTAACTAAGTTTTGGAGCTCTGCGAAGTCGTTGGCCAGTAAGGCAATATCATCAGCAAATTTCAAGTTGGTATGTCTTCTTCCATTAATTCTAATTCCCTTACCTTCCCAGCTCAGCTTTGGCATATCCATTTCCAGTACAGCCGAGAACAGTTTTGGGGACACGGGATCGCCTTGCTTGACACCCCTCATGGTGCGGAATTAGTGATCCGCCGATATTATCACAAGCTGAAGAAGTCCCGTAGATGTAGCTGAGCGCTTCAATGTACAAAGCTCCCACTCCTTGCTCACTCAATGCTTGGAGGACAGCTATATGGCTAAATGAGTCAAACGCTTTTTCAAAATCAACAACGGCAATGCAGAGAGGCAGTTGGTATTCATTCACTCTGGCTATCATTTCACTAATGGTCAGAATGGGGTCAATAGCGCTAAAATTGCTTCGGAATCCCGCTTGTTCTAGAGGTTGGGCTGAGTCTAGGGTGGAACTAATTCGATTTAAAAGGATCTTTGTGAAAATTTTGTACAAAATTGAAAGCAAGCTGATCGGACGATAGTTTTTGATATTGTGAATACTTCATTTCTTTTGTATCAATATCATCTTTTCCTTGTTCCACGATAGTGAAATTGCAGGTAGGAAGTGAATACTTGTGCCAAGTGATTTATTGTTACCTCTCTTGCCAGTTATAGGATATCAACACTGAGCTCATCATCACCTGGCACTGTTCCCTTCTTCATGGGAGTATATCTGGAACACGAGGTGCATCGTTTAATTTAGATACTCTGAAATTTTCCGTTGGTTTGCTATAGAAATTACTATAAACGTCTCTGATGAACTTCAAAACCTCCTCCTTTTCACTGATTCAACTATTTCCATCAAGTACGGTAATCTGCTTTTTACCGATTGTGAGATTGCGTTTGGCTGACTTTAAGCTTGTCTTATTCTCTAAACTTGCTCGAAAGGTGTCTTCACTGAATTTCTGTTTATCAGTTTTCATTTCTCTTCGCACTGCCTTCTATGTATATATCGGAATACTCTACAACATCACAATCGGTTTGAATTTTCATTACTCTCCTCTGTTGTATAAGTTTTTCAGTTTTGGCACTGAATTTCTTTGGTTCTTTATTCTTTTGGTATATGCAACCAACTTCTTGTGCACTTGAAACAATTATTTCCGCCAAATATCCATCTTTAGTTACGTGGAACTTGCTTTGTAGGACTTCTTGGAATTTCGACGAATGTTCTACCTGGTTCTTGAGGTTGATTCACTTCTCTATCCTTTCATAAATGTATTACTTTCATATCTTATATTGAGTTCGACGCTTGCTCTGACCAGACAGTGATCACTGCCAGTGTTCATCTGATTTAGCCCCGATACGTCTTTTACAATCTGCTGAATATTTGACCAAAAAAAGTCTCATTTTTTACGCTGAAATTTGGGCTCCTCCAAGTCCATTTTCGGTCATGGTGCTTCTTAAAGAACGTATTGATGATGGATATGTTGCTGTACTAAGCGAACTGGACTAATCTCTCACTTCTGTCCTTTGGGTCGCCAATCCCATAATTGCCCACCACTGTTTAACCTTGTTTTTTGGTGCCAACTTCTGCATTAAAATCGCCAATAACCATCTGGAAGTGATTATCACTACGTTTTTTTACAGGTGCTATCCAGGCTTTCATAAATAGATTCAATTTCTTCGTCAGGGTGGCTCGTGGTGGGAGCTTACACCTAAACAATCTGTATTTTATACCTGTTCGACACCTTAACGACCATTCGAGCTATCCTGCTGGAAGTTCCTTCTAAGACAGATACTCTATCAGCGATACTCTTGTTAATTAAGAACACAACTCCATTGAGTTTTCCTTCCGGGTCACCACAAAAGTAGAATAAGTTGCCAGAGTGCAGACGGGAGACAGTCTTCCCCATTACGGCGTACTTCGCTTAAACCAACAATATTCCAGTTGATTTTTGTAGGCTCTTTCTAGATCTCTCTCAGTCTGTCGTTGTCTAGTAGCGACAGACTTGAAAAATCTGCATCTTCTTCTCAGCCCATCTTGGTGTTTAGGACATCAAAGTTGCTCCCACCCGGAGATCCGACTGTGGTGCTGTTACTCCTGAAAATTTAACATTAATGTCACACATCATGACTCAAAGGTGAGAAGCATAATTGCCACGCTTGCTTCAGAACGGATTCGCGATATGATTTCCAGGCCGCCCCTGACATGGGGTACAGACGCCTGTGGCAGGCCACTCCACAAGAGTACAGACGCCACCACGTTGCTAGTTTTGGTCCACCCCGGGTATTTCATTTCCCCGGTGCCACCCATATCTGAGAGGCTTTCACCTATCCGCCAGCTATGGAGGCGCCCGAGGGGGAAGTAGCATTCCCACACCGGGTGTATAGGCAGAAGAAAACTCAAGAATAATAAAAAGTAATGGAACTGCGACTGATTGCTGCGTGTCTCTCCTTCCTCGGAAAAGTGCGAGTTGGGACCTTAAATACTGAAACAAAGTCTGCAGGCGTAGTTCACATTTGCCGAGATGTAAATGGTGGTCGAAATATCCGAACATTATATGCAAATGGAGCTTCTATATTTTTACCCTTATTTATTTGCATGATTGACTTTTTCGGAATTCATGCTGGTTGAGATTCTATTCGAGATGCCTCGTTACCTTTGAGCTAAGAATATGTTCTACGATTTCACAGCAAATAGATATCAAAAATATTGGATGATAGTTTTGTGGGCCATTTCTGCTACGCTTCTTTTAGGCTCAGGCAATCCGTGCTTTCTTCCTGTAACAGAAAAACGTTCATCTCTTTGTGTTCATGTTCCTAACTGCCTGTTTGCTACATGCTAAACACTGTGACATTGTAAATCATATCCACTACCAAGAGTGTTACTTACACACAATTTTCCATTGATTTCTAACATAATTCTGCGGCCACGTTTTACTTATATTCCTCTTAGTCTTGTAGCCTCTGATTGTACCACCCTCAGTGTACTACATACTTACACCAAAAAAGTTTTGTATCACCCCGGTTCCCAGAACTTCTTAAGGTAGACGTTGACTGTGGATATTGTATCACGGACACAGTCCCTTTGACTGTTTAGAGATGTTACTAAACCTGCACAAAGATGTAAACAACCATGCATGAGCAGCACCTATTAGACGGGGGGGTCGACAGCCGATCAGTTCCAGTCATTCCACGAGGAAGGAGGTAAACGGCTCGTGTTATCTGTAGTTCAACCATGCCTAGACGGTCAATGCCGCGGTTCGATCGCGGCCGCATTGTTATTTTGTGTCGGGAAGGGCTCTCAATAACGGAAGTGTCCAGGCGTATCGGAGTGAACCAAAGCGATGTTGTTCGGACATGGAAGACATACAGAGAGACAGGAACTGTCGCTGACATGCCTCGCTCAGGCTCTATCACTATCAAAGAGTCTTAAGTGGAGTCGATCAGTTCATACAAATACCTAGGTGTACCAATTTGTAGAGATATTAACTGGAACACTAAAGTGAAGTGGTGCACTGTATAGCACAGTGGATTCACGTTCTGGAGAACAATAGTTCAGATCTCCGTCTGGCCATCCAGGCTTATATTTCCCTGATTTCCCAAAGTCGCTATTCCTAAATATCGGGATGGATCCTCCGAAAAGGCCACGACTGGTTTCCTTCCTCATCCTCACTTAGTCCGAGCTCGCACTCCGCCTCTGGAAAATGCAATCAGTCTACAAAGGAGATTGCCGACAAAACACTCTTGCGACCCATCCTGGAATATCGCTGAAGTGTTTGGGATCCATACCAATTAGGACTAACAGGGAATATTGAACGGGAAGTGTGTGCGATCCATACCAGTTAGGACTAACAGGGCATATTGAACGACTACAGAGAAGGGCAGCAGGAACGGTTACAGGTTGTTTGAATCGTCGGATACTGACACTGAGATGCTGGAAAAACTTAACTGGGAGACGCATGAAGATGTAAACTATCCGGAGAAAGCCTACTTACGAACTTTAGAGGACCAGCTACAAGTCATGCCTCTGGGATTATACTTCAACCCTCTATGTGCCGCTCCCTGTCGGATAGTGAGTACAAGATTACTCTAATTACAAAGCACTCAGAGTCGTTTAAAGATTCTCCCCGTGCTCCATGTGCGACAGGAACTGGGAAATTGCCTAATAACTAGTACAGTGGGGAGTACCCTAAACCACGAATTTTCAGAGTACAATTGTAGATACAGATGTAGATCCCTCTATTTATTAATGTTTGTTACGTGTATGCATTCAACAGAATACTGACTTGACATATTGTGACCAAAACACAAAAATAGAGAATACCAACGAGATATATGGCCGGATTCAGGACTTCCTATCAGAACACAACACGCCACTTTTACGAGTCGAAACTGCGATTTGTACAATTAACATCGCGACTAATCCAAAGGAATGTCATACTGCCGGTACTGTTCCGACTAATGAAGTTGTTTGTTAGAAATCTACGAGATAAGAAAACTGTGCCGAAATACAGAAATACCTTCCGATTATATTATACAGTGTGTTTCAGAAAGAATGTAGCATTACAAAGTATTACGTTGTCAAAACTACCCATCACTGCGCCACGTCTTGGTTATTGGAGGAACGAATACATTGTCTAGTTTATATTCATTACCGCTAGATTTTGGCTGTCTTCTGTTTGCTCAGTTAGCGTCACATGTTGCAAACAGGCTAATCCGGAGTGGAAATCTTTTGGTGTTCTCTAGTTTGTAATTCCTTGATGGCAGTGCAAAGAAGTTTCAGGTTGAGGTACGAAACTGATCCTCCGAATGAATGGAGCGTTCGCCGACTTTGCCGACAGTTAATAGAGACAGAATGTGTATGTAAGTGAAAGAGTCCTGGCAACCCCGTGTTTGCTATGAAAATGTCGTACGAATTATTTAAACCGCTTTGCAACGCAGTCGGGTGGTGGCGTGTTTTGAGTTGTCGATTGGTAATGAAACCGTACGAGTTACAGCACTTACAGATTCTACGTCATGACAAGAAGCGTAAATGTGTGACAGTTTCTGGGAAGCTTCGGAATGCTATTGACAATTATAAGGCTTTCACAGAACGCATTATGTTCAGTGGTGAACCGACTTTCCACCTTAGTGGGAAAGTAAACAAACATATTGGAATTTGCGGCCTACAGAAGCCTGAACATGTACACACTGAACAGGTACGAGTTTGACCCAGAGAAAATGTATTTGGTGCGACACCCAGTCGTGTGTTTTACGTCCTCTTCTGCTTTGATGGAATCACCGTTAACGGTCAGCAGGATCTGGCTGTATTACGAAAGTCTTGCAATACTACACAAAAATCAGTCGCAGGAGGCTGATCGTTCCGTTGTAGGGCATGTACCAAGTCTGTGGGAGCAGTCGTTTACTAACAGGGTTGCTTTGAAGTGCTTGCTATGGCATCGTGACTAAAAAGTGAGATTCGGGCAGTTTTGCGGTGCAACTTGGCGTGGGGTTTAAACACATACCAGTGCTCTGAAGAAATGGCTCTTGCACTCGGTGATGTAAAAAGCAGATTATCAAACTTGATGGAAATAGTCGAAACACTGAAAAGGAGGAGGTTTTGAAGTTCAACAGAGATTTCATAGCAATTTGTATAGCAAACCAAGGGAAAATTAAGTGTATCTAAGTTAAACGATGCACCTTGTCTTCCAGATATACTCCCATCGGAAGTGTGCTCTAGATAGCATGAAGAGGGGAACAGTGCCGGGTGTTAATGACATCAGTGTTGACATCCTGAAACTGGCAGAAGAGGTAACAATAAATCACTGGGCAAAAGTATTTCCTTCTTGTCTGCACTGTGCTTCAATCCCGTTATCGTGGAGCAAGGAAAAGATTATATTGATACACAAGAAAGGAAGTATTCACAGTATCAAAAATTATCATCCTATGAGCTTGCACTCGGTGATGTGTTTCCACATCGTACAACTACATTCAGTTCGTACCGAGGATTGCAAAGAGTAAATTTCCCTCTGGAGGACGCTGAGAGAACGGGAAGGCTACGATCATGAGTTACGGACGGAAACATTGATGCTGCGAGGAAAATTCTAGACGAAGACAGGCGAGTGACCTATAAGCAGACAGATGATAAAAATGGTTCAAATGGCTCTGAGCACTATGGGACTTAACTTCTGAGGTCATCAGTCCCCTAGAACTTAGATCTACTTAAACCTAACTAACCTAAGGACATCTCACACACATCCACACTTGAGGCAGGATTCGAACCTGCGACCGTAGCGGTAGCGCGGTTGCAGACTGTAGCGCCTAGAACCGCTCGGCCGCAGTGGCCGGCAGATAAAAGATACCTTAGGGCTAAATGCAGCAGCAGTTCGTTCAATTCTGCATGATCATCACAAACTTTGTTGTCTCAGAGTGCCGCATAGAGTGGCGGAAGAGCAGATGACACGACGGGCGATTTGGTGCCGGGAGGCGTTACAGTTTTCTATGGGAAAATTTCCGTATTTGAATAACATCGTGACAGGTGAGACTTTGCTGTACTGTTATAAGGTACGGGTCTTTGAAGATGACGACACACCCGTGGCTGTCAGAAAATCATGATCAGCAAAGAGGAAAATGATAGCTGCTTTTTTCGAATCGAGTGGAATTGTGGAGCGTGTTGCTTTGGACACACAGAAGACAGACAGAGATAGCTTGTACACTGAACAGTGCCTGTCCAAAGTCATCCAATCTTTGAACAACCTGCGACCTAAGTGAAGAATGGACACTTGGTTCCTATATCACGATAACGCTGCAGCTCACTGTTCCAAAGCATGTACTGAATGTTCGCAGCGCAGAGGACTGAAACTTCTAGAGCACGCTGTTTATAGTCCAGACCTTGCTCCTCCGACGTTTACAAGTGATGAGGACCTCCTGAGGGCTTGGGACAACGAGTGTGCCTTATTCTGTACAGAAACTTGAGAGAATTTAGTCAGGGATTGGTGTCGGCGGATGGAGAGGTGTATTCAATGTGGCGGAAATTACTAGTTGTTTCCGAGGCTGACCGAGCAAGACAAGGATAGATTGCCCTTGACTGAATTCGCTAAGCGTGTGAATGTCTGAAAGAAACTCTACAGAGCCACTGGAAAGGTCGTCAAACAGCTGGCGACTTATTAGTTCTCAGTTGACCTTCACTGTCACAGGATTTGACGTCCTGTGACTTCTTCCTGTGGGGTTTCATTAAGGGCAACAGCATCATAGAACCTAGAGGAGTTAAAGAAACGGATCCGTACTGCCTTGACATCAGTGGCAATGGACTCGCTTACTCGAGTACGGGAGGAATTCGTTTATGGATGTGTTATCGTTCGTGTCGCTGGTGGATGGTATACTGAATGTAACCTAAACTTGAGTGATTCTTAAATATGTGTCTGTTCATCCACTGTGGACATGGGACAGATAGTGGTCGAATATTTAACAAAGAAATTCGCCAAACAGCCGTGCAAATTAAGAAGTTCTTTTATTTTATTTTCGCTACCAGATTCGGCAACTCATTATGCCATATTCAGGCTCTACATGAACCTCTAAAAAAATAATCGATATTGGCATACTGGGACCATAAGTTTCTGAATGAAGTGAATTCACAAGTGCTTCCTTCGAATACTTGACTGCGACTGACATATGGCCCCAGTATGCCAATATCGATTATTTTTCAGAGGTGCATATGGAGCCTGAAGATTGCATAATACGAGGGCAGTTCAATAAGTAATGCAACACATTTTTTTTCTCGGCCAATTTTTTATTTTCAAACATTCCCGCTTCGTCTCGTATAGTTTCATTGACTTCCGACAGGTGGCAGCGCTGTACGGAGCTGTTAAAATGGCGTCTGTAACGGATGTGCGTTGCAAACAACGGGCAGTGATCCAGTTTCTTTTGGCGGAAAACCAGGGCATCTCAGATATTCATAGGGGCTTGCAGAATGTCTACGGTGATCTGGCAGTGGACAAAAGCACGGTGAGTCGTTGGGCAAAGCGTGTGTCATCAACGCCGCAAGGTCAAGCAAGACTGTCTGATCTCCCGCGTGCGGGCCGGCCGTACACAACTGTGACTCCTGCAATGGCGGAGCGTGCGAACACACTCGTTCGAGATGATCGACGGATCACCATCAAACAACTCAGTGCTCAACTTGACATCTCTGTTGGTAGTGCTGTCACAATTGTTCACCAGTTGGGATATTCAAAGGTTTGTTCCCGCTGGGTCCCTCGCTGTCTAACCGAACACCATAAAGAGCAAAGGAGAACCATCTGTGCGGAATTGCTTGCTCGTCATGTGGCTGAGGGTAACAATTTCTTGTCAAAGATTGTTACAGGCGATGAAACACGGGTTCATCACTTCGAACCTGAAACAAAACGGCAATCAATGGAGTGGCGCCACACCCACTCCCCTACCAAGAATAAGTTTAAAGCCATACCCTCAGCCGGTAAAGTCATGGTTACAGTCTTCTGGGACGCTGAAGGGGCTATTCTGTCCGATGTCCTTCCCCATGGTCAAACGATCAACTCTGAAGTGTATTGTGCTACTCTTTAGAAATTGAAGAAACGACTTCAGCGTGTTCGTAGGCACAAAAATCTGAACGAACTTCTCCCTCTTCATGACAACGCAAGACCTCACACAAGTCTTCGCACCCGAGAGGAGCTCACAAAACTTCAGTGGACTGTTCTTCCTCATGCACCCTACAGCCCCGATCTCGCACCGTCGGATTTCCATATGTTTGGCCCAATGAAGGACGCAATCCGTGGGAGGCACTATGCGGATGATGAAGAAGTTATTGATGCAGTACTACGTTGGCTCCGACATCGACCAGTGGAATGGTACCGTGCAGGCATACAGGCCCTCATTTCAAGGTGGCGTAAGGCCGTAGCATTGAATGGAGATTACGTTGAAAAATAGTGTTGTGTAGCTAAAAGATTGGGGAATAACCTGGTGTATTTCAATGCTGAATAAAACAACCCCTGTTTCAGAAAAAAAATGTGTTGCATTACTTATTGAACTGCCCTCGTAAATTGCCGAAAGTGGTAGCGAAACTAAAATACAAAACTCCACAATTTGCACGGCTGTTTGGCGAATTTCTTTGTTGAATAAGTCGTAAATAAGTGTCCCAAGTTACATACTAGTATGACTTACACTTTAATAAATTTATACGTTCAAAACAATGTGAGCGAACACCAGAAAATGGGGTTCTCAATGCCAATTCTAGTCTGAAGTGGCAATTAAATGGTATGGTGGCTTTTCTCGTTGCTAGTCTGTCGCTGTTGACTCTTGCTTTGTTATACCTCCACAGCGCGGGATTTTTATCGCAGTTCACCGCTATTTGATTTTTCGCCCCTCGCTGATTACACAGTGTGTCTTTATCCTGCCAGAACAATATTTGCCAACACGCGCTCGATCAACAATACTAATTCCTGTTTTTCTGTCCGGATACCGCTTAGCGCGAGGAATGTTAAAACTGCTGGATTACGCTCTGGCCACCGTACCAAATGCAAACGTTCCCTTTTCGAATTAATTTTGTATTTTCGTTTAAAATGAACTGAATAAACGCGGAAGAAGCTCCCCGTCTAATAACTGCTTTGATAATACGTGTTTTAGAGCCCTGTTACAGATTTTTCCATTTGTTTTTTTGTTAAGTGCTGCCGAATACAGTTCAGTTTAACCCTTTAAGTGACGCCAGTAAGTCTGGTCCCAATAAACAGGTTTATTGACTTGTTTTTAACAAAAACAGGTCTTATTAGCATTAACCCTGCGACACCAAACGGCAAAATGTTACATTGCTACTAAAGCATCCCACTCATCCAAATTTATTCAAAGTAAGTCTTAATTGACGGGTTAGGAATTATATGTTATCTTGCATTTTATTTTAGAGGTCAGTCTTGATCACACACTTCACTATTACCGGTTTCGGCTACTGAGATCTTCAGATCATTTACAGGCTGACGTTCAATCTATAAGGCCTGGTGCTACATTAGAAAGATAAAAAGTGTTTACACGAATAACAGCCATGTATACCATAAAATATTCTGATTTAGTATCAACGTCAGACTAAACATGAGGTTCATAGTAGGTGCCGGTGACGATCAGAGTGCGTCTCGTATGTATAGAAAAAAAAATGAGGCCAGCAGAGGACATTATAGCTAGGATATGTGGTTAACCACTATCACATATGTAGTGGTTAAAATACGATATGCGTAGTCATTAATCAAAATTACTTCACATGGCAAAACGAGCGTCTGACAATAAAACATCTACTGACATACTATACGTGGAATTAGATCCATACTTCAAATCCACATAGAAAGTGCAAATAGTAATAATGTGAAGCTCCTAGCCCGACAAAGTGAAACATACATTTGTGTTAAGGCCAGTACTAAATGGTTAAGAACCAATGGTTAAGAACCAATCTTCCAACATGACTAACAATTACCGTAATCATTCCATGTAGGCTTTCACGGCCGGCGTCTTTATCAGTAAACTCTTCCGGGCTAAGTTGCCGTGGTCGAAGTTCTACAGATCGACCACGGCAACTTAGCCCGGAAGAGTTTACTGATAAATTACCGTAATCGTAAGTGTAAGGAAATTAACGAAGCAGTGACTATTAACTACGAAATTAAAAAAGTCGATAGTCGATAACACATCGGGAGTGAGATCTCAGCGGCGGTACGTCGTGGCTCCTCTGTATGACTCACTTGCTTTCCTGCGGTGAAACTTATGAACGAAGACCCCAGTCTTCTCGTCGCCGTTGGACGGCGCACACGACCGCACGCCAATCCGCTGTGGCGCTCGCCGCTGCTCAAACCAGTAGGTTTCTGAATATATAAAAATAAGCATTCAGGCTAAACTCATTCTGTACCCTCAACAGTAATTCCGGTTGCTGTTTTCTGTGTACAAAAACCTCGATTTCTTCGAGTAGGTTCAGTAACTGGCCCTTTGGCGCCCTATGCAACACTTTCATATTATTCTTTGTTTCCTGACGAATGTTATTCTCTGTCCAAATGTGTACCGAAAGCTCTCTTATTCTGGTTATACGTACGCTCTCTGAAACGAGTCTTGAATTTACTTCCTGTCTGACCCATATAAAACTTGTCACAGTCTTGGCAAGCCGGCCGGTGTGGCCGTGCGGTTCTAGGCGCTGCAGTCTGGAACCGCGTGACCGCTACGGTCGCAGGTTCGAATCCTGCCTCGGGCATGGGTGTGTGTGATGTCCTTAGGTTAGTTAGGTTTAAGTAGTTCTAAGTTCTAGGGGGCTGATCACCTCAGAAGTCAAGTCCAATAGTGCTCAGAGCCATTTGAACCAGTCTTGGCAGTTGATCTTATACACACCAGATTCCCAATATTTGTTGCTGTTGTTGCCAACTTTGTGGCCTAGCCTACGAGCGTACTTTTCGATTGAAATCCAACTTTTTCCAGAAAGCCCGTCCAATTCTGTCGGAAAATGCACCATTGTAGGACATAACAATGAACTTCTTGCCGTCTGGTTCTATTGCCTCCTCCTTGTCGCATATGTTTCTCTTTAGTTTATTATAAAGGTTCATTACGTCACGGTACTTATATTCGTTCGTCTCGGATACGTGTCTAATCCCACTTAATTCTTCCACCTCGTCACTAGGGGTGAATGGCCGTTTTAGCACCCTGTTGAGCATGGCTTTGAAGTATGCCCGTTTATGCTTCTCAGGGTGACAGGATTTTACATTTAGAATCGTATCAGTAGCTGTCGTCTTCCTAAATATGCTAATCTTATGACTTCCATCGCTTTTAATTAACCTTAAATCCAACAAACTTATACCCCCTTCTTCTTCAAGTTCCATTGTGAACTTGATTTTTTCGTGTATCCCATCCATTCTTCCTGCTACCTCGCTCACTTCATTTTCCTCAACACTTTATAGTAGTATGATGTCGTCTACATAACATCTGCAATACACAGTGTTTTCGCAGACGTCAGGATTTTATTCAAGAAACGTATTTTCTACCTCATTTACAAATATCTCAGCTAATGTACCAGACAAACTGTTGCCCGTTGCGAGTCCGTCCTTTTGATAAATCTTATCGTTAAACTTAAAATAATTAAACGACAACACAATTTCTAAAAATATATACGATATGCATTTGTTAATTACAATTATTATATCTACAGTAGAATGTGACATACCCTATTGCAATCGTAAATTTTACGGGATTTATTAATGTAGGTCACTCTGAAACTTCCTGGCAGATTAAAATAATGTGCCAGACCGAGATTCGAACTCGGGACCTTTGCCTTTCGCAGGCAAGTGCAAGTGCCCGCGAAAGGCAAAGGTCCCGAGTTCGAGTCTCGGTCCAGCACACACTTTTAATCTGTCACGAAGTTTCAGATCAGCGCACGCTGCCGGCCGGAGTGGCCGGGCTATTAAAGGCGCTACAGTCTGGAACCGCACGACTGCTACGGTCGCAGGTTCGAATCCTGCCTCGGGCATGGATGTGTGTGATGTCCTTAGGTTAGTTAGGTTTAAGTAGTTCTAAGTTCTAGGGGACTGATGACCACAGCAGTTAAGTCCCATAGTGCTCAGAGCCATTTGAACCATTTTTTTCAGCGCACACTCCGCTGCAGAGTGAAAGTCTCATTCTAGGTCACTCTGTTTATGAATCGTTTCAGATTAACTCACTCTCTGCACATTGGGTTTACTGCTTTAATATTGTTCATCAGGTATGAAGCAACGCTAATCCTAGCATGGCGTAGGAAAACCTTCATCATCTTTTTAGTTTCTCCAGGTTTGCGGAGTGCTGTTGGTCCGGAGCTGTGTGGTGAATGAAGGAATACCTACGCTCTGATAGATATAGATGTCAAAAGGTCTTCGCTACAAAAACTGAAACCGGTCGTGAACTATAATTACCAACTGGAGAGGGTATTGCATTAATTTTGTTCGTTGTGTTTCAAAATACCATCATTGCGTTGTGGGTTATGGTTACTTCAGCAGTATACCGTAATCTCTAACCACAAAGACGACCTCATTGAACGTATCCAGAAACATGCATGTAATGCGTAACCAACCATTAGATGTCACTAGAGGCGGACCCACCAGCAGAAAAAAAGTATTCTGTTGTCACTGTAGAAACAGTAACAGCAAAGTGGATGGTTTAGGAGAAGGCACTTCGAATGTGGAACACTCATTGGACGCGACATGCACTGCATATCCACGACAGCCATTTCAACCTTTCTAATGCCGCCTAAACCGACTGTTGATGATGTAATTGTGAAGCGGAGACGTGAAGCGACGACCACAGCTAATCCAGGTCGAAGAAGACATCGTGTAATGGCGTACAGAAACCTTCGAGCATTACTGAGAGTCGTTCTAGAAAATCGCATGCAAGCAGAAATCACTCATAAGTTCCCAAAGTGCTACAAGCAGTCCAGCTTATGCAGTGACTGGGCGTAGGGCTAGCACGGTGCAGGGGCTCCTTGTAAGCCCCACATTTCTGCAGTCAATGCTAAATAACGCCTGAGGTAGTGTACAAAGCGACGACACTGGACAGTGGGTACTTGTAAACGAGTGATGGGTCACGCTGTACCCTGTAGTAGTCCGATGGGAGCATTAGGATGTGGCGAATGCCTCAAGGATGCTACCTGTCATCGTGTGCAGTGCCACCAGTGAAGTACGGAGGAGCTGGTGTTGCTCTGTGGGGGGTGTTTTCCGTGGTTAGGATGTTGAGCAGTGGAGGAGTCGCTGGGGCCTGTGATTCTCTTATCTAGTAAGGTCAGTAATCCCATTCGTTCTAGCGTGCGCGTTTTTCCACTTCTGGCCGCTGTTTAAGCGCGGCGCTTCCGGCTGTGATCGCTTGGTTTTCCGCTCCGGGGCCCTATCGGTCGGCCTTGCCCGTTGCTGGGGCATATGTTGTGTTGGCCAGTCTTGGAGGAGCGTTGGTTGCTCGCGGCGCTGTGTTATGATTTGAGGAGGGTGTCGGTGGCGGGCTCCAATGCACTAGCGAGTGTGTATATTGTACTACCTGATGCTGGATGCCTAGGTATGATATGTGGATTCTAGTCGTTTGCTGCTACTAACGGTGGGCGTCTGCTATTTCTTTGAAGTTGTGTTTTGTGAACGTAATTTGTGTTCACAGCCGGAAACAGTGGTTTGTATGTGATTATCCCCGCCATGGCGGGAATAAGGAGTTCACTCCTGGTTCCGGTACATGTTGAGTAGTGGTGTTAAGACTCTAAAACACTGCTCAGTGACGGGAGCACTAAGCGTGAGTAGTATGAAGGCTGCATGAGTCATTCTAGGATACTGCGCAGGCCACCTTTAGTATCGAAAATGGCTCTGAGCACTATGGGACTTAACATCTGTCCCCTAGAACTTAGAACTACCTAAACCTACCTAACCTAAGGACATCACACACATCCATGCCCGAGGCAGGATTAGAACCTGCGACCGTAGCAGTCGCGCGGTTCCGGACTGAGCGCCTAGAACCGCGAGACCACCGCGGCCGGCACCTTTAGTGTCAAAAAGTGCATATAATGTTACTTCAGTATCTAATGATTTATTCTGTGATCTTCGTTTGAAGGGGGGTGACTTTAATGCAAAGTATTACGGGTTTTTATGATCCTGATTTGGCATACCGTTAATTTCTCCAGACTTTATGCTTGTTATTGGTGTCTGCCTGTAAGAGTAAAGAATTATGAGCTGTAAGAAGTGAATAATTTGAGGACTTGCACGTGTTATGTTTAATGCGATTCTGTCTGTTTTTATTATTCGGAAGTTGACTGCCTGGTTTTAAACTTTCTTTGCTATTTGTGTTTAATTTGATTGGGGAACCGTTGAGATTGAACTTGACATATACATGGATGGACATAAGAAATGAAAGGTTGCAATAAATTTTTCGTCTGTGATTATTACTTCATATATGAAATATTCTGTTGCAGATTAATAAAAATGAATTTCTTTGTATATTCCAAAATAATGATTCAAGTTTTACTTTTATTCAAATACTAAAGCTGTTTGTGCAAGAATGAAAATATTATTGTCCATCGAACTTAGCAAACATTTTCACGTTGCAGTGGATATGAAAATATTATTGTCCATCGAACTTAGCAAACATTTTCACGTTGCCGCAGATTTTTGTTTAACTGGATATACCCCGACTACCTTTGAAGCATAAGACTGTCTTTACTACATGAAAATGTTTTCTTTATTTTCTATTGCTAAGCTCTCATGAAAATTATCCTCTTCTAAATACACTTTACGATACGTTCAGACTTCATCACATTTGTGAATGAAATTTACAAAAGCTGCAGCTGTGAATGCACAGGATAAAATCTATTATCTCTTTTTATTCTGCGTCTGGAATGCTGTGAAAAGAAACACTTTATTATTTTCCTTCACCTCTACCTGTACCCTTTTTAGGATGTGGTCGTTATTGCGATCGTATATTTAAATCTGCCGCTGCTGCAGACTGCTCGCTCGCGGTGCAGCTTCGCACCACCAGCGATATCCAATAAAATGCTGAAATTTTCTTAAATAAAATGGGTAATGTCCGGTGCAGTAATTGTGACAAACAGATTTTACTTGATAAATATATTTTAACAGAAACAATAACTTTACACACCTTTTACAATCCCAGCTACAAATGGCGTCGATCATCGACTTATGACAAATGAAGACTACCTAAGAGCCTAATGCAACGTCACAGGTTCCTCTCCCATTCAGTCCGTGCAGAAGACAGGCGATTCTATTACAATAAATTGCTTATTTATATCTTAACTAATTCTTGTACAGTCATTGTCATTTTTAATTATATATCGTTTCTTCTGTGGAGGTTTTCACATCCTCCGCTACAGATAGTATTTCAGACTTTCTGAATAATCATTTATAATAGCAAAATTCATAATTATCTTTTGCCTCAGAAAATTAAGTGTCCTTTTGAAATTCAGTTAACAGAAATACATATAAATTATTTGTTACAGTGAGCACTATACATCGAAATGTACTTTTAACTTTCGTTCTGGCGTGCTGCCAGAGACCGTTACATAAGGGTATTAAATTTAAAGGGAGGGCATAACTCTGAAATAAGACCGGTATGTTCGGACGCCGTTAGCTCGGCCAGCTACGTTTTGGTGACGCTCGGAGCTACTCGGCTGTATCCTGTCGCTGATCGCCCCAGTAGTTGACACAAGTTGTGTATTCTCTCTTGTAATTTATTCGGAGATTCCTCTCGTTAAAGTGTTCGGGCTGAGCCAAGGTGCGTCCCCTGTTCCTGCTAGTTTGGTCACTGTTGTATTAGGTTGGGTCGTCCGTAGGGGCATGCCCGCTGTTGCGTGGAACTTAAACTATTAAGATAATTTTGTTTTCTGCGTAAATAACTTGTCACACCTGACAGGGATTTCACGAATGAGTTTAGTGGAATAATTCACTATATCGTTGGTGGAATTCCATTGTTCTACGATCCTTTTTATTGGTCTAAGGTTTCTGTCGGGGAATTTGCTCTTATACTTAAAATTTGCTATTTAATATTCTGTACTGTTGCATGTTTTACCAATGGGGATTTAATCCAGGTAAATTTCTGTTAAATTTGTGGGCAATTAAGCTTGTCGTCTGTATTTATCTGGGGCCATTTGTTATCTAGTTAAAAGAAATGAGCTTTGATTAACTTTTTTCACTCCATATGCTCTTGTAAATGATATTTGTCATTGGTGACCACTGGAAGTCCGGTTTTATAAAATATGTTGTAAAACTGTTTTTGCGGATATGTGTAATAAATATGTGTGAACTACAAACTTGTATTTGCGTTTTCTTGTGATTGCCCTTTGTGACTGGTTTGAGAATTGTAGATTTCACGTCCCATGTGTTACCTCTTTATTGCGGTTAATAAAACGTTAAATGGCAAAGAATATGAACACTTTCTGTGGTACTGTGTTATGCATACAAAGAGCACCATCTCGGAGTCGGTGATTGTTCTATCGGCATGACAATGCAACCTGTACTGAAGCAACATCCGTCAGGGAATGGTTTGTGGACACTAACATTGCTGAAATGGATTGGCCTGCCCAGAGTCGCAACCTGAAACCAATGCAATACATTGGGATATAGTTTTAATATTCCAACAGCTATTATTTTTTATAACTTTTTGTTTTGGGCTACCAATTTCGACTCCTCAGTTGAGTCCCCTTCAGGCCGTGAAACAAAAAAAAAAAAAAAAAAAATCCAGTCGTAAATCTATACAAGGGAAACAATATTTGCACCTGGTTTCCGTGGGAGACATCGCGAGCAATGTGCATTCTTCGTGCATGTACAATAACTGTGACGTTGAGTAAATTGAACGTGGAGAGGGAGAAAGTAAAGGAAAGGGAAGGGACTTTTGCTATCACCTGTATAAAGACTTTATGCGGCACCCACAGTGACGATTAAAAATGTGTGCTCCATCAGGACTCGAACCTGGGAACTCCTGCATCCGCACTGAAAGTGGTGGATACATTGCCCATCGAGGCGCCTCAGTTATATGGAAGCGGGGTGTCTATTCTTTCGGACATGTCCAAAAGAGCAGACACAACGCGTTCATATAACTGGTACACGTGTGAAGTGAAGTTGTTGTTACGTCTGAAGAGCTCGTGTAGTTCTATACAGAAAACAGGCATAAATATTGACTTTCTGTTATGTACAGTCGTGGACAAAACGAGCGAGACCCCTCGCCTTTTCGTTATGCCGATCCGCAGAGCTTTCAAGTCTGCTACACATCATAACAGGCAAGGCGGCGAAGTGCTACCAACATACTATGCACAGGTGTGAAATTTAAAAACTATTCGAACTTTGTCAGGCTGTTTTCAATCATGTGTAATACTATATTAATTCTGATTAGGGTGTTAAACAGAACACGTAAATACAAGATATAAATGAAAGAAGAAACGCTAATTAGTATGAACTGTACCAATAAAAATGAATTTCAGCTTATCGAGATAGCATAACTGTTTTAGTAGACAAAATACCCCAGATCGTTACGAATTAGCAAAATACACTCCTGGAAATGGAAAAAAGAACACATTGACACCGGTGTGTCAGACCCACCATACTTTCTCCGGACACTGCGAGAGGGCTGTACAAGCAATGATCACACGCACGGCACAGCGGACACACCAGGAACCGCGGTGTTGGCCGTCGAATGGCGCTAGCTGCGCAGCATTTGTGCACCGCCGCCGTCAGTGTCAGCCAGTTTGCCGTGGCATACGGAGCTCCATCGCAGTCTTTAACACTGGTAGCATGCCGCGACAGCGTGGACGTGAACCGTATGTGCAGTTGACGGACTTTGAGCGAGGGCGTATAGTGGGCATGCGGGAGGCCGGGTGGACGTACCGCCGAATTGCTCAACACGTGGGGCGTGAGGTCTCCACAGTACATCGATGTTGCCGCCAGTGGTCGGCTGAAGGTGCACGTGCCCGTCGACCTGGGACCGGACCGCAGCGACGCACGGATGCACGCCAAGACCGTAGGATCCTACGCAGTGCCGTAGGGGACCGCACCGCCACTTCCCAGCAAATTAGGGACACTGTTGCTCCTGGGGTATCGGCGAGGACCATTCGCAACCGTCTCCATGAAGCTGGGCTACGGTCCCGCACACCGTTAGGCCGTCTTCCGCTCACGCCCCAACATCGTGCAGCCCGCCTCCAGTGGTGTCGCGACAGGCGTGAATGGAGGGACGAATGGAGACGTGTCGTCTTCAGCGATGAGAGTCGCTTCTGCCTTGGTGCCAATGATGGTCGTATGCGTGTTTGGCGCCGTGCAGGTGAGCGCCACAATCAGGACTGCATACGACCGAGGCACACAGGGCCAACACCCGGCATCATGGTGTGGGGAGCGGTCTCCTACACTGGCCGTACACCACTGGTGATCGTCGAGGGGACACTGAATAGTGCACGGTACATCCAAACCGTCGTCGAACCCATCGTTCTACCATTCCTAGACCGGCAAGGGAACTTGCTGTTCCAACAGGACAATGCACGTCCGCATGTATCCCGTGCCACCCAACGTGCTCTAGAAGGTGTAAGTCAACTATCCTGGCCAGCAAGATCTCCGGATCTGTCCCCCATTGAGCATGTTTGGGACTGGATGAAGCGTCGCCTCACGCGGTCTGCACGTCCAGCAAGAACGCTGGTCCAACTGAGGCGCCAGGTGGAAATGGCATGGCAAGCCGTTCCACAGGACTACATCCAGCATCTCTACGATCGTCTCCATGGGAGAATAGCAGCCTGCATTGTTGCGAATGGTGGATATACACTGTGCTAGTGCCGACATTGTGCATGCTCTGTTGCCTGTGTCTATGTGCCTGTGGTTCTGTCAGTGTGATCATGTGATGTATCTGACCCCGGGAATGTGTCAATAAAGTTTCCCCTTCCTGGGACAATGAATTCCCGGTGTTCTTATTTCAATTTCCAGGAGTGTATTATGCACATTCGGACGCGAAACTGTCTGTGTCAACGTTCAGACCAGTCATACTGGATTTCCGTTGCTGACCTACCATGAAAGCGTGCAAATTTAGCAATGCGTGAAGATTTATAACGAAATTCAGTTAAAAATCATTCAGAGTCACACTTAAGTCAATTCAATTACTGACAGAAGCGGAAAAATTAGGCAGTAAGAAGTATGAAATTCTACAAGAGTTTCATATTGACGTCCGCAGGGCGCCGGTACAGAACAACAGAATAAAGGTACCAACAAACATTTTGGAGGCGCGAAAATTTCTTGAAATTGCTTTACTGAGAGTCTATCTGCCTCCATCGAGATTAGAACTGAAAACAAACCAGACCTCCCTTGAAGTAGCAGACAACCCAGAAAAACAGCCCTCTATTATTACCACAGACATGAATAAACCGGAGATTTCGCAATGAAAATGGCAAAACAAGCGGTGATATGAAGGTAGAAAATTCATGTTTTTGAGTCCAGAAAGCTATATGCAACAGAAAGTGCAGATCATTTTGCCATTTTCATTGCGAAATTTCCGGCTTATTCATGTCTGGGGTAATAACAGAGGGCTGTCTGCCTGGGTTGTCTGCTAGCGTAGTTTTTTTCGGTTCTAATCTCGATGGAGGCAGATAGACTACCAGTAAAGCAGTTTTAAGAAATTCTCGCGCCCCCAATAAGTTTTATTGCTACCTTTGTTCTGTCCGGCGCCCTGTGTATGCCAAAATGAAACTCTTGTAGAATTTAATACTTGTTACTGCCTACTTTTTCCGTTCCTGTTAATAATTGAATTGACTTAAGTGTGGCACTGAATAATTTTTAACTGAATTTCGTTATAAATCTTCACGCATTGCTAAATTTGCACACTTTCATGGTAAGTCAGCAACGGAAATCCAGTATGACTGGTCTGAACGTTGACACAGACCGTTTCACGGCCGAATGCGCATAATATTTTGCTAATTCGTAACGATCTCGGGTATTTTGACTTACTGAAACAGTTATGCTATCTCGATAAGCTGAAATTCGTATTTATTGGTACAGTTCACACTAATTAGCGTTTCTTCTTTCATTTATATCTTGTATTTACGTGTTCTGTTTAACACCCTAATCAGAATTAATATAGTATTGCACATGATTGAAAACAGCCTGACAAAGTTCGAATAGTTTTTAAATTTCACACCTGTGCATAGTATGTTGCTAGCACTTCGCCGCCTTGCCTGTTATGCTGTGTAGCAGACTTGAAAGCTGTGCGGATCGGCATAACGAAAAGGCGAGGGGTCTCGCTCGTTTTGTCCACGACTGTACATGTACGACTGAATGCTTTTCGTCGTTCATGTTTAGGGACCTGAAGGAATCTAAACTGGTAGCGTAAATAAGAAGCTATAACATTTAAGGCTGTTGGAATATTATTTTTACAACCCATCGACCAGCCGCTGTCCCACTTACATAATCGCGAGACGGAGTTACATTTACCTTAGGGATAAATTACAACGTCGACGTCGCCCAACGACTCAGCATCAGACGTCACTGCTTTGAGGAAGATCAAATGCGTCTTGCCCCCCCCCCCCCCCCCCCCGTGCCCCGCCCTCCACCCATCGCAACAGAGTTCTTAGAGTCTACAAGCCTAAGGGTGGAGATACCAAATTTCATCTACATCTACAATTACATAGATACTCTGTAAATCACACTTAAATGCCTGGCAGAGGGTTCATCGAACCTTCTTCATAATAATTCTCTATTATTCCAATCTCGAACAGCGCGCGGAATAAACGAACACCTATAAACTTCTGTGCGAGTCCGATTTCCCTTACTTTATCATGATAACCGTTTCTCTCTATGTATGTGGGCGTCAATAAAATATTTTCCCACTCCGAAGACAAAGTTCGTGACTGTAACTTTGTGAGAATATTCCGCCGCAGCGAGAAACGCTTTCGTTTTGATGATGTCCGCCCCAAATCCTGAATCATGTCAGTGACACTCCCTCTCCTATTTCTCGATCATATAAAACGTGCCCCTCTTCTTTGGACTTTCTTGATGTACTCCGTTAATCCTATCTGATAAGGATCCCACATTGCGCAGCAGTATTCTAAAAGAAGACGGACAAGAGTAGTGTATGCAGTCTCCTTAATAGATCTGTTACATTTTCTAAGTGTCCTGACAATAGTTCGCAGTCTTTGGTTCGCCTCCCCCACAACATTTTCTAAGTGTTCTTTCCAATGTAAATTGTTCGTAATTGTAATTCCCAGATATTTAGTTGAATTTAAGGCCTTTAGATTTGACTGGTTTATCGTGTAACTGTAATTTAAAAGATTTCTTTTAGCAGTCATGTGGTTGACCCCACACTTTTCGTTATTTAGGGACAACTGCCAATTTTCGCACCATACAGGTATCTTTTCTAAATCGTTTAGCAATTTGTTTTGATCTTCTGATGGCTTTACTTGATGATAAACAACTGCCTCAGCTGAGAACAATTTAAGACGGCTGCTCAGATTGTCTCCTAAGTCGGTTATATCGATAGGTAACATAAGAGGGCCTATAATACTACCTTGGCGAACGTCAGAAATCAGTTCTGTTTTAATCGACAGCTTTCTGTCAGTTACTACGAACTGTGACATCTCTGACAGGAAATCACGAATCCAGTCACATAACTGAGACGATATTCTATAAGCACGAAATATAATTACAAGTCGCTTGAGGTACGGTGTCAGAAAAAGCATTCGTGTGAGTGAACAGCTAGTTGTGTTTCACAAGAACGATGTTTTCTAAACCCATGTTGACTGTGTGTCAATAGATCGTTCTCTTCGAGGTAACTCGTAACGTTCGAACACAAAACACGTACCAAATGTCCATTAGAAAATATTAGAATACTTTTGAACAGGTAGTTACCTCTAAAATATCTCAATTTGGAAGTGAAGTACACACCTCATACGCTGTGATTGCACTACAAAAACATCTATAGTTACAAGACGACTGGTTTTACCAGTTATACCATCCAACGGAGAGATACGTAACTTTGTAGTACATCTGCCACCCCTCCGCAAGTAACGTGGTACTATGCGGCAAGCTTGAAAATGTAATGGTCGACGTTGAAGTGCATGGATGATACGAGAATGTTATCAGTGGTGCGTTTTTTCATCAAGATATGCGTGTATGTGGAGTGCCTTTTGTGTGCTATAATGTAACGTAGCACTTTTATAAGATGTTTCATAAGATCAACCTAATACTGTTGAAACGGGTCATCTTGGAACAATAGAAGTTTCCACACTGCGCCATACGAAGTTTGTGCTCCATTTTCAACCCTGCAGATCGCCCTACTGCACGACATACGTACCTTTAAAACATCTGTTTCTTCGTCCTTTAATCATTCAATCCATCAGGCCATCGACAACGCATTTTAGAGGCTTCCAGATGTTTTATATCTGTCTTCCCAGATGTTCATACTTCGCACAATGCAGTCCTAACATCGGTCATTCCAGTGTTATAGATTTTGCTAGTCACAAATATTTAATCAAATATAACAGTAATGATGATAATGTCTGGCAATGTTTTCCGACAAGATAAAGAATGCAACCTATAGCACTAGATTGCGTACTCACGGCAGTTCTGCTTAGCCGTTTTTGGGACGACTTGGAAAGGGAGAAATATTAATGTATCATCGCCGATGCGTCGGTACTCGATTGTGTTCAGGATACGTAAGGTTTGGTTACGCGAAGGTGGTTTCGTGACTAACCTTTGACCCGGATTGCCTTCACACAAGCAGAATATTCGATGAAAATACCTAAGGGACCTATTTGAATAATTAAAAAAATTGAAATGAATGCAAAACAGTGAAATTTTGTAAAAAGTTATCAGGTTAGAAATTTATCACATTAGTGTCCTCCCGAATACAATCGAGATACCGCGATGAAGAGCGAACCTGTAACAAAGCTTACATACATTGAAAATATTTATATTCTCAAAGAACTATGGCGTTAAACTAATAGACATTAACAAGTATACAATGAATACAATACTTACATTTTTATGTTTCTCTCATACATGGAGCAGCCCAAGAATCGCTGCTTTTGTCTGTCCGAGATATTTTTAACATAAATGTTCTAGCGTGCGCGTAAGTACTTTTTAGCGTCACACGGTTTACCACAGCGTTTTGCTTGGTGATTTACGTGGTTTTTGACACTAAATAAAATATGACTTGTAGCGGTGCTACACAACACGTCCTAACAAATCGGCGACCAAACGTAAAAAGGTAATGGAGTCTCTAGAACATTTCTTAAAAAGTGGTGGATTGGTCTTACACATGTTTCGCAGCTTATTGCTATCGAGCGCTGTGGCAATGATTTAAATATCTGCGCCCAGTGGGTCATAGTGCTTATCTGAAATGTTTTAACGCTGGACGCACGTCTTGGTATAGGCACATTATAAAGTATTTCGTCTCCTTACACATGCGCTGAGATGCTTAATATCTTTACGAATTACAGGCCGATAGCTGTTCCTTTCTTTTATGACGAATTTTCAAAGTATCTTAAATTCACTAATATTACATCAGGCTTAGAACGCTCCTGTCCCGCCCCATAAAACTTCAAAGCACTCTGACTTCAATGTCTACCAGCATGGATTCCGGAAACACCGATCATGTAAGAGCCAACTTAGACTTTTATCACATGACATACTAAAAGCTTTGGATCAAGGCAGTCAGGCAGAAGCAGTATTTCTTAATTTCCGAAAGGCATTCGAATCAGTACCGTATCTAAAGTTCGATCTTATATGCTGTCAAGTGAAATTGGTGATTTGATTCAATTCCCGGCAGGGGACTGGGTGTTGTGTGTCCTTCATCATCATTTCATCATCATTGACACTCCAGTCGCCGAAGTGGTTTCAACTAAAAAGACTTGCAATACGGCAGCCGAACCCCTAAGGGGATATCCTGGCCAATAAATGCTATACGATCATTTCATTTGTGATTGGATGGATGACTTTCTGGTAGGGAGGACAAACGATGTCATCTAGGCTGCAGAGTCATCGTCAGATGTAGAAGTAACTTCGGGTGAGCTCCAGGCAAGTGTTTCGAATCCTTGCTGTTCATGTTGTATATTAATGATCTTGCAGACAATAATAATAATAAACTCAGGTTTCTTGAAGAAGTTGCAGTTATCTCTAATGAAATACTAACTGAAAGAAACTGCAAAAATATAGGTCTTGATAGGATTTCAAATTGATACAGAGATTTGCAACTTGCTCTAAATGTTCATAAATGAAAAATTTTACACTTCACAAAATAAAAAATCGTAGTATCGTATGACTATGACATGAGTGGGTCACTGCTGGAACCGGCCAACTCATACAACTACCGGGGTATAACACTTTGTAGGGATATTAAATGGAATGATCACTTTGGTTCAGTCAGGGGTAAAGCAGGTGGTGGACTTTGGTTTATTGCTAGAATGGGCACGAAGTTTTTCGCGACGGCGCTTTTATGTAAAACATTCTCTGCATTCTTACCGCGTCGGTTCTGGATAAAATCTCTAGCTTTCGGCGATTACCTCGATCCTCATCGTCAGGAGCTGACTGTCTTCACTGCTGCTGTGGTAGCCTTATTTATAGCCCGTGGACGGCTTCTGACTAGTCGGCTTGTGATTGGTCGGCGGTTACGTACCGCTGTCGCAAACGGTGTCACTGTGTGCGCCGGTGGCGCCACCGCTTCCGTTGGAACGTAAACCTTGGAAGGAACGTCTCTGCTGCTTCTCTGCATCAAGCGCTCGTTTCCACGCACAGCTCAGATGGTATCCGCTATCGTGGTGAAAGTTCTCTTGGCTCATTCTTATTTCAACAGCCTCCTTAATAACAAAATCCCAGTACGTGGAGGCATGGGACAGAATTTTTGTTTCGTCGAACAAAATTTTATGTTTGTTCGTGAGGCTGTGCTCCGCAACTGCCGATTTCTCCAGTTCTCTATTTTTAACATGGCGTTGGTGTTCCGCACAGCGGTCGGAATCGTCTGACCTATATGATTGCTTCCACACTCACAGGGTATACTATAAACTCTAGGGACCCTGAGGCCGAGATTATCCTTAACAGGGCGCATCATCTCCTTAATTTTCTTAGGAGGACGAAAAACTGGTCATATCTCGTCTGCACAAGACTCTTCCTATTTTGCTGGAAATCGCGCCACAAAAAGGAAGAACCGCAATCGGTCTATCTACATCTACATACATACTCTGCAATCCACCATATGGTGCGTGGCGGAGGTTACCTCGTACCACAACTAGCGTCTTCTCTCCCTGTTCCACTCCCAAAGAGAACGAGGGAAAAATGACTGCCTATATGCCTCTGTACGAGCCCTAATCTCTCTTATATTTGTGGTCTTTCCGCGAAATATAAGTTGGCGGCAGTAAAATTGCACTGCAGTCAGTCTCAAATGCTGGTTCTCTAAATTTCCTCAGTAGCGATTCACGAAAAGAACGCCTTCTTTCCTCCAGAGACTCCCACCCGAGTTGCTGAAGCATTTCCGTAACACTCGCGTGATGATCAAACCTACAACAAATCTAGCAGCCCACCTTTGAATTGCTTCTATGTCCTCCCTCAATCCGACCTGATAGGGATCCCAAACGCTCGAGCAGTACTCAAGAATAGGTCGTATTAGTGTTTTATAAGCGGTCTCCTTTACAGATGAACCACATCTTCCCAAAATTGTACCAATGAACCGAAGACGACTATCCGCCATCCCCATAACTGCCATTACATGCTTGTCCCACTTCATATCGCCCTGCAGTGTTACGCCCAAATATTTAATCGACGTGACTGTGTCAAGCGCTACACTACTAATGGAGTATTCAAACATTACGGGATTCTTTTTCCTATTCATCTACATTAATTTACATTTATCTATATTCCGAGTTAGCTGCCTTTCTTTACACCAATCACAAATCCTGTCCAAGTCATCTTGTATCCTCCTACAGTTACTCATCCTGTGAGTGTGCAGCATTGCTAGAATACTGGGGATGTGCAATCAGTGTAGACGAATAACTATCCTGGGAAGGTCTATTAACAATGTTTCAAGAACCGGTTTTAAATGGTGACTCTAGGAATATACTGCAGTCTCCTACATATCGCTCACGTAGTGATCGTGATGATAAGATTAGGATAATTACTCCAGAATGAGATTTTCACTCTGCAGCGGAGTGTGCGCTGATATGAAACTTCCTAGCAGATTAAAACTGTGTGCCAGACCGAGACTCGAACTCGGGACCTTTGCCTTTCGTGGCCAAGTGCTCTACCAACTGAGCTACCCAGACACAACTCACGCCCCGTCGTCATAGCTTTACTTCTGCCAGTACCTCGTCTCCTACCTTCCAAAGTTAACAGAAGGTCTCCTGCGAACCTTCTGTTAAGTTTGGAAGGTAGGAGACAAGGTACTGGCAGAAGTAAAGCTATGAGGACGGGGCGTGAGTCGTTCTTGGGTAGCTCAGTTGGTAGAGCACTTGGCCGCGAAAGGCAAAGGTCCCGAGTTCCAGTCTCGGTCTGGCACACAGTTTTAATCTGCTAGGAAGTTTCAGGATAATTACTGCACGCGCAGAGGTATTCAAAGAATCATTCTTCCCTACGCTCCATACATGAAAGGAACAGGACGAAACCGTGATAACAGGTACAATGAGACGTTCCCTCTGCCATGCACCTCACTGTTGTTTGCATTGACGTAGACTTCCAATGGCGGGCGAGTAAGATAGGCACACGGAGAAGTCGGTCACGCACGGCTCTGTCCTGTGGGTGGGTGCCGCTATTCGCTCAGCCCAGCCGCGCGTAACGAGGTTATGAGAGACAGCACGCAGGCCGTCCCAGGGCAGGCCGCCACTCCCTCCCACCCCTCTGGACAGCAGCTGCAGCTGCAGCCGCGCAGCTGCGCCCCGCATCCCTCTCTCCCAGATGAGAGGCCCGGCTCGGGCTTTTAAAGGCAGCGCGGCTCCCATTACTTATCGACAGGGCGCCCAATCGATATTCAGAATCGCTTCTCCCCACCTCTTTTCTCTCCCCCCCCCCCACCCACCCCCTCTTACACCAGACCAGCGTGGCACCGGCAGCGGCTGGCAGAGACCGGCCTAGCCGATAATCCCCTTAGCGGGCCCGCGCTATCAGCCGATATATTGCGGACTAACTGCTCCAGCTGTAGCTGCAGTTGTAGCTAGCTCCAGCTGTAGTGGGCGGGTAATTTCCCTGACCAGCCGAGAGCTCTGCTCACACTACACTGCCTTCCCGCCTCCCTCCCACCAAGGCAGTCTCTCTATCCACTAGTCTCAACTCGCTCACAACATCCTTGGTAAGACAGTGCGAAACTCAACAAGGTGAGGTTGCATTATTTGCCACATTATTATGATGTTTAGCTGACGTTGTCGGCTATATTGGGACCAGTTTCAGAATCTGAACATGTTTGTTCTGCTTATTACAGAAGCTTATTCGTTTAGATCACACAACAATACATAATGATTATTAGTTTCAGCAAAATTAAATCACCGTGTTGAAGTCATTTGTACAGAAAAAAGTTTTACATGTGTTAGCGTGACCTGACGACAACGTAAATATACCGGAGGACCATGAATTGAAGAGGTCTGTACAATACTGGCCATTAAATTTGCTACACCAACAAGAAATGCACATGATAAACGAGTATTCATTGGACAAATATGTTATACTAGAGCTGACATGTGATTACATTTTCACGCAATTTGGGTGCATAGAACCTGAGAAATCAGTACCCAGAACAACCACCTCTGGGCTTAATAACGCCTGGGCATTGAGTCAAACAGAGCTCAGATGGCGCGTACAGGTACAGCTTCCCATGCAGCTTCAACACGATACCACAGTTCATCAACAGTAGTGACTGGCGCATTGTGACAGGCCAGTTGCTCTGCCACCATTGATCAGACGTTTTCCATTGGTGAGAGATCTGGAGAATGTGTTGGCCAGGGCAGCAGTCGAACATTTTCTGTATCCAGTAAGGCCCGTACAGGACCTGCAACATGCGGTCGTGCATTATCTTGCCGAAATGTAGGGTTTCGCAGGGATCGAATGGAGGGTAGAGTCACGGGTCGTAGCACATCAGAAATGTAGCGTCCACTGTTAAAAGTGTCGTCAATGCGAACAAGAGGTGACCGAGACGTGTAACTAATGGCACCCCATACCATCACGCCGGGTCATACGCCGGTATGCCGATGACAAATACACGCTTCCAATGTGCGTTCACCACGATGTCGCCAAACACGGATGTGACCATCATAATGCTGTAAACAGAACCTGGATTCATCCGAAAAAATGACGTTTTGCCATTCGTGCACACAGGTTCGTCGTTGAGTACACCATCGCAGGCGCTCCTGTGTGGGATGCAGCGTCAAGGGTAACTGCAACCATGGTCTCTGAGCTGATATTCCATGCTGCTGCAAACGTCGTCGAACTGTTCGTGCAGATCGTTATTGTCTTGCAAACGTCGCCATCTGTTGAATCAGGGATCGAGACGTGGCTGCACGGTCCATTACAGCCATGCGGATAAGATGCCTGTCATCTCGACTGCTAGTGATACGAGGCCGTTGGGATCCAGCACGACGTTCCGTATTATCCTCCTGAACCCACCGATTCCATATTCTGCTAACAGTCATTGGATCTCGACCAACACGAGCAGGAATGTCGTGATACGATAAACCGCAATTGCGATAGGCTACAATCCGACCTTTATCAAAGTCGGAAACGTGATGGTACGCATTTCTCCTCCTTACACGAGGCATCACAACAGCGTTTCACCAGACAATGCCGGTCAACTGCTGTATGTGTATGAGAAGTCGGTTGGAAACTTTCCTCATGTCAGCACGTTGTAGGTGTCGCCACCGACGCCAACCTTGTGTGAATGCTCAGAAAAGCTAATCATTTGCATATCATAGCATCTTCTTCCTGTCGGTTAAATTTCGCGTCTGTAGCACGTAATCTTCGTGGTGTAGTAATTTTAATGGCCAGTAGTGTATAATGATTCGAATCCATTGAGATTGTAACGAAACACGAGAGTTGAGATAATCACTTATTGTTCATGGGTAAGTTAAGAACCAAAATGTATTTGTTTGCCGTTTACATAGCGCACACGGGCACGATCTAAGGGCAGCCATTCACCACTGCCAAAACTCTCCCTCGCCGCGGATCTCCGAGAGTTGCAGTGACCACTGCACCTCATGTACAAGTACCTCCAGAGAGGGCAGCACTGTCCAGATGTTCAATCGAATGTAACAACTGAACATACCGGCTGCCAAAGAAATATTAATTTCTTTCCAGCATAATGCAAGTAACACAAGCCCTGCTAAATCATGGAAAATAATTCAACTAACACAAAATTGCGTCCTCCAATCAGGTATTCTGTCCATAGTGTTTGTACCTTGTATCTGGAAATCACCATCACCATCACCGGCAATGACAAAGCCATGTTCAAGTGAACTTCGTACACTATTAAACGAAGCTTTAAACAATGTCCATGCACTGATTGCGTTACAGCTAGATGTCTCTGTGCAAGACATAATTACATCACAGCTCCTTACAGAGAGGGTTGAACATTCTATAAGAACTGAGTTTGATGCCAGTCTGAGTTCGAGCTGCTTCCCAACATTCAAAGAAACTTTTGCCCTTCTCAAGATTAAATATAAATCTGTAGAAATAGCCAAGAATATAGCACCACAACGTCACAGCACAACTGTTAATATACCGGGTCATCAAAAAGTCAGTATAAATTCGAAAACTGAATAAATCACGGAATAATGCGGATAGAGAGCTACAAACTGACACACACGCTTGGAATGACATGGGGTTTTATTAGAACCAAAAAAATACAAACGTTCAAAAAATGTCCGACAGATGGTGCTTCATCTGATCAGAGTAGCAATAATTAGCATAACAAAGCAAGACAAAGCAAATATGATGTTCTTTACAGGAAATGCTCAATATGTCGACCATCAGTCCTCAACAATAACTGTAATCGAGGAATAATGTTGTGAACAGCACTGTAAAGCAAGTCCGGTGTTATGGTGAGGCATTGGCGTCGGATGTCTTTCAGCATCCCCAGAGATGTCGGTCGATCACGATATCATTGTGGCTTCAGATAACCCCAAATCCAATAATCGCACGGACTGAGGTCTGGGGACCTGGGAGGGCAAGAATTACGAAAGTGGCGGCTGAGAACACGATCATCACCAAACGACGCGCGCAACTGATCTTTCGCGCTTCTAGCAATATGGGGTGTTTTTTTTCGAATAAAACCCCATGTCATTCCAAGCATGTGTGTCAATTTTTACCTATCTTCATTATTCCGTGGTTTATTAAGTTTTCAAATTTTACATCAGAATGCGCCCAACAACAAGCAGTTTGGGCATTCGAAACAGACATACGTTGCTACAAGTACGGTTCGTGCCATGTGCTACCAGCCTCACGCGCTGCACAAGCGCCGCAAGTTCGAACAAGCCACGTGTAATGAACGCAGGCTGTTGTGATGTGCAACAACTTGAGCTACAACTGTCCGAAGAATGATCGCTGGGCTTTTCAGTGCAACTCCATTAACTGTGATACCTGTGGTAAACGACACCACACGCCATTACACGTTATTACACACAGAATCACGACGGACACAAGATGCACCAAGGAAGGAACGGACAGGTGACACGCAACGTGAGCACAATGGCAAACTACAACTACATCGAGCTATTGTTCACCGAAGACCAAACCGGGCAAACGAGTACTCCTTGCGACAGTGAGAATAAGGCTGCAAGATATAAGTAGAAATTGGCAGACCTGACCTGCTCTATTATATTCTAGGTCGCAGTCATGCTTCGTATCGGAAACATATGCACAACGCCTCAGACTTCAAAGGTGGCACAGCAGAGCACCGACTCAAGGAATAGGTGCAACCCGCTCAGAAACAAAACACTCCTGGGTAAGCAACTTTATGTCATCTGTGAATACTTAGTTTTGCCAAAGATAACTGGCACCTTGTCCGAACAAATAATTGATCTCAGTACGTCGCACTTGCCAAATATAGAACTCGCGGATCCAGAGTTTTGGATCAAGTGGAAAGATCGACGTGTTGCTAGGACCAATACATTCACAAATCAAGGACTGTCTCCATAGGAAGTGATCATCCTGTGCTTCAAGGGACAGACAGAACTAGGTTGGGTCATGTCTGGTCAGTATCAAACAACAGTAGGGCACAACATTTCGTCACTGCGGCAGGTCGTGTCGTATTTTGTAAAAACAAATATTGACGTTCAAACACTCTTAAAGAAATTATGGGAGAAATTAAATCGTGATGTAATGACTAAAGAAGAGGGACAATATGAAGCACGCTTCGTGCAACACACAACGAAAGATTCCACTTGCAGATTCGTTGTCTGTCCTCCGTTTCGCGAAGAGCCAAGTAAATTAGGCAGCTCCTTCAATAATGCAGCAAAACCCTTCTCTCAGCCTGAACAGGAACTGGCGTGACAACCGAAGCTTAAAGAAAGCTACACACAGTTTACGACGGAATATGAAAAATTAGGACATATGGAACCAGTAGCTGCACCTGCTGCCATTTCATATTAGATGCCACAAAATGCAGTTCCAAAAGGAAGCCAGCTCGACTACCAAAACACGAGTAGTTTTTGATTGTTCGGCGAAATCGAGCTCTAATGTATCGCTAGACAGTTTGTTGATAGTAGGATCAACGATTCAACAAGATTTGTGCTCCATAATATTACGTTTTCGCATGCATCGCATTACCTTCGTGGATGACATACAGAAGATACACTCCTGGAAATGGAAAAAAGAACACATTGACACCGGTGTGTCAGACCCACCATACTTGCTCCGGACACTGCGAGAGGGCTGTACAAGCAATGATCACACGCACGGCACAGCGGACACACCAGGAACCGCGGTGTTGGCCGTCGAATGGCGCTAGCTGCGCAGCATTTGTGCACCGCCGCCGTCAGTGTCAGCCAGTTTGCCGTGGCATACGGAGCTCCATCGCAGTCTTTAACACTGGTAGCATGCCGCGACAGCGTGGACGTGAACCGTATGTGCAGTTGACGGACTTTGAGCGAGGGCGTATAGTGGGCATGCGGAAGGCCGGGTGGACGTACCGCAGAATTGCTCAACACGTGGGGCGTGAGGTCTCCACAGCACATTGATGTTGTCGCCAGTGGTCGGCGGAAGGTGCACGTGCCCGTCGACCTGGGACCGGACCGCAGCGACGCACGGATGCACGCCAAGACCGTAGGATCCTACGCAGTGCCGTAGGGGACCGCACCGCCACTTCCCAGCAAATTAGGGACACTGTTGCTCCTGAGGTATCGGCGAGGACCATTCGCAACCGTCTCCATGAAGCTGGGCTACGGTCCCGCACACCGTTAGGCCGTCTTCCGCTCACGCCCCAACATCGTGCAGCCCGCCTCCAGTGGTGTCGCGACAGGCGTGAATGGAGGGACGAATGGAGACGTGTCGTCTTCAGCGATGAGAGTCGCTTCTGCCTTGGTGCCAATGATGGTCGTATGCGTATTTGGCGCCGTGCAGGTGAGCGCCACAATCAGGACTGCATACGACCGAGGCACACAGGCCCAACACCCGGCATCATGGTGTGGGGAGCGATCTCCTACACTGGCCGTACACCACTGGTGATCGTCGAGGGGACACTGAATAGTGCACGGTACATCCAAACCGTCATCGAACCCATCGTTCTACCATTCCTAGACCGGCAAGGGAACTTGCTGTTCCAACAGGACAATGCACGTCCGCATGTATCCCGTGCCACCCAACGTGCTCTAGAAGGTGTACGTCAACTACCCTGGCCAGCAAGATCTCCAGATCTGTCCCCCATTGAGCATGTTTGGGACTGGATGAAGCGTCGTCTCACGCGGTCTGCACGTCCAGCGCGAACGCTGGTCCAACTGAGGCGCCAGGTGGAAATGGCATGGCAAGCCGTTCCACAGGACTACATCCAGCATCTCTACGATCGTCTCCATGGGAGAATAGCAGCCTGCATTGCTGCGAAAGGTGGATATACACTGTACTAGTGCCGACATTGTGCATGCTCTGTTGCCTGTGTCTATGTGCCTGTGGTTCTGTCAGTGTGATCATGTGATGTATCTGACCCCAGGAATGTGTCAATAAAGTTTCCCCTTCCTGGGACAATGAATTCACGGTGTTCTTATTTCAATTTCAAGGAGTGTATTTCGACAAGTTCTGGTACTGGATGTATGTGAATTGTTCAAATGTGTGTGAATGCCTAAGGGACCAAACTGCTGAGGTCATCGGTCCCTACACTTACACACTACATAAACTATCATAAAATAACTTATTCTAAGAACCACACACACACGCATGCTCGAGGGAGGACTCGAACCTTCAGCAGGAGAGGCTGCGCAATCCGTCACATGGCTCCTCAAACCGGATGAAGATCACGCCTACCAACTAATGCTGTGGAGGAGGGACAAATTTGCACCATTGCAGGAATATCAGTTAAAGACAGTCACATACGGAATGGCCTGTGCACCTTTTCTTGCGGTACGACGTCTGTTACAATTAGCTCCTGAAGAGGGCACATATAACAAGCCAGCAAACATTCTTGCTAATGTGGATGATTGTATCTCAGGTTGCGATACTGTAGAAGCTTCAATCAAGATCTCACGAAGTTTCTGAAGAAAGGTCGTTTCTCACTAAGGAAGTGGTCCAGTAACAGTGTGGAATTCCTCGAAAATATCCCCTCAGTGTGGCAGAAACTATACAGGGAGATTCGCATGATAGATAATATTCGTGTTGATCGTAGCGTCATTACAGAATGAAAACTTGTCAGCATTCAACTAATCATTATGGAATCACATGTGTCAAATTATTAAGCTCCAAACGACGAGTATCTCCATTGAAAAGTTGTCCTTACCTCTCCTGGAACTCTGTGGTGCTCTCTTGCTGTCGCGACTAGTACATACATAGAACGAACTTAACGAACTTACTTGTGGATTGACTTATCCATCGTACTGGGATGGCTCGCGTCTCCACCCACGCAGTGGAAGGCATTTGTGGGGAACTGTGGCGCTAAGATACAGGAAAATACAGCAGCTGCGGTGTGCAACAATGTATCTACAATGAAAAACCCAGCTGATTTGACTTTGCGAGGAGTATCTCCTGCAGACCTGCAAGAAAACAGCCTGTGGTGGGAAGGCTTGGCTTGGCTTGGCTTAAGAAAGACATCATTTCATGGCCTGTGATATGTCTAGGGATACTGCAGACCAGGAGCTGCCAGAAGAAAGGGCTATAGTCCTCTGTCACATCAGCAGAGCAATTCTAGACGGTTTCATCTGTCGATTCTCAAAGGTGTCACGATTACAGGGGATAATGCCATATTGTCTTAGATCCGTTAATAACTGCAATAATGCAAAGGAAACGAGAGTAACTGGCAAATTGTCCCGCAATGAACTGCAGAACGCTTTGCTACAGTGTGTCAGGATAGCACAAGAAGGTTCAATCTGCCAATTGATGACCATAAAGCTAGTGGATAAAAATAGCAAGCTCAAATCACTGCACCCTGTCCTCGATGATATGAGACTGTTACGGGTTGGAGGCAGGCTACTAAATGCTGATTTGTCGTATGAGGAGAAGCATCAACTCGCACTGTGACCTAACCACCATCTCACACGACTAATAGTGGAAAGTGAACATCGTCGTCTTTCCCATGTTGTGTGTCAACTGTTCCTTACGTCCCTCAAACCAATACTGGATATCTAATGGACGAAATGGAATCCTGCATCTTCTGCATCAGGCGAATCCTGCTTAACAGCTCATGGGAGACCTGCCACTGCCACGTGTAGAAGCTGAGGCCTTTCATCAGTTGTAAGACTGATTACACAGGACCGTTCTATGTGAAAACAGGCTCACGGAGATCCAAATTAAAGGAAAAGTGTTACGTTGCCCTGCTTGTGTGCAGGACTACACGAGCAGTGCATTTGGAGGTAGCTGGCAAGATGACGACTGAAACATTCCAGTCGGCCTACAGAAGATTTGTTCCAAATGGGGTGGTGGGGGGTGGGGTGGTAGGTGCCAGCTTCGTTGGGAACTTCACGAGTTACAAGCTGCTGTGAGAAGTCATTATCAGCAGACGCAGGTGAAAAGCTTAATGTGCAAAGAAGGCATCCTCCTGCGTCAGCTTACTTTGGTGGAATATGGGAAACTGGAGTGAAGTACTTCAGGTACCACTTGTGGCGAGCAATGGGAACAATATGTCCAACTTTCGAAGAGTTGACAACCCTGACTTGCCACACTGAGACTTGCTTGAACTCTCCTCCTCTCACGCCACTGTCCTGCGATCCTACTGATCCCCAAGTCCTCAACCCAGGTCATTTCCTGGATGGAACCGCAATCACAAGCATTCCCCAGACAGACCTAGGTGCAGCCAACCTGAGCTTGATCACAAGATGAACTACAAATGTAAGGCTTCCAGATATTTTGGCGGCGCTGGTAATCTGACCACCTGCATCATCTGCAGCAGCGGGCCAAGTGGATGGTAACTAGTCAGAATGTGCCTCCTGGTGCATTGGTCATAGTAAGAGAACACAGCGCCCGCCCAGTTGGCCCTGCGGTCTAACGCACGGCTTCCCGGGCGGGAAGGAGCTCCTGGTCCCCGGCACGAATCCGCCCGGTGGATTTGTGTCGAGGTCTAGTGAACAGGCCAGTCTGTGGATGGTTTTTAGGCGGTTTTCCATACGCCTCGGCGAATGTGGGCTGGTTCCCCTTATTCCGTCTCAGTTACACTATGTCGGCAATTGCTGCCGCAAACAAGTTCTCCACATACGCGGACACCACCATTACTCTACCACCCAAACATAGGGGTTACACTCGTCTGGTGTGAGACGTTCCCTGGGGTGACCACCGGGGGCCGAACCGCACAATAACCCTGGGATCGGTGTGGGGTGACGGAGGGGTGGACTGTGGTAGTCGTCGTGGGGTTGTGGACCACTGCGGTGGGAACAGAGCCTCTCCATCGTTTCTAGGTCCCCGGTTACCATACCATACAATACAATACAAGAGAAGACACCCCGCCGCCCTTATTGAAGGAGTGCACCCTGGGAGCGATGGAATGGTGCGAGTGGCCACTATTCGCACACCGCAAGTGGTTTTCAAGAGACCAATCTGCAAGCTATGTCCTTTACCGAGTGACGTGATACAAAAGTGAACAGTCTATTCGTGTTTTTTGTTTCTGCTTTTTCTCCTTTTGTCTTATGTGTACCTTGCATCAGACTCTGTGTATTTCGTAATTTTTTACGTTTAAATCTATAAGTGTGCTGATGAAATCAGTCGTGGATTATTGTATCTATTACGGACCAAATCAAAGGCTGCCTTAAAGGTGGTATTAGTCACAGGGCGATGGGCAATTACATTGTGTGCTTGGCCTGTTAATGAACTTAGCAAATGATGGTACTTAGCAATGTTCTCTAGTGTCTCACTGTTTACGACGGGACTCACAAATGTGTCGTGAAGATGCCGAAATTGCGTTACAACACCGTTAAATGATGGCAGTTTTATGGAGGGCAGCTTGAAGCTGCGTTTTGATACACTCAAGGTAGACCCAGCATCTGACAAATGGTTCAAATGGCTCTGAGCACTATGGGACTCAACTGCTGAGGTCATTAGTCCCCTAGAACTTAAAACTTCTTAAACCTAAGGACATCACGAACATCCATGCCCGAGGCAGGATTCGAACCTGCGACCATAGCGATCTTGCGGTTCCAGACTGCAGCGCCTTTAACCACACGGCCACTTCGGTCGGCTCAGCATCTGACAAAACCTTGTCAACTGCTTTTGTGTGATTCATCTGAATCGCTCCCATTTTTTTTTCCAAACTTGAAGACCATATTTTCGAAAGTTTCTCTGCCCTCAGCACGACTCTCTACATCTTCAAACCATTCGAGCATTGACTGCACGTCCTCATACTCCTCCACCATCTTTGACAACTCTTCTCGCCTGACAGTGTCCGATTTGCCCGTTACATGGAATTCGTTTGCAAACTTTAACAACCGTGCCGCCGAGCGTGTGGTTACAAGTTCTTTTTCTTAATACTTCCTCCATCATGAAAAGCTAGCGGTGACAGACAACAGCAGAAGCAGCAATTGCAATGAGTAGGAACTACAGGGAGCAGCATAGCCACACCAGGTACTTAACTTCCAGATGCTTCGTCTCAACGCTGCAAGCTCCGTCTTTGTGTTGCTCCGTCGGCACTCGTTGCTGCCGTTCCGCCGACGGATGGCTGTCGCAGCACCTTACATCGGTGAATCTGCGAGGTGCCGGGGCTAGCGGTGTATCTAACACTAAATTCTTCTAGAATCTTTATAAGGAAATGATGATCTAAGTCCCCCCTTTTCTAACTCCGACTTTTGCTGTAGCACACGGATTAAGAAAAATGCGAACTGACTCTAATCGACCCTGTGGAGTAGAAAAGAGTTTGGCACCTGCAATAATTTAATTTGATAAATAAATTTCATTAACGTGGTGGGAAATGAAAGGGTTGCTCTACCGATCTACAGAATGAAAGTTCTGTCCAAAATAACAATTTGATTTATTATGACCAAACACAAAATAATAAACATAACACATGAAACATTTACAATACGTCAAATTGGATACTCAAATAAATGCTGTGAAGGTGAAGTTGTCCGTAAACTAGCTTTTGACGTTTATGACCAAGTGATATGTGGAGCCAATTCCTTGCAACTCAAATCTTAAGAGAAACACCCAGCCAACCCAACATTAATTGCTGTTACAGTAGTGAGAACTAAGACAATGAACACCCAAGACAGAACCACGTAAGAAAAGACGGGAACAGGAGCGCTCTGCTGAGCTCTGATTGTCGCAGAGCAAAATTCCCTACTCTGCCGATGCTGCGGACATACATTACCAACCTGTGTTCTTAACTGCAAGGACGCGATCTGGCGTACCGGAAGCGATGGCTGGTTGCTTCGACGTCCAATCGTGGTGATGATAATGTCGCGAATATAGCCCGAAACAAATTATACTGGTCTGATTGTTCCAGACTAAAGACTTCCTATCAATACAAATGCGCCTCTGAGAGAGACGAAGAAGGCTCGCCACACAATCACTGACGGTACAGTGATTGATTTTAACAAGCGAAGTCACACAGTAACACCGATACAAACTTTAGCCAGAACTGCTCAAGACAGACAACATAGGCCGTTTGTATGCAGAACAATTGCCAACTGTACTCGGACAGTTACGTTGAAGTCGAAACTTCAGCAACTTCGTAAAACAGTTACAATTAAATGAAAGTATATTAGACAGCCAATGGAAGGCAGGCAGTCCAGAGCAGCGAGAGCTCAGTCTTGTAACCTACCCCGACCGAAAGGCGAGAGCCGACTACCACAAGAGCACCCGTACAAACCGAACACAGAACATTCCCGCCCCCACGACAGTGGCCGTGGTTAAACGTTCCAGTCAGCAACTCGAAAACCGGCAGAAAATTCCACTCTATTGCCGAAGCACTACCTTTCGACCAATGGAGATTCTTGGCGCCAATTTCTGCGCCGATTTTGCTACGGCACGGAGCTATGCCCTGAGCAAGCCAATCACAGTTACGATTTTGCAGAAAACGCGGGAATTTGCCCGCCAAGACTGCCTGGTAACACAAGTCTTTCCCACCCCTCGCCGGTAGCCCGCTAGAAAGTGTTTTCACTAAGTTTCTCTGAAGTAACGGAATCTCTAGCCCAGCCGCTCCGTCAGGCCCCTGTGGGCGTGTCGCCGCCGATCTTATGACAATGTCGGCGTCTGGAAAGCATTCACTCGACTCCCTCACACCCGTCGACAGATCAGCAGAGCCTGCCTGTCACCGGACCACCAGGGTGACGTGAGACGCTGCGTGGGAAGTCCGCGTGTGAAGGAATAGCGACTTTTCACGCATGCAATTAGAGAGGAAGATCGAATTACTCAGAGAAATATCAGAGGGGGCTCATGCCACCTCTCAAATCCATTACAATTCGGCCCGGACGACCAAAATGTTTGCGTCCGCAGACGAAATATACGGGAGGACCACGAATTGAAGAGGACTGTATAATGGTTCTTATCCATTCAGACTGTAATGAAAGATGGGAGTTGAGATAATCACGTGTTCAAGGGTAAGTTAACAACCAAAATACGCAGATTCGCCATTTCCATGGCACGCGCGGCCACGAGAAATACAGCCACCTGACCAACAGCCCATTCACCACTGCCAAATCTCTCTCACGCCACGGCAAGTTTGCCGTTAGGTGCCCTTGGAGGGTGGCCCATTGACCACTGTCCCTCATGTACAGATACCTCCAGAGAGGGCAGCATTGTGCAGAGACACAGTCAAATGTAACAACCGAACAACAGATCCAACTATTTTGTTAGCTGTTCACATTAATTGGATAGAGGTAGTTACTTTTAGTCACAGGTAGATGGGCAATTAAATTCAACTGTTAATGACCTGAACATCACGATTTAATTTCTCTGGCACCAGTAAGCATTGCGTATTTTTGTCAAGTCTGGGAGAATAGACTTCCGTATTACGCAGAACAACTGTGTTTAGTTACTACGATTCTGCACCCTAAATAATTTTATTTTTCCATTTCTGATGTACACATCACTATTATTAAAAGAATATCCCGGAGCACAAATCCACATCCAGTTGCAGATTACCTGTCTGAGGACTTCCATGTGCAAGAAAAATTTCATTTTTTCATATAATTATTCATTCAATTTAAGAAACTGAGCGAGGTGGCGCAGTGGCTAGCACACTGGACTCGCGTTCAGGAGGACGACGGTTCAATCCCGCGTCCGGCTATCTTGATTTTGGTTTTCCGTGATTTCCCTAAATCGCTTCAGGCAAATGCCGGGATGGTTCCTTTGAAAGGGCACGGCCGACTTCCTTCCCTAATCCGATGAGACCGACGACCTCGCTGTCTGGTCTCCTTCCCGAAAAAACCCAACCCAACGCAACCCCAGTTTAAGAACTTAGAATGCTGAAATACCTATTCGTTAATAGGTATAATCTTATGTGAAATATTCAGCACAGTAAGATAAGTATTACAGTTATACACTGAAGAGCCAAAGAAACTGGTACATCTACATAATATTGTGTAGGGTCCCCGCGAGAACGCAGCAGTGCCTTAACACGACGTGGCATGGACTCGGCTAATATCTGAGTGCTGAAGCGAACTGAGACGACGAATCCTGTAGAGCTGTCCACATATCCGTAAGAGTCGAGGGGGTGGAGATCTCTCCTGACTCCCGAGTAGCACGTTGCAAGGCATCCCAGATATGCTCAATAACTGTCATGCCTGAGGAGTTTGGTGGCCAATGGAAGTGTTTAAATTCAGTATTCCTGCACTCGCTCTGTAGCAATTCTGTGAGGTGTCGCATGGTCCATCTGGAATTGTCCAAGTCCGTCGGAATGCACAATGGGCATGAATAGGTGCATGCGATAAGACAGGATGCTGACACGTGTTACCTGTCAGAATTGTCTCTAGACATATTAGGAATCCCACATCACTCCAGCTGTACACACCCTACACCATAACAGAGCCTCCACCAGCTTGAACAGTCCCCTGCTGATATGCAGGTCCATGGATTCTTGAGGTTGTCTCCATACCCGTACATGTCCATCCCATCGATACAATTTAAACGAGACTCGTCTGACCAGGCAGATTGTTGCCAACCATCGATAGTCCGATGTCGGTAGTGACTGGCAGAGGCGAGACGTAAAGCTTTGTGTGACGCAGTCATCAAGGTTGCATGTGTCGGCCTTCGGCTCCGAAAGCCCATATAGATTATGTTTCGTTGAATGGTTCTGTTGGGTTGGCACAAGAGCCAACACTGTGTTACCAGAGGAGGCCGAAATGCACGCTTTTTTGGTCACGCAGGCTGGCGTGAGGAGGGAAGAACTAAGCGGACGTAATTAGTTTCATACTTAACTTTAATCCATTAATGGTGAACGTCGCTCTTGACGGTACATGAGTCACAATATTATCTGTTCAGAATAGTAACTGAATATGGCGCCTTGCTAGGTCGTAGCAAATGACGTAGCTGAAGGCTATAATAAACTGTCGTATCGGCAAATGAGAGCCTATGTAGTGAGTGAACCATCGCTAGCAAAGTCGGCTGTCCAACTGGGGCGGGTGCTAGGGAGTCTCTCTAGACCTGCCGTGTGGCGGCGCTCGGCCTGCAATCATTGATAGTGGCGACACGCGGGTCCGACGTATACCAACGGACCGCGGCTGATTTAAAGGCTACCACCTAGCAAGTGTGGTGCCTGGCGGTGACACCACAGGTTCATAAGCTGACACCTGTTGATGGTCCAGTATTGAAATTGCAGCAATTCGCGGAAGGGTTGCACTTCTGTTGAACGATTCTCTTCAGCCGTCGTTGGTCCTGTTCTTGCAGAATGTTTTTCCGGCCCCAGCGATGTGGGACATTTGATGTTTTACCGGATTCCTGATATTCACGATACTCTTGCGAAATTGTCGTACGGGAAAACCCCAACTTCATCGCTACCTCAGAGATTCTGTGTTCCATCGCTCGTGCGCCTAGTATATCACCACGTTCAAACTCATTAAAACTTGATAACCTACCACTGTAGCAGCAGTGAGCGATCTAAGAACTGCATTGGCATTGCCGACCGGAGGGCCGTGTTTTGCCTGTTTACATGTCTCTCTATTCTAATTATCCTGGCTATACCAGTTTCTTTGTCACTTCAATGAAGAAGGTATATACAGAGTTCTCAGAAACAGTTTGGAAAGCTAGTGGGGGTAGGCTGTACTAAGAAAGGAATTCGATTCGTTGAGCCTTTTCTGAGTTAATTAAACTTAGCCAGTGAGGATGCTGCGCATGCAGATTCAAGCGACCCGCCAGAGACGGTGTCGCCAAACGTGTTCGTTTCTAATACCGAACATGATATCCAAATAAAAACTGGGCATTAAATGGTATTAGGGACTCATTCCTTGCCAGAGGCTGATGAGCAGTCTTGTGCGCTATAATATACATTAAGAGGACAATTGACTCTATTACGTGTGTACAGTGTAAAATTAAGAATATCTTCAGCCGTCTGTATTTTTGATGTAATTCATTTATGTGACCAGTTTCGACCTTTCACTATGCAATATCCAGGCCACCTGACCAACGTGGAGGAGGAATAAAACCTGTTTTAATCGCCCTTTTCACTCTTACCGACTAAACGATTATCGAACTAGGCTAATTTTGGACCGCCCTATTGAATGACCAAAAAAATTCCCCTTTAAAAGCACCACTCTCTGCCGACACTGGCCGTCGCATTAAAGAACCGATGAACGGCGTTTGCAGCTACAAACTGAAGAAACGAAGTTGCTAATATCTCCAGACACATCTTTGTAAATGCATCTAACGATTATTATGGCGGATATTCTGTACCTACAGTCGCTAAGACGGTGGAAACATTATTAGTAGATGTTTCGGTACATCTCATCAGATATCAAAATAAATGACGTGTCGCTAAGAGTGTAGAAGTTTTCGAATGAGATTTGTGGTCAGTGCTAAGAGGAGTGACATATGTTCTGCTCCCGATATGCAGTGACCAACCGTATGCGTGGGCCAGTTATCAGAGAGCTTCCCCTCTCGCAGTAGTGTGGTCCGATCACAGGTTTTAGCCGCGGCGTATCTCTGGCCAACGTGTTTCCAGTGCTCTCGCCGACCCGGCATTGCCGATGTCTTTGACGCTTGCTGTATTATTTTCTAGTAAAATCATCGTAACTGATACATTCATACCCATTTCTACTAACCTGGTACAGCGGTTTTTCTGTGTACACTGTGTGGAGCTGAATTTCGGCGCTTTTTATACTGGTTCCATACCCACTGTGATGATAATGGAACAGTAACTGTTTTATGAGGGGATAGTAATAAATGATGATATAACCAATAGAAAAAAGGCCAAACTCCAGTTTTTAGAATTTCATTTATGCTTCTGTTTTGGCTGGGTTTGTACTAAAGGCATCAAATTTTGTTTATACATCTCCACAGTGTAATTTTATTCGCGTCCTGTATTCTGTTTGCGGTAATTGTTAAACATGTTGTTGTTGTTGTGGTCTTCAGTCCTGAGACTGGTTTGATGCAGCTCTCGATGCTACTCTATCCCGTGCAAGCTTCTTCATCTCCCAGTACCTACCGCAATCTACATCCTTCTGAATCTGCTTAGTGTATTCATCTCTCGGTCTCCCTCTACGATTTTTACCCTCCACGCGGCCCTCCAATACTAAATTGGTGGTCCCTTGATGCCTCAGGACATGTCCTACCAACCGATCCCTTCTTCTAGTCAAGTTGTGCTACAAATTTCTCTTCTCCCCAAATCTATTCAATACCTCCTCATTAGTTATGTGATCTACCCATCTAACCTTCAGCATTCTTCTGTAGAACCACATTTCGAAATCTTCTATTCTCTTCTTGTCTAAACTATTTATCGTCCATGTTTCACTTCCATACATGGCTACACTCCATACAAATGCTTTCAGAAACGACTTCCTGACACTTAAATCTATACTCGATGTTAACAAATTTCTCTTCTTCAGAAACGCTTTCCTTGCCATTGCCAGTCGACATTTTATATCCTCTCTATTTCGACCATCATCAGTTATTTTGCTCCCCAAATAGCAAAACTCCTTTACCGCTCTAAGTGTCTCATTTCGTAATGTAATTCCCTCAGCACCACCCGATTTAATTCGACTACATTCCATTATCCTCGTTTTGCTTTTATTGATGTTCATCTTATATCCTCCTTTCAAGATACTGCCCAATCTGTTCAACTGCTCTTGCAGGTCAGTGGCTGTCTCTGACAGAATTACAGTGTCATCGGCGAACCTGAAAGTTTTTATTTCTTCTCCATGGATTTCAATTCCTACTCCGAATTTTTCATTTGTTCCTTCTACTGCTTGCGCAATACACAGATTAAATAACATCTAGGATAGGCTACAACCCTGTCTCACTTCTTTCCCAACCACTGCTTCCCTTTCATGCCCCTCGACTCTTATAAATGCCATCTGGTTTCTGTACAAATTGTAAATAGCTTTTCGCTCCCTGTATTTTACCCCTGCCACCTTCAGAATTTGAAAAAGAGTATTCCAGTCAATATGGTCAAAAGCTTTCTCTAAGTCTACAAATGCTAGAAACGTAGGTTTGCCTTTGCTTAATCTATCTTCTAAGATAAGTCGTAGGATCAGTATGGCCTCACGTGTTCCAGCATTTCTACGGAATATAAACTGATCTTCCCCAAGGTCGGCTTCTACCAGTTTTTCCATTCGTCTGTAAGGAATTCGTGTTAGTATTTTGCAGCCGTGACTAATTAAAGTGATAGTTCGATAATTTTCACATCTGTCAACACCTGCTTTCTTTGGGATTGGAATTATTGTATTCTTCTTGAAGTCTGAGGGTATTTCGCCTGTCTCATACATGTTGCTCACCTGATGGTAGAGTTTTGTCAGGGCTGACTCTGCCAAGGCTGTCAGTTGTTTCGACTTAGGTCTTTCAGTGCTCTGTCAAACTCTTCACGCAGTATCACATCTCCCATTTCATCTTCATCTACCTCCTCTTCCATTTGCAATATATTGCCCTCAAGTACATTGCCCTTGTATAGATCCTGTATGTACACCTTCCACCTGTCTGCTTTCCCTTCTTTGGTTAGAACTGGTTTCCCATCTGAGCTCTTGATATTCGTGCAAGTGGTTCTCTTTTCTCCAAAGGTCTCTTTAATTTTCCTGTAGGCAATATCTATCTCACCCCTAGTGAGATATGCCTCTACGGTTTGCATTTGTCCTCTATCCATAAAGTAATAGGAGATAAGAAGGCTAGGCCAAGTGGTTTACTTGTCTGCATGAGAGAACAATGAACCATTTGTCATGGATTGGAAGAGAAATCTAACAACCATGGCCACTCCTGCAGCCAACAGAAGCACTCTTTCTTGAAATTGGCACCATTTATAAGCCATCCAATTGAAGGGAGATGAGAAGGTGTGACCTTGACCCTTGACCTTGGAGGAGATCTGACAACAATGCTGCACTGTTTCACTTCTGATATTTGTGCATGCTGTGAGTGAGGTACTATCTCTTCGTCAAGTAAAGAACTTCAGCATTAGCAAGAACTTGTTTTTTGACTAAAATTGTCAGCAATCTGCTCTTTTTTTTCCTTCGTCCCTGGAATCTACATCAGTCAAGATGTTTGCATCAGGAGGGTAATAAAACTTTCTTGTGCATTACGTTCACCTGCATATTCTGTAATATGTCACTACCTTCTGGAGCTGTAAATCCTGGCTATAGAATCTCAGCCAAACCCTCTAAAACAAAAAGAACCATGCTCATGGTATATTTATCAGTATTATTGTTAGTGCTGTCATCAGTAACATTTTATCTCTGCAGTAGAAATAATGTTGCAAAAATTTAAATAAATGACGTGACTACTATGTTGTCAACCTTTCATGACTTGGATTTCTGTTATTTGACTTTGACAGATTTCATTTTTTTTTGTTATTACAATAGACAGGTAACTACTTTATTGGAAATAAAGCAAAAAGAATTATAGTATTTAATTTTTTTTCTAAAAGAGACTTGACAGTCCTTTGATGCCATATGGGACAGTAATCGGCTAACATTACTTCACGAAGAAAATTGTAATGATAGAAACATAAGAAAACCTTACCTTATAGTGGAGCGTTTCTATGGAGACCTGGCAGTGACCAAAAGCACGGTGAGTCGTTGGTCGAGGCGTCTATCATCATCAAAACAAGGTAGTGCAGTCCTGTCAGACCTTCAGCATGCTGGCTAGCCGTACAAAGATAAGACTCGTCCAGACACTCATTCGAGGTGATCGACGGCTTACAATGAAACATCTCGCTGCACAGTTGGATGTCTCTGTTGACTGTGCTGACACACTCGTACACCTGTTGGCATACTCAGAGTTGTGTCCGCGCTGGGTTCCTTGTCGCCTAAGAAGCGATTGTGACAATTTCTTGTCTAATATCGTCACAGGTGGTGAAACATGGGTTCATCCCTTCGAACCAGAAATAAAACGGCAATCCAAGAAATGGCGCCACAACACCTATCCTCTGAAGAAAATGTTTATAGCCGCACACCCAGCTGGAAAGTCATGGCAACGGTCCTTTAGGAGTCTGAAGGAGTTATACTGTTTGATGTCCTGCCTTGTGGTCCAACGTTCAACTCTGAAGTACATTGTGCTACACTCTGGAAACTGAAAAAGCGAATTCAGCTTGTTGGTCGCCACACACTCACACAGAAAAGGAAAACTAAGTTCTCCTCCTCCACGACTACGCATGCCTCAGACAAGTCTGCACACCCGCGGGGTTGCCAGAAAACTTGAGTGTGCAGGATGCGCTAAGCACGAAGCAGTAGGTCGATGACTGGGAGATTACTGATGTAGCAAGACGTTGGCTCCGGCTTCGACCAATAAAGCGCAGAGAGACACCATACAGGCAAATTGACCCTCCCAGTGAGGTGGCGTAAAGACATCGCATTGGCCGGAGATTAAGCTGACAAATAAGGTTTGTGGCCAAAAGAGTCGTGAATAATGTATTGGAATCCTGAATAAGACCAATCTGCTTTCAGCAAAAAATGTTTTCCGTTACTTACTGAACTCCCCTCGTGTGTCTAGTTCTAATCTTATTCAACCCATGTGAATACAAGTGGGCACCAATCAAGAACAACAGAGCATAGAATGTTATAATTGTGCAGCCATAATATATAATAAATGAATAAGTACGACGGTCACTCCAAAAGAATTGCACGCTATTTTTTAAAAAATCCATGTTTTATTCTATATGTTTGAAAGTTTTACAGTTTGTAGATACATTCTTTAGGAACAATATTTTCATTCCTCCACATAATTTGCATCCCTCGCAACTGCCTTACGCCATCTTGGAACCAGCGCCTGTATACCCGCACTGTAAAATTCTGGACCAACCCATTTGAACCACTGTTTGGCAGTGTGCACAAGGGAGTCATCATCTTCAAACCTTGTTCCATGAAGAGAATCTTTCAGTTTCCCAAAGAGATGACAGTCACATGGAGCCAGGTCAGAACTGTAAGGCGGGTGTTTCAGTGTTGTCCACCCAAGTTTTGTGGTCGCTTCCATGGTTTTTTGACTGACAGGTGGCCGTGCATTGTTGTGCAGCAGCAAAACATCCTGCTTTTGGCGATGAGCTCGAACACGACACAGTCGAGCTTGAAGTTTCTTCAGTGTCGTCACATATCCATCAGAATTTATGTTGGTTCCGCTTGGCATGATGTCCACAAGCAAGAGTCCTTCGGAATCGAAAAACATCGTAGCCATAACTTTTCCAGCCGAAGGTGTGGTTTTGAATTTTTTTTTCTTCGGTGAATTTGCATGATGCCACTCCATTGATTGCCTCTTCGTCTCTGGTGAAAAATGATGGAGCCATGTTTCATCACCTGTCACAATTCTTCCAAGAAATTCATATCCACCATTCTCGTACTGTTCCAAAAGTTCACTGCATACCGATTTTCTTGTTTCTTTGTGAGCCATTGTCAACATCCTGGGAACCCACCCGACATAAACCTTTTTTAACGCCAACACTTTCAGTATTCTTGAAACACTTCCTTCCCCTATCCCAACGTAACGTGACAATTCGTTCACTGTGATGCGTCTGTAAGCAGTCACCAATTCGTTAACTCTCTGCACATTGTGTGGAGTGTGTACAGTACGAGGCCTACCGCTGCGAGGACAATCCTCAATATTGCCGTGCCCGCTTTCATCACGTAATCTGCTTGCCCACCGACTAACTGTACTGCGATCGACAGCAGCATCTCCATACACCTTTTTCAACCTCTTGTGGATGTTTCCCACTGTCTCGTTTTCACAGCACAGGAATTCTATGACAGCACGTTGCTTCTGACGAACGTCAAGTATAGGAACCATATCGAAGAAGTGCTGTGACGGCGCCACTCACGGGAACAGCTTGAACTAAGTTTGAATACAAGCGGGAAGGATGTATCTACACACTGTAAAACTTTCACACATGCAGAATGAGAACTGTATTTTTACAAAAATGGTGTGCATTTCTTTTGGAGTGACCCTCGTAATAACGGGACCTACCTCTATTTCAAAGAGCTCCTCACTACTTGCTATAGACCACAGGACAATGGTCTACAGACGACAAACATCAACACCAAATTGAGAAAAATTTTAACTTTGTACAACAGTTGAGCACTCCTTCAGTGTTATTTAAAAACTCAATACAAAACTGTGTCTTGAACATGGTTGAACACGCCCTCAAAGTAAAAGTAACTCACAATTCAGAACGCATACTGTTGTGCCCTCACGGCATCGCGCTAAAAATCACATTTGTAATGAACGCTTTGTATTCAAACACACATACAAACTAGCCACAGGTTGCCCTCACTGCACTTAGTACCCTCCATAAAATAACGTCATCCTGATACTTGTCAGCTGCCCGATAATCACTATCGATAACCAAAGCATATTCCTAGTGCTCTGTACACAACAGTAGTAAAAACTGTTTTGACCAGACAACCGCCCCCTGTAGCTGAGTGGTCAGCGCGATAGACCGTCAATCCTAAGGTCCCGGGTTCGATTCCCAGCTGGGTCGCAGATTTTCTCCGCTCACGGACTGGGTGTTGTGTTGTCCTAATCATCATCATTTCATCCCCATCGACGGGCAAGTCGCCGAAGTGGCGTCAAATTGAAAGACTTGCACCAGGCTAGCGGTCTACCCGACGGGAGGCCCTCGTCACACGACATTATTATTTATTACCAGACGAAACTACTTTCGTCCGTCCATAACTGGTTTCTTTGATTGCTCTGCATGAAGGCTCATCAAAGTAGAACACATGGAATATTAGTTCTCATTGTTACATAAATGAATAAAAGATTTACTTAACTTCGATACTGTTGCTTGCTACGGTATTGGTTGCTAATTTACAAGTATCACTTATTACGAAAGCTTCACATGATGTACTAATTAACAAACTATTCTCTTGAGGTATAATGTTTAACATTTACTAAAGTACAAGTTCATCAGAACCTTTAACAACTCGTTGGTATCACAATGGCCGGCCGGGGTGGCCGAGTGGTTCTAGGCGCTACAGTCTGGAACCGCGCGACAGCTACGGTCGCAGGTTCTAATCCTGCCTCGGGTATGGATGTGTGTGATGTCCTTAGGTTAGTTAGGTTTAAGTAGTTCTTAGGGGACTGATGACCTCAGAAGTTAAGTCCTATAATGCTCAGAGCCATCTGAATCAGCTTTGTACCACAATGTGATGCTGACTCCTTCAGATGAGACCACTAACTGGGCTAGAACACTGCTACGCTCAGCTCTATAATGATCTCTGGTGTGTGAGCGCTGTTGACTGAGAGGAGAGGCATGGTCTTCAGCATCGCCTCCCGTATGTCATTCTGGACTGCAGCAAGACCTCGATAACCTCTCAGGTTATGTATTGCCGACTTTGGTGTGGCACCGCGATCTCTGGACGATACCAGAAAAGTCTACACCGTTCCCTCTCTCTGGCTGTGGTTGCCATCTTCTCTGGGCACTTGGAACAGACACTGTCAACAATATCTACAAAAGCGGAGACGCCACACGTTGACCATTGTGTCTGTGGCTCACGACCTTGCAGACTGGAACTTCCATCCTTCTTGCCGCCATTTCCTCCTGGTCTTCAACAATGGCCCAAGAAGACAACTTGGGCACACTCGAAACAGCTCTGGACATGGCCGCACAGCAAGATCGGCGTTACCCCATGGCTCATCCACGTCCAGCAACCACGCCTTCCGGCAGTGGCTGAACCTGTGACGGCACACTTCCACGTCACACTGCCCGGAACATCCAGCCCAGCGCACCGATTCGGATAACCTAGTCCGCCACGTCGATCCTTGCCTCCAACGGAGCACTGGCCTCCAGATGATGTTGTTACCAGTCGATGCAGGTGCGTCACCTCTTCCGTGTCTCGTCGACCCACATAAGCGCATAGCGGCGCTGCAGCTTGAAAGTCGGCAACTGGTGAAACTACACTACATACCTTTAAAATTGCTACACCACGAAAATGACATGCTACAGACGCGAAATTTAACAGACAGGAAGAAGATCCTGTGATATGCAAATGATTAGCTTTTCAGAGCATTCACACAAGGTTGCCACCGGTGACGACATCTACAACATGCTGACATGAGGAAAGTTTCCAACCGATTTCTCATACACAAACAACAGTTGACCGGCGTTGCCTGGTGAAACGTTGTTGTGATGTCTTGTGTAAGGAGGAGAAATGCGTACCATCACGTTTCCGAATTTGATAAAGGTCAGATTGTAACCTATCGCGATTGCGGTTTATCGTATCGCGACATTGCTGCTCGCGTTGGTCAAAATCCGATGTCAGCAGAATATGGAATCGGTGGGTTCAGGACGGTAATACGGAACGCCTTGCTGGATCCTACCGGCCTCGTATCACTAGCAGTCAGGATGACAGGCATCTTATCCGCATGGCTGTAACGGATCGTGCAGCCACGTCTCGATTCCTGAGTCAACAGATGGGGATGTTCGCAACACAACAACCATCTGCACGAACAGTTCCACGACGTTTGCAGCAGCATGGACTATAAGCTCGGAGACCATGGCTGCGGTTACCCTTCACGCTGCATCACAGACAGGAGCGCCTGCGATGGTGTACTCGATGACGAACCTGGGTGCACGAATGGCAAAACGTCATTTTCTCGGATGAATCCAGGATCTGTTTACAGCATCATGATGGTCGCATCCGTGTTTGGCGACATCTCGCTGAACGCACGTATTCGCCATCGCCGTACTGGCGTATCACCTGGCGTGATGGTATGGGGTGCCATTGGTTACACGTCTCGGTCACCGCATTGACGGCACTTTGAACAGTGATCGTTACATTTCAGATGTGTTACGACCCATGGCTCTACCCTTCATTCGATCCCTGCAAAACCCTACATTTCAGTAGGATAATGTACGACTGCATGTTGCAGGTCCTGTACGGGCCTTTCTGGATGCAGAAAATGTTCGACTGCTGCCCTGGCCAGCGCATTCTCCAGATCTCTCACCAATTGAAAACGTCTGGTCAATGGTGGCCGAGCAACTGGCTCGTCACAATACGCCAGTCACTACTCTTGATGAACTGTGGTATCGTGTTGAAGCTGAATGGGCAGCTGTACCTATACACGCCATCCAAGCTCTGTTTGACTCGATGCCCAGGCGTATCGAGGCCCTTATTACGGCCAGAGGTTGTTGTTCTGGGTACTGATTTCTCAGGATCTATGCACCTAAATTGCGTGAAAATGTAATCACATGTCAGTTCTAGTATAATATATTCGTCCAATGAATACCCGTTTATCATCTGCATTTCTCCTTGTTGTAGCAATTTTAATGTCCAGTAGTGTATGAGCGCCAGAGCAGTTCTACCGTGGTCGGCTGGACAGGAAGAAAGGCAACTGTGCGGCGGAATTTAATTTAAAAAGAAATGTTCAAATGTGTGTGAAATCTTATGGGACTTAACTGCTAAGGTCATCAGTCGCTAAGCTTACGCACTACTTAATCTAAATTATCCTAAGGACAAACACACACACATTCCCGAGGGAGGACTCGAGCCTGCGCCGGGACTAGCCGCACAGTCCATGACTGCAGCGCCCCAGGCTGCTCGGCTAATCCCGCGCGGCACTGAATTTCACTCATATGTATGCTTAATTTGGGACTGAAACCATCTTCTTGTTTGTGTTCATCTCAATAGCGATTAAATTATAAATATGGGTACTGATGATGCACCCTCACCTCAAAACTCTGTAATCCTCTGACTGCTTGTCCCACTGACATGATTTCGTCTTTTATGTAGTAGATTCAAGAGGCTGCAGGAGCGTCGAAGACATTCGCATGACAGTAGGAGTCCAGTAAGGCTGAGCCTTACCACAACTATTGTTTGTTCGTGTGATAGACACTGTCACATGAGACCTGCAAATGCCATTGTTATGGACATATCTCCATGCTGATGACGTCATACTGGTTGCGGAGATCAAATTTGATCTCCAACAGCAAACACAAGAATGGAACCACCGGCTCACGCGATAGGGCCTACGGCACAAGAAAAAGAAAACTGAACACATGATATTTGATCCATGAGTAGATGGTACCATCAACGTTAACCGAGATGATCGACAAAGAGTATAAAAATTTAAGTGTCTCGATCCTACAATCACTAACGAAGGCCAAGTTGCAAACGAGGTCAACTCAAGGACGCAGGCAGCCTGGATCAACGACTTGTCGGGTTAAGCATCATCTGAAGTCAAAGATATGCTGGGTTGTCATCTGCCCTTTAGATCTATATGGCACAGAGTATTGTGTGGCTACAAAAGAAGCAGAACGACGACTGGGGTTTATGAAGATGCTTAAATTTACAGGTGGCGTCACTCAACTGGATCACATCTCGAATGACAGCATGAGGAAACGTTCTGGGGTCGCACCGCTCCAGAGCAAAATCCGTGAAAGTCGTCGCAATGATATCGACATGTGCTTCGCACAAAGGACGATACCACTACAACGGTAGCTTACGCTGTGGAACTCACAGGAAAGAGACCCAAGTAACGACCTAGACAGCGGTGGGCCCACACTGCACAGTGACCTGAAGACTCTAAATCTTCATCCAGACATGGCCCACTATCGAACAAAATGGAAACAGCGAATCCACACAATGGACCCTGCCACCAGGCTGTACAAACGCTAAAAAAGAAGCAGTAGATTCAACTACTAGTATGTGCCGTTGCACCTAGTTTATCATAAATGTTTTTTTTTTCAGCGTACGAGCTAGGCCTGTTGTTGTATGAGTCTACTAGACATGGGCCAGATGAACAGGTGGACTTCGCTCTGGTAACTGTTGACTCAATTCACGGCTATAAGAAGAATAGTTAATGATTATAAATTATGGGCCTCGCACATTAGTAGAAGGTAATGTCCATTCTCTGTAAGTAAATTCCATTTCGCAAAGAAAAGCACGAATGGTTCTAGATCTATGCTGTAAGCAAGTATTCACTACCACAGGGGCCATCGAGTTTCGCAAGTACTGTGCAGCGCGTGGAGCAGCTATTTTTGGGTGGGACTGGCGGTGGCGATGTGGACTGCGGCAGGCGACGCAGCGGACGCCGTGTTGTCGGGGTAAACACATTAGCTAGATGCGCGCCTGTGCAACGGCGAACGGGCTTAGTCGGTTATCGGGGCAGCTAATACCACCCAACCCCCTGGAAGAAGGGGATGGGAAGACAAGTTCGGGGGCGGAACTTTTAATGTAGAACCCAACCGCCCCCTTCCCCGACTGCTACGGCTGTGGCGCTCTTAGTCCACCGCCTCCGGCACCGAACCAGAGTCTGTACTGTCACCCCCACAGAATTTGCAGCCCGCAGGGATCAGTATACGAACCAAAAATATTTCCACATGTGCGTACAGTCTGTCACTGTAAATCACTAACATAGCAAGGAATTATTTAAAAACAATTACGAAATAGTAATGGTTCTTATTTCTCTGCTTGCTAAGAAAAACTGAAGTGTGGAGAAATTCCACCTTATGCAAGTTTTGTAGTCTTAGTTTTAGTCAGATATGTTTCAGCGCTTTCTGTGCTATTTTCAGTGGGTTTATTTGTTTATTTTCTTTCTGTTAAACTATTGTTGCACGTTAAGCTCTTGTATGGGTTATATATTTACATTTGTAAATATTACTGCCGAATAGTTTATATTAGTTTGTGTACACTGCAGAGGTGAGACATACATCACTGAGTTGAGGCATTCATGTCGTTCATTTCCGATATGTCTGAAGATTTTAGTTTTCTACCGCAGGAAATCAAGTAGGTGTCCATATTTGTTTATGTACCTTATGTGAAGTTTTTCGTTATTTATGCCAGTAGCTTTTAATATACTACACAATGCACAGCTTATAACCTGCAAACTATATAAGTGAAACATGGACGATAAATAGTTTGGACAAGAAGAGAACAGAAGCTTTCGAAATGTGGTGCTACAGAAGAATGCTGAAGATTAGATGGGTAGATCACATTACTAATGAGGAGGTATTGAATAGAATTGGGGAGAAGAGGAGTTTGTGGCACAACTTGACAAGAAGAAGGGACTGGTTGGTAGGACATGTTCTGAGGCATCAAGGGATCACAAATTTAGCATTGGAGGGCAGCGTAGAAATCGTAGAGGGAGACACTTAGCAGATTCAGAAGGATGTAGGTTGCAGTAAGTACTGGGAGATGAAGAAGGTTGCACAGGATAGAGTAGCTTGGAGAGCTGCATCAAACCAGTCTCAGAACTGAAGACCACTATATATATATATATATATATATATATATATATATATATATGTGGTTATTTAGCTTGTTACTTAAAGTTTTTGATGTTTTGGTGTATTTATCCCTTGTTTCGTACAGATGACACACATATTTCATTAGCTATTGTCGTTACACATACATTTTGCAAGATCTGTTCGTCAAGAACAGAGTTTCTGCCACCGTGTTGTTATTGCTGAGGGGGGGTCCATATGTTTCGTGGCGTGTTTGTGTATGTGGATTAAGCATGCAGGAATTTAGAACCATCTATACAGAACATCTCACAGCACTGTAATATCTTCCATTCAACATTTTCTGATAATGTAACGCCAAAGAATCACCACCCAACGAACATAGAAATTGAATTAAAAGTTCTTGCAACTAGTAACAGCCTATACCAGAAAGAATTAACAACGGAAGGAAATTATCACATCCGAAATCCAATAAAGTACTAAACGAATGTGCATGACAGTGCAATTAAAACCATTTTTACCACTATGGAAGAACTACATAAATAACACTGGCGTCAGAACTGATTAGGGCGACCCTCTAAAATTAAATTCCCCTCCCCATACTCCACACAATCAACTTTACTTCATCCTCCCCGCCCCCCTTCTCTCTCTCTCTCTTTCTCTCAGACACGCACACTGACGCGCGCGCGCGCGCACACACACACACACACACACACACACACACACACAGGGGCTGAACATCACATACTTCTACAACATTTCATCTCCATGCACCACATCCCAAAAAAACAAGAGACGAAGCAAATGAGCAGCACACATCCATAATAACATGTAATGGCTACAGAAACTCTGTTGGCGAACAGATCTTACAAAATGTATGTGTAACAATAGCGAAAGAAATAAGCATGCTGCCTCGACACAAACAAGCGATAAACCACCATGGAACCAAAACCTTTAAGCAACGCGTTAAGTAACCTGGTGTATAGCGATTCACGGTCGGAAATGAGGAAGAAAAGGAAAAAAAAAACTTTTGATTGAGTAGTAGATTTTAAGCTCCCGGCGTAAACTACGAATAGCTTCATCTGATGATCATATACATGTGTGTACTTCCATTGTATTTCGAAACTTACTTTTAGACATATCGTAAAGGAAGAACATAGATTGCCTCAGATCGGTGAAGTATGTCTCAACTCTGTTCTGTATGCAGACTAATGAAAAATATTTGATAGTAATAGCTGCCTTTACAAATGAAAATATTTGTGCCAAGAATTCATATAAAGTGATTCAACTGCCCCTACCGATAGATTTTACGCAACTCCCAGTGCCTTCAAAAACCACGCATTTTAGAACATTCACAATGTGGTGCTGAATTAAATTACAGGTCGTGGAAAATGCGAAACCACATTAGAACTGTTGTAGCCCCTGTCAAAACCAGGCTGGTAAACTGGAGCCTATTACAACCTGATGATAAAAGTGCGACAGTATAGAAATGCATAATATGGAACATCTTGTAACATGTGGATATTGTGCCGGCCGAGGTGGCCGCGCGGTTCTGGCGCTGCAGTCTGGAACCGCGAGACCGCTACGGTCGCAGGTTCGAATCCTGCCTCGGGCATGGATGTGTGTGATGTCCTTAGGTTAGTTAGGTTTAACTAGTTCTAAGTTCTAGGGGACTAATGACCTCAGCAGTTGAGTCCCATAGTGCTCAGAGCCATTTTTTGTGGATATTGTCCCCACGGTGCTCACTAATCGACCTCGGGCTAAGCAATCCTGAAACTTTTGACTTAGCCCAGTATTGGGCCAAAACATTGACAGTTCCCAACACGAAGAAGTAAAGTAAAGTAAGTTTGATACTCTCTCGCGGGCTACGCGCAAACCATGAGCCCTCCAAAAAATAACAGGGACTTTTTTGTTGGATATTTACTGTAGTTAAGATTTTTACTGGGATCCGTTTTCGTCGGAAGCCACTGTTTTCGAGTTATTCAAGAAAAATACGTTTGACAATCACTTTTGCACGTTTTTCTTGAATAATTTTCAAACTACGGCCCGTCCTCTCCTGTGCCTACTTCCTTATCTAAGAGTAGCATTTGCATATAGCTTCCTCTATTATTTGCCGGCCGGAGTGGCCGTGCGGTTCTGGGCGCTACAGTCTGGAACCGAGCGACCGCTACGGTCGCAGGTTCGAATCCTGCCTCGGCGATGTATGTGTGTGATGTCCTTAGGTTAGGTTTAATTAGTTCTAAGTTCTAGGCGACTGATGACCTTAGAAGTTAAGTCGCGTAGCGCTCAGAGCCATTTGAACCATTTGAACCTCTATTATTTGTTTGATGTATTCATATCTCTGCCTTCCCATACAGATTTTATCTTCATTAGTTCATTTAGTACCATTAGGGTTATTATTAACTTACTACAAACAGAATAGTGAACGCATTATTGTGGCCAAAGTAGATACGAAGCTCACGCCTACCACAATAGTACAAGTTTATATGCCAACTAGCTCCGCAGACGACGAAGAGATTGATGATCATGTATGGTGACATAAAGTAAATTATTCAGATAGTAAAGGAGACGGAAATTTAATAGTCATGGGTGAATGAAATTCGATAGTAGGAAAAGGAAGAGAAGGAAACGTAGTAGGTGAATATGGAATTGGGGTAAGAAATAAAAGAGGAAGCCGACTGGTAGAATTTTGCACAGAGCGTATCTTAATCATAGCTAACACTTGGTTCAAAAATCATAAAAGAAAGTTGTATACGTGGAAGAGGCCTGAACATACTGAAAGGTTTCAGACTGACTGTATAATGATAAGACAGAGATTTAGAAACCAGGTTTTAAATTGTAGGACATTTCCAGAAGCAGATGTGGACTCTGACCACAATATATTGGTTATGAACTGTAGATGAAAACTGAAGGCACAGCAAAAATGTGGGAATTTAAGGAGATGGGACCTGGATAAACTGACAGAACCAGAGGTTGTAGAGAGTTTCAGGGACAGACTTAGGGAACGGTCGACAGGTATGGGGGAAAGAGTACAGTAGAAAAAGTATGGGTAACTTGGAGGGATGAAATAGTGAAGGCAGCAGCGGATCAAGTATGTCGAGAGACTAGGGCCAGTAGAAATCCTTAGGTAACAGAAGATATATTGAATTTAATTGATGGAAGGAGAAAATATAAAAATGCAGTAAATGAAGCTGGCAAAAAGGAATACAAAAGTCTCACAAATGAGTTAGACAGGAAGTGCAAAGTAGGTAAGCAGGGATGGCTAGAGGACAAATGTAAGGATGTAGAGGCATATCTCACTAGGGGTAGGATAGATACTGCCCATAGGACCTTTGGAGAGAAAAGAGCCACTTGCATGAATATCGAGAGCTCAGATGGATAACCAGTTCTATGCAAAGAAGGGAAAGCAGAAAGGTGGAAGGAGTGTGTAGAGGGCCTATACAAGGGCGATTTACTTGAGGACAATATAATAGAAAAAGAAGAGGACATAGATGAAGATGAAATGCGAGATATAATACCGAGTGAAGAGTTTGACAGAGCACTAAAAGACCTAAGTCGAAATGATGTCCTAAGAGTACACAACATTCCTTTAGAGCTACAGACAGCCTTAGGAGAGTCAATCATGACAAAACTCTACTACCTGGTCAGCAAGATGTATGAGACAGGCGGAATACCCTCAGACTTCAAGAAGAAATCAATAATTCCAATCCCATAGAAATCAGGTGTTGACGGATGTGAAAGTTATCAAACTATCAGTTTAATTAGACGCGGCTGCAAAATACTAACACGAATTCTTTACAGACGAATGGAAAAACTGGTAGAAGCCGACCTCGTGAAGATCAGTTTGGATTCCGTAGAAATGTTGGAACACGTGAAACAATACTGACCCTACGACTTATCTTAGAAGATAGATTAAGGAAAGGCAAACCTACGTTTCTAGCATTTGTAGACTTACAGAAAGCCTTTAACAATGTTGACTAGAATACTCTCTTTCAAATTCTGAAGGTGGCAGGGGTAAAATACAAAGAGAGAAAGGCTATTTACAATTTGTACAGAAACCAGATGGCAGTCTTAAAAGTCGAGGGGCACGAAAGGGAAGCAGTTGTTGGGAAGGCAGGGAGACAGGGTTGTAGCCTCTCCCCTATGTTATTCAATCTGTAGATTGAGCAAGCAGTAAAGGAAACAAAAGAAAAATTCGGAGTAGGAGTTAAAATGCATGGAGAAGGAATAAGAACTTAGAGGTTCGCCGATGAAATTGTAATTCTGCCAGAGATAGCAAAGGATCTGGAACAGATAGCAAAGGATCTGGAAGAGCATTTGAACAGAATGGTCAGTGTCTTGAAAGGAAGATATAAGACGAGCATTAACTAAAGCAAAACGTGAATAATTGAATGTAGTCAAATTAAGTCGGGTGATGCTGAGGGAATTAAATTAGGAAATGAGAGACTTAAAGTAGTAGATGAGTTTTGCTATTTGGAGAGTAAAATAAGTGATGATGGTCGAAATAGAGAGGATATAAAATGTAGACTGGCAATGGCAAGGAAAGCGTTTCTGAAGAAGAGAAATTTGTTAACATCGAGTATAGATTTAAGTGTCAGGAAGTCGTTTCTGAAAGCATTTGTATGAAGTGTTGCCATGTATGGAAGTGAAACATGGACGATAAATAGTTTAGACAAGAAGAGAAAAGAAGAGAATAGAAGGTTTCGAAATGTGGTGCTACAGAAGAATGCTGAAGGTTAGATGGGTAGATCACATAACTTATGAGGAGGTATTGAATACATTTGGGGAGAAGAGAAATTTCTGGCACAACTTCACTAGAAGAAGAGATCAGTAGGTGAGACATGTTCTGAGGCATCAAGGGATCACCAATTTAGTATTGGAGGGCAGCGTGAAGGGTAAAAATCGCTGAGGGAGACCAAGAGATGATTACACTGAGCGGATTAGGTTGGTTGGTTGTTTTGGGGGAAGAGACCATACAGCGAGGTCATCGGTCTCATCGGATTAGGGAAGGATGGGGAAGGAAGTCAGCCGTGCCCTTTCAAAGGAACCATCCCGGCATTTGCCTGGAGCGATTTAGGGAAATCAACAGGATGAAGAAGCTTGCACAGGATAGAGTAGCATGGAAAGCTGCATCAAATCAGTCTCTGGACTAAAGACCACCACAACAACAACAAGGTTATTCCCTGACGCCTTAACAGCTGTCTTATCATTCTACCCTTCCTTCTTGTCGTTGTTTCTCATATGTTCCTTTCCTCACCGACGCAGCAGAGTAACTCTTCATTTGTTATTATTCCAGAAAATGTTTAACATCCTTTGACTGCGTCACATCTCAAACGCTTCGTTTCTCTTCCTTTCGAGTTTTGCCATACTTATAGTCCAGTTCCATACAACGGTGTGCTCCAGATACAAATTCTTAGAAGTTTCATCTCCAAAATCTTTTGCGAGTCGACATCAGAACCATTATTTTGCTGCGAAAATGACTTGTCAATCCGTCATAATGGTCATTTAAAACTTACTCCGATTGTGAATAAAAACCTTGTTGTTTTCTTAGGTGTGGAAATACATCGATACATGAATAAAAATTGAAGAGTTAATCGAAAATCTAAACTAAGAAAAATATTCTTGCATAGGATTACAGAACATTTATGACACATTTTTATAGATAACTACTATTCCTGTGGAGACAATAACCTGTTTTAATCTCTGCATTGTTGTTGGCGATAGCACCTTGGAGTCTCGAAGGTGCAACGAATTTTCTGTGTGGAAGTCAAAGACGTTCTCACGTTGACCTGTATTTGCGTAGTAATTCAATGCACATGACTGATATCGAAATTCACATTCAATCTTGAGATTTACGTGGGAAATCATTTACATCTATGAACTGATAATTAAATCGACACCCTAGCTGCAAACAGGCGTTGTTATACATCATTGGGGACATGTTGAAAATGCGTGCCCCGACCCGGACTCGAACCCGGGATCTCCTGCTTATATGGCAGACGCTCTACCCATCCAAGCCACAGAGGGCACAGAGGATAGTGCGCCTGCAGGAACTTATCCCTTGCACGCTCCCCGTGAGACCCATATTCCCAACATGTCCACACCACTACATTGTCCTAATAGATGTTTGCCCATCACACTCATTACTTCTTTCGGAAACAGATATTACCTTCATTTATATTTACATCTATATTTGTTCAGCGGAGCACGGGCATACATGGACAGTTCATAAACACCGGCCCTCTGACATAACATTTCACTATGTAGGTACCATCACGCAATTTTATCGTATTACTTTTGTTTTGTTTGGTTTTATCACACATAGGGAAACCAAATTGTCCTTCAGGTGTACAAACTACACTGACATATGGGTTTACATGAAGTTAATCTACTTAACCAGGAGCGTTGTATGGGATTGTACAAACTCCTATCGGCTACCCATGCATCGCGGTATTGGTGAATCTCTGTAGACCGGTAACCCCCAACCTATGATTCTTTAAAGAATCGAACTCACATGCTTCAGACTCTGATTTCTTCAGAATTGAGCTAATGTGTTATTCGTGTAAAACGTTTGTTATTATGGAGGCAAAATGCTAATTATGTTCCGGATTATTCGCCTGAAAACTAATGAAAAAGTGAGAACCAAAATTCTATGAGTGTAGTCTTGGCAATCTGCGCTGCACTTTGAGAAAAGTTAGTTTCTCATGCATCTCATTTTTCACACATCTCAAAAATAATATTTTCATGTCTCCTGAACTACGTGTGGCTCAATGATATGATTTTGAGGCTACTTTTAGTGGTACTTTTGAATATTGTCTGCAAAATGTATTGTGAATAGGCTTAAGAAGTAATAAATTAAAAAGCCATACCTCATGCTGAAGTTTTACTTACTTGTAGTAAGCTGTAAACTGTTTTTCCGTCTCTCTTTTACAGGTGTTTATAGCTAGAGAAAGTCCTGCAAAATTTTCAAATTATGTCCAAAGTTTGTCGGTCGTTACTTAGTGCCATCATTCTCAAATCCTGGGTGAATATAATGTGGGTAATTTGCTAGTCGTTTAACGCTGTCTCAGGACATACACAAAGTTTCTGTCATCATCATTAGTCTGCCAATCCGCAGGTTTTCTCATGGTAATCTATTGTATAGAACTGGTGACCTAGAAACGACGGAGATGCATCTTCCCCGCCGTAGTCCTCAGAGGTTCAGAACCACACAGCAGGCTACAGCAGTCCCCCTCACCCCACTCAACGAATGTGTCATCGAGTTCTTCTTCCTTTCTCTTAATCCTGCAGCGGTCTTCTCCTCTCACCAAACTTTTTCATCACTTTTTCCTTATAAACTCTTTCCCTCCGACTTATCCTCTCCATTCTCCTCCACATCCACATCTCAAATGCTTTCTCATTCTCTCGTCTTTGTGCCCGTGTTTCTGCTCCATAGAGTGCACACTTCAGACAATATAGTTTCAGGTCTTTCCCTCAGACCATTATCCAGTTTGACACATAATAGTCTCCTATTTGTATTGAATGCCTCCTTCGCTATAGCAGTGCTAGTTTTCACCTACTGTTGGCATCTCAAGTCTTCAGTGATCGCACTATCAAGCTATTTAAATGTTTTTCTTGGCTCATAATAACTTCTTTTGCCAGTCACCATTTTGTGTTTTGCTGTTTTCATTCTCATTGCACAATCCAATCAACTCTTTTAGCATATTATATACCGTTCAATCCTTTTCCGCCATCAATAACATATCATCAGCAAATCTAATACATTCTACTCTCTCCTTTACCAATAAAGAAAGCTCCTCTCCCATCAATGTTTTGGCAATAATCTCTTCCAGGTATAAGTTTAACAATAAATGGGGGAAGCAACGACATTGTCTAATTCCCTTTCCAATGCTGCTTCCTTCTGTCATTTCATTTTAGATCTTGAAACAAACATTTTATTATGCTAAACTCTTAAAGTAAGATTATACCTTTTAGTGAGTAGATTATGATAGAGTTTTAAATTTTTAAATTGGGCCAATATTGCACTGCGGAGAATACTTCTAAAAACTGACATGAATTAAGGGGGGGGGGGGGGGGACACTGTTCTTGAGTTCCAAAGTTCAATCGGCAGTCCATCTGACAAAATGTCTGTAGGGAGTTAAAAATAGTAGTGAACAACGGTTGAGCACCTTCTCAAGAGCCAAACACTTGTGTATTCAACGCCAGACGACGTTTGAGGTGATGTAAAGAGCGATGTCACTGGACAGTGGACGGCTGGAAACGAGTGACTTGGAGTGTTGGATCACCAAATACCCTGTGGCAATCCGACAGAAGCATTTTCTGTACAGCTAACGCCCGGAGATCCTTACATGCTATCATGCAAAGTGGGAAGAGTGAAGTATGGAGAAGGTGGCGTCAATGTGTTTCGCGGTTAAGGTGTGATCCCTTCAGTAAATACCGTCAGTAAACGCCAAAGCATATGAGCACATTTTACAGCGATGTGCACTGCTTGCAGCAGAAGACACGCTCGGTAACAATGATTGTTTGAATCAGCAAGACAATGCACCCTGCCATAAAACAACATCTATGAAACAGTGGTTTGTGGACTATAACATTCCTAAAATGCACTCTCCTGCCCTGATTCCTAGCCTGAACCAAATGGAAGAGGTTTCGGATGAGTTAGAATGTCAACTTGACTCCAGAGTACAACTTCAGTATCTTCTCTGGTTTTGGGTGCTGAGGAAGTATGGGGTTGACATTACTCCACAGACATTCAGACTCCTCACTGAAGGTGTCCACAGCAGAGTTCAAGGCGTCATAAAGGCGAAGAGCGTACACGTCCCATATTTATTTCCACTAACAGTTGCCCGAAGACTTTTGATCAAGTAATGCACAATACGTAGAAGAACCAAGAGGGGAAAATAAAAAGATCAAGAAGAAATACTCCCATTTCGAAGGGTATTAGACAAGAATGCAGTCTTGTTCCCGTATCTTTCAATCTAGACACGGAAGAAGCAATGACAAAATAAAAGGAAGTTTCAGTAGAGGAATTAATATTCAGGATGAAAGGATATTGAAGGTAAGATCTCCTGATGGTATAAGTACCCTAAGTGAAATTGAGAAAGAGCTGCACGACCAGTTAAAATGCGTTCTATGAAACGGAAGAAAAAAGAAATGAAGAGCAGCGGGAATAAGATAAGCGATAAATTTATATTACGAGACTTATTCACAGACAGCTATACTATGTATACAGTCCATCAGAGACAAATGAAAATTTCTGCCGAACCGAGATCATATGTCAGTAATAGATTGCACACAATAAGTTTCGCAATATTTAGTACAGCTGTGGACCGTCTGTGCAATGTCTAGCCCTTCAGACAGTGCAAAATGAAATAATAGGTAATTTATAGTAGGGGTCACGAAGCAGACGAAGTTATTCTGTTTCGTAAGTAAAACAACTCATGAATGAAGGAGGAAGGACGTCATAAAAATCAGAGTAGCAGAGGCAAAGAATCTACTAGAATGAAACATTGGTAAAATTTTAAGGAAGAAATTTCTGATAATATACGTTAGGAGCGCAGAGTTGTGTGGTATTGAATCATGGGCAGTGGGGAAACTGGATCAGAAGAGAATAGAATCGTTTGAGATGTATAGACGAATGTAGAAAATTAGGTGGACTGATTCGATAAGCAATGGAAGGCATTCCGGCGAATCGGAAAGAAGAGGAACAACTGGAAAGCATAGAAAAGAAAATGGGACAGAATGACATGACCTGTATTTAAATTTGTGGTACTATCTCCCATGGTAAAAGAGGGAGCTGCAGAGAGTAGAAATTGTAGTGGTAGACAGAGTTTAGAATAAATCCAATAAATAATTGAGGACGTAGGGTGCAAGTGCTACTCTGAGGTAAAGAGATTGGCAATGGAGATGAATATGAGATGGGCTGAAACTATCCAGCCACAGCACTAATGACACCCCCAAAAATATATATACTGAAGCGCTAAAGAAACTGGTATAGGCATGCGTATTCAAATACAGAGATACGTAAACAGGCAGAATACGGCACTGCGGTTGACAACGCCGACCAGGCATATATGTCAACACGTGTCTGGCACAATTGTTAGATCGGCTGCAGTGGCAGGTTATGAAGATTCAGGTGAGTTTGAACGAGTCGTTATAGTCGGCGCACGAGTGATGGGACACAGCATCTACGAGGTAGCGATGAGGTGGAGATTTTCCTGAACGATCATTTCACGAGTGTACCGTGATTATCAGGAATCCGTTAAAACATCCCGCAAGAACGGAACCACGGCGACTGAAGACAATCGTTCAACGTGACAGAAGATCAACCCTTCCGCAAACTGCTGTAGATTTCAATGTTGGGCCATCAACAAGTGACAGCGTGCGAACCATTCAGCGAAATATCATCGCTATGGGCTTTCTGAGCCGAAGGCCCACTCGTGTACCCTTGATAACTGTAAAACTTTATGCCTCGCCTGCCCCCGGAAAACACTGACATTCGACTGTTGATGACTGGAAACATGTTGCCTGGTCGGACAAGTCTCCTTTCAAATTGTATCAAATGGATGGACGTTTACAGGTATGAAGACAACCTCACAAATCCATGGAACCTGCATGTCAGAAGGGGACTATTCAAGTTGGCGGAAGCTCCGTGAGGGGGTGAAGTGTGTGTAAGTTGGAGTTATATGGGACCCCTGATGCTGACACATGCGTAAGCATCCTGTCTGATCATTTGTAACCATTCATCTCCATTGTGCTTTCCGACGGACTTCGGCAATTCGAACAGGACAATGCGACAGCCCATAAGTCAAGAATTGCTACAGAGTGGCTCCAGGAACACTCTTCTGAGCTTAAACACTTCCGCTGGCCACCAAACTTTCCAGACATGAACATTAATGATCATATCTGGGTTGGCTTGCAACGCGCTGTTCAGAAGAGATCTCAACCCCCTCGTACTCTTACGAGAGTTATGGACAGCCCTGCAGGATTTATGGTGTCAGTTCCCGCCAGCTCTACTTTAGACATCAGTCGAGTCCTGTGTGCTTGCGAGAGCCCCACACGATATTAGGCAGGTGTACCAGATTCTTTGGCTCTTCAGTATTTATAATACAAACCGTCTGTACTCCTGGCCAGCAGGTCAGTTGTTTAAGTATGGGCACATGGATGCAAAACGATTAGTCTATTCTGACAGGTGTAGTCAACTTGGGGGTGCAGTTACGATCATGAAAAACACCAAATTTGTGATGTGTTTGTGGCAAGACTGTTACACACAAAGGAAAAAGATCACCACACTGACATGCGATTAAGGTATCACGTATCTGCAGTTTTATTTTAGCAACCTGTAGCTGAAATCAGCCCAGTCAAATATGTGCTCATCACGTGTTCATGCGACGCCCGGCGTCAACGGAAAGTTCCACTTTGTTTTCCATTAAAAACGAAATGATTTTTTAAACGGGATTTTACATGACCGCTCGGAAGAGTGTTCCCAAGTTAGTCTATAGCGACATTAGTTATATCGCTGTTTGCTAACGTGGCTGCTAAACCACCAGAAGAAGAGGGCTCTAGCAGCGACTGGGCAGAACTTCTACACGGCGTCAGTAGGGGTCAGGGAGATGTTACCGCTGCTGGAGAACTGATTATTCCCCGTGATTTACTTATTCTTCGTGTTTTACCATCCCCATTAATACACACCGATATAACGAACATTGGGCTAAACAAAACCGCTCAATCTAAAGCGTACGTAAAATTCCTCGTTAAAAATCATTCTGTCTGTAATAGCCAAAAACCTACGCTTTCTGTCGACATTGGACGACGAATGAAAGATCTGATGAACAGTATTTGTTTCTGATGACTCCGGCTACAAACAACAGAAACGAATTCGCTAGTAGCTGCCGAAACACCAGACAGAGACAATGAATGTGAGGAGAGACACCAGGGTAATTCAGCTGCCCCTGCGGCTGGATTTTATGCAACCTGCAATACCTTCAAACACCACTCACAAGACTTCATTTTCCTTTGCTCACTACATGCAAACTACACTGAAGAGCAAGTGAAACTTGTACACCTACCCAGTATTGTGTAGGACCCACGCGAACACGCAGAAGGGCCGCAACACGACGTTCCATGGGCTTGGCTAATGTCTGACGTACTTCTGGAGGGAACTGACACCATGAATCACGCAGGGCTGTCCACAGATCCATAAGATAACGAGGGGGTGGAGAACAGCACGTTGCGAGGCATCCCAGATACGCTAAATAATGTTCATTTCTGGGGAATTTGGGTCGTCAGCGGAAATGTTTCAGCTCAGAAAAGTGATCTTGGAGCCACTCCGTAGTAATTCTCGACGTGTGGGGTGTCGCATTGTCCTGCTGGAATTGCCAAAGTCCGTCGGAATACACGATGGACATGAATGGATGCAGGTGATCAGATAGGATGCATGTCAGAGTCGTATCTAGATGTACCAGGGGTCCCATATCACTCCAACTGCACACGCCTCACACCATTACAGAGCCATCACCATCTTGAGCAGTCGCCTGCTGACATACAGGGTCCATGGATTCATGAGCTTGTGTCCACACCCGTACACGTCCATTCGCTCGAAACAATTTGAAACGAGACTCGTCTGACCAGGCAACATATTTCCAGTCATCAACAGTTCAATGTCGTTGTTGAGGGACCAGGCGAGGCGTAAGGCCTTGTGTCGTGCAGTCAATGGTACACGAGTCTGTCTTCGGCTCCGAAAGCCCATATTGATGATGTTTCGTTGAATGTTTCCAGTCAACAGTCCAATGTCGGTTTTGACGCTCCCAGGCGAGCCGTAAAGCTTTGTCGTGCAGTCATGAAGGATACACGAGTGAGCCTTCAGTTCCGAAAGCCCATATCGATTATCTTTCGTGGAATGGTTCACACCCTGACACTAGTTGGTGGCCCAGCATTGAAATCTGCATCAGTTTGCGGTGGGTTGAACTTCTGTCACGTTCAGCGATTCTCTTCACTTGTTGTTAGTCGCGTCCTTGCAGGATCTTTTTCCAGCTGCAGCGATGTCGAAGATCTGATGTTTTACCGGATTCCTGATATTCACGATCCACTAGTGAAATGGTCGTACGGGAAAATCCTCACCTCATCGCTACCTCGGAGTTGTTGTGTCCCATCGGCCGTGTACCTACTACAACATTCCGTTCAAACTCGCTTAAATCTTGGTAAACTGCCATTGTATCAGTAGTAACCGATCTAACAACTGCTCCAGACACTTGTTGTCTTATACAGGCTTTGTCGACCGCAGCGCCGTATTCTGCCTGTTTACACATTTCTGTATTTGAATATGCATGCCTATATCAGTTTCATTGGCGCTTCAGTGTATTAGTGCTGCACAAAAAATGAAAAACTACTTTTGGTAATAAATTTAATGTAGATAAGTTTTCGGTGTCGTTTACAGTTTCCGAATTATTCAATGAAACCGCACTTGAAGATCACTTTTGAGCGTTTTTCTTGAATAATTAGAAAATTTATCAAAAACGTACCTCAGTACAAAGCTAACTATATTAAATTTACTACCGTAAGGTGTTTGCGCGTAGCGAGTGAGAAAAGATGAAAATTGGGTTAGATGGGATTGCTTTAAAATATTTATAGTCACAACGCAGATCAGATTTCGACCTGTGTTAGGTCATTATCAATGCTAAAACAAATACATGAGTATGTATTACAATGTGATTTACAGAAGTTATAAGTCCATCACATCGTTGTCTTTTAATGCTAACATTACATACCAGTGCGGAATTGTAGCAGTTGTTCGTGCTCAAGTGAATGCTTACACAGTTCAACCATTACTGTCGTAAAATTATATGTTGGTTTGACAGTACACATCGGTTTTGCGTATGGCGCCCTCTATGAGCTGCGCCTGAAGTTTACAGTTTTGACGACATTTTTGTAATATTTATGTTGTGTATTAACTAAGTAGTAACATGAAATTATTATGAGTAAAACTATGTAAAATTGCAATTCTTGCTTTTCCTCATGTCTGTAATGTGCTCGATGTTTAAAATTACTATAGCACGTAATAGGGACAGTTTACGCCTCATGGGCTAAAATTAATTATAAAACTGATATGGCTACGTAAAGTACGTTATAGGAAGTATTGCATATTGTGTCGTGTTGGGACCTGTCTTAACATAATTATTTGTTACTTGAAAAAAGATATGTCACTTTCTCCGGAAGTTACTTATTGTGGAGGTTATCTAACATACTGTGTATACCGTTGGGAGCTCAGCTTTCGCGCACGCAGTGTGAGGCGTGGGTGGCTAGGGGAGGGTAGGCCGCAGGGCTGGCCCGACCCTGGGCGGTCACACAGAGGGCAGTGGGAGCCCACACAGCTGACGCGTGGGGTGGTCACCCCCGCGCCCGCCTCTCACCCCTTTCCGTTCTGCCGGGCTGCGCCCGCGCCCCGACCCCAAAGCGCAGCCGGCCAGAGCCGGGACTCGCCGCCTGGGAATTTAATCAGCGCTCTTCAAACAGCCGCCGCCGCCGATTTCCGAACGCCGCTCCCTGGGGGATAAATGAGCGACCGGTGGCGCGTGCGTGCTACGCGCGACCACGACCACACGCGCACCACCCTCCCTACCTGGCCAGTGGCCGAACGCCACGTCCACCACGTTTGTGCGTCCGTGGGTGGACTGACGTCCGAGCGAACTACTGCATGTGTGCCGAGTTGTGCCTCAGGCTGAGCAAGTGTTTGTTAAAGTGATTATGTGCACGACATTGTGTCTATTTATTACAGCATACTACGAAAGTTAGAAACTGCGTAGGTCAGTTGATAGAGGAAGGTTCAATATTTTACCAGGTGTACCGGTATGAAATGAGCGTTAAGATACAAATGTGTCGATAGGGAACATTTGTTGTGAACGAGCCTTAATTTTTTGTTTTGTTTGGTTGGTATGACATCTGTCAAAGAAATGTAGTATACATCAAGTCATGGAACAAACAGCATCATATGTTTTCATCGTGTTAACAATGTTGACTGGAATACTCTCTTTCAAATTCTGAAGGTGGGAGGGGAAAAATAAAGGGAGCGAAAGGCTATTTACAATTTGTATAGAAACCAGATGGCAGTTATAAGAGGGGCATGAAAGGGAGGCAGTAGTTCGGAAGGGAGTGAGACAGGGTTGTAGCCTCTCCCCGATGTTATTCAATCTGTATATTGAGCAAGCAGTGAAGGAAACAAAAGAAAAATTCGGAGTAGGTATTAAAAACCATGGAGAAGAAATAAAAACTTTGAGGTTGGCCGATGACATTGCAATTCTATCAGAGACAGCAAAGGACTTGGAAGAGCAGTTGAACGGAATGGACAGTGTCATGAAAGGAGGGTATAAGATGAACATCAACAAAAGCAAAACGAGGATAATGGAATGTAGTCGAATTAAGTCAGGTGATGCATAGGGAATTAAATTAGGAAATGAGACACTTAAAGTAGTAAAGGAGTTTTGCTATTTGGAGAGCAAAATAACTGGTGATGGTCGAAGTAGAGAGGATATAAAATGTAGACTGGCAATGGCAAGGAAAACGTTTCTGAAGAAGAGAAAGTTGTTAACATCGAATATAGATTTAAGTGTCAGGTAGTCGTTTCTCAAAGTATTTGTATGGAGTGTAGCCGAGTATGGAAGTGAAACATGGACGATAAATAGTTTGGACAAGAGGAGAATAGAAGCTGCAGAAGGATGCTGAAGATTAGATGGGTAGATCACATAACTAATGAAGAAGTTTTGAATGGGATTGGGAAGAAGAGGAGTTTGTGGCACAGCTTGACTAGAAGAAGGGATCGGTTGGTAGGACATATTCTGAGGCATCAAGGGATCACCAATTTAGTATTGGAGGGCGGCGTGGAGGGTAAAAATCGTAGAGGGAGACCAAGAGATGAGTACACTAAACAGATTCAGAAGGATGTAGGTTGCAGTAGGTACTGGGAGATGAAGAAGCTTGCACAGGATAGAGTAGCACGGAGAGCTGCATCAAACCAGTCTCAGGACTGAAGACCACCACAACAACAACAATGTCGAATTTTGTACCAGAAAGTGACGATTTGCGGAAAGCATTAATTTTTTCTTTTCATTTGAAAAAAAGTGCTGCAGAGTCACATCGAATGCTTGTCGAGGCTTATGGTGATCATGCTCTATCAGAAGGAACATGCAAAAAAGATGGTTTCAGCGGTTCAGAAATAATGATTTTGATGTAAGAAATGAAGAACATGGAAGACCACCAAAACAGTTCGAAGACTCCGAATTGTAAACAATATTGGATGAATATGATACTTTGAGTCAGAAGCAAATGGCAGCAATGCTAAATGTAGCACAACAAACAATTTATGACCCTTTGAAAGCTATGGGAATTATCCAAAAGTGTGGGAAATGGGTGCCACATGAATTGAACGAAAGACAGATGGAAAACCGAAAAACCATTTGTCAAATTTTGCTTCAAAGACATGAAAGAAAATCAATTTTGCATCGAATTGTTACTGGCGATGAAAAATGGATTTATTTTAAGAATCCTAAACGGGAAAAGTCATGGGTTAATCCGGGACGACCATCAACATCGACTGCAAAACCAGATCGATTTGGAAAGAAGACAATGCCCTGTGTTTGGCGGGATCAGAAAGGTGTGGTGTATCATGAGCTTCTAAAACCTGGTGAAACTGTGAATACTAATCGATACAGACAACAAATGATAAGTTTTTAACTATGCATTGATCGAAAAAAGACCAGAATGTGCCAGAAGACATGGCAAAGTAATTTTTTTACATGACAATGCACCTGCACTCAAAGCAAAACTGGTTCAGGATACAATTAAAACACTTGGCTGGGAGCTGCTACGACACCCGCCGAAATCACCAGACTTGGCCCTTTCCGACTACTATTTACTTTTATCAATGGGACACGCATTGGCTGAGGAACACTTCGATTCCTACGAAGAAGTCGAAAATTGGGTTTCTGATTTGTTTGCTTCAAAAGACGAACATTTCTGTTGGCGTAGTGACCACAAATTGCCAGAAAGGTGGTCAAAATATATAGAAAGCAATGGTCAGTACTTTGAATAAAATGTTTATACTTTTCAGTTCAAAATTAGTGTTTCATTTCCACAACAAAAAAAAAACGCTCATTTCATACCAGTACAGCTGGTATGTTCCCACAGATACTATACCGTACACACAACATGAGCACCATTCATTGCTCAAGAAACGTCGAAACGTTTCATTCCACAAAGGAATCAACAGGTGCCTATTTCTTGAATCGACAACTTCAATAATTTTTCATATGTCCGTGAACCGTGATTTATTTTCAAAGAATATTCTTAAGAATTTATTTTATTTACTAGCGATTCATCAAGAACATTAACACATTTAATCACACTATGTAAGCATGGAAGTAGTTGCCAGGGAGTAACTGATGAAATCATAACCAAATTCCGTTTAACAAAGAGTATTTTATTCACTTTAATAGTGCCTAAAAGCATTTTTTAAAAGAAACAGATATAAAATGATAATCAGAAAGCACCCTCTAAATACCAAAGTTACAATTTATTCAGAGGAAGAAAGAAACAAGTTTTGACTTGAGCTTTCGGGCAGAGAACCTTGCCGCTCCCTTTTGACACGGCCGTAGTTACGACCGCTCACAACAGCCTCTGAAAGACTACACTGGTGCAAATCTGCAACACACCAGATAACTTTAAACTAAGAGTTTTAACAATTTACACAAGCATACAAACTATGCACCCCTCCGTAGGAGGGATGGAAATGGTACAAAATACTAACAATTAAAGTATTAACCTTGCCACCGAAGGTGCAACTTGATTTTAACTTCTAAGAAAAGTCTTACGCTGAAAGGGTGGATACTTTGTTAACTAAAATTATCATTTAAATGAAAGCCCACGAAATGCAACCTTGTATAAAATTCTACAAGGTTGGCCAAACAATAGTTAAGATGCTCTACAGTACACAAATGGTTCAAATGGCTCTGAGCACAATGGGACTCAACTGCTGAGGTCATTAGTCCCCTAGAACTTAGAACTAGTTAAACCGAACTAACCTAAGGACATCACAAACATCCATGCCCGAGGCAGGAGTCGAACCTGCGACCGTAGCGGTCTTGCGGTTCCAGACTGCAGCGCCTTTAACTGCACGGCCACTTCGGCCGGCTACAGTACACAGATACCGCCTCTCAAGATCGTAGGCAATAATATCAAAGTTTCCAAAGATCGAAACATATTTCAGTATTAGGCCGTTACACTCCAAGAATAAATTCGTTAACACACTAAATCCGACAAACATGACAGAGGCAGCTATTAGCGTACGGTAGATTGACAGGGAGATTACCGAACAACCCGCAGGTTTCTCTAACCCGCACCTACTCCACAAGGGAAAAACGGACCACCCAATTTATAAACAACCACCTTCCCGCGGGTGGGCAAACAGAGAAGAATGGTGGGACAACCCCAATTCAAAACGGCTGGTGACCTCACCAAGAAAACAAGTAGAATTTAACAAGAGTAAATCAAACAACATATCACTTCTAGTAAACTGCGATTTCTCGAGAAGACCTGGCGCAGCACCCACAAATCGCTCTCCCGAACTGTCCTTAGGTTTAAGTAGTTCTAAGTCTAGGGTACTTATGACCTCAGATGTTAAGTCCCATATTGCTTAGAGCCATTTGAACCATATTTTTCCTGAGGCTGTAACTTTCTTTACCCATCGCCCAGCTGTATTCCTATCAACTGAAGCACCGCCATGCACTGCACACAAACGTTTATGGATGTTCATCACCGTTTCTTTTTCTGCACACAAGAATTCAATAACAGAACTATGCTTGCAGCGTGAGTCGTAGGAAGACGGTATTTTGACGCTGTATTACGGCTCTGACATCGGCCAGAACGGTTCGAAACTTCACCGGCGCACAGAACAAACATTAAATGTGAAGTATCTACTGAGCCGTGGAAAAAAAAATTGCTGTTTGAAGAGCGAGTTGTGTGACGTAGTCGCCCTCCGTTTCTGGCGGTGGCGCCGCTGTGGTAATCGCAGCTTTGGTGTCTCCCTCTGGTGGAAAAGGGGAAAGGTTGCCTGTTCACGCGCATTTAACGGGCACTATCAGCTCGGCAGTCGGTCAGTCGGAGTGAGGCTTGGTCAGTCTCGTGTCACCAGTTGCTGGTCTGTCTCTCGTTCGCGTTTGTGCGGCAGTGTGTCTGTCTGTCATCGGAGTGTTAGTATGTGTGTCGTTTGGATTAAACTTTGAAGTCAGGAAATGAGAGTCTTACCACTCCGCCAGTAACAGAACTCAGCTAGTGGTCGCCTGGTCGGGGCTGAGCTCCTGCACCTGAGTCTGCGCGTTAGGCCGCCAGTCTGCTCGAGTTGCTCGGGCAACGGTCATTGGCGGTTGGATCAGTCGGTTGGTCGGTCGCGCTGAGACACGAGATGACTTGTCCACCTTGAGCGTCGGTGCAGGTGAGGTCCAGCGGGCAGCGCCGTGTAGAAACGGGTAGTGGCTTCGCGGTTCACACGAGAGCAACAGGAGCGAAAACCACGACATCGGGCTGGCTGGGGCGAGCTGCGACGCCGTGAGACGGGAGATCGGCGCGCCTTCCTGCGTCCGCTGAAGCGGCTGGCAGCGGACGGTTCGGGAGAGTGTTGGGAGTGCTGCGCCTGGTCTTCGCCAGAAATCGCAGTTTATTAGAAGTTAAGTGAGTGGAGATATGCTGTTTCATTTACTTGTTAAATTCTACTTGTTTTCTTGGTGAGGTCACCAACCGCTTTGTTTTGGGGTCTTCCCACCCCCCGCCCCACCCCCCTCACCTGTCAATCTGCCATACGTTAATAGCTGCCTCTGTCATGGTTGTCGGATTCGGTGTTAAAGAATTTATTGCTTAAAGGTCGAATTCCTGAAATATGTTTTTATCTTGCCTATCATCTTGCGAGGTGGTATATGTGTGGTGTAGAGCATGTTGTACATTTTATGTATGTCTGCATTTTATGGGTTTTATCCAAATAGCGATTTTAGGTTATACGGTTGCCACCCTTCCACCGTAAGAGTCCTTTAATAAAAAAAAATTTAATGTGTTTTTGAAAAGGCTTTAGGAATAAAATTCACATTTATTAAATTAATTTTATTTTCCATCAGTTACTTCCTGGCAACTAGTTCCACTCTCACCTAGTGTGATTAAATGTGTTAATGTTCTTGATGAATCGCTAGTAAGTAAAGTAAATTCTTTAAGAAAAAAATTTGAAAGTAAACTCACGGTTCTTCTACAATATTATATTAATGTTTTTTTTTAAAAAAAAAGTGGGGCATTACTTATTGAATGACCCTCGTATTTCTAATTTTGGAGCCGTTTGTAATTGGTGCATTCGAGCCCGGTGCCTGACATGGAATCCCTTCGGAATCTAATACAAAATACACTCCTGGAAATGGAAAAAAGAACACATTGACACCGGTGTGTCAGACCCACCATACTTGCTCCGGACACTGCGAGAGGGCTGTACAAGCAATGATCACACGCACGGCACAGCGGACACACCAGGAACCGCGGTGTTGGCCGTCGAATGGCGCTAGCTGCGCAGCATTTGTGCACCGCCGCCGTCAGTGTCAGCCAGTTTTTCGTGGCATACGGAGCTCCATCGCAGTCTTTATCACTGGTAGCATGCCGCGACAGCGTGGACGTGAAGCGTATGTGCAGTTGACGGACTTTGAGCGAGGGCGTATAGTGGGCATGCGGGAGGCCGGGTGGACGTACCGCCGAATTGCTCAACACGTGGGGCGTGAGGTCTCCACAGTACATCGATGTTGTCGCCAGTGGTCGGCGGAAGGTGCACGTGCCCGTCGACCTGGGACCGGACCGCAGCGACGCACGGATGCACGCCAAGACCGTAGGATCCTACGCAGTGCCGTAGGGGACCGCACCGCCACTTCCCAGCAAATTAGGGACACTGTTGCTCCTGGGGTATCGGCGAGGACCATTCGCAACCGTCTCCATGAAGCTGGGCTACGGTCCCGCACACCGTTAGGCCGTCTTCCGCTCACGCCCCAACATCGTGCAGCCCGCCTCCAGTGGTGTCGCGACAGGCGTGAATGGAGGGACGAATGGAGGCGTGTCGTCTTCAGCGATGAGAGTCGCTTCTGCCTTGGTGCCAATGATGGTCGTATGCGTGTTTGGCGCCGTGCAGGTGAGCGCCACAATCAGGACTGCATACGACCGAGGCACACAGGGCCAATACCCGGCATCATGGTGCGGGGAGCGATCTCCTACACTGGCCGTACACCACTGGTGATCGTCGAGGGGACACTGAATAGTGCACGGTACATCCAAACCGTCATCGAACCCATCGTTCTACCATTCCTAGACCGGCAACGGAACTTGCTGTTCCAACAGGACAATGCACGTCCGCATGTATCCCGTGCCACCCAACGTGCTCTAGAAGGTGTAAGTCAACTACCCTGGCCAGTAAGATCTCCGGATCTGTCCCCCATTGAGCATGTTTGGGACTGGATGAAGCGTCGTCTCACGCGGTCTGCACGTCCAGCACGAACGCTGGTCCAACTGAGGCGCCAGGTGGAAATGGCATGGCAAGCCGTTCCACAGGACTACATCCAGCATCTCTACGATCGTCTCCATGGGAGAATAGCAGCCTGCATTGCTGCGAAAGGTGGATATACACTGTACTAGTGCCGACATTGTGCATGCTCTGTTGCCTGTGTCTATGTGCCTGTGGTTCTGTCAGTGTGATCATGTGATGTATCTGACCCCAGGAATGTGTCAATAAAGTTTCCCCTTCTTGGGACAATGAATTCACGGTGTTCTTATTTCAATTTCCAGGAGTGTACACCTGGAATTTGAAATCGTGTGGCAGGATCTTGAGAGATTGATGCTATCTGTAAGGCAACTGCCTGCGGGATGATAAACGTTCCGGTGAACACACTGTTTTGAAGGATATAACTCGTAAACCAAGCATTTCTGGATACGTGTTTTAATGAACTTTTAGTCCTTATGTGTGAATACGTACCTAAAACTGTGTCATTTAGTTTTGAAACATCATCATAAAATCTCTATACAGCGCATTTTTCTGTCCGCCATAGTGCCTTACACGGAGATCCATGCGTCTCTGTGTCTTACGGAGCTTATCAGGAGATTTGCTTAGAAAGGTTTCCTAAACACTTTTTCTCAGCTCTTTATTAGACTTGCACCGACATGGGAGTTGATTATTCCTCATAATTTTTTGTCTGCAGTGTTAAAATCGTGCCTCGATTAAGTCATTTCTGTTGGGCTGAAGACATTGCTGATCCACGCTCAATGCAACAGCCTCCAAACTTTTGATCGAGGTACTGGCAACGTGTGCTAGAGCTCAGTGCTGCTGTAGCCACACATGATGAGGTACTAACTATATTTCCAAGGTGTTCTAATAAGAATCTGCATTCACATAAGCTTTATAAATGATTACAATGTTGGCGAGAGCAAGACCATCATCACAGTATGACGCTGGTTCCTCGTCGACTCTTGCACATAATGGGAGTATTCCTCAGACCGGAAAACGCATACGTCCGATCTGAACTACGGTGTATCGCACATTCGTCAGAATATAGCACTCTTGACAGAGACCCAACACTTGAAAATTTGCCAACAGAGCACGGTATGCTGCAGCTCGGTTTTCTGCATTCTCTTTCAAGCATTTCATTCACGTGTATAGGCCTAAATCCTTTCCTTTTAAAACATCTCTTATTGTAGTCATACAATGTTCACCGCAATACTTGAAGTTAAACTGCTCTTTTGGGAACGAAATTCGTCGGAGGTTGCTCAGCCGTCGGAGCGACGGCGCTTTCATACGTGCACTGCGCGGTATGTCTTTGCCATTGTCCGAAAGAAAAAAAAATCTTTCCCAATTAAACAGACCTGATTTATCAAGTGAGGGCTTGCCAAAGCGTTCTCTCCAAGCACTAATTGACTCCGCCATTGTTCATCCTGTCTGTGGACGTTCGTGCAACGACACACACACACACACACACACACACACACACACACACACACACGCACGCACGCACACACACCTACCAATGAACATTCAGCGACAGTGTAACGGTGTCGGCTCACGTTAGCCAAGGCTGAAAAAGCACAAACAATTCTATACTAACGTCAACGCTTTTCTTGATCTCCAAAACAGGACACCAATAAAACAAGTATTTATTTCGCAATTTGAACAACGTGATGAGACGTTCGAAGAATGCTACACCTTCATCCTCATACATACACATCAAGCCACCGTGCTAGTCATTTTTTTTCTGTTCCACTTGCAAATAGAGCAAGGGAAGGAAATCGACTGTCTACAGGGTGTCCTAGAAGTCTTGTGACAAAAAAAAAAGAAAAAAAGGTTCAAATGGCTCAGAGCACTACGGGACTTAAATTTTGAGGTCATCAGTCCCCTAGAACTTAGAAGTACTTAAACCTAACTAACCTAAGGACATCACACACATCCATGCCCGAGGCAAGATTCGAACATGCGACCGTAGCGGTCACGCGATTCCAGACTGTAGCGCCTAGAGCCGGCCGCTGGTGGCCGAGCGGTTCTGGCGCTACAGTCTGGAACCGCGCGACCGCTACGGTCGCAGGTTCGAATCCTGCCTCGGGCATGGATGTGTGTGTTGTCCTTAGGTTAGTTAGGTTTAAGTAGTTCTAAGTTCTAGGGGACTTATGACCTCAGCAGGAGTCCCATAGTGCTCAGAGCCATTTGAACCATTTTGTAGCGCCTAGAACCGCTCGGCCACCCCGGACGGCTTTTGCGACAAACGTCGAGGGGTTGGGGAGAGTGTCTGGACGAACAAATCGAGGATAGAATCCCGTGTCCGGTAAAAAAATGAAATGTCGTGTGGCTAGGGCCTCCCGTCGGGTAGACCGTTCGCCTGGTGCGTCTTTCGAGTTGACGCCACTTAGGCGACCTGCGCGTCGATGTGGATGAAATGATTATGATTAGGACAACACAACACCCAGTCCCTGAGCGGAGAAAATCTCCGACCCAGCGGGGAATCCAACCCGGGACCTTAGGATTGACATTCCGTCACGCTGACCACTCAGCTACCGGGGCCGGACCCGTGTCCGGTAACGTCATGCAACGACACTGCAGATCAGCGAAGATATAGGCACCGGCGGCAGCTATAAGGCCATATTTTCGGCAGCAAACGTGACTTTGTACGCTGACGGATCGTTGGTGGAACGTCTAGCAATATTGTCTGTTATTCATTGACAGCTACTGATAATCACCAGCGTCAGTGGAGAACATAGAGGTACGCGGTACATAGGAAGGCCTTGACTCCTATTAATGCGATCCTCTTTTGCCTGTTGGATGACGGTTTGAGAGACTGATTTTTATCCGCAGGTTTCCGTTCACGGCATAAAAACGAACTGTGGGTGGCAACCCGTGTCTGAAGCCGCCATCGACGAAGGCAACTGCGGATCACATCAAATGGTGACGAACACTGTCTAAGTAGAAGCTAGTCCCATGCTCCCCACTGGCGATCGCGGCAATCAGTCGCGATCGCTGACTGACAAAACAACATTTCTAGACGACCCGCATACGGTCCGTCAGCCTACAAAGTCACGTTCGCAGCCTGGCACTAGCGCCTATAATTCGACACTCTGTAGTGTCGTTGGTTGACGTTCCCAGACAGGGGTTCGTCGATTTATTCGTCCACGAGACTCAAGAGGGCCATAGACACGGGTTCACAGGTAGGTGCTGTGTTTCTTGACTTCCGCAAGGCGTTCGATACAGTTCCCCACAGTCGTCTAATGAACAAAGTAAGAGCATATGGACTATCAGACCAATTGTGTGGTTGGATTGAAGAGTTCCTAGATAACAGAACGCAGCATGTCATTCTCGATGGAGAGAAGTCTTCCGAAGTAAGAGTGATTTCAGTTGTGCCGCAGGGGAGTGTCGTAGGACTGTGTATATTCACAATATACATAAATTACCTTGTGGATGACATCGGAAGTTCACTGAGGCTTTTTGCGGATGATGCTGTGGTATATCGAGTGGTTGTAACAGTGGAAAATTGTACTAATATGCAGGAGGATCTGCAGCGAATTGACGCATGGTGCAGGGAATGGCAATTGAATCTCAATGTAGACAAGTGTAATGTGCTGCGAATACATAGAAAGATAGATCCCTTATCATTTAGCTACAAAATAGCAGGTCAGCAACTCGAAGCAGTTAATTCCATAAGTTATCTGGGAGTACGCATTAGGAAATATTTAAAATGGAATGATCATATAAAGTTGATCATCGGTAAAGCAGATGCCAGACTGAGATTCATTGGAAGAATCCTAAGGAAATGCAATCCGAAAACGAAGGAAGTAGGTTACAGTACGCTTGTTCACTCACTGCTTGAATACTGCTCAGCAGTGTGGGATCCGTACCAGATAGGGCTGATAGATCAGATAGAGAAGATCCAACGGAGAGCAGCGCGCTTCGTTACAGGATCATTTAGTAATCGCGAAAACGTTACGGAGATGATAGATAAATTCCAGTGGAGAGACGCTCAGTAGCTCGGTACGGACTTTTGTTAAAGCTTCGAGAACATACCTTCACCGAAGAGTCAAGCAGTATATTGCTCCCTCCTACGTATATCTCGCGAAGAGACCATGAGGATAAAATCATAGAGATTAGAGCCTACACAGAAGCATACCGACAATCCTTCTTTCCACGAACAATACGAGACTGGAATAGAAGGGAGAACCGATAGAGTTACTCAAGGTACCCTCCGCCACACACCGTCAGGTGGCTTGCGGAGTATGGATGTAGATTTAGATGTAGATATGTTCCTCAAGACACCCCTACAACTTTTTAAAATATGTCATCACATTTCTGGGACAACCTGTAGATGCCCCCACAGAAGCCCCAATTTCTTTTCGTAGTCCTTTGGTGAAATGTAAGTTAGCTGTAGTAAAATTGAACTGCAGTCAGATTCAAATGTCGGACCTATAAATTTTCTCAATAGTGTTCCTCTAAAGGCACATCGTATTCCCTCCATGGTTGCCCACTTGGATTCCCAAATCATCTCCATGGTACTTGCGAGTTTTTTGAACCTACTGGTAACAAATCTAGCAGTCAGCCTGTGAATTCCTACGATGTCTTCCTTCAGTCCGACCAGGTAGGGTTCCCGAATACTCGGGCAGTACTCGAGAATGGGTCGTACTTCATCCTATATGCGGTCTCCTTTACACATGAAGCACTCTTCTCGGATATCCTAAAAGATACCACGAAAAGTCGCAACGTGAGCACAATGTTTCTCACCCCTAATGTTCAATCTATACATGAAAGAAGCAACGATGGAAATAAAAAAAAGGTTCAAGAGTGGCATTCCAGTTCAGGGTGAAACGATATCAATGATAAGGTTCAGGGGTGACATCGCTATCGTCAGTGAAAGTGAAGAATTACATGATCTGCTGAATGGAGTGAACAGTCTAAGCAGTATAGGATATGGACTGACAGTAAATCGAAAACAGACAAAAGTAATAAGAATTAGCAGAATTGAGAACCTCTAGAAACTTATCATCAGGATTGGTGATCACGAAGTAAATGGTGTTCACGAATTATGCTACATAGGCAGCAAAATAACCTATGATGGCTGGAACAAGTAGGACATAAACGGCAGACTAGCACAGGCACAAAGATAAGTCAAGAGAAGTCAACTCGTTTCAAACAAAGGTCTTAATTGAGAAAGAAATTTCTCAGAAATTACGTTTGGAGCACAGATTTGTATGGTAGTGAAACATGGACTGTGGGAAATCTGGAAAAAAGGAGAATCGAAGCGAGGAGAATCGGCGAGGAATGGAATATATGGAAAACTCTGGGAAGAAGGAGGCACAGGATCTTAGGACATCGGTCCATGTTGTTGGAAACATCCCTCAGGTCCTAGTTACGCTATGTCTCCGCAATATCTTTTCTTCCAGGCGTGTTAGTTCTGCATGGTACGCAGGAGACCTGCTGTGAAGTTTGGAAGGTAGGAGAAGAGATGTTGGCAGAAGTGAAGCTGTGAGGACGGGCCGTGAGACGTTCTTTGATATTTGATAGCTCAGACGGTAGAGCACTTGCCCGAGACAGCCAAAGGTCCCGAGTTCGAGTCTCGGTCCAGCACATAGTTTTAACCTCTTAGGAAGTTTCATGTCAGTGCACACTCCGCTGCAAAGTGAAAATCTCATTCTGGTAATTTCGTCTTGCGTGCTGCAAAATCTGAAAATAATGCTGTCTCTATATGTATTTCTGTTTGTTAATGAGCAGGAAAACTAAACTCTTTAGCAACTGTTAACGTTGATTGCTGTTTTTGGATTCGGCTGTTAGTTGCTACATACATGTTGTTATAAAATACGGCGGGCTGCAAGAAAACTTGATTCGGGAAGCATTTGGTTTGCGGGCCTCAGTTTGACGATCGCTGACCTATAATGTGAGCTAAATATGGAAAGATATTGTATCCAGTGAAGTCTGTCTTCTCTATGGCTTGCATTTTAGTGCGATCGTATTCTGAAACTCTGGAGGCTCTTCGGGATAACCCTGTATGTTCCGCCCCCCCCCCCCCCCCCACACCAGCCCCCTGTGTTCGAAAACGGATCGCGAAGAACCTTTTTCCTTATGACTAACACATTAATTAAAATAACCGTACTTTAATATCTTCAACTCCAAAAAAAATTGGTAGTGGAAAGGTTAATCGACATCAGGGTTTCGCGCACAGCGCAGCTTGGCAAGCAGCCTTTCAAGCAATAAAACAGGAGAGGCAGCAGCCCTCGCTTAGGACGGCCACGATACGGATTTTGATACTTCAGGACCTTGGGACAGTAACCTTGCCGAAACGTCGCGGTCACACTGCTATCTTGTGCGGCGTAAAAACGCGAAGTATTCATTGCACTGATTACGCTGCGTAGGATGTTCGTAGATAGACCCTGAAAGTTGAAAAACAAGTGAACATTTTTCGCAAAAGAACACCGTGACTAATATTAGTGAGGAACTGTTTTAAGTGGTCATCGAACTGGAATGACGAACTCTCTCCGGCGGTGTGATTCTGGCCCGTCACCTCGCCGTGTGATAGTCGCAGCGTGTAGGCTCGGGGTGTGGCGGAGCGGTCCATCGATCGCACAGGCCTCTGCATGCGCCGCGGATGCTGCCCGCAGAGCACGGCTGCATTATTGGTGGCCAGTCTTTCAGGGGCTGACATAAAACGTCCTCAGCTCATACTCGATGTAAAACTGAACGTTATTGCCACCTCTCCTCAATCTCCCTAGAGTCTGCCGTTACTCCGGATTTAGGTGGCCTCATTCATGATCCGTAGAGACAAAATGCATTAGCGTTACGGTAATGCGTACGTGTGGAAGTCAGCTAAGAACTGTGGGATCTCCATCTCCGTACATGCGAGGGCTGTCCAGGAGGTAAGTTACGATCGGTCGCGAAATGCAAAACACTGGAAAAAACCGGTAAAGCTTTGCACGGATGTGTTGGGCAGTGTCTCTAGTATGCCCGTCGATCATGTCGCGTCTCTCTTTTCGGTTTTGAGTGAACAGTGAGCACGTAAAGATGCGTAGGGAACAGTGTCTCCCGCCAAGTATGAGGGCTTGGTTAGAGATTTCGCCTGTGTCATGCAGCCCACATAACACAACTGTCGAGCAGTTTATTCTTCATGCCAATTCTCGGCCGCACACTCAAGGGGCAATGAAGACGCTCCTGCAGCGTTTCCGATGAGAAGTCTTTGATCAACCACAATACAGTCCGTAATGGGTTATCCCTGAGTCTCATCTCTGCTCACAAGAACCGCTGAATACGAAGACAAACTTTTTCCACAGACAACGAGCTGCAGACCAGTGCAGATTACTGGCGGCAGGCACAGGCGGCTGCTTTCTATGACGAGGATATTGAAACTTGATACAACATTACGACAGAACTCGAAGTTGGAGTGGCGACTATGTAGAGAAGTAGGTGGAAGGTGTACCTAACTGTTGCAAATAAAACGTTTCTGGGTTTCACTGTGGTTTCCATTTCGCGACCGATCGTAACTTACTTTCTGGACAGCCCTCGTACAACGCGGTATTGCGTGTAGGACTGTTCCGTTCACCTACCTCGCTTTGGCACCTTGCGAACTGGCACTCTTCCATTTTCTTCATACTTGTAGAATTTGTGGGACAGTGACTGGACATCAATTTTGTAAAGCGGTATAATTAAGTTCTAATGAAATCCGAAAGAATACCCTTTGCTGATTAGAAGATTTCTAAGTGCTGTGAAGCACCAAATTTTTGTACCTCGTTCCATAGTTATCCGCAGTTGAATTTGGGTTTCTAACAAGAGGTGACTGCAGCATTGAGCATGTGGCCGCCGTACTGTTATTGAAGCTAAGCATCAGGTCGTTCGTAATCTCCTTCACTGAATCTGAGAGCTCTACAGTCTCGAGAATAGGAGAAATAATTATGATCTTCGTTAATTAAGAATTTCTAATGGATTTTCTTGAATAATAGAAGGATTCAGATCCATATTAGAGATCATTATAAAAGTTCACTACTTGTGTACTGATGTATATTTCTGCAATTTGTATGGCTATTGTAATATCCTCCCTCCCCCCTCCCTCGTTTTACTAAACCTCCTGAAGTGTCTCAGTTTAGTTAGGGATCCCCAGCCCATCAAAAGATGCCATCAGAGGTGTAAAGTCTGACTCACTGTGCTTTTCCATGTGGGACTTATAGAGATTAAGACAACCAGTCCTTGGATTATTTTAGAGAGTTGCCGGGTACCATTTCCTTCTTCCTGTTTTGCCACAAAGCTATCATAGTTGCAGTACATCGCTGGAGCAATAGCAGCGATATCGGCTTTTCTGGAAAATGGTATTCTGACTCGTATAATTGCGAAGTTATGAAGCGCTAAAGTATATCACTTGGAATAACCCTCGTAAATGCCCTTTATAAATGTTTATTAACAAAAATACCATAATCTGATAATAACTCAAACAATTTATTACTTATTAATTCAAAACTAGTGATTTTTTGATAGCTTGGTCTTACAAGAGAACTAGATCGAAAGACTTCCTATCGGCGACTGGTGACTATGACACGGAGCCTTTTGATTTAAAAGATAATTCAAAAATTTATTAACAGACAGTTAATTTCTCGTCAACCATTCATTCCAGTCACTAATTATGAGACTAATGACTATGCTACATTTGCATGGTCAAAGTACCGCTGCTGTTTAAAAATTTACTCAGTAAAACATCGCACCTGCTTGTACAACTTCGCTATGTTAAACATTATTCATCTGTTTTTTTTTTAAATGATTGCATCTTGCGTCGTAATATTGTAAGAAAATGTTTATGACCAATATGCTTCTCCTAATATCTGTAGTGGAAAAAGTGGCTTTCATTAGTAAATATTTACTAAGCAAATTTACTTGCTATCGCGCCTGGATGGCTGTAGTTCCCCTACGTATTAATTATAAGGTCTATTTTTAAAAAATCGACGTGGTAAAATAGCAAACATAGCGTAACGAGTGATGCAGTACGTCAAAAACAAAGCATTTTTTAAAGTGGTGCTGGCACATTAGTTTGAAAAACCGCTGACAAGGGCCGTCAGCGATCGCAGTTGCTGAAAAAGACGTCGAACCAGAAAGAGAAAGTACTTTGTGTGCTGTAATGTGCCTGTTACCAATCAGTAATGAGTCGACATATAGTTTTAAGTAGCAAATTTCACAAGACACCACCTGTCTGCAACAGCTTAATTAACTAGTTCAAGAATCCTTCGAATAGAATAGTTATTTCCCTGATGCAAAGCGTTAGTTGCAACGTGCGTATCAAAATAGACGGTGGACAGTCTGAGGGACGTGATGTTGCGAAGTACCATAAAGTCTGCGTATCGAGCTAGAGCAGAACTGTGCATCCCTCAGACAATTGTGTGAAAAATAACTCGTAAGTGACTAGGAGTGAAACCGTCCATATTACAGCTCCCGGAAGCCAGAGCCGTGACGAGAAACTGTTCTGCATTGATGATTGATGTGCGGTACAGAATCATCTCGAAAATGACGACATAGCAAGAAAAATAATGCTCAGTTAAGGTAAAAAAGGTGTGTAGCATGGATGTCTTTTAATCGTAAAGTTGCTGACAGCATCCGTCCACGTCGATATCCGATCGAGGCAAAATCACCGGCCCACCTATTTACTGCAGGAATAAGCATTGTATCGACATGCAGTGATATATATATATATATATATTGCGAATGTGGTAATTTATTTCCTGAGCCAACTCGTGGCTTGCACGTTGTTTGCAAAGAGCTAGCTGACGCTGTAACCACGATCCAAAGTGATGGACATTCTGAGTTTAATTGTTACTGAAAATATGTTGCTGTTGCTGTATCATTGGCTACCGCTGTCAGTCTTACAACCGGCAACTTGCCATCAACAACGTAGAGCTGAGCGAAAATGTGGCAGCTATCAGAGAATCCCCGTCGACGCCGGCTGCAGATTAAAAAAAGATAGAATTCTATTTTCAGTTTATGTTCTGTTCGGTACGACTTGCTGTACTCCAAACTACTCAGCGTCTAGTCAGATTTAAATGATATTGCCTCTGAATAAACTACGTCACTGTATGATCGTTAGGGAGAATATTGGCAATATAGAATATTAATTTGAAGAAAATATAGAGGATAGGTAAAATAATGCGAACACATCCTGTACTTACTTGGGAATGGATTATTAATAAGTGGTAGGACCCCCATTTGGTTATAGTGATTGTTTAGTCTCCAGTGGAATGCTATGCCACACTTCGAGCAGAACCTCGTCTAACTCCTGTAGTGACAAGGGAGGCGGAAATCTGCTCCGGAATCTGCGTTCTAATACCGCCCACAAGGATTCCATGATGTCCAAGTCCGGGGACTGTGCTGGCCAGAGAAGTCGCTGCAGTTCAGTTGCATGCTCCTCACACCACGATTGTACTGTCCTGGCTGCGTGAATGGGTGCATTATCGTCCTGAAATATGGCATCATTGTTCGGGAACAACATTTGAATCATGGGGGGCAGCTGATCACCTAAAACTTTCACATAATCGTTGCCTGTAACATGGCCTTTGAGAGTAATGATGGCACCAGTAGAATACCATGATATAGCTGTACACATCATCACACTTTCACCTCCATGCTTAACCGTTGGAATCAAGCAATCACGATTGTATGCTTCTTTTGGCGTTCTCCAGACGATAAACCGGTCCAGTGTGGGAAATAACGAAAACGTGACTCGTCGGACCATATGACGTGTTTCCACATACCTGCCGTCCAGGGTTTATGCTCCTGACACCATGTTTCGACACTTCTTTGTGTTGATTGTCGTCGCTAATGGCTTCGGTATAGCAGTTCGTCCACGAATATTCGCTTTATGCAGTTCTCGGCTGACAATGTCGATAGACATGGCTATTGAACTCTGCAGTCACTTTAGCCGCCGCAGTTTTAAGACAATTTACGCACGACGACCTCTGAAATTTAGTTTTCACTTGCGTCCATTATTACGTTCACAAGATGATCTGTTCCCATGTTTCGGGTAGGTTGTCATGACTCTTCAAGCAGTTACTCTTGAAATGTTCCGTAAGTTGGTTGTCTTGGTTACTGATGATCCAGATAATCGGGAACCCACAATGTACCCCCTTTGGAGCTCTGTTAGGTCTTTCATTGGATATCGACCTCGGTCTCTGAATGCAGATACGAAGTGTGCACAACTCGTAAACAACCTGCACTGCTGCCTCCTCTGTACTGGACACGCACAGCCCAAGGCAGCGCGTGCCTTACCTGTGGCGTTGACCGACAAATACACTACTGGCCATTAAAATTGCTACACCAAGAAGAAATGCACATGATAAACGGGTATTCATTGGACAAATATATTATACTAGAACTGACACGTGATTACATTTTCACGCAATTTGGGAGCACAGTTCCTGAGAACTTAGTACCCAGAACAACCACCTCTGACCGTGATAACGGTCTTGATACTCCTGGGAATTGAGTCAGACAGAGCTTGGATGGCGTGTGCAGGTACAGCTGCCCATGCAGCTTCACACGGTACCACGGTACCAAGAGTAGTGACTGGCGTGTTGTGACGAGACAGTTGCTCGGCCACCATTGGCCAAACGTTTTCAATTGGTGAGAGATCTGGAGGATGTGCTGGCCAGGGCAACAGTCGAACATTTTCTGTGTCCAGAAAGGCCCATACAGGGCCTGCAACATGCGGTCGTGCTTTATTCTGCTGAAATGTAGGGTTTAGCAGGGATCGAATGTAGGGTAGAGCCACGGGTAGTAACACATCTGAAATGTAACGTCCACTGTTCAGAGTGCCGTCAATGCTAACAAGAGGTGACCGAGACGTGTAACCAATGGCATCCCATACCATCACGCCGGGTGATACGCCAGTATGGCGATGACGAATACACGCTTCGAATGTGCGTTCACCGCGATGTCGCCAAACACGGATGCGACCATCACGATACTGTAAACAGAACCTGGATTTATCCGAAAAAATGACGTTTTGCCATTCGTGCACCCAGGTTCGGCAGGCGCTCCTGTCTGTGATGCAGCGTCAAGGGTAACCGCAGCCATGGTCTCCGTGCTCATAGTCCATGCTGCTGTAAACGTCGTCGAACTGTTCGTGCCGATGGTTGTTGTCTTCCAAACGTCCCCATCTGTTGACTCAGGGATCGAGACGAGGCTGCACGATCCATTACAGCCATGCGGGTAAGGTGTCTGTCATCTCGACTGCTAGTGGTACGAGGCCGTTGAGATCCAGCACGGCGTTCCGTATTACCCTCCTGAACCCACCGATTCCATATTCTGCTAACAGTCATTGGATCTCTACCAACACGAGCAGGAATGTCGTGATACGATAAACCGCAATCGCGATAGGCTACAATCCGGCCTTTATCAAAGTCGGAAACGTGATGGTACGCATTTCTCCTCCTTACACGAGGTATCACAATAACGTTTCACCAGGCAACGACAGTCAACTGGTGTTTGTGTATGAGAAATGGTTTGTAAACGTTCCACATGTCAGCACGTTGTAGGTGTCGCCATCTGTGCCAACCCTGACAGAATGCTCTGAAAAGCTAATCATTTGCATAGCACAGCATCTTCTTCCTGTCGGTTAAATTACGCGTCTTTAGCATGTCACCTTCGTGGTGTAGCAGTTTTAATGGCCAGTAGTGCACAACCATCCCATCACTACCACTATTCACATTATTTTGCGTATCGCCTGTATTTGAAAGCTGTTTCGCATGTTTCGTATAGAAAATCCCACATCTTTCGACTTCCATGAACTCATAACGCCTAAACGGTAGCTTGCGCAGTATGCACGTAGATGAAGATGTAGATCAGCTTCACATCAGTTTTGGGAAGCTCGAAGTAAGCGAAGAAATTTTACTACTTTGAGACAAAAAAAAGGGCAGAAGAAGTAAGAAGGACATAAAAAGCAAACTAGCCGAAGTCTTTATCAAACATCGAATTTCTAGGAAGAATCCTATGATGATTTAAGTTCGGAGAACAGCATTGTATGCTAGTGAATCGTTGACTGTGGGGACACCGAAACTGAAGAGGACTTCCATGGTATTAGTGTGTTCTGTAGAGGAAAGAAATTGTGGGGAAAGATAGGTATTGGCATGTAGCCAAAAAATAATCGAGGCTGAGTGGTTGGCAGAAGAGGGGAATTCCTGGAGGCTCATATCAAACCAGTCAGAAGACTGCCCGAACCGTCTCCCCCACTGGCCCTCTCGCCAAAACCAAAGACTAGCTGAACACTGTGTGCTGCAGCCATAGCCGCACTTCGGTGAAGGCCGACAGAAACAATGACTGCCTACGAGAGCTGAGCTGCGTCGAGAGTCGAAGGTTAGGCCGTCGGCGGTGACAGCGGCAGCTGCGGCGTCGGTAATGGTGATGGGCCCCCGGAGCGCGATGAAGCCATCTGGCAGCGAACAGCGGGACTAATGGGCCGCAGATGAATGCTGCCAAACGGCCCGTCTATTGATGCCAGCGGTGACAATGGGCCGACCCAGATGCTCACGCGTGGCTCGGGAACACACACTGCTTCGCCTCATACGCACGTACATAAACATGCCGTCCCTGTAGCTGGAGAAGAACGCAAGCTATGTTGCTGTCAACTACTTTTAATGTACGTCAGACAGAAGAAAGGATTCGGTACCTACACTAATGTGCATTAAAATTGCAACGCCAGGAGCGATACTTGCATTTTTTGTTACTGTATTTACAGGCTGTTTAAAAAGTGTCACATATTCATACAGGAGGTAACATTAGTCAAAACTAAAAGAAAATCCTCATCGGTTGGTGCACGACAGGGCACGGTAGCAATATGTTCCAAACAGCCACAAGCGAAAATTAGATTTTTCAGGGGCTTGCATATCGGGTTCTATTGATCACAGATACTGTTTTATGTAGACCTTTACCTAGCGACCATTTGCATACCCATTGGAAGAATGGCCATTCTGTAGATGTCCTACAGTATAGGATCAAAATTTTAACATTACACACGTTCTTCAGCCCAGGAAAATTAGCAAATCGGTTGGGAGCGGGCTGGGATGGACCATAACCCAGGCTATGAAAGCATCATTTGTTCACGGGCTGTTTCCGAGGAAACCAAGAAAATTATGATTTCTGGATACCATAAACAACATTGTTGGGAGTGTGAGTGTCCGCTTCTGTAATTTATATTCGCGGCAAATCGTCTAAATTTCTACAGTATATCCTGAAGATGATGTTCCCTGGGGCACCTCCAAACTTCTAATAATTTGTTCATGATGCGGCGCCACAGTCATAATATATTTTTTTTAAAGTCAGTACCGCCATTAGACTGTTGTTTATTTGCAGTGTTACATTTACACGATCATGATTTCGGCTTCAAAGTGCCATTATCAAATGTTTTCTGAAAGCATATTAGACAATAACAGTGAAATACATAACAAGTGACATAACCATAAAAGAATCCATATTTTTAATGCTTACTTACAAGTGTTATATAGTGTCTAAGACGGCATACTGTCGTATTTAAGCCGGCAGCTGTAGCCAAGCGGTTCTAGGTGCTTCAGTCTACAACCGCGCTCTTGCTACGGTCGCTGGTTCGAATCCTGCCTCGGGAAGGTTTAAGTAGTTCTAAGTCTAGGGGACTGATGACCTTAGATGTTGTCCCATAGTGCTTAGAGCCATTTGAACCATTTTGTCGTATTTAAAATACACTATTATACTCATTGTTTAAGGGTCGATATTTCTGGTAAAGCCTACTGCTTTGTTTTATTACTGAGTATATCATCTTGAATGAATGACAGTTGGCTAAGTGTCAAATTGTCTTGGTCAAAGAAATTCCTGTTACAAGCAGCTGGCTTCTTTTAATCTTTGGACTCAATATCAGGTAGGATAGGAAAGGTTAGGAGCAATTTGTTTTCTTTGGTAGGTTTGAGGCAATATTTATGATTTACATATCATCATGCATGTAAATCCTGTTATATGTGGTAGAACATTACTTTGGAATAAGTGCAAATAACACAGGTATGTGAACCATGTCTTGTACATAAAAGCATTTAAGCAAATAACAGAATGCAACGATTTCATGTTAAACAGCACATTTAAATGTAACACAATATAAAGAGTAGAGATATCCTAGTATTTGTTAATAATATAATAAATATCGCCTCAACCTCACTAGTTAATTAATGAGTGAGTAGAATAAGTAATTGCTCTGTATTATATTAATTCCAAATTGAGCAAAATTACACAATTTAGAGTTGGCCATGTGTTAATTTCACGTTCAAAGCTGTATATTTACCTACTAAAATGTACTTTAAACTACGTCAATGAGTAGCTGGACGGTTATATTTATGGATGCAGCGAATATTATCGAGAGGTTTGTTACTGTTTATGTTTATGAGCAGACAACTTTATTGTATACTAAAATAAACAGCTACTGCAAAGATGTAACAACTACCAAAGAAAATAAATTACCCCTAACCTTTCCTATCCTACCGGACACTGTGTTCAAAGATTAAAAGAAGAAGTCAGCTGCCTGAAACAGGAATTTCTTTCACCAAGACAATTTGACACTTAGCCAACTGTCATTCAGTCAGGTTGGTATACTCAGTGATAAAACAAAGCACTAGGCTTTACCAGAAAAATCGACCCTTAGACAATGTGTCTAATAGTCTATGTTAAATACAATAGTATGCCACTTTAGGCACTGTATAACACTCGTAATTAAGCATCATAAATATGGACTCTTATATGGTTATATTACTTGTTATGTATTTCACTGTTATTGTCTAATATGCGTTCAGAAAAATTTGATAATGGCACTTTGAAGCCGAAATCATGATCGAGTAAATGTAACACTGAAAATAAACAACAGTCTAATGGCGGTACTGACTTTAAAGCTTCAAACTTCTTTTGATATCGTCATGCGAAATCGAGATAGTGTTTCAAGGGTACTGTACTTGTGCACGGCAAATATCATTGTAATGTCTGACCTGAGGCGTAAATGTAGAGTTTAACAACTTAATGAACATGTGAAAAGTGTGCTACGGTCATTGCAAGGGTTCAGAGGTCACCAAACTATGTTTTTAATGAACATTTTCTCACGAATAAAACATTATGACGCGCTGTCTGTGCGTAATAGGCACTTCTTGCCTATACAAATACGCCCAAACTGGTACAGCAGTGACACAAAATAAGCTAAAAGGAGTGTTAATGTACCTGAAAAGAAGTTATAGCGACTGCCAAAAATTATGTAAAACTGTAAAGATCGCAAATTCATTAAAATACTTGTAACAACAAGGTGATCGATGAGCAAAGTATCCAGAAAAAATGTAAAGCAAATGATATTTCGTTTACTTTATAATATGAGTACTTATTGGTTGTTTATGTGTGTCAACGTATATAAATGTGTGTAAATGAACAGTCAAAACATTACTGACCTATAAAAAAAAAATGGCTCAGAGCACTATGGGACTTAACATCTGAGGTCATCAGTCCCCTAGAACGTAGAACTACTTAAGCCTAACTAACCTAAGGACTTCACACACATCCATGCCCGAGGCAGGATTCGAACCTGCGACCGTAGCGGTCGCGCGGTTCCAGACCGAAGCGCCTAGTACCTCTCGGCCGGATTACTGACCTACAAATTCGTTATATAGGAAAAGAAGGGAACCACAGAAAAAATGCTTCGTTGGAGCACAAAAGGGCGAACATTTTCCTCATTAAAAGACTGACAGGAAAGTGGGTAAACTCATTCCGTCTTTCTTACCAAACATTTTGGCATGTTAACGTACATTGATCAGCCAGAACATTATGACCACCTGTCTAATAGCCGGTATGTCCACATTTGACACGGATAACAGTGGCTACACGTCGTGGCAGGGAAGAAATGCGGCTTTGCTTGGTGGGTGGACCGAGCTGGCATCGTATCTGAACACACAAGTCACCTAACTCCCCTAAATTCCGGGGAAGGGGGCGATGAGTTCGTTCAATTCCAGATGTGTGCGATCGGGTTCAGATTTAGCTAGCTAGGGAGCCCGTACGTGAACTGGAACTCGCCACTATGTTCCTTGAAACATTCCATCAAACTCCTGGCATTGTGACACAGTGCGTTAACCTGTCGAAAAATGCCACTGCTGTCAGGAAACATGATCGTCATGAAGGGGTGTACGATACACATTCGCCGCATGTGGTGCCTTGCACGAGCTCCACTGGACCCCTGGGAGCCTATGTAATTGTTCTCCAGAGCATAATGGAGCCACCGCCAACTTGTCTCCGACCTGTAGCACAGGTGTCAATAAGCTGTTCCCTGCAAAACGACGGATTCGAGCCCTCCCAACGCCACGATGGAGAAGGACCGGGATTCATCAGATCGTGCAACGCTCTGCCACCGCTCCAACGTCCAGTGACGATGGTCACGTGCCCATATCGTGCTGTTAACATTGGCACACGCATGGCTCTTCGGCTACAGAAGTCCATCGTAAGGAATGTGTGGTGTACTGAGTGCTCAGACATGCTTGTACTCTGCCCAGCATTAAAGTCTGATGTTAGTCCCGCCACAGTTCGCCGCCTGTCCTGTTTTATCAGTCTGCCCAACCTACGACGTCTGACGTCCCACGACGTCTGGGTGTTGTGTTTCACCTTAATTTCACTATGTTGTAAATGTTGATGCATTAAGTTGTTCCGAAAGCGGTGCTGATATTCGAAAAAGCGGGTTAAAACCTGTGAGCTACCTGGGAGAGTTAACCTTGCATTACTGAGCAACTGTTTCACCAGGTATCCAGTGTAGCTTACCAAATTCCCAACCAGACTAACATTAATTATAATCTTTTAATGGGCATCTTACAACAACCGGTGATATATATATATATATATATATATATATATATATACACGAAAGCGCTGGCACGTCGATAGAAACACAAACAGACACATACATACACACAAAATTCAAGCTTTCGCAACAAACTGTTGCCTCATCAGGAAAGAGGGAAGGAGAGGGAAAGACGAAAGGAAGTGGGTTTTAAGGGAGAGGGTAAGGAGTCATTCCAATCCCGGGAGTGGAAAGACTTACCTTAGGGGGAAAAAAGGACGGGTATACACTCGCACACACACACATATCCATCCACACATATACAGACACAAGCAGACATATTTAAAGACAAGCAAGGGTGGTAACATTAAGAGTTCAACCGGAATTTCCCTGTTAATGTTAAATGCACAGGAAAGAGCGGGTAGGTGGAAAGGGTTCACTGAAACCCTCTATGAGAGTGAAGATTTGTCTGATGTGGTAGAGTAAACAGGGCTCGATTTAGAAAAATAGGGGATCCAGTATTAGAATCAGAATTTAAGTGAGCTTTGTAGACACAACGGATAGATAATATTCCATCAGAATTTCTAAAGTAATTGGGGGAAGTGTCAACAAGACGACTATTCACGTTGGTGTGCAGAAAGCATGGGTCTGGCGACATAGGATCTGACTTTCGGAAAAATATTATGCACCCAAGTCCGAAGATTGAAAGAGCTGACAAGCACGAGAATTATCGCACAATCGACTTAACAGCTCATGCATCCACGTTGCTCACAAGAATTATATACAAGTGAATAGAAAAGAGAGTTGAAGATGCCTTAGATGACGATCAGTTTGGGTTTAGGAAAGGTAAAGGCACCAGACAGGCAATTCTGACGTTGCGGTTGATAACGGAAGCAACATTAAATAAAAATCCACGTTCATAGGATTCGTCGATCTGGAAAAAGTGTTCGACAATGTTGAGTCGTGCAAGATGTTAGAAACTCTGAGAAAAATAGGAGTAAGCTATAGGGAGAGACATTTAATGAACAATATGTACAAAAGCCAAGAGGGAATAGTAAGTGTGGACAAGAACGAAGTGCTCGGATTAAAAACGGCGTCAGAGAGAGATGTAGTGTTTCGTCCATACTGTACAATCCGTACATCGAAAAACAGTAATAGAAATAAAAGAAACGCTAAAATTGAAAGTGAAAGGATATCAATGACACTATTCGCTTATGACATTCCTATCCCGAGTGAAAGTGAAGAAGAATTAGATATCTGCTGAATGAAATGAACAGTCTAATGAGTAAAGCATGTGGACTGAGAGTAGATCGAAGAAAGACGAAAGTATTGAGAAGAAGCAGAAGTGAGAGCAGCGAGAAACTTAACATCAGGATTGATGGTTACGAAGCAGATGAAGTTAAGGAATTCTGCTACCTAGGCAGCAAATTAACTGATGATAGACGGAGGGAGGAGACATCTAAAACGGCGAAACTGGCGAAAACGGCATTTCTGGCCAAGAAACGTCCAACATAGGTCTTAATCTGAGGAAGGCATTTCTGAGACTGTACGTTTGGAGCACAGCACTGTATGGTAGTGAAACATGCACTGTGGAAAACCGAAACAGAAGATAATCGAAGCATTTGAAATGTCGTGCTACAGACTAATGTTGAAAATTAGGTGGACTGATAAGGTAAGGAATGGTTCGGCGCAGAATCGGAGAAGAAAGGAATTTGTCGAGAACACTGACAAGGAGAAGGGAGAGGATGATAGGACATCTGTTAAGACATGTTGCAGGTTGCAAATGCTACTCTGAGATGAAGCGGTTCGCACAGGAGAGGAATTCGTGATATCAAATGGTTCAAATGGCTTTGAGCACTATGGGACTTAACATCTATGGTCATCAGTCCCCTAGAACTTAGAACTACTTAAACCTAACTAACCTAAGGACATCACACACATCCATGCCCGAGGCAGGATTCGAACCTGCGACCGTAGCAGTCGCGCGGTTCCGGACGGAGCGCCTAGAACCGCAAGACCACCGCGGCCGGCAATTCGTGACTTCAAACCAGTCACAAGAGTGATGGCTCAAAAAAAAAAAAGTAAAAATAAAAAAAATCCATCTGTGTATCCGTTAAGACTCTTTTTCTCAGAAATGTGTAGGAGCATCGAAATAAAATTAGTGTAAGATACTAATGTCTATGGCCACCTGGCAGCGTAGAACATTTAAGTTTTTTAAGTCACTGAAATTAAAAGATACTGTTATTAATATCACGTGCTTTGTTACTCACAAATTCACTTTCCAAAATCTAGAATCGTGATATTTAGCAAGAACCAAGGTTTCACAGTAAAAGTATAGAAAAAAAACTGAAATGTTAAATTTTAATCGCATCATATAAAAATAAGGTTTTGTCATTAGAACTTACATTATATTTATCGTTTGTCAAAAGCATAGCACCTTACTTCATACCAAAATGAAATGTAAGTACTCATGTTTCAGTAAGTAAATGAAAAATATTTTATTAAATGTATTCTTTCTAGATACTCGTACATAAAATGAAGTGCTTTGCTCGTTTGTTTCTGTATGTCATGGCTCGTCTCGGGGACTACTGTAAAGATTTTGATACGGTGTTGGAATTCCCAGCACCGATATCGATATCGTCAACGGGCAAAAATCGTCCAGATTCTCGATTCCTGTGAAGGATGAACCATCTGCATACCTTCATACGTTTTATAGAACCCTCAGTGGATGTGTCCTACTCGCACTTGGCTAATTTTTTAGTTCCACTCATTCAACCACACTCACGTTCAGAAAAAAAAGAACACCTTGAACGACTAGAGATACGATGTTCAAATTCACAGGACACGTACACTAGTAGGTTCTGCAGAAATAACTAGGATTTCAGTCACCTCGGTTCAGCATATGTTCTGTTGCCTAGCAGGCACAGGGTCTCCCATGGGTCCTGAAAACTTGTCCCATGAGTGATGGCATCGAAACGTATAAGGGGAGAATGGCGTCCTCTGGATAGCCATCCACGCTGCGTTCATCTAGTAGTTGGCACTGGGTCACAGCGTTTCACTCATTATTTCACCATACACCGCACATTTTCGATTGGCGACAAGTTTGGTAATCTGGTGGTCCAGGGCAAATGGCTGACTTTCTGTGACATCATGAAGGTACGTGTTTCGTGCAGCAACATTTCTTCGTGCATTGTCTTGCCGAAAAATGGCATCTGGCATGATGTGCAGGAACGGTGTGGCTTCGGGAAACGCACCATTTGTGGTATGCGGCTGTACCCAAAAGCAATCCACACCACAAGGCCTCGAGTTGACGCTGTATGTCTTGTCCTAATGTAGTCACTGTGATGCCGCTCCTCAGCCTGCGGCAAACCAAAATGCGGCCATCATTCTCAAACAAACAAAACCCAGATTTGTCCGAAAACCCTATCTGTCCCCAGTGATGTCGTTCCGTACACGATTGCCGTCTACCATGTTTCTGCACGATCGTCAAAGGTTCCTTCGTAATAAAGGTAATCTTTTCCTCTCGTGTTGCAGGCACGGACATCAGTGTTCTCCTAATATTTTGGTGGATTTTTTATGACTAATTGCATTAGCGAAAAACTGTACTATGACGGTGCAGTCGAAGTGAGCTACCTACACGACGACTACGGATGAATGTCATATATTTTTCTTACTGCTCGCTTTTGTGCAGTCAGTAGTTTCTGTACAGGTTGTGACCGAGCCCAGAAAATCATTCCATAAGTCATTACACGTGTGGAAATATGTTGAATATATAACGAGTCTGATTTACTTGTTTCCAAGACTATAGTTGAGACAGCGTATGACGATCACGTAGGAAGTATTCATAGCGGCAGTGACAATGGTCATTTGATGCCACATTGCCAGAGGTTACTACTTGGTTCGACCTTCTTCGTTAGTTTTTGGCCGGATGAAGGAGATTAGAATGTATTGTATGTGGGAAGTAAGTTACATTTTAAACTCGTACGATGCCCATGTGACTCTACACTAGTGCAGCATTGTGGTTTTTGCTCTTAAGACTACGCCATGCGTGTGAATGAGCTGTAGCTGTCTAGAAAAGAACATGGTGAGTATAGTACACTCTGTCCTAAGTTATCGAAATAACCAGACAACTTATACAAATATGTGACAAAGCGAGAAACGTTCTGTGACATATATATTTCGTGGTGCCCTTGAAAAGCAAGATTACAAACACTCTGATTATCTATATTTGAAATTGTGTAGACATACGTCAGCTAACCTTTAATGACTGTCACTCAGCATACAATTACGACTGGAAAACAGGCCTAAACCTTAGAATAAGATACACTGAGGACCTAAAGCACTTAAAAATTGGAAACACACAAACCACATTTGCAAATCTCTTACTATAACAGGATCACCACCCTACAGTAGAGAGACAAGATCGGCAGCACCCCAGGTTGCATTGTTGCCAAATCTATTCAAGATAGTGGATCCAGGATTGCGGTGATAGATACGGCAACATCGCAATGACGTCATGAAGGGAAGTTGAAATTTTGGGTGCAAGAGAGGTCAACTGGGCTACCTCCACTTACCTAACCCTCCCCTCTCCCAAGAAAATGGTCGGAAGTTCAAATTTTGGCAGAAAAATTCAATTGGGCTACCTCCAATAACCTAATAAAATGGCGGGAAGAAAGGTCACTTTGGCTACATCCACAACCTAAGCCATTCGACCACCACCTTTTCATTGGAATTGGAAGGGAAAGGACTCAGCCTGTTTTGGGCTGCTGGATAGGAAGGACTGTACTTTATTTATTTTGGAACAACTTATTTAGGGATGGATTTCACGTAGTTGATTTATTACACTGAGACAAAACACTCACTCTGACGTGGTTGGGGGTCACACTACATAGTCTACAGACCTGCAAACTGCTCGTAAATCACCGAAATAATGCAGTACGCTGTAGTACAGACACGCAAACAACTCGAAAACTGACAAAAAATAATGCATGTAAAAGACTCTGCATACATCCTCACAACGTTTAAACACCCGAAAATAATGCACTGCAACATGTACACACACCAACACCACTGCAGATCACCGCCAGACCGATGAATGCAGGGGAGCGAGCCATTGCTCTCAGGCCACTGTAGTCTGCAGCCAGCAGGTGAAAATCAGGGCTATTTTCAGGTATACAGTCAGAATTCTTCGAGTGTTATACTGACATCACATGTCTATGTAAAAAAAGAGCTAAGTCACCCTCTGGATGTTCAAGTGTTTACTGTTGATGGTGCGATGCCTCTCTACCTGCAGTCCGGTGAAGACCTAATTGCTGAGCGACTCACCCTCGCAGATGCAGGTAAAAGGTTTTCAATGTTATACTGACATCACAGCTCTATGTAAATAACAGCCACCCTTTGAACACATTATAGAAATGTGTTGCAATGCTTCCCACAATAGCACAGGATGCATTGCTCCCATGCAATGCTAATAGGACATGTGATCTGCCTCTAGCTGTACATGCATTTACCTGCCCAGCATGGCTGATGCATCTCTTGAAATGTTCACATAGTGACTCACCATTGCAGGTGTATCTAAAAGGTTCTCAATGTTATACTGACATCACATGGCTATGTAAATACGAACCGAGTCTACCTCTTGGAAATTTTGAAGTGTTGCAGAAATAGTTAATGGCCACTTTTGTAGGAACTTTAATGGTGTCTCAGCTTGTCTGTGTGGAAATTCCTGTCCTAACAGAATCTGATTACGAAAATACCCCAGATTAAAACCGAATGCATTTCTCGTGATGCTCCTACTGTGGCACCCCATCCATCACACGTTACCCTTTCTGGAAATTGTTAAGTCCTGCTTTCAACAAACATCTCTGAAATGCAAACATTCACACAGCTATATAGAGGCTGCTATGTCCTAACACAAAGGATGTCTTGTGAATGAATGGAGCATTATAACTGGCTCTTACTGAATTTACCCACCAAATTACTGATGTCACCAGTGTGGAAGCACTGTCCACCTTTCTCTTCCTGCAGACAAGACTTTCAGCAGCAAAAGTATTTTGTACAGATCACCATATTGCACAGAGAGTTAAACCATGAAAAAACAGTCCACAGATCATCAAATATGGAAAGACTCTAACTCAATTACACTGCTCTGCTACTGAGGATAGAAACTTGAATAATAAAGTGTGAAACGCGTTTTTCAACCCGGTAATATATCGCTGTGTACCCTATCAATGTAGTAAACATACAAATCGTATCCTGCACCATGCAGAATCGGCGCTTTTGCATCATTTGTATAGCTATCGAACGCCACACACTCGTACACGTACCGAGAAGACAGACAGTATAACCACATGCACTGTAGATATACTCCTCACAGCACTAAATATTGTCCCGCAAGTTCGGGCGGTCATCCACCGCAGCCAACGGTCAAAAGTCATCCGCTCACGACACGTGACCAAAGCGCCCTCAGCAGACCAAAATCAGTCTCCGAATGTTGTACAATCAGGCTCATTTCCCATTGGCACAGAGATATTACTGTTTGTGTCCCTGACCTACTTGCTTGCGTGCTTTCTACACCCATCTCTAGACTCTGGGATTACTAGAACATATGTAATTTCACATGGTTTGCCAGAATATCATACCATTTTCGCCATACTTCTCTATATCAAGTACATAGCAACATTAATTGATTAGCAGTATCGATTGTGCAGTATAGTTTCGAAGACATAGACCGGAAATTATTTATCTAGAAACTCGAAACATTAGCAAGGTGGAGCTTGCTGTAACCTACTGAGTAACTAGAAACTGATCTCATCTGCAAAGACGCTCATGTGAAACCTCGAAAGAAAGAGAGGAAACTGATATTTGCATTCGCGAATACTTATGTTGGTGATATTACAGATTCCTAATCACCCTTCTAATTTACAAAGTCAACTAAGGTGTTTCTCATGTCTAAAGAACCAGCAAATGTTTCTTCCACCCGTCTTTCACATGCTAGATGCACACACTACAATCGATGTCCCTTCAAAAATAAAGGCGCGAAATGTGTAGAAGGACGACGTGGTTAAGTCAGCTACATTCCAGCATCCCAACAGGATTCGGACAGCTCCTACAGTTAGCTGGAAACGTGAAGCATTACCGCCATAGGCCACTGGCTCAGACAGAATCATACTAGGAAACTGGCCACATATATATTTTATCACTGTACTTACAACTAAATATTTCGATAACGATCTCAATTGGACAACATTCAATAATGAGTGAAGTATCGGAAATACACCCTGCTGATGGCTGTGGCTCTGGAAATAGAAATATCTGTATCATTCTCATGACTTGGCACACTTTCCCCTTTGCTATCATAGTATTCCACATCAAATCCATACCTTCCTTACAACTGGACATAGTCATTCCCATTGCACATTTCGGAACAGACACACATAATTTATAAGCCCGATGCTCAAGGAGAACCCATCACTAATCCCCTACTACTAAGTATAATGCTCCGGCAATAACTGATTGCTGGCGTTATGAAGTAATACTGAGAGAAAACCAGCAATGGGTGGACATGTCTCATAAGTTTTTCTTGTGAGTGGTACCACTATGTTTTAGAAAGAGAGGCTCAAATGGCTCTGAGCACTATGGGACTTAACATCTCAGGTCATGAGTCCCCTAGGACTTAGAACTACTTAAACCTAACTAATCTAAGGACATCACACACATCCATGCCCGAGGTGGGATTCGAATCTGCAACCGTAGCGGTCGCGCAGTTCTTGACTGAAGCACCTAGAACTGCTTGGCTACAATGGCCGGCCTAGAAAGAGAGGTGTAATAACCTTACAAACTGCCATATGCTAACATAATCGCATAGACCATATTACTATCACAATCGGTCTTGGTTCTATAGGCACACAAGTATCCATATAATGGGTTTATAAATCGAAGTAGGCATTACCTCCAAATGAAGTGGTTTCTCCAGACAAATACCATGACATGCATTGGGACTGAATGACTTGTGACCATTGGCTGAAGTGCAAAAATATCTAGTGCTTTGAGAAGTATTCCTACGGTGCATGTGGTTATTCTGTTTGTCTTCACAGTATATGTAAGGGTGTCTGGAGGTCGATAGCTATATGAATGATGCAAAAGGGACGATTTTGCATGGCGCAAGATACGAATTGTATGTTTACTACATCGACAGGATATGCAGCCATGTATTACTGGTTTGGAGATCGGTTTCATGCTCTAATATTCAAGTTTCCATCCTCAGTGGCAGAGCAGTGTAATTGAGTAAGAGTCTTTCTGTATTTGACTTTTGCAGGGTTTAACCATCAGTGCAGTACGACGATCTGTACAAAATAATGTTGCCACTGAAAGTCTCTTCTGCAGAAAGAAAAAGGTGGACAGTGCTTCCACACTGGTGACATCAGTAATTTGGCAGATAAACTCAGTAAGATCCAGTCATAACGCTCCATCATTCACAAGACATCCTTTGTGCCATGATGTAGTAGCCTGCACATAGTGGCCAGAACATTTGAGATTTGGAGATGTTTGTTGAAACCAGGACTTAACGATTTACAGGAAGAGTACCACGTGATGGACAGAATACCATGTTAGGAGCATCAGGAGGAATGCATTTGTCGTTATTCTACGCTATTGTCGTAATCAGGTTTTGTTACGACAAGAATTTCCACACAAGCTGAGATATCACGAAAGCTCCCACAACAGTGGCCATTAACTGTTTCTGCAACACTTTACAATTTCCAAGAGGTAGACTTTGTTTATATTTACATAGACATGTGATGTCAGTATAACATTAAGAACCTTTTAGATATGCCTGCAATGGTGAGTTGCTATGCAAACATTTTGCAGTGAGGCATCAACGACGCTGGGCAGGTAAATGCATGCATGTGTGGACGCAGTTCACATGCCCCGGGCTATTCTGGGAAGCATTGCAAGACATTTATGTAACGTGTTCAGAGGGGTCTCTTGGCTCTTATTTAGACCTGTGATGTCACTATAACATTGAGAACATCTTAGCTGCATCTGCGAGGGTGAGTCACTCAGCAATTAGGTCTTCACTGGACTGCAGGTAGATAGGCATCGCACCACCAACAGTAAACACGTTCACTTCCAGAGGGTGACTTGGCTCTTATTTACATATCCATGTGATGTCAGTATAACACTCGAAGAATTCTAACTATATTCTCGAAAATAGACGCGAATTTCACATGCTGGCTGCAGGCGACTGCGGCCTGGGAACAATGGCCTGCTCCCCAGCATTTATCAGTCCAGTGGAGCTTCCGAGATATTGTGGTTGCCGATAGTTTGTAAGCACTTTTTACGTGCAGTGAGTGTTGGTGCATTGCATTGTTTTCGCCTGTGTAAACGTTGTGAGCGTGTTTGCACAGCCTTTTACATGCATTATTTTTTGTCAATTTATGAGTTGTTTATGTGTTTGTACATCAGTGTACTGCACTATTTCAGTGATTAACGAGTAGTTTGCAGGTCTCTATGCTGTGTACTACTTTATTTTGACAGTTTAGAATTAGTGAGTAGGTCTGCAGAGCGTTGAACATGGGTTATTTTGACAATTTATGAGTGGTTTTTGTGTCTGTCCATCAGTATACTGCATTACTTAGGTGATTTATGAGTAGTTTGCAGGGCTGTAGGCTATGTAGTGTGACTCCAAAGCAGGTCAGGGTGAGTGTTTTGTCTCAGAGTAATAAATAAACTACGTGAAATAATTCTCTAAATAAGTGGTTCTGAGATAAATGAAGTCAGTTCTTCCTATCCAGCAGCCAAAAACAGGCTGAGTCCTTTTCCCACCATTTTTCCTTAGACTGCCATGGGATGACAGTGCCCTCTGGTTGTGGTACTGTGTACTAGGTCAGTAGGTCTCTGGATCTCATGGTAAACAGACTGGATGAAGCTACTGCCTGTGATAATCAAATTGTTTTAATAAAATAAAAACTTATGACCACCCTATCCAGCACAGGCTGAAACCTTCCCCTGCCAATTCCAAGGCAAAGGTGGCGTATTATTGGAGGTAGCCCAATTGACCTTTCTTTGCCAAAATTTGAACTTTCCGCCATATCGTTATTGCGATGTTGCCATATTTATCGCCAACATCTTGGATCCGCCATCTTGAATAAATTTGGCAACCTGGGGAGTTGCTACTCTTGTCCACTTGTACTTGTGGCTAATGCCCACCAACCACAACCCAAAAAAGAACCAGCAAGCGAGTGATATGACACCCTTCTCATCTGAACAAATTTTTGGTTATCATTTATGCATGAAATTTTCGGTAACAATTTTACATATAACTCCAGTGAATGCGACTTCATCAATTCTGAGTCATATCCAGATTATAACATCTTTTATCCTCGTGATGCCACAAAACCTACTCTCTCTTGGATTACACTGATCAGTTTCGCTGAATCCACAGTTCGTTGTAAGAAAGATGGTCGACTTGACTAAAGAAAACAATCTGATTTGAATTTTGGAGATTGGCGTCTGGAGTCTGTGCGTTTCGATGATGAGATGGGCTATAGTGTGAAAGTGCACGTAGTCCCCTACCAATTTGAAATTATCGCAAGTATTTGGTCGATATCGGTCGTCGTCACAATCCACTGATATCGGTGCTTCTTTGAGCACAGCCTGGCATTTGCAGCAGGCCAGACGAGGTAGCTTTGAGTTCTGACCTTATCCATTAGCGCAATGTAATTTTGTAGACATTTATGTGGCAACGATTCTGTGCTGTCATATCTCTTCAGTCTGCAGCCGTTTGCACTTCGCAGTTGGAAGCTGACAACAGTACTATGAGCTGTCACAGAGCTTCTTACACTGTCTCGATTATATCTGTTTTGTGAATAGCAGAAGCAGTTGGTCGCATTCCCTTCAGAGGCTCAGTAGTAAGCTTCTTCCAGTTCAAAGTTTCACTAGCATAAAAATTTTGGAGTGTCACACTCTATGTACTGACTGCTTCTCATGTGCTACATCAATTCTTGGTACAGAACTGAATTTATAGTGTATTTTCTCAAAATTTAGGGAGCTTCCATTTTCAGAGAGCCACTTAATATTTCTCTGGAAAACATCGTTAACAGTTTCCTTTGTGGCTTTGTCTGTAATGGTATTTATTGTAACACTAGCATCATGGACAAAAAGTACATTGTTCTGTTTCTTAAATGTTAAGTGGCAGGTCAGTCACATACATAATTAATGGGAGTGGACCCAAAAGCCTGTCACTAAAATTTATATCCTTTCGACATCGTTTGAATTATCCAGCACAACTTTTTGCGTTTATTAAACGAAACCAGTTGTGTCAGCCGATAAAGCTTGCGTTTTTCTTAGAGTGTAACATGATATAAATAAAAACCCTAGCAACGATCGCAAAAAGTCCCCTCAGTTTCTAAGATTAGCCATCACATAGAGGCAGTAAAACGTATTAAGTTAATAATATGTATGCAAGGAGAATATAGGAATATATGTTTAGATTTTGCTGACAATAATTTTTTGTGTCACAATGGCTTGGTGATACTCTTACAGTTGGATGACACTTGGGCGACTGGGCTCTCCATCACCAGTTATCCAACTGGAAAAATGACGCTCACAGTTTAGTGTTGAATTCGAAGCAAGTTTCCTTCCTGGTAACTCTCCACGCCATTAAGAGATGAATGTCAGATACTTCCTGAAAATTTTGGGCAAATTCTATTTCAGAGAACCATTTAATAATTCTCTGAGGAACAATTTCTGTTGTGGATTTGGGACTTATTATAAATATATTATTGGATGCAAAAAGTACCAGTCCAGCTTGTTGAATACTAAGTGGAAGGACATTTACGTACATAAGGAATGGGAGACTTGCTGTCCTTCCTCTCAGGAGCGTTTATAGCTAGGACTGTTAGGCACTGTACTGTTGCAAACTTACACAATTCTGGACTTCGCCTCTAGGTTGGAAGTCGTCGTTGAGTACGTAGCGTTCAGTGTTTGAGAGCACTTCTGCTTATACTTAAGTTGAGATGTTATTTGAACTTCGTCCTTGTGACTGGGTGTTCGTGTTTCTCATCTGTAGAACACAGAGAGGAGATTACAGTATTAGAATATATTAGAGAACCTCCTTCTGCCGTCCTAGTGTTTGAAAGAGCTTATTTTGTCGCTGGAGTTTTTCCATACTCGCAGATGGGTAGTTTATTTTTACTGAGGTTCCACACCACGGTAGATCATCCTTGAAGGTAGTGTCTTCGAGTGTTTGGTATGTAGAAAATTCGTGTTACTTATGTTAGATCACCTGGCCATAAAAAGGGCCAGAGTTGGGCAATTGATCAGCTATTTTAGTTACATAATATAGACATTTGTACTAAAAGGTTGTTTTTTAATCAATAGTTAATGTATAATAAGAAATAATGTTTATTATTTACTAGTATTAGTTTCCTTAATCATTCATTTATGTTTAGGCTGTAGTTTATATGTTAAAGAGAATTAAGAGATCCTAAGATCAGCTTCAGAGGGATAGGCAGACAGTGACAAATCATCATTTCATTATTTTCTGTTGCGCACATACATTTTACACCTGCCTGAAGTAGTATCTTGTTGTGTCATTAAATATATTTTCATTAAAAATGCGAATAATTTTCATAGTCGTTTCGTGAGTAGTTAAAACATTCCACTCATATTTATAACACAGATACGAAATTTTTAATGAAATTGAATGGATTTAAATTACATCTTTATTTAATTCTATTACTCTTTTAAAATCTATAAAACTATAATAAGCTTTTAAAAACTTGTATGTTGGATTAAGATTCCATAATTAGTGAGCAAAAACTTCATTTTACCACTTTTTACATATTTTGTAATTCAACATGATCGAATAAAGAAGAATCCTTTAACTGATTATTTTTCGATTACTTTTGAAAACACTGAATATAATGTAAGGCATATCAAATGCAGCAGAATTATATTAATTGGTCATTTCTAATTCAAAATTTCTTTTTCCATTTAATCCAGGAAATTCAAATTTTTGTAGTTCAAAGAAAGAAACTTGAATTTTTGGGTTGTTCAGTCTTTCTTGATGAATATTCGGGTTCTAAGCTATTTCCATACTTCTTACAACAATTTTTAATTCTTTTGGAATTGTACTATCATTATTTGTAGTCCACTGAGGAGTAGAATCTTCTAGATCTTTTCTTGATCTCTAAGTGAAAGTAACTGTTAAACTTCCTTCCCAAGGGACTTCCTTAAAATCCATAAAAAAACAGTATGTAATTGTTATGGATAAAAAACTTCATCTTGTTCATTTTTAATTTTATTTTTGTTAGCAATATGTCATTCCATTGTTAATTCATACATACAGATGAAAATCGAATAAGAGTTGAAGAAAAAATGGATGTTGTAGTCTAGATAAAATGTTTCTTTTTAATTGTAATTACATCAAACTTTTTAACACATAATTAACAATTAGTTTAATGTTCAACTTATCATCACATGCTGAAATGTCCTTCCGACATGTAAGAATTACATCAGATGTCATATAAAGTTTTGAAGATATATGATGAATCTATCAGTTGCCAATATTAATATAAATTATTCTTTCCTTCTCAGGAAAATTTAAATTACGTATGTTTTCTCAATAACCATAAATGAGTAAAATTGAAAACTCAGTTTTATTCATGATTTATTAAGGAAATAAATTATTAATTCATTTTTAAAATTATTGTTACTCAGGAACCATTGAAGTCAATCAAATTACCATTTTTACCAGTGATGGTAATTATAAAATTTTGAAAAGTAACAATATTTATATGTTAATTTGGTTCATAAATTACTGGTCCTCCAAATTCAATGTATGTGTAAAATTAACAACTAATATTAGTTTCTTTATGAAAATGGTCATTACGTTTATCAAATATTCCATCAGCTAGATTAAAATTTGGATTTACTAATCAAAATGAAATAAGCTTACGCAAAAATTACTATGTATTATAGAACTTGCTATATATTCTGATAATAACCAAAACAAAATTATTTCAAGTATGATTACAAATTTAATAATTAGATAAAAGCCCTTCCTGAACATTATTTCCCTCGTTTTTCAAAAATTAATGATCAGGATTCATATCAAAATGTTGTTGAAGATTTAGTAAAAAAAATTCCGCAACACCTGTTGAAACTATTTGGACAAAAAATGGTCATCAGTTAACTGATAGAGTAGCAGTAATCCATGGTGAAGAATTAGCTGGAAATGATAGTTATTAGATTACCGTCCATTCAGAGGCTGTTGCATGCAGTGACCATTATTTCGATTTGTAAATAACGGTTTTCAGCTATCAGATTTAGATGTCAGATAGAAACTAGCCATTCTCAATGCTAAGAATACAACATGTAAATAGTTAGATGATATCATAAAAATGTTGTAATTAAGGGCTTAACTCATATGGTTTATATATTACATACCACCATCCTTTTTTTAAAAAAAACAATTTCACATGAGTAAAACACTGGAGGACACATGCTCTATACATCTGTTGGTTGATATCTCTTAAATATATTTATTTTTATATTATATCTCCTGTTAAAACCTAATAAATATATTGTTCATCATATTTGCTAAATAGTTCACAGATGGCGCCAAACATCAGTCAGATGCATGGTTATGACAATTTGGCTATTCCGCTATAGATATAGAGTGTGCTAACCTCTTTCTTCCTTAAAGCCGATTTTCGATGTAAATGTAAAACAACCAACATATGGAATTGCTGTTAATAATACTGTTTATGCATCTGACCCAACATATCATGGAAGAAGTTCTATTGGCTCAGAATTATACACATCATACTCATATAGTATACTGCAAATGGTTGCTACATATTGGTAAGACAGTAGGTGTTACTTCGTTTCCCTTGGGTCAAACCCTACATCAGTTCCCATAAACAAGTCCTTGAACAACTCCCAGAGCCATGCATTTTTCACAAGAACCTTATCATTTATCAGGTTGCTGCCGGTATTTTTGCAATGGCAGAAGATTTCGAGCTCTTCCAGGTGGTCGAGGAACCTGCCCTTCTCACACTTACGCAGCAACCTCACATTGGATGTCAAAGTTGGCACCATATGTTTTGTCATAAGTATATGTGCCACCATACTCCATGTTTCCATGGTATCTTTTCTTCCCAATGCAACGTGTTCCCCAAACCTGGTTTCCAGCCTCCTTCCTGTCTGGTCATCATAACAGGCCTTACAGTCTGGGCAATCAATTTTATAAACTGCAGATGCAGGGAATTAGTTTGTAAATACGTTGTATAATAATCTAAATAATGATCTACAAAAAATAAAAGATTTTCAATTATTAGAACTAAATATTATTAATGAATTAAATTCAATATTTGAAACTTTCAATAAAAATAAAAATTTCAATCAAAAATCACAAATATTCAGTAGACACTGGATCCAAATGTAAAAGCTTTATTTAAGTTGTTACAAATATAATTGAAAATAATCAAGCATCAGTAGATGAAAAAAATGTACCATCACTAGAGCCATCAGAAAAAACAAGGATACTGAAATCTATAAATAATCAGTAAATCCCAGAATGAAAGGTCTAAATGGCAATTTCAAAAAAAGTTATCTAACATTTTCTTTAATTAAGTGAATCTCAAACTTGTTTTAATGATAGAAGATAAGCAAACATAAATGATAAAATTGATACATATCATTTAATTAACAGACAATATTTAGGAAAGTTATAGCTAATCTTGTTACTACAGTCAAATTTTACAAGTATTTGTGCACAGTTGAATAATGTTAATTATACAGATTTTAATCAACTTAATAGAACTAATTTAACCAATTATTTTACAAAAAAGGGAATAGAAAACTTTTATCAGATTATTTCTCGAAAACAGATATAGCTTCATACCTAAACGATTTAAATAATTTTAAAGACAAAGTATATGATAATGAATAATTGAATTTACTTTTATGAATGGAGGCAAATGGACAAGGCACAATTTCAATAAATATGATTTTAATGTATAAAAATGTTGTCATTGCTGCTGTCATTTTAGTTTTCGATAAAAATATAAAAAGAAATTAAACAAATAATGATACTGCTATTTTGATGAGTGTCTATGACCAGTTTTTCAAAGTAAATCGTCATGTCCAATCAATAAAACTAGTCTTTCAAGAATGAAATATACTGCATTTAATATTTTTCATTATTCAACTGTTCTTGAAAGATTTAACAGAATATTGATACAAAACAATAACAAAAATATTTGGCTTACAAGAAATTATAAATGGGTTGAACTATTTCGAAAATTAGATGGTGAATATAGTAACACAATACATTAACAATAAAGTGAAACCAAAAGATGTAAACCAAAAAAATTGAAAAAAAATTTTGATAAGTCAGTGTAATAAATTTTTTTAGATACAAATCCTAAATATAAAGTTATCGTGAAACTGAGAAGAAGTAAATCAAAGTGAATTTTCGAAAAAGGATGTACAGCAAATAGGTCATCAGACATTTTTGGAATTGAAGCTGTTATACGTTCTTATCCAAAGACATGTAAATCATGAAAAAACTAAAGGAAATTTGTATGATCAAGAGATACTGAAAACTAATTTTCGATGTGTTTATCTTGTGTAAAAACTTTTAATTATAAATGGTAATAAAGTATATGTTAAATGGTTACATTTTTAAAATTCACACAACAGTTGGGTAAATAAATGTAATGCTACTTTTTAAAATGTTGAGAGGTTTTATACATAAAGGAAGTTAGTTATTGAAAACTTAAACATGTTGGTATTGAATGTAGTATTCATTTGCTTATTGTTTTATTCAATATGACATAGTATCCTTTTATATACAAGTAATGATTACCAAAAAAGATTTAATGTTGAAATTATTAGAAAAATTAAAATTTTAATCGATGGAATCATTTGGTTATAATGAATTTGGTTTATTTTATATATATGGTACACATTATCAATTTTATGTAAAATTAAATTATTGGAAATGTGTTTGGAATTATAATTTATATTCTAAAAAAACTTGCTTGGTCAGTTGTATCATCATACAATTGTTCTCACAAATAGTTATTTGCGATTGAAGGAATTACCAAAAAATAATTCTTAAAGTTTCATCACTTATTCATATAAAAGTTACTTAATTTGATACTCATTAATCCTTTAAAATTCTTCAAAATTTTGATGCCTCCTCTCAACAGTTTTAAACCGTGATTGAACAACATAACATATGAAATAACTTAATTTTTGTAACATAAAAATTTAATTGATGAAAAAAATATGGCACTAAAGAAGTAATTTGGTCATTTCCCTCACATAAAATTTTTGCAGTTCTATGGTACGTTTATCTAATTTTTAATATAATTACCCTTAATTATATTTAGATTTTACAAATTTTTTCTTTGCAATTCTTCCATTTCAGTCAGGAGATTAATTGTTGATTTTTGATATTAATTTTGTTCTTGATATATGCTCATTACTTGTGTTAAAAATTAAATTCATGTGCTTTGTCTTTATTCCTAAAATGACCATTATATTTCATATTAACTGTAATCACTCTTGTGTGTATTAAATTACAGATAAAGTTTGTGACTACTTCTTCTTTAATTTGATTAAAATATTCTTGTTGTTCAACAATGTTGCCAATGTTATTAATATCGCATTTTTATTTGCAATTTAAAAGCATAAGTTTTGCATTAATTCATTTAGATGGTTTAAAAAATCGTCATCATTTAGAGTATTGAACACGTTAAACTTTTATGACATATTTTTCTTTAATTTCTTGATATTTATCTACCAGAAGCTTATGAAAATAAATCACATTATCGATATTATGAGTATTAACCTTTGTTGATAATACCGATTAATCATTGTTTACTTAGACTAGAGTATTCCTTAATTTTTTTGTTTTATAGAGTTGAAAAAGTTATTTTAAAGATTTTTAATTCAATTTGTTTTATTTTCATTAATACTGTCCTAAGATTTTTAATAAGACAGACTAATTATTGTTTATTGAGGTTAAAACTCCTTAATTTTTTCATTTTACAGATTTCATGACATTCTTTTAAAAGTTTTGTATTGAATTCATTTAGGTTTTTATTAATATTGTCCACAGGATTTGCAGTGCGATCGATTACTTTTCTTAGTTAAATTCTTACTAATTTTTAGTTTCATTGTTTTAGGCATTGTTCGAAGTTCTTCTATATTTTTATAGTATAGTTCTCTCTCCTTCATTTGTTTCATATTAAAATAATCCATAAATTCCCAAAGGTTTGGGGTAGTTACATTTAAAACATCTTTTACTTTACAATAATTTTCTATATTGGAAAACTGAATTAACATTTTTCTTTAGAATAAGTTTCTTAACTTTGAAGTACCTCAGCTTTGGAGTACATTTTGCTTTGCTTGTATTTATATAGAAAAACATTTAACTTTTCTAAAAATTAGAATATTTATGACTGAAATGTATATTTGAGTTTCTTAATTAAAATTTCAGTTGGTTATATCTAATGATGCGTCTCTAACTATTACCACCTAGAATTATTCCAAAAGTATGTTTGTACATCAAAAGTTTGTGTGACAAAAGTTTCATGGGCAACTGGGGACATAATATGACATTAGTTTTTTGTTGCTAGAAGGTGTCACATAAAGGTCAACTTTGATTGTTTCTTTTTTTTTTAAATTGGATGCTATGTTTAGTACTTGTTTTCAGATAGCAGCTACCAAGAGAAATCCAATGATGTGTAACAGTAAGGTCAAAAAGGTGGCATGAGCATCCATTTACGTAAGGTGTTTGAAGCGATGACCATTGATGTCAAGAAGTACACCAGATTCCTGCAAGAAACATTAGGTCTGCTATTGGAAGAAATACCTTCAGGAAAATGGAACAGAATGTGGTATCAGCACAATGGGTGTCGAGCACATTTTTCGCTGATAGCTAGAAATGAGTTGCAGAGACAATTCAGAAATCATTGGATTGGACGCATAGGTGATGCGTCGTGTCCAGCTCATTTTTCAACCTTGACGCCTCTGGATTTTTTCTTGTGTGGATTCGTAAATGACATTGTATATAAAGACTACATCTGAAGATATGTGAGAGAAAATTGTCAGACTATGTGCATCGATAAGTGCCGATGTGGTAAGATATACCACTCAATCCATTATAAGTTTGCTGCACTGCATTGAAACCAATTGTCATCACTTCGAACACCTTCTGCAAATGGACATCCATGCCACCTTTGTGTCCTTCGTTGACCTTCAAAGACCCTACTGGTACACATCATTGGATTCGTCTCGATAGCCGCTATCAGAAAATAAGTACCAAACTATAGCACCCAATCTAAAAAAAAAGTTGACCTTCATATCTCTGAACTGACCCCACCTATAAACAAAAAACCCACGTCATATTATGGCCCCCATTATTCCAAGCAACTTTTGTCCCACAAACTTTTCAGATACAATCATACTTTCAGAGTTATTCTAGGTAGCAATAGTTAGGGACTCACCCTGTAGATAAACATGATCTTGGAGAACTTATTTATAAACAAAAGAAAATTATTAGGTTTTTACTTTTTAAGTAAATGTAAACGCGATTTTGGAGAGCATATCTGTATAGAAAAGAATTTACTGGGTTTTTATTTTTGTGAGTAAATGAAAATTTGGTTTGCAGATATAGAAACATTTTTATATGGGGGAAACAACAAAACCAATATCTTAGTTCCATATAGAGAAATTTAAAAAAAATTTTCTCTTTGTTCCAGAAACCCCATAAATATACTACTGTCTTCACAGGACAGCAAATATGCCAAGATATGTGATGGAAATTCCAAAAGTAAGAGGACTTTTACAATTTTTCTCCACAGGGCTTGGTAACACTGCTAGTATCAATGGCTGAATTATTGTTCTCTGCAACAGTTCTATACAATGTGTCGCTCTTATTCTCGCATCAGTTGTTGTATTGTAACAAACCGTGAAACATGGCAGCTCCATTGTCGATATGCACCAAGGAGGAAATGAGGGCACTGATTCATTTTTTGTATGCAGAAGGTGCTTAGCTTGTGAGAATTATGCATCGAAGGCAAGGTCAGTATGATGACAGCTGTTCATTGTGACTCAAGTACTATGAATGGACAGAGCGCTTCAAACAGGGAAGAACTGCTCTATGTGCTGAGAAAACGTCGACAAGGTTATTGGCGTCAAGAACTGAGGACCATTTGGAAGTTGTTGAGTGTAGGCTAACGGAAAACTGACAAATTACAGTGGACAAAATCGTCGATGCTGTTCATTGCAGTCATGTTTCAGCAAATTCCATCTTGCACGACAGGCTAAATTTTCAGAAAGTGTGTACCACGTGGGAACCGAAAGAATTGCCAACACAGCGTACGGTGCAAAGGATGAACAGCTCTCATAAACATTTGGCCCATTATCATCACGAGGGAGATGGATTTTCACAGACTATCTCAGTGTAGACGAAATGTGGGTACATCATCATGGACCGGGAAGTAATGCTGTGAGCATCCATCATCACCAGAAGTTATGGAATTTAAATGACAACCATTTGCCAGTAAGATTATGCTAATACTATATTGTTACATGAAACGTGTGGTAGCCATTTATTTCACCACAAGAGGCGAAAGTGTGAACAATTAATACTACTGTGATGTGTTGCAAGGAAAATTGAAACGTGCAATGAGATCCAAACGTCACGTAAAATTGTGGAAAGGTGTCATCACGCAGCAAGATTATGCTCAGGCACATTGTGCCAAATAGACGGATGAAACAATAACTGAGTTAGGATTCGAATGGCTGGAGTGCCCGTCATACAGTCCAGACCTGGTTCCAAGTGATTTCCACATTTATTAACAACTGAAAGAAGCGCTCAGGGGAAGAGGATATGCAGCCGATTCAGAAGTCACCGATGCGGTCCACAAGTGGTGACAGGTGCAACCTAAGAACTTTTTTTCTATCGAATCAATAAACTTCTGAAACTTTGGACAAACTGCGTTGAAGTGCAGGGAGATTATGCAGAAAAATTATGTATGTTTCAGTTTTCTACAGTCAGAGTAAATATTCCTTTTTTGAAAAGACCCCTTACATTTTTACTTCCGCTCATGTTTATAAATTATGTACACAATCCCTCACCGTAAATGTCTACCTATTAGTAAAAATCATATCACCATTTCTACAGTAGTTCCTGAAATTATCCTGATCTTACAAATAGAAGAGAACAGGGCACTTCAATTTATATGTGTAGATAGGAGAGACTATAAAAGAGAATATAGAAGAAGGAAATACAAGATAATGTCCGAAAAACTTGTTTCTATTTTTATGTGCTAACATGCAAAAACGTAGCTTACGATGCAGAAATTTCAAAAGATTAATTTTTGGCAAATAGGAAATGTAAAAATCGCTGAAGAGGATGTATACATTCAGATGCATGGGTATGAGCCAGGGTTCGCCTTAGGCTGCTGTTATGACAACTACTGTCGTCAAAAGTAACTAAAAATGAATAAATTAATGTATTTGATGAGGAAGAAAGACGTTAATCCATAAAATAACAGCAACCGCCAAATCTACTTACAGCATAAGAAAACACATATGAATTCAGTACTATGCTGCTTCACACAATTATGGCATCTGTTTTTGGAAACTCCGTAATTATCTCCGATTGTGACGTAGAAGTAAGAAATATGGCTCAAAGGCGCCTATGACCTCAGTCTGTGACGATGCAAAAGTGTGTCTCCCTGCGACGTCAACTTCAAGCCCTGCGACGCTTCAGACAGCAAAGTGGTGACGTCTAGGGGGAAAAAAGGGCAGAGATCCGAAATTCATATGAGCTGTAGGGTGGGTTCATGATGTCGCACTTCTGAGAGGGCCACCATGGGACTATCACACGATAGAAATGTCGTCACAACTTCTCTTAGATATTTCAACTCTTCTGTTGGCGCCTCTGTGATGGAGGAGGGCAAAACCGCGACGCCCGGCACTTAAATCAGGCGGTTTTGATACGAGTGGCAGGGGGAAAAAAAGAATAGCCATTTCACACACACCGTTTCGACACGAAGAGACCTCAGGGGGTCGCATATAGGGCACAACGAAACCGCCCATGCCTTGTGGAGTTGATTCGCACAAATTTCGCATTCTAAAATGACAGTTCCAAGTCCAATGTGCAGCAGGGTGACGTTTTTGACACCCTCTGAAACTGCTGACATTACCAGACGTTTCAAACCTTCTCTATTGGTTGTGGTGTTGCAACTCCATTGCACTTGATAGCACCCTTTTGGAATGACCGCAATTTTTTGGTCTCGTATACAGGTTGGAAGGAGTAGGGACCGTTGAAAACCATGTGACGAAATTTGAATGTGATTCAGAAGAAGCAATGGATTCTCGTCCATAATAGCTAGGTTTGTGAACCATGACTGTGTAGGATAATTATTTATTTCTAATTTCTGCTACCAGTCACTTTTTTATTTTATACTTAATCTAACATAATACAACGCGTTCCTACCATGTTCTGTTCATCTTCAGGCATTTATACATACATACATAGAGAGAAATGATGCTTAAAAAACCGTCTTAAACTAGATTAATCTAGAAATCTTTGTCCATTGTTTGTTGCTGTAGCGGCTGGTGTGGCATTTGGGGGGGGGGGGGTGAGGAGGGGTAGTGGATGGCTAGAAATTGAAATCAGTGATGTCTTCAGCTGGTTTTCTTCCTTATGGTTCATTATGTATGATGTCACAGACTGTAAAGGGTGTTGATAGAGTTGCATCAGTTATGTGTTTCGAAAATAGTGTGAAAGCCTTTTGTATGACTATTGGTCACTTATGGTTTCATCATCTTGCTGCTTCACTTGCATCACTGCTGTAACAGCAGAGCTGTTGATTAACATTACACTGTTGCACATTGCATTTTGTGGCTGATTGCTAATGTAATTCACTGCACAAATTGCTTCAACATACATCTAAACATTATCCACACAACACAAGATGGCGGACAGTAGCATGTCTGTATCGATTAACCAGGTTTTGTATCGATATTGTTTGTACTGAAAGATTTGTAGTCAATTATTTACATTGGCACTTCTTGAATCTACTGAGTTAGAACTGGCTTAAGACTGTAGAAGAATTTTGAATTCGGTTATCTTATTAAGAATGTTATCTCCATGCTTTGTATTACGCATGAAAATTTCCATTTCTTCCGTGATATCCATTCTTTTACTTTTCCTATCTTGTGTAAAATTTCGAGGTTGTCTTCGCTTTTCCAAGGGTGGCCTGTGTCATTAATGTGAGTTGCTACTGCTGATTTGTTACATTTATCAAGCCTGTAGCAGTCTAAATGTTCTTTTAATCAGGTTCTGGAAATTCTGCCTGTTTGGCCGATATAATATTTATTACATTGGCTGCAGGTAATTTTGTAAATGCCTGATGCATAAAGACTTGTATCTGGTGGTTTTATATTGTGAATAAGCTTCCTACTTAGGTTGTTGTTGGTGCTGAAGCTGATTTTTACTTCTGTGTTTTTGAATAGTCTTGCTAATTTGTCAGATACTATTCCAATATATGGCATTTTTACATATTTGGCTGCTGGGGCACTGTCAGTTGTGAGTGTACTTTGATATTGTTTGTTCCGTTTATTGTTTATACGTTGTGACATGGTATTAATTGTTTATTGCGGTATATGTTATGGTTTCTATTTCATGTTGGAGTTCTGTATGTTGAAGTGGAAATTTGTGTGCTCTGTACAGTACTGATCTATAAACACTGTCATATACAAGCTTTTCACACTATTTTCGTAACACATAACTGATGCAAATCTGTCTGCATCCTATACAGGCTGTGATATCATACATAATCAACCACAAGGAAGAAAACCAGCAGAAGACATCACTGATTTCGATTTCTAGCCATCCACTACCCACTCCTCCCTCCCCCTCCCCCCCCCCCCCCCCCCAAATGCCACACCAGCCGCTACACTAATAAACAATGGACAAAGAGTTCTAGATTAATCTAGTTTAAGACTGTTTATTTTTAAGTAACATTTCTCTGCATGTATAAACTCTGAAGACGAACAGAACGTGTTCGAAAAGCTTTGTCTTATGTTAGATTAAACATAAAATAAAAAAGTGACAGATAGCACAAATTAGAAATAAATAATTAAGCAACAAAGGTGATTTCTAAATTTTCGCCCCGACGTTTGGCGTCGTCACAGTTTTGCGAGACCCTCGGTGGCACCTGACGGGCTTTACTGAGAATTTATTCGAGGGTTGGAACTTAAATAGTGGCAACTATTTATTCACAACCGATACAAAAGAGTTACACGTTTGCACCTGTTACTGTCCTTCAAAGTAGTCACCAGCGTTGGTAGAACCCGTTTCCAGCGATGTGGAAGTCGTAGTATACCGTTAGCAGAGCCTGTTCTGCTGATGGTGCCAATATAGCGGTATAATCCCTGTTGAATCTGTGGAACAGTTTTGAAGCGAATGCCACGAAGTGGTTCCTTCATCTTCGGAATCAAATCAAAGTCACAAGGACATAGGTCCGGGGAGTATGGTGGATGGTACAGTACTTCCCAGTCCCATCGACCGAACAGAGCAGCCACAGCTTGCGCTGTATGCGCCCACGCATTGTCGTGCAAAATGATGGGTGAGTTTCGCAGAAAGTGTCGCCGCTTCTTTCGCAAAGCTGGTCGCAGGTGATGCTCTATAAACGAAACAGTAATAATGTGTATTGACGGTCTGCCGTGGAGGAACGTAATGCATTAGGATAACACCATCACAGTCGTACACGATAACCACCGTAACTTTAGATCGCTCCATTTGTACCATCAACAGAATAGGCTCTGCTAACGGTATACTACGACTTCCACATCGCTGGGTCCTAAACAACGCTGGTGAATTCTTTGAAAGACAGTAACAGGTGCAAACATATAACTCTTTTGTAGCGGTTGTGCATAAGTAGTTGCCACTGTTGAAGTTCCAAGCCTCGTAAATGGACCTATACAGAGACCACCTGCCAAGTTGTCCTACGCACCTCAGGCAGGCAATCACTTGACACTCCTCCGAGTCCAGATACCTGCTTCCAGTCACCAAGGACTACTTCGGAGGTTACCTCCGTAAAAGCAGATTTTTAAAAATTATTACTAAAGGTCAGAGGGTGCCACTAAGGACGTTAGGGAATAGGGGTGAATCTTAGAGGGATCCTTTGCCGTTTCATTCATGCATGTATCAACGTCGTCATAGCAACGCGCGAACCAGGAAGGCTGAAAATGCATAAGTATTCCTTTGCTGCTTCGGATCGCGTTCAAATTTCGTAGAATGGTTTTCAACGAGTCCTAATGGTTCCAACCTGTGGACGAGAGCAAAAACTGCGGTTGCTCCAAAGGGGTGCTATCACGTTAAACGGAGAAACAGCCCCACAATATCCTCATAACAAGATTGAAACTCCTAGGAATATCACCAGTGTCGCCCTGTTGCTCATGGCACTACGAGATGTCGCTATCCACCCTCAAATGGGTGGGGATCAAAGCCGCAGGGAAAGGGGTAGTTTTATTTATGCTATCTATGCCACATACACTCCTGGAAATGGAAAAAAGAACACATTGACACCGGTGTGTCAGACCCACCATACTTGCTCCGGACACTGCGAGAGGGCTGTACAAGCAATGATCACACACACGGCACAGCGGACACACCAGGAACCGCGGTGTTGGCCGTCGAATGGCGCTAGCTGCGCAGCATTTGTGCACCGCCGCCGTCAGTGTCAGCCAGCTTGCCGTGGCATACGGAGCTCCATCGCAGTCTTTAACACTGGTAGCATGCCGCGACAGCGTGGACGTGAACCGTATGTGCAGTTGACGGACTTTGAGCGAGGGCGTATAGTGGGCATGCGGGAGGCCGGGTGGACGTACCGCCGAATTGCTCAACACGTGGGGCGTGAGGTCTCCATAGTACTTCGATGTTGTCGCCAGTGGTCGGCGGAAGGTGCACGTGCCCGTCGACCTGGGACCGGACCGCAGCGACGCACGGATGCACGCCAAGACCGTAGGATCCTACACAGTGCCGTAGGGGACCACACCGCCACTTCCCAGCAAATTAGGGACACTGTTCCTCCTGGGGTATCGGCGAGGACCATTCGCAACCGTCTCCATGAAGCTGGGCTGCGGTCCCGCACACCGTTAGGCCGTCTTCCGCTCACGCCCCAACATCGTGCAGCCCGCCTCCAGTGGTGTCGCGACAGGCGTGAATGGAGGGACGAATGGAGACGTGTCGTCTTCAGCGATGAGAGTCGCTTCTGCCTTGGTGCCAATGATGGTCGTATGCGTGTTTGGCGCCGTGCAGGTGAGCGCCACAATCAGGACTGCATACGACCGAGGCACACAGGGCCAACACCCGTCATCATGGTTTGGGGAGCGATCTCCTACACTGGCCGTACACCACTGGTGATCGTCGAGGGGACACTGAATAGTGCACGGTACATCCAAACCGTCATCGAACCCATCGTTCTACCATTCCTAGACCGGCAAGGGAACTTGCTGTTCCAACAGGACAATGCACGTCCGCATGTATCCTGTGCCACCCAACGTGCTCTAGAAGGTGTAAGTCAACTACCCTGGCCAGCAAGATCTCCGGATCTATCCCCCATTGAGCATGTTTGGGACTGGATGAAGCGTCGTCTCACGCGGTCTGCTCGTCCAGCACGAACGCTGGTCCAACTGAGGCGCCAGGTGGAAATGGCATGGCAAGCCGTTCCACAGGACTACATCCAGCATGTCTACGATCGTCTCCATGGGAGAATAGCAGCCTGCATTGCTGCGAAAGGTGGATATACACTGTACTAGTGCCGACATTGTGCATGCTCTGTTGCCTGTGTCTATGTGCCTGTGGTTCTGTCAGTGTGATCATGTGATGTATCTGACCCCAGGAATGTGTCAATAAAGTTTCCCCTTCCTGGGACAATGAATTCACGGTGTTCTTATTTCAATTTCCAGGAGTGTATTTTCAAATGTATCTTACCACATTGCAGAAAAACCGTCATCATGGTGTAAGATGCAATTAGAACTCTTCACTGAATATTTAATATTCAGTAGTCGTCAGCATTAGAAGGGGCATTACAAGCAACACTGCCGTTAATAAAATTTTCGCTTCTCGTTCTCTCCCCCTTGCCTCCTTAACGCTGTGTACTACCGCCTTGTTGCAATGCTCATAAACCCTCCGTACCCCTTTCGCCACCAGCACGTGTTTTTGTCCCTCTTACGTCACAGTCCTCCCCTACTTTCCGCCAAGTTACTATCGCCTGAGTTACTCCACAACCGCGCCCTCTAACACTCCTGTTCGGCTTTGGCCAAACTTGCTCTTAAGCCCTATCAGGATTCTACACGGTATCCGATTAGTCCGCACATCATTCACTTAAGCCGAGACAACGTCTTAGTTTAACATCTCGCTGCATACGTTTTACTTGGTTTATCGCTTGTCGTTCGAATACCTAATTTGCCTGTATTTCACCTACGTAAAAGTTATCATACATAGTTCAGAAATACCCTTCTTCTTGAAATTATGACACAAAATAAAACGCATGACTGCGAAAAATATTGAACCCTTGGATACATGAGTAGCTGTGCACTCAAAAATGCGTGAGAGGGATCTGTTATACACTTACCTAACACTTACACGAAATGTTAGCAGTGAAACAGAATCATGAAAGTGTGATGAATTTTCTGACTGAATGAACAACGAATTATTTGCTATGATATCTGACCTTTATTTCGGAATAAAGTGATATGCAGTATTATAAATCACGTCATAATGTTCCTCATACAAGGGAACAAAAATTTTTCTCTGTGTGCATACTCGAAGTTTCGTTCTTAAAATGAAGATCTCTTTAGCAATATTTACACTTTCTTTTGATGCGTGTTTGACCTTTTTTTCTATATAAAAATTTTTGGCTGGTAAAATACTGAATATAACTACAACATCTTTGGAAACATTTTCGGGAAGCAGCGATCTTGTAATCTATATAAAATCAGTGAAACAACATGGCCGGAACATGCTATCTAAGGACACTGTTGCCAGAAGTGTGTCCCTATGTTCCACTAAATTTCGTAATACTCAGCATACAATTTAATTACTGCATAATTACCATAGGTATTTTACACAAATCCATTTGTTTTATATGCACACTCTTTTGATGAAATAGCCAATGCTGTGGATAATTTACATTAGTTAATGTAAGTTATTTCCGCCAGATGGTACACCAAGATATAAGATATATAATTTTTAAACTGTCTTACTACATTACTCACTATTTTATACGTTCTGTTCTGTCCTACAGGGATTATTTTTTATAATTACATACTTATAGATAAACTGTATCTTCAAATAATAAGTAATTTATGTAAATTGTTCCTCACCAGATCTATAAAACGCAATGCTACGTAGCTAACAGCAGCAGTTTCAGCGACTGAGGTCAACTGGCTCTTGTACGCATCGTCAGCTATAGCTGATGAGTAACAACTCTTCGATTTTAACATGTATAAATTATTTTAAGTCACTGACTTATTTATGCAACTAGCACGTTTTCTGTATTTCACAGTGCTGTCTGAAGATGGCCTAAGTATAGGCCGAGACCTCTCAATTTAATAAAGTACCATCGCGATCTAGGCTGTTTTTTCACTGATTTCATATAACTGCAACAGCCTCTGAAGGGGAAAACTGTTCATGTATAACTAATATTAAGCTGAGTTCCGTCATCATTGATAACAAAATGGCTCTGAGCACTATGGAACTTAACATCTGTGGTCATCAGTCCCCTAGAACTTAGAACTACTTAAACCAACTAACCTAAGGACACCACACACTTCCATGCCCAAGGCAGGATTCGAACCTGCGACTGTAGCGGTCACACGGTTTCAGACTGAAGCGCCTAGAACCGCACGGCCACAGCGTACGGCATTGATAACAGAATCAGCACTTATGTAGTCTTTCTCATTTGATTCTCCGCTGCGTTCTTCACATGGAATGCTAGAAGAAGCGCCTTCATAACCCCTCGGTCCGTCAGCGTCGTCTTCCTGATCAAGGAGGCCTTCGTTTTCGAGCCATACAGAAATTATTGCTTCAGATTTTCCATCACTTCAGCTGAATTCATGTAACATTTTCTTGTCGCTTGCAAGAAATGCTTTTCATACTATAAGTAAAGGATAGAAGTATTTTGCGTAATTATTCAGTCCATGAAACTGAGTTTTTGGCCATCTCATCCTATTTTGCCACAAAGAGATGTATTTACCGTTCAAAACAGTAGTCGTCTGTGGACGGAACTAATCTTCTGCTCATCTCCTCCTATTCTGGCTTTGGGATATACTCGTATCTTGTAACAGAATGCTCTGTTGTAGCTTTCACGTTACTTCTGACTTCACAACAGTGAGCGCAAGTGTACCGAATTGCTTTTTTCTGTCAGAAGTTTTGTTAACGTGATTTGTTATTTACCTTTATAATAAATAACCTATAGCCCACTTGATCTCTTAGGAAGCTAAGGGGCCCCGCCACGCCTTAGACATGTAGAATTACAGTATTAATAAAGAAAAATAGTTAATTTGAACTGCTTTAAATTATGTTTTCCTGCAGGATTTCAGTTGTATTTCCTAGGATTACACGGAAGATTAGCAAAAGAAACTGATTTTAAGAGGAAAATGAAAGGTTGTTTGGGCCAAATGACCGCTTTATACATTCTAGAGATAAACTGACAAACTTGTTACAGTTGTTGTTGTCGTGGTTTTCAGTCGCAAGATTTGTTTGAGGCGGCTTTCCACGCTGGTCAGTCCTATACAAGAGTCATGATCTCTGCACACCTACTGAAACTAAATTCCATTTGAACCTGCTTACCTTATCCAAGCCATGATCTACCTCTACTGGTTTTATCTCCATACTTGTCTTTATTACGCTTGGCTATTCATTTAATCCATAATGTGTCTCCTTTAAACCTATATCTTCTTTCTATCAAGCTGTGCCTCAAATACGTCATATTGCTCTTCCTATGGAGTACGTCTTAGCAGTTCTCCGAACTACTCACCTAATCTTCTGTATTCTTCTGTAGCTTTCATTCCATAGGCTTCTCTTCTCCTCTCGTCTGCACTGTTCATATTCACCACATGAGATCCACATAAACCTACATTCCAGACAAACGCGTCTTAAACAGACTTTCTAGCACGTAAATTTGTAACTGGATAACAAATATCCTGTTTTGAGATACAACGCTCTTCCAACTACCTCTCTGAAAACGGTAGAAAACAAGGACTTCAGAGTGGTAACGTACCAGGCGACCAAAAACATAATGAGCCACCCGGAAAAGATAAACTGGTTTAATTCAACAAGTTGTGCAAACTGTTATCATCATATACTTTAAACCCATGAAATTTGACAAATTCAAATGAATGTAATTATATAACAATCCAAGGAAATCAGCAATAAATATTTAGTATTTCATATTAGATCAAAATTAATTTGAGGTTGCAAATAGTGACACTCCTCACAGCTTCGCCTCACTGAGGTGGTTCTGTCTCAACATAAATTCAACAGGGATATTATGAATGCAGATACTAGTGGAACAGACAGAAAAACATTTCAATTAAAAAACGTTTGGAACAATACACTAAGCATCAATAAACATTTGATTAACGCATCAGTTATCACCTGTAAGCACACCAGATTACAACAGGGAATGAGAAGTTATGAAAAAAAAATGTGAATTTGCATATATCAGAAGAATATTATTTGAACTCTCATAAATTGGTTGTAGTTGTCTCATTAAAGAGCATGGATTTACAAGATATAGACAAATATGGAATAAGATAGAGCACAAATCCCTGTCGATGGTGAAAGTACTAATGTATGTAGCTTGTTTAAGTTCTTGTTGAACAACAACACTGGCATGGGTGAAACTAAATCAGCAGGTAGTAAAATGGATCTTACACTAATCCTGAGTACAAAATAAATTACGTATAGCCAGTACAAAAACATACAAAATTACCAACAGATCTCCACGTGATAGATAGAAACTAATCAGCCCCTCCCCTCCCCCCCTCCCCCACACCGAATTACTGTGACAAATAATTTCAGCTATGAAAGTTAGCCATGTTGGAACTGGTACACAGTTTAAGTAATACGGGGTGTGATTAAAATATAAAACAATAGAACACTTATTGTTTAAAGAATCCTACCGCACAGTGGATAGTCTCGAATAACTGTTCATACATTCATAGACAAAGGAGATCATCAAATAAGTGCAATACGTACCGATGACTACGGCTCGCTACACAAATAGTAGACGAAGTTCCAAGGCAGTTTTTCACCAAATCGCAGATAGAGAATCGCGTGCTTCTCAAAGTTGAGATGATAGAGAATCACATACCCGCTTAAAGTCATATTCAACTCCGGCAAATGCTCGTAGCATCCACGTGCCACATGACTGACAGCACTTTTCGTTGGATGGCGGTGCTGCAGTTATCACTGGTAAATGACTGAGACCGACCTCATGCACAATGCCGTGTAGTCGGTGAAATGGAGGGGCGAACATATGCCCCCTGGTGGGATACGAAAGAGGCAGTTGCTTGCAAGGGAAACCCACTGCCGCAACCCCACCCCTCCCCCTCAGATTTAGAGCTAAGATGCCCAGTGCACAGCCCGTCAAACACTGGACACAGATCAAGCATGAAAAGAGTAACTTTGAGAAATGAAGCAAAATAGAACGGTGAACTGTCCAAGCTCAAGATGTACAACATCGAGCGATTGTGAGTAGCCATGACGTTGTGTTGATCTGGTCACGGTGCTGGACTCCGAACGGGGTGACCCGTACTCGAACCTACCTCGTACTTTTTTTCCACAATGTTACGAATTGTCCTTCCGATCATTGACGTGTCTGTTCGCTGTGTTCAAGTTTGTGTCTCTATAGTGATGTAACGTCCGTTTACGACAGCGAGGTGTAAGGATGGGACCTCCAGACGCACGCACCTCCAATTTGATCTACACAAGTACCACATGTTATGACGTTATTGAGCGGATGGACGTGTACAGGTATGGAAACCTCATGAATCCATGGACTGTGCATGTCAGCAGTGGACTGTTCAAGCTGGTAGAGGTTCTGTAATGGTGTTGGGCGCGTGCAGATGGAGTGATATGGGACACTGATAAGTCTATATACGACTCTGAGAAGTGACATGTATTAAACATCCTGTCTGACCACCTGTATCCATTCCTGTCCATTGTGCATTCCGACGGACTTGGGCAATTGCAGCAGGACAATGCGACACCGGACACATCCAGAATTGCTGCGGAGTGGCTCCAGGAAGACTCTTCTGAGTTTAAACACTTCCGATGGCCATCAAACCCACAGAGTTGAACATTATTGAGCATATTGGGATGCCTTGCAACGTGCTGTTCAGAAGAAATCTCCACTCCCTCTTACTCTTAAGGATTTATGGACAGCCCTGCAGAATCATTGTTGTCCATTACCTCCAGCACTTTTTCACACAATAATCGAGTCCATGCCACGTCGTGTTGCGGCACTTCTGCGTGCTCGCGTATGCCCTACACGAGATTATTTCTGTCGCTCTTTACTCTTTACTGTAGCAGCCACATAACCCTTCGAATAATCAGAGACACTTCTTCCAGCAGGGGAGTCAAGGTCTCCGGCAAGAAACGCCGATAGTTCCGGATTTTTAGGTGACGTGGAAGAAAGACAGGTCTCAAAATACGTTCGCCAGATATCCCGGCTGCACCGATGTTGATGATTCGTTGTCACCATACCATGAGGCGTAGGGGTTCTGTAGAGTATCCCGCATATGTCTGTTATGAAAGTTGAAGATAGCACCCCGCAATCTGTGAATAAGATGGATAACACAAATCCGGGAAATGTGGTTGCCAGGTGAAGAAACCAGTGACAATAATGCTGCGAATGTGGAAAGTCTGTCGCTATTGAGCCCTGCGCACGTTGTAAGTGACAAGGGTAGCAACAATCGTCATGGAGAATGTTCCAGACGGTCGTCTGGCTTACTCTGTATTGGCGGGCCAACTGCCAGGTACTGACACGGCAGTCGCCTTCCACAGTGTTCATCACATTTGCTCCAAGTCTAGTGTTCGAACATTTCGGATAAGTCCTTCATGATATCCTGCTTCCTGAAACGACCCTCTCTCAGACAAACGGTGAAACTGTTGTAAACATTGAATGCTGTGGTTGTTGTCGGCGGGGATAGGTCTCCTGATGCAACCTTGCTGCTCACCGCCCGTTGTCACTTGCCTTTCCGTAAGTAAACGCCATTTCGGCAAGCTATCGATTCGAATACGGAACTATTGTGTATAACGATGTATCACATCCGCTACAAGGGGAATCAGCAAGAGGAGTGAATCGGACACAACATTACCACTTGCTGTGGCTGTAGAGGGCGCTAGGGCATGATCTATGACGAACAGTAGGCATGATCTATGACGAACAGTACCATCCTTTAGGTGGAAAAAATGCACTATACAGAGCATATTAGACGGCAGTCTTTGCAACACATTATGAATAAATAAATGGTTTCTGGCACCGGATATAAGTTCACTAGACCTTTTTGTGCCGTATCCTATCATCGAACAATCCCTATAGCTCGTATACGGTGGAAAAAATCGCCCTGTATATTGTGGAATAGATTCTTCCACGGTAGGAGTGATGAAATGGAGTGAGAGGAATACAGATTGCAGCTATCAGAGTTTAAGGGAAGAGAAGAGCGTGAAGCAGAATTATTGCTCGTCCTCGACGTTATTTAGTCTGCACACTGAGCATGTATTGGGATCTGCGGATGACACAGTAATTCTATCAGAGACGGTGAAGGGCTTGGAAGGGAAGCTGAAAAAAAATGGATAGTGTCTTGACAGGAGACAGCTGGGAATTGAAGAACGCCAGAAGGCACCGAGCAAAAGTTGGATTAATTGAGATACACGGCAGAAAATATAATAAGTTGGAATAGCAACAGTGAATGAATAATGGAAAGAATATAGAAGGTGAGGTCAATCTCCTGCATCACTGTAGATATATACGATAAAAAGAATAAATCTACAGACGCAAAAATCGTATGCTGCAAGGAATGCGGACCTACAAGTGGTTAAGACGATAATACTTGGAAGAAACGGTGCAGAACTAGGAAAAGAAGAGAAAAATATACTAAGGAAAATGCTAGGTACTAAAAGAGGTTGTCAGAGGTTAATGGGAAGATCGATGGAAAAATTGTACGGCAGCATGGGGAAAATAACAGGAGGGATCGGAGTGAAAAGAGCGAGCTTCATCGGACACATAATCACGATGAATATGGATAAAAAGACGAAAAAAGTATGGGAAAGAACAAGGGCACAAGAGGAAAGGCAGGGATCAGATGGGTTGCTCACCTCCGGAAGGATTGATGGGAATTGATGATGGAGGTGGGATGAACAGAGAATTGTAGAAACAAGTACGCACCGACCAGTACGTCACAGATCGACGTGAGAGAAGGATGTGGGGATAGGGTAGAGTGTCACGAGTGGAGCAGACAAGAGATAAGGATACCGAAAAGCTCAAAAGAAGAGCGAGAGATTACAAAAGAAAAGATTTCCTGAGAAAGGAAGAGGAAAATTCAATCCATGAAGTTGGAATGCTCCTACTGAGCACGTAACGCAAGAAGAAACTTATAAAGCGAATAATGTTATGAGTATGATTAAAAGATATTATTACTGAGCCGTGGCGCGGCTCTCGGGCGCAAGACACGATCGATTACTCCTCTGGTTGAGGTTGGCACTATGTGCGATCGCGAGCGCCTCCATTCGAAGCGGGTCCTAACGGGGGAGTGAGTGCGAATACGGGTCTGGGGCGGACAGCAGGGGAGAACGGACATTGCGGCCGCACTATGAGGCGGCAAGAGAAGAGTTGTGCACGGCCGAGAAGGGAGCGTTGAGCAAGGCGGCAGTCAGCATCGCTTTCCGGGGGACAGAGAGTTGCGGCAGTCCAACGAGCAGACACCAGAACCGGGAGCAGTGCTCCGATTTGTGGACGTGACGTGGGTAGTATTTTGGCGCCGTATAGTTTGCTTGGTACGCATCTGCAGCTCCCTTATGCCCACGTGTGTTGTTCTGTCCGTATGTGGATTGAAAAGGTTACGCTCCGGCTGGAACAGTGGCTTGTGCTTTACATTCATGCACCCTGACTCATTTGTTTTGCTGCAGGCAGCTGTAATTTCAGAGGTTTTTTTTTTTTTTTGTCGTGAACAAGACAGCTAACGTGTGACCTGTTTTGGGTTTTGGAGTCCTGTTTTGGGCAACCTAGTTATCATGCACACAAATGTATTGCTGCCGAGTGAGGTTAGCCCTAATCTTGTGAAACTGAGCTTTCAGTGACTGGCTCGTCTGCAAATTAATTAATTTAACCTTTGCGGTGTGTTTTTGCTTTCAATGGTGAATTTGTCATTCATTTGTGTATGTTTCGCCGTTAATGATAACTGTAAGATAGCAAGGTCTTGAAGGGCTTGCGTATCGTATTGTATTTTGGCTACTGTTTAATTTGATTTCTTGTTTATCGGTCTGGTGGAAACTTATGCCAAGTTTACTAATTTCCGCCTGTGGTTCGGAAGTTGGTTTGAAGGTAAATCTGTGGGGAAATCTTTACTGCACCTAACTGTTAACTGATCTTGCGTGGAACTAATGCCATTATTAAATCGTTTCTTGTGTGCTATAAATTGTGTTACCATAGACAAGGAGAGAAGGCACATTCTGTGGTCGAGGGGTAGGCACGGTTCCTGCTTTGCGCGTGGCGTCTTGTCGCCCGCTATCATTTCCCGCGTTAGTACGGGCGGCGTGAGATTTGTTTGCTCGCGGTTGTATGGCCGCTAGTCAGCTGTGCCAGCTCCCGCTTTAGGGTGTGCCGTGTTTCGTAAGGCGTACGCCGACCTTGTCACTGTTACTCCTGTGTTGCTGTCGGCCGCTTACCGAAACGTTAGTCTGTTTCAGCACGGTGACCACTGGGCCGTGACGATGTCGGTTGATGACCAGCGTTGGGGCGGTCGTCCGCTCTGATTGGCTTCGGTCGCTTGGACTTGGCAGTTACCTTCTGATTAAGGAGATCAGATTTGTGTATTTGCAGTAAATTCCTAAGTAGTTTGTGAGAAAGGTTGAGCTTTTTCATGTCCGCAGCTCGTGGTCGTGTGGTAGCGTTCTCGCTTCCCGCGCCCGGTTTCCCCGGTTCGATTCCCGGCGGGGTCAGGGATTTTCTCTACCTCGTGATGACTGGGTGTTGTGTGATGTCCTTAGGTTAGTTAGGTTTAAGTAGTTCTAAGTTCTAGGGGACTGATGACCATAGATGTTAAGTCCCATAGTGCTCAGAGCCATTTTTGAGCTTTTCATGATTTTACACAATTCAAGCATTTTGGTAAGGCATTTTCCTATCTATGTTTTGTTTAAATGAGAATTATCTATTGGGGTTATTCACCTGTTGAAGCTTAACATAAAATTTGTAACTTAGCTTTCATGATTTTAATTTAAGCATTCTTGTAAGGCAGTCCTTTATCTACGTTTTATTGATTGGTAATTCTTTATTGGTGTTATTCACTGGTTGAAGGTTAACATATGTTTGTAACCAAGTTTATGCCCTCGCTTAATTGAGATTTGTTAAGAGCCTTTATTGTTGGAAGATCATTAAAGCCTGGGTGCTTGTAATTGTGAATACTGTTGTCTATGTTGTGGGCTACCCTTCCACTTCCACAGCCCCAATTACTACCTATCAAAAGCATGAATAACGACCTTTGGTAGCGCGGACAGCTGCCAGATCTGCAGGAAGAGGGTCATTGAGTTTCTCGAGGGTACCGACGGGGTTTGGAGCCATGTTCATTTCAGTGGCGTGGCCAGCCGCGCGGTGTCTCTGTTGGGGACCCATGGAACGAAGAACCCGATCGAAGTGGTCCCACACATTCTCGACTGAGCTAGTTTTGGGAGTTTGCTGTCCAGAAGCGTACGGTAATCTCAAGTAGGTGCTCTTCAGACTACGCAAGTACACTGCTAGCTGTGTGACACGTTGCATTGTCCTGCCAGTAGGTACCTTCGCGCCGGGGAAAAACAAACTGCGTGGTTGCGGTGACATAGTCCCCATGGGTAGATGTATTGTGCCTTCCTGAATGACGAGAACACCCACGGTATCCCGCAGAAACGCTTCCTCCTACGGCCTGGATCCTTCCGAAAATTGTTGCCGGTAGTTTGCCTTTAGAGGTCTCACACCGTACACCACAACGGCCATTTGTCCAATGGACCATAAAATGTGATTCATCTGAAAAGGCCACTCGTTACTCAATGGACGTCCAGTTGCGGTTCTGGAATGTAAATTCCAGCCTTCGTCGCCAATGAACAAGAGTGAACATACACTACTGGCCGTTAAAATTGCTACACCAAGAAGATATGCAGATGATAAACGGGTATTCATTGGACAAATATATTGTGCTAGAACTGACATGTGATTACGTTTGCACGCAGTTTGGGTGCATGGATCCTGAGAAATCAGTACCCAGAACAACCACGTCTGGCCGTAATAACGTCCTTGACACGCCTGGGGATTGAGTCAAACAGAGCGTGGGTGGCGTGTACAGGTACAGCTGCCCATGCAGCTTCAACACGATACCACAGTTCATCAAGAGAAGTGACTGGTGTATTGTGACGAGCCAGTTGCTCGGCAACCATTGACCAGACGTTTTCAGTTGGTAAGCTGCAGAATGTGCTGGCCAGGGCAGCAGTCTAACATTTTCTGTATCCAGAAAGGCCCGTACAGGACCTGCAACATGTAGTCGTGCATTGTCCTGCTGAAGTGTAGGGTTTCGCAGGGATCGAATGAAGGGTAGAGCCACGGGTCGTCACACATCTGAAATGTAACTTCCACTGTTCAAAGTGCCGTCACTGCGAACAAGAGGTGACCGAGACGTGTAACCAATGGCACCCCATACCATCACACTGGGTGATACGCCAATATGGCGATAACGAATACTCGCTTCCAGGGTGCGTTCACCGCGATGTCGCCATACACGGATGCGACCATCATGATGCTGTAAACAGAACCTGGATCCATACGAAAAAAGTACGTTTTGCCATTCATGCACCCAGGTTCGTCGTTGAGTACAACATCGCAGGCGCTCCTGTCTGCGATGCAGTGTCAAGGGTAACCGCAGCCATGGTCTCCGAGCCGATAGTCCATGCTGCTGCAAACGTCGTCGAACTGTTCGTGCAGATGGTTATTGTCATGCAAACGTCCCCATCTGTTGACTCAGAGTCGAGACGTGGCTGCACGATCGGTTACAGCCATGCAGATAAGATGCCTGTGATCTCGACTGCTAGTGATACGAAGCAGTTGGGATCCAGCACGGCATTCCGTATTACCCTCCTGAACCCACAGATTCCATATTCTGGTAACAGTCATTGGATTTCGACCAATGCGAACAGCAATGTCGCGATACGATAAACCGCAATCGCGATAGGCTACAAGCCGACCTTTACCAAACTCGGAAACGTGATGGTACGTATTTCTCCTCCTTACATGAGACGTTACAACAACGTTTCACCAGGCAACGCCGGTCAACTACTGTTTGTTTATGAGAAATCGGTTGGAATCTTTCCTCATGTCAGCACTTTGTAGGTGTCGCCACCGGCGCTATCCTTGTGTGAATGCTCTGAAAAGCTAATCATTTGCATATCACAGCATCTTCTTCCTGTCGGTTGAATTTCGCGTCTGTAGCACGTCATCTTCGTGGTGTAGCAATTTTAAAGGCCAGTAGTGTAGGTGCATGAACCAGCCACTTGCTGTGGAGGCTCGTGTGGAGCGCCGGAGCAGTCGTTGAGGGGACACTGTTGCTAGCCCCCTGATTCATTTGCCTGTCAGTTGTTCCACAGTTTTACGCCTGTTCGCCCGCATACATCACGGCAGCCATCTTTCACCCTTGTCATGTATGGCCCCTGCTGAGTCTCAGTTGCCTCGACACGGTTTTGTATAGTGCCATTTTGCCATGAACAGCGTGCTCTAATCGAGGCTTGCGAACTGTTTGTAAACTTTGCGTTTCGGAAATGCTTCCAGCCTTGGCACGAAAGCCAAGGCTGCACTCATATAAATCACTCCTCCGCTTCTGCTTTACAACAACACTGCTCTGTTTTCCGCCTCCCTCTGACACTTTTTACATATCCTCCACTGCCAGTGCTGCCACCTGCCGTTTGTACTGGTTATTGCACGTCGACGTTGAACACATGCAATAGTCACATTACTGTGACTGCACCGTGTATAAGCTGAATATAAGATGAATATTAACATTAGCAAAGTCAGTATCGAATTAAATAAGGCGATGCCCCTCTTTCCTCCAGACAGTTACATTTGATACCTCACAAAACTGTTGTCACCATTTTCCCAACTTTTTTTTTCCTTACTATACAACGGATGACACTTTCTTTAAGACAAGTTTTACGTGGTATGCAGTATCTCGCTCAGGACTGACAGCCATCGTCTGTAACATCCTGGATACAAACTAGACGTTATCAGAGTGAGGTGATGAGTCGTCGGCATCTCACAGCACTGGCTTGACTGTAGTAGACCAGCAGGGGCGCTGGCGCTGCGTGCCGGGTTTGCCTAACTCCAGTCCGCTGTGGCACAGTAGCACGGCTCCATCTGGCTTTTAATTAACACCGGCACGCCCATTGTTGTACGCTGAATTAAAACCGTTTGCGGATTGTCTGGACGCGCTGTTAACTCGCCGCTGGATAATTAATTCGGGTGCCGTGCCGCAGTGTTAAAGAGCCCCGCTGTCCGTACCCGCCTCCGTGTTTGACTAAATAATTAATTCGCCTGCAGGAAAAGCCACTTGCGAGGATGTGGAACGGCGAGACGCAGGGAGCTAAATTCGTGTTTGTAGGTGTCCGTCGCGGCAGTCATTCTTTAAGCACAACACAGCTGCTTCAGACTACGCCCAGAACACAAACGGCTTGTGTTCCTCAGGGCAATATATTAGGACGTTTTTTGTTTACGGTCAAAACCTGCGCTGCCAAAATAAATTTGCTAAGAAACTGTAGATCAAAAGGAGTTTATCCTTACATAGTGGCTGTTGAGCCATGAACGAAAAATTTCTTATGTTTTTTAGGGTTCTAGTAAAGACGGAACCTTTGTAGGACCATTTTATTGACCAATCTGTCTGTCTGCCGACTGTTAAAAACCCTTTTTATAAGAATCGGGTGAACGTTAAAATTCATTTCCCATACTAAGGTCCATGATCTCTTGGTGATATTACAGATCGTAGTTCCAAAGTGAATGGAATCAAAAGATACCGCCTTTTATGTCACATACTTTAATATTAGCAAACTCACTCATCAAAGCATGTAGGGTACTCCCCGTTGACCTAGACTCATTACTTTTGGCGAGAAGTACAAATAAGGGAGAAATTTCGAAATTGTTGTATTATACGAGAAAAAATGGTTGAAATGGCTCTGAGCACTATGGGACCTAACTTCTAAGGTCATCAGTCCCCTAGAACTTCGACCTACTTAAACCTAACTAACCTAAGGACACCACACACATCCATGCCCAAGGCAAGATTCGAACATGCGACCGTAGCGGTCGCACGGTTCCAGACTGTAGCGCCTATAACCGCTCGGCCACTCTGGCCGTCAATATGAGAAAAAAAATGCCACATTTTATCCGAATGTCTGTCTGTTAAGACGCCCATTTCTCAGGATGGGTTTCAAGTATCGAGTTGAAATTTGTGTCACATACTAAGGTCTATGGTCCCTTGGTAGTTTAAAAAGAGTTACACTTGTAACTCGATGAAACCAAAATATAGGGCCGTTTATATAATATATTTTGATACTCGCTAACTCACTCATTAAAACCTGAAGGGTACTTCACGTTGACCTAGAGTCATAAATATTGTCAAGAAGCAGGCCTGCAGACTAGAAGTAAAGGAAAAACCCAGAAAGTTGTTAATCTGTAAGTATATTACACGACAAAACCTGTTTCATTTGGCATATTGTATTTGACTCCAAACTTATAATTAAAACATTACGAGACTGAACAAATTTTCAGCTGGCAAGATCTCTAAAATCCTTTACTCACACAGATTACCGGTTTCGGAAATTCACCGTTGTCACCTTCGGATCTGTGTTGATATCGAGACACAATCTTCTCCTTCAGTATAATAAGTGGTGCTATACAATGTACGTCCATGTTGGTACCGTGAGCTATATCAACAAGGACATAAACTGCATAGCACCACTTATTGTACTGAAGGAGAAGACTGTGTCATGATGAACATAAATCCGAGAATTCCCGAAACTGGTAATCTGTATGAATAAACGATTTTAACGATCTTGGCAGCTAATAATTTCTTCGGTGTTCAGAATACTACAGATCGTCCCCACGCTGACGATATCAGAAGTATACAATTAAAACAATCTCGAAAGTTTTGGAATTCCGGGGACCGATATATTGCCACTGTCAATGTCGATTACAGGCTAAAGTCGTCGAGTTTCCGGATTAATAGAATGCGTGAATTATCAGTATACATAATTAGGTTTGTCCGGATCCCTCGAGCGCAAATTCTACTCTGAGCAGCCAGTTTATATTTATGGGTCACGAGTGTTCTGACTGGTTTAATGCAAGCCACCACAACTTCCTCTGAAACGGGGCTTCCGTGGCTGCATGCTCCTTTTCCTTCAGGAATTTTTAATAAAATGAGGTACCCGTGGGTTCGGCCTTGTCGAACACTTTTATCCAGGAAAACTGTGTGCCTCAGGAGTCTGTCCTGAGCGTCGTCCTCTTTACTATCGTCATTAACCCAAAAATGGCTTGCCTCCCACCGGGCATCCTCGGCTCCTTTTCGTTGACGATTTTACCATATATTGCAGTTCTCCACGGACCTGTCTCATTGGACGGCGTCTTCAGCGATGTCTCGATCGTCTTGTAACCCTCCCTCTACTTCCTCCTATCTGTTATTGGCTCATATATGTTATTACGGAATCTCGTGATTTGATGATGATGAAATCCCATACTCCTTGACAGAGCGTAGGGGAACGATGCTGGAGATCCGCACAGCCGTACTAGGCAAGGTCCTAGTGGAGGTGGTTTGCCATTGCCTCCCTCTGACAGTAATGGGGATGAATGATGCTGATGAAAACGACCCAACAACACCCAGTCATCTCGAGGCAGGTGAAAACCCCTGACCCCGCCGGGAATCGAGCCTGGGACCTGCAGACTCGTGATTTGAAGCTAGGCACTGTTCTACAAGTTATTTACGTCCGATTTGAGTATTCTACCAGATTTGTTACAGAATCTCAATGATTTTAAGGTGGCACATAGGGAATGTTATCTAATCAATATGAGATCTGACGCAGTAACAAAACTAGGTTTTTATCATATCAAAATTCAATGTCGATCAATCGAGTACCATAGTACGATCGGTAAGCAAGCTATTAAAAAAGATGTTTCACAAATAAAATGGAATATCAATCATAATAATGAAGAAAAACTGATGATGACACCATAAAATATATCAGCAAACGTACATTGGTGTCCTACGTGAATGAAATGGTTGCAACACTATTAGGACCGAAAGGGTGAGACTGTTTAATGAAGTATAGGTGCCACGCATATGGAACACATTTACGACTCTACACTACACACTCGGCATGCAAATTCCAAGCTTTTCTAATAAAGACATGGGATCGGATGTGCAACAATTGAGTCAGAGTGGCTGTGCAAGTTACAGTAAAGTCTGCTCTACCTTTCGCAAATTTCCACAACATGACCCACACAACCACAGTAGCATCCGTATCATACAGAAGGTAGTGATCAATATACTCTAAACATCATATTAGCTCTTCTGTAAACAACCACAGACAACATGAACACACTTGGCACTCAAAATTCTACTACGACACATTTCACAAGTCACACACAATTTTATCATATTTTGATGCAAAATTGTACGTGAACATTACTATGTTAATAATCAGAAGACATGTCCCAATGAATCAACCCCTAAGCACTGAGTGAGAACCCATCCCTTAAAATGATTTGGCCCAAATCACAAGGCTCCACCAGTCACCCAAGGACACACACGAAAATGCCATCAAGCACACTGACAAGAAACATTTTTATTTACTGGTTCGTATTGACGTAATTAAGCACTCATCTGCTCTACTCTGCACCCACAGCGATTTGGCGTGAAAATTTGCAGTCACCCACAAGGAAAAGTTCCTCTAAATTCAAAAGATATTCTCAAAGCGCGTGTCAGACTGAAGTACTTGATGTAAACTATTAATTTAACAAATACAAATAACTGAAATCCTACATGTTGCTAACTATAATGAAGGCAAATGCCATCTGTTATAAGTGAAACCTCGCAAACGCAGCTATTTCAATATCGCAAAATAATTACAATTGTCCAAGCTCTACTTGAAAGGCAACATTCCGCGTAACTTCTAACACAATATAAGTAATTTTTAGCCAGGTTATCTCACCATATCTGCAGGTGCTTCTGGGACGTGTCCTCACCCTAGGTCTCCCCGCTGCTGAGTGCCAAACATGGCGGAAAGCTACCCCAACGACCACCTATTCAAACGAAATGAGGAAGACGCCGCTCATTGGCAGTTTCCTGCCTCTTCTCCAGAAACAGGTGAAACTCGAGCAAGCCATTGCCAACTCTACTCTTGCAACACCTTGGGTCAAAGATTTGATAATTCAGTTCCACCACCACCCATTTATCTTTTACTCACAAAATAATTACTTTCAGTCATTCACACGCATACAGTAAGGATTAAGGAATGAAGGAACTGCTCATTGCCCTCAACCTTTGACGTTCCGCCATTTCCTGACGGAATGCTCTTCTTCTAACCACTTACGTTCCCATTTGTGTTTGCTGTCTGAGTTATCGGGCGTTCTAGCGAACGACGCGCGGGCTGTCGGCCTCGTTTTACTTCTACCCGTCCTACCAATGCGGCGAAGGACATTTAATCCTTAGTTCAGGACCTCCGTTTCTCTATGGCGTATTTTACATGCCTTCCTCCACGTCCCTGTTTTTAGCCGTCTTATCTTCCGCCCCGATTAACTTCTCTCTTTGCCTTCGTTTTCTACAATTCGATATGGGCGCATATGACCCTAGTTGTTTTGCTCCCTAAAACAAAATGAAAACAAACGGGTTCCTCTATATTGCCAACCTCTTCGGCTCAGAGTAGCACTTGCAACCAACGTCCTTCATTATTTCTTGTATGTATTCCAGTCTCTGCCCTTACAGTTTTTACTCTCTACAGCTGCCTCTCGTACAACGGGGACTATCCCTTACATCTTAACAATTGTCCCATCATCCTGGCCCATCAATATTTTCCACACGCTTCTGATTTTCTCGATACAGCGCAGAACCTCTAAATTTTTATCTTATCAGTCCACCTAATTGTCAACATCCTTTTGTAATTATCAATCCACCTAACTGTCAACATCCTTTTGTAAGACCACCTCTCAAGCGCATCAATTCTTCCTAGAATTCCCGATTCACTTTCATACATTTCTATGCTCCAGACATGCAAATTCAGAAATGTTTTACTAAAATTAAATACTGTAAGATTATATTATTGACAGGAGTGACCTGTTTGCCTGAAGTAGATTGCTTCTTATAACCAACTTGCTCCATCGACCACGTGTTTTTCTTTTCCAAGGCAGCAGAATTCCTACACTTCTACCATATGCATGGTCACCAGCATCCAAGTTAAGTTTATCGCTATCTAATTTCTGCTACTCTTATTACTTTCGTCTTTCTTCGGTTTACTCTCAGTCCATTTTCTGTACTCATTAGACTGTTCATTCCACTCAACAGATCCTGTAGTTCTTCCTCACTTTCATGACCATTGCAGTGTCATCAGCGAATCTTATCACTAGCATTCTTTCAATGTGAATTTTACTGTCACTGTTGAACCTTTCTTTTGTTTGCGTCATTGCTTCTTCGATGTATAGACTGAACAGTTGAGGCGATGGGTTACATCCCTGTCTTACACCCTCTTTCAATTCTTAGTTTTCATCTTTGATTCTTACATACATTCTATAGTGCCTGTAGCTTACGCCCATTATTTCTCATGATTTCGATTCTTGCTCATTTCTGCATAGTCGAATGCTGTTCCCAGGTCAACAAGTCCTATGAACGTTTTCTGATTTTTCTTTAGTCTTGCTTCATTTATCAAGCTCAAGGTCTCAACTGCCTCTCTATAATTTCACCTTTCTTAAAGCCAAGCTAATCGTCAATTAATAAACTGTGGATTTACTTATAAACTTTTCAGTAAATTGTTAATGTTAGGGTGCATGAGAAGGTGAGGTGAATGTGTGCTGTTCATTTTATGTGTACTCTTATCATCTAAGCACTCTTAGTTCTGCGTTTAACAGTGGAATTTCTCTTATCGTCGTAGTGTAGAAACCTTTGTTTCTAATTTCGCCTAAGGTTGTTCTGACTTTTCTATATGCTAACTTACTTCTCTCGATGACCTTTTCCTATTTATTCACATTTTTCCTGCAGTCTGTGCTTTCCTGCGCGTCCTGTTTATTTCATTACTAATACAGTTATATTACTGCACTCCAGTCTTCGCTCGAACATACTTATGCTTTCTCTTTCGTCGATCAGTTGTAGTATTTTGTCTTTAACCCAAAGTTTCTTCACAGTTACCTGTAAGGTACACTATGGTATATATGTTAGCGTTTTTGTATACACTACCTGATCAAAAGTATCCGGACACCACAGTATAATGCCGAATTGACCAGTAGCGAAAGAGAGGCGGACGCGCCAGTGCTAAAATGTGGCGGGTAGTTGTGAGTAGGGAAGCATTAATTTCAGCATGGGTCTGTCGGAGTGCTTAGTGACTTAAACGTGGATGTCAACTGAGTAACAAGGGAGTCAAGGATATTTCGAAGCTATTAAAAGCGCCATTGTTGACAGCTGGGAATTTGACGGTGAAGTGGGTACGTGAAGGGCCAACCACAGCTAATCCAAGTCAACTCTGCACCATCATCGAAGATCATTGACTTTTGGATTAATGAATTTAAACGTTGTTTGATAATCACCGACGACGAAGTGAGCTCCGGCCGTCCAATTGAGTTCACCACAAAGGAACCCACTCCCAAAATCTGCCGATTAAAATTTTGTGAGACTGTTGATACTGTAGGTATCTCAATTAAGTGAATGCATAACATCCTGCACGGAGACTTGGCTATGAAGAAGCAGTGAGCGGAGTCGGTCCCGCGATTGCCCCTGTCTGCCAAAATGCATCCGGCACAGCGACTCAACAGAGTATCTGGCGATGTTTTATCGCAATCCACAAGACTTTTTGTGCCGATTTGTGACTGTTGATGAAGCCTGGATCAGTCATTTCACATCAGAGTCAAAGCGGCAGTCAATTGGAGAAAGTATACTGAAAAAGGCAAAGACCATTTTGTCAGGTGGCCAGGTGATGACCACTGTTATTTTCTCCTTTCTAATTTTTTTTCTTTTCACTACTTCCAAGGAATACTCCTCATAGATTACTTGAAAAAAGGCAGAAACATAACTGGGACCCAATTACCCTTCGTTATTGGATCGTTTGAAAGTTGCGTTGCCGGAAAAGAACCTAGATTTTAAGCAAAAAAGTGCTTCTTAGCCAGGATAAATGGTTATTCCACGCATCAGCGATAACAATGGCTAAAGTGCATGAATTGGGCTTTGAATTGATTCCCCGTCCACACCATTCACCAGATAAGCCCTAGAGTGTCCTTCCTGTTCCTTAACTTGAAACTTTGGTTTGCTGGGACTAAATTTTCATAAACTGAGGACGTGATAGTGGCAGTGAAAGAGTATTCTGCACAGTCTGACGAAACTAATTTTTTGCAACGGTATGAAGAAGATGAAGGGTCGCTGGACCGAGTGTATATCCATCAAGGGAGACTATGCTCAGAAGTAAGGTGAGTTGTTTGTTAAAAGTTTTTTTCTTGCTATTTTACCAGACTTATCAAAGCAACCTCGTACATGCTTTCCATCAAAGAGTTAACACAATAACGCATTTGATGAGTAATTAGAAGCCGTGTGCTGTGATACATGGGAATTCGATTCTTTACCAAATCAATAGAGGGATACTGGTGAAGAGGGAAAAAATGCTACTCATGATACCGAAGAAAAACATATTTGGGCACTACATTTTGTCGCAATTGCGAATATTTTTCACATCACCTTAATTACGTACGGAAAACATCCTTATTGAAGAGACATGGTAAAAAACTGAGCTAGGCCAAGACTCCGACCCGGATTTCCCGCTTAACGCTAGCGCTCAGCTAAGCCATCTCAGCTATCCATGTTCGATTTCAGGCGTGACCCAAACCTCCATATGCCACTGTAACTAATAATACACTACTGGCCATTAAAATTGCTGCACCAAGAAGAAATGCAGATAATACACGGATACTCATTGGACAAATATATTATACTAAAACTGACATGTGATTACATTTTCACGAAATATGGGTGCATAGATCCTGAGAAATCAGTACCCAGAACCACCACCTCTGGCCGCAATAACGGCCTTGATACGCCTGGGGATTGACTCAAACAGAGCTTGGATGGCGTGTACAGGTACAGCTGCCCATGCAGCTTCAACACGATACCACAGTTCATCAAGAGTAGTGACTGGCGTATTGTGACGAGCCAGTTGCTCGGCCACCATTGACCAGACGTTTTCAATTGGTGAGAGCTCTGGAGAATGTGCTGGCCAGGGCAGCAGTCGAACATTTTCTGTATCCAGAGAGGCCCGTACAGGACCTGCAACATGCGGTCGTGCATTGTCCTGCTGAAATGTAGGGTTTCGCAGGGATCGGATGAAGGGTAGAGCCACGGGTCGTAACACATCTGAAATGTAACGTCCTCTGTTCAAAGTGCCGTCAATGCGAACAAGACGTGACCGAGACGTGTAACCAATGGCACCCCATACCATCACGCCGGGTGATACGCCAGTATGGCGATGACGAATACAGGCTTCCAATGTGCGTTCACCGCGATGTCACCAATCACGGATCCGACCATCATGATTCTGTAAACAGAACCTGGATTCATCCGAGAAAATGACGTTTTGCCATTCTTGCACCCAGGTTCGTCGTTGAGTACACCATCGCAGGCGCTCCTGTCTGTGATGCAGCGTCAGGGGTAACCGCAGCCGTGGTCTCCGAGCTGATACTCCATGCTCCTGCAAACTTCGTGCAGATAGTTGTTGTCTTGCAAACGTCCCCAGCTGTTCTCAGTAATAGAGACGTGGCTGCACGATCCTTTACAGCCATGCGGATAAGATGCCTGCCATCTCGACTGCTAGTGATTCGATGCCGTTGGGATCTAGCACGGCGTTCCGTGTTACCCTCCTGAACTCACCGATTCCATATTCTTCTAACAGTCATTGGATCTCGACCAACGGGAGCAGCAATGTCGCGATACGATAAACCACAATCGTGATAGGCTACAATCCGATCTTTATAAAAGTCGGAAACGTGATGGTACGTGCCGGCCGGAGTGGCCGTGCGGTTCTAGGCGCTACAGTCTGGAGCCGAGCGACCGCTACGGTCGCAGGTTCGAATCCTGCCTCTGGCATGGATGTATGTGATGTCCTTTGGTAAGTTAGGTTTAATTAGTTCTAAGTTCTAGGCGTCTGATGACCTCAGCAGTTAAGTCGCTTAGTGCTCAGGGCCATTTGAACCATTTTCGTGATGATACGCATTTCTCCTCCTTACACGAGGCATCACAACGATGTTTCACCAGGTAACGCTGGTCAACTGCTGTTTGTGTATGAGGAATCGGTTGGAAACATTCCTCATGTCAGCACGTTGTAGGCGTCGCCACCGGCGCCAACCTTGTGTGAATGCTCTGAAAAGCTAATTATTTGCACAGCATCTTCTTACTGTCGGTTAAATTTCGCGTCTGTAGCACGTCATCTTCGTGGTGTAGCAATTTTAATGGCCAGTAGTGTATAATTTTTTGGGCACTTTGCTTTCAGACAGACGCTGATCTTCGGAACTTCTTTCTCTCCATTGGAATGGAACAGTTTCCGAATGCTCTCATCTCCCCAGCTGTATTATACGACACTGGGAGGTTGAATGGCTGTACGGTCGTCAAATTTATCTTGGCCAGTTTCATTCCGGCCAGTCCAAATATCATCCGAGGCGAGCGACAGAAAGACGCTGTACTGTGTCCACTCGTTACGGACCTGTTTGCGCTTATATCACTCTCACTCCGGGCCTGGAGAGCGGAAGTCCAGCCCCTGGAGTCGGCGGCTGACGTCGGCGTCGCCGGTCCAGTATCGATTGGTGTCGCGGGCGCCTGGTCGAGAATGGGACACCGTGGAGCCCGTGCCACCCGCCCTGTGCAGGAGGAGGGGGCGGCTAACGCGATTACTCACGCTAGGGCGCACCGCCCACGCACTATCTGCGTGTGTGTGTGTGTGTGTGTGCGCACAGGGACGGCTTCAGGACGGCTTCAATCAGTCGGGCAGACTATTATGGCAGTACAACACGACTGCAATTCAATATGTTGTGACGCTTCCCTTATAGAAGAAAGGAGGAGACGTGTATTTGAATGTCATTAGACAGCCTAGAAGGGCGAGCGCTGGTAGCTGCTAAGGAGCTCGATAAAGTTTCGAGATTGGCCTGTCCAGTCTTTACGGGAAATATTAACGACACAATTAGAAATAGCTGTAATAGAGGCAGCAGTAGGGGGTAGGGCTCAAACACTTTAGGATATCCAGAGTACCGTACTAATATAAAGGGTGCCGTCAGAAATGCCCAAGGGAACTGTGACGGGACTGTTCTTGTTCTCTACTAGTGAAAAGGCCAATGCTTCGCCACTGCCAAATGTGTTTGAGAATTGGATATACGTTCTAATCTCCTTCCCTCCAAGGAAGGTAGTAGGAGTAATGCATCAAATTACATACCCATATCGTTAACGTCGATATGCAGCAGGAGTTTAGAACATATATTGAGTTCGAACATTATGAATTACTTCGAAGAAAACGGTCTATTGCCGCGCGGGATTAGCCGAGCGATCTAAGGCACTGCAGTCATGGACTGTGCAGCTGGTCTCGGCGGAGGTTCGAGTCCTCCCTCGGGCATGGGTGTGTATGTTTGTCCTTAGGATAATTTAGGGTTAAGTAGTATGTAAGCTCAGGGACTGATGACCTCAGCAGTTAAGTCCCATAACATTTCTCACACATTAGAACTTTTTTTGTTTGTTTTTTTAAAACGGTCTATTGACACACAGTCAACATGGGTTTAGAAAACATCGTTCCTGTGAAACACAACCAGCTCTTTATTCACATGAAATGTTGAGTGCTATTGACTAGGGATTTCAGATCGATTCCGTGTTTCTGGATTTTCAGGAGGCTTTTGACACTGTACCACACAAGCGTCTCGTAGTGTAATTGCGTGCTTACGGAATATCGTCTCAGTTATGTGACTGGATTTGTGATTTCCTGTCAGAGACGTCACAGTTCGTAGTAACTGACGGAAAGTCATCGAGTAAAACAGAAGTGATTTCTGGCGTTAGTGTTACAGGCCCTCTGCTGTTCCTTATCTGCATAAACGATTTGAGAGACAATCTGAGCAGCCGTCTTCGGTTGTTTGGAGATGACGCTGTCGTTTATCGACTAATAAAGTTATCAGAAGATAAAAACAAACTGCAAAACGATTTAGAAAAGATATCTGAATGGTGCTAAAAGTGGAAGTTGACCCTAAATAAGGAAAAGTGTGAGGTCATCCACATGAGTGCTAAAAGGAACTCGTTAAACTTCGGTTACACGATAAATCAGTCTAATCTAAATGCCGTACATTCAACTAAATACCTAGGTATTAGAGTTACGAACAACTTAAATTGGAAGGAACGTTGTGAAGGCTAATCAAAGAATGCGTTTTATTGGCAGAACACTTAGAAAATGTAACAGACCTACCAAGAAGACTGCCTACACTACGCTTGTCCGTCCTCTTTTAGAATACTGCTGCACGGTGTGGGATCGTTAGCAGATAGGACTGACGAAGTACATTGAAAAAGTTCAAAGGAAGGCAGCAAGTTTTGTATTATCACGAAATATGTGAGAGAGTGTCACAGAAATTATACAGTATTTGGGCTGGAAATCATTAAAAGAAAGGCGTTTTTCGTTGCGACGGAATCCTCTCACGAAATTCCAATCAACAACTTTCTCCTCCGAATGCGAAAATATTTTGTTGACACCGACTTACATAGGGAGAAACGATTACCACGATGAAATAAGGGACATCAGAGCTCGTACGGAAAGATACAGGTGTTCATTTTTTCCACGCGCAATACTAGATTGGAATAATAGAGAATTGTGAAGGTGGTTCGATGAACTCTCTGCCAGGCACTTAAATGTGATTTGCAGAGTATCCATGTAGATGTAGATGTACCTGTCTCCACCTCCTTCCCTTTCTCACTGTTCATCTCCACTTTATCCCTATGTCTTCCTCCATCCACCTCTGTCCACCTACTCTCTCCCCCTTACTCTGACGTTGAACCGTGTTTATTGTTATCGTCAACAAATCCTTGATTAGGTATTGAAGTCGCTTAAAATGATTGGTAAATCTGTTGGGATCATTAACATGACAGTATTTCAATCTGGTAATGGGAAGATTACATTCAGGCGATTGATACTCCACAGTAATTAACAGTAATACATGACTAATAATCCATAAGCCCAACTTCTCCGTTTTCTGTTAAAACCAACTGAGGAGAAGAAAACAAGCAGTACATAGTTGTCTACACATCTCTTGTTTGAAGTTACACCAGGTGACACACGCATCTCGTCCTCCGTTGAAGTTTCTCTGAGTCCATCCTTTTGACTGGAGGTCTGTGGGATTGCGGGCAATCGCTATTGTAAGAAAATGAATCACCTACCTTAAGGTCTTATTTATTGTGTGATTTGACAATTGACGGTTGGATAGATGACATCACAATTACAGATAGTCTGCGGAAACCAGTTACGTTGACATCGTATATATGCATCGTGATAACCACTTCATCATCAACTAAGGCCTGAAGATGGCGCACTGAAGCGCCGAAAATGGTAGCTACACAACAAATAAGATCATAAGAACGGCTGTAGGCGTTTCGTTTTCTTACAATCGGTTGACGTTAGTTTATCCCAGATACCACAGACGCCAAAAGGTTTGCCTAAGCAGAACAGTAAAGAGGCTTCCACACCAACAGAGGGACACCTTGCTAAACGTAATACCAGCGCTAGAAAACAAACACTTTACAACTGGTCCTGCAGCTTATCACCATAAAACTTGATTCTTAGGAGTTCCGGGTTCGATTTCTGGCCTCAAGAAAAGTATCTGTATAGAAGAATGATTGTCCCTGGCCAAAAAAATATGAACAAGAGCCAAAGCATATTAATTATCTGTTTCAAGGCATATCAACATATTGCAGCTAATATAGTAACAACATATAATGTGATAATTCGTGCTTCGCAGTTGGCAAGTACACTACCGGCAATTAAAATTGCTACACCAAGAAGAAATGCAGATGATAAACGGGTATTCATTGGACATGTGACAACATTTTCACGCAGTTTGGGTGCACAGATCCTGAGAAATCAGTACCCAGAATAACCACCTCTTGCCGTAATAACGGACTAGATACGTCTGGGCATTGAGTCATACAGAGCTTGGATGGCGTGTACAGGCAGCTTCAACACGATACCACAGTTCATCAAGAGTAGTGACTGGCGTATTGTCACGAGCCAGTTTCTCGGCCACCATTGACCAGACGTTTTCAGTTGGTGAGAGATCTGGATAATGTGCTGGCCAGGGCAGCAGTCGAACATTTTCTGTATCCAGAAAGGCTCGTACAGGACCTGCAACCTGCGGCCGAGTGTTATCCTGCTGAAATGTAGGGTTTCGCAGGGATCGAATGAAGGGCAGAGCCACGTGTCTGCACGATCCGTTACAGCCATGCGGATAAGATGCCTGTCATCTCGACTGCTAGTGATACGAGGCCGTTGGGATCTAGCACGGCGTTTCGTATTACCCTGCTGAACCCACCGATTTCATATTCTGCTAACAGTCATTGGATCTCGACCAACGCGAACAGCAATGTCGCGATACGATGAACCGCTATCGCGATAAGCTACAATTTGTCCTTTATCGAAGTCGAAAACGTGATGGTACGCATTTCTCCTCCTTACACGAGGCATCCCAATAACGTTTCACCAGGTAAAGCCGGTCAACTGCTGTTTGTGTATGAGAAATCGGTTGGAAACTTTCCTCATGTAAGCACTTTGTAGGTGTCGCCGCCGGCGCCAACCTTGTGTGAATGCTCTGAAAAGCTAATCATTTGCATATCACAGCATCTTCTTCCTGTCCGTTAAAGTTCGCGTCTATAGCACGTCATCTTCGTGGTGAAGCAATTTTAATGGCCAGTAGTGTATTACATAAATACTATCATATATTTTATTCCAATAAAGAACGATGAATATAATGAATATCATAAATGATGTTCCTTTAAACCTATCTTATAGGCTGACAGATCTTTATAATTGCATTATTCATAATACAAATGTTCAGATGTATGTCCACCATGTCGGATGCATTTATGTAAGCGTCTCTCAATATTGGCATGGGCACTTCTCAATATTTCTGTAGATCCTGAAGCGGAAGTATGACGTATTTGTTCTTTTAACGCATCTGGATTTTCCAGCTTCGTATCGTGAACCCTGGCTTTGATATAACGCAATAAGAAAATATCCAAGGGTGTTAGAACAGGCCACATCGCTGGTCATCAAATGCAACCACCACAAGCCATCCATCGTCGGGTGTACAAATTGTTGAGATATTCCTTAACCCCTCTACAATAATGGGGCGGTGCACTACCGTGCTGAAACCAGTGCCTCCCATATAACTGAAGCGGGATATCTTCCAGAAGATGCTCAAGATTCAGCTCGTTCTGTAGGAATTGCAAATACAACAGACCAGTTGGTCTGGAAGACAAATAAAATGATCCAATGATGTGGTCTCCTAGAATGCTGCACCCTAGTGCGTTTGCAGGCGATGTGGTCGTAATCAGTGAGGTCTTACAGGAACCCAGTAATGTAGATTGTGTCTATTGACAGTGGCGTCATTAGAGAAATAGCATTCATCTCCTTATAAAGTTTGCCTGATGAAATCTAGATTTACGGCTGTTTATTTACGAGACATCTGCAGAACGATATTTGTTTTCATTTAAGGCTTTGTTTACCACTCTTACCACGCATGTGCTGTTCCCCAAAATACTCAATAGCGTTCCAGGCAACATTGGGTGCATCGCGGATTGGTATTTCCATGACACGCTGTACCTGGAAAGCTCCCTCGGTTCTTAAATATATGTTTGAAGTTAAAAACTTGAGCAGTAGAGAGATGCCACGTTGAAAAACGTTGTGAATATAGGCTTCGGGCTTCAGCTGAATCGCTGTGCGTCTCTCCATAGAGTCCATTGCATTTGTTACCCGGTTGACTGTACGTAACACCTGACTGGAACTACAAACAGACTGCCACTCGACCTTATCAGAGCGGAACCAGGAGGAAAACCCACGCAAATGGCGCCAAAGCTCTGTGGATGTTCGCTTGTGCGTGCACTTGCCCTATGGACAGCAGTGATGAGGCAACCCTTCTATCACTATCGTACTGTGGGAAACACGAAACTACAGAGGACGGCTAGTGTGGGCCACCTGATGTATAAGGAGAAATAGAACTTACATGGGAGAAACAATTTGTCTAATGTAACTTTTGAGAATTTTTCTCTTGGAGAAACAGCGACCTTATTTATATTACTTTCAAACTGGATTAAAGACAATCTAGAACGTGACGGCAGTTGGCAACACAGGCCGTGGAGGATATATTAAATGTGCCTGGTGCGACACAAAGGTCTTCACTGTTACACGGAAATGGAGCGACTGATCTGTCGTTCAAAAGGTCATGAACACGGGCTTTAGTGCCAAGGGTGGAAGTATTTCTGAAATGGCTAAATTTGTAAACTGATTACACGCCGCCATGGTTAAAGTATATCGAACATGGCAGAATAACATAACGTTTGATCAGTGCCGAGGCAGTTGTTGTGCAGCACGGGCCATAAATGACAGGGGTGAACAACAGCTGGATTAAGGTGTATGGACGAACAGAAGTGCAACTGTTGCACGGTGGACCACCTACATGAACCAAGGAGCTACCAGTCGTGTCTCGTCAATGACCGTTCAGCAAACGTTGCTACGTGTGGGCCTTCACAGCAGGTGCCTGTTTTATGGACCCACGTTGACAGTTGTTCATCTGCAACAAAGCTGGTGACAGGTGGCCTTTCCAGATGAACCGCATTTCATGCTCTCCCAGGGTGAAACGCCCGTGAGCATACACTCTGCAACAACCGTCGAAAGGGACCAAACCAGTGTGTAGAATGTTCTCGTGGCACTCCCTGGACGATCCCGTCATTCTGTACAGCACACCGGATCAAGACAAGGGTGGATCTGTCTTTGGGGCCCATGTCGACCCCTAGATGCAGTTTGTTTTGCATCGGCACGATGCCAGCAGGATAATGCAATGTACTTCGCAGCTCGCACTGTACATGCGTCGTCTGAATAGCACCATGAAGAGTTTAACCACCTCCTTGGCCACCAAACTCCCCAGTTTTAAACCAAATTAAGAGCCTGTCGGACCACTGGTTTAGTTCATACCTAACTGGAAGAGAACAGTTCTCATAATATGCAAAGATCAGCACATTCCTCAAACTGGCGAACTATCAAGAATGGGGTTCCACAAGGGTCGGTTTTGGGTCGTTTGTTGTTCTTAATATATATTAATGACTTGCCATTCTATATTCATGAAGAGGCAAAGTTAGTTCTCTTTGCTGATGATACAAGTATAGTAATCACACCTGACATACGGGAATTAACTGATGAAATTGTCAATAATGTCTTTCAGAAAATTACTGCGTGGTTCCTTGTAAACGGACTCTCACTGAATTTTGATAAGACACAGTACATACAGTTCCGTACTGTAAATGGTATAACGCCATTAATAAATATAGACCTTAATCAGAAGAATATAGCTAAGGTAGAATATTCAAAATTTTTAGGTGTGTCCATTGATGAGAGATTAAATTGGAAGAAACACATTGATGATCTGCTGAAACGTTTGAGTTCAGCTACTTATGCAATAAGGGTCATTGCAAATTTTGGTGATAAACATGTTAGTAAATTAGCTTACTACGCCTATTTTCACTCATTGCTTGCATATGGCGTCATATTTTGGGGTAATTCATCACTGGGGAATAAAGTATTTATTGCACAAAAGCGTATAATCAGAATAATAGCTGGAGTCCACCCAAGATCATCCTGCAGACATTTATTTAAGGATCTAAGGATATTCACAGTAGCTTCTCAGTATATATACTCTCTTATGAAATTTGTTATTAACACCCAAACCCAATTCAAAGGTAATAGCATTGTCCATAAATACAATACTAGGAGAAAGGATGATCTTCACTATTCAAGATTAAATCTAACTTCGGCACAGAAAGGGGTGAATTATGCTGCCACTAAAGTCTTTGGTCACTTACCAAATAGTATCAAAAGTCTGACAGATAACCAACAAGTATTTAAGAAGAAATTAAAAGAATTTCTGAATGATAGCTCCTTCTACTCCATAGAGGAATTTTTAGATATAAATTAAGAAAAAAAGAAAAAAAATATTTAAAAAATTAAAAAAACAAAAAATGTAAAAGTTGTTATATTAACTTAATTATGTTGTTAAATTAACTTAATTATGTCATGTATTGGAAAATTTGACTCGTTCCACATCATTACGAAATATCGTATTCATGATCCATGGAACTAGTATTAATCTAATCTAATCCACTGAGCGCAAAAATTTGGGGCAGCTGGTCGTGGTGCTGGAGTCAGCATGGTTCCACACCGCTGTCAGTCTCTTCCAGAACCGCGGTGACTGTCTTCCTGGACGTCTCTCAGCGGTGACACTGCAAAAGGTGGTTACTACGACTTTCGACAGTTGGTCACAGTAATTTGGACAATGCACTTTTCCTTATACAAAAGTCGTACAGGAGGTAGACTACAGCGTGTGGCTGAAGTCGGAGAGATTGGCATCGAGACTGCCATTGCCCGAATCACTGTAACGGCAGCGGGATAAGCCCTTTGTCGTCACGGAGGACGTTTCTGTTTGCGCGGGATATTGAAAGCGGGCCCTCCAGGCGGCCAGCGGCCCTTCATTAGGAGCGCGCATTCCAACCCCGATATGAGCCTCATATTACGGCCCGCAGCACAGCGCGCCGACGGGCGTGGCTCCGGCGCGTTCCGCCCCCGCCGCCGCCACCACCGCCGCCGCCGCAACGGCGCCGCTGTGACGGTCGTCATGGCAACGCCGTCCTCCCTCGCGGCCGTTACGCTGAACGACGCCGTGGGAATCCCAAACACCAGCCCCCCGCCGCCAAGTTGGGCAGAGCGAGCACAGTGTGTATCGGAACGGATGTTCCGCGCGCACACTCGTTTGCTCTATACACACTGCGGGCCAACTCCGGCAGGCAAACTTTGCCAACTCGTGCGGAACTCTCGGCTGGTTGTTTCACTTTAATGGCGAACCTAGTCTCTAGTTCCTCACCGCTGACTATGCACGAGTGACACGTATTCTTCATTTAATTTATGCCTCATAAAAATGGACGCACGAGCATACATGATCGAGCTCTTCCTACAAGTTTGCTTGTCCGCCTTGTTATGGTACTTGAATTACGCAACCATTACGGCACCTCACCTGAACCTCTCGACAGCAGTAATATTCTACTGTGTTTCTGCAAAGTAGTTGACATATTTCTGAGACAACATTCAGATTTTATTTTATTTTTGATACATCGATATGTTTATATTGCAATGATATTATTCTTATGTGTATTCTTTCTTTTGTCACTATGATCTTTGATGTACTTTTTGGGCGCGTAAGCGATTATTAGCTAGTTGTTAACTTGTTAGAGAGTCGGACCTTGAGAAGGTCTAGTCTTGGACGCCATGTTGGAAAGACGCTTAACGTAGGCAGCTTATAAAATGTGAACTTTAACAGTGACTGTGAGGAAGATGTTTTCAAGTATGTTTTGTATTGTGAAGTGATGTTAGTGTGTCACGTGATATTGAAATAAAAGCAATTAAAAGGGAGTGTAACTTAAATTCGGAGTGCTGATTATTTTTTTTACATCACTATTGCGCTCACTTTGAAAGGTTTAATCTTCAAGGATGGTTTGTGAAGCGCATCTACAAAACTTTTGAATATAGCAGAATAAATCCTAGGCCTGATTGCATCCGAGCTTAGAATCGTAATCACCTAGATTTTCAACGATTGAGCCGTGATAATACAAGACCAGCGTGGGAAACACAAAAAGATGAGTGCTTGGTTTTTTCATTATTACATGAAATGACTATTAACTGTGCTCTAATGACACCTGTCACATAATATGACTGATGTTGCCCGTAAATGCAGTATTTAGCAGCGTGAGCAACACTACAATCGTTATTAAAATTTTGACCTTTGTTGTGGTAGGGTTGTTAGAGCCTCTACGGTAATTTTTAGCGAAAATTCGGACAGTTTTAAGCTTGTCGTGTGTTTGAAAAATATGAACTATTCTCTTAGTGAATCAGGCCCTGAATCTTTAATGATATGCGGATGAGAGATGTATGATACCTAGGAGAGGAAAGTTATAACCCAGTCTGTCTCAAAAGTATAAGTTCATTATAAATAAAATTCCACATTCAGGAAGCTGAATAAAACGAACCATTGCTGACAGTGATGTTAAATTTCAACCGAATATTAGTGAAGAAGGAATAAACATGCTGGACACAAAAGAAATTTAACGAAAATTTTGCCACTAGATGCCTCTGTAAGCGGCAGAGTACGGAAAATAAAAGACGCTAGGTACTCGGATGTTCCTCAGTTCGCGCCCAGGACGCCCAACATGATTTTCTCCATGAAGAATCACGTGCTATAGGAAAATCTCTTTCACAGGAACAACGCCTGTGCGCCAGTAGGCCTGCAGAAGTTCCGGACACTCAAAGATAAGGAAAAAAGCATTGGTCTGACGTCCGCTACGGGTTTGGAGAAAATGACAACAAAATTAAAAAAGACAGGTTCTTTCGAAGTGCAATGAGGGAGAGGAAGGAAAGCAGTTTATCCAACGTCTGCTTGTAATGCCACTTCCTCGGACGAGAAATAAAAATCAAAAATTAGCTTCCAATACCCCAAAGATTTTCCCCCAAGTCCCAAATTCCCAGAAACGTGAATAAGCGAACGAAGTTCCATTTATCACTATTATTAGGACAATAACAAGTAATTAAATCAGGAATCTAAGACTTGACAATTTATCAATCTACGAAAGAAAGATTAAATTTCAGTAAAATTAAAATCAAAATCATAATAAATTACAAAATTAGCATAAATTAACATTCGCAAAGTAGAACCAACGATCCCAAAGAATACTCCGTGTGGGTACTCTTTGGGAATCGTGAGTAACGACTAAGTATAATTCAATGCATTGTCACTACGTTACGAGAGTTAGCCGAAGCAGGTCATGTAATTGAATGCTCGTACATGTAGGAGCGCCTAGATTGTTTTGAGATTGAATAATTGCGATCTATTATGACGCAGTAATATGATCTTCTGACTTCAAATATCACGACATTAGAATTCGAACGGAGGACTTTTACCTACTAGAATAAAGTGAACTTTTAACTAGATAGTTGAACTAAACATTACTTAGACAGTGATTTAGGCAACGAACACTGATAGACAATTTTCATTCATAATAGCCAGTGGTTTATTGATAGGTCCGAAGCATATAATTTAAATCCCCCCAGCACCTGGGAAAATATTCTTCTCAAGGCTCAGTTAGGAAGTGACTGATATTGTACAATAAAACACCCTCTTGTGCCAAGTCGTGCATTTGTGATTTAAAATTCTGTCAAATTATTGACATGAAACTCCCGAGTAATAATTACGCGCAGTGATAATATTTGACTGTAGCGCTCGGCGCTTGTGTAGAATCTTTGACTCAAATAACAAGCCCACTGCTACGATTTCTTAGATACTTGAAATTACGACCAGCTTGTAGGGAATTTGTTGTGGATGTGACTGTATTGGTTTTATCATTAATATTTCATCATTAATCAGTTAAACATCGATTACGAACGATTAATTACGATTCTTGGAGAAGTAAATATCTCACGCACGTCGACATTTCGGTTCAGCACTGTTATTTTGTGTAACGTCGTCTTCGTAACTTGATAACGATCTCAACACTCTACCGACTGTCGCCGAGTTTCAGCCGAGGCCAAGTACAAATCAAACCAAATAGTCAAGAAGAAGAGGAGTTATATGCTGCAGAGGTAGCTACAGCATTGTAGGAGTAGTCGAGCGGTGGAGCGCAGGCACACAGCACATGGGGAATTGCCCGAACATTGGACATGCCAGCGAGCACGGTGCATAAAATCCTACGAAACATCCTGCATTGCTATCCATACAAAATTACCCATGTTCAGGAGTTTCTTCCCGCTGACATACCAGCAAGACAAACTTAGGCTGTGGAATCTTTTGCTCGCGTGAAACTGGACAATGAACGGACGCGAGACATTATGTGTACAGACGAAGGCCATTTCTGTCACCAAGGACATGTCAATACACAGAATTGTAGAATATAGGCAATGGAAAATTCGGATGCACATCAGCGTATCTCGTTCTGCAAATTTGACTGCATCGTTTATTTTAGGATTGTATTTTTTCGAGAAAAGGAGTTCCACGGATATTGTTACACTGTGTTACGCTGCACCAACGTCGTTCCAACCCGTCGACATCACGGATGTGTGCATAGGATCACTTTCATGCAAGATGGCGCTCCTCTGCATACTGCACAGACAACGAAGCGGGTGCTGCAGAGGCATGTCGGAACTGTCAGAATTGTCAGCCGTCATTTCCCTACAGCCAGGCCGTCCAGATCACACATTCTTCATAAGCGTGACATCTGTCTGTGGGATTATCACCAAGGTGTCGTGTTGCAATTACGAACGTAGCTGCATTGTAGGCACGCATTATGGAACGCATTCTGAATGCTACGCCCGTACACTCCTATTTGTTGTTGAACATGTTGTCACTGGAGTTCAAATTATGGCAGGAAACGGTGGACAGGCTGCTGAACAGGGCTACCGACACTTTCTCAATAGGGATGGTACCGGTATTTTAGTTCTGAATAACCGGTGTTGTTGTCCTGGTCTTCAGTGGTTAAAATGGCTCTGAGCACTATGGGACTTAAAACATCTGTGGTCATCAGTCCCCTAGAACTTAGAACTGCTTAAACCTAACATCCTAAGGACATCACACACATCCATGCCCGTGGCAGGATTCTAACCAGCGACCGTAGCGGTCACGCGGTTCCAGACTGAAGCGCCTAGAACCGCACGACCACACCGGCCGGCGGTCTTCAGTCCAAAGTCTGGTTTGATGCAGCTCTCCATGCAACTCTAACCTGTCCAAGCCTCTTCATCTCCGAGTGACTACTGCAACCTATTTCCTTCTGAATCTGCTTAGTGTATTCATCTCTTGGTCCCTCTCTATGATTTGTACACGCTTCCCTCCAGTACTAAATTGATGATCCCTTCACGCCTCAGAACGTGTGCTTGCAACTGATCCCTTCTTCTAGTCAAGTTGTGCCACAAATTCCTCTTCTCCCAAATTATATTTAGTACCTCCACATTCCTCTGTAGTCCACCACATTTCAAAAGCTCCTACTCTCATGTTACCTAAACTGTTTATCGTCCATGCTTCACACCCACACGTGGCTCAATTCCATACAAATACTTTCACGAAAGACTTCCTGACACTTAAACATGTTCTCGATGTTAACAGATTTCTCTTCTTCAGAAACGCTTTTCTTGCCATTGCCAGTCTACATGTCTGTCCTCCCTACTTCGACCATCATCTGTCATTTTGCTACCCAAATAGCAAAACTCACCTACTACCTTAAGTATCTCATTTCCTAATCTAATTCCCTCAACATCACCTGATTTAATTTGACTACATTCCGTTTTGGTTTTGTTGATGCTCCAAACACTGGCCATTCCGTTCAACTGCTTCTCCAAATCCTTTGTTGTCTGTGACTGAATTGCAATGCCATCGGTAAACTTCAGAGTTATTATTTCTTCTCCCTGGACTTCAGTTCCCATTCCAAATTTTTCCTTCATTTGCTTTACTTGTTGCTCAATACACGGATTGAATAACATCGGGCATAGGCTGCAAACCTGTCTTGCTTACTTCTCAACCACTGCTTACCTTTCGTGACAAATAGTTTCTGCACAAATTGTAAATAGCCTTTCGCTCCTTGTATTTTACCCCTGCCTCCATCAGAATTTGAAAGAGAGTACTCCACTCAAGACTGTCAACAGCTTTATCTAAGTATACAAATGCTATAAACGTAGGTTTGCGTTTCCTTAACCTAGCTTCTAAGATAAGTCGTAGGGTCAGTATTGCCTCGAGCGTTCCTACGTTTCTACAGAATCCAAACTAATCTTCCTCGAGATCGGATTCTACATGCTTTTCCATTCGTCTATAAACAATTCGTGTTAGTATTTTGCAGCTGTGACTTATTAAATCGATAGTGCGGTTATTTTCACACTTCTCATCACCTGTTTTCTTTGGAATTGGTATTATTATGTTCTTCTTGAAGTTGAGGGTATTTCGCCTGTCTAATACATCTTGGGCACCAGATAGAAAAGTTTTGTCCTAGCTGACTCCTCAGGCTATCGGTACATCTAATGGAATATAGTTACTCCCGGGGACTTGTTTCGACTTAAGACTTTCAATGCTATATCAAATTCTTCATGCAGTATCATATCTCCCTTCTTATCTTCATCTACGTCCTATTTCCATGATAGTGCCTTCAAGTTCATGCCCCTTGTATAGACCCTCTATATACTCCTTCCACTTTTCTGTTTTCCCTTCTTTGCTTAGGACTGGTTTTCCATCTGAGCTCTTAATATTCATACAGATGGTCCTCTTTTCTACAATGGTCTCTGTAATTTTCCTGGTCTTAGTAACTATCTTAATGCTAGTGGTATATGCTTCTGCATCCTTACATTTGTTCTCTAGCGATTCCTGCTTAGCCATTTTGCACTTCATGTCGATCTCATTTTTTAGACGTTTGTATTCCCTTTCGCCTCCTTCATTTATTGTCTTTTTATTCATAGATTAACTTCAATATCTCTTGTGTTACCTAAGGATTTCTACTAGCCTTCGTCTTTTTACCTGATTCTCTGGTGCCTTCACAATTTCATCTCCCGAAGCTACACATTCTTTTTCTACTGTATTCCTTACCCCATTTCTTGGCAATCGGTCCCTGATGTTCCATCTGAAACTATTTACAACGTCTGGTTGTTTCAGTTTCTCCAGGTCTCATCTCCTTAAATTCCCAGCTTTCTGCAGTTTTTTTAGCTTTAATCTAGAGTTGATAACCAATAAGTTGTGATCAGAGTCTCCATCTGCCCATGGAAACGTCCTACAATTTAAAACTTGGTTTATAAATCTGTGTCTTACCATTATATAGTCAAAATGAAACCTTGCAGTGTCTCCAAGTCTCTTCCACGTACACGAACTTCTTATGATTCTTAAAGGAAGTGAGTATTAAGTTACGCTCTGTGCAAAATTGTACCAGTCGGCTTCCTTTTTCATTCCTTGCCCCCTGTCCATATTCGACACCTACTTTTCCTTCTTTTCCTTTTCCTACTATGGAGTTCCAGTATCTCACGACTATTAAATTTTCATCTCCGTTAACTATTCGAACAATTTCTTTTATCTCCTCACACACTTCTTCAATCTCTTCATCATCTGCGTAGCTAGTTGCCATATAAAATTGTATAACTGTGGTAGTCGTGGACTTCGTGTCTATCTTGGCTACAATAATGCGCTGGCTATGCTGCTCGTAATAGCGTTCATATTTTTTATTCATTATTAAACCTACTTCTGCATTATCCCTATTTGCTTTGTATTTATAACAGTACATTCACCTGACCGGAAGTCCTGTTCACTAATCCCCTCTATACTAACGTTAACCTATTCATTTCCTTTTCTAAATGTTCTAACCTACCTGCCCGATTAAGGGAACTGACATTCTACGCTTCGTTCCGTAGAACGCCAGTTTTGTCTCTCCTCATAACGACGTTCTCCTGGGTAGTCCCCACCAAGAGATCCGAATGAGAGGACTATTTTACCTCCGAATAATTTTGGCCAATAGGAAGCCATCATCATTTAACCATACAGTAAAGCTTTGTGCCCTCCGGAAAAATCACGGCTGTAGTAGCAGCACAGGAAGGCCGTATGGTGGATGTTACGAGGCCAACTACTGAAAAGGCTGCTGCCCCTCTCCAAGAGCCACACGTTTGTCTGGCCTCTCAACAGATACCCCTCCGTTGTGGTTGCACCTACGGTACGGCCATCTGTATCGCTGAGGCACGCAAGCGTCCCCCTCAACGGCAACGTCCATGGTTCACAGGAGGGGGCGGGGGAGGTGGGGGGGAATAACTGATATTTTTCCGTAGTATTTTGGTCTCGGTTAGAACAGGTGCTTTTTGTTTGTTTACTAATGTCCGAGTAAAAAACCGAAATAACAATTAGTCATAGCAGCAGTAGTAATCATTTCGTTTTTAAATAAACCTTTTTTAAAGAGGGAATAATTTTTATTCTTAAAATTTGCATTGTTTAGAAATATTACTTTATTACAGAACATGGGAAAAGCTATCAAAACTTCTATGTTATGTAACCTGATGCAAGCCTGAAATTGGTTAAAGCGAAACTTAGTAAGCTAGTCCTTGGCTTCAAAGGATCTTATGAAAAACTGAATACATGTACAGCCGCCCTAAAATACACAGAAGGAACTGCTCCTCACGCCCTGAAATCGAAAATATTACCTGCGCAATGGAAGATCTGCCCCGCTCCGCTCTGCAACATCACCTGAAACATAAGCCTCTGCATCTTCACCTCACGTTGGTGTGCTGTGCGAGTGCGCTTACTTGTGCAAGCTGAGCCTTCAGCCGTAAACGGGAAGTATGGAGTCGTAACGTAATATGAGTCAAATATACTAACGGACAAGAAGTCACAGTACCAAGACGGAACTGTACGACATAAATGAAAGTTGGTAGACGTATTCTGCATCTGAAATATGAAGCCTATTCAAATTTCGCACCTATCGCATAAGAGTGGTACTAATAGCTCCACTATAAGGATGAAAAACAAGTTTTGCTCTAAATTCATGCTGTAACGGTCGCGAGCGTTAGTTTGCTTTCAAATTGGACGTAGTGAGTCGATGTCAGTCAAGAACGTCTTCAGAGCGACGAAGACGCTGTTTTCAGCACCTCACTGAGCTGTGTAATAGGGTTCTGCGATACTGCAGAACGAGTTGGCAGGAATGAAACCACTGTACATGACTGCTGGCAGTGGTGGTCAGGAGAACGTACATTCGCACGATGAACGAGGACGGAAGACCATCGCGTTTGTGTATGGCTCTGGCACATCGTACTCCATCTACAGCAGCAATCTGAGCAGCGGTTGGCACCACAGTGACGCAACGAACTGTTACAAATCGGTAACATCAAAGACATTTCAGAACCAGATACTCTGTAGCGTGCATTACATTGACCCCAAACTACCTCAGTTTGCTACTTCAGTGGTGCCAAGCGAGAGGTCTTTGGAGGGCGGAGTGGTGGTCTATTACTTTTCCTGATGAAACTGCGTCCTGCCTCATTGCCAGCGGTGGTCGTGTGTTAGTTGTGACAAGGCCAGTTGAAGGCTTGCAACCGACATGTCTGCATGCTAGACACACTGGACCTATAACTGGATTTACGGTCTGGGTTGCTATCTCGTATGACGTATGTTCGATGTTATCCCGCGCACGCTGACCGCAAAATTGTACATAAGTGTGGTGATTCGACCTGTTGTGCTGCTATTCATGAAGAGTATTGCAGGGAGTCTTTTCCAACAGGATAACGGTCGCCCACATAACGCTGTTTTAAGTGACTGTCGACATGTCACTTCAGCCTGCTCTGTCATCACCGGATCCATCTGAAATCGAGCGCATATGGGACATCATGGTAGGGCAATTGTAGCATAATCCACTACCAGCGTTAACAGTCCTTGTATTGACCGATCACGTGCAGAGGCATGGAAATCCATCCACAAAACTGACATCCAGTACCTGTACAATGCAATGCATGCATGTCTGCATCCTCGCATTCAGCATCCTGGCGGTAACACCGTTTATTAAAATAGATGACACACACACACACACACACACACACACACACACATACTTACACACACACGCAAATGCAACTTACAAACACCCTGGCAGCTGAAGCCACAATGCATGCAGCTGAAGCCACACTGCAAGCAAGAGCAGCAGAGCACGGTGCGATTAACAACTGGTTGGGGTTGAGGAAGAGGCTGGGGTGGGGACGTGGAGGGAGGGCAAGGTAGGAGTGGGGACAGTGAAGTGCTGCTGGGAAGCATGCAAGGATGAGGTGGAGAGAGGGTTGGGCAGCTAGGTGCAATCGAGAGATTAGATGGAGGGCAGGGGAAAGGTGGGGGATTGTTACAAGGAGAGAAGTAAAAAAAATGGGTGCATTGGTAGATTGAGGGCTGTGTAGTTCTGGTGGGAAGGATCCATATGGCTGCGAAGCAGTCACTGAAATGAAGGATGTAGTGTTGGGCAGCGTGCTCAGCAACAGGACATTTCTGCCCGCTATTCTTCCCACCCCTTCCACAGTTGCAGTCTGCTGAGCACTGAACCTACACAATATACTCGTCCATCCCTTCACAACACCTGTCCTCAGTCCCTTACCTTATGGCTCATATCCCTGTAATAAATCTAGATCCAAGACATGTCCCATAAATCCTTCCACCACCACCTACTTCTGTCTAGTCACAAACCTCTGCCAGGCACATAAATGCGATTAGCAGAGTATCCACGTAGATGTAGATCACCTATCCCATCAAAGGCAGGGCTACTGTGAAACCAGTAATGTCGTCTACAAACTAAGGGGCAACCACTGTGCTGCATTCTATAAGGGTATGACAACCAACAAGCTGTCTGTCGGCATGAATGTCCACCAACAAACTGTGGCCAAGAAACAAGTGGACCATCCTGTTGCTGAGCACACTACCCAACACAACATCCTTCATTTCAGTAACTGATTTACAGTCTCAGCATATGGATCCTTCCCACCAGCTTTTCTAAATTGCAATATATCCTATGTTTTCCTAACCCTCCTGGCCTCATCCTTCATTAGTCATTTTTCTCACCCATCCAGCCACTTCCCAGTTCCCATTCCAACCCTCATTCCATCAGCACACCCAATCGTTTTACTTCTCTCCTTTTCCACTACCCCACTACAATCTATTCCCTGCCCTATGTCTAACCTCCCAACTGCACCTAGCTGCCATACCCTCTCTCAACCTCATCCTTGCATGCTCCCCAGCAGCACTTCACTGTCCCCCACTCCTACCCTGCTATCCCTCCCCCTCCTTACCACCCCCCAGTTGCTACTCCCATCATGCTCTGCTGCTGTTGCTCACAATGTGGCTTCAGCTGATCACATAGTGGCCTCACCTGCCAGAGGCTACAGTGATATGTGTATGAGTTGCATGTGTGTGTGTGTGTGTGTGTGTGTGTGTGTCTGCCATCTATTTTCGACAGAGGCCTTGTTGGTCAAAAGCTTATATTGTGTCAGTCTTTTTGTAATATCTTTCTGCGACTCAGCATCTCTGCTATAGTGAGTAGCAACTTCCCTTTTCATAATCTTGGACTTTCCATTGTTTGTATATTGTAACAGACGTTTCAAGAGTAATACGTAAAATGTTACACTGTGTGATTCGAGTGCTATATTGCTTGCTGAAATCGGTTTCGGCTGTTGCTAAAACTCTTAACCTAACCATAATACAATCTTTAGCAGAAATAGCACTCATGACTTAAATAACCAAAAACTGCGCCTATTATGCATTTTTTCACTATTTGCAGTAGGCTTTACGAGGATTTATTCTCATGATCGAGTGCAAATATTTACATATATGTTTTATGTGATGTTTCGGAGATTCGGACGAAAGAAATCCCTCTGAATGCAGTAAACCATAAAAATACAACAGAGGGTCAAGAGAGGCAGAACAACACACACAGAAACATCACATAAAACAACTGTGTGAATATTTCCTCTTAACTATGAGAATAAATTCTCTAAATGCATCGAATGAGGCATGAAAAAAATATGCAACTAGTGCAGTGATTCATTATTTAAATCGTGACTGACGCAGTTGCAGGCTTTCCAGAAACATAGATTATGATGAATGAAATTAAGAAGTGACATTTCGTAAATGGATCTCGTGTATACAGATAAGAGGAGTGTAAACTGGATTGTTTGTTCGCCCACTCTCGAATAGTTTTCGCTGTGCTTTAAGTTCTCACACTGTAGCTCACGAAGAGAGTTCTGGTGAACACTTCGTGCTTCTCTTCTCGCTGTCAATTGTTTCGGCCACAGTCTTTTGTATTTCTCTTTCTTTTCAAGTAATACACTCACTAACATTAGCTATTATACAGGCGATTAATTGTTCGACATCTATTCCCAAACAACTATTACGCAACGTTTTAGATCGTGTAAGGTCCATAGAAGTAGTTTGGTCAAGGAAATCTGATGAAATCTTTGACAAAGATCATTGTCAAAGATATTTTACAGTGTGATTCATGCATTTGTGTCAGCCAGCAGTGACACTACATTGCTGACGTCACACAGATGTGAGCATAGGCCTTTTTTTGGCATTGGAAATGTTATCAACCAGACAAAAAATGGTTCAAATGGCTCTGAGCTCTATGGGACTTAACATCTCGGGTCATCAGTCCCCTAGATCTTAGAACTACTTAAACCTAACTAACCTAAGGTCATCACACACGTCCATGCCCGAGGCAGGATTCAAACCTGCGACCGTAGCGGTCGCACGGTTCCAGACTGAAGCGCCTAGAACCACTTGACCACACTGGCCTGCTCAAGCAGACACAGCCTACGACAGTAGTCTACCACACGCATGTGTTCAGCTCTCTTTGGCTGATTTAGCAGGCAATAACTAACGCTATAGTGGAGAAGCTTAAAGACAAAGGAAACATTAGCCGCCTCTGATGCCTACCAAAGCCCACATGCCTGAGTGTGGGTACCGACAAGAAAACTGGATCGCCTCACCCCAGCCCCATCTTAAAAAATTTTGGGATGGGAGGCACTTATTCTTCAGCACGCTCAATGTCACTCGCAGCCAGCTGAATTTAAACTGCCTACTGTGCCGCTCCTCAGGCGGTGTTTGGGAGCTCGGAAGAGGGTGGTATCTGGTCCTCGAGGAGTGGGCGGTGATGTGCTGGCTTGAGGTCGAGGGTGTATGACCACCAACGGCTTGGTGAGCTATGGCTCTCTTGGTTTGGACTCAGTAAGCAGCGATGATAAAGTATATGGCTGTGTCGTGCTTCTGGTCTGCATGTACACAGCCATGTTGAGTACATACTGCAGTTCCTGGCCCATAAACTGGTTTTGGCCCATCAGTTGTATACAGTGACTAGTGCTAGCCATCATCCACACATGTGACTTTGACATTTTGACTTTTCTTCGTACATTGTTTGATCAGAAATATCTGAACACTTATTAGGGGCATTCATATAGGGTGTGTACATCCTTCACTTTTATGGCGACTTGAACACTTCTGCCGGCCGTTGGTGGCCGAGCGGTTCTGGCGTTACAGTCTGGAACCGCGCGACCGCTACGGTCGCAGGTTCGAATCCTGCCTCGAGCATGGATGTGTGTGTTGTCCTTAGGTTAGTCAGGTCTAAGTAGTTCTAAGTTCTAGGGGACTTATGACCTAAGCAGTTGAGTCCCATTGTGCTCAGAGCCATTTGAACCATTTTTTGAACACTTCTGGGGACACTTTAAACGAGCTGTCTGAATGTCTTTGGCGGAATGGCAGACTACTCTTCTTCAAGAGCCGAAATTAAAGAAGGAAGTGATGTCGCACACTGGGGTCCAGTGCAAAGTCAACGTTCTAAATCATCCCAAAGGAGGTCCACCGGCTTCTTGTCGGGACGCCGCACAGGCTCTAAGTTTCAGTGATTCAGCACTCCAATTCACTCAAAACCAGTCATCAACTGTCCAGTGGCGTCCCTCTTTGCATTACTTCAAATGTCACTTACCAGTGACTACAGAAATGTGTGGGTTCTGATGAGCTTCTCGCCCATTGTACTCCATCCCTTTTAACTTCCTACACACGGTCATTGTGCTAGCTGGTCTGCTGGCAGCAGTTTGTAATTCACGACCGATTCCTCCTCCAATACGTGGAGGTCCCTGCCGTCAGTACATGAGGTCTACCTGGTCTTCGTGCAGCTGTGATTCATTCCACTTCACAGACGCATCACCAACAGTGGACGGCAGCAGTTATAGAAAGGTTGAAATGACCTTGCTGAATTTGTTACGCAGATGTCACGCAATCACTATATAATGTTTGGTGTCTTCGAGCTCTCCTGACCAACCTATTCTTCTGTTATTTCTTCTCTACTGACACCACAATACTCCTCACCCTATTTTATATTTGCATGTCCACTTCTCGTTAAATCTAGCGGTAAAGTCTGCATTACGGAGTAGTGACTGGATATTTTCCTTAGCGCGTATTACCAAGGGGGTTTTACTTGATGCCCACCCTACAAAAATTAAATTACAGTAACAGCATACTCTTTAAAGAGGTACTGGTTTATAAGTAGGGACCAGAACCTGAAAATATCTTTTAGCACACTCTTAGCAACAACAAACCTCTTTCAATAACGTTGGGTACTTTATGACCACTACAAACAATTTTAAAAATGAAAATGTCATTTATTCTTGTTGACTTTTATGCTCAATGTACTTTTGAAGAGATATTGTTGTGTAAGTAAGTCCTTGAACTTGGAAATATTGAATGCGACATTTATTGGGAAAAGCGGCATTTACTACTCAGATTTAAATTTTGGATTTATGTTTAATTGAATAATTTCAAGCATAAATCGAATCTGACAGAAGAATTAATCATATAAACTAATTGACTAGATCACAATATTTTCAGAAGATGGGCATAAAGTTTCTACGCCCCCCCCCCCCCCCCCCTCCACTGCAATGGTAAATTACATGGTGTATTTTGGTTTGTATAAAGATCCTTTTTGGCTCTACTTAATTTTATACACACTCCAAGTGTTGCCAATCTTAAAATTTGCCTGTCCGCCTCTGTCGTGTCGGGAACCAAGATTCGATTCTCTGTACTGCCAGATATTTTTCTTTGCTGCGAAGGCTGGACCAGGGTGAACATGGCCTCCTGCGACCAACTGAGCGGTAGTAGTAGGTCAAGTCACGGAAAACAATACAGGCTCGGAGATCAGTTTGCTGACCTCACACCACACCATAGCACATCGAATCATGCCATTGGCAAAGGATGGCACGGCTATCGGTCCAGAATGATCGGCTTTCCGAGATCCTTGGAAGGAGTTTATTGAGGCCCATCTGTTCTAAGATACTTCAAGTTATATTTATTACATTTAATGAATGCAGTTTTAAATTGTTTCTGTTTCAAAATTGTTAACGTTCTGTACACGATTTCCTATTTATATATAATTTTTTGTAATGCTTCACCAAATCAGAGGGATCACAATCGATAACAGCCTTCTACTTCCCTTCCTTATTCGCGCTCCAGCCACATTAATGTGACCACCTCTCGAAATCCTAAATAACCACCTTTTGCGTAATAGACTACTACGAGACATGCAAGAAGAGAGTCATTGAGGTTCTGAAAGGTACCGACACGAATGTGGAGCCATGCCGACTCCACTGCCGCGGTCAGTTGCGCTAGGTTTCTCGTTTGAGGACCCATGGCAGGAACAGTCGATCGAGTGGGTCCCAGAGATTCTCGATTGGGTTTAAATGGTTCAAATGGCTCTGAGCACTATGGGACTTAACATCTATGGTCATCAGTCCCCTAGAACTTAGAACTACTTAAACCTAACTACCCTAAGGACAGCACACAACACCCAGTCATCACGAGGCAGAGAAAATCCCTGATCCCGCCGGGAATCGAACCCGGGAACCTGGGCGCGGGAAGCGAGAACGCTACCCCACGACCACGAGCTGCGGACGATTGGGTTTAAATCTGGGGAGTCTGGTGGCTAGAAGAGTTCAGTAAACTCATTATGGTGATTTTCAAACCTCTCACACTGCAAGATGTGTGACACGTTGCATTGTCCTGCTGGTAGATGCCAACATCCCGGGAAAATATAAATTTCATGTAGATGCGGACATGATCCACAACGACAAATGCAAAGTTCTTTTGATGCCGCGTACCTTCCACAATGACGAGCTCATTCAGGGAATCCCACGATAATATCCCCATAATATAACGCTCCCTCATCCAGGCTAGACCCTCCAGATGATTGCCGTACATGCCAACGGCCATGTGTCAGATTGAGCATAAAACGCGATTCAGCTGAAAAGGTCACCTGTCTCAATCCAGTGGACGCCCAGTTGCGTGGAAATTCCAACCTGTGTTGCCGATGAACAGTAGTTAGCATGGGTGCACGAACCAGAGACCTGCTACAGAGGCCGACACGCGGCATAGTTCCCTGAACGGTCGATGAGGAGACGCTGTTGGTAGCCCCATGGTTCACCTGGATGGTCTCTTGCTCAGCAGTTGCACACAGCCGTTGGTCACCTCAGTTATTTGTGGGTTGTGGTGTACCACAGTTACCTCGGTATTGGTTTCGGATAGCACCATTTTACCATGCACGGTATACTTGAACCACGGCTATACGGGAACAGTTTAGAAGCTTGGCTGTTACGAAAATGGCCCAAAAGTCAATGTTCACGCCGTTCCACCTGTCGTCTATGAGAGGTTATTGCTCGTTGACGTCGAACATGGTTGGTGGCCACCTGAATATAACTGGGCGATTAACAGCTACTTCACTACTTTACAGTTTACATTTTATTAGTTAGTAGGGGGTCCAAAGAACAACTTTCAGATCATTTTTCGACCATTCCACTCTCGAATCTTCCCGTGGCAGCTGCGACGTCTCTTATTTTATTACGATAATCAGTTCTGTCCATGCAGGTGCTAGTCAGTTAAATATTTTGGCATTCGGACGAGAAAGTTGGTAGATGAAATTTCGTGCAAATATCTACCCGCAACTAGAAACGTCTTTCTTTTTAAGACTGCCACTCTCTCATCTATTTAGTGATAGTAAAATACTAGCTGACTTTTAAATCTTCTCCACCAACACTATCTGGTAAGGATCCTGTATCACACAGCAACAGTCCATGAGGAGGTGGACAAGCGTAGTGGACTGAGCCGTGTATCGACTCGTGTTACACCTTGTGTTTAGATTGCATTGGTTTTCCTGTTCCTCCCCTGACATGTTTGTTTGATATGTTGTCTGTCATTAAGTGCCTGCTTGGTTGTCTTTTCCCTCTGCTATCGATATCTGCGTTTTTGCTTCCGGGTAACTGCTATGGAGGAAGTGAGATCTTTGACCGGTTGTTACCTCGTGTGGTGGCGCGGAAGTAGGGGCGTTGCGCGCAGATAGAGTGTGGTGGACACGGGAGGGCAGTGCGGCTCTCCAGCGCGAAGCAGGCGTGGTCGGTTGTACCGAGTCGCCACGTGACGTATGTCGGTTGTGTGTAACGAGCGGGTCGAGTTGACGGAAGAGCTCCCCGCGTGTTGGTTGTATACAGAATCGCCCCACAAGTTGTTGCTGTTCATTTCGCCTTGGTGGGACGTTAACAAGCTTCTTTAAATCCTCCGTTTCAACACTGGAGTCTAAAAGGAGACACCTAACATGAAGGAGCGGTCACTACCCGTCAACGTTGCAGAGAAGACGTGAACTCCGGTGACAGAGCGTGTTGTCGCGTGACCGTGGCGTGTTGGGTACGCTGGCGACGCGTGCGCGGTCGGATGTGTGGATCCTTGCCATCGGAGGTCGTGTACTGCCTGTTCGAGCACAACTGCAAGTTAAGTTCGTGGAAGGTTTAATCATTAAGTAATAATTTTGTGTAACCAGCGTCTCTTCTGCCTTGTGGCCTCCGGCGACCGTGTTTCCTGTCCCTGGCACCGGTGTAATTAACGACAGTGATCTTTCCTCCTCCTCTCGTTACAGTCCGATGGGAGATGTAGTTTATGCAGTGTAATTGTTTCTGTATTCTGTCATGGGTTATGAGTAAATTCCTGCTTCTTGCTGGTTGATCATGTGGTCGCTCATTCAGGACTGTGTGGTGTAATGTTCCCTTGCACGGGCTAGCTCTAATTCTGTCAGCAAGTTAAGCCATCTTATAACAAGTTTTCGCTGGCTAAAAGTCGGTGCAGTGACCAGCCTGAGAGTGGCAATTGTGTTTACGGGCCTATTTAAATTAGGCAGTACTCTCTCTAACCTGAGCATCCATGAGTGGGTGATTTGTGGCCGCCTTACACAGATCCGTCATACTTGTTATGTTCTAATGATATTCCAGGACAATTGTTTAAAATTGTTTTAAATTCCTCCAAGTTTGTAAATCCCCTTTATGGCCATTAATCGTGTGTTTGCTGAGACCTCTTTAATTTTTTTAATGGCGGTGTTGGTAGCTTCACTACCTCACTGTACTTTATTAACAAAGTTCTGTATTTACTTTAGTAGCCTGTATTATGTTCCTTAAATTTTTTTTAAAATTGTTGTATTTCTATAAATTACTTTATTGCCGTTCGAGGCGTGTTTAAAAGGCTGTTTATTGTTGTACTGCTAGTTTCTGTAAGATACGAATGAAACTTTAGTGATAATCTCAACTCGACAGTAAACTTGTGGTGTGGCTTGTAGTAACCGTAACCACTGTGTGTGTCATGGACGCAGTATCAATGACAGATTTCTGCCAATAAAGACCATGAGCATTTGAAACACACTCCCGCACGCGCTGTGATTAGTCTAATCTTGTCCTTCTGGTCCCTACGGAACCAATATCACGGTGACGTATGTTTGTAGCATGTTGACTTTAAGCTGCTCTACTGCTACGGTCTGCAACTACAGCAAATGGGAGAAATGTATTCAGAATTGCTAACACGATCGGTTGCTCAATTTATTCGTGACGAATGAAAATTTGTGCCTGACCAGGACTGGAAACAGGATCTCATGCTTTACGCGAGCGATCGCCTTAGCCGTCTTAGCTATCCAGGAGCGCCTCCAGGACCGAGACAAACCTCCATGTGTCAGCGTGTGTCCACGTCACGCTCCCGCACAATTCATCCGAGTCGTGCACTTTATTACTGTATTTATTTCGCGGTATCTCTGGTCACGTAATACTATTTGCTGTGTCCATCTTTTACAGTGTAGTATGCAATGTCCTTTAGGACGGGGACAGCCACTAACAAACTGAGGTTTGGGTCGGTCCTGGAGGCGCGTTCGGATGGCTGAAGTGACTAAGGTGATTGCTCTCATGAGGGGAGAAATCCGGGTTCGAATGCCGGTCTGACACACGATTAAATTTCCAATCTGAAATTTGATCCTACCGAAATTCACAATATATTTCTTCCATTTCGCAGGATAGTCACAGGAGCTTATTAGTTTAGGTTGTTCATTATTTCCAAGAGGCTGTCCCAGGGATCAAACAAACTGATGAATGTATATGCTGTCTTCTTCGTACAAATTCAATATCCTCTGTTTCGTATGGGTCCCACATATTTCAGAAATATTTTAATATGGATCGTGTCTTCCCACCTCTATTTGTCTCCAAAAACTCCCTCCCTTCATCTGTCTCTCTCTCTCTCTCTCTCTCTCTCTCTCTCTCTCTCTCTCTCTCTCTCTCTCTCTCTCGCTCGCTCGCTCTTCATCTCTTCCTTCCCCTCTTTGTTCATTTCCTCCACCCCCATCTCCCTCTGAACGTATCTTCCTCCGCCTTCCTCTGACAATATCCTACTCTCTCTGTCCATCTCTGTCTCCACTTTTTCGATGTGCCCACTACCCCTCCACAACTTCCTCCTGCATCTCCCCTCAGCGTTCTCTCTCTCTGTCCATTCCCTCCTCCCTGTTGTTGCTTCCAACCCCCCTTCTAATTATCTCAACCTGCCCCAGTCATTCTCATCGGCCCATGTAGCCACAGCGTTGCAGTTCAATAAAGCAGGCCACTACTACTCCTACAACAAGTACATCCTCCAGTGCAAGATATCATTTATTTGCCCCTGATGTACAGGCCACTATGTAGAGCAGGTCTACAAGGCACAGCTATACTATACGCAACAAGGGTGTCGTGCAGGGCAGCCTACATGCTGGGGACAGAAAACCGTTTTTTACCCCTGACATGTAGGTCCCCCTGCAAAACAGACTGATTTGTCAGGTCGATACTCTTCCCAAGGCAAAGCAGTTTACAACATATGGTATAATTTTAACTAAATACACAGCTTTTCATCACATATTTAACAAATATATTGTTATTAAAGCGATAAATTATTGCAGACTAAGTGAAAGGAGTGAAAGGGAAGAAGATGGTTCTTTTTTCATATAGGGCAGGAAGATATGTTCTATCAGGTGCGTTCAAAAAGAGCAGAGCCAGACACTGTAAAATGTAAATCGCTGAAGGGGTCCTAATGCTTTTGTTTACAAAAGAATGAAAGAAGGTCTGGCGCCTGTAAAAGAGTCCTGAGGTCCACAAATCATGCAAACACTGAAATGAGGCCCCCAGAAAAGAACAAAGGAGTGTAATGCAGGGAATGGAAATTCATCGAAGAACGGTACAAATGTGTGGAGAGCACTGCATGCCTGCTGCAAAGCTAAAGGCGTGGCACGAGCTATTCATTAAAGGAGGGGTGTCGTCGGCAGATACGGCACGATCTGGAATGTCACACTACATCAGTGACAGCAGTTGTCCAGCGGGTGGATGCCTCCATTGCTGAACACCGGCGAGTTACCGTCGTAGCCACTGAAAATTTCAACTGCAATAGACATGCATTGCCCTCCCTGCACTTGTACCACTTTTTGGTGAATTTCCGATCCCTGGATCCAAAAAAGTTCAAATGTTTTTGAAATCTTATGGGACTTAACGGCTAAGGTCATCAGTCCCTAAGCTTACACACTACTTAACCTAAATTATCCTAAGGACAAACACACACACCCATGCCCGAGGGAAGACTTGAACCACCGCCGGGACCAGCCGCACAGTCCATGACTGCAGTGCCTCTGACCGCTCGGCTAATCCCGCGCGGCTCCCTGGATCCCTTTTGCTGTAGGGAAACGCGCTGCATCCCTTTGCTCTTCCTCTGAAATCTCCATATCAATTTCCTCTTCCGTAGGCAATGACATTACAATGGCTTTAACGATTTTCATTCTACAGCCTCCGAGTCTTTTTGTTTTATGTCTTTTTGTTTATATACCTGATACGCAAGTCAACTGTCGAAAATTGTGGATTTGTGTCTGAGGTCTTCATAATGCATTAAACGAGAGAGAAATAGATATAATGCTGTCAGTCTTACATGTGGTTTAATCACTTCTCTCATGACTCTATCCTGTCTTGTAAAGAAAGTTGTTGTATGTGATAGGAGAGTCAAACATATGTTTCCGTTGATTTTGATGTAATTATACTAAAGTAGGTGTATCTTCCATTCATAGAGAAGCATATATGAGATTAAATATTTCGCTTCATTGTCCGGTCTTTACCTCTTTATTATATTTCTTCCTTCGATTCTTTTAATATTTTTCTTCATTAGAATGGCAATGTTGACTAAAACCTGCAAATCTTTGTAGTGCTAGTTTCACATAACCAAAAGAGAATCCGATGACGGTACGGACATACTTGAACTGCGTGGAGACGAATGGAATATACGTATACTTACACAAAATACTTGATCATGCACGCCTGCGTAGCTTACAGTTAAATTTTATGCGATACTCCATCGGTGTTCGGCAACAGAGACATATTAAAAAGTTCACTGTACTGCGGCTGCACAATAATATTTATTTTATACTTCGTTTCAACCGATTTTCGGCATTCTGTGTCATCTCAGGCAACTTAGTTTTTAATTAAGTGGGAGACCTATTAAGTAGACGTATTTACGTCTTATTAATTCATGCACGTAATGGAGAATTATTAGGTGACGATCATTGTTGGTATGTGAAAGATAAGCGCACCAGGCAGACAGTTCTTACGTTAGCGTCTTCGCTTCTTTATTTATACAAGATGCAAGGGAGAAAAGAGTAATTTACGTCAGCACATGCACAGGAGCTCTTTCAGCTGGAACGGGAAACGGTCTCGAAAACAGCTCAAAGTCACATGTATGATTGGCAGTGTCATAAAACGTTTGGAGACCGAACCTTCTAATTCTTTCTACGCCACAACGAATTCTTCAAACTTCGTGTTTTCTTTGACTACGGTGAGCTTAGGGAAATGGACAGCGTTTTTTAACAGAATCTGTCCCTTCTGTACTACAATTTTCTTTTTAAATGTATCCACATCAAATCAGAAATAAGTCGTCTCTCATGTTGCAGTGTCTTCTTGCTGGCTGTGTGCACTCGAGTCCACTTAAAATACTAGGTCTGCAATCCATTTCGCTTCTTCTAAGTTTTCGCCTGCTTACATTTTTCCTTCAGTAGTTCAATAGCAGCAGGGCTTAAATAGAAAAATCTTTCCAGACATGCCTCTTGTCTTAACCAACGTACTTTGTAATAGCGTACAACGGCTCCACGCTCTTAGATCAGTTCCACCCAAAACTGATGCAACTGTCAGTACCGTAATCTTCCAAAAGTGCAAGATACCACGAGTGGGAGGGAGACAGAGGTGTGAATTTTGATTTAAATCCTATAAATGAAATGCAAGGAGTGCTGTTCAACATGTAAGTGGTTTATTCAGTGAAACTGCATTAAACGGCACATGCAATAATTATTGAAATTTTATCAAATTCATTTAACAATCACTCACAAATTATTAAAGTAATGATAAACAAAAACAAAAAATTTGGGTCGCCAGATACTGTAGAAAGTATCAAATAAAAAACAACAAATAGAATTGAATTGGCACCAAGAGCTCACAACAAGTGAATTATATAAGGTACCTGCCCTGCCTTTTAACGTGAGCATTGTATGATTTCATTCTAATTTAACATGTAAATAAACTAGGCGAGACGGGTTGACCTGGTGTATTAAATGAGGAAGGAATAAAAAAAAAAAAAAAAAAACAGCTGAACATGTGACTCTCTTAACGGGAAAACGGTGAATACTGTGGCTTACGTCTTTATGAGCATCTAACACATTGCAAGGAAACTGAAGAAAGCGAAAGAAGACTGCGCAGCTAGAAAAGCGGGCGTTTTCTGTATTACCATGTTCACGGCGTGGACGCTGATTGCGTGCGGCTCCATCAAGACTCTGCCGGCGTCGTAGTTGATAGCGTCTAACATGCCCTACGCTAAAAATAGTGACCGAAACCTGCTACTGGAAGTTATCATTACTGGACGACGGTATGCGTCCATTTCCAAGTGCAAACCTAAGTGAAACTGCATTAAACAAAGCTCAAAACTGTTCTAACAGGACTACCGTCATCGGACATGTAGTATACCAAAATGTGATCCTGAGTTAAGCTCTTGATAACGCGCACAGTGAGTGAAGCTCGCCTCTTGGATCTGACAAACTTTGCTCTCTACGCTGTTTGCGACGAATACAAAGTGCATCGTCTCGTGGCAAGCGATAAGAGAATCCTTGCGACCAATCGGAAGCAGTCAAGAGAGAACTCCTGCCTACTCAGAAGCAAAATTCGGAATCCTCAAAACTAGTGCGCTCCTCGCACCTGGAGAGAGAGAGAGAGAGAGAGAGAGAGAGAGAGAGAGAGAGAGAGAGAGCCGCTCCCCTCCAGCGTCTTGTCTCCGCCCTTCCGCAAATTACGTAGCTCGTACTATTTTTCAGAGCGAACATTAGATTCCTGCCAATGAAGAAGTCCCTTTCAAAATTTCCTCCCTCCTTGCCGTCGCATTCCACGAGGAAAAGAGAGCGACACTCTGTGTGAGACGGAGTATACAAATAAACCAAGACTTCTCCCTTTGAGTACTGCCGCTACGTTCCCGGATGTTCTGCTCGCGAGCTGGCCAGTGTGGCCGAGCGGTTCTAGGCGCTTCAGTCCGGAACCGCACGACCGCTACGGTCGCAGGTTCGAATCCTGCCTAGGGCATGGATGTGTGTGATGTCCTTAGGTTAGTTAGGTTTAGGTAGTTCTAAGTTCTAGGGGACTGATGACCTAAGTCCCATAGTGCTCAGAGCCATTTGAACCATTTTTTTCTGCTCGCGGGAAACTGCCAAAATTCCCCGGGCCACTTGAGATTCTTGGACACCGAAGTCGTGTTGTTGCTATTCAACTCGCCGCTCTGTCCGCGTTACCTAGAATCGTGACAAAACTGTTTTTCGCTCTAAGTTTGTAGTTTCCGCTGCCTCGGGCACACGTGCGAATGTCCACGGCTTCCCTTGGAAGCGTGTTGATGTATGCAGCGTCTTCGCCTGTCGCTAATCCCCTGGGGGCCTGCCCTCTGTGAAGCGTGCCGACATAGGCGCGCGACCGCCGCTCGCCCGTGGTCGCACTACCTGTGTCCACCTGGTCGCCGAGCTTCCCAGCTAGGAACGCATCAGAAGAATTCCTTTCATGCACAAAGTGCACCAAGTTTGCAAAGAGAAGAACCATAGCCCTTTACCGACGCTTAATGGCACAATAATTCACCCCCATCACACTTCATATATTGCAATAAACTGATGACTGATTTTAAAAGCAATTATCTCCTTTAATTATAAACATGAAAAGCTTTGACGATTTCCAAACGGTGTAACAATGCGTACAACGTCAGACAATTTACTATTCTTAACATCAATTTCGTCACTTGCTCTGTGTCTAAAAATTTAGCAAAATATTCTTCTTCATGTACACAACAATGAAACCAGTACGAAACGTCTGTCGATTGTCGCGTAAACTGAATTTTAAAATGTGGTTTGTATTTGCAGAACCTGTCGTTCTTGTGACTGCATAATACTTGTTGAGAATTGTCATCCTTCGAAAAGTAACTGTGATTCCCATTTATCTTTAAAGATTTCCGACGACAGATCGCTAGATTGCCTCTCTTTTCTTAACACAGCCACAGGACGTCGGAACCTCTATTGTACTACGAGTAAATTAGCAGGAGTTAAACGGCGTTGCCATTACGATTCTGCCGAATTGAAGACTTTCGTTCCGACCGAAAAATGCCTCGCAGAATGGCGGAAGAACAGCACTGCACAGCACTGCTAAGTAAGACGTCGCGCTGCGCCGACCATTCCTGAGAAGGACCGCACAGAGCCGAGGCTTTCCGAGCAGAGCGGAGACCGGCTGAGCCCCGGACCACAAGCGTTCAGCTTCACGGCCCTGCTCTAGCCTCTATCATCGCCAGCATTTGACCTGTTCAGTACAAAATTCGAATTCCGAAGTGAATAAAAAGATTCTCAAATGAAAGATCGTTTTTCGCCTGTATATACGTACCTCTCTCATATGTTATATCGTGTCCTCTCCATTAAAAAATTACGTATTGTATCGAAGGTAATGACAGGCAAAATAACAAAAATTTGGTAGCGGAGCCAAACAGGTTTTCTCCTTCTCCCGTCTCATACTATAAGGGGCAGCCGAATGAAAACCGATCACCTGTCACAGCCGGTCCATGGAATGGTTCCATTCGGAAGTAATCGCAATACTCGTTTGGACATTTATCCCACTGGGAGACGATTGAGACATCGAACACACGCTCAAGGACGTTTCAACTCAATAAATACAAGGTAGTAATCACCAATCAAACAGAAACTCTGGCTTTCCAACAGATTTTATTTAACAATTGTACAACAGCAAACTGCTGTTACCCCAGATAAATGTACATAATTGCCGTAGAATCTGAAATATTACTAAACAAACAAAATGTGTATGTGCATCAAAGCCCACCCCAAACAACTAATTTTAAAACCCTCTTTACATAAATCTTAAGAACCATACAAACAATAAATGGTTTACTAGGAAAACTTCCACAGAAGCAGGGCACGTTTTGAGATATAACAGCAGAACCAATTCACAATTTCTCTTCCTGAATAAAATATTAAAAACCCAGTACAATGAAAGGCATCTTTCAGGTGTTACAAAATTTCAGTGACAAGTAATCGCACATCAGGAGTGTGCGGAAGCTACAAATCAGATAGAGCAGGAATAAAAACTGAAAGGAACGGTGAAGAAGGAAAGATGGACGCCTCGGTGTCACCAGGAAAAAATAATAAAATACTTAACTTAAATGCGCCGAAGAACTGGAGTCTACTGATAAACACAGAGACCGCACTATCGCTTACAATTCAAACTGACTGCCGCCAACGCGTCGTCTCCCAGTTAAACGACCAGCTAGAACGGATGAAGCGTGCCGCTAATTACACCACTGAAACAACAACATAAAACCCCACAGTAAGTGGACAGTATCCTGAGTAGCACAATCCTAAAATTATTAGAAAAATTTCGAAATAGGAATACTTCCACAGCAGACCCACAAGCCATTCACCTTCAGAATGTGATTGCCGGCCGGAGTGGCCGAGCGGTTCTAGGCGATACAGTCTGGAACCGCGCGACCGCTACGGTCGCAGGTTTGAATCCTGCCTCGGGCATGGATGTGTGTGATGTCCTTAGGTTAGTTAGGTTTAAGTAGTTCTAAGTTCTAGGCGACTGATGATCACAAAAATTAAGTCCCATAGTGCTCAGAGACAGTTTTTTTTTCAGAATGTGATTAATTATGTTACATATATTCCATAAAGACACACTGAATAAATACATACGACAGGATTCCAAGACGCAATAAATTTTTCATCACTAAGCTCCTGCTTGTTTACGTCTGAACACGTTACCTAAAGCCCACCAGACAGCCAGAAAAATCGAACCTGCGGTTATTTCGGAGTGCACAGACACACACTTAGATATACACTCCTTGACCGTATCTTAAGTTCGTCCAAAACAGGCAAACACCATTCAAACAACTAACCACCGTTGAATAAGTTGTGCACCAGTGGTCAATACGAAACAGATAACATGGGCGCCCAGACACTGGGAGAGCCGTTAACTGCAAAACAGCACGAAATTCTATGTACATACGAGGGTAAGTGCGACCGTAAAGGAGTTATAAAACTTTATTGTAATCCAATAGGAAACTTCCAAGAACATCATTTTTCGACATAGTCTCCTTGCGTTTCAACGCACTTGGTCCATCGTTATACAAGCTTCCTCACGCCTTCATAAAAGAAGGTTCTCGGTTGAGCTGCGAGCCAGGAATCCACCGCTTCCTTCACTGCTTCGTCCGAGGCAGATCGACGGCTCCTTAATGCCTGTTTGAGTGGACCAAACAAGTGATAGAAGGTGCAAAATCGGGACTATGTGTAGGATGATCCAGTACTTCAATTTGAGTTCCTGGAGCGTTTCAGCAGTGTGGGCAACAGTATGCGGACGGGCATTGTCGTGCAACAACACATCTTTTGACAGCAATCTCGGCGTTTGCTTCGAATTGCAGGCTTTAGCCTGGCAGTAAGCATCTCACTGTAACGTACACTGTTTATTGTTGTGTCCCTTTCCCCATAATGTTCCAGTACTGGAACTTGTGCATCCCAAGAAACAGTAAACATCAGTTTTACTGCGGACGGTTGGGCCTTAAACTTTTCCTTGAACGACGAATTTGGATGTTTCCATTCCATAACCTGCTGTGTACTCTCCGGCTCATAATGATGGATCCATGTTTCGTCACCAGTAATGATCCTGTCTAAGAAGTTGTCCCCCTCGTTACCATAGCGTTCAAAATGTTTTGGCAGATGCCCAAGCTCGTTTGCTTGTGCAACTGTGTGAGTTGTTCTGGGACCCATCTTACACAAACTTTATGAAACCCAAGTCTATTGTGGATGATTTCGTTGGCAGAATCGTGACTAATTTTCAGACGATGTGCCGCTTCGTCAATAGTCAATCGTCTCTCTAAGAGAATCATATCACGTGAACGCTCAGCGGTTTCTTCATTTGTGGCGGTAAACGATCGTCCGGTTCCTTCCCCTCGCGTGTCCGCCCCGGTAGCTGAGTAGTCAGCGTGACGGATTGCTGTCCTACGGGTCCGGGTTCGATTCCCGGCTGGGTCGGGGATTTTCTCCACTCAGGGACTGGGTGTCGTGCTGTCTTCCTCATCATTTCATCCCCATCTGGGGATTACATTCGCCCAATGTGGCGTCGAATGTAATAAGACCTGCACCAAGGCGGTCGGATCTGCCCCGCAGGGAGTTTCCCGGCGAATGGCGCCAAACGCTCGCTTCCATTTGCATCTTATGTAAGACTTGTGCGACCATCTCGGAATTTTTCTATCCATTCGTAGACACTCCGTTTTGGCAAAACGCTATTTTCGTACTGTTAAGGTCCTCGTTAAATTTCGGCCCCTGATACGCCTTCCGACCACAAGGAACGGATACTGAACGTTGGTCTTCTTTGGTGAAAATAGACAGCGGAGCAGCCACGATTAACAGCACGGCAGCGGTAACGAAACTAACCTAGCCGTTTGAAAAATGTGAAGATATAACAACAAACACACAAAGCATGCGTTATCAAGGTAAAACGACAGTACTGCCAAAATAAACAAAAATATAACTAAGTCGCGGATAATAATTGACTTACCCTCGTTTATACAGCTGGACTATAAGAACCTGAACAATTCCCAGCGTTTGATTCTGGAACGTATCGGGTTGCAGGCTGATCAAAGCCACTTTCCCAGACTAGACCATGGCCCTGTCACTAGAGGCAGTACACACTCGCCGACCGCACGTACGTCTCCGACCGCAGCCCCACTGCCCACGTGACAGAAAGAGGCACAGCACGAGCAAAGAGCGACCGCCGACGACCAGACTGAACACCGGAGCGCCAACCAATCGAACAAAACCAGCCAACTCAAACCAGCCCCCTCCCCACAGCGACGTGCCCTTAAATAACCGAAAATCGAACAAAGAGGAAAACCGCGGACACGCGATACAGTCGACCGCAGAGATCTTAAATGAATACAGAGAAGCGATTGGGGCCAACGGCGTCACGTATCAACGATCAGTTCCTACACTACTGGCCGTAAAAATTGCTGCACCAAGAAGAAATGCAGATGATAAATAGGTATTCATTGAACAAATATATTATACTAGAACTGACATGTGATTATATTTTCAAGCAATTTGGGTGCATAGATCTTGAGAAATCAGTACCCAGAACAACCACCTCTGGCCGTAATAACGGCCTTGATACTGCTGGGCATTTAGTCAAACAGAGGTTGGATGGCGTGCACTGGTACAGCTGCCCATGCAGCTTCAACACGATACCACAGTTCATCAGGAGTAGTGACTGGGGTATTGTGACGAGCCAGACGTTTTCAATTGGTGAGAGATCTGGAGAATGTGCTGGCCAGGGCAGCAGCCGAACACTTTCTGTATCCAGAAAGCCCCCTACAGGATCTGCAACATGCGGTCGTCCATTATCCTGCTGAAATGTAGGGGTTCCCAGGGATCGAATGAAGGGTAGAGCCACGGGTCGTAAGACATCTGAAATGTAACGTCCACTGTTCAATGCGAACAAGACGTGACCGAGACGTGTAACTACAGTGGCACCCCATACCATGTCGCCAAACACGGATGCGACCATCATGATGCTGTAAACAGAACCTGGGTTCATCCGAAAAAATGACGTTTTGCCATTCCTGCACTCAGATTCGTTGTTGAGTACACCATCGCAGGCGCTCCTGTCTGTGATGCAGCGTCAAGTGTAACCGAAGCCGTGGTCTCCGAGCTGTTGTCCATGCTGCTGCAAACGTCGTCGAACCGTTCGTGCACACGGTTGTTGTCTTGCAAACATCCCCATCTGTTGACTCAGGGATCGAGTCGTGGCTGCACCATCCATTAGAGCCATGCGGATAAGATACCTGTGATCTCGACTGCTAGTGATGCGAGGGTGTTGGGAAGCAACACGGCGTTCCGTATTACCCTCCTGAACCCACCGATTCCATATTCTGCTAACAGTCATTGGATCTGGACCGTATCGCGAACAGCAATGTCGCGATACGATAAACCGCAGTCGCGATAGGCTACAATCCGACCTTTATCACAGTCGGAAACGTGATGGTACGCATTTCTCCTCCTTAGACGAGGCATCACAACAACGTTTCACCAGGCTACGCTGGTCAACTGCTGTTTGTGTATGAGAAATCGGTTGCAAACTTTCGCCATGTCAGCATGTTGTAGGTGTCGCCACCGGCGCCAACCTTGTGTGAATGCTCTGAAAAGTTAATCATTTGCATATCACAGCATCTTCTTCCTGTAGGTTAAATTTCGCGTCTGTTGCACGTCATCTTCGTGGTTTAGCAATTTTAATGGCCAGTAGCGTATTTCGTAGGAAGCTGTCGGCTGCTGATGGATCCACAGTCGCACGCTCTCTTGCAGTTCTTCGTCCAACTGAAACTGACGTCCATGAACTTCTTTCTTCAGGTCGCCAGAAATTTGAAAATCACGCGACGAAAGCTCTGTGCTGTATGGAGGATGTTGTATTGTTTGTTCCATTGGCAGTTTGGGGGCGGGCGTTATCGTGCAACAGGATCATTCCGCCCGACAACATTCTTCGGCGTTTTGACTTTATGGTGCATCGCAGTTTCTGCAAAGTGTCTTAGAAGAGCTACACGTTGATTGTGGTTCCACGCTCGAGGAACTCGACGTGCAGAGGATCCGTGCAGTCGAAGAAGAAAGCCATCGCGACCTTACCGGAACAAGTTTTGTATTTCTCTGACGGGTGAGATGTGGGATATTTCCGATATTGGCTTTACCGCTTGCCTAGGACTGTCAGAACGTTGTCGGGCGGATTCATCCTGTTTCATGACAACACCCGCCCCCACACTGCCGATCGGACAAAGACTGCGCTTCAGCGATTTGCTTGGGCCGATAGCTTTCTACAAAACAAAAATTGACCGTTTGTCACCTAGTGGGATAAATGTCTCATTGCGTGGGGTGATTACCTTTGAACGGAACCATTCCCTAATTTCGTTGTGGCGGATTTTCCGTTTTTATTCGGCTGCCTCATACTTCAGTTAATTTGCTTTTTATTCACCAACATTTGTTTGAGAAGGGTGGTTACACAAGTGTTAACCACACCACGAAAACTGAACAATGAACCCGCAGACAGCCATACATATGAAGGCGCGTTGTAGCTACAACGGTTGAATTACGACAGTTTGGTTAGCGCCTAATCCTCAAATGCGTACTGCCACAATATTACGTCCCTTCTAGTTGTACTGTTCACAATCCAATAGATCTTACGGTTCCTGGAACTCAAACATCCGTTATTTCCGTAGGTGGGGAAAATCTAGTCTAGCTATTACGGGAGCGTAATAATGTTTAGTCAGGGCACACAGTTAGTTCAGCAGGTGTTTGCTGCGCTACATTTTTACATACGGCTTTGTAGCACGGGTATCCGGTAATTGTACACACCGGTCGCAGTTCGTTCCAGTAATCGGATGAAGCAGGCACAACTACTGTCTGTCTCGTTAAAAATAAGCTACTGTGTGCACGATTGCTCATCAGCTAAGGCAAACATTGCATTCCGCGTGAAATCCAGCACAATACCGGTGTCCGCAATGTTATTCATGCAGCAGAGTGTATTTAGTATACTGAGCACCTTGTAATGATACTGCTTTCCGTATCTGCTAATATAATCAGTTTTTCCTTTTATCATTTTGGTTCGCTGTTTCGTTATGTAAATTACTCTGTACGTAGAAGTAGAAATTCCATCTGTTGTTGCTTTATGATGCTTTCTGTATCGTACAGAAAATGCAGTCACTTACAGCGATTGGTTATAATAAGTTTTTTCTGAATTAACTTCTTTATCGTTACTTAAATGCAATCTGATATGGTTGTAATTAAATACCGGTATGTATGAGAGCTATTAATAGAGCTTTGGAAGACTTGAGATCCAATACGACAGAAGGGATAAATAACATTCCTTCGGAACAGCTGAAAACATGAAGGGAAGCGACTCCTAAGTGAATATTAGGGTTGGTGTATAGAATCTGTGATTGTTGATATACCATCAGACTTTCTAAAATTTTTCATTCAACCAATCCTGAAGATAGGAAGGGCTACAAAGTGCGAGAACTAACGTATAATTAGCTTAACGGCAGATGCGTTCAAGTTGCTGACAAGAATAATACACTGTAGGATGGAAAACTAAATTGAGGAACTGTTAAGTGACGACCAGTTTGGATTTCGGAACGGTAAGGGCACCAGAGAGGCAGTTTTGGCGTTGCGCTTGATAATGGTGGCAATTGTCAAGAAAATCGAGACACGTACGTTGGATTTGTCAATCAGGAATAAGCTTTCGATACTGTAAAGTGATGCAAGATGTTCGAAATTCTAAGAAAAACAGGAGTAAGCTGTCAGAAAACGAGGATACTGTACACTTTGTATTTTATTTTATTTTATTTCTTATTTGGTCCTGTTGATTACTTACTGTAAAAATGTTGTACTGATAAAACAGAACAGGTCAGCTGAAATAATACAAAATTATGTAAGCAATTTATGTGTTATATAAATACTTGTTCTCTCTGAACGATTCGTTGGGGACAGTATTACAACCTGCATTTTACTGGTATAAGTCAAGTGAATGCTTATATAGCAGAATGAGTCGAAGTACACATTTTTATCCCATTATCTCAAATAAATAATTAAATTTACATTTTGTCATTATGACATAAAATATAAAAATTTTATCTTCACCGCATAAGGAATTTGAAGTGATTACTAATAGTGTAGCATAGAAGGTTGGGCAAATTTTAGCCTATGATATAAATAAATTTACATTTTATCATTGTAATTTATATTACGAATACACAATTTTGTCTTCATGTCATGAGTAAAGATATTATTTCTCTCAATATTCTTGTTTTTCTAAGCGGTTTCCTCTATTTTGCTCAAAGGATGCCTTATTGCTTTATGAATTCACTCATTTTATAAAACGTTTGTTCTCTGAGGAATGTTTTTAATCTCCTTTTGAATACCTGAATGTTGTTAATTTCCTTTTTTATATTGATTGGAAGCTTGTTGTATTACTTTTATTCGTGACTCAGCTACTCCTCTATGGACTTTTGTGGGAGTTGAGGAGCCCTGGAGCAAATTTTTCCCGTGTCAAGTGTTATACTTGTGAAGGTCACAGTTTTACTGGAATAATTTCTTACTTCTGGCAACAAACATCATCAGTTGGTATGTATATTGATTTGTAACAGTAAATATTCTGAGAGTCTTAAAGAGACCTCTGCAGGATGTACTGTTTCGGATCCCACATATTAATTTCAATGCTCGTTTTTGTAGTTTGAAGACTTCTGCAAATGTTATAGCATTTCTCCAGAAGATAACACCATAGGAGGGTATAGGCTGGAAATACACAAAATACGACAAAAGCAATATGTTTTTGTTAACATGATGAGAAATAGCTCTCAGGGAAAAACATGCTGTGCTAAGTTTTTTGATCAACTGATCAATTTGCTCTTTTCACCTCAGTTGACTGTCTATCTGGATACCTAGGAATTTTGTATGTGTGGTTTCATTAATTTCCTCTTTGAAACTGAATAATGATAGTTTGAAAACTTTAGGGTTAGGATATTTGCTGTGAACCGTTTGTGTACTTGCTTAGTGACTGTCATGGTTGTTTCCTACATTGATGAGTTGGGGCCATAGACGAAAATACTCAGTCTGATTATTAATTGTAACTGGTAAGTCATCAATATAGACCAGGAAAATCACCGATCCAAGGATCGAGCCTTGGGGGACATCGCATTTTACATTTCTCCAGTCTGAGTTTACTGTTACACCTGCGTCCATTAAGATAACTCTTTTCTTCCTGTTACGTAGATAGAATTCTAGCCACGTCAAAGCTTTGTCTTTGATACCATAGTGTGGAAGTTTTATAAGCAATGAGTTAATATTTATAGAGTCGAAAACTTCAGCAAGGTCCCAAACGATAACCATGGATACCTCTTGAGATTCGATTCACCTACAGTCTCATGTGTTAGGCTAAAAATAGCTGTCTGTGTGCAGAATTCCTTAGATTCTAGTAAATCATTTTGTGTCATATGGCTATATAAATCCTATCAGAAACTACTCTCTCAAACACTTTTGAGAACACTGGCAGCAAAGAGATGTGCCGATAATTGGATAATATATTCCTTTCCCCACTTTTGTTGATGGGCATCACTACTGCATGTTTCAGACTATCTGAAAATGTCCCAGTATTCATCGACTGGTTGTATAAAGAGCTAAATATGTGACTGTACAAGAATTATGAGTGAACAATAAGAAAAGAAGACAAAATCGAAGAGCTCGGATTATTAAGGGTGTAAGATGGGGATGTAATGCGTCGCCCCCGCTGTTCAATTTATGCACTGAAAAAGCAATGACGGAAATAAAAAGAAGTTTCAAGCACTGGGTAGAAATTAAGTGTGAAATAATTTCAGTAATAAAGTTCGCTGATTACATTACCATTCTCGGTCGAACTAATCAAGAATGAGCAGTTTAATGAATACAAAACATGAACTGAGGGTAAACTAAAGAAAGACAGATGTTATGAGGAGCATCAAAAATGAAATTAGTCATGAACTTAACGTCATATCTGGAGACCACGAAGTTGATTAAGTGCAGAGATAGTGATAAATAAAAGCAAAATCACACATGATGAACGAAGCATGTGCCTATATGTAGCAGAACAGTGTATGTGTGTGGGTGTTATGTTGACGAGTTGAGCAACGGATTGATCTGACAAGAACCCTGCAAGAAACAATTTCTGCCCACACTACTACAGAGGTCAGACAGACGCTCCCAATGTACCAAACCGAAATGTACAAAAAACGTTCAGCAATAAATGTCTTAGGGAGTCATCCGCTGTAAGGAAAAGACACAAAAATATTTTATTTTCTTAAGTAAGTAGTGGGATACTTGGGTACTGGAGCATTGCTATTTAGTGTACGAAAAACATTAAACGAACGGAAAATATTATTTATTGCAAAATCTGAAAAAATAAAGTGAAACTTTTATTTATAAACTGATACACAAATTTCTGGGTTCTTTTTGGAGTAGGAGATTAGCTGTTATGGATAGGAATCCTGTTTATTACATTTATATACAATATGTGGGAAAGCTCTTTTAACCCTTTTCTTTAAGAATGTTATTTACTCGACAGAGAGCTGCGCCTACTCAACATGAATAATGATCCGATTGAATTTTTCTAAGTAGGGTCGAGGCTGTCATGTGAGAAATGTAATGGAGTTACGTGAATGAAGTATGTTATTTCTAATGGAGGAAAGATGGGGCTCGTGCACTGTAGCGGACAATACCGAGAGCTGCGACGACTGCTGCCTGCGTCGTTCGCCGCTGAAAAATAACACAACTATCTCTTTCTATCTGGATTGACATTCGCCAGTCGAATACTCACTATGCCTTGATGAAATCAAGGACTCTTATCTGCCCCTTGTCTAGCTATTGGCGTGGTACAGCGGTCAGATAACCACTCCACCACGATGCCACTTAGTGTTCCCTCACAGGCGCTAATACTCTGTCTGTGTTCACACGGCACAGTAAGTGTCACGGTCAACACAGTGAACAAACGCTTAATCGCGAGCGACAGAGGTGCTCTCTCAGTGCAATATTGAGTGGAGACTTTGTTCCTCGCTCTTTGCGTAAACGCACGAGCGCACTCGCTCCCGCTACGTGTTACCGCTTCAAGAGCGTCACCGGAACGACCCCTCGCCACGCAAAAAGCGAAAGGGTATATCATCCACTCTTTCCCTCACTTCTCCTGTCCACCTATGAGAACTCTGAAACCGCGCACTAGATCCGTCAAAAATGCATATGCTGGGGCTCTCCCAAACAATACAGATGGTTTTGCTTTTAGGGTGAACACGCAGGCCATTATCCCTTTTCTCTGGCAAAAACTGTGTTGGTCCCTGGGCGGTCAGCCGGCCGGCGCAGCTGCGTGCTAACTCACCCTCCTATGGACTTTCCAGCGGGCTGGTTGCCTCCGCCGAACAAAAATTTCTGTGGCCATCGTGTCTTGAATGTTTGTGTACGTCAGCCTCGACTTTTTAATCTCGGTGTGCACTTGCGATTTATTTACTCGATTTGCATATCGATTAAATGGAAATATGTAAAATTGGCTGCGCCCTATGGAGCTTGGGCTCGAATGAAACGTCTTGATACGCAGAATACGATGGTGAGGTCGGAATATGTAAGAAATGGTCAGGAGACCATGCCACCTTACAACAGCACAGAAAAAGACAGCATTCCAGGAAAAAGAAGACACCTAGTATAAAAAATGGAACTTTATTTCAGAAACAAGGCTCTGAGATTATATGTTTGAGTCACAGCACTGCATGGCTGTGCATCACTGACTGTGAGAAAACTGGGAAAGAAGAAAATCGAAACATGTGATATATTATGATGCTACGGAGGAATGTTGAAAATTAAATGGAAGATATGAAAAGTGGAAGTTCTCCACAGACTCGAGAAGGAAGGAAGATATGGGAAACTCAGGCAAAAATAATAGGACACATGTTAAGGCATCTGGAATAAACCATATTGTACCAGAGAGAGCTGAAGATGGGAAAAACTGTAGGGGAAGATAGAAACTTGAAGACATGCAGCAAATAGTACAGGACGTAGAGGGAAAGACATACTCCGATACAGACATATTGGCGCAGGAGATGAATCTGTTCCTGCAAGCATAAAAAAAGGGATATGTTGGAGTCTGACTCGCTTACCGATCATTGAGTGTGTTCCGTCATCATCATCAGTTATCTGCTATACTAGCAGGTCCTTTGCCTCTCCATTTTCTGCGATCCTTTGCTTCCTTCTTAAGACTGCTGTATGTTGTACCATCCATCACATCATCCAGTATCTGGAATCTCTTCCTTCCTCGCTTCCTTTTCCCTTCTCCTAACCTTCTAAAACTTTTTTCATCAGTCCATCATTATTTCTTAATATATGCCCAGTCCAATTTCTTTGTCTTCTCTTTATTACACCTAGTAACACGAGTTGGCCGAGGGTGGCCAGATAGGAAAGAAAAAAGTGAGGAGCCTGGCATAAGTAAGTGGAAGCAATGCCAGGACTCAGCTCGGTACCCCGTGGTCACCAGCCACGTACTCACTAGGTGTGACTCCCTGTTCTGTACAAACTTCATTATGCATAAAGACTTCATCCATCTGGGGATTCGATAATGTCGACGTCTTCTGCCTGCTATCGATACTCCCAAGATATCGCTACTGGAAGTCCCAGGGCTTTCATGTAATATAATTACAAACTATCAATTTTCGGATTCTTTCCTTTACTATACTTTGAAACCTTGCTTCTTGCCAAATTTCTTGATTATATGTCGACGTAAAGTACACCATAGGTTTTAATGCACAAGCTTACGCCTATCAAAATATCTACTTCAACGTCTATATGATTACTCTCCAATTCACGATTAAGTAGCTGAAAGAGAGTTCATCGAATCACCTTGAAGCCATTTCTCTGTCGTTCAGCCCTCGACCAGCTTGAGGAAAGAACTAAGTCTCAGATCTTTCCGTGCGATCCCTGGTTTCTCTTATGATCATTTCTTCCTATGCAGGTGGGCGCGAAGAAAATATCTTCACACTGTGAATAGGAAGTTGGTTATCGAAATTTCAGTAGGAGATCCTGATGCATCGAAAAACACCTTTGTTTAATAATTGCCACCCCGTCTGCTTATCATATCTATGGAAGTCTCTCCCCTATTTAGAGATACTAGAAAACGATCTGACGTTCTTTAGACGTTTTAGAAGTCATCAATCCCAAATGATGCGGATCCCACACTGCACAGGAATATTCCAGAAGATGGCGGACAAGCTTCGTGTAAACAGTCTCTTTAGTAAACCTGTTGGATTTTCTAAGTGTTCTGCCAGTAAATCGCAGTCCTTCTTTTGCTTTCTCCTATGTGATCGTTCCAGTTTGTTATTCGTAACTGTAATACCTAATATGTGATACAAACGGCAGTATCTTTTGATTGTTTTGACTTAGTAGCTTAGCTTTTTTACACCACCAACGGATCATATACCTTACCTTGTGATACAAATTTCAACTGTAAATCTGCCCGTTCCTGCGAAAAAGGAATCTTAAGAGGCCGGGGGATAGAAAGACAGTCATGCAACAAATGACAAAAGAGATTTTTCTTTCATGTGATATAATTACAGGTTAACACTCTCTGGTTTCTCTTATGATCATTTCTTCCTATGCAGGTGGGCGCGAAGAAAATATCTTCACACTGTGAGTAGGAAGTTTGTTATCGAAATTTCAGTAGAAGATCCTGATGCACCGAAAAACGCCTTTGTTTTAATAATTGCTTATCATATCCATGGAACTCCCTCCCCTATTTAGAGATACTAAACTGTACTGTTAAATATTTCTTCTTGCCAGCTTTCATGATCCTAGGCGAACGGGAAACATCGAGTACGTTCTCGTGAGTGAATTTTGAGTTCCAAAACATAAATGCCCATCTACACTCCTACCTACTCAGCTTTCTCTTTTACTTGATTTTTTCCCTCCTAATCGTTCGTACTCGATGTTAGCGATGATAGTACCCCCTGCACTCAAGTGCAGCTCATTCAGGTTAATCGCTTCGACAAGAGCAGGTGTAATTCTTCAAGTTACATGGATCTCCAGCCAAACAACGCATCCCAAGGTTTTTTACCATTCAAGCGGTGGTGCAGGCCATAAGTGCGAAAATAAACTCACATAAGCGACTTTGTCCGAGGGAAGAAAGAAGAAACGTTAGTGTTTAACTCCCAGTTAGTAAAGAGGTAATCACAAATGAAGAATAAACTCAATAAACAAAGTTTTCCTTTCTTGGTCATACATTATTATTTATTGTTTTGATCAAGCGTTTCAGCTAACTAACATCACCAGATGTCATGAGACAGAAAGTAGAAACATGGGATGTACCATTCATTGCACATACTACAAAAGTGCTTTTCGTAGGTAGAGAAAATTATGCACTAGAAACAAATTATTTCACAAAACCAAAAAATGAGAAATGCGCACAATAAATAACGTACAAATACAGTAATATATACCAAATACTTCGAAACACTAACGCGATGAATATCGTCAAATGTTCGAAAACGCACATAGAAACGAGACTTTACCGGGGCTCATACCCTAGGTTCTGTTCGTCACAGAAGGGGCCGATCAAGTGTTTTGGATAGCTCCGGGCTAGGGATAATTAGTATACCCAACATAAGAATCGTCTTACTGTAACTGTCCTACGGTGTGTTACACACTTCTTGCAGATCGAACAAATGGGTTGGTTCTCTTTACGTTGGACGCTGTCTACGGTGCGGCTTAAGGGGACTATGGAGAGGCAGCATTAGTTCATGAGCGCTTTCCTCCCCCCCCCCCCCCCAACAAAGCTTTTTTTAACATTTTTTCGTACCAAAATCTATTCAGTATACTTCTTATCCCCGCTAACAGTCTGCAGCGGGGCATCGTGTCAAATGCTTTCCGAAAATTAGGAATATTATTTATTTAATAAAACTGCAGCCTAATACCGATATACAGATAGTTTGCTTAACATTTTACATTTAGATTTACATTTTTGCATATTCATTTATAGATTTCACTTTTTCACTGCACAGTTCCATGTGATATCGTTCACAGGCTTCGTTACACAGTTCACACACACATTTTGTGGTTGGGTCGTCAAACGTTTTATGTTTGCAAATTAGATGATGAAAGCAGTGAATAGAAAATCTAGTTACGACATAACGCAGTTCGAAGTTTGGTCCTGTCTATGAGCGGTTCGTCATTGCTTCTGTGCCATAGACTCCGACCATACTTTTTCTCTTTTATCCTCTATGATCTTCAGTTGATTTCTGGAAGCCCTGGTGTGTGACATCATATATCGAAGTTTGATGTCTTCAATTAGAAATGTCTCTCTCGCTAGCAGGTAAATTAGTTTAGAATTTGTTGTCTTTGAGAGACCTAGTGTTCTGTTTAGATAAGTCGATTTTACCTTTTCTAATGTTTCTAAATTTTTATCTGTCAGGTGGTCCCACAAAACCTCCATCCCATAGGCCAGGATTGGCAAGATTTGTGGTGTCACCGCCAGACACCACACTTGCTAGGTGGTAGTTTTAAATCGGCCGCGGTCCATTAGTACATGTCGGACCCGCGTGTCGCCAGTTTCAGTGATAGCAGACCGAGCGCCACCACACGGCAGGTCTAGAGAGACGTACTAGCTCTCAGCCCAGTTGTACGGACGACGTAGCTAGCGATGCACACTGACGAAGCCTCGCTCATTTGCAGAGCAGATAGTTAGAATAGCCTTCAGCTAAGTCAATGGCTACGACCTAGCAAGGCGCCATTAGTAACATTGCATGCATCTAAAGAGTCTCACTTGTATCGCCACAATCTCCAGATGTACCAAAAGGATGAATTAAAGTTAAGTATTCCAGAAGCTACGTACTTTTCTTTACAGCATTCATTACGTATCCTGTTTCAGACCTCACGCCATCCTGCTTTGGCTTAGCGCGTGCCTTTCGGCTTCCTCTCATTGTGTCTATGCTGTCTTGTCTAGACACAACATTTTTGGCGACGAGTCAACGGAAAGGGTCTTGTTCTTTCTAATTGCTTACATTTACTTGTGTCATGGCTTCGCCAGATGTACTGTCCGAATTTTATCGCTTGCAGAATCAGCAGACCCAGGCGTTATTGGATGCCCTTGGACAGCTCGTCCAGGGTCAACGTGCACTGCAAAACGATGCGGCAGCCGCCGCTTCATCGCTACCGCAGCCACAACATGCAGTGGCACCACCATTCCGTAATTTTCAAGCAGATGTGGAAACATGGACGGAGTGGTCACGCCAGTTTGGATTTCATCTCGCCGCCTACAGAATTCAAGGTAACGAGCGGCAGCCTCATTTATTGGCGTGTGTAGGGGTGCAAACGTACCGTGTGATAGTGAAATTATTTCCCCGACGCGACGTAGCAACTCTGTCCAACGAAGAAATTTTGTCTGCTTTAGATGCCTATTTCAAGGAAACAGTTACTGTAGTTGCAAAGAGGTATACTTTCTTCCATACGAAACATACGGCCGGTCAAACTAATAGGGAGTGGGTTGCAACATTGCAAGGCCTTACAAGGGATTGTGCTTTTGAGTGTGAATGTGGACTCCCTTATTCAGATACAATGGTACGTGATGCAATAGCACAGAACGTTTCTGATGTTCGCATACAGGAACAGATTTTGAAACTCGTCAATCCCTCCCTTCAACAAGTGATGGACATATTGGATAGACAAGACACACTTGACTTTGCTCAGGAATCATTCGCCAGCCGTGTGTCACATTAACCGGGCCGCCGGGCGCGCTGCACCGACCGATAAACTGCCCTCGCACACGTCCGTGCAGCTGCCGCCACACTCTAAACCAGGTGTGCCGCGACAGCATACAAATGCAGTGAAATCTTGCCCGCGGTGTGCTACTAGACATTCGCGTGAAAATTGCCCGTCACGCCGAGCTATTTGCTTTTTCTGTAATAAGAAAGGACATGTTCAAAGTGTTTGCCAGAAAAAGCTCAGATCAGACAATCACAACCATTCCAGGCCCTTTGCTTCGCGCCGGAATCGAACCAAGAATACTCAGGCTCGTGAACCTTCGCCCATGGACATTCATGTGGTTAATTTCACTCCATCCGGTGCCACGTTCTCTAACAGTGTTCGTCCCACAAAAAGTGTGCGTCGACGTCGCCGGAAATCACGTCAATTAGCAAGTGATGCTGTACCTGTATCAGTTCAAATTGCACGAGACAGTCGCTCTTGTCGTCAGCAGGACAATAAACTATTTTTAGATTTGGACTTTAATGGCAAGGTCATGCCATTCCAGCTCGATACCGGAGCTGCAGTTTCATTGATCAATCACGACACGTACAAAAAACTGGGCAAACCTCCGTTGCGTGCCGCACATGTTAAGTTACATAGTTACTCAGGACAGCATATCCCTGTGTTAGGACAGTGCAGCCTTCTTGCGACACATAAGGGACAAACAAGACTTGTGTTATTTTACGTTCTTCGTTCTTCTACTGCAGTGAACTTTTTGGTTTAGATTTATTTCAGTTCTTTAACATGTCTATAGTAAATCAGGTCCCATCAGTGAATCAGACTGTGCCTTCAGTCAGTGTTTCTCGTCTGTGTGAAGAATTTGCAGACATTTTTGCACCGGGCTTAGGTTGCGCTAAAAACTATGAAGCACATTTGGAACTGAAAGTCAACGCGCATCCGACATTTTTCAGAGCACGCATTGTTCCCCACGCATTGCGTGATAAGGTCGCAAGAACATTACACGATTTGGAATCACAAGGTGTGAGTGAATGTGCACAATGCCTCTTCCCTTTCAGCTCCGCTTCATCGCTTACGCCGTACAGGTGTTCCGTTCGTCTGGACGACAGAATGCGTACGCGCTTTTCGCCAGTTGAAATCGGCGTTGCTTTCAGATACTTGCCTTACGCCATTCGATCCCCAGAAACCCCTTTTGTTGATGGTAGATGCATCGGATTTCGGGATCGGTGCTGTGCTTGCGCACAGAGATGGGTCGCATGATCGCCCTATTGCCTTTGCATCCAAATTGCTCTCGTATGCGCAAAGAAATTATTCACAGATAGAGAAAGAAGCTTTGGCTCTCGTGTTTGGTGTTACTAAGTTCCATGATTTCTTGTATGGTCGTCACTTTACCATCATCACAGACCACAAACCTTTGACGTCGCTTTTTCATCCGCACAAGCCTGTACCTCCGCGTACAGCGGAGAAATTCATTCGCTGGTCTATTTTCCTCTAATGGTTCAAATGGCTCTGAGCACTATGGGACTCAACTGCTGAGGTCATAAGTCCCCTAGAACTTAGAACTAGTTAAACCTAACTAACCTAAGGACATCACAAACATCCATGCCCGAGGCAGGATTCGAACCTGTGACCATAGCAGTCTTGCGGTTCCAGACTGCAGCGCCTTTAACCGCACGGCCACTTCGGCCGGCTATTTTCCTCTCGCAGTACCGCTACGATATCTTGTATCGGTCCACTGCTAAGCACGGAAACGCCGATGCGTTGTCCCGTTTGCCTGTTGCTGAGAATCGAGCATTCGATTCTTCCGAACTTGCTTGTATGTTCATTGATTCGGAACCTGATGACGTGGTCGAATCGTTTCCGATGGATTTTCGTCGTGTAGCTACAGCCACAGCTGCTGACCCTGTCCTTGCTACCGTTTTGCGTTTTGTTGCTACTCAATGGCCCTTGTCGAAGTCTCAGATCGAGGATCCGTTGGTTCGCCGATTTTTTGCTCACAAGGAGACTTTTTGTACGACGTGGTGTTTTGTTGTTGCGTTCTGATAATGATCAGTCCAGAGTCGTGGTCCCACGTTCGTTACAGTCCTCTGTTTTACGGCTTCTTCACCAAGGACATTGGGGTATAGTGCGAACGAAACAACTTGCTCGTCAGCACTGTGCTTGGTTCGGAATCGATGCTGCGATTGCGAATATGTGCTCTTCTTGCCTGGCGTGTGCCGAACAACAATCCGCACCGCCGCGGAAAGTCTTTGCATGACCAAAAGCCACTTCCCCTTGGCAACGCTTGCACATCGATTTTGCTGGTCCATTCTGGAATGCTCGATGGTTGGTTCTGGTAGATGCCTTCAGTAATTTTCCTTTTGTTGTCCGGATGTCTTCCATGACGTCAACTGCCACCATCCAAGCGTTGTCTGCTATCTTTTGCATTGAAGGTCTTCCGCAGACTATTGTTTCCGACAATGGCCCACAATTCATGTCTGCAGAATTTCAGTCTTTCTGCAAGGCCAATGGTATTCAACATCTGACATCCGCGCCGTTTTCGCCTCAGTCCAACGGTGCCGCTGAACGATTGGTCCGGACTTTCAAGTCACAGATGTTGAAGTTGAAAGAGTCGCATTCTCGGGAGGACGCGTTGTTGCTCTTTTTGTCATCGTATCGCTCTCAGCCCCGAGATGGTCGCTCGCCGGCTGAGTTGCTCCACGGTCGTCCTCATCGAACCTTGATGTCTTTGCTGCACCCGCCGCATCAGGTTCCTGTGCAGTGGCATACACCTACTTTTGCTCCAGGCGACGTTGTATTCTATCGCAACTATCGAGGTTCACGGCGTTGGCTCGCAGGGCGCATTCTTCGCTGCCTCGGCCGCGCGATGTATTTGGTTTTGGGGGCCTCTGGTGAGGTGCGTCGGCATCTCAATCAGCTGCGCCTCTGTCGTCGCACGGGTTCTGCCGCTCCCCGTCTGCTTTCAGCGACGGTGCCGTCCGGTCAGCGCCCTGGGGACCCATCTACTGGCTCGCCTCATGCCCAGCTGTTACCGTCGATGCCTTCCATTTTGACCCAAGGCGACGCGCTGCTGCCGCCTCCGCCGCCGCCGCCTGTCCTCCAGCCGGCGCCGCGGGCAGTGGACGCTTCGCTGCAGCCGCCAAGCGCCTCCCTGGGTCACGCGCCGCCGATCGCTTCCCGTGACCAGCTGTCCTCCGCTATGGAACTCTTGCCCGCTCCGGACCACATGACGTCATCGCGCGTCGGATACCCCGACGCAATGGAGGTCGACCCTTCGGCCCCTCCTGTCTCTTTACGGGCGCATACACCGCATGTTGACGTGCACCCTGGATTAGGTTTTCAGGCGTTTCCTAGCTCCCCTCGGACCGAATGGCCGGGTGCGAGTGGCACAGCCTCGCCTGTTGTTAGGCTCCCCACCTCATCGCATACGTCAACATGGGGTCCTCCCCACGGCGGGCGGAAGCCTTATAACACGACCGTTCGCCGATTTGCGGGGGAGGAATGTGGTGTCACCGCCAGACACCACACTTGCTAGGTGGTAGTTTTAAATCGGCCGCGGTCCATTAGTACATGTCGGACCCGCGTGTCGCCAGTTTCAGTGATAGCAGACCGAGCGCCACCACACGGCAGGTCTAGAGAGACGTACTAGCACTCGCCCCAGTTGTACGGACGACGTAGCTAGCGATGCACACTGACGAAGCCTCGCTCATTTGCAGAGCAGATAGTTAGAATAGCCTTCAGCTAAGTCAATGGCTACGACCTAGCAAGGCGCCATTAGTAACATTGCATGTATCTAAAGAGTCTCACTTGTATCGCCACAATCTCCAGATGTACTAAAAGGATGGATTAAAGTTAAGTATTCCAGAAGCTACGTACTTTTCTTTATAGCATTCATTACGTATCCTGTTTCAGACCTCACGCCATCCTGCTTTGGCTTAGCGCGTGCCTTTCGGCTTCCTCTCATTGTGTCTAGGCTGTCTTGTCTAGACACAACAACATTTTTGCCTTGAATAATTTCATGGCCGTTTCTAGACTGAGCAGGCGGATGTTTCTGATGTCCTGTATTGCTATTATTGCTTGGGGTGCACGTTCTGTTGTATGTTGTGTGAAGCATTTGGCTGTTGGTTGCAATGTCACCGCTAGGTATTTAAAGTCTGATGAGATTTTTATTTTTTTTCCTCTGATGTTGATTTCCGAATTCTTGGGTGTTTTGCCTCCTTTTCTGAAAATCACCATTTCTGTCTTTGTCATGTTCGTGCGTAGTTTGTGTTCTCTGCATCATTTGTCTATTTTCTCAACGATTTTCTGCAGCTTCTGTATATCTGTTCAACCTACGGCTATGTCGTCAGCGTATGCATATATGCAATGCATACATCTTCTTCATTTTCTCAATTCGCAGTACTTCTGCGGTGGCAAGAATGTACAGCAAAGGGCTCATTGGGTCACCCTGTAAGACTCCGTTCGATTGAAGAATGAGGTTCGAAAAAGAGAGGTTGTCTGATATTGTAATTAAGTTGTATTCGAGGACTGACTTGATTATTCTTGCCCATACGCTACCTTCTTCCATTGTGTTTTCCAGTTTTCGGGCTGTGAGATATCTTTCCAGTAGGTCAAAAGCTTTCGTAAAGTCTATGAACACTGTGTAGAATGTTTTTTTTTCTTTTGTAGCTCTTCGTCGATGTTGTTTAGAAGAAGCCTGACTGCCGTAAATGTTGATCTTCCAGATCTGAAGCCCATTTGTCGTTCTGGGAGGTGACTGTTCACACAGGCTTTGATTTTTTTCTGTAATTATCTTTGAAAACATCTTGAACTGAGTATTTTCCAGGGCTATGCCTCTGTACTCGTTTGTGTCCGTTGGGTCTCCTCTGCCTTTGTAGAGAACTTTTATTATCGAGTGTCTCCATTGGGTCGGAATTCTTCCACCTTCCAGGCATTTGTTGAATAGTTTGATCCATGTGTTTTGGAGAGCCTCTTTCGCATCTTGTATATGTTCGTTATATATATTATCGGGTCCTGCTGTTTCTTGTACTTCAGTGTTTTTATTACTTCTTTTACATCTTCTTAATTTAGAGGTTCCCATAGATTGTCTCCTTCCTTCGTTTGATGTTGTTTCTCTTACTTTGGAGGTGTTTCGATTCCTCGGTTGTTCAGTATCTTACTGAAGCGGTCTTCCCGTTTGATGTATGAGCCAGGTTTCTTGGCTTGCCGTTATGTATGGGTCTTTCTCTGCTTCATCCGCTTCTTTTTTTACCTCTCTTTCTGAGTATTTTTTTTTTCTTCTCTTCTATTAGGGTTGTTTTTAGATTCTCCTCTCTTCTGCATATAGTTTGCATATTTCCTCGTCGTGCTGGTTTCTTAATCTATGGAGCGTTCTTAGAACAGTGTTCCTTTTACTGTAGCATTCAACAGCGAACCATCTTTTCGCCGTTCTTGTTTTTGGGTTTGTTTGTATCACTGAATGTTTTTAGGCGGTCTTCTATTTTGTCTGTCGCTTTTTCAAAGTCTCCTTCCTCTATTAAAGTTTCTATTTGTGTTATTTGTTCTTGCTGGTTTGTTAATTTTTCTTCATCTATTTTTCTTTGTGTGATTTGGTGGGTCTTTCTTGCTGGCGGTGACGTGACGTTATTTATTTTTATTTTCACTGGAGTGTGTTTTCGTATAGGAGTGATGGAGTCATGTTTTATTGGTTGAATACTTCCTTTTATTTCTTGTTAATGCGATATCAATGGTGCTTTTCCCATTGTGGCATAATAAGCAGGTATCTCTCTTTCAGTAGGGTTTCAACGATAGTCTTGTTTTATAGTTTGCCGTGTCTGTTCTGCACTTGAGATCACCTCCAATAATGGTAGGTTTGCTGTCGCATTGTTTGATGAGTGTGACTATTTCGTAAATTATTTCTACAGCATTTGTGTGCGGTTTAAAATAGGCTGCAATTATATTTATGTTTGCTGCTTCTACTAGCATACTATTTTCTTGTTTTGCAATATTTTTGGTGGAGGTCATTCAGGGTTTCATTAGGATAGATATTCCTCCCATGGGTCGTCTTCTTTCTACCTTCTTTGCCATTAGGTGAAAATTGTAGAAATCTTAATGTTGCCAGTTGTCTATCAGGAAGGTTTCTGTTAGAATTGTAAGATCCGAGTTTTGCAGAATGTTCAAATGTTCAAATGTGTGTGAAATCTTATGGGACTTAACTGCTAAGGTCATCAGTCCCTAAGCTTACACACTATTTAACCTAAATTATCCTAAGGACAAACACACACATCCATGCCCGAGGGAGGACTCGAACCTCCGCTGGAATCAGCCGCACAGTCCATGACTGCAGCGCCTAGACCGCTCGGCTTTGAAGAATGTTTGTTGGTGTTAGGTTTTGAGTAGTCTACATTTTATTCCCTCTGTATTCCACAAGACTGGATTTATTTCTTGCTCTTCTGATTTTCTTCTTAGTTTAGTTGAGCTCTGTTCCCTCTTGGGAAACGAAATCGACGTACTTTGAAATTAGGAATATGGAATTTACCTGTTGCCCTTCATCCATAGTTGCCAGGATACCATGTGGGAAAAGTGAAAACTGAGTTTAGTACAAACAATGCTTTCTAAGTTTTTCCGTCTCAATGAAATTTATTACATTCGAACTGAGAATATGTTCAAGAATTTTGCAGAAAAGAAATGTTTAGGATGCTGGTCTGTAATTTTGCGACTCCGTGCCTTTACCCTTCTTACGCTGTATGATCAAATGTATCCGGACACTTGACTGAATATGACTTACAAGTATGTGGCGCCCTCCATCCGTAATACTGGAATTCAATACGGTGTTGGCCCACCCTTAGTCTTGATGACAGCTTCCACTCCTGCAGGCATACTTTCAATCAAGTGCTGCACTGCACTGAGGAGAGGTATCGATATTGGTCTGTAAGGCCTGGCACGAAGTCGGCGTTCCAAAACGTCCCAGAGGTTTTCTATAGGATTCAGGTCAGGACTTCGTACAGGCCAGTCCATTAGAGGGATGTTATGATCGTGTAACCACTCCTCCACAGGCCGTCCATTATCGATAGGTGCTCGATCGTGTTGAAAGATGCAATCGCCATCCCCGAACTGCTCTTCAACAGTGGGAAGCAAGAACGTGGTTAAAACATCAGTGTAGGCCTGCGCTGTGATAGTGCCACGCAAAATAACAAGGGGTGCAAGCCCTCTCCATGAAAAACACTGCACCATAACACCACCGTCTCCGAATTTTACTGTTGGTAGATGGCGTTCACCGAACATTCGCCACACACACACACCCTGTCATCGGATTGCACATTGTGTACCGTGATTCTTCACTCCACACAGCGTTTTTCCACTGTTCAATCGTCCAATGATTTCGCTCCTTACACCAAGCGAGGTGTCGTTTGGCAATTAGCGGCGTGATGTGTGGTTCCTCGACCATGAAATCCAAGTTTTCTCATCTCCCACCCAACTGTCAGAGTACATGCAGTGGATTCTGATGGTTTAGAATTCCTTTGTGATGGTCTGGATAAATGTCTACCTATTACACATCACAACCCTCTTCAACTGTCGGCGGTCTCTGTCAGTCAACAGACGAGGTTGGCCTGTACGCTTTTGTGCTGTATGTGTCCCTTCAAGTTTCCACTTCACTATCACATTGGGAACAGTGGACCTAGGGATGTATGAGAGTGTGGAAATCTCGCGTACAGACGTATGACCCAAGTGACATCCAATCATCTGCCCACGTTCGAAATCCGTGAGTTGCGCGGAGCCCCCAATTCTGTTTTGTGACGATGTCTAATGACTACTGAGGTCGCTGATATGGAGTACCTGGCAGAAGGTGGCAGCATAATTCACTTAATACGAAAAACGTATGTTTTTGGGGGTGTCTGGATACTTTTAATCACGTAATTCCTTGGGACTTTACGTTGGACGAGAGACAGTTGTAGGCTAAGTAAGGCGTGAATGCCGTTGAGTACTTTTTGTAAAACTGGGATTCCATCCGGACCTGGTGCCTTACACGTTTTCAGTTCCTTCAATTGTATCTCTACGTCAGGGATGGATATTTCTTTGCCGCCCGTACGGGACTCCTTACGATGTCATACGACGGCACGTTTGTACGATGTTCCTGTGTGAACAATTTCCTACACGTGAAATTTAATACTTTGGCTTTCGTTTTGCTATCTTCTGCAGCCACAGCAGGCTGCTCAGTGACTGACTTAGACCAGCCGATGTTATGTAGGACCAGAATTCTCCCCTATTCTTGGCAAGATCTTTCGCTAACGTATGGCGGTGGTAATTACTGTGTGCTTCAGGCATAGATCATTCTAGAGACTCTCGAAATTTTAGCGCATCGTCATTTGCTTGTCTTGTGCTTCCTCAACATTTTACGAATTTCATTGTTAAACCACGTTTGGTCTTTTCCGTCCTTAATCCACGCACTTGGCACATACTCCTCCAGAGCGCGTTTTACAATCGGTGTAAGTCTGTAGCTAAGGCAGAACATTCAAGATTTTGGGTGTGGGGATTGACGAGAGATTGAATTCGAAGAAACACATTGATCATCTGTTGAAACGTTTAAGCTCAGCTATTTATTCTATTAGGGTTATTGCAAATTTTGGTGAAAGACATGTCAGTAAACTAGCTTACTAAGCGTATTTTCAGTCACTGCTTTCGTATGGGGTTATATTTTTGGGTAATTCACCATTAAGGAAATATTTATTCATTGGACAGAAGTGTGTAATCAGAATAATAGTTGGAGCCTACCACGGACCTCTTGCAGACATTATCAAGGGAACAAGGTTATTCACAGTGGCTTCGCAGTGACAAGGTGAACAGTAATAAGACAGACAAACTGCAGAGATAGATTCCTGACTGAAGGAAAAGATGTGCTGTGGGCATGTTTCTAGAAATGGACGGTGAACGTACGATGACAAAAAATCGTTCTGGAACGTAGAACAGTGCCGCATCGCATCCACGTGAGAACAGATATTGGAAGTGGCCTCTATGGAATGCAATGCACACGTTCAGAAAATGCATCATGAACTGCAGCACTCTTTCGCACGTTCGGGCCTCTCTCCAAGTAGCGTCATAAGGATCGTGAACACACTGTTGAAGAGTCTGCACCTTATGAACTGCTTCAGAATACACAACGCCTTTCAGATCCCCCCAGTTGGTTAGAGTCCAGCGATGTAGCAGGCGATGCTACAGGGCCTCCAGGTCTGACCAACGTGCGGGGAAGATGTTATTGGAATTCCTGCGAACTCTAATGCGGAAGTGGGGTGGTGCTCCATCACGCAGAAACCACATAATTTTTTGCATTGCGAAAGGCAGATTGTCCGGCTGCCCAGGCAGAGTATTCGACAGGAAGTCCAGGTACGTTCCTCCGACGAGTTGTTGTGGTATAATGGCCAGTCCAAGTATGTGGTCGCCAAGAATCTCTGCCCACACACTGATCGTGAATACATGCTGATGAGACCCTTCAACCATTCTCCAAGGATTTTCTGCAGCCCACTGATGACGACTGGCCGGCCGCTGTGGCCAAGCGCTTCAGTCTGGAACCGCGCAACCGCTACTGTCGCAGGTTCGAATCCTATCGCGGGCATAGGTGTGTGTGAAGTCCTTAGGTTAGGTAGGTTTAAGTAGTTCTAAGTCTAGGGGACTGATGACCTCAGATGTTAAGTCCCATAGTGCTCAGAGCCTTTTGAACCATTTGATGACGACTGTGAAGATTGATGATGCCAGTTCTGGTAAAGGTTGCTTCGTCTGGAAAGGAGATCGACAACAGAAATCCCGTAATTGTGATGCTCTGGCGCGGAAAATATCGACAAATTCCTTCCCACAGAGGGAAATCCGCTGCAGATAATACTTGCACTCGTAGCAGGTCACGGAGATAGCAGAGGTTGTCATGCAGGATACACATAATCGTACTCTGGCTACATCATGTTGGTGGGCCACTGGCTCGTCTCAATACGAGTAGTAGAACCGAAAGCTGGTGTACCCACAGTCCGCGGCCTCCCTGCACATGAAAGGACCCATCATCACACAAAGGCCAAAAAAGGGCTTGAAATGCTGTATGATGTGGTTGCTGTCTGTGAGGGTACTCGTTTTGGTATAGCTGTGGTGCCTCGCGACCGTTTCCATCTGGCTTGGCCGTACATCTCGCCTTGCTCCCGACACAAACGCCATCTGGCATGTTCACGGCGCTAATACCGGACCATTCCGCTGCTTGCAGCACGCTGCGTCAATCACACAGCCTGCAACACACAAGTAACACGCGGCACGTGGCCACAGCAGCTTTCACCGTCAGATCATCTACCGAGGTATCGATGCCTTTACTGAGTCGTGTTCATAGGTCCTTTTCTTTACACTCCCTGACAGAAATGGGTTCCTGCAGGTCTCAGCTTTATTAATGTTCACCCTGTATACACTCACTTATGAAATTTGTTCTAATAACTCATTCCAGTTCAAAAGCCATATCAGTGTGTATAGCTACAACACTTGGAGAAATGCTGATCTTCACTATTCTGGGTTAAATCCAAATTTGGCACAAATCTGGGTGAATTATGCTGCCTCAAAAGTCTTACTCACTTACCAAACATTATCAAAAATCTGACAATAACTAACCTGCATTAAAGAACGAACTAAAAACTGATTTGAATGAAGTATTCTTTTATTCAATAAATGAAATTTTAAATAAAATTTATTGATTTTACAATTATTAAAAAACTTTTATTTGAACTAGGTCATACAAAAAGAAACTTTTCTTAATCCGACACGTTCTACACTGAAGTGGCAAAGAAACTAGTAAAGGCACGCGTTTTCAAATACGATGATATGTAAACAGGCAATATACGACGCTGCTGTCGGCAACGCCTATATAAGACAACAAGTGTCTGGCGTAATTGTGAGATCGATTACTGCTGCTACAATGGCCGGTTATCATGATTTAAGTCAGTCTTAACGTTTTGTTATAGCGATGGGCCACAGTATCTCCGAGGTAACGATGAAGTGAAGTTTTCCCGTATGACCATTTCACGAGTTATCGTGAATGTCAAGAATCTGGTAAAACATCAAATCTCCGACGTCCCTGCGGCCGGAAAGAAGAACCTGTAAAAACTGGATCAACTACGACTGAAGAGAATCGTTCAACGTGACAAAAGTACAACCATTCCGCAAATTGTTCCAGATTTCATCACTATGGCATCAACAAGTGTCAGCGTGCGAACCATATCACGAAACATCACCGATGTGGACTTTCGAAGCCCTGATGACTGCACGACACAAAGCTTTACGCCTCGCCTGGCCTTGGCAACAGCTGATGACTGGAAAAAGTTGCCTGGCCGGACAAAATGGTTCAAATGGCTCTGAGCACTATGGAACTTAACTGCTGTGGTCATCAGTCCCCTAGAACTTAGAACTACTTAAACCTAACTATCCTAAGGACATCACACACATCCATGCCCGAGGCAGGATTCGAACCTGCGGCCGTAGCGGTCGCGCGGCTCCAGACTGTAGTGCCTCGAACCGCTCGGCCACTTCGGCCGGCCCTGGTCGGACAAGTCTCGTTCCAAATTATATCGAGCGGATGGACGTGTACGGGTATGGAAACCATGGTTCCTGCAAGTCAGCAGGGGACTCTTCACGCTGGTGGAGGCCCTGTAATAGTGTGGGGCGACTGCAGCTGGAGCGATATGGGACCCCTGATACGTCTAGATACGACTGATATGTGACACGTACGTTAGCATCCTGCCTGATCACCTGCATCCGTTCATGTCCATTCTCCATTCTGACGGGCAATTCCAGCAGGACAATGCGACACCCGACAGTCCAGAATTGCTGTAGTGCGGCTCCAGGAACACTTTTCTGATTCTAAACAATTCCGCTGGTCACCAGACATGAACATTATTGAGCATATTGAACATTATTGGGCATATCTGGGATGCCTTGCAACGCGCTGTTCAGAAGAGATTCCCACACCCTCGTACTCTTACGGTTTTACGGACAGCCCTGCTGCCTTCATAGTGTCAGTTCCCTCCACCACTACTTCAGACATTAGTCGAGTCCATGCCCCGTCGTGTTGCGGCACTTCGGCATGCTTGCAGGATATCTACACGATATTAGGCAGGTGTACCTGTTTGTTTGGCACTTGGGGGTATGTCATTAGGATGTCTCGTCTTCATCATCTATGGAAAAAGTATTAATCTAATCTAATCTACTGCTTATTTGCTGTTTCTAGCAGAAATACTCTGCTAGCTTTCTTGTTCGATTTATTGGATGTAGTAAGCATAGTCGCTATGATAACATCATGATTACTAATCCCTGTCTCCATTTTGACGCTGCCGATAAGGCCAGGCCTGTTTGTTGCTACAACGTCTAAAATATTTCCATTTTCTGTCGGCTGTCTGCATTCCTCTGCAACTGATTCCACCTTTCTCGGAGTCCAAAAATTGGTGATAACATCCATGTGCACGTGCTCTAGGCACGTATCGTTGCAATTTGCACTTGAAAGTTTCCAGCAGCATCGCAGGCCACACACAAACCCTACAGCTGTCATGTAGTCACACCACTCTTTGTCTGAAATAATGGCTTCCCTCTACATCTACATCTACATGACTACTCTGCAATTCACATTTAAGTGCTTGGCAGAGGGTTCGTCGAACCACAATCATACTATCTCTCTACCATTCCACTCACGAACAGCGCGCGGGAAAAACGAACACCTAAACCTTTCTGTTCGAGCTCTGATTTCTCTTATTTTATTTTGATGTTCATTCTTACCTATGTAGGTTGGGCTCAACAAAATATTTTCGCATTCGGAGGAGAAAGTTGGTGACTGAAATTTCGTAAATAGATCTCGCCGCGACGAAAAACGTCTTTGCCTTAATGACGTTCATCCCAACTCGCGTATCATATCTGCCACTCTCTCTCCCCTATTACCTGATAATACAAAACGACCTGCCCTTTTTTGCACCCTTTCGATGTCCTCCGTCAATCCCACCTGGTAAGGATCCCACACCGCGCAGCAATGTTCTAACAGAGGACGAACGAGTGTAGTGTAATCTGTCTCTTTAGTGGACTTGTTGCATCTTCTAAGTGTCCTGCCAATGAAACGCAACCTTTGGCTCGCCTTTTCCACAATACTATCTATGTGGTCTTTCCAACTGAAGTTGTTCGTGATTTTAACACTCAGGTATTTAGTTGAATTGACAGCCTTGAGAACTGTACTATTTATCGAGTAATCGAATTCCAACGGATTTCTTTTGGAACTCATGGGGATCACCTCACACTTTTCGTTATTTAGCGTCAACTGCCACCTGACGCACCATACAGCAATCTTTTCTAAATCGCTTTGCAACTGATACTGGTCCTCGGATGACCTTACTAGACGGTAAATTACAGCATCATCTGCGAACAACCTAAGAGAACTGCTCAGATTGTCACCCAGGTCATTTATATAGATCAGGAACAGCAGAGGTCCCAGGACGCTTCCCTGGGGAACATCTGATATCTCTTCAGGTTTACTCGATGATTTGCCGTCTATTACTACGATCTGCGACCTTACTGACAGGAAATCACGAATCCAGTCGCACAATTGAAACGATACCCCATAGGCCCGCAACTTGAGTAGAAGTCGCTTGAGAGGAACGGTGTCAAAAGCTTTGCGGAAATCTAGAAATACGGAATCAACCTGAGATCCCCTGTCGATAGCGGCCATTACTACGTGCGAATAAAGAGCTAGCTGCATTGCACAAGAACGATGTTTTCTAAAACCATGCTGATTACGTATCAATAGATCGTTCCCTTCGAGATGATTCGTAATGAATACAGTATATGCTCCAAAACCCTGCGCAGCGAAGGCATTGACTGCCTCTTGCCGCTTGTGTACTTTACATACGACCAGAATTTCTTCGGATTTTCTACCAAATTTCGAGACAATGTTTCGTTGTGGGACCTATTAAAGGCATCTCGCATTGAAGTCCGTCCCAAATTTCGCGGGGCTGTAAATTTTAACCAATCTTCGGGATTTCGCGTTCTTCTGAACTTCGCATGCTTTTTCCGTTGCCTCTGCAGCAGCGTTCGGACCTGTTTTGTGTACCATGGGGGATCAGTTCCATCTTTTACCAATTTATGAGGTATGAAACTGTCAATTTTTGTTGCTACTATATCTTTGAATTTGAGCCACATCTCGTCTACATTTGCATAGTTAGTTCGGAAGGAGTGGAGATTGTCTCCTAGGAAGGCTTCTAGTGACACTTTATCCGCTTTTTTAAATAAAATTATTTTGCGTTTGTTTCTGGTGGATTTGGAAGAAGCGGTATTTAGCCTAGCTACAACGACCTTGGGATCCCTAATCCCTGTATCAGTCATGATGCTCTCTATTAGCTCTGGATTGTTTGTGGCTAAGAAGTCAAGTGTGTTTTCGCAACCATTTACAATTCGCGTGGGTTCGTGGACTAACTGCTCGAAATAATTTTCGGAGAAAGCATTTAGGACAATCTCGGAAGATGTTTCCTGCCTACCACCGGGTTGAACAAGTATTTTTGCCAACATATCGAGGGAAGGTTGAAGTCCCCACCAACTACAACCGTATGAGTGGGGTATTTATTTGTTACGAGACTCAAAGTTTCTCTGAACTGTTCAGCAACTATACCATCGGAGTCTGGGGGTCGGTAGAAGGAGCCAATTATTAACTTAGTTCACCCATACCAATTCGCACGGAGTATCTACTTCGACTTCACTACGAGATAAACCACTACTGACAGACACAAACACTCCACCACCAATTCTGCCTAATCTATCTTTCCCGAACACCGTCTGAGACTTCGTAAAAGTTTCTGCAGAACTTATTTCAGGCTTTAGCCAGCTTACTGTACCTATAACGATTTCAGCTTCTGTGCTTTCTATTAGCGCTTGTAGCTCAGGGACTTTCCCAGCACAACTATAACAATTTACAACTACAATTCCGACTACTCCTTGATGCAAGCATGTCCTGTATTTGCCATGCATCCTTTGAGATTGCAGCCCACCCCGTACTTTCGCGAGGCCTTCTAACCTAAAAGTCCGCCCAGTCCACGCCACACAGCTTCCGCTACCCGTGTAGCCGCCAGCTGAGTGTTGTGAACTTCTGACCTATTCATCGAAACCCGAAATCCCACAAACCTCTGGCGCAAGTCAAGGAATCTGCAGCTAACACGGTCGCAAAACCGTCTGAGCCTCTGATTCAGACCCTCCACCCGGCTCTACCCCAAAGGTCCGCAGTCGGTTCTGTCAACGATGATACAGATGGTGAGCTCTGCCTTCATCTCGTATGCAAGACCGGCAACCTTCACCAAATCAGATAGCCGCTGGAATCCAGAGAGAATTTCGTCAGATCCAAAGCGACACACGTCATTAGTGCCGACATGTGCCACCACCTGCAGCTGGCTGCACCCTGTGCGCTTTATGGCATCCGGAAGGACCCTTTCCACATCAGGAATGACTCCACCCGGAATGCACACGGAGTGCTCACTGGATTTCTTCCTCCTTAGCCGCCATATCCCTAAGGGGTAACATTACGCGCCTACCATTGAAGCTCCCAACTACCAATAAGCCCACCCTCTGCGATTGCCCGGACCTTGAAGGCTGAGAATGATCCTCTGAAACAGGGCAGGCAGCTGCATCTGGCCCAGCCAGAGACAGTGCCTGAAACCTGTTTGTCAGACGCACCGGGGGGCTTTCTGATCAGCCTCCGGGGACGTCTTTCGCTGCCTGCCACGCCTTGGAACGACCTCCCAATCAACGACAGGCGAGGGCTCAGCCCCACTGCAGGCAGCAACCGGGGCAACCACAGCGGCAGACCGATCTGGGGACAGACGGGACGAGGTTGACATCCCCGTGACACCCCAGTAGTTACAATTTTCAACAACACATGGCGCTGCAAGTGATGTGAAAGATATAGAAGACAACGCAGTCTGTGGGTGCGCCATTCTGTACGTCGTCTTTCTGCTGTAAGCGTGTGTTGTTCACAACGTGCAAGAGTGCTGTAGACAACATGGTTTATTCCTTAGAACAGAGGATTTTTTTGGTATTGGAATTCCACCGCCTAGAACACAGTGTTGTTGCAACAAGATGAAGTTTTCAACGGAGGTTTAATGTAACCAAAGGGCCGAAAACCGATACAATAAAGGATCTGTTTGAAAAATTTCAACGGACTGGGAACGTGACGGATGAACGTGCTGGAAAGGTAGGGCGACCGCGTACGGCAACCACAGAGGGCAACGCGCAGCTAGTGCAGCAGGTGATCCAACAGCGGCCTCGGGTTTCCGTTCGCCGTGTTGCAGCTGCGGTCCAAATGACGCCAACGTCCACGTATCTTCTCATGCGCCAGAGTTTACACCTCTATCAATACAAAATTCAAACGCGGCAACCCCTCAGCGCTGCTACCATTGCTGCACAAGAGACATTCGCTAACGATATAGTCCACAGGATTGATGATGGCGATATGCATGTGGGCAGCATTTGGTTTACTGACGAAGCTTATTTTTACCTGGACGGCTTCGTCAATAAACAGAACTGGCGCATATGGGGAACCGAAAAGCCCCATGTTGCAGTCCCATCGTCCCTGCATCCTCAAAAAGTACTGGTCTGGGCCGCCATTTCTTCCAAAGGAATCATTGGCCCATTTTTCAGATCTGAAACGATTACTGCATCACGCTATCTGGACATTCTTCGTGAATTTGTGGCGGTACAAACTGCCTTAGACGACACTGCGAACACCTCGTGGTTTATGCAAGATGGTGCCCGGCCACATCGCACGGCCGACGTCTTTAATTTCCTGAATGAATATTTCGATGATCGTGTGATTGCTTTGGGCTATCCGAAACATACAGGAGGCGGCGTGGATTGGCCTCCCTATTCGCCAGACATGAACCCCTGTGACTTCTTTCTGTGGGGACACTTGAAAGACCAGGTGTACCGCCAGAATCGAGAAACAATTGAACAGCTGAAGCAGTACATCTCATCTGCATGTGAAGCCATTCCGCCAGACACGTTGTCAAAGGTTTCGGGCAATTTCATTCAGAGACTACGCCATATTATTGCTACGCATGGTGGATATGTGGAAAATATCGTACTATAGAGTTTCCCAGACCGCAGCGCCATCTGTTGTTGAAAATTGTAACTACTGTAATTTCGAAAGTTTGTCTGCCTGAAAATGTACTGTTGTCCCAAGCATATTGCAACAAACGGTGTATTTCTATCGCTGCTCGTTTAGTTTTTATTGCCGTTTCAAATATACCGGTCATTTTTGAAACACCCTGTATCACTTTCGTCAACCTTCCTTCCCTCACCACCTCTCCTTTCCCTTGTCTACAGAGTTCTCTGTTGATATTTTCTTCCTTCCTAGCAGCTACTATCACGTACATTGCAATCATTTCTTCTTATATTATTCCTTCCACTTCTTCTAAAACCAAACAATGATTCTTAATGTTATGAAACGTCCCCTTAGAAAAATTAATGAATTACTGTGCTGATAAACACGTTATTTGCTTTTCAAACAGCTGAGCAAAACTGAACATTCTCAGACATTACTCTCTTTATTTATTCTGATCAACACTAAACTGACACACAATATTTTTAGCGCAACGCAATCTGACTTTAAATAATCCATACAAAAGAGTGGACCTGACTAACATTAAACTATACTTTTCACAGATCACTTACCTCACAAAAATCTTCGTTACTCGAACTACTGCAATACAGCGAGCGCCACTACTGCCAGCTAAATAAAAGATTCAAACTACTGAAGGCACTAACTACTGATAGGCATAGTTAGCAAATGAAAGATTTTGATAGAGAACAAACAATTTATTTACCTTAATAGTGTTAAAAAGTCATATATATACATATAACAGTTCATGACATCCAGTCTTACAAATGTACTGTCTCTGATGGACACACGTCCAGATCATCCGCTCTCAAAATTCCGCCATCTCTCTCCCCACATCCACCACTGCTGGCGGCTCACCTCCAACTGCGCAACGCTACGTGCTGTTAACAGCCAACTGCCCAACACTACAATAGCCAACAACAATGCAAACCAGCCACAGACTCCACGCAGCACAGCCAGTGATTTTCATTCAGAGCGCTACGTGGCGGTGGCGTTACCAATATAAGAACCTAAACAGCCTACATACAATATTGCATTAATTTATTATATTATTATTACTGTTACTATTTTATTATTATTTATTGCAAATTATTACTATCCCTTGATTATACTTATTATTATTACTGGATTTTTAAACAGTAACAAATTAATATCATTCTTAATTACTCCAGCATTTCATCATCATTATTATTTTGCTATTATTATTATTATTGAAAGTTATTATTTCTATCAGTAATGCAATTTATAATTATTGTGACTATTTTTTTGTATGTGTTGTACCTGGTTGATGTAAGAGAGGGCCTTAAGGCCCTAATCTAGTCAGAATAAATAAATAAAAAATATCCCCCAGTCATGGAAATACTGGAGTATTAATTTAGTCAAGACGTTCATGATGTAAGACTTCCCAGTTTCTGAAGTGCGTATTTTCGATATTTGCACAGTGGCTGTTAATTTTCCGTGCAATACCTATAAATAACGTTTTGTCCATAAGCGTGCCTCTTATCCATACGTACCGTGCATTTAGTTGGTTCTAACCAGGGGTTGCTCAGTCTAGAGCCTATTTGCAGCTCCGCTGATGAAGTAAGAAATCCCCGCAGCACAGTTCGCAATGAAGTCCGTTAAGGCCGTTTCCCGCACCTGGCTCCACGAACGCAGACATTCGGTACTTTTAACGATCTGCTTTAAAGCCTTTTATCGTCGGCGAAGAGACACCGACGTCGATTCAAAAAGAGAGTCGCGAATAGGCTTCACTCTTACTGCACGATGTCCTCTTCCTTTATTTGGAACTGTCTTGTTTGAAGCTGGGAAGTTATAAAACATGCTGTCACTATTGACTGAATTTCACGTTGGTGCTTCGCAGAACGTAACAGCAACAACAATAAAGGAATTCTGATTTTATGATCATTTAGTAGTTCATCAGTAAACCCTCAGTTCTTTAAAGAATCGAAAAGCCATGTGTAAAATATCTTCAAAGTTATCATTACTCTAAACATGAATTACTGCGTTACATAATCACAGTTTAAAAGTATTATTAATTAAATTGGTCGTTTCAGTTAACTGTTCAGGGTTCATAGAAGTGAAATATCCTACACCACATAGTGTTACGTCGCAGTTTTTCCGAAAGTTGCTCCAGAACCTACTTAAAAACACACTTTTGAAACTGGACTGCTGGCGGCTCACCCCCAACTGCGCAACGCTACGCGCTGTTCACATCCAACTGCCCGACACTACAATAGCGAATATTCCAACAATGCCAACCAGCCACAGACTTCAAAGAGCACAGTCAGTGATTTTCATGTAGAGCGCTACCTGGCGTTACCAACATAAAAACTTAAATAGCTTACTTTCACATTCTAGTGGTGTTGCAGGCCACAAGTACGAAAATCCACCCACATAAGCGACTTTGTCACAGGGGAGAAAGGAAGAAACATTAGTCTTTAATCCCTGTTAATAAAGAGATAATGAAGTATAAGCTCAATAAAAAAAGTTTTTCTTTCTTAATCACACTTTATTACTTATTATTTTGATCAAGCGTTTCTGCTAACTACCTTCATCAGATGTCATGAGACAGAAAGTAGGAACATGGGATTTACCATTCATTGCACATACCACAAAAGTGCTTTTCGTAGGTAGAGAAACTTAAGCACGAGAAACAAATTATTTTAGTAAGCCAAAAAATGAGCATTGTGAACAATATATAACGTACAAATGCAGTAATACATGGTGGTAACATATACCAAATACTTCGAAACACCAACACAGTGAATATCGTCAAATGTTCCAAAACGCACATAAAAACGAGACTCCTCCGGGGCTGATACCTCAGGTTCTGTTGGGGACAGAAAGGTACAATCAAGTGTTTTGGATAGCTCCCGGGCTAGGAACCATTTGTATACAGAACATATCGTCTTGCTGTAACTGCCCTACAGTACAAGGTCAAATTTTGAATGTTACAGACTTCCTGCAAATCGAGAAAATGGAACAAATCGGTTTATTCTCTTTACGTTGGATGCGGTCTACGGTGCACCTTAGGGGGACTATTGAGGCAACATTTGTTCATGGGCGCTTCCTTAGGAACCCCCTACCCCTCCAACTTAGATTTTTTTAAACATTTTTTCGTACCAAAATCTATTCGGTATGCTTCGTACCTTCGATAATAGTCTGCAGCGGAGCACCGTGTCAAATGCTTTTCGGAAATTAGCAATATGGAATTTACCTGTTGCCTTTCATCCACAGTTGCCAAGATATCACGTGAGAAAAGCGAAAACTGAGTTAAGCACAAACGATGCTTTCTAAACCCATGCTGATTCGTGAACAGAACTCTTCCCATCTCAATGAAATTATTACATCCGAACTGAGAATATGTTCAAGAATTCTGCAGCAAAGCAATGTTGAGGATGCTGCTCTGTAATTTTGGAGTCCGTGCCTTTACCCTTCTTACGTGATCAAAAGTAATTGGACACATGCGTGGCATCCTCTATGGGTAATGCTGGAATTCAATGTGGTTTTGGACCAACCCTAGCCTTGATGACAACTTCGTTTCTCGCAGGCATACATTCAATCAGGTGAATGGCAGCCCATTCTTCACGGAGTGCTGCACTGAGGAGAGGTATCGATGTCGGTCGGTGAGGCCTGGCACGAAGGCAGCGTTCCATAACATCCCAGAGGTGCTCTATAGGATCCAGGTCAGGACTCTGTGCAGGCCAGTCCATTAGAGGGATGTTGTCGTGTAAACACTCCACCATAGGCCGTGCATTATGAACAGGCGCTCGAACGTGTTGAAAGATGCAGTCTCCATTCCCGAACAGTGGCAAGCAAGAAGGTGCTTGAAACATCATTCTGTGATACTGTCACGCAAAACAACAAGGGGTGCAAGCCCTCTCCATGAAAACCACGACCACACCATAATACCACCGCCTCCGAATGTTACTTTTGGCACTGTAGACGCTGGCAGATGACGTTCACGGGGCATTCGCCACACCCTGGCATCGGATTGCACATTGTGTACCGTGATTCGTCACTCCACACAACGTTTTTCCACTGTTCAATCGTCCAATGTTTACAAACTCCACGAGAGGCGATATTTCGTTTTATCGGCTTCACGTGTGGCTTATGAGCAGCTGCTTGACCATGAAATCTACCTCCCATCTAACTGTCATAGTACTTGCAGTGTATGCTGATGCAGTTTGGAATTCCTGTGTGATGGTCTGGATAGATGCCTGCGTATTACACATTACGACCCTCTCAACAGTCGGCGGTCTCTGTCAGTCAACAGACGCTGGTCGGCCTGTACGCTTTTGTGCTGTATATGTCTCTTCACGTTTCCACTTCACTGTAACATCGGAAACAGTGGACCTAGGGATGTTTAGGAGTGTGGAAATCTCTTTTACAGACGTATGACACAAGTGACACCCAATCATCTGACCACGTCCGAAATCCGTGAGTCCCACGGAGCGCCCCATTCTGCGCTATCACGATGTCTAATGACTACTGAGGTCACTGATATGGAGTACCTGGCAGCAGTAGGTGGCAGCACAATGCACCTAATATGAAAAACGTACGTTTATGGGGTGTCCGGATACTTTTGATCACATAGTCCCTTGGGACTTTACGTTGGACGAGAGATTCACGATAGGTGTAAACTAAGTATTGGGACAATGCGGTAGAGTACTGTTTGTAAAAAAACTGGGATTCCATCTGGACGCGGTGACCTACATGTTTTCAACTGCTTCAGTTGTATCTCTACGCCAGGGATGGATACTTCTTTGCCGTCCGTGCGGGACTCCCTACGATGGTCATACGACGGTATGTTTGTATGATTCTCCTGTGTGAACGATTACTTAAACACGAAATTTAATACTTTGCCTTTCGGTTTGCCATCTTCTGCAGCCACACAGACTGCTCAGTGACTGACTTACACCATCCGATTTTATGTAGAACCAGAATTCTCTCGGATTCTTGGCAAGATGTTTCGTTAACGTAAGACGGTGAAAGTTATTGTGTGCTTCAAGCACAGATCTTTTTAGAGACGCTCGAAAACTTTGCCTGTCGTCATTTGCGAGTTCTCTTTTCGACCGAGGGTGTAACAGCCCTTGCTTCCTCAACATTTTACGAATTTCATTGTTAAACCACGGTTGGTCTTTTCCGTCCTTAATCCACGTACTTGGCACATATTTCTCCAGAGTGCGTTTTACAATCCGCGTAAATTTTGCTCATAATTCCTCTACGTCCATCACATTGTAAATTCATTATCTAAATGGGATGGCAATTCTTCTAGATAGGTTTAACTATTGTGGGACGAGTGGAACAGTGCCCAAATGGTTTGCCTTATATTTAACTGGAGATTGGAGAAGACTGAAATGAATAGTTCACTTAATGCGCAAAAATCAGCAGATTCCTCAAACTGCAGACATAAAAAATGATCCATACAAGGGTTTCACATTGTTCTTCATATATACTAGTGACTTGTCAGTCTGTGTGCACAAAGATGCTGGTTATTTTAGTTGATATTCAAATATGCTAATCACATCCCATCAACAAGAATTACCTAAGGAAATTTTAAATAACATTTTCAGAAAATTATTAAGTAGTAATCTGAAAATGGATTCTCACTAAATTTTGATAAAACACGGTATAACTGCACTGTACGGTTAATGGCACAACAGCATTAATAAAGACAGAGTATGAACAGAAGTCTGTAGCTAAGGCAAAACATTCAAATCTTTTGGTCGTGGGCACTGATGAGGGATTGAATTCGAGGAAACACATTGATCGTATGTTGAAACGTTTAAGTTCAGCTACTTATCCTACTAGGGTTATTGCAAATTTTGGTAATAGATATGTCAGTAAACTAGCTTTCTAAGTGTATTTTCATTCACTACTTTCGTATGGCGTCGTATTTTTGGGTAATTCACCATTAAGGAAATATTTATTCATTGCACAGAAGTGTGTAATCAGAATATTAATTGGAGCCTGCCACGTACCTCTTGCAGACATTATCAATGGAACAAGGTTATTCACAGTGGCTTCGCAATGACAAGGTGAACAGTAATAAGACAGACAAACTGCAGAGATAGATTCCTGACTGAAGGAAAAAAATATGCTGTGGGCATGTTTCTAGAAATGGACGGTGAACGTACAATGACAAAAAATCGTTCTGGAATGCAGAACAGTGCCGCATCGAATCCACGTCAGAACATATGTTGCAAGTGGCCTCTATGGAATGCAATGCACACGTTCAGAAAATGCATCATGAACTGCAGCACTCTTTCGCACGTTCCGACCTCTCTCCAAGTAGCGTCATAAGGATCGTGAACACACTGTTGAAGAGTCTGCACCTTATAAACTGCTTCAAAGTACACAACGCTTTTCAGATCCCCCCAGAGATAAAAATCCAGTTGGTTAGAGTCCAGTGATGTAGCAGGCGATGCTACAGGGCCTCTAGGTCTGTCTAACGCGCGGAGAAGATGTTTCTGGAATTTCTGCGAGCTCTAATGCGGAAGTGGGGTGGTGCTCCATCACGCAGAAACCACATAATTTTTTGCATTGCGAAAGGCAGATTGTCAAGCAGCCCAGGCAGAGTATTCGGCAGGAAGTCCAGGTACGTTCCTCCGACGAGTTGTTGTGGTGTAATGGCCGGTCCTAGTATGTGGTCGCCAAGAATCTCTACCCACAATGATCGTGAATACCTGGTGATGAGATGCCTCAACCATTCTCCAAGAATTTTCTGTATCCCACTGATGACGACTGGCCAGTCGATGTGGCCAAGCGCTTCAGTCTGGAACCCCCCGACCGCTATAGGCGCAGGCTCGAATCCTGTCGCGGGCATGGGTGTGTGTAAGATATCCTTAGGTTAGGTAGGTTTAAGTAGTTCTAAGTCTAGGGGACTGTTTGTCTCAGACGTTAAGTCTCATAGTGCTCAGAGCCTTCTGAACATTTGATGATGACTGTGAAGATTGATGATTCTAACAATACCACCACTTGCAAAGTAGGTTAGAAATCAGATTAATAATGTTGCTCACGCAGCATACGTTCGCTTTATCGGGCAACAACAAAGTTATTGACTGTGGATGGTATCGTGAGAATGGAAATAACGAAGTCATTGTAAAACAGTCATTAATTTTGACACTTATCTTGAATGGATTCCCATGTAGATTTCGTCGAAGTTGTTATGGCTCATCTTGTTGATTCTAGGGTGATTCGACTGACAGCTAGAAAGTCCAGATCTGTATTTTAGCAATAGTTGAAGACCTAACAAATGCCTTTTTCAGGAAATTCTTAATGATCAAACAATCCCAGATCAGAACAGCGGTATGGTAGAAATAATTTTTAACTTGGTGCTCACGATGCACATTTTTATTAAACTTCTTGTAAATTCACATTTACTTCTTCTTAATTGTCACATCATCACGAAAACAGTTTTGTATCAATCTTCATATATTTAATTTCCACTTTAACCAAAGACTTGACTCTTGTTTTACAAAGCCAAATAACAACTTCTGCAAAGTAAAACAAAGACTGCTCTGTGCGCATTCGCGCCAAAACGGTTACAAGTAAGTCAAAGATTATGACAGTCTCACAGAAATGAATACACACAAGATCCATTACACTGTAATATATCGATACATCGGAGTACCTATACATTAATAAAACCAAATGTGAATATTGTCACAAAAATATGTCTGTTACTTCGCAGAAAAGTAGTACGAATTTACTGGTATAGAGAACTGGGGTTGGAGTGCCGTAATGGTCACGTAAATAAAAAACCATTACATGATGCCAGTTTTGGTAAAGGTTGCTTCGTCTGGAAAGTAGATTGACGACAGAAATCCCGTAATTGTGATGCTCTGGTGCGAAAAATATAGACAAATTCCTTCCCACAGAGGGAAATCCACTGCTGATGATAACTGCACTCGTTGCAGGTCACGGAGACAGCAGAGATGCAGGATACACATAATCGTACTCTGGCTACATGTGGCTGGGCCATTGGCCTGGAGCATGTACTACAGTTCGTCTCAATACGAGCTGTAGAACCGAAAGCTGGTGTACCCACAGTCCTCCGCCTCCCTGCACCTGAAAGGACCCATGATCACACAAACGGCCAAAAAGGGCTTGAAATGTTGTATGATGTGGTTGCTGTCTGTGAGAGTACTCGTTTTGGTATAGCCGTGGTGCCTCTCGACCGTTTCCATCTGGCTTGGCCGCACATCTCGTCTTGCTCCCGACACAAACGCCATCTGGCTTGTTCCCGGCGCTAATACCGGACCATTCCGCTGCTTGTAGCACGCTGCGTCAATCACACAGCCTGCAACACACAAGTAACACGCGGCACGTGGCCACAGCAGCTTTCACCGTCAGATCATCTTCCGAGGTATCGATGCCTTTCCTGAGTCGTGTTCATAGGTCTTTCTCTTTACACTCCCTGACAGAAATGGGTTCCTGCAGCTCTCAGTTTTATTAATATTCACCCTGTATACACTCACTTATGAAATTTGTTCTAATAACTCATTCCAGTTCAAAAGCCATATCAGTGTGTATAGCTACAACACTTGGAGAATGGCTGATCTTCACTATTTTGGATTAAATCCAAATGCGGCACAAATCTGGGTGAATTATGCTGCCTCAAAAGTCTTACTCACTTACCAAACGTGGTGTCACCGCCAGACACCACACTTGCTAGGTAGTAGCCTTTAAATCGGCCGCGGTCCGTTAGTATACGTCGGACTCGCGTGTCGCCACTATCAGTGATTGCAGACCGAGCGCCGCCACACGGCAGGTCTAGAGAGACTTCCTAGCAGTCGCCCCAGTTGTACAGCCGACTTTGCTTGCGATGGTTCACTGACAAAATACGCTCTCATTTGGCGAGACGATAGTTAGCATAGCCTTCACCTACGTCATTTGCTACGGCCTAGCAAGGCGCCATTGCCAGTTACTATTGATGCTGTAAAACATGTACCGTCAAGAGCGACGTTCACCAATTATGGATTAAAGTTAAGTATTCCAGCAGCTACGTACGTTTTTCGTTAGTCTCATTTCCTTTGATTGTTCCAGACCTCACGCCAGCCTCTCATAGTGGGTTGGCTGTCTTGCCAATCCACAACACCAAACATTATCAAAAGTCTGACAATAACTATCCTTTTATTCAATAAATGAAATTTTAGATGAAACTTTTCTTAATCCGACACGTGGCAAAGGAACTAGTAAAGGCACGCGTTTTCAAATATAAGGATATGTAAACAGGCAGTATACGACGCTGCTGTCGACAATACCTATGTAAGACAACAAGTGTCTGGCGCAGTTGTGAGATCGATTACTGCTGCTACAATGGCAGGTTATCGAGATTTAAGACAGTCTTAACGTTTTGTTATAGCGATGGGGCACAGTATCTCCGAGGTAGCGATGAAGTTTGGTTTTCCCGTACGACCATTTCACGAGTGCACCGTGAATGTCAGGAATCTGATAAGACATCAAATCTCCGACGTCGCTGCGGCCGGAAAAAAATCCTGGAGAAACGGAACCAACTACGACTGAAGAGAATCGTTCAACGTGACAGAAGTGCAACCATTCCGCAAAGGCCAGCCGAAGTGGCCGTGCGGTTAAAGGCGCTGCAGTCTGGAACCGCAAGACCGCTACGGTCGCAGGTTCGAATCCTGCCTCGGGCATGGATGTTTGTGATGTCCTTAGGTTGGTTAGGTTTAACTAGTTCTAAGTTCTAGGGGACTAATGACCTCAGCAGTTGAGTCCCATAGTGCTCAGAGCCATTTGAACCATTCCGCAAATTGCTCCAGATTTCAATACTATGGCATCAACAAGTGTCAGCGTGCGAACCATATCACGAAACATAGCCAATGTGGGGCTCAGAAGCCCTGATGACTGCACGACACAAAGCTTTACGCCTCGCCTGGCCGTGGCAACACTGTTGATGACTGGAAAACGTTGCCCGGTCGAACGAGTCTCGTTCCAAATTATATCCAGCGGATGGACGTGTGCGGGTATGGAAACAACCTTATGAATCCATGGGTCCTGCATGTCAGCAGGGGACTGTTCACGCTGGTGCAGGCTCGGTAATGGTGTGGGGCGTGTGATGCTGGAGTGATATGGGACCCCTGTTACGTCTAGATACGACTGATATGTGACACGTACCGTAGCATCCTGCCTCATCACCTGCATCCGTTCATGTCCATTCTCCATTCGGACGGACTTGGGCAATTCCAGCAGGACAATGCGACACCCGACAGTCCAGAATTGCTGTAGTGCGGCTCCAGGAACACTTTTCTGATTCTAAACACTTCCGCTGGTCACCAGACATGAACATTATTGAGCATATTGAACATTATTGAGCATATCTGGAATGCCTTGCAAATTGCTGTTCAGAAGAGATTCCCACCCCCTCATATTCTTACGGTTTTATGGACGGCGCTGATGATTCATAGTGTCATTTCCCTCCAGCACTACTTCAGACATTAGTCCAGCCCATGCCACGTCATGTTGCGGCACTTCTGCGTGCTTGCGGGATATCTACACGATATTAGGCAGTTGTGCGAGTTTGTTTGACTCTTCAGTGTATGTCATTACGACGTCTCGTATTCATCATAGTATTAATCTAATCTAATTTACTGCTTATCTGCTGTTTCTGGCAGAAATACTCTGCTAGCTTTCTTGACTGATTTATTGACTGCAATAAGCATAGTGATGACATCGTGATTACTGATCCGTGTCTCTATTTTGACGCTGTCGATAAGGTCAGGCTGTTTGTAGCTACAAGGTCCAAAATATTTTCATTTCCTGTTGGTTGTATACATTCCTCTGTAACTGATTCCACCTTTCTCGGAGTCCAAAAATTGGTGATAACATCCATGTGCACGTGCTCTAGGCACGTATCGTTGCGGTTTCCACTTGAAAATTTCCAGTAGCGTTTCAGGCCACACACACACACACACACACTGCAGATGTCATGTAATCGCATCATTCTTTGTCTGTAATAAAATAAATTCACATAATGTTGAGATTTTAATCGACATAAATATCACTATCGTCAATCTTCCCTCTCTTACCACCTCTCCTTCCCGTTCTCTACAGAGTTCTCTGCTGAAATTCTCTTCTTTCCCAGCAGCTACTATCGCGTTTATTGCAATCCTTTCTTCTTATTTTATCCCTTCCACTTCTTCTAATACCAAACAATGATTACTAATGCTGAATTATTATTATTATTATTATTGCTGTTTATATGTTATTATTTTTTATTGCAAATTATTAATTTTCCTTGATTATACATATTATTATTGCTGGATTTTTAAGCAATAGCAAATTAATATCGTTCTTAATTACTTCAGCATTTCATCATCATTATTAGTTTGCTATTATTATTATTATTGAAAGCTATTCTATCAATAAAGCAATTTATAAGTATTTTCACTATTTTTTTGTATTTGTTGTACCTGGTTGCTGTAAGAGAGCGCCTTAAGGCTCTAATCAGACTAAATAAGCAATAAATAAATATCCACCAGTCATGGAAATTTTGGAGTATTAATTTAGTCAAGACGTTCATGATGTAATACTTCCCAGTTTCTGAAGTGCGTATTTTCGACATTTGCACAGTGGCTGTTAATTTTCCGTGCAATCCCTGTAAATAACGTTTTGTCCTTAAGGGTGCCTCTTATCCATACGTATCGTGCATTTAGCTGGTTCTCACCAGGTGTTTCTCAGTCTAGAGTCTATTTGCAGCTCCGCTGATGAAGTAAGAAATCCCCGCAGCGCAGTTCGCAATGAAGTCCGTTGAGACCGTTTCCCGCACCTGGCTCAACGAACGCAGACATTCGGTACTTTTAACGATCTGCATTAAAGCCTTTTATCGTCGGCGAAGAGACACCGGCGTCGATTCAAAAAGAGAGTCGCGAATTGGCTTCACTCTTACTGCACGATGTCCTCTTCCTAATTTGGAACTGTCTTATTTGAGGCTGGGGTGTAATAAAACATGCTGTCACCATTGACTGAATTTGCGTCGGTGCTTTGCAGAACCTAACAGCAACAACAATAAAGGAGTTCCGATTTTATGATCGTTCAGTAGTTCACCAGTAAACCCTCAGTTCTTTAACGAAACGAACAGCCATTGTCAATCAGCTTCAAAGTTCTCATTACTCTGCAAATGAATTGGTGCGTTAAATATTCCCAACTTAAAAGTAATATTAATTAAATTGATCGTTTCAGTTCAGTGTTCAAGGTTCATAGAAGTGTAATATTCTACACCAAATAGTGTTACTGCACAGTTTTTCCCAAAGTTGATCCGTAACCTAATTAATAACCCACTATTGAGATTGGACAAGCAAGTCAGTTCAAATTACAAGCGATGCATGTCACTGAAACAAGTATCAATGATTGTGAATTTGGTAAGTACTTATTCATGTCATTTCAACACGGTGAATTTGTGTAATTTTTCTCTGAGTTGGTTGCGCTAGCTGACTGTGAGAACGTAACGGCCACAGCACGTAATAAAAATGTTTCTCGATAAAGGCAGAGTTCCTGGCAGGTAGGCAACTGTCTGAAAGGTGTTGTTTGGCATGGTGCTCGGTGCCCCGGCGAACATCACCGTAAAAGGGCAGTAGGTCGAATTCGACAAGTCGTAAATTCGCTTTGTGAGTAGCAGAACAGAGACCGCCGTCTAAAAAAAAACACAGATATCAGCAAGCGAATAGGAAAATATAAGACAGAGCGAGAGGACTCAGTTGGACTCAAGGCAGGTAACCAATAACTGATGTCGAAGTTTTGTAAAGGAGTCCGTGTTTGGTTCACCAAAACTATTTTTCCACCAGAGGTGAATACCAGCAAGTGACTACGTGCAATTGCTATCATTGGCTCAAATGTGAAGCCAACCTACCACTGCGACAAAATTCTTGATTTCTGCCCCACTCTACGAAAGAAATGTGCGTTATTGATTAAACGCTGTAGATTCTTTAAGAGGATGGAGGCGGGTAGTAATTTTATAATTTTTCACTGCGTGGAAGTCAGAAGATTCAGAGAAACTTATTACCGAAAACCAGGTGCTAGCAGAACCAGCTAGATGATTTCCAGGACAGGAGATTTCGTCTAAGGAACACTTCACCTTCGTTTGGCTTCCAGCAGACAACGCTTTCGCTGGTGGTTTTTTTGTGACTATGCCTCAGACCCAATCACAGGTGTTGGGGCCACTACTGCTGCAAATCTCTGCATGTCAGTCTTAGAACGATGGTAATGTTAGGGAGCATTTTCACACAAGATAGGTACAAAGCAAATCGTTTTGAACTGGAGTTCTACGTTTCTCAATTAATGCACATGTACAGCTAGTGAAATCAAGTTCCAGTTATGTAAGAGAGTTGGTGCTTATATGTAGTTCTCTGAGTCTTCCGTTTAATCTGTTAGCTATTTCCGAAATCATAGGCTGTTTACATGGGCATAGCAAATTCATTATTATCATTTCCTTCGCAATTCCACTTCCCTGTTCCAAGGAAATATCATGTTTAATAATTCGTTTGAAGCACTGTGCACACAACTTGTATTATCTATTCAATTTTTGGAGACAGTTCCATGAATTTTGCAATAAACAGGATTTTATCGTAACATTTTGTTTCATTCCAGATCTAGATGAAACCCTATTTATTATATCTTTGTGTGGTGCGATACTCATAATTCGTTTATGACTGGGCCAGCCCAGTATAAACTCAAATATCTCATGTGATTATCCATTGTGCAACTTTTGATCAATTATTCACGTTATGTCATCCGGAGCTATCTGTTTACTGCGAAGGTCACTGGGTCCAGATCTTAATAGAATTCCCGGGGTATGCTTAACGCTCGACCACAACCTCACAAATGCGCTATCGTTTTGATGAAAAGTTTTGATTGTTGTTCATATGCAAATGAGCTATACGATATTTATTATTAGCAGTCTATTCGAAAACAAGCAAATCCTTGTAACTTTCATGTACCTTTGCTGACTGGTGTTCATCGGTGACTAAGGCTGGAATTTGCATGCCAATAACGTGACTGGAGGTCCATTGAGTGGAGACAGGTGGACTTTTCAGAAGAATCCTGTTCTATGCTGTATGGGACATATGGGCGTTAGCGTGCGCGGCGTGAAGCGTCTGGAAGCAAATACCATGCAAAAGTCTTTATAATGGTCCAGGCCAGAAGAGGGAGCATTAAGGTCTATTTTCGTGGAAATCCCAGGGTGACCTCGTTAAACTGGAAGGCACAGTGGATCAAGTATGTATCCATCCTTGGGGTCCATGCCCACCCTTATATGCAGTTGGTTTTTCCTCGGCATGATGGCATCTACCAACACTACAATGCAATATGTCACACAGTGCACCGTGCATGGGTGTGGTTCGAAGATCACCAGGCAGAGTACACCACGCTCTCCTGGCCACCAAACTCCCCAGATTTAAACTTAATCGCCAACAGATAATCTGTGGAACCACGTCGATTGAGCTCTACGCGCCGTCTGTCCTCAGCCGAGAAACGTAGCGCAGGTGGTCGTGGCTCTGGAGTCAGCAAGCCTCCAGATCCCTGTCGGTACCTCCCAGGCCCTCAGTGACTCTTTCTGTATCATCGCAGCACTCCGCACTGCAAAATGTGGTTATTCAGGCTTTTCGACAGGTGGTCAAATTAAACTGACGGCATCGCGTTTTTCTTTTATAATCCAACTTCGTGTCACCTGATGTGTTATTGAGGAATATCCTTTCATTCCCCTGTAATCCTATTTTATCTTTCGCTTTTCCTTTCTAAAACCCACTACCATACAGAAATTTTGGTAGCAGCAAAAATTTATGAACTTAAATATACCTTCCTGTTCTTACTTCATTTCGGAGATACCTTCACTAAGTACCTTTACTGAGCTCTATGTTTTATTTATGATCTAGGTCCCCACTTTTCCTTAGGATGGTCTCTAAGTATTTCAATCTATCTACACTTCTGGCCATTAAAATTGCTACACAACGAAGATGACGTGTTACAGACGCGAAATTTAACCGACAGGAAGAAGATGCTGTGATATGCAAATGATTAGCTTTTCAGAGCATTCACACAAGGTTGGTGCCGGTGGCGACCCCTACAACGTGCTGACATGAAGGGAGTTTCCAACCGATTTCTCATACACAAGCAGCTGTTGACCGGTGTTGCCTGGTGAAACGTTGTTGTGATGCCTCGTGTAAGGAGGGGAAATGCGTACTATCACGTTTCCGACTTTTATAAAGGTCGCATTGTACCCTATCGCGATTGCGGTTTATCGTATCACGACATTGCTGCTCGCGTTGGTCGAGATCCAATGACTCTTAGCAGAATATGGAATCGGTGTGTTCAGGAGAGTAATGCGGAACGTGTTGTGGATTGGCAAGACAGCCAGCCCACTATGAGAGGAAGCCGAAAGGCAGGCGTTTTAGCTCACGCAGGCTGGCGTGAGGTCTGGAACAGGACAATGAAACGAGACTAACAAAAAACGTACGTAGCTGCTGGAATACTTAACTTTAATCCATAATTGGTGAACATCGCTCTTGATGGTACATGTTTTACAGCATCAATAGTAACTGGTAATGGCGCCTTGCTAGGCCGTAGCAAATGACGTAGCTGAAGGCTATGCTAACAATCGTCTCGTCAAATGAGAGCGTATTTTGTCAGTGAACCATCGCTAGCAAAGTCGGCTGTACAACTGGGGCGAGTGCTAGGAAATCTCTCTAGACCTGCCGTGTGGCGGCGCTCGATCTGCAATCACTGATAGTGGCGACACGCGGGTTCGACATATACTGACGGACCGCGGCCGTTTTAAAGACTACCACCTAGCAAGTGTGGTGTCCGGCGGTGACACCACAGAACGCCGTTCTGGATCCCAACGGCCTCGTATCACCAGCAGTCGAGATGACAGGCATCTTATCCGCATGGCTGTAACGGATCGTGCAGCCACGTCTCGAGATGGGGACGTTTGCAAGACAACAATTATCTGCACGAACAGTTCGTCGACGTTTGCAGCAGCATAGACTATGGCATCACAGACAGGAGCGCCTGCGATGGTGTACTCAGCGACGAACCTGGGTGCAAGAATGGCAAAACGCCATTTTTCGGATGAATCCAGGTTCTATTTACAGCATCATGATGGTCGCATCCGTGTTTGGCGACATCGCGGTGAATGCACATTGGAAGGGTGTATTCGTCATCGCCATACTGGCGTATCACCCGGCGTGATGGTATGGGGTGCCATTGGTTACACATCTCGGTCACTTCTTGTTCACATTGACGGCACTTTGAACAGTGGACGTTACATTTAAGATATGTTACGACCCGTGGCTCTACCCTTCCTTCGATCCCTGCGAAATCCTACATTTAAGAAGGATAATGCACCACTGCATGTTGCACGTTCTGTATGGGCCTTTCTGGATATAGAAACTGTTAGACTGCTACCCTGGCCAGCACGTTCTCCAGATCTCTCATCAATTGATAACGTCTGGTCAATGGTGGCCTAGCAACTGACTCGTCACAATACGCCAGTGACTACTCTTGATGAACTGTGGTATCGTGTTGAAGCTGCATGGGCAACTGTACCTGCACACGCCATCCACCCAGTGTTTGACCCAATTTTCAGGCGTATCAAGGCAGTTATTACGGCCAGGGGTGGTTGTTCTAGGTACTGCTTTCTCAGTATCTATGCACACAAATCGCGTGAAAATGTAATCACATGTCAGTTCTAGTATAATATAACTGTCCAATGAATACCCGTTTATCATCTGCATTTCTTCTTGGTGCAGGAATGTTAATGCCCAGTAGTGTACTTGCTCTATGATTATGTTCTGTATTACTATGTTGTACATATTGAGTTTACCCCACGGTTTTTTGAAGTCGTATTGACATGTTAGACATCCGTCGATTTTTCCGTAATGCGTAGGCGGCTCTGTAGCCGATCTCCAAAGTTCGTGATGGCGTCGTCATTATTTCGCATCGTCATTAAATCATCTTGCTGATTAAACTCGTATGAGTAAGTCTGTGGTTTCATTTCACATTGCTATACAGTTACGACAATGTATACAGGATGTTGAACCGTGAATTTACTTTCAAAACCTTTTCTTAAGAATTTACTTCATTTATTAGCGATTCATCAAGTACATTAACACATTTAATCATATTATGTGACCGTGGAAGTAGTTGCCAGTGGGTAACTGATGAAAACAAATAAAATTCTTTCAACAAATGGAAATTTTATTTCTAAAAACAATTTTTTTTTGGAAACAGATTTAAAATTACTATCAGAAAGCACCCTCTAAATATCAAGTTACAATTTATTCAGAGGCAGAAAGAACAAATTTTTGACTGTATGAGCTTTCGGACTGAGAACCTTGCCACTGCCTTTTGACACCGCCGTAGTCACGACCGCTCACAACAACCTCTGAAAGACTACACTGGAGAAAATCTGCCACACACCGGATTACTTTAAACTGAAAATTTTAACAACTCCCACAAGCAAATAAACATGCACCCCGTAGGAGGGATGGAAATGGTACGAAACACTAACATTAAAGATTAACTTGCCACCGAAGGAGAAACTTGATTAAAAAAATAAAAACAAATAAAAACACTCTTACGGTGGAAGGGTGGCAACTTTATATACTAAAATGACCATTTAAATAAAAACCCATGAGCTGGCCCGAGTGGCCGAGCGGTTCTAGGCGCTACAGTCTGGAACCGCGCGACCGCTGCGGTCGCAGGTTCGAATCCTGCCTCGGGCATGGATGTGTGTGATGTCCTTAGGTTAGTTTGGTTTAAGTAGTTCTAAGTTTTAGGGGACTGACAACCTCAGCAGTTAAGTCCCATAGTGCTCAGAGCCATTTGAACCAAAAACATGAAATGCTGTCTTACACTACAAAGTTGGCCAAACATGCTCTACATTACACATAAACCGCCTCTCAAGATGATAGGCAAGATAAAAACATATTTCAGGAATTCGGCCGTTACACTTCAAGCAATAAATTCGTTAACACCGAATCCGACAAACATGACAGAGGCAGCTATTAATGTACGGCAGGCCGACAGACAAACAGACAAACTGCCTAACAAATGCGGACGAGAGACAGACGAGCAAGCTGGGGACGAAAGAAACAACATACCATGAATAATTTAACTCCTAATAAACTGTGGTTTCTGGCAAAGACCTGGCCCAGTACCCGCAAAACGCTCTCTCGAACCGTCTGCTGCCAGCCGCTTCAACGGACGCAGTAAGGCGCGCCGATCCCCCATCTCACGGCGTCGCAGCTCGCACCGGCCAGACCGATGTCGTGGGTTGACTCCTGTTGCTCTCGTGTCATCAGTGAAGTCACTACCCCTCGCTACACGCCGCGGCCCACTGGACTCACGTGGCGACTTCACATGCACCGACGGTTAAGACCGACAAGTCATCTTGTGCCCCAGTGCGCTACCAACCAACCGATCGATCCAACCACCGGTGACCAATGCCTGAAAAAACTCGAGCAGACTGGCGGCCTAACACATACTAGCTTTCCGGACGACATTGACTGCCCCACACTGACCCGGCTGACCAACTGACCGACTGGCGAGCTCATAGCGCCCCGTAAATACACGTGAACAGGCAACCTTTCCGCTTTCCCGCCAGAGGGAGACACCAAAGCTGCGATTGCCACAGCGGCGCCACCGCCAGAAACGGAGGGCGACTGCGTCACACTACATGCTGCGGCGCGCTCTTCAAAACAGCAATTTTTTACCACGGCTCAGGTGTGATGATTGGAAGCGCAGACATTTATATTGGTGACTGACGACGGTGTACTGAACAACATTAAGTCAGTATTTACGTTATTTGAAGACTAGCAGTTGTAGATGTTGCAAACCGTGTGTTTTTAGATTGGCTAGTATCTCCGCGTATTCAAGACACAAGTAAGTCATTAATGGCTGTTTTCTGTTTTCCCATGGGTAGCAGGTCAGCTGTTGAAGTATGGACCTGTGGGTGTAAAATGGTTACAGTACATTGAGCCGTGTGTCTGCTCTCTGCACATATCGCGCTGTTAAGATTGTTCTGAGTCCTTCCATTCCATCGTTAATTGATTCTTTCATATTTATAGTTATGATATGCTGCGTACGATTCTGTTGAGATTCCCCTCTGGCGGCGTGTCTGGTCTTATCTATCTTCGAGTAGTTTCTTCCTGTTAGCCTTGTGTAAGGGAATAAGATCTTTGGGGGCATGGCCGGTTGGTTGCCTAGCGGTGACGAGTCGGTCGGTCGGTTTTTAAAATCGGGAATTAGAGAATATCGCTGGATGAGACCGCGGCGTGGCGTGGCGGTGGAGAGCTGGCTGTTGTTCCGAGAAGCCGCGAGGTCTATCCTGGCGGTGCGAGTCGTGTGGGACGCAAGACTGTAAGCTCTTGCTGTGAACACCCGGGGGGCACGGCTGTGGCTCCGAGTCACTACTTGGTGGGAGCGGCAATGGATGTCTTTAAATTGTCCGTCTGGAGGCGGGAATGATGGACCAGTAACTCGCATAACCTCAGGAATGGTATTTCGCCGCCCTGGGTACAGAGAAGACGAGGGCTCCGGTGACAGAGCGCGTGGCTGCGTGACTGTGCCCACTTGGGTACGCTGGCGACGTGGACACGGTCGGGTGTGAGGAAACCTGCTGTTTGTCTGATAAACTGCAAGTTAAGTTGGTTAAAGATTTAGATGTTAGTTGAAGAATTTTGGTTTGTGCATCCAGAGGCTTTTCTGCCTTGTGGCCTCCTGCGTTCGAGTTTCCTGTCCCTCTCACCGGTGTATTTATAGACAGTGATCTTTTCCACTTCTTGTTAGTACTGCCCGGTAGGAAGTGTATTTTTGGGCAGTGATTATTGTTTTAGATTACATTTTTTCTGCCTTGTGGACTCCTGCTTTCGGATTTCCTGTCCCTGTCGCCGTCGAAATTATATACAGTGATCTTTTGGCTTCTTATTAGTACTGCCTGGGAGGCAGTATATTTTTGGGCAGGGATTATGGGTCCTGATTTGATTCCTCCTCCTCCACTGGCCTCGCGTGAGGTCGATGTGATTGCTGAATGTGAGGCGTTGTGGGTCTGTTAGTCCGCTTCTAGCCTGAGCATCCTTCGGGAGACAATTATGGCCGCCCTTACACTCGGTCGGTTAATTATTTCTATCCCAAGACATTTTGGTGGCAGGACATAGTATTAAAGTTGCTATTTATTGTTAAATGGTTGAATTTTCCTCTGATTGGTTTTGGCCACTGTTTAAAAAGGTTAAGCTTGCCTTTCATTGGTGGGTTTTTAAAATTACGCAGCTTTAAAATTATTAGTTATTGTAAAAGATGAATGACTGTCTTTACTTTGATTGTTTTAATCTACTTGGCATCCTTTGAAAATGCTAGTTCTGGCTCCCTGTTAGCGATCCCTTGTAATTTAATATCTTGTTGTGCGAAAGTTTAAAAGAAGTTGGCTCCCTACATGTTCGGTAGCGAAATTGTATGCAAATTGGTGGCTTTTAGTTTCATTACTTGGAATGTTTTAATTTTGTTATTAAATGCTTTATCAAAGTCTGTTTTAAGTAAAATGGCTTGGTTATTAACGGTAAAGTAAAGTTTTTAATTTCATTATTTGGAAAATTTTTAGTTTTTATCAAATGTTTTATCTAAGTCGGTTTTAAGTAAAATGGCTTGGCCGTTAACTGTAAAGTAAATTGTTTTGAAAAGGCACTCATGCCTGCTAGCTTTTTTGGATCTGTTCCTGGTCAAGTGATAAAGAAATGACTTTTAATGGTTGAAGTAATCAATAAAGAAATTGTAAATTGTAACTCGACAGTAACCACCTAATTTTGACCCCGTTTCCCAACTGGGGGTTTTCCTTGATTAATCGTAACACCCGTCTCATCCATACCGACAGGCACAGTCCCTTTAGTGGTACAGTTAGTACCATGCAGAAAACATCAGATCGAAAAGTTTGTGACGTTTTTGTGGGGAGACTGTTTGATACTGGGAAGAAACAAACACCAACCATATATAGTAGTACATGCACTTGTACCCATTACACCCTTTTGTGTATTAAACAAGGCGATGAAAGGCTGCAACATTGTCAAACTCCGTAATTTAATATCCACTGTTCTTTCCCCATTATTCCCACTTACTTGCACTTCATAAAATTAAAGATCATCTGAATTAGTTTTATAAGGTTTACTGATGCTTCTCTTCTTCTCAGTGGCTCCCATTATAGTTGTCTATTTAATTTATCGAAGGCTTTTGTCTGTACATATTATGGTCCAGCGTAGGACATTAGTACGGTTAGAGCTGGTATCATGTTGTATCAGCGTTCTGAGGGTAACTAGTCTTTTGTGATGACATTAGATAAGTGTTCTGATTCTATTGTCGCGTTACATAAAATGTATGTGCTGAAATGGGCTCTACCTGAAACCAATAAAGGAAAGATTATGTAACTCATTTTAAATGAGTTAAAGTTGTGATTCAGATGAAAATAGAAGTAAATACCATGTCATAAGAAATGAAAGCAACTGTACTTGCTTCTTTCTGAAGAACCAGCGCTACGTTACCCCCTTTATCGCCATATACCGAAGAGATTCAAGTTCTTTAACTGGTTAAAGCAGTGGGAAAAAGGGGAAAAAGGGACCCCACGGAGGAAAGTGAGAGGCGATGCTGGTGGCAAGTTGACGCAGATCTCTAGTGGGGCGTTATTTCCAAACTCGGCCTGCGGTATCTTAGCGGATAAGCGGCTCTCGTGGGGGGAGAGGAAGTTCTCAAAGAAGAGCGGGAAGAGAGTCTGCCGCCGCCCGCCTTAAATATTCAGTTCCGGTCGCATCCCGTGGGAGCCGGCAGCTGCCGCCCCAGGCTCCGCTCCGCAACCTAATTGCTTCCGTCTCTCTATCCCTGCTGATGGTGGCGCAAGCCTTGTCGATCGAAACGTTTCTTACTCGCCCAACTTACGTTGCGACGCGAACGTTCCTCTTTGATGCTAGTGATATTTGTACGAGGCTTAATTATTAGGTGTAAATAAACACTTCGAACAAATAAATGTACATACTTAGTTTTTTGGTTTTGTTCGCAAGTACGTGTCACAATAATGAAGCATGCCACTGCTGGAGCCAAAACAGAGTGGTAAAGCCCACGCAGAAAGTGAGGTATATTTCAGTATTTCTTCGTCTATGCAACCGCGTATGCTCAACTTGTGGGAGTTGTTTCATTCAGCTGCTATAAACAAAGGAAACCAGCAAAATTCACAGATACGTATTTGTGGAGGCTTGACATAGCACTGATACACGTTTTATAACAAAAGAAATCCCTCATCATTTGTGAAGGCTTGTTGTAGCAATTAAGCACATTGCATAATAAATGAAATCCCTCCTCTTCAAAATGTGAAATTTACATTGTGATTGGCCGAGCGTTTCTAGGCGCTACAGTCTGGAACCTGTAATATTCCTCCTTATGTTGTGTGTGTTATTTACTGTCCTGATATGTAGAACCAGATTTAATACCTTGCGTGTAGAGCACTTGCCCGCGAAAGGCAAAGGTCCTGAGTTCTAGCCTCAGTCCGGCACACAGTTTTAATCTGCCAGGAAGTTTCATATCAGCGCACTCTCCGCTGCAGAGTGAGAATCTCATTCTTCAAGATGTCTCTACTTATCCTTTAACAATTTCAGTAAAATATTTACAAATTTTTTAAAAAAATATGAACAATAATGTCACAAACCAAGCGACCGCTACGGTTGCAGGCTCGAATCCTGCCTCGGGCATGGATGTGTGTGATGTCCTTAAGTTAGTTAGGTTAAAGTAGTTCTAAGTTGTAGGGGACTGATGATCTCAAAAGTCCCATAGGTCTCAGAGCCATTTGAACCATTTTACATTGTGATAATAAAATGCCGCAGAAGATTGTAAACGGATATTTAATGTTTTCATAGTGATGGAACACGGAAATACAGTGGTATGATAAGTTCAGAAATAAGATTGTCTCTCACTGCAGAAACGATGTTCCGTTTCTGTTTGTTATGTTAACATCGAGTTCAGAGCTGCCGCCCACATCCTCAGATACACGCGGTACATACTCTACATCTACATCTACATCCATACTCCGCAAGCCACCCGACGGTGTGTGGCGGAGCGTACTTTGAGTACCTCTATCGGTTCTCCCTTTTATTCCAGTCTTGTATTGTTCGTGGAAAGAATGATTGTCGGTATGCCTCTGTGTGGGCTCTAATCTCTCTTATTTTATCCTCATGGTCTCTTCGCGAGACAAGCGTAGGAGGGAGCAATATACTGCTTGACTCCTCGGTGAAGATATGTTCTCGAAATTTCAACAAAACCCCGTACCGATCTACTGAGCGTCTATCCTGCAGAGTCTTCCACTGGAGTTTATCTATTATCTCCGTAACGCTTTCGCGATTACTAAATGATCCTGTCACGAAGCGCGCTGCTCTCCGTTGGATCTTCTCTCTCTCTCTCTCTTCTATCGACCCTATCTGCTAAGGATCCCACACTGGTGAGCAGTATTCAAGCAGTGGGCGAACAAGTGTTCTGTAACCTACTTCCTTTGTTTTCGGATTGAATTTCCTTAGAATTCTTCCAATGAATCTCAGTCCGGCATCTGCTTTACCGACGATCAACTTTATATGACCATTCCATTTTAAATCACTCCTAATGCCTACTCCCAGATAATTTATGGAATTAACTGCTTCCAGTTGCTGACCTGCTATATTGTAGCTAAATGATAAGGGATCTTTCTTTCTATGTATTCGCAGCACATTACACTTGTCTACATTGAGATTCAGTTGCCAGTCCCTGCACCATGCGCCAGTTCACTCTAAGGAAACGACGTAATTCGAAAGAATTTTAAAAACGGAAACAAAATCGGTAGATGTAATGTACATGCATACGCAAAAAAAGATTAGAATTTCAGACAAATTGCATAATTTATTCAAGAGAAAGAGCTTCACAAATTCAGCAAGTGAATGACACAATGGTCCAGTTCTAGACCTTATGCAAGAAGTTCGGCATCCCACTGGTTCCCAGAGATGTTCGACGTCCTCTCGAGGGATATCATGCCAAATACTGACCAGTTTTTACGTCAGAGCGTCAAAATTCAGAGTTAGTTGTAGGGCACTGCTCAGATGCTTGAAACTTTCTCAGTTAGAGAAAGATCTGGTTGTTTTGCTAGCCAAGGTAGACCTTGCGACAAAGAGCAGCAAAATGGGGCATAGAGTATCGTCGACGTACCGTTGTGTTGTAAGGGTAACAAGGATGACAGCTGAAGGAGTGTGTGTGTGTGTGGTTTTCAGTCCAGAGACTGGTTTGATGCAGCTCTCCATGCTACTCTATTCTGTGCAAGCTTCTTCATCTCCCAGTACCTACTGCAACCTACATCCTTCTGAATCTACTTAGTGTATTCATCTCTTGGTCTCTCTCTACGATTTTTACCCTCCACGTTGCCTTCCAATTGGTGATCCCTTGATGTCTCAGAACATGTCCTACCAACCGATCCCTTCTTCTAGTCAAGTTCTCTCCAATTCTATTCAGTACCTCCTCATTAGTTATGTGATCTACCCATCTAATCTTCAGCATTCTTCTGTAGCACCACATTTCGAAAGCTTCTATTCTCTTCTTGTCTAAACTATTTATGGTCCACGTTTCACTTCCATACATGGCTACACTTCATACAAATGCTTTCAGAAACGACTTCCTAACACTTAAATCTATACTCGAAGTTAACAAATTTCTCTTCTTCAGAAACGCTTTCCTTGCCATTGCCAGTCTACATTTTATGTCCTCTCTACTTCGACCATCATCAGTTATTTTGCTCCCCAGATAGCAAAACTGATTTACTACTTTAAGCGTCTCATTTCCTAATCTAATTCCCGCAGCATCACCCGACTGAAGGGGTAGTGCTACGAAATGAAGTGACCCCAAGACCACTCCTGGTGCTCGGGCAGTATGATGGGAGAAGTCAGATTGGCATCCCAACGCCTCCGACACGTCAACGCCGATCGTCGGGGCTCGGTTCGAAGCGGGACTCACCACTAATGACAGTTCTACTCCAGTCAATGAGTTTCCAGACCAAATATCTGTCTGGAGACAACCGGGACAGCGGTGGGATACTAGTCAGCCTTTCGCCAGTTACAAGGCCCTACATTCAGGGCTGATGGCCTTGGGTGCCACTTCCTTTCGTACCAGAAGCCCTTTGGCTGTCAACCGCGCCACCCTTACAGCACAGCGACACCCCGACAGTATTATACGCCCCGTTTTGTTGCACTGCATGGCGAGCCATCCTAGTTTTACATTCTAGCAATATAACGCAGATGACAAGTTTCTACTGCTTGTCTTCGTGCTCGCCAATCCATACACTGGCCAGCAAGATCGTCTGATCTCTCTCCGACTGACGACGTTTGGTTCGTTACGAACAAGGTCCTCCCGCCGGGTCGGAATTTTGTCGAGCTAACCCGCCAAATGGACAGAACTTGGCACGGTACCCCCAGCAGGACATCCAACAAATCTGTCTATCAGTGTCAAATGAAATAACTGATCTGCTTAGGGGCGGAGATGGAATAACGAGTTATGGACTTTCTCAATTTGTTAAGCTCTTTCTCCTGAGTAAATCATCCAATTTTTTTCTGAAATTGTAATAATTTATTTTTCTATACATGTACATCACATGTAACCATTTCCGTCCCATTATGATAATCCTTTCGTCGTGTATCTGCTTTTCTGTCTTATAGTGTATATTCGTCTCACTGATACGGTGTGTGTGTGTGTGTGTGTGTGTGTGTGTGTAGGAATGAACATAATTAGATATCTTCTTACACCACAGAGCAATAAGTGTGACGCATTGTCAGGAGAGAGTACATGTTTCGGGTTTCTGGCAGATGCTGTTGTGCTGGCGGTACGGTTAACATGTGCATCGCAGTGTGGGAGTTCTCCAGGACTGTACGACTGTTACAGGCAAAATGGCTAAATCGCACACAGATTCACAGTGAAAGTCTGGAGGTGTATGGAGCAAAGTCGTTGTCACTTCCAGCCGTAATGAAATGGTGCCAACAATGTGTCCATTGCCACACAGACTTGGTTGTTGCTGATTAGGAAGTACGGAGCTTGCACCACGCGTCAAGCTGAAAGAACGTCTGAGGGAAAAGAGAATGGGGATGCTCCCACGGGGTTTGTCAAACCGATCCGTGACACAGGACCAGATTTTTATTGTCGACAAATCCAGCGGCTGAGAGCATGTTTCGACAGTTGTGTACAAAAAGTTAACGAACATGTAGAAAAATAATGTCGTGTACCTGTGTCACTTTGAATCGTGGTGAAGTCTTCAATAAGAGTCATTTGTTCTGCCATAATAATACGTAACTTACTTTATAAGGTCCCTTCGTATTTCCTAGAACCACAGATTGCGGTCACCATTACTCACTGACTGGTTTCTTGCAGCCGCCATTAGTTCCACTCGTGCACCAAACTCTTTATCGCAGAGTAGCACTTCCAACTTTCGTCCTCAATTATTTTCTGGATGTGCCCCAGTCTCTGTTTTCCTCTACAGCTTTCACCCTTTGCAGCTCTCTCTAATACAATGGATGTTACTCCTTGATGTCTTAACAAACGCTCTATCATCCCATCCATTCTTTTTTTCAGTGTTTTCAATACATTCCTTACCTCGCCAATTCTGCGGGTAACCTCCTCGTTCCTTACCTTACCAGTCCACCTGATTTTCATTATTATTTTGTACCACCTGATCTCAAATGCTTTGATTCTCTTCTGTCTCGGTTTCCCCATCGTCCATGTTTCAGTATCATAGGATGCTGTGCTCTAAACGTACATTCTAAGAAATTTCTTCCTCAAATTAGGACCTACGTTTATTACTAGCAGACTTCTCTTGGTCAGGAATGACCTTTTTGCCAGTACATATCTGCTTTCTTCTTTCTTCTACTTGCTCCCTCTGTCATTAGATTATTCTGCTGCCTAGGTATCAGAATCCCTTAAATTCATCTAATTCGTGATCACCAATTCTGATGTTATGTTTCTCACTTAGCTCATTTCTACAACTTCTCATTATTTTTGTCTTTCTTCGACTTACTCCCAATATCTATTCTGTACTCATTAGACTGTTCATTCTATTCAGTAGATGCTGTAAGTCTTCTTTACTTTCACTCAGCATAGCAATGCAAAGTGCGAAAATTATCACCGATATCCTTTGATCTTCAGTTTTAATACCACTCCTGAACTTTTGTTTTATTTCTGTCATTGCTTCTTCGATCTATAGACTGAGCAGTAGGGCTGAAGGACTACTGTCTTACACCAGTTTTAATATGAGCGTCTCATTCTTCATCTTCTACTTTTACTGTAACCCCTAGGTCCTTGTACATACTGTATATCACCCACCTTTCCCTACAGCTTACCCCTATTTTTCTCAGAATTTCGAACATTTTGCACCATGTTAGATTGTCGAACGCTTTTTTCCTGGTCCATAAATTCTTTGTGTTCCGGCGTAAAATCAAATGCCACCATGCCACTCGGGAACGTTAGAGCAGAGAGGGATGTGAAGAAGATGTCGACCAATTGCACACTCACCGACCCCTGTCTAGGACGACAACACGACAAGAGTGCCCTCTATGCGAAGAGGACATAAGCTACAGCAGCAGGTTCAAGAACAGCAGCGAGAGTAGTCATCAGACTTCTACTATGCAGTATTATCTATGCTGAAGAGATTTATTGTTGTGTACATAGTTCTGCGTAGTCAGCGGATACACAACTTTCCCACTAGAGCGCGCCCCGCTAAGCACAACAGCGCAGGTGCAGTGCTCGTCCATCTCTGCACAACAAGATGGCGCTGCCATAGAGACAGACCAAATTCTGCTTCCTCCAATCCGTGTATTAATATGTAACGCAGCCAATGAGATTCCTGCTAACAAAGAACCTTTTCTCCTCACGGATAACACTCGTGGAGTGATACATGAATGCACAAGGTATTATAACGAGTGTAGAGACCTCTGATTAGTCAGATTGTTTTAACTTTTCTATATGCTGAGTATTCCCAACGATCATTCTTTTTGATTTCTTCAGATTATTCATGCAGCCATTTCGCCTTAGCTTCCTGCAATTCTTTTTATTTAATTCCTAAGTAACTTGTATTTCTCTCAACATTTTTGTACTCATTTCGATTAGATATAGACATCTACCAGGTTGTTGTGAGGATGAGTTTGTAGTTTGATCACGGCGCAATAACAAAAAACGAGGGGAGGCAAATTTATTCCTAATCTTTGCAGTACAAGTAGTTATTACTAATTTTCCCATTTATTTTAGTCTCTCGGTTTGTATAGAACAGGCACTGTGGCTACCAACAAAAGACACTGTTGTTGTTGGCGTCTTCATTCCAAAGACTGATTTGATGCAATGCTCCACGCTAGTCTATTCTCTCTCTAAGTATCTACATCTCCGACTCACTGCCGCAACCTAGGTCCATTTGAACCAACTTGCTGTGGTAAAGCCCTGACCTCCATCTACAATTTTTCCCTAAACTTCGAACCGTTACCAAATTCTCGATCACTTGTAGCCTCAAGAAGTTTCCATTTTTCGTCAAGTTATGCCACTAAAATTGTCCTCCCAAATTCCCTACAGTACTTCTTAATTAGTTACTCGGTCCGCTCGTTCAGTTTTCATTATTTTTCTGTAACTTCTTTCAATTTATCTGAGGTTCGTTTCATGACGCAATCCGTTCAATTCCATCTACATTCCAAGTCTTCTGCCGCCCCTCACACAATCGTGATGTCATCAGAAAACCTTATAATTTTTTATTTCTTCCCCTTGAATTCTAATTTAATTTCGGAATTTCGACTATGTCTGGATGTACAGAATAGTATATGTCTATTACACACTGAGATGATTAAAGTTATGGGATAATAAATTTTGTAACAGGATACATTTTCACTAGAGGCCGTAGTTTTCGAATTATTCAAGAGAAATGACCAAAACTGACCTTCAAACACCAACAAATGTATTTTTCTTGAATAACTCAAAAATCGTGATCTCCTGTAAAACATATACCAATACAAAATTTAATTTTCTACAAAAATATTCTGGTCATTTTTCCTGTAGAAACGTTTGCGCGGATCGAGAGAGAGAGAATATCAAACTTTTGCATGTAGTGTTTGAAGGCGTTGCGGGTTGCAAAAATCGCATGTGTTGGAGCACCTGAATCAGCCAGTAAAGGTACTAGTTCCGTCTGAGGATCAAACACAAATTTATCTCTAATCTCAGCAGTACAAGGAATTTATTATTAATTTTTCCATTTATTTTAGTCCCTCGGTTTGCAAGAACAGCCACTCTGTCTCACTATCGCAACTTACTTCATCTATTCGAAGTTGCTTAGTGAAGCCCTGGTCTCCCTCTACAATTCATCCATACGCTGTAAACTATTACCAAATTCTCAATTACTTCCTAAATCAGAATGTCTCCCTGTTTTTGTCATGTTATACCATTCAGCTTGTTCTCCAGAATTCCATACAGTACTTCTTAATTAGTTACTTGACCTACTCATCTGATCTTCATATTTTTTCTCTAACGTGTTCTAATTTGTTTGATGTCCATTTCAAGACGCTATCCATTCCATATCTCTAATCTTCCAAGTCCTCTGCCACCTCTCAAAGAATTACTATGTCATCAGGAAACAGTTTTTATTTCTACCCTATGAACTCTAATTCAATTTCGTAATTTCGTCTTGCATTCGTATACTGATTTTTCTATGCGTGAATGTACAAAATAGTGCACGTCTACGGTAATCTGTGAGGGTGATTAAATTGACAACATGAAATGTCGAATATAATCTCTAAAACTCCGACTATTGATATGATACTGCCCTGGACCTATCCATGTTTTTTGAATAAGACCAACAGTTGAAGCTTGTTCTAGCATCTTAGGAAAGGAAGCTGTTTCAGTACTAAGATGAGCGAATTGTCGATTTGAACCGCACTGGGTGCGCGATGAGTGAACTGTTACACATGTGCCGGCCGGAGTGGCCGAGCGGTTAAAGGCGCTACAGTCTGGAACCGCACGACCGCTACGGTCGCAGGTTCGAATCCTGCCTCGGGCATGGCTGTGTGTGATGTCCTTAGGTTAGTTAGGTTTAAGTAGTTCTAAGTTCTAGGGGACTGATGACCACAGCAGTTGAGTCCCATAGTGCTCAGAGCCATTTGAACCATTTTTGTTACACATGTGAAAGTGAAAACAGGATGAAAGCACAGCACGGTGATTCGTGTGTTTGTCTCTGCAGCAAGTGTGCGAGTGCAGCAGAATGAAAGATACGAAATTTCAGTGGAAGATGCTTCGCACCCACAGCAGGCAAACCGCATGCCACACTGCGACAATGGGAGAGTTTGTGAAGCAAAATATGCGCATTACTGCAAACGAAATAGAACTATGCCTGTTAGATACTTAGTGTTTATTAATCTTTCGTGCTGTAACAATATTTCATTTTATAGTGCAACCTGCAATCATTATACACAGTATAGATGTCGTCAGTTGGATGGTAGTTTACATTGAATACATACAAGGGTATACTTACATTATAATTCAGAAACACACGGAGTTTTATGGGTATAATTGCAGATAATTTCATTGATGACTGATTACAGTACACTGAACAACTTTACATCAGTATTAACTTTACTTGTAGATCATTAGTTACAGCTGCAGTCAGAAGTATTTTTAGACTGGTTAGTACCTCCAGGTACATAAGGCACAGGTGAGCCATTAATGTCTGTTTTTCCCTAGACAGCAGGTTAGGTCTAGAACTGTGGACACGTGGACGCAAAACTGTTGATCTACACTGACAGGCGCAGTCCATTTGGTGGTAGAGTCATGCCTACGCGGGAAAATCAGGTAGGAAATTATGTGACGTGTTTGTGGGAAGACACACACACACACACACACACACACACACACACACACACACACACAGAGAGAGAGAGAGAGAGAGAGAGAGAGAGAGAGAGAGAGAGAGAGAGAGAGAGAAAGAGAGAGAGAGAGAGAGAGAGAGAGAGAGAGAGAGAGAGAGATAACCCCTAAAACACTGAATACATATGAAGTTCCCAATGATCACAATACCTGTATCTATACACTTATTTATTCGTGTGGCTCACGTGCAATGTTAAAATACAGATGTATAAAAAGAAAACAGACAGACAAAACTATATATAAAAGCTAACTAAATGACAATATCTAAGTTCCTAATTTATATATAAAGGCTGCATTGTCAGCTTTCATGAGGTCACTCCAACTCTGCTGGTAGGATTGCAAGAGGAATTCATCTCTAATGTGCTTGATTGTCTGGTTCACAAGCAGGAGAGTCTCTAGAACCCGATTTGTACAGTGAGTCCGCGCATCGACCGTGCCCAGTGCGAGCTCTGTTCAGTTCGACCCACAGTTTCCTGTCGAGTTCTGTGCCAGCAGTATCACAGTTATACTTTCGACACTACTCACACTCTTCTAGATTTTCAATAAATTGACAGTTCCCTTCCCCCAGGCCCTTCACCTCGATACTTCTGGCATCTAGGTGTTCTGGTTGCAGTAAAGATGGGTTTCTGGAACGAAGTCTGTTTCGTCGCAAACTTTGGTATGTTTTCCCATGTTCCAGGTTCTCCTGTGTCGTGCTACACTATCCTGAAGAGTGGAACCATGGCTGAATGCAGATGAAAGGAGGAATGCATAGATAATTCTGGGCCTTGTCTCTATCCAGTGATGATAATAAGAGAAACAAGTTTTGTCAAACTGTGCAAAAGATCAAGTTACAGAGGCGATCTCTAAATCGTAGGGAACAATGAGCAGGATTTTTACATTCGCCCGCACCTGCCGACTCTTGACGATATGAAATGCCTCTACTGGGACGATTGAGCCTTAGCTTCGACGTCATACCCATAAAACCATGTTTGATCATCTATAATGACAAGATTCGGTAGTTCTACATCGTTGTTGACTTCATTTCACGACTCCCGAGGAACTTCCATTCGCCGCTGTTTTGACTCAAAATTCATCACCTTTGGTACAGATTTTGCAGTCACACGCTTCATACCCAAAACATCCGAAATGATTCCATGGGAATAGCCAGTTGATATGCAAACAACATCAGAAACTGCTCTGATTGAGATTCGGCAATCGTTCATAATTTCTTTCACTCTTTCCACGTTTTCTTCGGTTATTGATGTGCAGGGGCGTCCAGAATGTTCGTCGTCTTCAGCTTCTTCACGACAATCTTGGAAACGCTTATACCACTTGAAAACTTTTTCTTTGCTCACTGCGTACTCAACAAAAGCAATATTCAACTTTTCTAAAATTTGTTTACATTTGATTCCATTTTTATAGCAAATTTTAATGCGAGTTCTGTGATTTATTTTTAAGACAAATCAGTAATCGCCCTCGTGAATAAACTCATATAACCTTCTTGACAACTGACGAGAGACTAAACATCCAATATGGCTACCAGTGAACAAATACGTTTCAGACATGTTTACCTACACAACAACGAAAAGTCGAGCGTATCGGATTAAAACAACTCGCCGAATTAAATACTTCGCGTCATTCCTCGCATTTCACGACTTAACCCTAAACTGCTGCTAGAAACATTGTATACGAAATCCATACAACTCAAAACAAAACGATATGTATGGTTGTATACATATGTCGAGACTAATGAAAAATCTTTGCTACACTAGAAATCGGACACAGGCTACCTGCTTCTGACAAGCAGTTCTCATAGCTACTTTTCACATTTTCATTAAGTTATTTACTGATTGTGTTTTCTTCAAGAATACATTAGTGTTCATAGATGCCACCGTCTTGTATTTTCTTCTATTTGGCTTCCTTTCGCTCTGTATAGCTTTGCGTTTGATTTGCCAGAAATTGTCTTCTGACACCGTTTCTTCGCCATATACAGGGCGTCCAGAAATTCCAGTCACACAGTTGTAGGACTTGCAGAGAGAAATGAGTACATAATATTTTGATTAAGAATACTTGTCCAGGAAAGTCATTCAAAAACGCTACAGGGCATCAAAGGCATAGGCACCAGAGCCCATAATAACACTACAGACTCTCTAAGATGGTGGAGAAGGATAAATGTATCAGCCCCTGTACCGGAAAAGAAACATGTCCAGAGCTATAAGTGAAAACCGTTCTGACACCTATGACATTGGAATCGATGTACTGATACTGTTGTTGGTAAGATTGTGGGGTGAACAAGTGATTGTACCTTCTCAGCTATGCCTTTTAGAACCCAAGTTTACCAGACTCTTTTTTCTTTTTTCGTCTGCACTACCACTCCTGAAAATTGCCTACCCTACAGCCTTTGCAACAACAGTATCAGTACACGTCAGAGGTACCAGATGGATTTTCGCTGGTAACTTTAAAAGGTTCGTTTCCGATACAGGGGCTCTTCCCTAAAATTGATGCATTTATCCTTCTCCATCATCCTATAAAAGTCTGTAACATCATCACGGAATCACTCTTTATATGCATACCATCAAGACGTTGACGCCTATAGATTTGAAACTCTGTAGCGTCGCAGGATAACGTTCCTGGACATGGATTCCTATTTTAAAAAAATTATAAACTCACTCCCCTCCACAAATTCTATAAGTTTGTAATGGGAATTTGCAAAGGAAGACATAAATGAACCAAAAATACAGGTATCTTAACTAAAAAAGCCAAAATTATAAAAACATAAATCAAACAACAAAGGAAAATATAAAGTATAAACCATAAATAAAACTAGCAATAAAGGGAATCTATCAACTAAAGTACAGAAAATTAAAGAAACGCAAGCCTGCAAACGCTCGGGTTGTTACACACAGACAAAGTGTATCCAGTTAAGAAATGGAAATTAAGGAAAGAAAACGCTTCTTTATTCAAGACGAGACATTGTGGCATTAATGCACAGAGATTACGTTGAAGTAGAGGAGATAACGTTAATGTAGACGAAAAAATAAAATTATTTCGAAAAAGTCACGACTGTCAAAATTTTTTTAGCACAATTCGTACATAAACCGATGAATATTAAAATTACAGAACCAGAAAGAATTGCAATGAATTTTACTTGTTGTGCAGCTACAATACAGTACAAAGAATAAATCATTAAGTTTTTTAGTGATTTGAGGTTGTTGTTGTTGTTGTTGTTGTCTTCAGTCCAAAGACTGGTTTGATGCAGCAGGCCATGCTACTCTATCCTGTACATATTTCAGAGATACTACTGCAACCTATATCCTTTTTAATCTGCTTCGTGTGTTCGTCTCTTGGTCTCCCTTTACGATTTTTACTCTCCACGCTTCCATCCAACACTAAACCGCTGATACCTTCATCCCTCAGAACTTGTACCACCAGTCGACCCCTTAACCTAGCCATGTTGTGCCCCAATTCTATTCTGTACCTCATCATTAGCTACGTGATATACCCATATAATATTCAGGTCTCTTCTGCAGCACCACATTTCAAAATCTTCTATTATCTTCTTCTCTACACTGTTTATCGTTCATGTTTCACTTCCCTACATGGCTACAATCCACACTAATACTTTCAGAAAATACTTCCTAATACTTAAATCTATACTCAATGTTAACAAATTTCTCTTCTTCAGGAATGCTTTCCTTGCCATAATCAGTCTGCATTTTATACCATCTCGACTTCGACCATCATTAGATATTTTGCTGCCCAAACATCAATACTCATCTACTACTTTAAGTGTCTCATTTCCTGATCTAGTTATCTCAGCATCATCTGATTTAATTCCACAATAATCCAGTATCCTTGTTTTGCTTTTGTTGACGTTCATCTTATATTCTCCTTTCAAGATACTGTCCACTCTGTTCTAAATCCTTTGCTGTCTCTCACAGAATTGCAATATCATCAGAAAACCTCAAAGTTTTTACTTATTCTCCCAGAATTTTAATTCCTACTCCAATATTTTCTTTTGTTTCCTGTACTGCTTGCGCAATATACGGACTGAACAACATCGGAGATAGGCTGCAATCCTGTCTCTCTCTTCTCAGAAACTGCTTCCCTTTCGTGTCCCTCGACTCTTGTAACTGTCATCTGATTTCTGTACAAATTGTAAAGAGCCTTTCGCTCCCTGTATTTTGTTCTTGCTTTCTCTAAGTCTAAAAATGCTATAAACGTAGGTTTGCTTTTCCTTAACGTATCTTCTAAGGTAAGTCGCGGGGTCAGTACTGCCTCGCGTGTTCCTACATTTCTGCGGAATCCAATCTGATCTTCCTCGTGGTAGGCTTCCACCAGTTTTTCCATTTGTCTGTAAAGAACTCGTGTTTGATTTTACAGAGCTCCCGCTTTCTTTGGAATTGGAATGTTATACTCTCCTTGAAATGTTAGGGTATTTCGCCTGTCCCTTGCTCACCAGATGGAAGAGTTTTGTCATGGATGGTCCTCCCAAGGCTATCAGTAGTTCAATCGGAATGTTGCCTACTCCCATGGCCTTGTTTCGTCTTAGGTCTTTCACTGCTGTGTCAACTTCTTCACGCAGTATATCTCCCATCTTCATCTACATCCACTTCCATTTCCATAATATTGCCCTTGTACAGACCCTCAATATACTCCTTCTGCTTTTCGGTTTTCACTTCTTTGCTTAGCACTGGTTTTACATCTGAGCTCTTGATATTCGCATAGGTGGTTCTCTTTCCTCCAAAGTTCTCTTTAATTTTCCTGCAGCTGGCATTTATCTTACTCCTAGTTATATATGCATCTACACCCTTACATTTATCCTCTAGCAATTCCTGCTTAGCGATTTTGCGCTTCTTGTCGATCTCATTTTTCAGACGTTTGTATTCCTTTTCACCTACTTCCTTTACTGCATTTGTATACTTTCTCCCTTCGCCGGTTAAATTCAATATCTCTTGCGTTAGGATTTCTAATAGCCATCGTCTTTTTACTTATTTGATCCTCTGCTGCCTTCACTATTTCATTCTTCTTCTACTGTATTCCTTTCCCCTGTTCTTGTCAATCGTTCCCTAATGCTCCCTCTGATTCTAAAATCTCTGGTTCTTTAAGTTTATCCAGATACTATCACATAAAGTTCCTACCTTTTTGCAGGTTTTTTCACCTTTAATCTATATTTCGTAACCAGTAAATTGTGCTCAGAGACCACATCTGCCCCTGGAAATGTCTTACAGTTTAAAATCTGATTCCTGAATCTCTGTCTTACTTTTATATTCTCAATCTGAAACCTTCTGGTGTCTCCAGGCCTCTTCCACGTATACAACCTTCTTTTGTGATTCTTAAACCAAGTGTTAGCTATGATTAAGTTACGATCTGTGCAAAATTCTACCAGGTGGCTTCTTCTTTCACTGCTTAACTCCAATCCATATTCACCTACTGCTTTTCCTTCTCTCCCTTTTCCTGTTATCGAATTCGATTTCCCCATAACTATTAAATTTTCGTCTCCCCTCCCCTAACATCTGAATTGGGAGATAATGACTCTCCGTGTTCAGGAAGGTGAGGACAGTAGAGACAAGATGCAGTCATGCGTTATTTTGTTGAAAGACAATGTCGCTCTGTGTCGAGGTAGGTGAGGACAGCACAGACACCATGCAGACTTTTTGAAGATGATGTGACAGACCTCAAAGAAAGCAGACGGGCCCTACGTCCCGGCCGCGGTGGTCTCGCGGTTCTAGGCGCGCAGTCCGGAACTGTGCGACTGCTACGGTCGCAGGTTCGAATCCTGCCTCGGGCATGGATGTGTGTGATGTCCTTAGGTTAGTTAGGTTTAAGTAGTTCTAAGTTCTGGGGGACTAATGACCACAGCAGTTGAGTCCCATAGTGCTCAGAGCCATTTGAACCATTTGAACCCTACTGTCACTCGTCAGAAATGTAACGGTAGCTGTCTTGATTACCGGCTGTGTAAACTAGAAAAGATAGTGTTGTGTACCCAATGACATTACAGTACCATCAGTCTCAGTGCTGGGCCCATGTGATGATGACATACGCAGTCTGGTAATATCTATCCTTCTCAAAGCCTCCACGCATGGATACGACCATCGCGATAATGTGTGTAGAGCTGCTACTTTTCTGAAAGACGACACGCCTGATTCATGATGTTGCAATTTATATGTGGTTGTTGCATGACTAATAAAATTAGTAAGGGAATGTGACCCAAAATTATGCAGTCTGGTAAAATGATGTACCTCGTATTCATTCACACTGCAACAAGAAGGAGCACGTAATGGATGACGTTATGTTTCTTTGTTTGCGACTCTGTTACACCAAGGCCATTTACTTAGACGCTTATGTGTTGCGTGTAAAATACGTACACGTCAATTTTAGGAGCTGAGACAGTTCTTATTCTGTGGCGTACTACGCTTGGATCATTTGATCTATAACATATTTTTACACAGACTGTGGATGAAGACTTCCTTTGCAAACATTTTAACTATATTTCAGGGTATGCAGTTGTTCGTGTTTGCGAGTAATATCATTGAACACTGGCCCTTTGAGAAAAAAGTCACGTGGGGCCACAGTTACATTGAATGGTGTAAGAAAACTGACATTTGAGTTAGCTGGGAGGAATGAAATGGGCGATGTTGATGACGATGATGTTGATTATGATTATGATGATTCTTGTGTATCTTGTCACGACTAATTTAGTCACTTTAAAGCAAAAGAGACGCGGCGCAGGTGTGTCAAGTACTCAGTGTAGGTTCACAGTAAATCTGATGCGGTTTCACAAAGGTCAAAGATGTTTACACGTTTGCAAATAAAAGTGCGTAGTAGTCATAAGTGTAAGTCTTTTAGCCTAACGATTTTCATGACATGACACGGTGTAAACTTTCTAATAGTGCACTGTAATAAGGGTATAACGTATACTGTAGTGATCTTCCATGGATCACTGTGTAGATAATAGTTTCCAGTGTCAACTTAAAAAATAAAAAAAATAAAAAAAAACTTTTAATTTGAAAAAAATTACGTACAGTAGTTTTTCCTTTGTGATATATCACGTGTTTGGAAATACAACAAACTCTCTTTGACCACCAGAATTCTTGTATATCAAACTTGCGTCCTCAGCATCATTTTGTATGCATCGGAAACATGGACTGCCTATGCCAAACAAGAACATCGTCTTAATGCTTTCCACATGCGGTGCCTGAGATCCATCCTCGGAGTAACGTGGAAGAACCGAGTGACGAACGAAGCAGAGCTATCTAAAACTAACTGCAACAGTATTTCAGCTATCTTGAAGCAGAGACGACTCCGCTGGCTGTGACACGTCCACCGTATGGATCCTGACAGATTACCACGTGAGGTGATGTTTGGAGAGATCTCTGTAGCCAAAAGACCTGTAGGACGTCCTGTATTGAGGTTCAAGGACTCCTGGAAACAAGATATGGAGAGCTTTGGAATCGACACAAACAGATGGGAAGCACGGGCTAACATGAGACCAGAGTGGCGTGATGATATATCATTTAGAAGGCATTATGAAGGCTTGTTAGACAGATTAAGGCAGAAAAAGCTTCGGAATGCTACCAATGCTCCTGCCTCAGCGGGCAGATACACTTGTGTCAATTGCGGCAAGAGATGCCGTGCTGCCATCGGCTTGACAAGTCATATGAAAAAATGCAACCCATAAACACACAGACACTGCAACAATCATCTACCAAGATGTCGTGGCCAATCTATATATCATTCTAGGACATCTTCCGGCACATCACACCTAATGTTAGGTTTGTGAACTGTACACGCCACCTTAGACTTATTCAGATTGAAACACGTCGTGATGAAATCATAAATGAGGAGAAAGCGCAACTACAGTACAACCACAGAGTGCGATATCAGCACTCGTAAGCCGTTGCGTTTAAACTCGGTAACGTCACGACACACGCACACACACACACACATACGCAGCGTGGAGCACGCGAGTGAAGAGCTCCACTGAAGGGTCCTCTACGGCCTCACGGGAGCGCTTTCAGCACGACGTGGCCCTCAGCGATTTCATAGAATTGGCCCTGCTGGGAAATACGGACACAGCTGCCACTGCCGAGCAGAAATAATAGCACCGAAAATACACTCGCTTCTAGAACACGCTTTCGTACTCCCGCTAACGTTTCTAGACTAGACTGATTGTTCACTCCGTAGAAGCAGTAGCGAGGCGGTACAGCGAAATATAATGTTATGGTGCAAGCGGGAAACCGACCCGCGGCAGATATTCGCGGGGGAGAGATGACAAACACGCCGCTGCCCACGTATTAATTTTTCCAGCTCCCTATTAGAAACGAAAAGAAAAAAGACATCATAGTCGCCGTTGACTGTATAAAATATTTATTGTTACTATTGCAATTTCGGCCTTTTGGCGATTTTCAAATAACACTGCAAAAGTTGCATTCTGTCAGATAGTTTTATATTCTGACAGAATGTAACTTTTACAGTGTTACTTGAAAATGGCCAAAAGGCCGAAATTGCAGTGGTAACAATAAATATTTTATACAGTCAACGGCGACTATGACGTCTTCTATGAAAGGAAAAAAGAAATAAACTTTATTTGTAGGGAAACGTCGAAAAGATTTCATTTCCATGAATTCGTGGAAATACATTTGATATTATGCAAGAGTCATACAAAGAAATATGCATAGTGTACAAATGTATAAGTACAGCCTCTAGGAAGAAATACGATCCCGCATAGTTCTTTTACGCTGGGCGCAGCTTCCGCGCGTGTCTATAATGCGACTTTATTAACGTCTGTATGGCAACGCCTCTTCGCGCATCTATAGACGACTATAGTTTTCGTCTACAGCGATTTTCTCTTCGCAGTTGAAAGCTGTCAAAAGCGCAGCCAGGTGTCAAGGATTTCCTTAAGTTGAGCCGTATTGGGAGTGCCTTAATAGTAAAGAATGAATCTATTAGAACTTCGCGCATGATGCGGCGTTCTTTAACGTATCTAAGTGCATATGGCGTGATGTCTCTTAAGCTATGTGTTGTACAATCATATATTTGTGTAGATCCACTATGTGGTATATGTGGATACTGTCAGCGAAATACGTTGCGAATTGAGTTAGTACCAGAGAAGTAATAAATGTAAACGTCACGCATGATGCGGCAGTTCTTCAGTCGTGCCAATGTTTACAACGTCACATCTCCTGATTTATGTGTCATACGATGATATTATACTGAAGGTACATTCAGCGACGCCTGTGGATACTGTCTGCAAAATGTGTTACGAATAGAGTTGGTAGCAGACAAGTAATAAATTGAAACGTCATGGATAGTGTGGCAGTTTTTCATGCTTCTCTGTTTATATCTCCTGAACTATGTGTGGTACCATGATACAATTTTGTAAGTGAATTTAGCCTCATATGTGAATACTGTCTGCGAAATTAATTGTGAACGGAGTTAGTAGAGCAGGCTAATACACTACTGGCCATTAAAATTGCTACACCACGAAGATGACGTGCTACAGACGAGAAATTTAACCGACAGGTAGAAGATGCTGTGATATGAAAATGATTAGCTTTTCAGAGCATTCACACAAGGTTGGCGTCGGTGGCGACACCTACAACGTGCTGAAGTTGGTTGGTTGGTTTGGGGAAGAAGACCAGACAGCGAGGTCATCGGTCTCATCGGATTAGGGAAGGACGGGGAAGGAAAACGGCCGTGCCCTTTGAAAGGAAACATCCCGGCATTTGCCTGGAGTGATTCAGGGAAACCACGGAAAACCTAAATTAGGATGGCCGGACGCGGGATTGAACCGTCGTCCTCCCGAATGCGAGTCCAGTGTCTAACCACTTCGCCACCTAGCTCGGTACAACGTGCTGACATGAGGAAAGTTTCCAAACAGCAGTTGACCGGCGTTGCCTGGTGAAACGTTGCTGTGATGCCTCGTGTAAGGAGCAGAAATGCGTACCATCACGTTTCCGACTTAGATAAAGGTCCGATTGTACCCCATCGCGATTGCGGTTTATCAAATCGGGACATTGCTGCTCGCGTTGGTCGAGATCCAATGACTGTTAGCAGAATATGGAATCGGTGGTTTCAGGAGGGTAATACGGAACGCCGTGCTGGATCCCAACGGCCGCGTATCACTAGCAGTCGAGATGACAGGCATGTTATCCGCATGGCTGTAACGGATCGTGCAACCACGTCTCGATCCCTGAGTCAACAGATTGGGACGTTTGCAAGACAACAACCATCTGCACGACCAGTTGGACGACGTTTGCAGCAGCATGGACTACGAGCTCGGAGACCATGGCTGCGGTTAACCTTGACGCTGCATCACAGACAGGAGCGCCTGCGATGGTATACTCAATGACGAACCTGGGTGCACGAATGGCAAAACGTCATTTTTTCGGATGAATCAAGGTTCTGTTTACAGCATCCTGATGGTCGCATCCGAGTTTGGCGACATCGCGGTGAACGCACATCGGAAGCGTGTATTCGTCATCGCCATACTGGCGTATCATCCGGCGTGATGGCATGGGGTGCCACTGGTTACACGTCTCTGTCACCTCTTGATCGCATTGACGGCACTTTGAACAGTGGACATTACATTTCAGATGTTTACGACCCGTGGCTCTACCCTTCATTCGATCCCTGCAAAACCCTACATTTAAGGAGGTCCTGTACGGGCTTTTCTGGATACAGAAAATGTTCGACTGCTGCCCTGGCCAGCACATTCTCCAGATCCCTCACCAATTGAAAACGTCTGGTCAATGGTGGCTGAGCAACTGGCTCGTTACAATACGCCAGTCACTACTCTTGATGAACTGTGGTATCGTGTTGAAGCTGCATGGGCAGCTGTACCTGTACACGCCATCCAAACTCTGTTTGACTCAATGCCCAGGCGTATTAAGGCCGTTATTACCGCCAGAGGTGGTTGTTCTGGGTACTGATTTCTCAGGATCTATGCACCCAAATTGCGTGAAAATGTAATCATATGCCAGATCTAGTATAATATATTTGTCCAATGAATACCAGTTTATCATCTGCATTTCTTCTTGGTGTAGCAATTTTAATGGCCAGTAGTGTACATTTAAACGTCATGCGTGACAAAGCAGTTTTTCACGCGTCTCCCCGTTGATTAAGTCAGATCTCTTTAACTGTGATAGAGAGGCTCTTACCCCAACAGGTACTGTTGCCTCACAGTGAGGGATATGTGTACCAAATTTGGTTGAAATTGGTCCAGTGGTTTAGGAAGAGATGTGGTACATACACACATATGTATACATATAGATACATCCAATTTTATGATACGTTTCGAAGACATATAGACAACACATGCCTGTGTGATCGCTCTTCATAAGCGGTTTGTATAAATACTTTAAAATGTCTGCTAAAATTGTTCGTGGATATTGACACACTAAACTTCAAACACTCCAATGCTCTACCTGTAGCCAAAAATCGCAAAGTTACTCCTAATTGCTTGTCGACTGGAATTTCCTACCTCATTCCCCATGCTTTGTTTTTAATTTAAAGCACTCGAATGCTCTACCTGTAGGCAAAAGTCGGAAAGCTACCTCTAACAGCTTATGGATAGGAACTGCCTATCTCATAGCACTATTTTGATGTTCTTTCTTTTCTCGTGTTAACTTTAATGGATCATTATGGTCCGTTGTGGACGAATTAGAACACTGCAGCTATTGTGACTCAAGGCAATTTGTAATGAGTTAGCTACAATCTGGCATTTTTGTATGTGTTTACTTTCCCAGTCTTTTTCAAGATCCCTGGTATCCAATCTTCAGATGTTTACATTTATTTACGTCTCGCCGAAACTATTTCTTTACTAATACGTCGCTGAATTTAACAGTGAAATTTTTCAAGATAGCTATTGTAAACTATCGCAAGCAAAGAAACAATGTTTAAAAAAATATTCAAATGTGTGTGAAATCTTATGGGACTTAACTGCTAAGATCATCAGTCCCTAAGCTTACACACTACTTAACCTAAATTTTCCTAAGGACAAACACACACACCCATGCCGAAGGGAGGACTCGAACCTCCGCCAGGATCAGCCGAAACAATGTTCATGAAGCTTAAATAAAAGAGAGCATTTGAAGACGGGGTGAGTATGAATTGTGAGTACTCTTGAAAAAGCGTGTTTTGAGCCGTTGTCTGTTGGCGTGGCGTAGCATGTAGGGTAAGGGGTGCTGCTAAAATCCCGCTGCAGACACTGTTCTGCGTGGTTTCCAAAAGGGTGCAGTCACATGCAAAACCGAGCGGGTGTCAACTTTCAGGTAGTAAAACGTCGTGCAAAATGCTGAAATCAGTGACTGATTTATACTTTTCCCTGTTTTTGCACTCTTGCCTCTATTGTGATACGCCGGTATTCAAGCACCAGCTCCCACATAACTGCTGCGTTTCCCGTTCTTCGCCGAGGGATGGTCTGCCACTTGGCTCTTCGCCTACCAGACGTGTTTGACCGCACCGGATGCGACCGCGCCGGATAAGCGCTGTGTGATGGACGCTCCACACTTCCACCAACTCACCACAGATTATACAAAGTAAATTTTCACGGCTGGTACTGACATCACTTCAAACTTTGGGGACATTGATCCGTGGTTGGTGTACAAAACTTTCTCATCACATCTGCTCTCAGACTGCGGGAGACATCTTCAGAAGTAAAATGGCGAACTGCAACCAGAACTCGAGGGAGCGCGGAATGTATGGGCAGTGTAGAGGGCACCACAGTCTATGATTATCGTGCGGGTATGTATAGAGAGGCTATTGAGGTTTACAAATACCACAATAATTTTAGCAGAAACGACGAGGGTGTTAAATTATATAAAATTTGGATGTCAACATTGCGACGTAAGAATGACGATCTGTTACTTTCAATCGAGAATGTTGGCATTACCAGAGATAATCTCGTAACGGACGTCACGTGTGGATCAGAAATCGGTGGATGTACTGTTCTCGCACAGACAAACAACTGATTAATCTTTCAGAAAAATTCGATAATTTATTCAAGAATAAGAGCTTAAAAATTGAGCAAGTTATTAACGCGTTGGTTCCTTTCTGACCATTATGAATTGCTTGATAGAGTTGTTGGATGCTGTCCTGAGAGATATCGAGACAAATTCTGTCCAACTGACGCAGTAGATCGTCAAAAACCCGCGCCGGTTTGAGGGCCCTAACCATAATTCTCCGAAAACCGGCGACCTTGCTGGCCAAAGCAGGTTTTAGAAAACACGGAGCTATAGATACTCTCACCGTGAGCGGTCGGGCATTATCTTGTTAAAATTCAAGCCCAGGATCGCTCGGGATATTGACGACGTAACGCACCAGTTGGGTAGAGTTTGGCTCGATATATCTCGAGAGAGCATCCTATATCTCTATCAATCAATGCCAAGCCAAATAATTGCTTGCATAAGGGCCAGAAGTGGACCATTGCGTCATTGACTTTGTTTCCGAAGCTCTTTCTCGTGAATGAATTATCCAGTTTTTCTGAAATTTTGATCTGTTTGCCTGTACATCTACTTCACATGAACCAATTTCCGTCCCATTCGGATAATTCCTTCGTGCTGCGTCTATTTGTCTTAGAGTGTAATAACTGTCACAGCTCTGTATAACATCTAGTTTCTCAAAGTTCCTTGTTGGCCATTTCGCGAGACGTATGTGGCAGGAAGTAACGTGTTACCCGACTCTTGTCGCAACGTAAGCTCTCCATATTTCCACAGTAATACTCTCCGCGATTCATAACGCCTATCTTGTAACGTTTGTCACTGGATTTTGTTGAGTACATCGTAACTCTCTCTGCCCCACAAAACGATCCTGCGAGGAAAGAGTTCGTTCATGTTTATCTTCTGTCTCTTCTATTAATCCTGCTTGGTAAAAAAACCTAGACTGATGGACTGTGCTCTAGATCGGCCGAACGAGTGTTTTGTAAGCCACGTCCTTCGTGTATGAATTACGTTTTCTTAAGATTCTCCCAGTGAATCTCAACCCGGCATGCGTTTTCCTACTAGGTATTTGTTTCATGACGTCATTCCACATACGGTCGCTCCGGATGGTTACTGCTAGGTATTTTACTATAAAATTTTTGAAAACATTATCAGTGATCTTAAAATTAAAAATTTAAAGATTAAAGACAGTCTTGATCGCAACTTTTTATCTTTATTGGAGTGACCGGTTTCGATTCTATTTAAGAACCATCTTCAGACTCCAGAATGGTGGGTGGACTCCGTGGAGCAAGTTGCGCCGACCCTCGACGCTGGAATAACTGCAGTTATTCCAGCGTCGAGGGTCGGAGCTAAATTTTACTGTGATTACTGTTTCCAGTGATTTATTTCGTGTACTGTAATCTAACACCAGTCAACTTCTTCACCTATTTATGCGCAATATGTCACATTTACTTACGTCCACGGTCTTCTGAAACCACCCGCACCGCCCGTGGAGACTCTGGAGGTCTTCCCACCTTTTGCTAAGTTTTCTAGCGTTGCTACCTTCCTACATACAACAGCATCTACTGCGAACAGCTTTCGGGACATTCAGCTTCATCCGCTAGATAATTAACATCGTTTGCAAATAGCAACGGCCCCATAACGCCAAACGGGCCGACTTGGAGGAGTCGAGGCACCACAGAACATTGTAATTTCCACTGTCTATACCTTTACAAACAAATTCATAAGACTTCGTCAGAATGACCAGGAAGGATACAGGATTCACACTCATAGTTGTGGAAGTTCAAAAACACAGCAAAATAATTTTTTTTTTTCGATCTGAAATTTCAACCTTTTTTTGCTCTTACTATTGGCTGCATTTGTTGCTATAGGTACACTTTTCTTCATAAGTAAGAGAGATTCTTCGATGAATTTTGCACAGCATACAAACCATACTTACAGGAGTATGAAACTCTAAAATTTTCCAAATCTATTAAAAATTGTGTTAAAAATTTAGATAATTATCTACAAAATTTGAGATTTTTCTAAACATGAAGTTTAAAATGTAACAGCTCCTTCATTTTTTCGTAAATTAAATAAATTCTAGAGTTTCATACATCTGTAAGTATGGTTTGTATTCTGTGCAAAATTCATCGAAGAATCTCTCTTACTTATGAAGAAAGGAGTACCTATAGCAACAAATGCAGCCAATAGTAAGTTAAAAATGAATTAAGTTCGCATGTTAAAGAAAATTAATTTGTTATGTTTTTGAACTTCCACTGCAGTGAGTGTGAATCCTGAATCCTTCCTGGTGATTCTAGCAAAATTTTATGAATTTATTTGTAAAAGTATAGACAGTGGAAATTAAAATGTCTGTAGAGCCTCTCCTGCTTCACGTCGACCCGTTTGACGTCCTACCCCCCTCAAGGTACTGTCGAAATTACTATGTTACTTTTACATTTGATTTCTCTAAGAACAGCGTGTCGGGTTCTGTCTCCAAAGATGTCGTGTATTCGTTCACCTAAACGGTTAATGATACAGGGTACTTATAAATGGCGGAAAAATCGATATTTTTATGACTTTATTTAATTCTATAGTCTTTCCTGATTAGATTGATATATACATTATAGGGTTTCAATTGACAAATGACCTATATATACCAAATTTTAAAGTTACAGTCACGTATGCTGCCATGACCCCTTTATTTCTGTTACAGAGACCAGTATTATTTCGAAAAGAACTGTGGGCTTTCTGTTTGCAGCGATTATACGTATTATAGATTGTATATGTTGGTAACAGTTCAGGTTTCTAGGGTCTGTAAATGATTATCTTTGTTGGTATTTACTTTAGTTTCGCTGAAGCACTTTGTTCGCATGTTACTGAATGTTTGTTGCCAGGTGCTACATATATTTGTTGAAGTACATATTCTTTAGTGTGCAATAAATACGAACTATGCCACACATCAAGAAATTCAATAAAAGGAAATTCCGTGTTAACCAGTTCACAAAGCAAGCCACACTGTTGCAAGTAACCTATTTATCAGTTCTTCAGGGAAGCAACTCCCACATGGCACGCCTCCTGGTGATTCAAATTTTTGTGTTAACAATGGCGCTGTTTGTAGTGGATTTATTTTTGTTGATGTGGGCATCTTACCTTCTTTGATAAACGAAGGGGCGAAATGTCAACGATATGATGGTGTAGGCTGTCTGGAAATAACTGAACAACAAAGTAGCAGGAAGGGTTTAGCCTCAAAATTAGTTGTTCTGTGTAGATCCTCCAATAAATCTACTTCGAAATTGACTTCGAACATTGTGCATAATTCATATGATAGGAATTTGAATGAGTAGCCTTTTTTCCTTTTCCTATTGCACGTATTGCATACACTAACTTTTCGTGGTTTGATGGACCTTCCTCCTCCTCCCCGTAGGTTCAGCAAGTACATAAAAATACTTTTAGGTGCCTTGACGGTTGTGTCTAAAGAATCTGTGAAACGTGCAGTAGAAGAAACTGTAAATATTAGTAGAACGAGGGACATTGCTGTTGCACTTGATGGGACATGGCAACGTCGAGGACAACGTTCCTTGAATGGTGTAAGTGCTACTTCCCTGGAGAATGGAAAAGATGTTGAATGCTTATCTAAGTAATGCCACACCTGCCATGGTAACACTGAAGGACATATTGAACATCAGCGTTCTAAGAATTATGATTGTTACAGTGGCGGTTCGAGTATGGTGGAGCTCTAAAAGTATTTAAGAGGTCGGTGCCCGTTCATAACGCTAGATATACGTAGAAGGGGGGGACTATAAGGGTTTCAATAAAATTAATGAGTTTATGGTGATACCTTGGTAACAAAACTGGAGTGCTGTGGACAGGTGCAAAAGAGGATGAGTGCTAGATTGAGGAAGCTACGAAGAGAAATGAAAGGAAAGTTGCTATCTGAGAGAAAATCTCTGTCTGGCTGAGGCAGACTGACTGAAACTTAAAAAGATCTTCTTCAGAGTCATTCTGGACTGGCCATTAGACGAACTGCACCTCTGAGTGATGTTACAGCAATGAGAAAAGCTGTATGGGCCAACTACTTTCATAAGTTGTCCTCAGATGATCACCCTGTTCACGGACGTTGCCCAAAAGGAGCAGATTCTTGGTGTGGTTACAAAAATGCAAAAGAAAAGGGTCAAACATACGATCACAAGCATTCTCTTCCTGACCCCGTTATGAATGAAATAAAACCAATTTTAGGAGGCCTGAGTGACCCTGTTTTGCTTAGTAAATGTCTTCATGGGGCACTCGAAACACAAATGAAAGTTTCAACCATTACATATGGGAAAGTGTACCCAAGAATGTTTTTGTACGAATAAATACATTAAAAATTGGTGTACTAGATGCACTGATATGTTTCAGTGATGGAGTGATAGAAAGGTTGGAAGTCCTGAGAAATTTAGGCATAAAATTTGGCTCTAATATGGAAAATCAGTTCCTTGTGTGTGACAGACAACGGGTGCATGAAGCTAATACATTCGCTCTTGAAGTAAATGAAGAAGCGAGAAGTTCTAAAAGGAATGCCATGAATGAAGGCTATGCTTCAGTAATGTTCTGAGGCACAGTTTAATTGGATTCATATATTCATCCGCAATTTCCCGCAAGTTGTATTTTTCAGAATTCAGGTACAAATATTTCCTAAAGTTTATAAAGCTTTGCTCAAATTTTTTTTCTGTAACGTGCAATATTCCATACGTATGTAACAGATCTAAGCTTTATTGCAGCATCAACTAAATTATAGAAAAAATAACATTTTTACTAGGAAAAAATTATAAAAATTAAAATTTAAGATGTGATCTTTTTTATTTTTGTAATATACATAATAGGTGGAATTAAAAAGGTCTGGTACCTTAGCCATCATGTCATGCATATCTGGTAAGAATTTGGTCCCCGTCAAATGTATAACATTGGGTTGAATGGTACTTCAATTTCAGGACGCATTTTTGAAAAAAGGTTGCATCAATTTCTTTGTGATTTTTTAATAACCCTAAGCAGGTTCAAAAATATTCGGAATACTTCTAATTTGTTTAGAAAGTGTGCTGAATTACCTGATATCAACAAAGAATCTGTAAAAGATATACATTATAGACAGGGCCTGAAAGAAAAAGGTGTTGATTTTTACATAATATTCAGCCGGAAAAGTACCCTGTATCGTTAAAGTAAGCATGTGTGAATTTCAGTGGGATAGGATGCTGCAAAACGGACAGAAATGTTGAACGAGCTACAGGACCCAAAACACTTACACTCATCTTCAGAAAAAAACACCTTGAACGACTAGAGAGAGGACGTTCGTATTTACAGGACATGTACATTAGTATGTTCTGCAGAAATGATTAGCATATGAACCATGTCGGCCTGCGGGTTCAAGGCCAAGATCGATGTCGCGAAGCAACATCACCTACCGGTATAATGTGCCGGCGGCTCTTGTCGTCGCTATAAACCGAGGGTATGACTTGAGCAGACTAGAGCAGACGCGCATGATTCCTTGCATACGCAAGTCGTACCGTCAGATCACTGAATTTGAAAGAGGGCGCATTATTGTCATTACGGAATGTGATGCACCCGTCAGGGAATTTGTTGCTCATGTGGGACGAAGTGTTTCGGCAGTGCAAGGGGGGTGAGAAGAATGGTTCATGGACGGTCATAGAAGACGACGAGTTGGATCAGGTCGCAGTCATCTCATCGGAATGGCATTACAGGACAAATCTGCGCACTCTTCGGCTCTGCCGCACCAGTGGAATAGTGTAATACATCGTACACTATTAGGGCGACAGTCCATCTGAGTTTATTACGTCACGGTTTACGTGCGCATCGTCCACTTCTCCGGCTACCTTTGCTGAATGTGTAGAAACAATACTAGACGGCAATAGTGTACGGAACGACGTCACAACGTCACTGCGGGCAGGAATGGGCTCAGACAGTGTTTCCGGACGAATCCAGGGTCTGTTTGTATGAAAATGATGGCCACATTTTTTATCGCTGCAGTCAGGGGGAGCGGCATTACAGTGACATATAGCTCTAACTCGAGACCTTATGTTGTGGGGTGCTATTGGCATCAATCACAAATAACAGTTGGTGTGTGTCCAGGGCACTGCGACGAGTGCGACCTACGTGACTGACATCCTGTGACCCGTTCTGTGACCCGTAGTCATACCCTTTCTACACAACACCCCAGACGCCATTTTTCACAAGACACTGCACGGCCACATTTCGCTGCACGAATACGTCCCTTTTTGGTGTCGCGGGATACAGTGAAAAGACGGGTGTAATGCTGTGACCCAATGCCAACCACCACAGGTGAACTTATGAACCACGTGAATGCATCATGCATGGCAATAGTGCCCACATTACGTCATTTTCGCCTTATACGCATCGATGCCATCAAGCATGGAACAAATTATCAGGGCCTATGGCGGACCCTGTGCCTACTAGCAAACGGGGCACAAGCTGAACCGAAGTGACTACAGTGTTAATCGTCTTTCCAGAACATACTAATGTACATGTCCTGTGAGTATGAACGTCGTAACTCCAGCCGTTCAAGGTGTCCAGTTTTTCTGAACATACGTGTATATGGAAATACTGCGAAAAATGCTACTTTGAAGATAAGCTCAGATGCTAGCGAAGCCTGCAGGTTGCGCTGTTATGCGAGGTGTGGCTGTAAAATAACGGGACTGATGCTGAGTGAGTATGCATGCGCCTGCCCGGGTGGCCGTGCGGTCTAACGCACGGCTTTCCGGGCGGGAAGGAGCGCCTGGTCCCGGCCACGCCGCTTTTTAGGCGGTTTTCCATCTGCCTCGGCGAATGCGGGCTGGTTCCCCTTATTCCGCCTCAGTTACACTATGTCGGCGGTAGCTGCGCAAACAAGTTCTCCACGTGCGCGTACACCACCATTACTCTACCACGCAAACATAGGGGTTACACTCGTCTGGTGTGAGACGTTCCCTGGGGGTCCACCGGGGGCCGAACCGCACAATAACCCTGGGTTCGGTGTAGGACGGCGTAGGGGTGAAGTGGACTGCGGTAGTCGTCGTAGGGTTGTGGACCACTGCGGCTGCGGCGGGGACGGAGCCTCTCCGTCGTTTCTAGGTCCCCGGTTAACATACGATACAATACAAGTATGCATGCGCCAAAGATGAACGACCAACGGCTGCGAAGCGTGAAGTCCTCTCAGTCGAATGAGGTGTTCTGATGTCTACAGACAAATCACTGTAGCCGTGACTTTCGTAAATGTAAGAGATGTTATTTTGTTTTTGCCGGAAAAATGGTACGGGGTGTTCAAATAGTCTCTCCGCAGTGCCGTATGATTGTTAACCGCGCGTGCCGTATCGTTGTTCACCTGCCTGGGTTCCTTCCCTTCAAGTGGACTCTCCCAACATTCCACTGGACTGCGGTAGTCGTCGTGGGGTTGTGGACCACTGCGGCTGCGGCGGGGACGGAGCCTCTCCGTCGTTTCTAGGTCCCCGGTTAACATACGATACAATACAAGTATGCATGCGCCAAAGATGAACGACCAACGGCTGCAAAGCGTGAAGTCCTCTCAGTCAAATGAGGTGTTCTGATGTCTACAGACAAATCACTGTAGCCGTGACTTTCGTAAATGTAAGAGATGTTATTTTGTTTTTGCCGGAAAAATGGTACGGGGTGTTCAAAAAGTCTCTCCGCAGTGCCGTATGATTGTTAGCCGCGCGTGCCGTATGATTGTTCGCCTGGCTGGGTTCCTTCCCTTGAAGTGGACTCTCCCAACATTCCACTGTTTCGTTTATCTCCGCCAGCGTCAGTAGTATCGTTGGTGTGTGTCGTTAAGTGCTGACGTGAACGTTTCTGTTTAGTTCCTTTGTACGTTTGTTTCGCTTTTGCCACTGCTAAAATCCTAACCATTGAAGAACGTGTGTTTATAGTCGAACAAGTGTTCAAAGCTGGCGGTAAATACACAGTTTCGGGTCGTCAAACATTTAATTCAGTTTTGCCGTAGACAACACTCCCGCATCGCGGTACTGTGCGAGATTTGACTAACAAATTCCGAAGTACGGGTTCAGTGACAAGTGCACCGAGAAGTGCACTTCTAGCGTTTTGTCTGAGGATAAACTACTCGATATTTCCGATAAAATGTCCATGAGTCCGAACAAGCCAGTAAGAAAACTCGCCCAGGAAATCGATGTTAGTGTCGGAACGGCCCACACAGCTGTAAGGAAAAAATTAGAACTTTTCCCACTCAAAGTGACAGTCGTGCAAGAACTGAAAAATACTGATCATGGCAAGACACTGCATTATTGTCACTGGTTCAAATATTTCGTTCAATAAAATGGAAGGGTTATTCTTAATTCAACGTTTTTCACTGATGAGGCGTGGTTTCATTTATCCGGGTACATGAACTCACAAAATTCTCGTATGTGGAGTACTGCAAATACATTGTGTATTCATGAGGAACCACATCATTCTGTGATGATAGGAGTTTGGACTGAAATTTCTAGACGTCGGATTGTGGGTCCCATATTTTTCAACGAAACAATAAACGCACAACGATACTGCAGTGATATTCTGCACCCATTCATAGGAGAACCTGTGGTAAGTGAAATACTGAACGGTTATTTTCAACAAAATGCTGCAACCGCGCATACAGCTCGCGTATCAATGTCACTGCTCGCTGATGTTTTTGTTGTCGCATAATTTCGCAGGGACTTTAGCCTCCACGATCGCCTGACCTAACACCACCTGACTTTTTCTTCTGGGGTGCAGCGAAAGCAACTGTCTATAAAAACCGTCCAAAATCCATCGATGAATTGAAAACCGCAATATCCACTTTCACTGCTTCTGGTACAGAAGAAACGTTACAGCTTGTGTTTGGAAACATGATTAGACGAATTGATTGTGTATTCAACAACAGGAGGGACAACGTTCAACATTTAATGGGAAAATTTGTAAGTGAAAATGAAGATTCAGTAAATTAATAACTTGTATTTCACTAAGTTTAATTTCGGTACATTCACTGCGGCATGCGACACTGCGGAGAGACTTTTTGAACACACCTTAGATGTAATAACAGAGCAAAGACTTATTGTGAAGCTACGTATATAACTTGGAAGAACTGCTATTGAAATCTATCTTTTACTAAAATAAATGTATGGTGAAGACTCTTTATCACGTACGTGAGTTCTTGAGTGATTCAAGCGTTTACAAATCGGCCGAAAGCCGTTGAAGATGACCTACGCGCGGCACGCCTCTTCGATATCAAAAACGGATGAAAATATCGAAAAAGGAGGTAGTCCGATTCAATCTGACCTTCGGTAGAACATTCAATCAATTGCTGAAACTGTAAGAACTAACAAAGAGTACGTAAGGCATGTTTTAAGTAAACAATTTAGCATCAGGAAAGTGTGTGCGAAATTGATGCCAAAAATTCTCACGGTCGAACAAACAGAAGCTCGTAAGACTCCAGGTACTGACACTTTGAATGTCACTGAAAATGATCTGGATTGCTTGGAAACGGTGATAATATGTAACTAACTGTAATTTTTTCACATATAATCAGAAACTACCTTGTGGTCGCTGCTCACCTCTGTGAGAAAATAAGAAGATAACGATTCGAACTGTGGAGGAACAAGTCACCGGTTCTGTATCAGGACAACGTACCGCCACACACCACACTATCTCTAGCGATGTGCAGCATCCGTCTGTTAGACCTCCCATCTTATTCGCCTAGCACCGTGTGAGTTTCATCTGTTCCTCAACGTCAAATCTCCATTAAAGGGAACAAAACATCAGTCCGTTGAAGCAGTGAAAGAGCAAGCGGCACGCCTTATCAAGAAGCTCGCAGAGGTAGACATCCAGCACTGTTTCCATCAGTGGAAAATTCATATGGAGTGTTTCAGGCGTAGAGGACGGGAGTAGGGGCCTATATTGAGGGTGACAGTAACTAAATATCTATGTTTTTGAAATGGTTTTACAGCAATTAATTTATATATACATGAAGATCCACGAACCTACTATGATGTCATAGTAGGAGGAGAGGTGATACTCCGTCGTGGCGCGTTCCAGGTGGCGGATAGGGAAGTCCTCACCGGTTTACTGGCGGACTTGAGTGAAATAAAATAGCTCTCGCTGACCACACACACCCTCTGCGGTTAACAACCGGAGTTGTAAATCGGAGCTTGCTCCAACTAAGGTTGACAACCTTCGACAGTCAAAAAGGGAAAGGTCTTTTAGGAAAAAAATTCCACCGTCCTGCTCAAAAAGGCAGGAAAAGGCTACATCGGATTCGGTGGGTAGTCAACTAGAAGACAGCAACGAATCGGAGCGTTTGCAACCATCCAAACGCACACTAAAACACAAAAAGAAGATTAAACATGAGCAAATAAATCATATAGCAACACACAACAGAAACTCACTACTTCAGACCGGAAAACTCAAGGAGCTCACAGATGAACTAAATAAACAAAAAATTTTAATAACAGGGATCCAAGAAATGAGAAACACCACAGAGGACCCATTCGAATCACAAGGATACAGAATTTATAATGGGAAACCAGGACCGAGGGCAATGAAACAATGTCCCCTGTTCGGAACAGGGTTTTTAGTAAACATAAAAATAATAGATTCAGTAACGGATTTCCAAGCAGTATCACCAAGAATTGCGACTCTAAACTTTAAAACAATGAATAAAACCTATACAATAATAAATGCTCATGCCCCAACAAATGAAAAAAATTGTGTAACAAAAATAAAGGAAGAGGTAGATAAATTTTGGGACCTTCTAGAACAAACTGTGAACAGAGTAAATAAAAAAGAATGTAAAAATCTTATTGGGAGATATCAATGCTCAGTTGGGAAAAGAAAGGAAATATAGAGATATAATTGGTAAATGGAGTCCACATAAATTTACAAACAAAAACGGTCAAAGACTTGTAGAACTCTGCAGAGAACACAACCTTATATCTAAATCAACATACTTTGAGAGGAAGCCAAGTAAACTTAAAACATGGAAACATCCAGACTGGAGGAAGGGCGAGTGGCAGCTAGACCATGTCTGTATGGACAAAAATTTTCATAAGGAGATCCACAATGTTAAAGTACTGAGAGGAGTAGACACAGGCTCAGACCATTATATGGTTAAAATTAAAATCAAATTCACACCGTTAAAGAAGAGGACTGGAAAAACTAATACAATAAAAAGGAGGTTTGACCCACATCAGCTAATTAAAAATAATAAGTACCAACAAATAACACAAACCATCAAATTAACAGATGATCTAGAACAGCTAGTGCCTAATCTTAAAAAAGAAGCAGAGAATCTCGCTCTCTTGAACCCACGAAGGAAACATGCATGGTGGACATCAGAATGTGACAAATTCCATGAAGATAGACACCAAGCATGGTTAAAGTTTCAAACACATAAAACTGAAGAAAATGCCATCCACCAAAAAAATGAAAGAAAAAAATTCACTCAAAATATTAGAAGAATCAAGAGAGGATTTCATAAAGATATTATAAAGTCTATAGAAGGTAATTATCATAAAACCAACTCCAGGAACTACTACAAAATCTTTGGGAAACAACTACAACAATATGAGGCCCCTACACTAATACTGAAAGATGAAGATGGAAGAATGACACACAGTAACAAGGAAAATGCAGAAATCATGGCAAAAGCATTTTACAAACTTCTGAATTGCGAGGAACCCAAAGAACCCTTACAAATCAACATAAATACCCCAATAAAAACCAAACCTAACAAACTAGACCTTCCAACTTTCAAAGAAGGAGAAGAAATTCTTCAAGAACAAAAAAATTATAAGGCATGTGGAGAAGATCAGGTTTTTGTTGAAATGTGGAAATATGCAAGTGACACAGTCAAGACCTCCTTACACATGGCTCTAACAAAAATTTGGGTAACAGAACAATTTCCCGAACATTGGACCACAGCTATCATCCACCCACTACACAAAAAGGGAGATAAGAGCAACCCAGACAACTACAGAGGAGTCTCTCTCCTAGATTGCACATATAAAATTCTGTCCAAGATCCTATATGAAAGAATCAAGGAGCAATTAGAACAGGAGTTAGGGGAATATCAGGGAGGTTTCAGACCATGGAGAAGCTGTGCAGAGCAGATAATTAGTTTAAAATTGATTATGGCATACTACAAGAAACGGAACAAATCTCTGGCAATAACATTTGTGGATTTTAAGAAGGCATATGACTGTCTCCACAGACCTTCAGTATTAAAAATTTTAAGAAATCTAGGACTCCATCCAAAACTAATTAAAATAATACAACTCACTCTAACCAACACCAAATCAAAAGTGAAGTTTAGAGCAGAAATTTCGGAACCATTCCTCATAAAAACAGGCTTAAGACACGGTGACTGCCTATCACCATTACTTTTCAACTGTGCACTGGAATACATAATGAGAGAATGGTACAAAGACAATCCAAAGAGGATAAGAATTGGAAGTGCAAAAGATGATATTAGCTTAAACTGCTTGGGATTCGCTGATGATCTTGCTCTCCTAGCCAACACCGTTCAAGAAGCCAGGCAACATGTGAAATCACTACAAGAAATAGCAGAGAAAGTAGGCCTTAGAATATCATTTGAAAAAACGGAGATTATGCTAACTGATCCACCACTTGCAAACAAAATTACAATAGGATAAATTTAAATATTTAGGCGAAATAATAACATACTATCTAAATGAGAAGCCATCATGGCAAAATAGAATAAAAAAACTGAACTATGCAAATTACATTACCAAAACTACATACAACAAAAAAAGCCTATCTATAGATGCAAAATTAAAACACTATAAAACAGTTACACAACCAGAAATAACGTATGCAGCTGAAACTATCTTCAAAACAACTAATACAGCAGAAATTGACAGAATAATAAAAATAGAAAGAAGAAGAATTAGGACATGTATAAATAAACAGTATAAAATAAAGGGACATTGGAGAATAGCATCAAATGAAACAGTATATAAGAAAATAGAACCAGTCATGAGCACAATCAGGAAGAAACGAATCTCATTCTTTGGACATCTGATGAGAACTCCAGAAAACAGAATTAGTAAAAAAATAATACAAAAATTGTGGAATAGCAAGAGCGACATTAAATGGATCACAGAAATTAAGGAAGATATAAAAGAACTTCAAATTACAGTAGATGACCTAAAAAACAAGACAGAGAAAACCAGAATACTGCAAGACCCGCAAACCAGACTACAAATGAAAATCAATAAAAGGAGTACAGGAAGAGTTGTCTCAGATGAAGAAAGAAAGAAAATATCTGAAAGAATGAAGAAATATTGGGCAGACAGAAGAGCAAAACACCTTTCATATAAGAATAGCCTCTAATAATTATATTACCTAAATATATTAAGTTATTGTCGAACCAAATTGTATCCATGTGTAACAACTTGTTTAGAACTTTGTATTTTTCACTACAGTGGTCCAATGAAGGCCATAAAATAAATAATAATAATAATACATGAAGATAGTAGCTATTCTCGAAAGAACAGATACCATTGATGAGCGTGCAGCTTCTGTAGAATAAATGATAATTAATTGTTGTTGATATACCTCGATGGGGTCAGCGGAAAATGTGTGCCCCGACCGGGACTCGAATCCGGGATCTCCTGCTTACATGGCAGACGCTCTATCCATCTGAGCCACAGCGGACGCAGATGAATAGAGCGACTGCAGGGACTTATCCCTTGCACGCTTCCCGTGAGACCCACATTCCCAACTGTCCAAAATCTACATACGTAATGTACCTAATAGATATTTGCCCATCCACTCATTACTCGCGCACACTAAGGTGACGGTTCCCGTAAGAGTTCGGGCAACATGTGCGCATTCGCACAGACGAAGGTCAATGGCTGGCTAACCTTTAACTATATACACTCCTGGAAATGGAAAAAAGAACACATTGACACCGGTGTGTCAGACCCACCATACTTGCTCCGGACACTGCGAGAGGGCTGTACAAGCAATGATCACACACACGGCACAGCGGACACACCAGGAACCGCGGTGTTGGCCGTCGAATGGCGCTAGCTGCGCAGCATTTGTGCACCGCCGCCGTCAGTGTCAGCCAGTTTGCCGTGGCATACGGAGCTCCATCGCAGTCTTTAACACTGGTAGCATGCCGCGACAGCGTGGACGTGAACCGTATGTGCAGTTGACGGACTTTGAGCGAGGGCGTATAGTGGGCATGCGGGAGGCCGGGTAGACGTACCGCCGAATTGCTCAACACGTGGGGCGTGAGGTCTCCACAGTACATCGATGTTGTCGCCAGTGGTTGGCGGAAGGTGCACGTGCCCGTTGACCTGGGACCGGACCGCAGCGACGCATGGATGCACGCCAAGACCGTAGGATCCTACGCAGTGCCGTAGGGGACCACACCGCCACTTCCCAGCAAATTAGGGACACTGTTGCTCCTGGGGTATCGGCGAGGACCTTTCGCAACCGTCTCCATGAAGCTGGGCTACGGTCCCGCACACCGTTAGGCTGTCTTCCGCTCACGCCCCAACATCGTGCAGCCCGCCTCCAGTGGTGTCGCGACAGGCGTGAATGAAGGGACGGTCTTCAGCGATGAGAGTCGCTTCTGCCTTGGTGCCAATGATGGTCGTATGCGTGTTTGGCGCCGTGCAGGTGAGCGCCACAATCAGGACTGCATACGACCGAGGCACACAGGGCCAACACCCGGCATCATGGTGTGGGGAGCGATCTCCTACATGGCCGTACACCACTGGTGATCGTCGAGGGGACACTGAATAGTGCACGGTACATCCAAACCGTCATCGAACCCATCGTTCTACCATTCCTAGACCGGCAAGGGAACTTGCTGTTCCAACAGGACAATGCACGTCCGCATGTATCCCGTGCCACTCAACGTGCTCTAGAAGGTGTAAGTCAACTACCCTGGCCAGCAAGATCTCCGGATCTGTCCCCCATTGAGCATGTTTGGGACTGGATGAAGCGTCGTCTCACGCGGTCTGCACGTCCAGCACGAACGCTGGTCCAACTGAGGCGCCAGGTGGAAATGGCATGGCAAGCCGTTCCACAGGACTACATCCAGCATCTCGACGATCGTCTCCATGGGAGAATAGCAGCCTGCATTGCTGCGAAAGGTGGATATACACTGTACTAGTGCCGACATTGTGCATGCTCTGTTGCCTGTGTCTATGTGCCTGTGGTTCTGTCAGTGTGATCATGTGATGTATCTGACCCCAGGAATGTGTCAATAAAGTTTCCCCTTCCTGGGACAATGAATTCACGGTGTTCTTATTTCAATTTCCAGGAGTGTATATGAAGATAGCAGCTGTTCTCGAAAGAGCAGATACCACTGACGACCGTGCACCTTCTCTAGAATAAATGATAATTAATTGAAACCCTCAACTGCCGACAGCTGTCCCCATCGAGATATAGCAACAACACTTGTCGGCAGCTGAGGGTTTCAGTTAACTATCAATTATTTTATAGCCACACCCTATATCTGATAACGAATGGCACATGTAAAAATGTCCTCAATATATAGCAGGTGTCAGTCGTCGTCAGAAAACTGTTGTGTGGTTGTGATTGCATTATCTCGGAGCTCAGTGAATTCGACCGTGAGGAAATTGTTGGTGCTCGTATGGTAAATGTTTACGTAAGGGAGGTTACCGAAGTGTCCGATGTTCTAAGAGGCACCGTATCAAAGATTTACACGGCATACTGAGAAAGCGGGAAAACATCAAACGCTAAGTCAGATTGCGGATGAAAGTGTGTGTTGAGTGATTGTGAGGGACGGCCTTTGGAGAGGACTGCGGCGAAAAATAAGAGGACTACAGCTGCAAAAGTCACTACAGAACTGTTTCATGCTCACAAACACAGGCAGCACCAAAACCACACGAAGGGAGCTCCAAAGTCAGCGAATTTCAGTCTGAGCTGGAATTCAAAAATCGGGTCAGTGATGCAAATGTCGATAACAGGAAAGCTTCACAGCGAAACCAGATCAGCTACAGTATGGAGCAATGGAAGAATGTCGTTTCTTCTGATGATTTTTGTTCCACGCTGTTTCCAACTTCTGGCCGACTTTATGTCTGACATACAGCGTCCCAAGCATACGATGCACAGGCGGTTCAATGATGATGATTTGAGCACGCGTATCGTGGTATTCCATGAACATTGTAAGAAAACATTACAGATCATTATTGACAAATTCTCAAATTTGGAGATAGCTTGAATAAATATATCTGTAGTCTAAAATTACTCTATGTTCACTTTTCATTAGTATTTTGTTTCGAGAACAAATGCTGGAGCCGGAGTATTTGCTACTGTCTTTTCTCTCTTGGCGGTCATCATGGCTGGACGTTGGTCAGAAAGTTATTTTATTCTTTGTTGAATATTTTATCATAACTATAAATTTAATGATATGCAAAAGAAATTAATTATTACTTTACCGTGTATCAACTTGTTTCGTAAATATTTTTGGAGAGCGTGAATGAGGCCGGACGTCTCAGTACCTTTGATCAGGCGTCCTTTTTTTTTTTTTTTTTTTAGTTATCAATCTTCTGACTGGTTTGATGCTGCCCATCACGAATCCCGCTCCTATGTCAATCTCTTCATCACGGAGTAGCACTTGCTCAATTATTGCTGGATGTATCCCATCTTCCTCTACAGTGTTTGCCTCTACAGCTCCCTCTAGTACCATGAAAGTCATCCCCTAATTCTTAACAGGTGTCATATCGTTCTGTACCTCCTCCTTGTCAGTGTTTTCCACATATTCCTTTCCTTTTGGTGTCCACGCAGAGCCGCCACATTCGTTACCTTATCAGTCCACTTAATTTTTAATTTCGTCTGTAGCAGCACATCTCTATCGCCTCTATTCTGTTCCGGTTTTCCCACAGTCTTTGTTTCACTGCCATACAATGCTGTGCTCCAGACGTACATTCTCAGAAATTTCTTCCTCAAGTTAAAGCCTATGCTTGATACTGACCAAGAATGCCCTTTTTCTCAGTGCTAGTCCACTTTTGGTGTTTTCTTTGCTCCGACCGTCATTCGTTATTTTGCTGCCTGTGTAACATAACTCCTTGGCAAATGGTTCAAATTGCTCTGAGCACCATGGGACTTAACATCTGAGGTCATAAGTCCCCTAGAACTACTTAAACCTAACTAACCTAAGGATATCACACACATCCATGCCCGAGGCAGGATTCGAACCTACGACCGTAGTGGTCACTCGGTTCCACACGGAAGCACCTAGAACCGCACGGCCACACTGGCCGGCCAACAGAACTCAACTTCGTTTATTTCGTGACCATCAATTCTGATGTTACGTTCCTCGCTGTTTTCGTTTCTGCGCTTCCCATTGCTCTGGCCTTTCTTCAATTTACTCCCAATCCATATTTTATATTCGTTAGGCTATTGATTCCATTCAGCAGACCCTGAAATTCCCTTTCACTGAGGATAGCAATCATCAATGAATCGTATCATTGATATCCTTTCATAGTGAATTGTAATTCCACTCTTGAACCTTTCTTTTATTTCCATCATTGCTTCTAGAATGTATAGACTGAACAGTAGAGGTGAAAGACCTGTAACCGCTCAGTTAAATTGTTGGAAACTTAGTCAGCCGGTGTCGCAATTTTGAAATGAGAATTGTTATGGTGGTCGCGTGAAGTGCGGTTGCGACACAGGCAAAGGTCAATTGTGGAACTGAACCACTGGATATTACAAGCAACGTCATTATAGAATACGTCCAACTGACTCCACAAAAAAAGAGGGCACGTACATTCGCGGCTGAGTGGTTTAAAATAAGAATTAATACCGTAAAGGAAATGGGTCATAAATATAGTTCCGTTGACACTCATTCAGTTGCATGCGAACGTACGATCGGGATACACTCACGTACGTTCTAAGTACTAGCATTGCCCGTGGCCTAGATGAAAAGAATTGTGATTAAATTGCATTTATTCATCTAAGAAGGAAAATTATCGGACTTCCAAATTAAATGAAAAGAAAGACTGCAGGTGCTGAATGTCGTTGCAAATACTTCGAAATTGACATTGGCCGCCACGAAGGGAAAGAGATGGACACATCCACGTACCTCTATTTTCAAACTGTGCCACGTGAACATCGTCGCCTCCATCAAAATTCTCCATACAAAATTAAAATAATAATAATCTCCCAGAGTTGCAGGAGCTGGGATCCGCGGTATCGTAAATCAAATAATCATATTGACCATGAATTGCTTTCATTGTATAACACCGTCTCACTTTAAAATTACACAACACGTATTATCACCGGGACATTCCGTCTTACACCCTTTTATAATACGAGCACTTCGTCCTTGGCGTCCACTCTTACTATTCCCTCTTGCCTCTTGAACATATTGTATATTACCCGTTTACTTCTGTAGATTACCCCTATTTTCCTCAAAATTTCGAACATCTCGCAACATTTTAAATTTCCATGTCGACAAATCCTATGAACGTGTCTTGATTTTTCTTTAGTCTTGCTTCCATTATCAACCGCAACTTCAGAATTGCCTCTGCCTTTCCTAAAGCCAAAATGATCGTCATCTAACACATTCTCAGTTACTGTAGCGGCAATGATTGCATATCTTAAGATCAGTGTTAGAACCTGCCATCACATAGGCTTTTGAAATTTTTCTATGAAGCCAATACTGGCATCGAAAGTCTTAACTGTCTTCTCGCCGTCACGTATCACCTCGCTAACGACGGACTAACTACCGTCATTTAGGCCGATTTTTCACCCTTCCCATCAGTCAACTGTAGTCCGCAGTTTCTCAAATTCAAATGGCTCTGAGCACTATGGGACTTAACTTCTGAGGTCATCAGTCCCCTGGAACTTAGAACTGCTCAAACCTAACTAACCTAAGGACATCACACACATCCACGCCCGAGGCAGGAGTCGAACCTGCGACCGTAGCGGTCGCGCGGTTCCAGACTGAAGCGCGTAGAACCGCTCGACCACTCTGGCCGGCTGCAGTTTCTCAGTTTACGTTTTCTACTCACCAGCAACAACACTCAAAATAGTACAACCGGAATTGTGGATTACAGGTTACTCCGTAACACTGCACTACTGCCAAGCAATATGCGAGCGTTTTGGCTGATAAGGTTCGTCTCATGTCACAATGTTGGTTCCCCGTTGGATGCTGTGTTCCAGGATGTCAGTGCCCATGTTCACAAAGCTCTCATCGTCCAAGACTGAATTATTGCATCTCCCACGGCCGCTTCAGTCATCACATTTCAATATTGTTGAGCCTTTGTGGTCTACTTTGGAGAGAACGATGAACGGTCGCTACCCATTTGTATGATCGTTGTCTGAACTTGCTGCTGTTTTGCAAGAAGTATGGTATACAATCGCCTTGAGAGGTACACAGGAGCTCCATTTATCCATTCCGATATGACTGAAATACACTACTGGCCATTAAAATTGCTACACCATGAAGATGACGTGCTACAGACGCGAAATTTAACCGACAGGAAGAAGATGCTGTAATATGCAAATGATTAGCTTTTCAGAGCATTCACACAAGGTTGGCGCCGGTGGCGACACCTACAACGTGCTGACATGAGGAAAGTCTCCAACCGATTCCTCATACACAAACAGCAGTTGACGGGCGTTGCCTGGTGAAATGTTGTTGTGATGCCTCGTGTAAGGAGGGGAAATGCGTACCATCACGTTTCCGACTTTGATAATGGTCCGATTGTACCCTATCGCGATTGCGGTTTATCGTATCGCGACATTGCTCGTGTAGGTCGAGATCCAATGACTGTTAGCAGAATATGGAATCGGTGGGTTCAGGAGGGTAATACGGACGCCGTGCTGGATCCCAATGGCCTCATATCACTAGCAGTCGAGATGACAGGCATCTTATCCGCATGGCTGTAACGGATCGTGCAGCCACGCCTCGATCCCTGAGTCAACAGATGGGGACGTTTGCAAGACAACAACCATCTGCACGAACAGTTGGACGACGTTTGCAGCAGCATGGACTGTCAGCTCGGAGATCACGGCTGCGGTTACCCTTGACGCTGCAGCACAGACAGGAGTGCCTGCGATGGAGTACTCAACGACGAACCTGGGTGCACGAATGGCAAAACGTCATTTTTTCGGATGAATCCAGGTTCTGTTTACAGCATCATGATGGTCGCATCCGTTTTTGGCGATATCGCGGTGAACGCACATTGCAAGCGTGTATTCGTCATCGCCATACTGGCGTATCACCCGGCGTGATGGTATGGAGTGCCATTGGTTACATGCCTCGGTCAGCTCTTGTTCGCACTGACGGCACTTTGAACAGTGAACGTTACATTCAGATGTGTTACGACCTGTGGCTCTACCCTTCATTCGATCCCTGCGAAACCCTACATTTCAGCAGAATAATGCACGACCGCGTGTTGCAGGTCGTGTACGGGCGTTTCTGGATACAGAAAATGTTCGACTGCTGCCCTGGCCAGCACATTCTCCAGATCTCACACCAATTGAAAACGTCTGGTCAATGGTGGCCGCCCAACTGGCTCGTCACAATACGCCAGTCACTACTCTTGATGATCTGTAGTATCGTGTCGAAGCTGCATGGGCAGCTGTACCTGTAAACGCCATCCAAGCTCTGTTTGACTCAATGCCCAGGCGTATCAAGGCCGTTATTACGGCTAGAGGTGGTTGTTCTGGGTATTGATTTCTCAGTATCTATGCACCCAAACTGCGTGAAAATGTAATCACATGTTAGTTCTAGTATAATATATTTGTCCAATGAATACCCGTTTATCATCTGCATTTCTTCTTGATGTAGCAATTTTAATGGCCAGCAGTGTATGTTTTGAATGCCAACGCTTTTCCTACAGCATGCTAGGCGTGGTAATGTGTTGCGTTTTCGATGTTTCCACGTTTTCTCCTGCAGGAGGTTGGCGCTGGTCTTCTCTGGCGGGCTCCAGATGGACCTCGCGCCAGCCGCTGGACGCCTTCCAGAGGCTCCAGGCTATTCCTGTCGCTAATTACCGGCCCCGTGCCAGCAGCTGCGCCGCGCCGTACCCGCGGGGGCGGAGAAGCTGGTCGCCGTCCGCTCACCGCCTCTGCCAAAAATAAAAAAAATGTCCTCGCGTCACTCCGGGTGGGCTACCTCATTCTACACGTTACACTTCTATACTTACAACCAAGGCCTATATAAAACGCGACACGATATTCGGTATTGATGCAATTACCGTTATTCTGTCAATGCTTCAGGAGTAGCCAAGAGTGTCGACATCAGATGTAATGTAGGGCATAGTTCGCATTCTTTACGTATCATGAGGCTGTTATCGTTTATTCAGTTTGTTAGTATATTTATTGTTACATTTTACTCTGATACTGTTTTATATGATTTCCTTTCATAAGTTGTATTACCCTCTGTGTCCCTCCCCAAACCCCAGGAAACAAGTCAGATATTGTATTATAGTTTTTGTAGGATCGATTTCCTGTTATTTAAGCTTGTCAGTTAACATTGTATACTATGTAATCAAAAGTACCCGAACACCCCCAAAAACATACGTTTTTCGTATTAAGTGAATTTTGTTGCCACCTACCGCCAGGTACTCCATATCAGCGACCTGAGTAGTCATTATACATCGTCAGAGCTCAGAATGGAGCGCTACGCGGAACTCACGGACTTCGAACGTGGTCAGGTGATAGGGTGTCACTCGTGCCATACGTCTGTACGCGATATTTCCACACTCTTAACATCCCTATGTCTACTGTTAGCGATGTGATAGTGAAGTGGAAACGTGAAGGTACACGTACAGCACAAAAGTGTATAGGCCGACCTCGTCTGTTGATAGAAGGAGACCGCCGACAGCTGAAGACGGTCGTAATGTACAACAGGCAGGCACTACATAGACCATCACACAGGAATTTCAAACTGCATCAGGATCCACTGCAAGTTCTATGACAGGTATGCGGAAGGTGAGAAAACGTGGATTTCATTGTCGAGCGGCTGCTCATAAGCCACACATCACTCCGGTAAATGCCATACGACGCCTCGCTTGGTGTTAGGAGCGAAAACATTGGACGACTGAATAGTGGTAAACTTTCTGTGGAGTGACGACGAATCACGGTACACAATGTGGCGATCCGATGGCAGGGTGTGGGTATGGCGAATGCCCGGTGAACGTCATCTGCCAGTGTGTGTAGTGCCAACAGTAAAATTCGGTGGCGGTGGTGTTATGGTGTAGTCGTGTTTTTCTTGGAGGGGCTTGCACTCCTTGATGTTTTGCGTGGCACTATCACAGCACAGTCCTACATTGATGTTTTAAGCACCTTCTTACCTCCCCGCTGTTGAAGAGCAATTCGGGGATGGCCACTGCATCCTTCAACACGATCGAGCACCTGTTCATAATGTACGGCCTGTGGCGGAGTCGTTACACGACAATAACATCCTTATAAACGACTAGCCAGCAAGGGTCCTGACCTGAATCCTATAGAACACCTTTGGGATGTTTTGGAACGACGACTTCTTGCCAGGCCTCACCGACCGACATCGATACCTCTCCTCAGTGCAGCACTCCGGGAAGCATGGGCTGCCACTCCCCAAGAAATCTTCCAGCACCTGATTCAACGTATGCCTGCGAGAGTGGAAGCTGCCATCAAGGATACGGGTGGGCCAACACCATCTGAATTCCAGAATTACCGATGGATGGCACCACGAACTTGTAATTTATTTTCATTCACGTGTCTGAGTACTTTTGATGACGTAGTGTAAGTATCATACCTTCGTATATCTGCATAATTTTATTGTTACTTTTTTCAATACCATACGTATGGTTCACGTTGATGAGTTATATTATTCCCTCGTGGCCCTCTTTTTAAACACGAGGTGTTATATTTTGCTATTCATTTGTGGTGGCTGTATGAGGTATTCGAGTTGTGCCATCTTGGTCTTACCTGTGACAGTGTTCCCCACCATCATTGTACAACACTATTATTTATTTCAAATGTTCAAATGTGCGTGAACTCCTAAGGGACCAAACTTCTGAGGTCAACGGTCCCTAGACTTACGTACTACTTTAACTTACGCTAAGAACAACACGCACACCGATGCCCGAAGGAGGACTCGAACCTTCAGCGCCAGGGGCCGAGCAATCCGTATATGGCGCCTCAAACCACGCGGCCACTCCGCGGGCATTATTTATTTGTCTTCATGAGTTGTAATTGCGGAAAGTTGGTTTTATATTTCTTGGTTTTATGTTTTTAATTTATCCTTATTTTGGTCAAACAGTTTGTACCATTTAATGCAATGTTTAATTGCCTAAACGAGATGACCCTGATTATTCATTTCTTTTCAACAGCTTTTGCGAGCTCATTTGTTATCAATCTAACGTTCCACGTTGATCTCACAAATTTGGATATCGTGTATTATCCCTCTGGCGATACGTACTCCATATAACTCCTGTTTGACTATAAGTTGCTACATTATTTTAGCCACAGATATGGACGTGCATTACGCTTTGATTGATAGGTCTTCTGCATGATATCGCTAAGGTACCCTTTACTAAGGTACAAAACGGTGACACTGTGTATCTTGTACAGTTTAGTTTTTCTTATATCCCTGGTGATGTAGCTTCTCAGTAAAATACGGGAACCTTAATCTAAATTATTTATTCCTGTGTTCTTGTCTTTTGCGATATGTGATAGACTGAATTAGTCATTGTATCTAGAATTCAGCACTCTTGTTTTAATTTTTTCCAAGATTTTTGTCATAGACTATATTATAGTCATGTAATACGTGTTAAACAGATAGAAAAAATGAAACTGCTTTTCATGACTGATGCATGTGATGGTTGTGTATGATGTATTTATTTATATGCCGTAATAGTTTTAAATATGGTTGTTTTTATCTTAAAATTATGTTTTATGTGATGATTTATATCGACTGTACATTTTCTTGGTGTTGTCTTTCAGGCTGGAAGTGCTTTGGCTATTCATGCTATATCCTGCCTTTACAGTGTGGTCCATTGGTAGTGACCGGGCCAAATATCTCACGAAATAAGCGTCAAACAAAAAAACTACAAAGAACGAAACACGTCTAGCTTAAAGGGGGAAACCAGATGGCACTGTGGTTGGCCCGCTAGATGGCGCTGCCGTAGGTCAAACGGATATCAACTGCGTTTTTTTTTTTTAATAGGAACCCCAATTTTTTATTACATATTCGTGTAGTACGTAAAGAAGTATGAATATTTTAGTTGGACCACTTTTTTCGCTTTGTGATAGATGGCGCTATAATAGTCACAAACGTATCAGTACGTGGTATCACGTAACATTCCGGCAGTGCGGACGGTATTTGCTTCGTGATAACATTACCCGTGTTAAAATGGACAATTTACCAATTGCGGAAAAGGTCGATATCATGTTGATGTATGGCTATTGTGATCAAAATGCCCAACGGGCGTGTGCTATGTATGCTGCTCGGTATCCTGGACGACATCATCCAAGTGGCCGGACCGTTCGCCGGATAGTTACGCTATTTAAGGAAACAGGAAGTGTTCAGCCACATGTGAAACGTCAACCGGGACCTGCAACAAATGATGATCCCCAAGTAGGTGTTTTAGCTGCTTTTGCGGCTAATCCGCACATTAGTAGCAGACAAATTGCGCAAGAATCTAGAATCTCAAAAACGTCGGTGTTGAGAATGCTACATCAACATCGATTGCACCCGTACCATATTTCTATGCACCAGGAATTGTATGGCGACGACTTTGAACATCGTGTACAGTTCTGCCACTGGGCACAAGATGAGAGGTTTTTTGTTCGCGTTCTATTTAGCGACGAAGCGTCATTCACCAACACCGGTAACGTAAACCGGCGTAATATGCACTATTGGGCAACGGAAAATCCACGATAGCTGCGACAAGTGGAACATCAGCGACCTGGGCGGGTTAATGTATGGTGCGGCATTATGGGAGGAAGGAAAAAAGGCCCCCATTTTATCGTTGGCAATCTAAATGGTGCAATGTATGCTGATTTCCTACGTAATGTTCTACAGATGTTACTACAAAATGTTTCACTGCATGACAGAATGGCGACGTACTTCCAACATGATCGATGTCCGGCACATAGCTCGCGTGCGGTTGAAGCGGTATAGAATAGCATATTTCATAACAGGTGGATTGGTCGTCGAAGCACCATACTACGGCCCGCACGTTCACCGGATCTGACGTCCCCGGATTTCTTTCTGTGGGGAAAGTTGAATGATATTTGCTATCGTGATCCACCGACAACGCCTGACAACATGCGTCAGTGCACTGTCGATGCATGTGCGAACATTACAGAAGGCGAACTACTCGCTGTTGAGAGGAATGTCGCTACACGTATTGCCAAATGCACTGAGCATTTATTGCATTAATGTGGTATTTACAAGTAATCAAGCTGTAACAGTATGCGTTCTCAGAAATGATAAGTTCACAAAGGTACATGTATCACATTGGAACAACCGAAATAAAATACTCAAACGCACCTACGTTCTGTATTTTAATTTAAAAAACCTACTTGTTACCAATTGTTGTGAGCCATATGTTTGTGACTATTACAGCGCAATCTATCACAAAGCGAAAAAAGTGGTCCAACTAAAACATTTATATTTCTTTATGTACTACACGAGTATGTAATAAAAAATTGGGGTTCCTATTTAAAAAAAAACAGTTGATATCCGTTTGACCTATGGCAGCGCCATCTAGTGGGTCAACCATAGCGCCATCTGGTTTCCCCCTTCAAGCTAGACAAGTTTCGTTCTTTGTAGTTTTTTGTTTGATGCTTATTCCGTGAGATGTTTGGCCCGGTCACGATCAATGGACCACCTTGTATATGGTCAGTTTCCTGTTGTGCGCGAATGAGGAACGTTACTCAAGTGTGAAAATTATTGTTCTTCTGCATTATTAATGACGAAATTGATAGTTAATGCGTTTGTATGGTTCAACGTGGTTGTCATTTGACTTGTAGTAGCCAATTTTCCGTAAGTTACGTTTTCGTATTACGTGTCTTTACGACGTTTTTTACATTGAAGTTTTGCTGTGGTTTCTGTCCTCTAAAATTGGTTCAGGTGCAAGATGATGTTCTTTGATCGAAACCGGTAGCAAATTAACAAACTGTTCTACTGCAGCCAAGTGTCAGGAATTTTCTGAAGCACTGTAATGAAGTTTCATCATAATCAAGGACTGCATTGTCCATTCTCAAATCATATCCTAAAATAATATAAGTTAAATTGCAGAAAATTAAGTAACACTCATTGGTGTAATGTTACACATCCCAATCGTAAACGTTAACGTAGATTTCCACCACTGTGCACATAGTCGATATCCATAACCGGTATCTTTGTCTCCCTCGAGCGGCAGCGCTGGTGCAAATGTGCTACATGGGTCTTTTTTTTATGCTCATCGTTGTCGGAATATTGGAAAACCCCTATTTCTGCTATTCCTCTGTTAAGTTTTAGCAATGATGTCAGTGAAGTTTCTGACTTTCTAGCGCATACCTGTGTCACTCTTAGCAAAATTTTAGTAGAAAATGCGGCACTGGTGCAGATTTTCACCACATTTCCTGTCATGTAAGTATATTTAAACCGTTTTATAGTAAGTCTAGTTTTTCTTACAACGATATGGTTGTACTTTTTATCAATTATTTATGCTACATAAATTAACTTTCTTTCTTAAAGAAGAGTATAACTATCGATATATTTCTTACACAGTGCGAAAGTGAATATTACCGTGCCACACAGTTTCCACTTCAGCTATGGTAGACATGGTAAGGGTCTAACAGATGGGGAAATAGAAAAACTTCTTTTGGCAGTTAATGACGACCGTAGTAAAATCTGTTGGGACTCCTCATCAGATGATAAAGAGGAAACTGTAATTCAATATGATGTAATTCAGCATTTGGATTCGGAATGGGAGTTCAGTGGCAATAAATCTAATTTAGAAGTACGCGCCAGTTTTTATGTCGGAAAAGACAGTACCACTCAGTAAAACTCCATACAAGCAGAAGTCCAGAACACTGAAAAAGTATGTCATAAAAATATTCCCTGAGCAAAAAGGAAACGGAAGGGGAGTGAAGTCAGGGACAAAACGTCTCTAACTGAAGACAGATGGTAACATGAGTGACGAAGTAATTACATGTACCAACTTACATAAAACAGAGAAGAAAGCTGACACTAATTATAAGAGATAGGAAGTATAGAGAAGTAACGAAACAGGAAATGATAGTACAACTAGGTTTACCGTATATGATAGGAACGAAGAAAATAATGTTTAGGAACTGGGGGTCCCAGATGGGACAGGAATACAAATTTTATGGGCATGTATCTGATATGGAAGATTTTTATAAATCTTGAGAGACACAAGGTTTGATGATAAGACCACAAGAGCTACCTCCGGAAATATTATCCCAAATATAATAATGTAGCAGAGAAACAAAAGGCCAAGAATGGAAGAATCCTGAAAAATAACTTAACGGATAACACTACGAACTATATATTATGATGTCCCGTAGACGCCAACTGTATAAAACCTGTGAAGTAAGTTTTACTTCATTTACTGTATACTTATAGTACTTTCCTTAGAAGTCAGTTGTTTTTAGGCATTTGATTCCCATTCACAATATGTTCCATTCATTATTAGTTTTTCCTCCAGATTTTCTAGGCCTGGTTCATTCAGCAATCATGCTTCATATATTTTTACAAGCATCTTTGCGTCTACTCAATTTCATTATGACCTTATGGTTTGACTCATAATGTGGATAACTTCATGAAAGCAGGGACTCCGTAATCGTCCACCTACATTGAGGAAATATAACCACTGTGAGTACTCATAATAGTTTCTTGTTAAATGTCAACACTATGCTTCTGTATTTCTACCATTCAAAAAATTTCACTCACTGATATGTATTTTTGACAGATAAACCTGATGATGCTTCTACACTGACGTGAAATCAGTAGTTATGAATAAAACACCTTCGTGCAGCTATACGGCTTTGGGAAACACCTCGTCATTGTTGACATTTTAATTGTTGTAATTTTTGGGATGATTTGAACGGTTTCTGAGTGCTATTATAGTTACTCATGATGTCTCTGACCTGTGGTTGCCCTCCCCACAAAGTTGTTTCATTCAACATTATTTCCGGTTTCACCTTTCTATGTTCCACAGTTCAATCACAGTTGCATAGATAACTTAAGTTTCTCTTCGAAGCCACACAATCACTGTTAGTGATACATAGGTATTTTGCGGTAAATGTTGTTACGATCTGAGCTGGGGACGCATTATCATCAAGTGGTCGAGCGGAGTGCGGGTGTAAGTGATACTGTACAGTGCGGAGCATAAACGAAACACCATTCAATTAACCATCATTTGCTAGCTAGAGATTTTCAACCGGTCCGTCTTCTTCCCGTCGTTGACAAGCAGCGACTGTTCTGACTCCACGCAGGATAAAACTGAGAGGTGGCACGCCAGTGTCTGGGTCAGAGCTGCAGCCCCCTAGCAGGAGGATGCGGCAGCCTGGCGTGGCTGTGGACATCCGTCAGCCCCAGAAATCCGCGCGCCCCTGTTGTCGGTTACCGAGATGGCCTGCAGGCCGAAGACACAGCAGCAACAGGGAGAACAGCCCGAGTGGTGGTCTCAGCGTACATCCGGTGAAGCGGTACTTGTGCTGCCCCAGTAGCGGCGACACAGGCGCCCAACGCCCAACATGAACAGCTCGCAGAGACGTAGATCGGTTCTTCATCCACAGAAGATCGGCCCAGCTCCATCCCTCACTCAGTAAGCGTTGTGACTGGCAGGTATGCGGCATGCAGATGAGAAGCTCACACCAAGTTGTCGGGAGATTGTAGACACTTGTTGAGTTCCCAAGAGCATGCTGCAACATCATAGAGCTGGTCTTCCATCGGTATCCGTAATGGCCCAACTCTGAGAAAGAACTTGAGGAGGGCGAAGGTTTTATATGCTAGACGATGTTGTGATCTCACTCCCCAGCACTCCCCCCCCCCCCCCCCCACCCCTTCCCTCACACGCACACACACAAACTGGTTACTGAATATGATACCGTTTTCCTAGCCCATTAGCGCTCTCGGCTGCTCTCGTGTCTGATTTCAGACTTTCAGGACGTTCCTTTAAGCGATGCATACACCCTGAAAGGCGTTCCTCTAACAAGTCTACTTGGAGATACTACGTTTAGCCTCGTTACAGTACCACCTTCTCGTTGTTCCTCGTTGTTGTCGAATTGCTGAATCAATTGTTCATGGCTTTCTTCTCACATAGTCCGACAAAATGAGTCCCAGCTTTTTTTGCACTTAGTGCCACCCGTGTAGACATTCATTTGCGACACCGCTGCGCAGTTAACTACGAGGTCCATCTAGCCATCTCCATTGGTTCTTAGCAAAATTTTATTCCTACATTTACTTACTGTCTCAAAGTGTGGAAATTCATTAGGAAAGCGACATGTTGTTGCGATCTTCAGCCCAAAGACTGGTCTGATGCATCTCTCCATGCTACCCTATCCTGTGCGAGACTCTTCATCTCCAATTAACTACTGCAACCTATATCCTCCTGTATCTGCTTTCCGAATTCATCTCTTGGTCTCCCTCTACGATTTTTACCCTCCCTCGTCCCACACACACACACACACACACACACACACACACACACACACACACACACACACACACACTAGTCTCCCAAATTAAATTTGTGATCCCTTGATGTCTCAGAATGTGTCCTATCAACAATCACCTTCTTTTGGTCAAGTTTTCCCAAAAGTTTCTTTTTCCCCATTTCTATTTAGTACATCTTCATTAGTTACATGATCTACCCATCTAATCTTCAGCATTTTTCTGTAGCACCAATTTAGAAACCTTCTATTCTCTTTTTATCAAAACTGTTTATTGTACATGTGTCACTTCAATACATTTATTCAGAAATGCTTTCCTTGCCATTGCCAGTGTGCATTTAACTCATACATTCTCTCTACTTCGGCCATCCTCAGCTATTTTGCTGCCCAATTTTGCTGCCCAGATAGCAAACTCATCTGCTGCTCTAATTGTCTCGTTTCCTAATCTAGCTCCATTACCATCACTTGACTTAATTCGACTACATTCTATTATCCCTGTGTTGCTTTTGTTGATGTTTCACTTATATCCTCAAGACCCTATCCATTCGGTTCAGCTGCTCTTCCAAGTCCTTTTCTGTCTCTGACAGAACTACGGTGTCATTGGCAAACCTCATAGTGTCTATTTCTTCTGCCTGAACTTTAATTCCTACTCTAAAGTTTTCTTTCCTTTCCTTTATTGATTGCTTAATGTACAGATTGAATAATATAGGAGTCAGGCTACAACCTAGTCTCACTCCCTTCTTAGTCACTGCTCCCCTTCAGGTCCCTCGACTCTTAAAACTGCCATCTGCTTTCCCTACAAGTTGTAAATAGACTTTCTCTCTCTGCATTTTACCTATGTTATACTGAGAGTTTCAAAGAGAGTATTCCAGTCAACATTTTCAAAAACCTTTTCTAAGTCAACAAATGCTATAAACGCAGGTTTGCCTTTCCTTAATCTATCTTCTAATATAAGTTGTAGGAACATTATTCTCTCACGTGTTCCAACATTTCTATGGAATCCAAAATGATCTTCAAGGTCTGCTTCTACCAGCTTTTCCGTTCTTCTGAAAAGAATTCGTGTTAGTATTTTGCAACCATGACTTAACAAACCGATAGTTCGGTAATTTTCACACCTGTCAGCACCCGCTTTCTTTGTAATTGCAATTATTCTTGAGGTCTGAGGGTATTTCGCCTGTCTCATACATCTTTCACACCATATGGAAGCGTTTTGTCATGGCTGGCTTTCTCAAGGCTTTGAGTAGTTCTGAAGGAATATCGTCTACTCCCAAGGCCTTATTTCGAGTTAGATCTTTATTTTATGGTTCTTAAACCAAATGTTAGCCACGATTAAATTATGCTCTGTTGAAAACTCTACCAGGTGGCATCCTTTTTCATTCCTTTCCCCCAGTACATATTAACCTACTATTGTTCTTTTTCTTTCTTTTCCTGCACTCTAATTCCAGTCACCCATCACTATTAAATTTTCATCCCACCATAATGGTATTTCTTCCCAAAATTTCAAGTCAACATTATAATTCCAGTCCAATATCATGTACTGTCTGTATAGTTGAGTGAGTATCGTGTGGTTCTCTATATCCTAAACTCTATATAAGTAAATGTGACACTCCAGATTTATCACCAAGTACACCATTACTCAGAACCTGTGCCTATGCCAAATTAGTAGTCGTTTCATAAAATTGTAGCGATCATTCTGTAACAGTAAATAATTAGAGACTGCAGAAATGTTAGCATGAAAAATCAACACTTCTGATCAACAAAATGGTAATTTAAAAATCCGATGACAGAAAACCTCATGACTCTTGTAAAACAGCTTAAAAACTATTACCAAGCGATGTATTTTCATTCGTTATTTATTTTTATGTCCTTCTTTATAATTAATATTCGTTGTAATTTGCAATCAACTCTCCATTGTATACACCACCCAACTTTCCGATTTCTGGAATGTGAAGCTATATTTGTGAGTTTGACGTATGTAATTAGATAAAACATGAGTTCTGTACTGTCAATAGATGTTAGTAACAGAATCCATAGTGTAACAAATTACGAAACATTTAATACGAAAGACATTATTGTAATTAAAGTTCAGGTTGATTTTCATATTTAAAACCACAGACGATACTATAAAAATTATGAGAACTTTTAATATTGCAGCGCGTCATAAATCGTGAATAACTTAAAGATTATAAAGAATCCGCCTCGATTACAAATAGAAATCGGATGTTGACCTAGGTTTCGGCGCGGATAACCACGCCTTCTTCGGAACACACTAAAACTACAAACTGCCTAAAGAGGCATGGTCCAACATCAATACAGTACACCCAAAAGGGCAAAGACACGCATAAAATTTAAAATAAACGGTACGTGTGTACCATGTCAACAGATGTACTTAGCTTAAACGTCAGAAGCGCGCTTCCTCACCCCAGCCAACGTTCGGTGGGCCGCGGGCTCCCAGGTAAACTGAGTTGGCGCCGGCGCCACCTCAGTTATAGTTTTAGTGTGTTCCGAAGAAGGCGTGGTTAACCGCGTCGAAACCTAGGTCAACATCCGGTTTCTATTTGCAATCGAGGCGGATTCTTTATAATCATTATAAAAATTATGTCATCTAATTTTGTATTTTATACATCATTCTTCTGTATTATCAGTTTTTTATGTCTTGTAAGTTTTAATTGTAACATCGAAATTGTACTAAATTAATTGTGGATTATTTTGAAATTCATTGTTAAAATACTATATAAAGGACCGGAGCAGTGCTGCCTTGCCTCAGATTTTTGTCTCAGTTTTTCATGTCAGGCTCAGACTTTTGTCTCAGTCTCATTGTTTTATCATGATGTGCTTTGGACAGTCGGTCTTTTGGTAATGCTACTTATAACATGTGGAGAACAAATGAACGACGACAAAACTGAAAATACAACTGAATCTTTTATTTATATAGTTTCCAAATGCCAATATAGAACCTGGAATATTTGAAAAGAAGAGTTCGAGTAGTTGGAGACAGCAATAAAAGCAACAGGTTATGTATCACTTAAGTGTAACTTCCACGCATATCGATACTGCTCAGACTGTTAAAAACTGTATTTATTACTGTAGGAACACCGCTTAGACCGTTCAGTTTGACTTTTGGATATTTACTATTAAAGAAAGGCTGGTAGAGCTGTGGTGGAGAAGCTGGGGTCGATTTATATGTGTGTGGAACTATATTTAACAACTGACTGTTTCAGGTGAACATAAGACAACCGCCAAACATAATTTGTTTTGAAAAATTTATGTTATGGACACACAAAACGAACGGATGTTGCCACATGGAAAGAGCTGGCTAACCAGAAACTGTAATCTGGTGAGGATAATCTGATCGACAATCAGATAAGTGCCAGTTTATTTTTTTTTGAAAGGTGTTTTGTGTCAGTGACAAACGTTTGTGTGGGAAGTTTTCATATTTTTGCAATTCAGCATGGGTGATAACGAGAATGCAAAAATGAGTGAGAAAAAAGTTCTAGGCAGTGAACCAGTACTTCGGATCTAGGCTCAAATACCAGTGAACAATTGTCGAATGTAGGTACCACCATTAATGCAGAAGTATATCAAAGTTTCAGCGGGAGCGCTCCCAGTGAAAATGTTATTACCAGTACTCCAATTGCATGGGGAAAGTAGGTGGCTATAACTTGTTAATTTTACTGATTCACTGTATGAAAGAAATATAAGAGCAGATGGGACAAATAAGGAGGGTTATTGGTGAGCAAAGTCAACTGTTAATTCAAGTGAAAAATGAAATTGGTCAGGAAGGTCAACAGTTAAGTCAGCAGGTTTTAGAATTGAAAACAAAAGTTATCTAAAATACTGAACAAATCAAAGAAGTTCAAGAAGGACTGGCAGCATTAAAAATTACTGTTGAGACAGGGCAGGGTGAACTCAATACTCATGTAGGAGCAGTAGAAGAAAGAGTAGGAACTTTAGAAATTAGTTTCACACAAGAGTCGTCCTAAAACAGTGAGGGATTCAAAAAGTTAGATATGTAGAAGAAAAAACTCTAAACTTAGAGTAAAGATTGTTCATACTAGAAGATTTTTGGAAGAAAATGTAGAATCTTTTAAAAGTAATTCTGAATCAAAAATTTCTGAAATTCACAGTAAAGTAATTAATGCAGAACTGAAATATAATGATTACATAGAGTTGTGTGAAAATAATGTTATAGATGTAAATAAAAATTTGTAGAATTACAAGAGGCTATTGCTAAAAAGAATTTTTTAAGCAGTTTTAGTTGTGTATGGCGTGGCATACCCCTGAAATGCTTTCCAGGAGATGGGAAATTGCATCCTACGAACTTTTTGCAGAACTGCAAGGATAGCTGTAGTAATGACATAACAGATGCTTTACAAATTAAATTTGTTAAGCGATTTTTGGATGAAGAAGCAGTTTGTGGGCCAAACAGAATATTAATTCTAGCTTGTCTTTTAATGACTTTGAGAGGAAGTTTCTAAATAAGCTTTGGTCAGAACGTGAAAGAGCTAGAATTAAAAGTGAGTTTTTGAATGGATGAGTGTATAGCGAAAGTGATGGCAGCATGAAGTGTTTTTGCTAGAAAAAATTAAGGAAATTAGTTCATTTAGACAAACTGTTCAATGAATTAACACAGATCGATGCCTTGAAAAGAAAGTTGCCAAAAAGAGTACAGTGGGAATTGGTATATGGGCCAGACGAATCTGTAGATCAGTTTTCGAGATATTTAGACAAGTTTGAAAGAAATGAGAAACGTGACGATGGTAAATTTGGCAACCCATTATCTTGGTGTGGAATCCAGGTAGATCAGGGTAGGAGTGATAATGAATATCAGAATAATAATAATGGTTATAATAGAGAGGATAATAGAAGGAATAATGACAATAGGAATGGAAACAGAGGATATAACAACAGGGAGAGATCCCGGGAGAATAGTGGCAGGCAGTAAGATAATCAAAATTCAACATGAGACAATTTAAACTGCAGGCCATCCCATTGGGAGCTAGTCAGTTTGGGATGAGAGATAAATGCCGAAATCAGGCTACAAGCAACTTGATTACACACAGTGAAAACAGATGGATGAGACAGAGTAATCAAAGAGACTAGAGGGGAAATGGCAGTACAAATGTAAGGAGAGCAAATCAGGTTAACAAACAACAGTTTGACAGCAAGTCCTGAGAAAGTATGACCAGAAGTGTTGAAGATTGGAGTATTGGCAACTGTAAGAATGTTGAAGAGGTACAGTTAGATGAGGAAACCATTTCAAATTTATATAATCAGTGTGGAGAAGAATACAGTAGAGAAAATGTTGGTTTTGATAGAAATTTTGATGAGTTTGGGTTAGAAAAATTATGGAGGAAGAGTCAATCTCTGTAAAGCACTAGGTTGATGATACTTGAACTGATTTAGTAGTTAGTAATTCTACTGATCATTGTGAGGGTGTTGAAGATTTTTCAAGTCCTGGAAATGATAGCATATGTGGTAATGTTGATAATGACAGTATCAATAGTGTAAGTATTTGTGGGAAAAATTATACAGAAATGAATACTGATGGAAGTGTCAGTAATCATGGTAAATGGATGTAGAGGTTAAAGAAGATTTAATTAATAGTGAAGAGGGTAAAGCCAATAGTATTTGTGAAGGATATGAAAGCCAGATTGTGCCAATGAAAATTGGGGAAGTATCATCAGACAAGAAACATGTGAATAACTATTATGAATTAGGTAAGATGTTGTAAATACAATGGGATACATACAGAGGTTATACAGAGTAAAAAGAGTAATCAGGATTATTTGTGAGGAACTGTATTCTAACTGCTGAGGTAGAACCAATCAGGAGGCTTACTGTAAGAGCAGTTCTGAGGAAAGTAGGCAGTATGTAAAGGAGTGCCATGACATCAAGCACATATCATTGTAGTAAAGTATAAACAAGAGAAATTGTGTAGATAGGAGAAATATAATAGACACGGGGTTTAAAGAGACTGAGAATGATTTATTGCATGAAGAAGAGGCAGACAGAAAGGAAAAGTTTTAAGTAGTCCATGGGTATGTAGAAAAGTAGCAAATTTTGAAGGAGTTTGCCTTTTTGACAGAGGCAGCCCTATATGTGCTATTTCCAGAAAGTTTTGAGACCAGATAAGACACAGTTCTGATTATGAAGAATATTCTGTTATTGGAATCAAAATTAAGGGAGCAACTGGTAGACATAGTTAAGTTGTGTTCATGCAAGCTTTCATATGTTTTACCATTAATGATGTATAGTATAATCAAGGTCCCTGACTTTAATGAAACTATTCTGTTTGAAATGAATTGGACACAGGAAGTAAATGCTGACTTTGATTGGACTAACAAAAACCTAAAGCTTACCAATACAAAAACAGATGTACTACATGAGACTGAGTTAATCATCCAAAATAGCTTAGATACCAATTTTCAAATTAGGAAAGTAATTTGTGTCAGTGAAAGGTTGTATTCTAATGAGGAGGATAATACGGAAGAAGACAGTGAAGACAAGTATGCTGAACTAGCAGTAAAACGTGATCTTACAGAACCAGTCTGCATTATGACCAACAGCAGTGATTGTGGAGTTGGGGCTCATTTATTTCAAGATAAAATTGTAGATAGAGTAACAGAGCTTAGGTCAATACTTTTTGCCAGTAGAACATTACAAAAACATGAGGTGATACACCATTACTGAGAAAGAATTGTTAGCTGTTTATTGGGTTTTCATCAAATTCAAGAATTACCTACTAGTACATCAAGTAGTGGTGTACACAGACTATGAAGCTTTAATCTATATACAAGAGTGTTCTTTGCGTCTAGGCAGGATAATCGGATGGGCACTTTTCCTCCAGCAATTCAGTTATGCAATAAAGCACAAAAGGTGAAGAGAATTTAAATGGTGATGCCCTATCAAGATTACCGGTGGGGGAGGGGGGAGAAGTTGAAAACAGCAGTGATGAATGTGAAAAGGAATTTCGAATCGTGTATCTAAAATGGGTGAAAGATGAAAATGAAGTCAGGAAAATTTTCAGTGACATCTGTAGGCATCAAAATCATGATTCAAAGTGGAAATTAGTTAAAATTATCTGGGTAAGAAAGGATTTGAGAAAGAAGAACAGTATTATAAAATGCACACGGGCATAATTTTTCAGAAGATGCAATGTAGACAGTAATGTTTGGAGGTTGCGTTGGCCAGAAGAGTATATTGAAGTGTTAACTGAGTATGTAGATCATATTTCTGGACACTGTGGGGCACAGAAATGTATTCAAAAGATTCAAGAGGAAGTATACTTTTACAACATTTTCAGAAGAGTGAGGAAACAATTACCTACATGTGACAGGTGCCAAAGGTTAAAAGCAACCGACCTGCAAGGGATAAATACAAAACATCTTTCCCTAAGAGCAATTACAGCTTGTATCTGTGGATCTGTATGGATCATTGTCAAAGGCTAAAGGAGGAATTTGTTATATAATTGTCATGGTAGATCTATTTTCAAAACTCATTAAACTCTACCCATTAAAGAAAGCATCAAGTAAGAACATCGTTTTAAACATTAGAAGAGACTATTTCACAAAGGTAGGAAAACTGAAAAGCAGACTTTCTGACAATGGAGCTCAATTCGTTTCTAAACTTTGGAAAACATATGTTGGGGATGAAGACGTAACCATATTTTGATATCTGTCTACCACCTGTCGAGAAATCTGATGGAACGTTACATGCATGACACAGGGAGACTATTCAAGATGTAATGCAATAAACATCGTGTGCGTTTGATGGAGTATGTAGCTAGCTTCGAGGATATATTAGACAGTTTGCAACATTTATCTACTGGATTTTGCAAATATGAAATACTGCATCGTAAGAAAACACCATATCTGATCAATGTACTAATTGAATTCGCAGCATGTAAGGCTATGAGTCCTCAGGAAAGAGAAGAAATAGTTAAGAGGGTAATGGAGGAACAAGGGAAAATGAAAAAGACATGAAAGGAGGTTGAAACTTGATTGATGACCTAGTCTAGGTAAAGACTCACGAAAAATCTAAATAAGCAATGAATTAGACATTTTTTGATATTTATGTTGGTCCACTAAACATGCAGTCTATTCCGTATCCAAATGCACGCAGGTTAGTGTATCCAAAATGTGGAAAGCTCTTTGGCCTATGGAACATAACTGAATTAAAAGCTTATAAACAAATGTCAAATGCTAAGAGAAAATAATCTAAAGCCCTTAGGAGGATACCACATATTTCATTGTCAAGTGAGTGGCGAGCACTAGGTCTCCAAGCTTTGTAGTATTCTATGTCCTTCTTTTTGTTTTTGGGGAATAAGTTTTATGTACAGCAGGAGGATATTGAAATGTACAATCTGATCCATGATTTGCCAATGTGTAACTGGTGTACTTACTGTGATTTTCTTCCAGTAAATATCGATCATTTTTGATTATTTTTATAGTTTATAAGTTGCGTACATAACACGTATTTTTCAATTTCAGATAGAATACACTATTGTAGTAGAGATGTAAGTGAGAAAGACATTTTAAAGAAAGGAATTCATGAAACATAAGTTGAGTAGAACATAATGAGAACATTTTGACAACTTTATAGAGAAAACAGTGATAGCATGGTAGAAAAAGTAACATGTACATAATAAGTATTGATAAGGAACCCTCCTTTTTACCTTTGTATTCTGTGTATAATCAATTTTAGTATGTAATGTTTTCTACTTCTTTAACTTAATTTTGTGTGCATGTTATTAGCTCAGTCAAACAGTGATGCATTTAAGATACCAGGACATATGTAAGTCATGAAATCCGGAAGGTAACTGCTGTAATAATGAGAAGTTTTGCGAGTATGAGACGATCTTCTGGTTTCGTATGTATGTCTGTACTGTACTGTCATAGGGTTTATGGATAAGTTAGAGTCAGTATTTTCATGAAGGTAAAAAAAAAGTTTCGAATCTACAAAATGATGGAGATTATTGAAGTTGAATTCTGTGGAGCAAGCACTGTGGAAAATGATGCGATGAAGTGGTGATGAAGATAGTTTGAGGTTGCACTCTAAGATAAGCTCCTCTAAGATGTTACGTTGCTGGGTGGTATTGTGTTAAATAAAGTTGATGACAGTATAAAGATGTAAGATTTATCTCGGAAAATAAAATGGCATATTAAGAATATTATGTGAAGCAATGAATTTATAGATACATGTTTCATCATGAGGAGGGTTTGAGTTTGTGACACTGGATATTTTGTAAGAAGTATGTCATTTCAAGACTGTAATATAAGCAAGACTCATAGCAAACTATGACTGATATGACACAGAGTTAATGAGATATGGGGGTCAAACATGCTGGAAAGTTGATGAAAATAGCTACATTTATTATTAATTCTTCACTAACAGCATTCTGCATATAGTTAAATACTTTATAGTTAACAATATGCCAAAAAATTCTTATCTTCTTGTCTCTTCTTACATTTCATTTGTGAATAAGCTAATAGTGTGTTACTAAACAAAGCAAGTTGGATAATATGGGTATTTTTTATTCAATTTGCTGTGTTGATGACTTATGTGGCCTTTATTATGTATGTAACCCACACAAGTACCATCAGCAATAAGTTCATCCCTGATCCTACCTAGAGAACTGAACTAAAGATCTTTACCAAACCTGACAATAAACAAAAAACTCTGAATTAATAGTGGACTGTGCTATTGGAGCATAAACATTACCAGTAAAAGAGGGGTTGCAGACACAAGATGGGTGGCTCAAAAGACTGATGTTTGTGAGCTGCCAATCCCTAAAGACGTCTGATGTGAACCTGTGACCAGAGAATCAGTTAAGGAAACTGCAGTTTATTATACAAAGAATGCTGTTGAAGTATCTTATGTGACAAAAAAAAGCTAAATATTTCACATGGGCACATTTACAAAGTATACACAATAATAATACGTAATAAAAAGGGACTATCTATTTTAAATATTAGATTTTAAAATAAGTGTAATGTTCCAGTTTTCTATTTGTAACAAAGTTGATACGTATCACATAATTTTGATATAGATTTTACAGAAATTATTTCAGGGTATCAGATTTTCATTGTAGGTTAGGAGCAACTCATACAATTATTACTTGTAACAGTAGCTGGATGGGGGGGGGGGGGTGTAATGGTACAGTTCCCAAAATTTCAAGTCAACATGATGATACCACTCCAATATCAAACTATAGTCTATATAAGTAAATGTAACATTCCAGATTCATCACCAAGTAAACAATTAATCAGAAACTGTGCCTATCCCAAATTAGTCGTCATTTCATAAAACTGTAGTGATGGAAATGGAAATGAGCCTCTGACGTTATCGGCTGGGAGGCTCCTTATGGGGCAGGTCTGACAACCTTGGTGCAGGTCTTATTACATTCGACGCCACATTGGGCGTCCAGCGCGCCAGATGGGGATCAAATGATGATGAAGACAACACATCATCCAGTCCCTGAGCGGAAAAAATCCCCAACCCAGCTGGGAATCGAACCTGGGCCCCTTAGGACGGCAGTCTGTCACGCTGACCATTCAGCTATGGGGGTGGACAATTGTAGTGATCATTCTGTAATAGTAAATAATTAGATACTACAGAAATGTTAGCACGAAAAAATCAATATTCCTAATTAACAAAATGGTAATTTTTTAAAAAAAAGTCCAGTAACAGAAAACCTCATTACTTTTGTGAAACAGCTTAAAAGTTATTACCAAGCGATGTATTTTCATTCGTTATTTATTTTTATGTCCTCCTTTGTAATTAATATTCTTAGTAATTACATTTGTAAATAACTCTTCATTGTTTACACCACCCAACTTACCGATTTCCAGAATCTGAAGTTATATTTGTGTTATGTGTGTAATTAGATAAAGCATGAGTTCAGTACTGTCAATAGATGTTAGTAACAGAATCAATACAAAACTAGGATAATATGAAAGACATTATTGTAATTAAAATTAAGATTGATTTTCACATTTGAAACCACAGATGATACTATAAACATTATGTCTTGCGATTTAGTATTTTATAACATATTAGGCTGTATTATCAGTTTCTTTACATTTTGTAAATTTTAATTATAACATCGATATTGCAACAAATTAATAATGGATAATTTTGAAATTCATTGTTAAATTTATATGTAAGATTTTTGTCTCAGTTTTTTATGTCAGGCTAAAACTTTAGTCTCTGTTTTATGTCAGTGTTTTATCTCAGTGTTTTATCTTCATGTTCTTTGGAAAGTCAGTCTTTTGGTAATGCTGCTAATATCATGTGGAGAACAAATAACACAATAAAATTTAAGAAACAACTGGATCATTTATTTATATAGTTTCCACATGCAATTATAGAACCTGGCAAATTTGAAAAGAAGAATTCGAGAAGATGGAGGCAGCAACTAAACAACAAGTGATGTATTATTTTAGTGTAACTTCCACTCATATAGAGAATGCTTTGAATGTTAAAAACTGTGTTTACTGCAGTAGGAACACCGCTTACAACATTTCAGTTTGACTTTCGGATATTTATTACACTATCCATCGATGGAAAAACTTTTTTGCTGAAAATACCTTATCCTTATGTCTTTTATGGTGGTAAATCGAAATATTACAATTTAGAAACTGTATCACCAACCACTTTTTTCACATTTTACAGTTAAATTTATTAAATTAAGCGATTTTTTAAAGAATTTCACAGCTATTACTTGTAATTAACATAATTTAGAAAGGAGGTGTAATGAATGCATATGACACTGGTAACACCACTGTAAACCATTTTCTGGCAAAAAAGGTCGATTCTATTTTTGTGTTATCAGATGGTGTTTTGTTTACTGTGAAACTAACCTCACTTTCCTGTTCTAGTACGTGTGCTCAGTGGTTGTAAAAATTCTGCTGACAGTTTTTGTTATATTTGTGGTGAATTTGTGACTAAAACACACCAAAGAAACATTACAGACTTTGTGAAAAAAGTTAATCTTACTTCGTATCTAACTTGGTGATCATGATGAATCTTGGGCGCTTCATAAGGTATGTTATGTATGTCTTGAAGATCTGAGAAAATGGTGCAGAAAGGAGAAAAAAGCCTTTAGATTTGCTGTTCTTATGATATGGAGGGAGCCAAGAAATGATTCAGATGATTGCAACTTTTGCAGTGCTGATATTACTGGTCATAATTCGAAAAACAAGAAGGTAATAAGGTACCCTAACCTTCAGTCCGCCATCTGACCATGGTGTAGATTTTCCAGTTCCTGAACCACCAGATGATTTAAATTCTATTCCAACAGAAGTAATTTCTGATGTACAACCTGATTTACATGAACCAGATGGTGATGAATTCAGTTATAATACAGAAAGTCTAGAGCCCAAATTATTTACTCAGACCGAACTTAACGATTTGGTTAGGGGTTTGGACTTAGCGAAAGCAAAAGCTGAATTGCTTGGCTCTAGATTAAAAGAAAAGAACTTATTGGCAGTTTTAACCATAATATACATGTATAGAAAGAGAGAGCAGCAATTTTCGAAGCTTTTTTTCAACAAGAAGGTGATTTAGTGTACTGCTCAGACATTCCCAGTCTGACGAATGAGTTTGATATTGAATACAGAAAGGAAGACTGGAGGCTGTTTATTGATTCATCCAAAACACGTTTAAAAGCTGTTTTATTACACAATGGTAACATGTATGCATATATACTTGTTGGACATTCTGTACATATGAAAGAAAGCTATGAAAACCTAGAAATAGTGCTAAATGAAATTGGCTATTCTGCTCACGTTTGGATGATATGTGGCGATCTAAAAGTAACATGCATGCTCCTTGGTCAGCAAGGTGGCTTTACCAGATTTCCATGTTTCTTGTGTGAGTGGGACAGTAGGGCTAGGGATCAACGCTGGTGCAGAAAGAACTGGCCTTTGAGGGAGTCTTTTCAACCTGGTGAGAAGAACATTCTATGCAAAAGCCGTGTAGAGCCAAAACACGTACTCCTACCATTACATATAAAGTTAGGCCTAATGAAAAAGTTTGTAAAGGCTTTGCCTAAAGATGGACCATGTTTTAAGAATCTATGCCAAAAGTTTCCACACCTTTCAGAAGCTAAACTAAAATAAGGCGTCTTTGTCGGACCTGGCATTAGAAAACGGTTTGATGTTAACTATGAATCCACAATGACCTTAAATGAGAAAGAAGCATAGGTATCATTCAACCAAGCCGTTACAAAGTTCTTAGATCATGAAAAAGACCCATAATATGTTTCTATTATAGCTACAATGTTAAAGAAGATTAAAACTTTAGGATGTTTCATGAGCCTGAAAGTTAACTTTTTGAACAGTCACCTTCATTACTTCCCGGACAATATGGGAGATGTTAGTGAGGAGCAAGGAGAGCGTTTTCACCAGGACATTAAAGTGATGGTAAAGCGATACCAAGGCCGCTGGAACACCAACATGATGGGGCCTACTGTTGGTTACTTCACCGAGAAATTCAGCAAGTGACGCATCGTAGAAAAAGCTATACAAGAAGCTTCAAAGAAAAAAGAGAAGAAAATACAAACCAATTCCAGGTGACAAGTGAAACTTCTATTACCACATATCATTGCTATAAGTAGCTTTCTGTATATACAAACTACGCTTATGTTGTAACAAAGTGTTTCATTAATTTCCCCGTTTACCGTATAGGGTTTTTATACTATATAGTAAAAAGCATATTGCTCGAAAATTATGGATGATACAAAAAAACTAAGGCTTGATTTAGATACAGGTCAGAAAAATGTAGAAGATCAGCTATCAAAGTAAAAAAAGTTTTCAGAAAAGTTTTTCGTTTGCCTGTGTTATTAAAGAGAGGACGGTAGAGTTACAGCACTTAAAATCTGAATAATTTCTTTTATCTCGTCATACGTTTCTTCAATCTCTTCATCATATGCGGAGCTAGTTGGCATATAAACTTGTACTACCATGGTGGGTGTGGGCTTCGTGTCTATTCTGGCCACAATAATGCGTTCACTGTGCTGTTGATAGCAACTTAGCCACATTCCTACTTTCTTACTCATTATTAAATCCACTCCTGCATTACCGCTATTTGACTTTGTATTTGTAGCTGTGTATTCACCTGACAAGAAGTCCTGTTTTTCCTGCCACCGACCTTCACTATTTCCCACTATATCTAGCTTCACCCTATCCATTTCCTTTTTTAACTTTTCTGGCCGACCTGTCCGATTAAGCGATCAAACATTCCACGCTCCGATCCCTAGAATGCCATTTTGTTTCCCCTGATACCGACATCCTGCTGAGTAGTCCCCGCCCAGAGGTCTGAATGGGAGACTGTTTTACCTCAGGTTATTTTACTCAAGAGGACGCCATCATCCTTTAACGATACAGTGAAGGTGCATGTCCTCGGGAAAAATTGCGGTTATAGTGTCCCCTTACTTTTAGCCGTTCGCAGTACCAGCATAGCTAGGCCGTTGTGTTTGATGTTAAAAGGCCAGATCAGTCGCCATGAAACTTGAACAACCACACGTCTGTCTGGCCTATCAACAGATATCCCTCCATTGCGGTTGCATCTACGGTATCGCTATCTGTATGACTGAGGCGCGAAAGTCTCCCCACCAACGGCAAGGTCTTTGGCTCATCAGGGAATGGGAGAGGGGGGGGGGTGATGGGGTGATGTTTAGCAAATTCCGATTCCCCACTAATTATCTTTGTCAACAATGATTTGTATTATTTTAGTGGCTTCATAGTAAATGATTAACTGTGCATCAAGGAACACAGTTTTTTTCTGTGCATTTAAGCTTTTGTAATAAATGCGTACAAATCATGCTTTGGTCATTGCGGTTAGCAAATCCTTTAATATGATGAATGATAAATCGTGAATATCCCAATTAAGATTTCACTGTTAGTTTCAATCTTCTAAAGCAGGGCTTCCCAACGTGTGGTCCGCGGACCCCTTAGGGGGTCGCCGGCTCTTTATAGGGGGTCCGCGGCCACCCTTCACCAAATCGTGTAAAATAATGAGTAAAATTAATGAATAAAAAGTGTGAAAATCAAATTCATCACTTTTTTATCGTGTGAAAAAAATGTGTACTTTTACTTCATATCGTATTCCCAAGCAGCCTTTGCGGTTCCTAAGTGAGGACGCATACACAGTATTGTGCCGGAGAATGCGGTTTCTCTGATCGACTGTTTCGCAACAATACGGGGTCGTTTGTGCGCCGGCTCACGCTGAAACCTTTTACGCATGCGCGGAGCGAGCTTTGTCGACCAATCACAGCACTCGCTGGCATCATTCAAACTTGCTTTGTCAGTGCACTACCTATTTCATAAGTCGATTTTTGACCTTCAAATTGTTTTCATTTATCTCTAAACCAAAGTCTATTGATACTTTGGGGAGGGGGGGGGGGGTCATTGGGAACAGACTAGGCGTCCGCCATGGATTTTTGACTGAAGAAGGGGTCCACCAGCTGAAAAGGTTGGGAAGCCCTGTTCTAAAGCATTAGTTTAATCCGTTGCGCACATTTAACTTGGCACTGATCCTTTAGTGTGGATCTGTCTCACAGTTATTTGCACGATAATGAAGTCTGGGTAATTGATTATTTGTATTATGATTTTATGTAAAAAAGTTTTCCCTGAATGATGTAACTGTTTAAACATTAACTGTCAATTAGCAGGTGTATTTATTCGACCAATAATCGAAATCTTTCCGTGTTAAAATCGTCTTGATTAATTTTAAAAGCAAAACATATATGGGAAATTGTATACTATCTTTTTCTTCGAGAACACTGTATTGTTTCGTGTTAACTAACTTTTCGCTTACGTGTTTTTACGCTGTTTGTTGCAATGTTTAAAAGTATGAATTTAAGTTAAACGATGTTTTTCCTATGCCTGAATGACTCTGATATTGGTGGGATCTGCCTTGAACATTCAGTAGTTAAGAAAGGAATCGTAACAAGGCGAAAAGAATGAAGAAAGTAAGAGGCTCATTTACGTACCCTCGTCTATTTGCAGCGCTGCGCAGAAAAGAAATCGTAAAAAAAAAAAGGAATGCAAAGTAAGATTAACATGGGAAGAAAGAGAAAGGGAAGAGAGAGGTGTGCAGGGAAGGGGGAGGGGGAGGGGGGAACTGGAGAGAGAGATTGAGTGTTTGCAGTGGTACAAGAAAGTTACACTTTAGGTCTGTGCAAAGGTTCCGGCCAGGAACAAGAAATGTTCTCAGTTGTAAAAATTCGCTCGCTGCAACATTAACCGAGCGCCTCGGGGCCGCGAGTGTGCAGCAGCGGCTGGCAGAGGCGGACGGAGTCGTTTGGCGGACAAAACTGCGTGGAGCCCTCCGCTACCTGGGGCTGAGCCAGAGGAAAACTTCTGCTCCGGCCTGTCTCTGCTTTACGCGACACGGCGCCGAAACGTGTGGGGCAGTTACCGGAGCTAGCTCTCGCCACCGCCGAGGAAATGGTGTAGCAGTCACATAAAGGAGAGCCACGGCCTGGCAGTGAGGTAGTGGGGGAGTAGAAGGAGGGGGAGGGGGGCAGGGGATGGGAAGGGCCAGACCGTATCGCGAGGTGTCGGTGTGTCGGAGCTCCCGAGGAGACATTCATTTCCTTCTGCGTTACAAAACAGCTCATAAAAGCCCTGTGTTCAGGATCTAGTATTAATGCGGGTCTCCCTCACGAACTCCCCCCTTCCCACCCCCGCCTCTATCTCTCTCTCTCTCTCCCCTTCATTCTCTATACACCTCTGTCTCTCTCTTTTACAAACACACACACACACACACATACAAGTTGCAATTTAATCACTAGGAGTCCTTCCAGAAGGATCATAAAAAGCCACATAAACAACGGGATAGCTGGGTTAGAAGTTCAATAGCGGGAAATATTGATTTACAGCTGTTCTATTTTTTATTTATTTATTTTCACGTCTAGTTCCGTAGGACCAAATTGAGGAACAAATCTCCAAGGTCATGGAACGTGTCAGTACATCAAATTACAACATAAAATTAATAACAGATAAAATGAAATGTTTGTGAACCCGAAAAAAGTCAGTCCATAAGCTAAACGCAATCAACAACACAATAAGAATCAGCTTAATTTTTCAAGGAACTCCTCGACAGAAGCAGTGACCCATGAGGAAACGCTTCAGTTTCGATTTGAAAGCGCGCGGATTACTGGTAAGATTTTTGAATTCGAGTGGGAGCTTATTGAAAATGGATGCAACAGTATATTGCACACCTTTCTGCACAAGCGTTAAGGGAGTCCGATCCAAATGCAGGCTTGATTACTGCCGAGTATTAACTGAGTGAAAACTGCTTATTCTTAGGAATAAGCTAATATTGTTAACAAGAAATGACAAATGGTTCAAATGGCTGTGAGCACTATGGGACTTAACATCTGAGTTCATCAGTCCCCTACAACTTAGAACTACTTAAACCTAACTAACCTAAGGACATCACACACATTCATGCCCGAGGCAGGATTCGAACCTGCGACTGTAGCGGTCGCGTGGTTCCAGACTGAATCGCCTAGATCCGCTCGGCCACAACGGCCGGCCAAGAAATGACAGTAAGAAATATGTATATTGAGACGCCAATGTCAAAATACCTAGACTCATGAACAGGGGTCGACAAGAGGTTCGTGAACTAAGCTTATATAAATACATTTCAAATTTTTAGAGTGCTTCAGAGTAGCGACAGGGATTGTGTATAACCTATCGGCATCCAAGCGGATACCTGTAGAAGGATATAATGTCTTTAGAGATACGGAAGTTGGTTTTGTTGGCTACCAGTCTCTGTGTTTATCATAGCGGAAGTAGTATCGGTCAGTTAATTTTCTCATTGTTGTATGTAGAGTACAGTTATGTCGTAGTCGATTCCCTTCTTAAGTAACAGTTGTACAAATAACGCTTACACTTGTTTCCCCGTCACATCCAAACAAGTTATTAATACATTTTTTCATTTTTGTATACTCAAAAGGTTTCAAATAACTATTTCACCTTTATTTTTATTCACACGAAGCAAAATTTGTACTGAGTACAGGCGTTATGCACGCTTACGGCAGCCGAGCAAATCGGCTATTACAGAACATTCTCTTGTGAACAGTCATCCTATGGAATGAAACAACAAAAAGATTATGGCTATTGCGATAGTGTTTTTAAGGAGGCAGTTAAAATTAAATAAGTAAGTGGCCTTGTAAATGGAGGTTTTTCCTTAAATTCTGCGTGGAAACCCCGCTCTCTCAGTAGTCAAAGAACAGAGGGGCAGTGTTGATGTTACCTCACTCGTTGTTTAGCATTTTTCACCATCGAAAACCTCTGGCGTCTGTCATGTTTGGTTTGTGTGATGGGGCCAGTGTTCACAGTCTGTGTGTGTGAGATCGTGTGTGTGCGTGTGTGTGTTACCGTGCTCTGCAAACTGTTTTAAATTGCTTCCACAGCGCTTAACTCGTGCGGTTGTGTCTTGAAAATAACAGGGTCGTCTGCTGTCGAAATATCGACGGTTGTCGACAACGTCACCCGGCTGCATCCCCATAAGTTGTTTCAAATTTGTTTACGCCAGGAGCAACTGAGGTCTCACAATGAAATTTCATTACTGCGTGTAAGCAGTCTAGTAGGAAGAAAAAATGGTTCAAATGGCTCTGAGCACTATGGGACTTAACTTCTGAGGTCATGGCAAATGGTTCAAATGGCTCTGAGCGCTATGGGACTCAACTGCTGAGGTCATCAGTCCCGTAGAACTTAGAACTATTTAAACCTAACTAACCTAAGGACATCATACAAATCCATGCCCGAGACAGGATTCGAACCTGCGACCGTAGCCGTCGCGCGGTTCCAGACTGTAGCGTCTAGAACTGCTCGGCCACCCCGGCCGGCCTAGTAGGAAGAAAACACAATTAAATCTGTAGCTGGTTTTGGGGCTCACAGGGTGCAAATTCAGTATAGAAATCTGCCGTCTCTGGCAGCAACAGTACCACCAACTCATCCAGGATGACGGATACGAGTACGATATTCCACATACTGCGTAATGATGGCGAGCCAGTTCCTCAGCAACTCACGACCAAATGTTTCCGGAGGCTGAGAGGTCTGGAGGACGCGCTCGCCAGGGCAGCGTTCGAACACCCTCCGTATCGATGCAGTTCAGGACACACGATCAACACGCGGTGCTGTATTGGCTTGTCGAAAGATAAACTCAAAGAAAATGGTTCAAATGGCTCTGAGCACTATGCGACTTAACTTCTGAGGTCATCAGTCGCCTAGAACTTAGAACTAATTAAACCTAACTAACCTAAGTACATCACACACACCCATGCCCGAGGCAGCATTCGAACATGCGACCATAGCGGTCACGCGGTTCCAGACTGGAGCGCCTAGAACCGCACGGCCACACCGGCTGGCTAAGATACTCGTAGAGACGTTGAAGTTACAGGACGAGCACAAGCCTGTGAGATATGGAATGCATCTGCTGTCCATGCTAGCTATGCGAACCAGAGGGGATCATCTTGCGTACCCAATGGCACCCCACACCGTCATTCCAGGAATTGGGCGAGTATCACGGTGAAGGACGCTATCTGGCAGCCATCATTCCCCTAGCAGTCGCCGCATACAGACACTTCCATCGTGTCGCTAATCAACGTAAGAAAAGCCCTTGTGAAGTGACCTATGGTGTCTTTGTTTCGCCTTTAATCTAGCAGCAGATGGTAGCCGACGTGAGAACACGGCTGCAGCAAGTGATGGACGTCAGATAACAAGTAACCTCAATCAGACTATAGTCTAGCCATAGCAGACCCCACAGAGTGATAGGCAGGTCGTTTTGGTACATTTTGTGATTCTTCATTGAAAGATGTATCATCATCTTTATTAGCAAATTCTCATAGGATAGTTTGTGTCTGTCTTCAAGAGTATGAAAGTGTACAGTACCGCCCGACATTGAAAATAGGTACAACATTCTTCGTTATTCTTGTCAGAACAACATATTTTTTCTAATAATAACTCAATTTCAATTAATACAGCGAAGCCAGATACCAGTGTGGGAAAGAATGACAATTTATTTATTTAATTGATCACATGTGCACTCCCACAAAATGAATCCCTACATCCAGTTTGGTGAGATCTGTGAAATGAATGAATGTATGGTCGTCTGCTAACTGCAGATAGTGAATGTGGATATATGATCATCTTTGAGACTGTACTTGGATCACCTTTGGTGGAACCAAAGAGATGAAATTTACCTGAGCTTTGAGCGCCTGAAATGTGGCTGACCAATACGGTAGAAAGGTGCTCCCCCACTTTGGCAGAGGTGCGAGAGGACCTGAAGAACGGCCATGTTTCAGCACTCTGCCGCTGGATCTAGTGTTGGTAAGACCTGTCTTAGGCGTGCTCCGTAAGGACAAAAGAGTGGAGACATGGTATGCATGTGAAATACTTAAGAGTCGTTTAGAACAATAATTTCTCTATTTCAGGAACTTTTGTGGGGAGAATTAAATGTCAGGCAGGTAATATTAAGGGGATTGTAGTAATCTTCGGAAGTGACCAACTGTCACAATGAAACCACGTGTAGCAATAAGTTGAAATACTTCCGAGTGCTTAAGTTAAGCTGAATTACTAGCGTGTGTACTATAAATTGGAAATATTTAAGAAATGGTGTGTGCAGGACTTGAAATTAGAGACGAGTACTTCCACGTGGTGAGTACTGTGTGAGTCTCAATCTGTGTATGAGACAAAGGATAAAGAGAAGTACTCGTCCATGGTATCAGTTGAAGACTCGGGTGTGTGACGAATATGTTCTTAATATTACTTTGCGTGTTATGTTTCCGTGTGACGCTGGATTCAAACTATAATACACTGAGAGAGAAGCAAGGTGAGTCAGCCGTCTATCCAGCAACGCCACTTGGCTTGCATTGCACAGGAAGACGTGCATATATCCTCCAGAGTTCGTAGTAGGAAAGAAAAGTTACGAAGTGGGGCAGTGTCGTGTGGAACTGGGATGAATACTAATTGAAGTGGGAAAGCTGAAAGTGATGGGATTATAATGTTGTGACTATTCCTATGTTGTATTCCATGTTGCAGTGTGGTGTATGTCATGTAATTTAAGTATGTGTGGTTTGCATGGGAGAGTAGCAAGGTAGTTTCAGAGGTAGTGGGTTATGCATGTTCCTTTTGTACCACTCGGTCTGGAGGTAAGTTTCGTGATGATGGTTGTGAGAGTCGAAGTGTGAGATATAGCAAAAGATCCACCATCCTATCCAGAAAGTGCACTGTAACGTTAAAGAATGACGAGACCGTAAGATAGAGAATCACCAATGTAAAGCCATGCCCTCTGGGCGGAATTTCTCATGTGTTATTGTTGTAGGTTATAGAATTTGTGTGTTTAGGTTATAGAATTTATCAGAATAAATAAGATAGTGAAAAGAAGAAGATTGGTGGCCTTTTCCTTCGAATAGTGTGTTGCCATGATACCCCGAATTTATAATGTGTGCGCCATTCATATGCAGTGCGATGGCCACGTGTTGATCAAAGCCGTTGAATAAGAACGAAAATGTGGTATTGCCAGTGCGTAGTGAACAGTCAGAGTTGTGTAAATTACTAATAGTCAGATGTGTGTTTCCGTTGCGCAATATCGAAGCAGAAGAATAACTTTTAACTTAATTGTGAGTACTAGAGTTCATGTTACTTGATAACAAAAAAATTAATCCACTCGCTTGGCAGACCGCTCATCTTGCAGGCTTGACTCCTTGATGCCACAGTATGAGCAAGGCATGCGGGTGTCTCTCAAGTATACCACTTCACATTTTTCAGAACCTCCGTGACAGTTTCCCATGGGTCAAACAAGCCAACTGACAATTCGTGCTGCTCTTCTTTGTATAATTTCTGTATTAGTTAGTGCCATCTCGCATGGCTCCAATACACGTGAGCGGTATTGTAGGATGATTCGAACAGGTGGTTGGTTACGAAGCTCCCTTGTAGAGTGATCGCGTTTTCCTAATATACAGTCAATGAACCGAAGTCTGCCACCTGTGATCGTTCCATTTCATATCCCTACTATGATGAAACATGCAGCGTAACTTGCTCTGACAGTGCGAGAGAGAGAGAGAGACAGACAAAGATATTGTTTATTACTCTGTGGTGGTCAGCGCTCACATAATTATTCTAAGGAGATAGAGCTTTTGTTCTTCTGAAGAGTAAATTGGACTAGAGGAGAGCGATTCTTGTGATGTAAAAATCGACGCCATTGCGAGTTTTTGATTCACATTGTAAAATATATGTGTATATGGAAGGAAATCAGTTAATAGAACAATAAAATATTGTTCATTTCAAGAAGGTACGTGTTAATCTACACCCAGCGTATACTTCTATTGCCATTTAATAATAAATACCAGGTTGAGAACAATTCCGACGGGAGCGTTCAGTTCTAGTGAAATAGTTCGATGCTTTCTTCGGAAGAAAAGTCACTTCATGGATGATTCAAATCCACAATAGAACTGAAAGCAATCTGATTTCTATGCAACAGAGCCCCGAAGAATATTTCTCCGTACTTTAGTTACCACTTTCAGCTCAACAAGGTATCTGCAGCATCTGGAGCAGATTTCTACAACAGCGGGAGCGTGTAATCGCTATCAGTTTCACACATCGCCCTGTGCACGCTGTATGTATTTACCCACAACAGTGAAAATACAGTTCCTCACACACATAGAAAGACAATACAAGGTGGTGTGGGAAACATTTCAGTATAAAGCTCCTGTAGAGCTAAACAGTAATTAGCCTAGTAGTAGTAGTAGTAGTAGTAGTAGTAGTACTAAAAAAATTCTTTTTTTCAAAGGAGTCTTTATACTACGAACCCTGCTATTTATATGATCTGAATGTTCCACTTGTGATTCACAGACATTGTAGTCAGAGAATACTACATTCTTTCATTCTGTGAGGTGCCGAAATTTACATTTCTGGACACTGGACAAGTTGCCAGTCCGTGAACCAATTTGAAGTCTTATCAAGATCACAATGAATTCTTTTGCAGCTTTATTCACTTGGTATATCAATACTGGTAACGGCATTGTAAGTGAAAAGTTAGGGCAAACTATTGATATTGTCTGCGACGTCGTTAATATTCATCGTGAACAGCGAAGTCCATAGCACGCTTTCTTGTGGTACGCCTGAAGTTTACTTCCACATTTGTCAACAACTGACCGTCTTAGACGGTGTCTTTGGTGGCCGGTGTTCATGTGCTAATGTGCTGCAGCACACTTTAAATTATGCTACTTCTCTTGGAATGAGAGCCAGAAATAACACTATGATTACGTCTAATCTCTTTCAATACATGCTTGTATGCAAAGAATATGTTTTCTAGCATTTTCTCTGCGAGAGTTAGAAACCACAGCGTCGAGTGTTCAAATATTTTGATTTAACCACGCTACGAATCGAAGCATCTGGGATGTGGTGCCACAGACGAACATTGAAAATTAGGTGGGCTAATAAGGTAAGGAATGAGGAGGTTCTTCACAGAATAAGAGAGGAAAAGAATATGTGGAAAACACTGACAAGGAAAACAGACAGGATTAAGACATAAAGGTATGACTTCTATGGTATCAGAGGGAGCTACAACAAGCAAAGACTGTAATGGAAGACAGATTGGAATACATCGAGCAAATAATTTAGGAATTAGGTTGCAAGACTCAAAAATAAATAAATAAATAAATAAGCAAAGGACGCAGCTGTCTTTGTTCAACTGCAAGTAATCCTATGTGACTCTATTCTTGCCAGCATTAACTAGACTATAATCCTCGCAGCGCCATATCAGTAGAAGCGAGAACGGACGTAACACAGTACAGTACGAAGAATACGTCGTTACCGATAACTGTATCATACTTGAACACTTCCATGTGCCAGACGTGAAGTATATTTCCACACTAGTCTATCACCATCAGAACTGAAAGGCCAATCGAAAAGTGATGTGTTCCACCCTCGTGCAGGTTTATATAACTAATTACAATGAAATGAACACCCTTAGCTGCTTATAGGCGTTGGCATACGTCAACGGGGACAGATGAAAATGTAAGCCCCGACCGGGACGCGAACCCGGGATCTCCTGCTTACATGGCAGACGCTCTATCCATCTGAGCCACCGAGGACAAAGAGGACAGTGCGACTGTAGGGATTTATCTCTGTCATGCCTCCCGCGAAACCCACATTCTCAACGTATTGTCCCGCACTACATTCTTAGTGCCCCCGCCCATTACTCGCGGCGCGTTGCCGATTCCCGTAAGAGTTCGGGCACTGTTCGTGCATTCGCACAGAAGAAGAAGATGGTCAAGTGGCCGGTGAGCCTTAACTATATATATATACTAAGATGGTATCTGTTCTTTTGTAACAGATACCATCTTAGTATATATTATATAACTAATGTAATTTTTAGTACAATGAACATTTATCGCAAAGACACCTTACACCTTCGGCACGATTTATTATAATTAATTAACAGTTAATGACACATTCATTTCTTTCTTGCCATTAGCAACAGATTCTGGAACCAGCAATCGTACTTCTTTTCTTACTTGTTGCAAAGAGTTGGCCATTGTATCCGAATCCGTCGTGAATTCTGTGGGTGTTGTCAGGCAGAATAGTTGAGAAGAATACGTTAACTGAGAGTGATGGTCTCTGCTCCACAGTTATTGGTAAATTCTGCAAACAACGACATATGAACTAAATTTTTTGTCACTGAGTGAGTACTACGTTTTATTTAGTATATCACTTGTTTTCTGCTTATTTCTGTAATATTGTAGCAGACTGGTAAAATTCCGGATGAGCTGCGACTGTATAATATGTTACGACCGCCTTCCCAACAACGCAGAGAGTAGTGCAAGTTAGGATTGACATAACTGATGTCTCGGGAATCAGGCTGGTTGGTGCGGAGGAGGTCAGTCTGTTCACGGAGTCTGAGTTCAGACTATTAAAAGGTTACTTTTTGTATCTCGTCCGACATCTTAATTGTTTTGTGCGCGCATTTTATTTCTAAACAGAGATTCTTAAATTGCATTTTATCTGACACTTTGTAGCTCTACGAATTGACCCAGATGCAAACAATACCTCTGGCGCTACTCGTACGAAGAGCATTGTTTGCGAAGAGCCGCTTGGGCGTATGATAATTGGACGGCCGCACAATTGCCATCAAGCACGGGGACTCCCCCCTCCCTCCCCCGAAGCAGTACGCGCAGGGGTACCAAGTACGGTTTAACTATCCTCGCGCCCGTAATGCGCTGCCGGCCTAGAGTGCGGAAACAGGAGCCGGAGATGGAAATAGCGAGACCTAGAAAACAGTCAGCCAGTCGTACTCTCGTGGCCTACTAAATACACTCCTGGAAATTGAAATAAGAACACCGTGAATTCATTGTCCCAGGAAGGGGAAACTTTATTGACACATTCCTGGGGTCAGATACATCACATGATCACACTGACAGAACCACAGGCACATAGACACAGGCAACAGAGCATGCACAATGTCGGCACTAGTACAGTGTATATCCACCTTTCGCAGCAATGCAGGCTGCTATTCTCCCATGGAGACGATCGTAGAGATGCTGGATGTAGTCCTGTGGAACGGCTTGCCATGCCATTTCCACCTGGCGCCTCAGTTGGACCAGCGTTCGTGCTGGACGTGCAGACCGCGTGAGACGACGCTTCATCCAGTCCCAAACATGCTCAATGGGGGACAGATCCGGAGATCTTGCTGGCCAGGGTAGTTGACTTACGCCTTCTAGAGCACGTTGGGTGGCACGGGATACATGCGGTCGTGCATTGTCCTGTTGGAACAGCAAGTTCCCTTGCCGGTCTAGGAATGGTAGAACGATGGGTTCGATGACGGTTTGGATGTACCGTGCACTATTCAGTGTCCCCTCGACGATCACCAGTGGTGTACGGCCAGTGTAGGAGATCGCTCCCCACACCATGATGCCGGGTGTTGGCCCTGTGTGCCTCGGTCGTATGCAGTCCTGATTGTGGCGCTCACCTGCACGGCGCCAAACACGCATACGACCATCATTGGCACCAAGGCAGAAGCGACTCTCATCGCTGAGGGCGACACGTCTCCATTCGTCCCTCCATTCACGCCTGTCGCGACACCACTGGAGGCGGGCTGCACGATGTTGGGGCGTGAGCGGAAGACGGCCTAACGGTGTGCAAGACCGTAGCCAGCTTCATGGAGACGGTTGCGAATGGTCCTCGCCGATACCCCAGGAGCAACAGTGTCCCTAATTTTCTGGGAAGTGGCGGTGCGGTCCCCTACGGCACTGCGTAGGATCCTACGGTCTTGGCGTGCAGCCGTGTGTCGCTGCGGTCCGGTCCCAGGTCGACGGGCACGTGCACCTTCCGCCGAACACTGGCGACAACATCGATGTACTGTGGAGACCTCACGCCCCACGTGTTGAGCAATTCGGCCTCCCGCATGCCCACTATACGCCCTCGCTCAAAGTCCGTCAACTGCACATACGGTTCACGTCCACGCTGTCGCGGCATGCTACCAGTGTTAAAGACTGCGATGGAGCTCCGTATGCCACGGCAAACTGGCTGACACTGACGGCGGCGGTGCACAAATGCTGCGCAGCTAGCGCCATTCGACGGCCAACACCGCGGTTCCTGGTGTGTCCGCTGTGCCGTGCGTGTGATCATTGCTTGTACAGCCCTCTCGCAGTGTCCGGAGCAAGTATGGTGGGTCTGACACACCGGTGTCAATGTGTTCTTTTTTCCATTTCCAGGAGTGTAGTCTACAGTGGACTGAAGCTGATTCCGGGTATCCTCTAGCAGACTATAGACTTTGGGGGGAACAGTTCTGAGATGACGCGAGGAAGGACGTTCTCTGATAACAGTGGGAGCTGTGGCAAGTAATACCTCAAGAGAGAAGAGGCAGCCAACATATACCCTGTAAGAGTAAATATGTCTAGAAGCTTTTTCCGCTAAATCATAACGGATAGGGGGATGAAGTTTATGACTTACGGTAGGTAATTTTAATTATGAGAAATGACTTTGTTCTCTGCAAGGAGATGTGCTCACCAATTGCATTTGGCAAGCAACAAACAAATATGGTAGGGAGAGAAACTCTTACTACCGAAAGTAGTGGCCGTTTCTGGGATGATTTGCTTCCAAAAAGCAAATAAGCAGCCTCGTTACAGGTATAGGCAAACTACGACATACTGGGAATAACACACGAGGTGCGACAATAAGGTAGTGAGACTGATGTGCAAAAAACTGTTGCTTACCGTTCTAGTAAAGTTTAGTGTTTTCTCCTTCAAAGTAGTTCCCTTCTGATTGCACACACTTTTTCCAGCGCTTCTGCCATTGATGGTAACATTTCTGGAACTCATTTTGTGTAATATCCTCTAATACCCTCATCACAGCTTTTTAGACATCTTGAGTTGTTTGAAAATGGTGTCACTTGACCGCCGTTTTGACTCTTGGAAATATAAAAAAGACGCACGGACCGTTATCTGATGGATAAGGTGGCTGTGGTAGTACTGAAATTTGTTTTGAGGTTAAAACTTGCTGTAATGACAGAGCAGTATGGGATGGCGCATTATCGTGATGCAGAATCCAATTATCAACAATTTTGGCACAGACACGAAGAACTCTTTTACGAAGTCTTTCTAAAATTTCTTTCTAGTAATATTGGTTTACTGTTTGTCCAGGAGGCACCCACTCTTTATGAACAATTCCCTTGGAATCAAAGAAGCACACAAGCATGCATTTCACATTTGACTTTGACATGCGAGCTTTTCTTGGTCTGGGTGATCCATTTGAGCACTATTGGGAACTTTGGCGTTTTGTCTCTGGATCGTACTGAAAAAATCAACTTTCATCACCACTGATGACACGGCTCAAAAATTCTTGATTGATTTCCGTTTGCCCTAACAGATGGGCTGCCACACTTTTCCGTGTTTCTCGCTGTTGTGGTGTGTGATTTTTGGGGACAATTTTTGCACAAATCTTTCTCATAGCAAGATCTTCAGTGATCAATAGACGAACCGTTTCTCGATTGATGTTTAGTTATCAATTTCACGGATAATCTTCGATCACATCATACGAGTTCACGCACCCTGGCCAAGTTGACATCCGCCCGTGAGGTTGATGGACGTCTACTTTGGTCTTCATCTTTAACATTCGTTCTGCCTTCACTAAACATTTTATGCCAATGAAAAACTTGAGCTCTTGAGATAACCTCCTCTCCAAAAGCCTTCTGAAGCTTACCATAGGTTTTCGTCGCGTTTTCACCCAATTTAACGCAAAACGAAATGGCATACCGTTGCACAATATTGCGCGGTTCCATTTCCGTGACAAGAGACACAAACATGTGTTAACTTATTACAGCACAACTCACGACCGAGCAGTTGCATCGATGTGCCACTTGGACTAGAAGCAGCTCATAGACCAAGGTCAAAGATATTGTGCCTATGCAAGCCTGCAGGGTTGCCACATCTTGCAAAGAAAATCAGTCTCATTCCTTTATTGTCGCACCTCGTATTCACAGACGGACAAAAATCGCAAACAATCAATAATTAATCTAGAGGACCTTGCCTAGTCGGCGATCTTGGTTTCTCGCATCGTCCCCTATGCTCCTCGGAGTATGGGACCTCATCATCATCATCATCATCAATCAAATTTCGGCAATACGTTTTCTAAGTAACATATTTACGAGACTGACATTGCAAGACTTCATGTTAGTGTAAGAGTGAGATAAGCTGTTGAATATGTGAAATGCCTGTACATCAGTAACCAGCCTACCCGTCAGAATATTGAGTTAAAGCATGCAAATGTACATGCATCGTATTATACAGGTGCCAGATGTCACTTTGTGGGATGGAATCATATGTCTGTTCCACTTGATCGGTAATTACAGGGTCGGTTAACATTGGTTGTGGATGACGCTGGAGTTGTTACCTGATGGTGTTCCATTTTTGCTCGATTGGAGACACATTAGGTGATCGAGCAGGCCAAGGTAACATTTCGACACCCCGTAGAGCATGTTAGGTTACAACAGTAGTATGCGGGCGAGCGTTATGCTGTTGGAAAACACTCCCTGGAGTGCTCTTCACGAATGGCAGCACAGCAAGTCTCGCCTGACACTGATGAAGTCGCATATGGAGGTGGTTTGCTGTTAGATGAATGCACGCTGAGGCGCCTCTGGTTCGAAGCTTCCTTGTTGTGGTCGATTTGAAACAAATCGCTGTGTCACTGTGGTGTCAACTGCTGCACAGATTGCTGTTGCAGACGCAGTACGAGGCACCGGAGCCATTCACCGAATACGATGGACTTCCCTCTGGCTAGTGCCACGCGGCCATGAGGAGCCCGCTCTTCTCGCGACCGCACAAAAAAAAAAAGGTTCAAATGGCTCTGAGCACTATGCGACTTAACATCTATGGTCATCAGTCCCCTAGAACTTAAACCTAACTAACCTAAGGACATCACACAACACCCAGTCATCAAGAGGCACTGAAAATCCCCGACCCCGCAGGGAATCGAACACGGGAACCCGGGCGGGGGAAGCGAGAACGCTACCGCACGACCACGAGCTGCGGACTACATTCCTGCATGTCTTTCCACAGTATCACAGAAGGAACATCCAGCATCTCGTACCGCAATAACACGACCTCGTACAGCATCAGTGAGCTGCTGATCTACATCTACATACATACTCCGCAATCCACCATACGGTGCATGGTGGAGGGTACCTCGTACCACAACTAGCATCTTCTCTCCCTGTTCCACTCCCAAACAGAACAAGGGAAAAATGCCTATATGCCTCTGTACGAGCCCTAATCTCTCTTATCATTGTGGTCTTTCCGCGAAATGTAAGTTGGCGGCCGTAAAATTGTACTGCAGTCAGCCTCAAGTGCTGGTTCTCTAAATTTCCTCAGTAGCGATTCACGAAAAGAACGCCTCCTTTCCTCTAGAGACTCCCACCCGAGTTCCTGAAGCATTTCCGTAACACTCGCGTGATGATCAAACCTACCAGTGACAAATCTAGCAGCCCGCCTCTGAATTGCTTCAATGTCCTCCCTCAATCCGACCTGATAGGGATCCCAAACGCTCGAGCAGTACTCAAGAATAGGTCGTATTAGTGTTTTATAAGCGGTCTCCTTTACAGATGAACCACATCTTCCCAAAATTCTACCAATGAACCGAAGACGACTATCCGCCTTCCCCATAACTGCCATTACATGCTTGTCGCACTTCATACCGCTCTGCAACGTTACGCCCAAATATTTAATCGACGTGACTGTGTCAAGCGCTACACTACTAATGGAATATTCAAACATTACAGGATTCTTTTTCCTATTCATCTGCATTAATTTACACTTATCTATATTTAGAGTTAGCTGCCATTCTTTACACCAATCACAAGTCCTGTCCAAGTCATCTTGTATCCTCGTACAGTCACTCAACGACGACACCTTCCCGTATACCACAGCATCATCAGCAAACAGCCGCACATTTGCTATCCACCCTATCCAAAAGATCATTTATGTAGACAGAAAACAACAGCGGACAACTGCTGCGGTGCGGCTGATAATGGCGTCTTTGTCATCCCAAAGGCGTTTCTGACTGTCATCATCTGACCACGTCCAATCCCAAAGATAACTAACGCTCTCGACCGTTACGACGTACACTTAAAGTAAACCTGATTTGCGTCCTCACTGTGGCGCTACTGGCGCCACGCCCATGCGACTTCCTCTAATTTGAATAGACATATTCTTTCAGATGTAGAAACACGGCTGCCAACTTTCGCTTATCCAGGTGACGATTGGAGTGACCGCTGTCTCAAAAGTCTACGAATACCAGTCTTTGAATGCTGACCCCTATTTCGACTGGATCGAAACTGGAATCTACCTGCACGACGGTCAAGGGGCCTGAAGGTGGCGTAATATATGGCCGAAACTGGTACCTCAATGAAATAACAATTTGGTAATTCAGACGGTTGAAAGTTGTTTGACGGCCTGAGTGGCCGAGCGGTTCTAGCCGCTACAGTCTGGAACCGAGCGACCGCTACAGTCGCAGGTTCGATTCCTGCCTCGGGCATGGATGTGTGTGATGTCCTTAGGTTAGTTAGGTTTAAGTAGTTCTAAGTTCTAGGGGACTGATGACCTCAGATGTTAAGTCCCATAGTGCTCAGAGCCATTTGAACCATTTGAAAGTTGTTTGAGTTGACATTTTGATTACAATAGTCTGCTGCGGAGGAGGAAGTGAAGACCTGCTGTTTTGTCTGCTGTGTTTCCGTGCCTTGTCTAATGCTCATCGGCTAATGAGGCATTGCCGTTCAGTTACTCTGGGTAAAGGATGGCATGACATTCTTCTTAATGAAACTGTTGACCGCATTGCCAAGAGGAGTATTACAGAAGGCCTGTTACGCCCAACGCCGATCCCTTACATCTACATCTACATCTACATTTATACTCCGCAAGCCACCCAATGGTGTGTGGCGGAGGGCACTTTACCTGCCACTGTCATTTCCTCCCTTTCCTGTTCCTTTCCAGAACGACTGCCGGAAAGCTTCCTTGCGCGCTCGAATCTCTCTAATTTTACATTCGTGATCTCCTCGGGCGGTATAAGTAGGGGGAAGCAATATATTCGATACCTCATCCAGAAACGCACTCTCTCGAAACCTGGCGAGCAAGCTACACCGCGATGTAGAGCGCCTCTCTTGCAGAGTCTGCCACTTGAGTATGCTAAACACCTCCGTAACGCTATCACGCTTACCAAATAACCCTGTGACGAAACGCGCCGCTCTTCTTTGGATCTTCTCCATCTCCTCCGTCAACCCGATCTGGTACGGATCCCACACTGATGAGCAATACTCAAGTATAGGTCGAACGAGTGTTTTGCAAGCCTCCTCCTTTGTTGATGGACTACATTTTCTAAGGACTCTCCCAATGAATCTCAACCTGGTACCCGCCTTACCAACAATTAATTTTATATGATCATTCCACTTGAAATCGTTCCGTACGCATACTCGCAGATATTTTACAGAAGTAACTGCTGCCAGTGTTTTTTCCGCTATCATATAATCATACAATAAAGGATTCTTCTTTCTATGTATTCGCAATACATTTGTCTATGTTAAGGGTCAGTTCCCACTCCCTGCACCAAGTGCATTACACGGATCTCACATCGACGATAAGTAAGTCTGCTTATCACGCATGGAACTGTGAATGGCATGTCTCAGCGCTCTAAGGGCGGCCACCTGGCGGCCGTACAGCCCAGCATCTCTTCTCAACTATGGTTCGCCTCGGTGCAGTTTCGTAAATGGCATGTGGCTTCTATCAATCGTATGAGGCTGGGACACGGACCCTATATCCGTTGAAAACTTTCACGTCTCGACACTACGCTAAGGACACAATGGCAGTGGCTGATCTTAACCCCATCGTATTGGCAGGTTCCAAGTACACGACGGCACAATCAGACTTGTATAAGAAATTGGTTCCGAGAAGTTACCTTTCCCTACCAGTGTTTTACTCCTACATTTTCAGAAATATAACTTTCTCGCAGACTATTTGAAAGACACCGGCATCAAAATCAAATAAATAAATTGACGAGGTCTTCATTTTCACATGGGATCAGCCTGGTTCGCAATCGGGTGCGTAATTTTGTGTTTTAATTTGCGTATGGACCTATATTCGTACATTACATTTTCATTGTTGCTCCCTTGTGCGTTTTATGTCAGTGTTCCACTAGCACTATTGTATATACTGTTGATCGTATTGCGTTTGCCATTAGCCTTTTTACACTACTGGTTGTTAAAATTGCTACACCACGAAGTGGACGTGCTACAGACGCGAAATTTATCCGACAAGAAGATGATGCTGAGATATGCAAATGATTAGCTTTTCAGAGCATTCACACAAGGTTGGCGCCTGTGGCGACACCTATAACGTGCTGAAATGAGTTAAGAGTCCAACCGATTTCTCATACACAAACAGCAGTTGACCGGCGTTGCCTGGTGAAACGTTGTTGTGATGCCTCGTGTAAGGAGGAGAAATGCGTACCATCACGTTTCTGACTTTGATAAAGGTCGGATTGTAGCCTATCGCGATTGCGGTTTATCGTATCGCGACATTGGTGCTCGCGTTGGCCGAGATCCAATGACTGTTAGCAGAATATGGAATCAGTGGGTTCAGGAGGGTAATATGGAACGCCGTGTTGGATCCCAACGGCCTCGTATCACTAGCAGTCGAGATGACAGGCATCTTATCCGCATGGCTGTAACGGATCGTGCAGCCACGTCTCGATCCCTGAGTCAACAGATGGAGACGTTTGCAAGACAACAACCATTTTCACGAACAGTTCGACGACGTTTGCAGCAGCATGGACTACCAGTTCGGAGATCATGGCTGCGGTTACCCTTGACGCTGCATGACAGACAGGAGCGCATGCGATGGTGTACTCACCGACGAACCTGGGTGCACGAATGGCAAAACGGCATTTTTCGGATGAATCCAGGTTTTGTTTACAGCATCATGATGGTCGCATCCGTGTTTGGCGACATCGCGGTGAACGCACATTGGAAGCGTGTATTCGTCAACGCCATACTGGCGTATCACCCGGCGTGATGGTATGGGGTGCCATTGGTTACACGTCTCGGCCACCTCTTGTTCGCATTGACGGCACTTCGAACAGTGGACGTTACATTTCAGATGTGTTACGACTCGTGGCTTTACCCTTCATTCGATCCCTGCGAAACCCTACATTTCAGCAGGATAATGCACAACCGCATGTTGCAGGTCGTGTACTCACCTTTCTGGATACAGAAAATGTTCGACTGCTGCCCTGGCCAGCACATTCCCTAGATCTCTCACCAACTGAAAACGTCTGGTCAATGGTGACCGAGCAACTGGCTCTTCACAATACGCCAACCACTACCCTTGATGAACTGTGGTATCGTGTTGAAGCTGCATGGGCAGCTGTACTTGTACACGCCATCCAGTCTCTGTTTGACTCAATGCCCAGGCGAATCAAGGCCGTTATTACGGCCAGGTTAGGTTGTTCTGGGTACTGATTTCTCAGGATCTATGCACCCAAATTGCGTGAAAATGTAATCACATGTCAGTTCTAGTATAATATATTTGTCCAATGAATACCCGTTTACATCTGCATTTCTTCTTGGTGTAGCAATTTTAATGGCCAGTAGTGTAAGTACCCTTGTCTGTATGCTAGACGTCTCACATTGATACACGACGTTATTTACAATTTTGTACTTTGGCTGTGGTTGTACTTATTGTATGATGTACGGTGATTGCCTTTTAATGTCTTGTTTTTTCGATAAGAGCATTTGTATGTTTTCCTAATGTTTCTGTAGAGCACTATTTGTACACAGAAGCTCCAAAGAAACTGGTATAGGCATGAGTATTCAAATGCAGCGGTATGTAATCAGGTAGAATACAGCGCTGCGGTCAGCAACGCCTATAGAAGACAATAAGTTTCTGGTGCAATTGTTACACCGGTTACTACTGCTACACTGGCAGGTTATCAATAGTTAAGTAAGTTTGAACGTAGTGTTATAGACTGCGCACGAGTGGTGGGAGACAGCATCTCCGGGGTAGCGATGAAGTGGTGACACGGGACGTACAACCATTTCAAAGCATACCGTGAATATCAGGAATACTGTAAAACATCAAATTTCCGATATCGCTACGGACGGAAAAAGAACAGCACCGACGACGACTGAAGACATTCATTCAACGAGACAGAAGTGCAACCCTTCCTCAGATTGCTGCAAATTTCATTGCTGGGCCACCAACAAGCGTGAACGTGCGAACCGTTCTACGAAACATCACCGATATGGGCTCTCGGCGCCGAAGATCCACTCGTGTACCCTCGATGACTGCACGACACAAAGCTTCACGCGTCGCCTCGGCCCGTCACCACAGACACTGGACTGTTGATGCTGAGAAACATATTGCTTGGTCGGACGAGTCTCGTTCCAAATTGTATTGAACGAATGGACGCGTACGGGTATGGAGACAGCCTCATGAATCCATGGACCCTGTATGTCAACAGGGGACTGTTCAAGCTGGTGGAGGCTCTGTAATGATGTGGGTCGTGTGCAGTTGGAGTGATGTGGGACCCTGGCAGATGACACGTATGTAGGCATTCTGTCTGTTCACCTGCATCCATTCATGTCCATTGTGCATTCCGATGGACGTGGACATGTCCAGCAGGGCAATGCGACGTCCCACATGTTCAAAATTGCTAGAGACTGTCTCCAGGAACACTCTTCTTAGTTTAAACATTTCCGCTGGTCACCAAACTCCTAATATATGAACATTATTGAGCATACCTGGGATGCCTAGCAACGTGCTGTTCAGAAGATTTCTGCACACCCTCGCATTCTTACGGATTTATGGATAGCTCTGCAGGATTCATGGTGTCAGTTGTCTCAAGCACTGCTTCAGACTTTAGTCGAATCCATGTACGTCGTGTTGCTCCACCTCTGCGTGTTCACGGAGGCCCTACACGATATTAGGCAGGTGTACCACTTTGTTTGGCTCTTCAGTGTATCATATTCAAGTTCCCGCTCCTTCCGGCTCAAGTGACCAATCGCAGATGAGACCATCTAAAATTATGACGTAACATCATGCTCAGTGAGCCGCAATAACGAAATATAAGGGACTCCTCCAATTATGACGACGGTTCAATCCCGCGTCCGGCCATCTTGATTTAGGTTTTCCGTGATTTCCCTAAATCGCTCCAGGCAAATGCCGGGATGGTTCCTTTCAAAGGGCACGGTCGACTTCCTTCCCTAGTCCGATGAGACCGATGACCTCGCTGTTTGGTCCCTTCCCCCAAACAATCCAATCCAATCCAATTATGACGCCGTGCTATTCTCATAAAACTCTTATGTCAGCTGGCGTATTTATTTACTGTATGTTGCTATATTGTTTTTTGGCCTCTTTATTGTTGTGATACTAAAGCTATTTTGAAGGACAGAGAATTCTGCTATTAATTGTGTTGTGTTAGATATAAGTTTATTTTACAGGTACGTCTTGATGACATAAATTTTTACACCTCACTACGACCGCCTTCAGATCTGTTACAAAACAAACACAGTGTGTAACCAACTAAGCCCGTTTGCTGACGCTAAATGTCCGCAGCTGGTGGTCGTGCGGTAGCGTTATCGCTGCCCGCGTCCGGGTTCCCGGGTTCGATTCCCGGCGGGGTCAGGGATTTTCTCTGCCTCGTGATGACTGGGTGTTGTGTGATGTCCTTAGGTTAGTTAGGTTTAAGTAGTTCTAAGTTCTAGAGGACTGATGACCATAGATGTTAAGTCCCATAGTGCCCAGAGCCATTTGAACCATTTTTTGACGCTAAATCTATAAAAGTCCTGGTGCTACATAGGAGAGACAACATGCTTACATGTTTAACAGCCATGTATACCAGCCATACATACCATAAAGTATTCTGATGTAGTATCAACGTCAAACTAAACATGTAGGTACATAGTAAGTGCTGGTGATGATCAGAATGCGTCTGGTATTTATGCAATGAAACTGAGGCCAGCAGATGGTACATGATTAACCAGTATCGCAAATGTAATGGTTAAAATGTGGTATGCGTAGCCATTAATTAAAATTACTTCACACGGCAGAACGAGCGTCTGATAATAAAACATTACTGACATACTCCACGAGGAATTGGATCCATAGTTAAAATCCACATAAAAAGTGCAAATATTAATAATTTGAAGCTTCTAGCCTGGCAAGGTAAATGATACGGTACTATAAAAGCCAGTATAAAACGTATAAGATTAAAAACACGTATAAAATAAAATCTTCCAGCCTGTCAGATCAATTGCGGTAAACGTAATTGTAGTTAACGACGCTGTGACTACTAATTAAAAAAATCTAGTCGATAATACATCCGGAGTGTGGCCTTATAGTGAAATGTATAAATTTCTGTGATCAAGACGGACTTGTAAAATAAAGTGCCAAAAATATGATCACGGACTCATTTTCAGACTTTATGTCTTCAGTTGATAACATGCAAAGTTTGCACACACGTAACATGAGCGCTGGTTCTTTTATTTGTGTTTGTCCTTATTCCTGCACTCTGACGTGTTGAGCATTTTTTTTATGAACTAGGATCACGAAACAAATTAAGTTCCTCTCCTCCTATTGTTTGCTATTTTCTCAGTACTCCTTGACTTCTTCCCCATGTTGTCTCTTCATTTCTCCTGTTCATATCATTCCCGATTTCTTCTGCAGCGAATCCCTTCTAAATCTAGTATGTTATTCTTAAAAAGATCTCTGTCTGTTATATCCGATTGTTCGATGTTCTTTCTTTCTAGTTACTTCCCTTTTTCAATGCCACTTCTGATTTCTTCTTCCACAAAGACAGAAATATTGGTTTTATTAGCCTGTTCTCATTCATTCGATAGAGGTATCCAAAATAGATTGATTGTCTTTTAGCCATTACTTCCGAATTTTTCTCTATATTTTTGTAGCTCTCCTGATAACTTCTCGTTTCCAACCATCTGTATTTTGTGTTATCTCTGTTTTTGTTGTTGTGTTTTTTGATACTAAATGTAGTTAAACGTGTTAAGGATTTACGCGCACATAACTACCAGCCATTTACACTCCCGCCATTTTGTACACCACAATCGTGATGAAATCTGTTGATATCATTTGCCATTACCAAAAGTGACGTGACGTCTCAAGTATTTTACTTTATCAACGTGAAACCAACAGAGAACACACCTCTCCCGCTTGAACACTATCAATATTTCGTGCGACGTTAAAGCCGTCTCAGATGAAAAACGATCTGTTAACCGTGGACAGCTGGTACTGTGAACAATGGAATCCCTTGGGAAAAGACAGAAAGAGATGGAAACGTACTTCAAAGCGCACTCAGCGACTGTACCTTGGGGACCCGCTGAGTATGATGAATAGCCCTTTCCAGCTGCCACTTGTGAGTACAAAGGGAAAATGCATAAAAAGTTTCTCGATTCAAATTTAGTTCTTCCCAGCGAAAGACGTCCGGTCTTGCTCAAAATTACATATGGCACTTCTGCATTACTGGCGACATAACCGGTTGTAGAGAGGCCAAAGGCTTCGAAGGTTATCCGACAGCAAGGAGTGAGACTTTTGAGTGTCTTCACACTTCAGACGCCTCTAACTTGATCTACTGAGTCGAGATAAACGTAATTACAGAAGACTGAAAATCCTCACAAAAAGGGCATTACGGTATAATCACCAAAGACAGATAAATTTAGAAAATGTCAAAATGTGCGTGAGAACTTACGGGACTTAACTGCTAAGATCATCAGTCCCTAAGCTTACACACTACTTAACCTAAATTATCCTAAGAACAAACACATACACCCACGCCTGAGGGAGCACTCGAACCTCCGCCGGGACCAGCCGCACAGTCCATGACTGCAGCGCCTCAGACCGCTCGGCTAATCCCGCGCGCATTCGGGAGGACGACGGTTCAATCCCGCGTCCGGCCATCCTGAATTAGGTTTTCCGTGATTTCCCTAAATCGCTCCAGGCAAAAGCCGGGATGGTTCCTTTCGAAGGGCACGGCCGACTTCCTTCCCCGTCCTTCCCTAATCCGATGAGACCGATGACCTCGCTGTCTGGTCTCCTTCCTCAAAAACAACCAACAACAACAATCCCGCGCGGTAAATTTACAAAATTGTCAGTATAGTTTATAGGTCTGATATCGGCTTCTATTGTTTCACATACGCCTTTCTTTCTAGTGTTGTTGTTCATTCCATAGGCTGGCTTGATGAAGCTCTTCATGCCGGTCTACCCTACCGGAAACTGTAACCATATGGACCTGTTTGCTGTAGCCAAGAATTGGTCTCCCTCTACAATTTCAGTCCCCTACTTTTCTCCCAATTACCAAATAGACCCTTCCATCATAATTCAGGAAGTGTCCTATCAGCTGGCCCCTTCTGTTAGTCAAGTTGTGGCACAAACTTCTTTTCTCCGCATTTGATTCAGTACATCCTAATTAGCTGCTCGATCTACACACTAAATCCTACTGAAAACGCTCTACTCTGTTTTTGTCTCAAGTGTTTGTCGTCAACGATACAGTTCGGCTGAAGGATGTACTCCAAACAGATATTTTCTTCGCACGGCATTGTCCTTCAGACGAGAAGGAACAGACACAGTCTTTGACGGTTAGACCTGTGGTAAACAAACCTTGACGGGCTGAAATAACGACAAAATATTCGTCTCTTCCCATGCGGGAATTAGGAAGTGTGCAAGTGGGGGGTAGTGGACTTGGTGAGATATGGAAGTCTGGATCGGTCCTGAAAGCCTGATCGGGTAGCGGCCTCTCGCGATGAACAGGAAATCCAGTTTCGAGTCTCTATCCGCCACAGATCTGCATGTATCACAAACAGCTGCCTTCAAATTCATCTTCGTGGAATGCAAATCTGTTTCGAAAGCATCTGCATGTCGTTGTTGGGGTGTTGAGTGCTGATTTCATGTAGACGTCCTGTGCCAGGCTCTTCATCTCCACGCAACTGATGAAACAGACACCGACTTCAGCAGGCTTACCGTCGTCGAAGCTCGCTCTCCCTCTCCAATGTTAACGCCTTACAAGTCGTTCCGTCACCAAACCGAAGATCCCTTGACATCTCAGACTGTATCTTAGCAACCGAGCCCATCATTTAGTTTCCGATTCCATTTTCCAACTCCTCACATTTTTCCGTAGCACCACATTTATTTATGTTGTTGTTGTAGTCTTCAGTCCTGAGACTGGTTTGATGCAGCTCTCCATGCTACTCTATCCTGTGCAAGCTTCTTCATCTCCCAGTACCTACTGCAACCTACATCCTTCTGAATCTGCTTAGTGTATACGTCTCTTGGTCTCCCTTTACGATTTTTACCCTCCACACGACCCTCCAATGCTAAATTTGTGATCCCTTGATGCCTCAAAACATGTCCTACCAACCGATCCCTTCTTCTAGTCAAGTTGTGCCACAAACTTCTCTTCTCACCAATCCTATTCAATACCTCCTCATTAGTTACGTGATCTACCCACCTTATCTTCAGCATTCTTCTGTAGCACCACATTTCAAAAGCTTCTATTCTCTTCTTGTCCAAACCAGATATCGTCCACGTTTCACATCCTTACATGGCTACACTCCATACAAATACTTTCAGAAACGGCTTCCTGACACTCAAATCTATACTCGATGTTAACAAATTTCTCTTCTGCAGAAGCGATTTCCTTGCCATTGCCAGTCTACATTTTATATCCTCTCTACTTCGACCATCATCAGTTATTTTACTCCCTAAATAGCAAAACTCCTTTACTACTTTAAGTGTCTCATTTCCTAATCTAATTCCCTCAGCATCACCCGATTTAATTTGACTACATTCCATTATCCTTGTTTTGCTTTTGTTGATGTTCATCTTATATCCTCCTTTCAAGACACTGTTCATTCCGTTCAACTGCTCTTCCAAGTCCTTTGCTGTCTCTGACAGAATTACAATGTCATCGGTGAACCTCAAAGTTTTTACTTCTTCTCCATGAATTTTAATACCTACTCCGAATTTTTCTTTTGTTTCCTATACTGCTTGCTCAATATACAGATTGAATAATATCGGGGAGAGGCTACAACCCTGTCTCACTCTTTTCCCAACCACTGCTTCCCTTTCATGCCCCTCGACTCTTATAACTGCCCTCTGGTTTCTGTACAAATTGTAAATAACCTTTCGCTCCCTGTATTTTACCCCTGCCACCTTCAGAATTTGAAAGAGAGTATTCCAGTTAACGTTCTCAAAAGTTTTCTCTAAGTCTACAAATGCCAGAAACGTAGGTTTTGCCTTTTCTTAATCTTTCTTCTAAGGTAAGTCGTAAGTTTGTATTGCCTCACGTGTCTCAACATTTCTACGGAATCCAAACTGATCTTCCCCGAGGTCCGCTTCTACCAGTTTTTCCATTCGTCTGTAAAGAATTCGCGTTAGTATTTTGCAGCTGTGACTTATTAAACTGATAGTATGGTAATTTTCACATCTGTCAACACCTGCTTTCTTTGGGATTGGAATTATTATATTCTTCTTGAAGTCTGAGGTATTTCGCCTGTCTCATACATCTTGCTCACCAGATGGTAGAGTTTTGTCATGACTGGCTCTCCCAAGGCCATCAGTAGTTCTAATGGAATTTTGTCTACTCCCGGGGTCTTGTTTGGACTCTGGTCTTTCAGTGCTCTGTCAAACTCTTTACGCAGTATCTTATCTCCCATTTCGTCTTCATCTACATCCTCTTCCATTTCCATAATATTGTCCTCAATTACATCGCCCTTGTATAAACCCTCTATATACTACTTCCACCTTTCTGCCTTCTCTTCTTTGCTTAGAACTGGGTTGCCATCTGAGCTCTTGATTTTCGTACAAGTGGTTCTTTTCTCTCCAAAGGTCTCTTTAATTTTCCTGTAGGCAGTATCTATCTTACCACTAGTGAGACAAGCCTCTACATCCTTACATTTGTCCTCTAGCCGGCCCTGCTTAGCCATTTTGCACTTCCTGTCGATCTCATTTTTGAGACGTTTGTATTCCTTTTTGCCTGCTTCACTTACTGCATTTTTATATTTTCTCCTTTCATCAATTAAATTCAATATTTCTTCTGTTACCCAAGGATTTCTATTAGCCCTCGTCTTTTTACCTACGTGATCGTCTGCTGCCTTCACTACTTCATCCCTCAGAGCTACCGAGCGAGGTGGCGCAGTGGTTAGCACACTGGACTCGCATTCGGAAGGACGACGGTTCAATCCCGCGTCCGGCCATCCTGATTTAGGTTTTCCGTGATTTCCCTAAATCTCTCCAGGCAAATGCCGGGATGGTTCCTTTGAAAGGGCACGGCCGACTTCCTTCCCCATCCTTCCCTAATCCGATGAGACCGATGACCTAGCTGTTTGGTCTCTTCCCCCCAAACAACCAACCAACCAACCCTCAGAGCTACCCATTCTTCTTCTACTGTATTTCTTTCTCCCATTCCTGTCAATTGTTCCCTTATGCTCTCCCTCAAACTCTCTACAGCCTCTGGTTCTTTCAGTTTATGCAGGTCCCATCTCCTTAAATTCCCACCTTTTTGCAGTTTCTTCAGTTTCAATCTGCAGTTCATAACCAATAGATTGTGGTCAGAATCCACATCTGCCCCTGGAAATGTCTTACAATTTAAAACCTGGTTCCTAAATTTCTGTCTGACCATTATATAATCTATCTGATACCTTTTAGTATCTCCAGGATTCTTCCAGGTATACAACCTTCTTTTATGATTCTTGAACCAAGTGTTAGCTATGATTAAGTTATGCTCTGTGCAAAATTCTACAAGGCGGCTTCCTCTTTCATTTCTTCCCCCCAATCCATATTCACCTACTATGTTTACTTCTCTCCCTTTTCCTACTGACGAATTCCAGTCACCCATGACTATTAAATTTTCGTCTCCCTTCACTACCTGAATAATTTCTTTTATCTCGTCATACATTTCATCAATTTCTTCATCATCTGCAGAGCTAGTTGGCATATAAACTTGTACTACTGTAGTAGGCATGGGCTTTGTGTCTATCTTGGCCACAATAATGCGTTCACTATGCTGTTTGTAGAAGCTTACCCGCACTCCTATTTTTTTATTCATTATTAAACCTACTCCTGCATTACCCCTACTTGATTTTGTATTTATAACCCTGTAATCACCTGACCAAAAGTCTTGTTCCTCCTGCCACCGAACTTCACTAATTCCCACTATATATAACTTTAACCTATCCATTTCCCTTTTTAAATTTTCTAATCTACCTGCCCGATTAAGGGATCTGACATTGCACGCTCCGATCCGTAGAACGCCAGTTTTCTTTCTCCTGATAACGACGTCCTCTTGAGTAGTCCCCGCCCGGAGATCCGAATGGGGGACTATTTTACCTCCGGAATATTTTACCCAAGAGGACGCCATCATCATTTAATCATACAGTAAAGCTGCATGCCCTCGGGAAAAATTACGGTTGTAGTTTCCCCTTGCTTTCAGCCGTTCGCAGTACCAGAACAGCAAGGCCGTTTTGGTTAGTGTTACAAGGCGAGATCAGTCAATCATCCAGACTGTTGCCCCTGCAACTACTGAAGAGGCTGCTGCCCCTCTTCAGGAACCACACGTTTGTCTGGCCTCTCAACAGATACCCCTCCGTTGTGGTTGCACCTACGGTACGGTCATCTGTATCGCTGAGGCACGCATGCCTCCCCACCAACGGCAAGGTCCATGGTTCACGGGGGGGGCATTTAATTATAAGATCTCAAATCTTTCTGTTCTCTTCTTCTCTAAACTGCTTGTCGTCCACAATTCACCTCTGCAAAAGGCCACAGCAAAGCAAAAAGTCTTGAGAAAATATTTACTGGGTTTTAAATAAACGTTTAGAAAATTCTTTTTCTGGAAGTGCTTTTCTTGCTATTGCCAATTTGCTTTTTATACTTTACAAGCGGTGGCTTGTTTTATTTTACAGGTTATTATTCCTTACTGTAGGGGCTGTGATTTTTGATATTTTTTGTCTAAAACAGCAAGGTAAAACGGGGGCCACTACTTCCACCACATCAAGTGGATTTAGTGCTCACGTGCTCACACGGAGCCGTGAACACTTCCCAGTTTATGAATGGCGAATAGTTGAACATGATAACTACTGTTATCGGTGCCATGCGTGCAAAGATCGTGGCAGGCGCGCGATATTGAAACACTATACTATCGTTAGCGGCGCGAGACCTGCACGACCTTATAGCAACCGTTATAGTCCTGCATTATTCTGGTACACTAGCGGTGAGTTCACGTAATGAAAGAGAGAGAGAATGTAAGATTAAAGGACTTATTTATTAAACAGTTGAGAATCGAACAATAATACAACCAAATGGGGGTGGGAAGAAGAAAGATTCGAGTTCAGCAACCTGCCCCAACGTACGGTCATAACAAGGCACGATAGCAGGAGGAAAGTAATTTTAGTAACGATCGCCGAATTGTCAAATAGAATCCCATTTAGTAAAGGAAGGGGTTGCAGGCCTGCAACGACCACCACCATGAAACAGCCAAAGACCAAGAAAGACGGTTCTGTGCGTGAATAGCTAGGTAACCTCCCGTACTGAAGGAATAAAACCCGCAAGAAGCGAAACTATTCACAGTGACCTGTCAGGTTCCCTCTGGGCCGCAGGGCGTGAATCTACAGTGCACGACGGCGCTCATGCTTACGGCGAACTTCGTCTCCTGGAAGCAGCACCTCCGGTCTCCGGCTCAGTCACACTAGAACTGCTCCACTGCCCCATTGTCCACTATCCATCCGCGGAGTGCGGTTGGCGCCCGCCCGCGAAAAACGGGCGCGCACCTGAAATGGGCAATTATAGGGCCGGAATTTCACAGGGAGGTGACCTCGCGACGTTAAAATTGAGCAGAAATAGCGTTTACAAGGTTGGCAAAGCAGTTTGGGGAACTGAGAACAGGAGAAACTTTGGCCACTACTGAACTTTCAAAGGCCACCACGTGCTACCCTGGCGATCGGAAAAGGGATGGGAAAGGGGAAACCATCATGGCTGCTAGGAAGACTCCTGCCCTCGCCCATAAATAAAGAAAATTCCTGGCGCCAAGCTCCTCTGACAGATCAGTGTGAGACAAGCTGTAAAAATCGTCAAATAAATCAGGCAACCCATAGAAATTATTAATATTATCTAAATTATTACTTTACCGAGTACCAGAATTCTGGGATTAGAAATATGAAACACGAGCACTGAATGGTGAATGAAGTGCACGTCTTTAAACCTTCGGTATGTAGTTTTCCTGCTCAAACGTCGAATCTCATCTGTGATGTATATACGAGGGTTGCCCAGAAGGTAATGCATCGAATTTTCTTTCTCGAACAATTCTTTATTGAACATAATGAGAATTACACACAGGAAAGAATGGCGTTTTATCTACACACCCCATTTTTTTCCACGTAATCTCCATCCCGTTTTCTGGCCTTCCTCAAGCGCGAAACAAGGGCGCGTACGTCCTGTCGGTAGCAATCCTTGTTCTGGTGCCGGAGCCAGTGCTTCACTGTCTCTGTCACCTCCGGATCGTCCTCAAAATGTCTTCACGAATGGCACCCTTTAATGGCCCAAACATCAGCTCGCTGCAACATGTCAGGTGTGACAGCCGGAGATTGTCTCCCCGACCGCTGCAAATCATGGAGCGCCGCCGAATCGCATTCTGATTACCTAACCGTCCGCGAAAAGCGACTAACTGTACTTCTGCCGACAGCATATGCTCCATAGACTTTGCACAAGCGTTTGTGAATATTCCCCACAGTTCCTTTTTCTGCAGTGAGAAATTCAATGACGGCACGTTGCTTGTAACGTACATCAGCTACAGACGCCATTTTGTAACTGTCCTGCAGCTACGCTATCTGTCGGAAGTGACAGAAACATGATGCGCTCCCTCAGGTGACATACGTAACGCTTCGCATTCGAAGCATTGTTTTCGGTTGGAATAAAATACACTCCTGGAAATGGAAAAAAGAACACATTGACACCGGTGTGTCAGACCCACCATACTTGCTCCGGACACTGCGAGAGGGCTGTACAAGCAATGATCACACGCACGGCACAGCGGACACACCAGGAACCGCGGTGTTGGCCGTCGAATGGAGTGTCAGCCAGTTTGCCGTGGCATACGGAGCTCCATCGCAGTCTTTAACACTGGTAGCATGCCGCGACAGCGTGGACGTGAACCGTATGTGCAGTTGACGGAGTTTGAGCGAGGGCGTATAGTGGGCATGCGGGAGGCCGGGTGGACGTACCGCCGAATTGCTCAACACGTGGGGCGTGAGGTCTCCACAGTACATCGATGTTGTCGCCAGTGGTCGGCGGAAGGTGCACGTGCCCGTCGACCTGGGACTGGACCGCAGCGACGGACGGATGCACGCCAAGACCATAGGATCCTACGCAGTGCCGTAGGGGACCGCACCGCCACTTCCCAGCAAATTAGGGACACTGTTGCTCCTGGGGTATCGGCGAGGACCATTCGCAACCGTCTCCATGAAGCTGGGCTACGGTCCCGCACACCGTTAGGCCGTCTTCCGCTCACGCCCCAACATCGTGCAGCCCGCCTCCAGTGGTGTCGCGACAGGCGTGAATGGAGGGACGAATGGAGACGTGTCGTATTCAGCGATGAGAGTCGCTTCTGCCTTGGTGCCAATGATGGTCGTATGCGTGTTTGGCGCCGTGCAGGTGAGCGCCACAATCAGGACTGCATACGACCGAGGCACACACGGCCAACACCCGGCATCATGGTGTGGGGAGAGATCTCCTACACTGGCCGTACACCACTGGTGATCGTCGAGGGGACACTGAATAGTGCACGGTACATCCAAACCGTCATCGAACCCATCGTTCTACCATTCCTAGACCGGCAAGGGAACTTGCTGTTCCAACAGGACAATGCACGTCCGCATGTATCCGGTGCCACCCAACGTGCTCTAGAAGGTGTAAGTCAACTACCCTGGCCAGCAAGATCTCCGGATCTGTCCCCCATTGAGCATGTTTGGGACTGGATGAAGCGTCGTCTCACGCGGTCTGCACGTCCAACACGAACGCTGGTCCAACTGAGGCGCCAGGTGGAAATGGCATGGCAAGCCGTTCCACAGGACTACATCCAGCATCTCTACGATCGTCTCCATGGGAGAATAGCAGCCTGCATTGCTGCGAAAGGTGGATATACACTATACTAGTGCCGACATTGTGCATGCTCTGTTGCCTGTGTCTATGTGCCTGTGGTTCTGTCAGTGTGATCATGTCATGTATCTGACCCCAGGAATGTGTCAATAAAGTTTCCCCTTCCTGGGACAATGAATTCACGGTGTTCTTATTTCAATTTCCAGGAGTGTACACAGGGCAACCCTCGTACCCTATGTGATCAGGAGTATTCGAACACCCCCAATAACATACGTTTTTCATATCAGGTGCATTGTGCTACCACTTAATGCCAGGGACCTCAGTAGTCATTAGACATCGTAAGAGAGCAGAATGGGGCGCCCCGCGCAACTCACGGAGTTAGAACGTGGTCAGATGACTGGGCGTCACTTGTATCATACGTCTGTGCGCCAGATTTCCACACTCCACGCTCCTAAACAATCCTAAGTCCTCTGCTCGCCGGCCACTGTGGCCGGGCGCTTCTAGGCACTTCAGTCTGGAACCGCGCTACTGCTACAGTCGCAGGTTCGAATCCTGCCTCGGGCATGGATGTGTGTGATGTTGTTTGATTAGTTCTAAGTTCTAGGGGAATAATGACCTCAGATGTTAAGTCCCATAGCGCTCAGACGCATTTGAACCATTTACACTTGTTTTACTTTAGTTCATGTTCATTTCACAGCGAATTTTCAAGAGATTATCCATTTTCTCAAGTGACCTCTGAATTTGTTAGTCATCTCTGACAGAATTACACTCTTGTTGTCGACAAACCTCAATGTTGTTATTTATTCTGCCTGAACTTTAATTTCCATTCCAAATTCCTCCGTGGTTTCATTCGCAGCTTTTTCAATGTCCAGACTGAATAACATCCGAGAGAGGCTACATAAGCATATAATTCTAATTTCTGACTCTAGACCGTAAGCCACTCTTTTTTGTTGCTGATACAAAATGTTTTTGTCTCTTTGCGTAAATATAGAATAATTTAAGCAAAACATCTCTGTTTCTCCCATCTTTGTATTTCGCGTCTTTCCCTCTCGCTCATCTCTAGGGCACGCTGCCTCTCAAACAATTGTAAAATAAAAGTTAAAAAATGTACCAGGGAACAAAACCTTTCCCCACGCCCCCGGAATGCGGTAGCAAAAAACACAGAAACAAAAAAAATAAAATGTGGTGGGAGGATGGGGATGGCGGTGTGGGGGTGGAGTGAACAATCGTTGCTCCCGGCACCGTTTCATTTAACTCAAAAGTGATTAAAACCAGCGCCGGCGCTCGCTCGCGGCAAAACATTTTTTCCATTACCGATAGAGCGGAATCCCTCCGGTCTCGGCTGACTGGCTCGCATTGTTTCCGCTGGATGGGCGCGGGCCCGGCGCCACAGTTGTTTGTAAGTCCGGCGGCGGGCGCGCGCCCCGCCAACCACTTCTCAGCGCCGAGTGACCCGTGTTACGTCACGGCTGTTGACGGCCAATGCCTCGCTTCACACTGTGCCGGATTTCTGGATGGCGTGACCTCGACGCTGCGGAAGTCCGCGATACGACTCCGCTGCAAAGCCGAAACCTGGCACATTAAGCCCGCTTCATTGTCTCGGTACAATAAAACTTCATAATCTTCTTAAAGGAAAGGGCACTTATTTACTAACTTCGTTCTATCTGAGTACCCGGCATTGCTCGGGTGTCTATATTTATTCCAGTCTTCTGTTACTCCGTCTCCTTCTTCACCCTTTCTCTGCCCATTTCCTTCTTAACCCCCTCTCTGTCAGTTTCCTCCACCCCCTCTCTGTCCATTTCCTCCAACCCCTCTCTGTCTATTTCCTCCTCACTCACCCCCCCCCCACTGTCTCCACCTGCTCTTCCTCCTCGTCCAGCTGCTCGTCCCTCGTCTCCCACCTGTCCAATTGCTCCCCTCCCCCCCCCCTTCTGTCCATCTGCTCCTCTTCGTCTATCTGCTCCTTACCTCTCATTCCCTACCTCTGTAATTCCATTTCCTCGTCTCTTCTCTTTGACCATCTCCTCCTCCCCCTTTTGTCATCTCCTCCCTCCGCGTTCATCGTCTCCCTGTCCATCTGTTCATCCTCTCCTCCCTTCTGTCTCTGTCCACCTCTTTCCTCTTTCTGTCCATTTCCTCACCTCCCCTCTCTGTCAGTTTCCTCATCTCCCTCTCTTTGTTTACCTCTTCTGCCCTTGAACCTGCGCTCATCTCCTCCTTCCACGTCACTGTCTGTCCATCACCTACTCCCCCCTTCACTCTCCATTTTATCATACTCAGGCTGTTGCTGTTGGTTCTTACCCACACACATCCTGTGCACAGTAGGGGTGTAGGTGCATTTTCTGTAATACTCTCCTCTCCACACAGTACTTGCAACTTTCTACACATGCAGTTATTGAGCCGTGGTAAAATTTGCTGTTTTGAAGAGCGCGCCGCAGCGCGTAGTGTAAAGCAGTCGCCTTCCGTTTCTGGCGGTGGCGCCGCAGTGGTAATCGCAGCTTTGGTGTCTCCCTCTGGTGGGAAAGCGGAAAGGTTGCCTGTTCACGTGCATTTAAGGGGCGCTATTAGCTCGGCAGGTGGTAAGTCTGAGTCGGTGCAGTTGGCGAGTCTGGTCAGTTGGTCAAAGGGTCAGTGTGGGGCAGTCAGTGTCTGTCTGTCGTCCGGAGTGCTAGTATGTATTAGGCCACCAGTCTGCTGGAGTTTGCTGAGGCAATGGGCATTGGTGGTTGGATCGATCGGCTGGTCGGTCGTGCACTGGGACACAAGATGCCTTGTCCGTCTTGAGCATCGGCGCATGTGAAGTCGCCACGTGAGTCCAGTGGCCGCGCCGTATAGCGAGGCGGAGTGGCTTCGCGGCCGACATAACAGGAGTCAACCCACGACATCGGTCTGGCCGGCGCGAGCTGCGACGCCGTGAGACGGGAGATCGGCGCGCCTTCCTGCGTCCGTTGAAGCGGCTGGCAGCAGACGGTTCGGGAGAGCATTGGGGGTGCTGTGCCAGGTCTTCGCCAGACATCGCCGCTTATGAGAAATTAAGTGATTGCTGATGCTGTTTCATTTACTTGTTAAATTCTACTTGTTTTCTTGGTCAGTCTCTCGACCCCAGCTTGCTCGCCTGTCTTTCGTCCGCATTTGTGAAGCAGTTAGTGTCTGTCTGTCTGTCTGTCGGTCTGCCGTACGTTAATAGCTGCCTCAGTCATGTTTGTCGGATTCGCTGTTAACGAATTTATTGCTTAAAGGCCGAATTCTTGAAATATGTTTTTATCTTGCCTGTCATCTTGCGAGGTGGTATATGTGTAATGTAAAGCATGTTGTACATTTTATGTAAGTCTGCATTCTATGGGTTTTATTTAAAGGTTGCCACCCTTCCACCGTAAGAGTCCTTAAAAAAATCCACTTGCGGTGGCAAATAATTTGAGTGTTGTACCATTTACATCCCTCTTACGGTGTGCATTGTTTACGTGTTTGTGTTAGTTCTTAATTTTTTTGTTTTTTGTTTAAAGTAATCTGGTGTGTTGCAGAAAAGATTCTGAAAGTAAATTTTCACGGTTCAGTTATAAGAACATTCTGCTCATAATTTTTTCTCGTAAAAAAGTTATAAGCCACAAATGCCAAATGTAGTATTGGGGAACACGGAGATCATGACCTAAAATACGAATATTAATCTGACTGACAGAACAGTTAAAGTGAGAGAGTGGCTTTCCACCTTCCATACTCTGCAAAACATTGATTTCAGTGCAACTGTGCCTGTGCTGATTCCAAGCAGCAACATATCAGCTTGAGCAACCACTGCACCTTCTTAGTTGGGAATGAGTGTAGTTCATTCTCGTCCTCAGCCGTTGCACTGTACTAACTGCCCTGTTGCACTTAATCGTTGGAACAGTTTGGAAACATCGTCTCAGCCAGCTGTGTTGTACACAGATATTTGGTCCTGTATAGCTTTTACACTTCTCTACTGCTTACATTTGCTTGTCCATACACGAAACTCAAGTCTGCAGGTTCCATCACGGAGTAAAATTCCGTTTGATTAGGGCTGATTAACGTTAGTGGTTCATCTTGTGAACACTGCAGTCTAATAGACTACAGACAATGTAAACCAGGATTGCTCATATCGGTACACAATGTGCCAGCTGCACTGGCTTAGTGGAATTATTATGGCAACATCTGCACCTAACTGATCGCCAGGATTGCAGACCCCAAAATCGTAGCTACGATAGAGGTATCAGAATCATTTCACCTTGTAACTTTCGACTCGGTCATTTCCAAACCAGTGTCTCTTAGCTCAAACTGATACATTTAGCCTTCTACATCATTCCTGAAAATTTGTAGCATCATGACATGAGCTCCCGGGTAGCTTCAGAAGTTCAATGTGGCTTCCCTCGGGTGACGTGGAACGAGCACATAAAAATAATTGCAGCTAAGGCAACTGCTAGACTGAAATTCATTGGAAGAATCCTCAGCAAATGTAGTTCACTCGCAAAGGAGATAGCTTACGGAACATAAGTTCGAACAACACTGGGATATTACTTATCAGTCTGTGACCCTTACCATATACAGTTGTCGAGGAAATAGAGATCCAAAGAAGAGCATCGCATTTCGTTACAAGTTCGTTTGGAAAGCGCGAAAGTGTCACGCAGATGCTCAGCCACCTCCGGTGAGAGACGCTGCCGGAGTGCATTCAGCATGAAGTGGTGCTGTACTGTGGAAGTTCAGAGAGTGTGCATTCCTATAAGAGTCAACCTCTGTATTGATTCATCCTCCGTATATTTCACGAAAAGACCACGAATGTAAAACTAGAGAGATTCTAGCTCACACGGAGGATTATAAACCCGCAAATCATTTTCAACTGAACAGGGAAAAGGTGGAAGTGATAGTGGTAGTGGTACACCCTCCGCCACACACCTTAAGGCAGCGTGCGGGGTTTTTTGTTCAGAAACACTAATTGTTCTATCCTGCGTGGTCTAGTGTGTGACTCGAGAAACACTAATTTGGTCCGCCAATGAGAACGCGGAAAATTTCGAGGAGCTTGGCAAAGTGAGTAGAAGAGACAGTTCATGAGAAAATGCGGAACCAAGAGGACATGGACGCCCTTCCATCGGTCGCCTATTTAGTTTGCTCGCTTTGAATCTGATCCTGACTCCCATCCTAATATCATTGACACTTTGTGACCTATTCTTTTCCAGCTCCATGTTATATGAACGACTCCTTACGGTCCAGCACTTGGGCTTAAAAGAGTCGACTGAGAGTAGAATTTCCTTGCCTGATATCCGTCTTCCGACACGGTGATAACGCTGCTTCGACTAATAAACCCACGGCGACTTGTCAACGCGGAGACCGACGGGGAGCCCACTGCACGGCCACGGACATCGGAGACAGCTACCTCCTCGCGTCGCACATGTCTGAGGCGACGCGCTGTACCAATCCAGCGCAAGCCACCGACAGCTCCACACGACGAATGACCGCGAAGGCTGGTGAGCTGATATGTCCCCCCCCCCCTTCCAATTCCGTCCCCTTAGTAACTGAGTCACGTCCACACCCAGTCAAATCGGCCCTCAGATACGTAATTTTGTATATACAGGGTGGCGCACGAAGTGTGTTACCAATTGTTTCTTTCGCGATTTACCACGCACCTTAGATATCCCGCTGGGATCTCTACAGCAGTACCAGCAGAGCTTGGAAAAACAAATGAGTTATGAAATGACGTGTAATTCACGATAATGCCGCTAGGAAACATAGGAAGCAGCAATGACTGACAATGGAAGACTAACGACACAGCAACAATCGGCAATTGTGTTACTTTTTCATGAAACGAAAATTCTTGTTGTAACTCAGAGGCGCTTTCGACAACAGTTTAACACACGATGGGTCCCTTGCAAGAAGACGATCCATAGGTTGTACGATAAATTTGTGCATGAAGGAGCAGTATTGGAAGCGAAGCGACCTCGGCCTGAGCCTGTTTATTCGCCGGGGAATACTGAAGCGGTACGAGTTGCTGTACAGAGAAGTCCCGGGAAATCGTGTAGAAAGGCAGCAGTGCAACAGACGCTCCGTTCAACGCATTCTTAAAAGTGACCTCCATATGTACCCATACAAGATGACCTGTGCACAGAAGCTCACTGAAGAACACAAGCAGCAGAGACTACTGTTTGCTCAGTGGGCGAAGGATAGGGAAGAAACTCTCAACAACGTTTGGTTTTCAGACGAGGCGCATTTTCATTTAGATGGTGTGGTTAACAAACAAAATGTACGGTTTTGGGCCACTGAAAACCCACAAGTGCTTCATGAACTACAACATTATGCTCCGAGGATTACAGCGTGGGCAATAATTTCCTGTGACGGACTTATTGGACCCTTTTTCTTTGAAGAAACTGTGAACAGCGAACGTTATTTGAGTACGCTTCGCAATAGCTTTATTCCACAGTTTCTTGCTACTGCCTTGCCCTTCAACACGCAGTGGTTCATGCAAGATCGAGCAAGGCCACATACTGCAAACTCTGTGTTGGAGTTTTTACACTAGCATTTCGATATGCGGATCATTTCACTCAGGTTTCCAGGTCGTTTCAGTGAAGGACAGAATTGGCCCCCCAACAGTCCAGACCTCAATCCATGTGACTTTTTTCTTTGGGGGTACCTAAAGGAAAAAAAATTCCCGAAATGTCCACGTGATTTAATGGAGCTCAGAAGATTTATTCTTCAAGCTTGCAGTGAAATTACGGAATACATGTGCCGTAGGGTAATCACTAACTTCAGTGTTCGTTTCAAGGAAGTTAGGAAACGAAATGGTGGACATATTGAGCATGTGCTGAGTTAGAACAAATCTCCATGGACGGCTCTTTATTGTAGTATAGGTTCCTTTTAGACTGTATTGACAATCTGTTCCATTCAATTATCAATCCCTTAACCTTTGGCTATATGGTTTCACCTAATTACTGATGTCATTTAATTATTGGTTCACAGTATGAGGCAATACAGTTTGTTATCTCCATGTAATTTTACGCAAGAGATCAAATCATCATCATCTCCTACCAAGGATGAGGTGTTGTAATCACCTCTTCTGGTCTCTGTCATGCATCCATTCATCTCTTACCAGGTCTACCTAGGTCTCTCTTTCCAGTCATTTTTGACAATCTTTTTCTTACCAACAAAATCCATTTCATTCTAGAATCTTCTATCCTGTCATCTACTGCAAAGAGTTTTTGTGCTGTACTAAAACAATGACTGCACACCGACCAGCACAGTGCTGCGAAGTGGCATCAAGAAGGCGCTGAGCCGTGCGACAGTGGAAAGGGCGGGCAGCGCCATGTCTCGAGGAAGTGTACCTGTATATCGCAGTTTGAAGGCGATTGATATTGACTTGGCTGGGCAGTTTAATAAACAGCAATTGATTGGAGGTCCAAATGTTTTTCGTGGACTCCATCTGAACTTTACTGTGATGTACAAGCAGTGTTTGGAGGTAGTACCTGGTTGACACTTGCTGTTGTATGGGGCAATCAATCAGATTATGGTGGCCTTGAAGCATTTCCAGATGCTAACATTTTGGCTTGGAAGACATGGAGTATCGCTGAGACTACAGGACTGTTGGCTAAACAGCCTTATGGTACACTTGTTCCAAGCATGCCATTTGTTTTGACTACGAGAAGGAAGAAGAAGTTAAATGCTGATGAGTACCTCTTTTTATGGGCTGAAGTCGGAAATGGCAATTGTAAAATAAAGATCAACGGTGACTGTATGATTTATTATAGACAATAAAGTGTGTTCTAGCCTTTCCTTATCTCTTTTCCTTATCTCCCTCCCTTTTTTATTAAAGGAGCGCTATGGGACTTAACATCTGAGGTCATCAGTCCCCTAGAACTTTCAACTACTTAAACCTAACTAACCTAAGGACATCACACACATCCAAGCCAGAGGCAGGATTCCAACCTGCGACCGTAGCGGTCGCACGGTTTAATGTTCATCATTCGGAATTACGAGGGTTATTCCAAAAGTAAGGTCCGATTGATTGCCAAATTGAAACCACAGTGAACATCAGAAATGTTTTACTTGTAACAATTAGCTACACCTTTCAGCTACTTCTCTACGTAGTCACCGTTCTGACTTAGACTTTTGTCATAGCGTTGTACCAACTTTTCAATAGCCTCATCATAGAAGGCAGCCGCCAGTGCTTTCCGCCAATTCTCCACGCTGGCCTACACCTCGTTGTCTGTGTCAAAATGTTGTCTTCAAAGACAGCGGTTCATGTGACCAGAGATGAAACTCAGGGGGAGACAATTGCGGACTGTATTGTGGGTAATCTCACATTTCCATTTGAAAACGATGCAGGAGCATCTTCATTGCCCCTGCAGAATGCGGCTGAGAATTGTCGTGAAGACGAAACAGCACGACAGTTATGTAATGTTGGCTGCATAGCTTCAGGCGAAATTTCTCACCAGGCCCTCGTACTTGGCGGCAGACACTATTTTCTAGACATCTTTACACACTCACTGCGAGCTCAGAAATGAGAAGAGCGACGTGATGCTAACTGGGGTTATACTAGATACACTACCCAACACATCTGTGCAAAGCTTTATCGGATTTTCATAGTCGTTTCCATTTCGCGACCGATCGGACCTTACTTTTGGAATAACCCTCGTATATACAAGAGTAAATACAGGCAAAAGTTTATAGAATTTCATTTGTATTTCATTTCTTGGTTTTCTTCTCAAGGCTCTTCCGATTTTTCCGCAGATAGATTGATATTTATTAACTTTCTTCTCAATCTTTGAGTCATAGTTGAAACATCACATCCTAGATAATTGAAGTGAGATACTTGATCTAAAATTTTCTCATTTATTATTGTTTTCGATGTGACTGGATTCTTTCCTATGAAAGCCGGAGATCAAAGGAGTCTCAATTCAATTGATAATCGGCTCCCAGAGTGTAGTGATCTCATTGGTAATTTGCTTGCTACGTGAAATCACAGCGAACTGTGAAGGGTTCACTACAAGATGTAGAAGTGGATGTCTGTAGCTTTCCCTTCGGTACGTGTCGTCGCTGTAATGATTTCTCATTGGCCTGTCTTGCACTTATACACTTTCCTTACGACGTCGCGTGTCCACAACGTCACCATGCGGCATTCAGTTTTGCGGTGGCCTTTGGTCATAACGTTGTGAAGGCCTGCAGCAGTAGGGGGACAGCGCCTCCTTTAGGTTAGCCCCTGCTGCGAGACACCTGCACGCAGTGACGCAGCAGCTGCTGGCACTGCTGTTGTCTCGTTGACAGCGCCGTCCGCCTGCTTCGCTGTGGCAAGCAAAGCACCCGGCGTGTGGCGGCAGCTGTCCACACGTCGCTCACAGGGATTTACTGTTCCGTGAGTCGTTAGAAGCGACGCGTCTGTCCGTGGTGTCCTGAGGGAGAAGCCAGGAGCGTCTCTTTGGGTCTGGAGTGCCAAGTAAGCTGTCGCCTGTCTGGGGGAACTTTCTGCTTTGTTCCAATTGTCACAGTAAAGTACAGTACGAGGGGCGTACAGTGAGTAATGCCAAACATTCTCTTTCTCGGCCAATTTCGGTTGAAAATATGCGGAATATGTTGTGGGACATCGTGGAATAAACCCACTTCACCCCCTATAGTTTAATGAAGTTTCCACACATGGCACTATAGATGGTCTTGAAAATTCCGTCTGCAACAGAGGTATGTTCCAAGCAGAGAACTGTCCATCAGTTTGCTGTGGCGGGAAACTAGATCATTGTAGATACTCATAGGCGCTTACAGGACGTCTAGAAAGACCTGGCAGTGAACAAAAGCACGGTGAGTCGTTGCGCGGGGCGTCTGTCATTATTGCAACAATGTCGCGAATACCTGTCCGATCTCCCACGCGCCTGCAGGCCAGACACAGCTGGGACTCTGGAAATGCTGGAACGTGCAGACAATCTCATTCGAGGTGATCGACGGACCATAATCAAATACATCGCTGGGGTACACAGAAGTATGTGTACCTGGTGGGTTCCTCGCCGCCTAACAAAATACCATAAAGAGTAACGAAAGTCTGACTGTGCAGATTTTCTTGCGCACTACAGGGCTGATCCTAACTATGTTTTGACGACCATCGTCACAAGCGATGAAACATGGGTTCGTCACTTCGAACCAGGAACATAACAGCAACCATGGAATGCCGCCATACCACCCCTCCTTCGAATAATAAGTTCAAAGCCGCACCCTCAACCGGCAAAGTCATGGTGACGGTCTTCTGGGACTCTGAATGCATTATTCTGGTTGATGTCCTCCCTCATGATGTAACGAGCTACTCTCAAGTGTACTGTGTTGCCCTCAGGACAGTGAAGAAAAGGCTTCAACGTGTTCTTCCCCAGAAAAATACTAACACATTTCGCCTTCTCCATGACAACGCAAGGCCTCACACAGGTGTGTGCACCTGACACAGGCTCACAAAACTTCACTGGACTGCTCTCCCTCACTCATCATACAGCTCAGGATCTCCCACCTTCTAACACCAGTTGCGGCCACATCTAGTAAGCGTTGCTTCAATGGCAAAACAGAGGCACGCCGGCGACCGAGGCGTTGCGAAGTAAGCATGCACAGATAGCCCTGCAGACAGCAGCAGTCTACCAACAGGCTGACGCAAGGACGCACACAGACCGAGCGCCGAGCAAAGCCTGGAGAGTGCTGAGTAAGGGGAAGTGAGGCCAGCACACTAAGTTACTCTGCAATATACTGCGGGAGTAATAACAAAAAACTACCACTGTGGGTAAGAAACGTCCTCCTGCCGGATATAAATAGTGGAGCGCAGGCAGAAACAGACAGAAGCCATTAGGAAGCAGTTCGGATCTGAGGATGGACGTGATCCGTGTCCGAATGTTCAATCTTCATAGGTGGCAATTCCGGAAGTCTGTTCCAGCTCGCAGGAGTCATCCGTTCGCCGCCAGATGTCAACTTCAGTTCTGGAGGTCAGCCCGAGTTCGGTCGGCACCATGGCTGACTAACTACAGCGAGAACTTCCAGCGGGACCGCCTGCAGCGCGGTCTTGGTCACAGGCGTCGCCCGGGACTGACGCCCGGACTTCACGGCAACCCGGCCCCATGGCGCGTGGTCCGTCCATGACGGGACATCGCGGACATCGCGACTGATGGCTTCCCAGCCGCTGGTGCAGCAGGCGTCGGCAGCTGACCTCAAGGCGACGCGGCTCCGTGGGCGTGCCCATACTGGGGCGCCGAGCGGCGACAAGTTGATCGCAACCACAGGGCATCCTGGCTTCAGCAGAGCACTGGTGGCCTGAGGCTCCGAGTGCGATCAGCTGCGTGCATTGCGTGCAATGTCGGAGAATCTACACAGCAGCAGCGATGTGTAGGGATCCGCAGGGCTGGGCAGCAACGACGAGGGAGAAATTGTAAAGAAAGTTCAATAAATAATTGTAAAACTCCACACCGTCTTAGTCTTTGGGGCAACCACTGTGTCGCTGCTGATAAGTGGTGCAGAAGTCGTAACACACCCATTTGTTTTACAAGATGCTACTCCAGGCGGGTGTAAAAATGAATGTGCGCAACGGAAAAATAATAAACGCTAAAATGATGATTTGGCCCTGTCTGACTACTCCCTGAAGCAGATCTTAGGTTCTCTTAATCCTCTTTTTTACATATAAATTACAAGCTAAACATAAATGAATGATGAAGTCTATTAATACTACTAAATGATAAACGTTGTTGTTCAATATATATTTATTATAGATTAAAATCAACCCTTTAAGTACAATTGACTATATTTCCTAACTAAAATTATTAATCAATTGCTCAACTCTGCCCCTTATTATGATTGCGCTCTCTAATATCACTAACCCGAAATGACTGACGTCATCCACGTAGCAAACACTAGAAGACACTACTTTCAAAGATGATCTACGGTGGTGTAGACCCGCAGTGGAAATAAACTAACGTGATCACAGCTGTTTAGCTTTATAGGCCTAATAAGCCGAAGCTATTTACGATATCACTGTATGTATGGCGTCCGGTGCGTCGAAGTGGTGGTTCTCGTACTCGTCTGCGACGATGGAAGAACTCCAGCCACAAATAAACTCTTTCAAACACTACGACAGCAAAAGGCGGTCCTCTGACTAATACACTCTAATATTGTCTTCTCCTCTCTGTGTTCAACAGACGAAAAACGCGAACTCCCAGCCACAAGGACGGAGTTCAGATAACGTCTCAACGCAAGTATAGGCAGAAGGAGTGCTGCACACTCAACGACGACTTCCAATCCGGAGGTGAAGTCCAGAACCGTATAGGTTCGCAACAGTACAGTGCCTAACTGTTCTAACTACAAACTCTCCTGAGACTAAAGACAGCAAGTCCACGTGTACCAACAAAGCTGATACCGAGCGACTGCCACACACGGGCGCTCACAACGGAAGACCTCGTCTCTCCACCGCTGGCCTCCCAGCGGTCTCAGCTCCCCACCATCGTAATTCCAAAAACGAATCATATTTCCGAAACCACGGAATTTTCTCCCTCTCTACAGATTCTTTCGAATGCCGACCAACCATATTTTAGTCTTTTGTCGTCCAGCGCAGAAAGTTTGCGAGGAAAATCCTATACTCGTACAATGGTACGCTTCTGAGTAAAAATCCTTGGAAATAACCCAGCCTGCGTGGTTTCCGAGGTGCCACTTCTTCGTTCCTCTCACCTGCGTCCAAGATTTGCAGAGTTCCCGGTTAACCCTCCCGTCCTGCTACAATAGAGGCCGTCCAGAGCTCAGCTGCCACGACGTCTAGCTACTGCCTGTTTCTAAGCAGGACCAACTCCTGTGCAGGCCTTCCACCCAGAGCTTGCTGTTTCATCACCACTGGCGCTCCAACCTCTACTAGTACAGGCAATCATTCATTACGCCGTTCTGATAATAAAGACAATCCATCACCTTTCATGGAATAAGCGTTAACAATTATTTACAAGGCGTATGTGACAATGTTAAATATTCATATACACGATGTACAACTATCAAATGATACCTAATTGTGGTTATAGTTCATGGCAAAGTGCTTTTAAGGTGCGAAATTATAGCCACCTTACAGTTTGAGCCAACGAAAGATGCAGTTACGTGGGCGATGGGAGGTTATTGATGCAGTGCAGCAAGGCGTTGGCACCGACATAGACCAGTGGAGTGGTACCATGTCGCTATACAGGCCCTTCTGATAAGGCGGCGTAAGACCGACGCATTGAACACGGGTTACATTGAAAAATAGGGTTTTGTAGCCAAACGTATTGGGAGTAATATGGTGTATTGGAATCCTGCATATAACCAATCTCCTTTCAGAAAAAGAGGGTGTTAAATAACTTATTAAACGACCTCGAACAAGAAAGTAACACAGTAGTACTCACAAAATTTTCTTGGATTACCAACCACGTAACAACATCTCCTCGAAGCAACGTTTCAGTAAGTTTCCTGCTTGGTAACTGCTTCACGGTGCTGTTGCCGCATGAGATTTGTATTCAGTCTCGACAGTTAGGTGACTTCCGCCGTCGCCATTGCCAGAAGGAGATTTCAGTGAGCCCTTTGCAACTTTATTTACTCTGCGCAACACATTGCGAAGTATAAGTTTGAAATTTTGCCTACAAACTCCCTCTGTAACTGTGCAAAAGCTTGGCGTCCTGCGGCGTCACCCTCGGGCTCGACAACGCTTCAGACAGCGAGGTGACGAAACGCGCGAAAAAAAGAACAGAGCTCAGAAGCTCATGTGATGTGAAAGATGGGGTACTAGGGTCACATTGGTACCAAATTCCACCACAGTTCTGTCCACTGTGGGGATCTCCTTAAAGCATCAACGAAACAGTCCCTTCCCTTTGGACGCTGATTCCCGCACATTCTGCAGTCGACAGTTCTCAGTGTGACGAGCAGCAGGACGACGTTCCTCACAGCCTTCGACACTGTTGGCGCCTCCTGGGCGATTCAAACCTTCTCGGCGGACATCACAGGACTGCAACCCCATTGAACAGGGTCTCACTGTTTCGGAGTGCAGTACGAACGCAATTTTTACTCCGTTGAACAGAGTGAAACCACTAGGCACCCTTCAAAGCCATTCGACTAAATCCAAATCTGATCCAAAGTAGCCAAAGAAGTACTTATGGTTTTTCAGCTCTCCTATTTCGCGCCCTCCTCCGGCGTGATCACAGATGAATCAGATACTGACACATGCTCGGATACAATGGCAAAGGGTCCTTGCAAGACCTCCACAGTTCGACAATAACTCAATGGCAGCCGCCCACATATATTGCGAATTTTAAAATTACGCCTTCACAGAGAATGTGCTACACTATGTGACACCTGGCTGAAAATGACTCACAACTTCGTGGCACCTAGCATCCGTAATGCTGGACTTTAATATGGTGTGTTGGCCCACGCTTCGCATTGATGATAGCTTCCACTCCGGCAGGCATACGTTCAATCAGGCGCTGCAGTGAGGAGAGATATCGATGTCGTCCGTGAGGCCTGGCACAAAATGACCCTTCCAAAACATCCCGAAGGTGTTCTATAGGATTCACGACTCTGTGCAGACCAGTCCATTCCAGGGATGTTATTGTCGTGTAACCACTCCATCACAGGCCGTGCACTATAAACGGGTGGTCAATCGTGTTGAAAGATGCAATCGCCATTCACTAATTGCTCTTCAGCAGTGGGAACTGGGAAGGTGAGTGATGTGATAGTGCCACGCAAAATAACAAATGGAAAACACGACCAAACCATGACACCACCGCCTCCGAACTTATACTGTCGGCACTACACACGCTGGCAGATGACTTTCACCGGGCATTCGACATACCCACACGCTGCCATCGGATCGCCTCATTGTGTACCCTGATTCGTCACTCCACACAACGTTTTCCCACCGTTCAATCGTCCAAGGTTTACGCTCCTTACACCAAGCGAGGCGTCGTTTGGCAATTACTGCAGCTGCTCGACCATGAAATCCGTTTTCTCACCTCCTGCCTAACTGTCATAGTACTTGCCGTGGATCCTGTTGCAGTTCGGAATTCCTGTGTGATGGTCTGGATAGATGTCTGCCTACTACACATTAGGACCCTCTTCAACTGTCAGTCAACAGACGAGGTCGGCCTGTACGCTTTTATGCTGTACACGTTCCTTCACGTTTCCACTTCACTATCACGTCGGAAGCAGGGGACCTAGGGATGTGTGTGGAAATCTCGCGTCCAGACGTATGACACAACTGACACCCAATCACCTGAGCACGTTCGAAGCCCGTGAGTTGCGCGAAGCGCCCCATTCTTCTCTCTCGCGATGTCCAACGATTAGTTAGGTTTCTGATATGGAGTAGCTGGCAGTAGGTGGCAGCAAAATGCACCTAATATGAAAAACGTATGTTTGTGGGTGTGTCCGGGTACTTTTGACCTCATAGTGTAAGTAGCCCTAAGTGCCCGCACTCAAGTAATCACTCGACACCCCTGCAATGCCAATAGCCTGCCAACAGGGGCCTAAGATTACTTGGCACGTTTTCTTTGTGAAGGTTTATTTGTAATATTCTCACTAAATGTGGCGGGGGCCACCGAGGGTGTTGCCGAACTGGGACGTCTTAGAGGAACTCCTTGCTATTTTATTCTGGACGTGTAAATGTTGCACCCCTTTGTGATGACGCCAATTGAGGGCGTAAAACAGGGAAGCTGAAGAAGGCGAAGCACCCCTCTTCGCTGCTTCTGTTCACGTGCACATTTAATCGAATGATTTTAACGGTCCCTGAGAGAAAAAATTGTGGTGGCGCTGCTCCCCAAAGCGGTGCGATCACTTCCAATGGGGATGCAGTCCGATAATGCCTCTGTGTGTCAGCAGCAGCGAAGGTTGTCAAGAACGGTGTACCGTTGCTTATCGCGCTGCAAACTGCCGTGACGGGATCAACGCCTCATGGGAACGGATGGTTTCACGGCGCCCGCCTGTCATCCCTTGAGATATTTTCCAGTCGCTTCTGGGTGGCGGCATATCTGAAAGCTTTTTCTCGGCCACCCATATGAATACGGCTTGATTTGAATGCTAGATGTCGTCGTTTTGTCTCCATCGCATAGGCGTCCAAAGAAGGGATGAAACGTGGGTAAGAGGGTGCGTAAGATTCTTCCCATCGTGTGAGACATCCAAGGTGGTGTTGGGCAGAATTGCGGGGAAATTTGGTACCGTCTACATGGATACTCTGCAAATCACATTTAAGGCCTGTCAGACGGTTCACCGAACCACCTACTCAATTCTCTGTTATTCCAATCTCCTACAGTGCGCGGAAAGAACGAATACCTATAACTTTCCGTACGAGCTCTGTTTTCCCTTATTTTATCTTGGTGATCGTTGCTCCCTATGTAGGTCGGTGAGAACGAAATATTTTCGTATTCGGAGGAGAAAGTTGGTGATTGGAATTTCGTGAGAAGATTTCGTCGCAACGAGAAACGCCTTTGCTTTAATGATCCAGCCCAAATCCTGTATCATTTCAGTGACACTCTCTCCCGTATTTCGCGATAATGCTGCCCTTCATTGAACTTTTTCGATGTACTCCGTCAGTCCTGTTTGGTACGGTTCAAATGGTTAAAATGGCTCTGAGCACTATGGGAGTTAACTTCTGAGGTCATCAGTCCCCTAGAACTCAGAACTACTTAAACCTAACCAACCAAAGGACATCACACACATCCATGTCCGAGGCAAGATTCGAACCAACGACTGTAGCGGTCGCGTGGTTCCATACTGAAGCGCCTAGAACCGTCCGGCCACCCGGGCCGGCGTCTGGTAAGGATCCCTCACTACGTAGCAGTATTCTAAAATAGGACGGACCATATTAGTGTAGGCAGTCTCCTTAGTAGATCTGTTGCATTTTCTAAGTGTCCTGCCAACAAAACGCAGTCTTTGGTTAGCCTTCCCCATAACATTTTCTATTTACGTTATTCGTAATTGTAATTCCTAGGTATTTAGTTGAATGTACGGCTTTTAGATTTGACTGATTTATCGTGTAACCGAAGTTTAACGCATTCCTTTTAGCAATCACGTGAATGACCTTACACTTTTTCGTCATTTAGGATCAATTGCTAATTTTCGCACCATTCAGATAGCTTCTTCTAAATTGTTTTGAAACTTTTTTAGATCTTCTGCTGACTTTGTTAGTCGATAAACGACAGTGTCATCTCCAAACAACCTAAGACGGCTGCTCAGATTATCTCCCAAATCGTTTTATAGATAAGGAACAGCAAAGGGCCTATAACACTAACTTGGGGAACGTTAGAGATCACTTCTGTTTTACTCGATGAATTTCCGTCAATTACTACGAACTGTGACCTCTCTGACAGGGAATCATAAATCGAGACGATATTCCGTAAGCACGCAATTTCACTACAAGCCGCATGTGTGTTACCGTGTCAAACGCCTTCCGGAAATCTAGAAATACGGAATCAATCTGAAATTGCTTGTAAATACCATTCAACACGTCATGCGAATAAAGAGCTAGTTGTGTTTCACAACAACGATGTTTTCTAAATCCATGTTGACTGTGAGTCAATAGACCGGTTTCTTCGAGGTAATTCATGATGTTAGAACATAATATATGTTCCAGAATCCTGCTGCATATCGACGTTAATGATATGGGCCTGTAATTTAGTGGATTACTCCTACTACCTTTCTTGAATATTGGTGTGACCTTTCTAGTCTTTGGGTACGGATCTTTCGTCGAGCGAACGGTTGTATACGATTGTTAAGTATGGAGCTAATGCATCAGCATACTCCGAAAGGAACCTAATTGGTGTACAGTCTGAACCAGAAGACTTGCCACCAATGTGGCACATGAACTTCTAGCTGTGGTCTTTCCTCTCGTGTGTCGACAGAATGCTGTCTGAAGCACCGGCGAGCCCGAAAATGACATAGAAGGGCGCCACGCCACTGTTTCGGAGGGACATTGTAGGTACCTTTAAGCCAAATTTCAAACTTACACCTCGCGACGACCGTCAAGTACAGGGTTTCGAAAAAGTAGTCCTTTAATTGTGTAGCGCAGTGTGATTTCCCGAATTATGTAACGGAGACGTAAAGGAATTACAGAACATCCGTCCGCTACCAAAAACTTTGTGAACATATGTGGCTGAGGTACATTGGGCGGGAAGCTCATTTCGTAAGGCCGGCCGGTGTGGCCGTGCGGTTAAAGGCGCTTCAGTCTGGAACCGCGTGACCGCTACGGTCGCAGGTTCGAATCCTGCCTCGGGCATGGATGTGTGTGATGTCCTTAGGTTAGTTAGATTTAATTAGTTCTAAGTTCTAGGCAACTGATCACCTCCGAAGTTGAGTCGCATAGTGCTAAGAGCCATTAGCCATTTCGTAAGCTGGTGGATGTCTCAGCTGATTTCTCTGTTTCCCTTCAGCATCAATCCCAATTTCACGTACCATTATCACGGAAACATCGCCTTCTTGAATTCACATTTTAAAGAGAAGAAAAGCACGCTCGCAAGACATCAACCCTCAGATTCTATTTGGGCCCTAATTCAACAGTACGCAGCTATGACCTTTCAAAAGTGCAGCTTTTAAACTTTTTCGCACATCAGTTGCTTGCACCCGGTCCTTCACAACGCAGAAGCCTAATGTCCGAGCGCAAAGTACAGTGCAGTGTAGTGAATAAGAGGTTTGTGAAACACTGTTGTGACACTGGTAACATGATTCGTTCATTGTGTAAACGTCCGTTGTTTCTAATACGTAACCGGTGTCAGAGAAGTCTTTGCTTTTTGTTATGTTGCGATTCCCGAATGCACTGTAAATGAACGAAATCAATTAACGTGTCATTAAAGACTTACGACAGTGCTACCTAATCACTAACATTGCTGTTATGGGTTATTTTCTTTGGCCTTTGCGAGTAAAGCACTATTGTTCACCGTAACTGGCATTTTTAAATTGTAAATCGAAAATCGTTAGCTTCATAATTATTCTTCAATGATTTAGGTTCATTCACTTTGATTTTGAGGCGTCTATATAGCTAAAATATATCCATACGAGAATACAGTTAAAGTAACATCGAACTTATACGTGTGTGAGGTTGACATTTTACGTACTCATATGACTTACTTTTTCCGCGTAGAACAGTATATGTTCACGAACGTCGGGCAGTTGCGTCCAGCTTCGCCTCCACTTCCCTCGCCTTCAGCATCCCTCGGATAGGAGGGCTCTGTTTGTCTCTGCGCTGTGCAGAACTCGGCTCTCGGGCATTGGCGGCGCAGTGGGGCGGAGCGAATGACAAACAACCAGTGAGCGCGGAAGTTCGAAAGCTGTGTTTTCAGGATGCCATAATCCTTTTCTGTGAGAATTATTACTGAGGCTAAGACTTTACAAGTGTGTGTGTGTGTTTTTTTTCCCTTCAAATGTGAGGTCAAGTTGGCGGACTTTCTTGTTAGTGTGTCCTCACTGACCCGGTTAAAGCTGTTCTTACACATTCGGGTCCAAATGCCTTCTCTACCCTAAACAACTAATAGCTGATTTAATGCTCCATTGGGTAAATCCTGGTTGGCAAAGACAGTTTAGCTACGTGATCAATCAGTCAAGTTCTCTGGCCCTAAAAATGTGGATAACGCAAGCTCAATCGATCTGACGCAGAGAATACTGGTTCAAATGGCTTTGGGCACTTTGGGAGTTAACATCTGAGGTCATCAGTCCCCTAGAACTTAGAACTACTTAAACCTAACTAACCTGAGGACATCACACACATCCATGCCCGAGGCAGAATTCGAACCTGCGACCGTAGCAGTCGCGCGGTTCCGGACTGAAGCGCCTAGAACCGCTTGGCCACCACGGCCGGTGAGAGAATACCTTGACTGATCAAATCCACTGAAGTTTCTCTACGCTGGTGCAGGTCCCCTTTGAACAATTATACATGACTGTGCTTAAACTGACACACAATATTTTGTTAGCGCAACGCAATCTGACTTTCAAAATTCCCTATAAAAGAATGGCCCTGACTAACATTAAACTATACCTTTCACAAATCACTTACCTCACAAAAATCTTCGCTGTTCAAGCTACTGCAATACAGCGAGCGCCACTACTGCCAGCTAAATAAAAGATTCAAACTACTGATGGCACTAACTACTGATAGGGATAGTTAGCAAATGAAAGATATTAATAGAGAACAAACAATGTATTTACCTTGAAATCATCATATATAAATATAGCAGTTCATGACAAATTTCAAAACTCCGCCATCTCTCTCCCCACATCCACCACTGCTGGCGGCTCACCTCCAACTGCGCAACGCTACGCGCTGTTCACAGCCAGCTGCCTAACACTACAATGGCGAGTATTACAACAATGCAAAGCAGCCACAGACTGCACACAGCACAGCCAGTGATTTTCATATTGAGCGCTACGTAACATTGCCAATAAGAAAACATAAACAGCCTACTTACATAGAGAAAACATAAACAGCCTACTTACAAATACCTTGACTGATCAAATCCACTGACGTTTCTCTACGCTGGTGCAGCTGAGAGCAAGTGACGATTGAGATATGTACGCCCTGACAATGCTGGAGAGTAGTACGTCACCGTGTTTACTTCGAGTGGCCACGTGACTTGCAGCTGGCGAGATGCATGCGGCAGAGGAGGTGAGACGTGGAGTCGGCACCTGTGAATCGATCGGTGCCACGAAAGAAATGCAAAACTCTCACGGTCTGGCGAGCAGGCAGACGGATTTTTACTCTCTACCAGAGCCCACAAATCACGGTAGCTTTCAGTGTGTGACACACCAGTTCGTTGGTCGTAGCAAGGACCAAATTGGCTCACTTATACGACAGAGCTTACAAGTATACCAAGCGTGAAGACTGATAAATCAAAAACGAATAAGTGTGCCCTCGGTAAACGAGTAGTCTTAGATGTTTGAAGTCACACTGCCGGTACGGTAAGAACTTCACCACAGGCACCCCAGTCTAAACTACCCACAAGTGAATTCATTCTCAGGACAGATCCCAAGCATCAATCACACATCCCAGAGATTCGACCAGAAGTGTTTACCAAATCAAAGTCCTGCACCCGAGTGCTTCACACCTCTCCAGAAAAAAAATCCGTTTTCCTGCAAAGTGCACGAACGACACTGCCTTCACCCCATCTTGAGCCAACCACAGGGGTCTAGAGGCGCTGAATCTCCCCTCCCACACGACAGCACAAACTCATGTCGAACCAGGGCAAGAGTTAAGAAATCTGCACCTCTAAATACAAAGAAACCAATTACTGGCTTTTTTACGTTTCCGCAGAGGGGAAGAGATGATTTTCTCTAAAGTTGTGTCGCTTCCTATGGCAACAAGCGAGCAGCTACAATCTGAAAGGTCATTATCTAAATCGTCCGTGCCTTGGAGCTTGTTAGTCCTAGCTATGAGGTGTAATGAAGATTCTATCTCTATTCTCAGATGCCAGAGGCGGCCAAGGGATGTGGTTCACTGACCTACTTGTACTATTGGCAAACACAAAAACATGTGAATTTTTAATATGTATCGCTCTGCACACAGTGCCCAGTGTACAACTCCACTGTGTAGATACATTCCATTAGACTATCACCACTGCCCAGGCATCTGCTGCCGCCACAGCAGGTATCGTGGCATTGTTCTGCTGGAGCCCTGTCTCGATGAGGGGCTACCCAGTCTGCATTGTATGATGTTGGGACTGTCTGGCAAGATTTACTAAGGGATGGGCTCGCTGTCAATTGCTTTCAACTCCCAACACGACGTTTCTATGAGCTGATAATCATAAAAATACCTCATGCTCTTAGTGCCCTACCAGTCTCCATAAACTCATGCTTTCTGGAGTCTCTCTCAAGGTGCATCAGGTTGTAATAAAATCTTTTATAATTTTCTGCATGCGAAAAATAGGTGAGAGAGTAACTTGTCCTCTCTCAATTTAAACACTACAATACACGTGTACATCAGATTGTTCTTTGAAACGTGATAATAACAGCTGAGTATTATTTTAAATGGGTAAGAGCCCACCAGAATTATACTTTCGTGGAATCTGATGTAATTTTACGAGGCAGCATAGTATTTCATTACTCGTAAACTAAGGTGCAGATTTTGGCACTGAATCACCAAGGCTACAACGACTTTAGATGTGCAATCACTCAATAACGAACAGCAACACTGGACTTCCTTACATATAGCTGCAGATCCTTCGTCAGATGGTAGGAAACTGAGATGTAAAGCCCAAGACCTGTTATCGTGCCACGTCTGACAGAACTCTGACACATCAGACTCGTCACCAAAATCACGCTGAAGACATTAGTTAATCATTAATAAATATAGATAAACACACAATTGCACCTGTTTAAATCAAACACACTCCATATGCCCAGGCGAACGGTTAATGCCAGGCGACGCTCCGCCAAGTTCTTCCTTTCAACATGCACAGCGTGACGAGAAAAGCCAAACACCACGCTTCGTGCCGGAGCCCAAACCTTTCCACCGTCTCCGGCCGCAGCTCCAGTAATACCAGGCGCAATGAGCATGCCCACCAAGCAAAGGGCCAACCTCCCGATACCGTTGTAACCGCAACCGACCATGAGGCCTGCTGCCTCGACTCTGTGGCCAGCCAAACCGAAATCGATGCAAAGATAGCACGATAAGAAGGAGGTACTGGCGCCAGCCGCGCAAAATATCGCAGTAAATCGGTAGGCAGTGTCCGCTCGTCGTATTTGAACAAAATATTTTAGTACTTTCAATGGACACTCGATCTACACCTATAAATCAGACTCACATTTAGTAATGCAGCTCAGCAGCAGTGATCAATAAAGACCTAATTCCCAACAAGACCTAATCGTCTACGAAACTTAATCACAGAAGAGTTTGTTTTTTTTGTTTGTTTTGTTTTTACATTTGTCCATCATATTTACTATGGTTTCATATACATTAGCATCTTCGTTTTTGCGATAGGCAGTAATAACAGACGCCAAATTTTCAGAAAGTTAAATATTGCTTTTATTACACATACTTGACGCTGTCATTCGTTCTGATAAAAGGCGGAAATCTTTAAAAACGGCTGTGAGTCCACAACTGTGTCCCATAAAACTCCCAAAAATTATAGTTCCATGGGTAGGTCGTAAGGCTGCAAATTCTTGGCCTGCTATATCACCTGAACTCAGTTGATTTTTTTGTTTATTTTGTGTTGAAAATCAAGCGGAATAGTGTATCTAAGACCTATTGCGAATGTTGATGATCTTCAGTAGCGTGTTCACGAAGGTCAGCAGATGTAGCAGACACATGGAATCCGGGAGCGAGTAAGAAAACACACGGTGCTGCGCTTAGAAGATTGTGTTAGAGCTCATAGAAAACATTTTGAGCATTTCATTTAGTCATCAGAAGATAACATTTGGAAAGAAAAAAATTCCTGCAGAACCGAACTGGAAACAAAGCAAACATGTATCAACAAGAGAGTAGCCGTAACTACTACAAAATTTAAAAAAATAAAACACATATGTGTGTTAGAACTTGTCTGGTCTCTTACCATTCCCACATTAGTTAAAACCATGTATACACATCGAGGTGGCACTCTGGACTCGCCATCGAGAGGACGACAGTTCAAATCCGCGTCATGCCATCCACATTTAGGTTTTCCCTGATTTCTCTCAATTTCTCCCTCTAAATGCCGGGATGGTTCCTTTGAAAGGATGCGGCCGAGTTCCTGCCCCATTCCTGAGACATTCTGAGATTGTGTTCCGTCTCTAATTACCTCCATGCCGGCGGGCCGTTAAGCCCAAATCTTCCTTCCTTGCTTCCATTCGAACTGCAATACATACGGAGGTATGCTACTGGAAATACTGTTAAAATATTCACCATGCATATCAGATCAGCGTCTACTTGGCACGGTGGCAACACACTCCGAATGACAGGACTTGACCTATTATTTTCCATGATAACAGATATCTCCTGGACTTTATGCGTTTTATCTGTAGCCGGGATTCTGGAATTGTTAGAGAACTACCAAAGTAGGACGTTACTATAGTGTCCTCTGAGAACCACCCCACTTGTATTCTTGCGCCACTGTCCAAGGCCTTAGAACATACACGGTGATTCAGCTGAGCTGTTCACCACAAACAATTTCGAAACTTTTTAGTACATAGTAATTCTTTTCTCACCCACATTAATTGTGATAAACTCCTCACTGAGACGTAGCTTATTTTCACAGCTATATTAATTATAGGGGTATCGGTGTCAACGTTTTTCCGAACAGAAGTATAATAATTTGTGCTGCCCGTATCGCCGAGTTCTATAATTCAACGACGGCTAGTGTCAGAGTAATTACAGTAATTGTACTTTACTGCTTGTTATATCGAGAAACCGCTTGCTGTTCTTTGTGCAAGTCCGTGATTTAATACACAAATAACTGAAATACGTACGTCACGTTAGGTAAGCAAGAAATGGTGCCCTGCACGGCTGGGATGCCGGTATAACAGGGGCACTCAGGAAATGTAGTATTCATCTCGCCTCTGTAGCTCACGTCTGTCGAATGCTGTCTCGTTTCAAAAAATAAATGTCTTTTACAGACCAAGTAGATGCACTGCTTCTTTACGGAGAATACAGAACGGATGCGAAGAAAACATTCCATCTGTGCGCAGAAAGGTGTACCGACAGGCGGTTCACTGAATTTGAAAAACATCGTTACTGCACGGTGTCTGGAGTGTTATGCAGAGGGCAAGTAGCGGCCTGCAACGAACGAAGCGAAAAAGTAGACGTTGCGAGTTCTGTTGGTCATAATCCACATGTTTGCTCCAGGTAAACAGCGAGTGCCTCTGGAGTAAGTAGACCCTGCGCAGACGGCTTCCATCCGTATCATGAGTCACTTTACCAACCGGCTAATTACCAGCGGCTAATAACTTGTGCTTGTAAAATACTGAAACGAATTATTTACAGAAGGATGGGAAAGCTGATGTGGTAACCCGACGATGGTCGCTGCTCACTAACGAGATCACGCTCAGATCAGAGGTGAAGCGGAATTTTGAGGTCATCCGTTTCTTGGCACGGGAGCAGCTGCATATGGAGTGAAACGGCGATGGGGTCTGGCTGAGATTTTTCAAGCGGTTGGAGACAGTAGTCAGAATGTCAGGCTAAGGATGCAGGTATGTTGATGATAGGGAAGTGACTCTGGATTCGTTTACTGGTCTATTTCTTATCGTTTCTTCACGTGTCAGAAAAGAACTCGCAGAAGAGCACAGACAAAGCGTAAAACATAAATGAGGATTACAACCAATTTCCGGAACAAATGCCCCTCCTGCCCTAAAACTTTCTTAACATTAGGGTACTTATGTAATGTATAGTATTACAGACTGCGAACCATAGAAGTGCCTTATTCTGTTCCTATAATCAAACGCTTACGTTCAAGTACTCGTCACAACGAAAATTTTTTCGTACTTCAGTCTCTTTAATTCATTATTATTTTTTGCAACCACGGGAACAGTGATTAAAATTCCATTATGACAAGGAATTTCAGATTTCCTGTTTCTTATGAATAAAAAACTACTGCCTCTCAAAACTAAAAGTTCTTTGTTCAAATAATACGCAAAAACTAAAAAATTATAATGTCTACTGCGTACATTGAAGATTTGATTTTTTTTTTTTTTTTTTTTTTTTTTTTTTTGCAACCTACATCTCAGTTATTTGCTGGATGAACCCCAATCTCTGTCTTTATTCACATTTTTTACCCTCCATCTACCACCATCGAAATTATTCCCTGATATCCTAAAATATGCCCTACCATCTTGTTCTTTCTTCTTGCCAGTGTTTCCCATATATTTCTCATACATTCCTGTCCCAGCCAACTCTCCTGAGAACCTGCTCGTTGGATAGCTTCTCAGTCTACCTAATTTCCAACATTCTCCTAAACCATCACATCTCAAATGCATCGATTCTCTTCTGTTCCGGTTTTCCCGCAGTCCACATTTCGCTACCATACAATGCCGTGTTCCAAACGTATATTCCCATATATTTCTTCCTCAAATTAAGGCTTATGTTTAATACTAGTAGACTACTCTTAGCAATGAACACCCTTTTCGCCAGTGCTAGTCTGCTTTTATTTCGTTCTCGCACCACCTCTCCTGGGTAAATTCGCTGCCTTGGTAGGAGACTTCCCCTCTTTAGTGATCACCATTCTTGATGTTAAGTTTCCTGCTTTTCTAATCTCTGCTACTTCTCATAACTTTCGTCTTCATCAATCAACATTGTCTTTGTTCTCGTAGGTTGTCGTTTGATTTTTTTCGAGTCTGATGATCTATTCGGCAATTTGACGCTTCGTTTGAGGGTAATAATGATACCACCAATTTCCGTCTCCAGCAACAGTCTTGGACAGAAACATTAGATCACATCTGACTCCAGTCCAGTACTTCAGCAGAAATTCTTCGTCTTTCCTCCTTCTGTTCGTCTTTTAGTTTGTGAGGGACGAGTTTTGCATTAATTTTCCGTTTCTCTAAATTTTCTCGTACAATCTTATGGCACACATAACGACTCATATTAATTTCTTCTGATATCACACGCAGAGTTCCATGGCGGTCTTCTTGCAATAACTGCCTTACACGTTCCTCGTTTGCATCGGCGTGTGCTGTAGACCGGCGACCAGCTCTGGAATCATCTTGCACTGAATGTCTGCCATCACAAAAACTTTGGTTCCGTTCGATAACACGATCTCCTGAAAGTGCCTCGCCTGCATATGGTCGCTCAGTCATTGTCCACGTTTCACTAGAGGCTTTTCTCAGCTTAATGCAGAACTTAATGTTCACTTTTTCCTCCCAGTGAGCATTCGTTGTACCACCGTAACTGATGCGCCAAGAACCCAAACAGTGTGTTGCTAAGCACTGCCCTGCTACCTAGTGAGTTTGCACAGAAACAGGGCCAAGTTCATTTCAAGGACGCACACGTACCAGGTAACATAAAACAACATTTTTTCCTTTTTAGTATTGAAAACTCAGAAATCAGAATTCTATCCTGGAAATTTTCAGACAACGAGAGTATAACAGCATGACAGTTATTATTAACGTACCTAGGAAAAACATTACCAACAACACCAATAAATTTATCTTATAATTAAGTATTGGACAAACACTACTAATTGTAGAATCAGTCATTGCAGTTATTCAAGCTTATTTGCTCTCTACTTTCAAAACTCTATATTCTAGGGATGTGTACTAAAATCGTATTTTAACAACTCATTAAAATCGCCCATTTCACCCAGTAGGTTATACACTTGGGCCATTAACCATCTAACACTTCGCTAGACGGTGAAAATTCATTCTGGAAACACTCCCCGACGCTAGCGATTCTCATGCTATGGGGCTCGCGCACCTAGGGGGGCGTGATAGCACTCAGAGGGGGTCCTGATTTTATTGAACAGAAAAAAATCCATTTAAAAATTGATTAATTTACTGGAAGAGAAACAAAACATAACATGTCCTGCCATAACTAAAATTTTAAATTGACATTTACATTGATATAATGTGGCTAGTGTCGTGCTCTCACTTCAGCTAATCCATCAACTTTTCCTGTAAGACAAAGAGGAATAGAAGCCATCGATTCTGGTTCTGTCAATGTATCGAATCAACGCTGTGAAACAACAATAAATTTTCTTATTCTTGATAATTTGTAAGGTTTGAAACTTTGTAAGCATAACGTCAAAACACTAGAGATACATTACATACATAAGCAACAAAACAATAACAAAAAAATGTAGAGTAATGGAACTTCAGGACTGCATTTATCAAAGTAACATACTGAAATGATTAGCATTGCAATATCACGGGTTAATGTAACTGCAAGATAAGACATTTAATGTGAAATGCTGGTACATTAAGAACAGGTGTAATCTCCAGAATGTTCATTACGAGCATGCAAACTTGCACGCAGCGTGTTTTATAGGTGCCGGTGAGCGTTATCCTGTTGAAAAGCAACCGCTGGGAATGCTGTTGATGAATGGCAGCACAGCAGCTGGAATCAACAGACTGAAGTATAAATGTATAGTCAGGGTGCTTGGGACAAGTGTCCCTGCTGTCATGCGATGTTGTACCACAGACCGTAGCTCCAGGAGTAGCTGGGTGGCACACAGAGTTTAATTCCAAACCCTCAAGTGCTGCTTCTAACCAACACAGGCCGCCATTGGCACCGAAGCAGAATCAGGTTTCATCAGAAAAAAGACGTCCTGCAATGAGGTCGAGCTTGACAACACTAAAGTCGCAAATGACGGTGGTCTGGGTGATAAGCCCTGTTTTAAGCCGCAGGACAGCACAGGTAGTTTAAATTGTGGAAAGGGGCCAAAATAAGGGGCTGTCAGTTACACTCGAACACACAACTTTATAATTTGATCAAACAATACAAGAGCCCAAAAAAACCTTTTTTGGTTTTTAAACACGCTCAGCTGTAATCTTTGGGACTTAATTACCGGCTGGAAGCCACTTTAATTAAAAAGTGGCTGAAGGCCAATAACTTAAAACGCAAGCATGATCAGAAATTTAAAAGGCAAGCCTTATCATACAACATTTCTTTATTTAGGCTGAAGGCTCATTGAATCTGAGATTTTCAGAGCAAACAATTTGAATTCAAAATCGGCTGAAAGCCCAACATTAATTTTTTTCTAAAAGAAAACATGGCTTTACGTAAAACAGTTCTTAATTAGGCAAAACTCAGCCAAAACAGAAATTTAAAAGACAAAGCCTTATCTTAAAACTTCTTTAGCTAGGTTGAAGGCCCAAAGAATCAGACACTTCAAGAGTAAACAAGTTATATTCAAATCGGCTGACGGCCTAACGCTTAAAACTGCATAACATTAATTTTTTTAAATACCAAAGACCTTACGTGAAACAGTTCTTTAATTTAGGCTGAAGGCCTTAAGAGCAAAACCACTCAAACTCAAATCGGCTGATGGCCCAACACTTAAAATTCAATAACGTTAAAATTTTTAAAATGCCAAAGGCCTTACGTAAAACAGTTCTTTAATTTAGGCTGAAGGCAATAAGAGCAAAACGACTCAAACTCAAAATCGGCTGATGGCCCAACACCTAACATTCAATAACATTAAAATTTTTAAAATGGCAAAGGCCTTACGTGAAACAGTTCATTGAACTAGACTGAAGGCTTTAAGAGCAAAGCAACTCAAACTCAATATCGGCTGAAGGCCCAACATTTAATATTCAAGAACATTGAAACCTTTAAAATGCCAAAGGTCTTACGTGAAACAGTTCTAGGCTGAATACCTAGAGAATCTTAATCCTTAAGGGCAAAACTACCTCAATTAAAAAACAAAAATCGGCTAGGAGCCCTACTATTACAAACAACAAGAACAAATTAAAAAAAGGCAGTACACCCAAGGGCGCTCAGAAGTTCCGAGGGTCGGCCTGGAATTCAGACACTAACGCTCGCTGAGGTGAGACCGGCAGACAGTCAACGGACCAAAAGACAGGATAACTGATTCAAACGACACAATGTGACTAGTTGGGGCTGGCTGGTAGATGAAGTAAAGACTCAACCTTCGTGTTCGGGATCGGTGGGCCACGGACCTCGTAGTAATGGGAACAGCACCACACACTCCGACCGCACGTGGACGCCGCCAGGCCCCAGCCAGACACGCGCCACGGAGACTTCTTCGCTGCTCCACGCCAACCAACCAACTGCCCAAGCCCGGAAACGGTGAAAGGACCAAATATACGCCGTCCGATGAGACGACCAACTGAACGGCCAACCAACGGTCGTCCCGCTCCAGTCTCCCTCCGTCGGACAGTTCATGTGTGTCGCCAGCGGTCGGCGAGCTCTAGCTGTCGGCGCCTCACCGGCGCTCCGTCCCCCGACTGCACTGCTGATCCGTCCCAAACTGACTGCCAGACACACGACGACCCGGGGGTACTATCGGTCGCTCCAGAGATGAACTTATAGATACTGCTGCTGCTGCTCACGGGCAAGTAAGGCAGGAAGTTAGTGACGCCAGTAAATGGAATAAGAAAACGAGGCTGCAGTACCGTAATAGAAGACGACAATCAATAAATGGGATAAACGCGAGCTGAGCACGGCTCACTGGGCTCAGTAGAATGCACGCTACACGGGGTCAGTCTCGGAAGTGCCCCTGAAAATACCGATCTGTAACAGTTTGTTGTATCGCTGTGGTACCAACTGCTGCTCAAATTGCCGCTATAGATGCAAGTAGACACAAAAAACGTTCTCCTAAGGATATGCCAACAAGGAAACTTGGACCTACGGTCCGAATCTGCCATCTCAACATAGAGAGCATAAGCTATTCTAAGTGCCAATACTTATCAAAACTACTGAAGAAAGACAACATTGATCTGATCGCCATTCAGGAAACACATTGTAGTACTGAAGTACAACTGCGGAAAAGGGGCAAAATACCCGGATTTGAATTACTTGGTGCCACTTACCACCATACCCATGGTGTTGCAACCTACATCAGACATGATATAGAAAATGCCTCCCTTATCTCCACGTCGTCAGGTGATGGAATCCATAATGTCACAGTAAAAAATTGGGAGCGTAACCGTTACAAATATTTATAAACCTCCAACCACTCCATGGCCAAGATCAGTAATTCAGGGTCAACCTCACCCAGCAATCTATCTGGGAGACTTCAATAGCCACCACGAACAGTGGAAATATAAGGAATGTGATGCTAATGGTGAAACCTTGGTGAAATGGGCTGAAAATGAAAATCTTAACCTTATCTTTGATGCGAAAGACCGTTACACATTCAGATCAGCTGCCTGGGAGCAGGAATACAACCCGGATCTACGCTTCACCTCAACTGACGGAAATAACCAACCACTACCAGCTACCCGTAAAGTCCTGTGCGACTTTCCTCATAGCCAGCACCGACCAGTCATTATTGAAATTGGCAGCCAAATCCCACTGGTGACTTCCATGCCTTGCCCCAGATGGAATTTCAAGAACGCAAATTGGGAAAAGTACTCTCGAGACCTTGATAAATGTCTAGGGTGGATACCACCTACCCATAAAAACTATAGAAGATTTATCGGAGCAGTAATAAGCACTGCCAAGAAGCACATCCCTAGGGGATACCGACGAGAGTATGTCCCAGGGTGGTCCAAAAACAGTGACGAGCTCTACCAGCGCTTCCTCAAGACGGGCGACAAAGAACTGGCCGATGACCTTCTCCACAGTCTTGATACTGCAAGACAACGTAAATGGACAGAAGCAATGGAGAGCCTGAATTTCCAGACTTCAAGCCGACAAGCATGGACCCTGTTAAGGAAATTAGAAAGTGGAGCACCTATTCAAAGACAGACAGCAAACGTCTCCCCAAACACCATGGTATCTCATATAGTGGCCACGTCCAGAGCCCCTAGTGACAGAGCACACACGATCAAGATAAAACGAGAACTCAGGAATCTGAGGAATAAGGCGACAGAAACTGAATACGCTCTCCCTTTCTCACTCGAAGAAATAGAAACAGCACTCAAAGAGGTCAAGCCAGGGAAAGCACCAGGACTCGACAGCATTAACCCAGAACTCCTGATACACTGCGGTAAATACACAAAACTCTGGCTGGCGAGATTCTTCACCGACATCATCCAAACCGGTAATGTGCTTAGTGACCTCAAAATAATAGCCATCTTAAAACCAGGGAAACCAACAAACTCACCGAAGAGCTACAGGCCCATAGCACTACTGTCAGTAATATATAAATTGTTAGAAAGGCTCATCTACAATAGAATCTGCCAGAAAATACTCAATGCTATACCAATCGAACAAGCAGGTGTCAGACCAAACCGCAGCTGTGTCGATCAAGTTCTCTCACTCACGACGTACATTGAAGCTGGGTTCCAAAGAAAGCTTAAAACCTCTGCAGCATTCATAGACCTGTCAGCTGCCTACGACACAGTCTGGAGAGAAGGCATGATTTATAAGTTCCTCCGCATAATCCCATGTAAACTAACAGCTCGCCTACTAAACAACATGCTGAATGACAGAACGATCCAAGTCACCATGGGTTCAGATATTAGTTCACCGTGGAAATTAAAAAATGGCCTACCTCAAGGATCGGTGCTTGCACCACTCCTCTTCAATCTCTACATTGCAGACATACCGGAAACAAGATCAAAGAAGTTTGGCTACGCCGATGACTGGGTCCTCGCAACGAGAAGTCAGTCATTTGAAGGGGCAGAGGAGACCCTAACAGCTGACTTGGAGAAGATAGGAGAATATTTCCGAAAATGGCACCTGCAACCTAACGCGAACAAAACAGAAGTATCATGTTTTCACCTAAACAATAAAGCGGCTAAGAGGGAGCTCAGAATAAAATTCGAGACCACATGGCTTACCCACAATAAAACCCCAAAGTACCTAGGTGTGACCCTCGATAGAACACTCTCTTTCAAAGGTCACCTAATGAAAACAGCAGAGAAACTAAAAACAAGGAATAACATTATACAGAAGCTCTGTGGAACGACATGGGGAGCGGCAGCTACTACGTTACGGACATCAGCCTTAAGTCTCGTCTTCTCAGCTGCCGAATATTGTGCGCCGGTATGGCTAAACAGCCCCCACACCCATAGAATCGATGCACAGCTCAATAACACAATGAGAATGATCGCTGGTGTAATAAAGACTACGCCCGTTGAATGGCTCCCAGTACTAAGCCACATACCACCCCCTAACCTACGCCGCACAAACGCTCTTATAAGAGAGTACAAAAAGACAATGAGCAATCGGAATCTACCCATCCATGAGAATTTTGAAGATGCCACCCAAAGCCGCCTCCGCTCCAGAAGGTCACCCATCAGAACCGCAATAGCCACATCTGCAACAGAGGAAGAATTCAACATAACCAGCGCCTGGCACCAAGAATGGTCCTTAAAGAACATCAGCAAACTTCCATGTATCTCCCAGAAGCCTCCAGGTTTTGACTTATCACGCAAAACCTGGGCAACTTTAAACAGAATTAGAACTAAACATGGCAGATGCGCCTATTCCCTCTACCAGTGGGGCATGACAGAATCGCCGCTATGTCAATGTGGAGAAAATCAAACTATCCAGCACATAATAGAAGACTGCCCCAGGACAGCCTATGATGGGACTCCAGAAGATTTCCTGATGGCGACTCCAGAATCAATTGCATATATTAACTCATTAGATGTTTGTTTGTAATTACTTCCAAACTACTATAACTTTGTATAACTACTGTAACATGTGTATTATGTGTAATTTTGTATAATTTTGTATAATTCTGTATAACTATTGTAATAACTGTAAGAATATCTAATGCCAAATTATTACAATTTTGCATATTGATTGTAATAACAATTGTGTCTAAATGCCATACGCTAAATAAAAACCAACTGCTGCTCAAATTGCCGCTATAGATGCAATACGATGCGTCAAAGCCGAAGTCTAACACGATATCCGGAGCCCAGTCTTCTTGCGACCGTACATTCTCTTGACCACAGCCGCCAGCAATCTTACACAGTGGCTACATCCATGTAAGTCTTACTGCAATATCGCAGAAGCAACATCCAGCTTCTCGTTGCCGTATTACAAGACCTAGTTCAAACTCAGTGAGATGTTGATAATAGTGTCCTTGCCATTCTTTACCAACACCAGCTCACTACGTCAAATCTCAAAGGTAACTATCGCTCATCGTTACAGCTCGCACTTAAGACAAACCTGATTTCCATCCTCATAGTGGCGCTGCTAGCACCACTCTCATGCCACTGGCGCGAGGTTTGGACATACAGCGTCTTTCAGATGTAGAAACACGCCTACCAACTTTCATTTATATCGCACATCTCTTCCTTGGTGCTGTGAGTAGAAACTGGTTCCCGAATACTGCCAAGTTGAGAAATGCTGCCCCACGCTGTGGATAATACGAGGGCAGTTCAATAAGTAATGCAACACTTTTTTTTTTCTCGGCCAATTTTGGTTGAAAAAACCGGAAATTTCTTGTGGAATATTTTCAAACATTTCCGCTTCGTCTCGTATAGTTTCATTGACTTCTGACAGGTGGCAGCGCTGTACGGAGCTGTTAAAATGGCGTCTGTAACGGATGTGCGTTGCAAACAACGGGCAGTGATCGAGTTTCTTTTGGCGGAAAACCAGGGCATCTCAGATATTCATAGGCGCTTGCAGAATGTCTACGGTGATCTGGCAATGGACAAAAGCATGGTGAGTCGTTGGGCAAAGCGTGTGTCATCATCGCCGCAAGGTCAAGCAAGACTGTCTGATCTCCCGCGTGCGGGCCGGCCGTGCACAGCTGTGACTCCTGCAATGGCGGAGCGTGCGAACACACTCGTTCGAGATGATCGACGGATCGCCATCAAACAACTCGGTGCTCAACTTGACATCTCTGTTGGTAGTGCTGTCACAATTGTTCACCAGTTGGGATATTCAAAGGTTTGTTCCCGCTGTGTCCCTCGTTGTCTAACCGAACACCATAAAGAGCAAAGGAGAACCATCTGTGCGGAATTGCTTGCTCGTCATGTGGCTGAGGGTGACAATTTCTTGTCAAAGATTGTTACAGGCGATGAAACATGGGTTAATCACTTCGAACCTGAAACAAAACGGCAATCAATGGAGTGGCGCCACACCCACTCCCCTACCAAGAAAAAGTTTAAAGCCATTAAAGCCATTATTGATGCGGTACGACGTTGGCTCCGACATCGACCAGCATACAGGCCCTCATTTCAAGATGGCGTAAGGCCGTAGCATTGAATGGAGATTACGTTGAAAAATAGTGTTGTGTAGCTAAAAGATTGGGGAATAACCTGGTGTATTTCAATGCTGAATAAAACAACCCCTGTTTCAGAAAAAAAATGTGTTGCATTACTTATTGAACTGCCTCGTATAAGTCACCACAGCAACCCTTCTCCGAGGTATGTTAGTCCCATAAGATTTGCAGAAGAACATTTGTGAATTTTGCTACGTAGGAGGTGAGGTAGTTGCAAGAGTGAAACCGTAAGGAAGGGTCGTAAACGTGGCTGGATAGGTCAGAAAGTAAACTACTGCCCATTAAAATTGCTACACCGCGAATATGACGTGCTACAGACGTGAAATTTAACCGACAGGAAGAAGATGCTGTGATATGCAAATGATTAGCTTTTCAGAGCAGTCACACAAGGCTGGCGCCGGTGGTGACACCTACAACGTGCTGACATGACGAAAGTTTCCAACCAATTTCTCATACACAAACAGCAGTTGACCGGCGTTGCCCGCTGAAACGTTGTTGTGATGCCTCATGTAAGAAGGAGAAATGCGTACCATCACGTTTCCGACTTTGATAAAGATCGGATTGTAGCCTATCGCGATTGCGGTTTATCGTATCGCGACATTGCTGCACGCGTTGGGCGAGATCCAATGACTATTAGCAGAATATGGAATCGGTGGGTTCGGGAGGGTAATACGGAACACCTAGCTGGATCCCAACGGCCTCGTATCACTAGCAGTCGAGATGACAGGCATGTTATCAGCATGGCTGTAACGGATCGTGCAGCCACGTCTCGATCCATGGGTCAACAGATAGGGACGTTTGCAGGACAACAACCATCTGCACGAACAGTTCGACGACGTTTGCAGCAGCTCGGAGACCACTGCTGCGGTTACCCTTGGTGCTGCATCACAGACAGAAGGGTCTGCGATGGTGTACTCAACGACGAACCTGGGTGCACGAATGGCAAAACGTCATATTTCGGATGAATCCAGGTTCTGTTTACAGCATCTGTTTACAGCATGTTTGCCGACATCGCGGTGAACGCACATTGGTAGCATGGTTCAAATGGTTCAAATGGCTCTGAGCACTATGGGACTTAACTGCTGTGGTCATCAGTCCCCTAGAACTTAGAACTACTTAAACCTAACTAACCTAAGGACATCACACACATCCATGCCCGAGGCAGGATTCGAACCTGCGACCGTACCGGTCACGCGGTTCCAGACTGTAGCGCCTAGAACCGCACGGCCACTCCGGCCGGCTTGGTAGCATGTATTCGTCATCTGGCGTATCACCCGGCTTGATGGTATGGGGTGCCATTGGTTACACGTCTCGGTCACCTCTTGTTCGCATTGACGGCACTTTGAACAGTGGACGTTACATTTCAGATGTGTTACGACCTGTGGCTCTACCCTTCATTCGATCCCTACGAAACCCTACATTTCAGCAGGATAATGCACGACCGCATGTTGCAGGTCCTGTAGGGGCCTTTCTGGATACAGAAAATGTTCGATTGCTGCCCTGGCCCCCACATTCTCCAGATCTCTCACCAATTGAAAACGTTTGGTCAATGGTGACCGAGCAACTGGCTCGTCACCATACGCCAGTCACTGCTACTCTTGATGAACTGTGGTATCGCGTTGAAGCTGGATGGGCAGCTGCACCTGTACACGCCATCCAAGCTCTCTTTGATTCATTGCCCAGGAGTATCAAGGCCGTTATTACGGCCAGAGGTGGTTGTTCTGGGTACTGATTTCTCAGAATCTATGCGTGAAAATGTAATCACATGTCAGTTCTAGTATAATACATATGTTCAATGAATACCTGTTTATCATCTGTATTTCTTCTTGATGTAGCAATTTTTAGTGGCCAGTAGTATAAGAGCGTTATCCTGTGAAAAGCATGGGTTCCGACTTCGAGTCATTTTTCGGGATACTGTTTTAACTTGAGTGCAAATTTCAATAAAGGAATTCTTCGCAGCTCAAAGGAAATTAAGAAATACTCCCTCCACGAACACTAACTAACCTCCGAAACTTTATATGTAAATATGCCAAATGTTGTAACTCAAGCGTGTTACACCTCGTAGACAAGGGCCGGCTCCAATATTCCTGTGCCAGTAGTGTTTGCGAGCGGAGAGTCAGATGAGAACAGGACTAAACACTTTCCCCTGGGAGCGTGTACATACTTAAGACAGAGTTGTGCTCCAGTGACAGCAACTGCAGCAACACCGGGGGGCCGCACCTGCAGATGGCAGCTCCTGGCCTCGGCCCGGCTCACAAACTTGTGCAATAAATCGGCGCCGAGCGCAACAGACTTAATGAAACGGCGTCAGCGCCGGCAAAACTGTGGCAGGTGCTCGCCGCGCCGCTTCCTTATTAGTTCTGTAGCGCCGGAGACTGACGTCGTCCGCCCCACGCACACCCCGCGGTATTAAGACGAGGCCCCTCGGTGAGAGTTATGCCTTTCGCCCCTCCGCTTAAAACCTCTACCGGTACTCATTAATTGTCTGCTACGTTGGTTCAAAAGCACACTAATTTCGATCCGTGTCCCTCAAGGTAGCGTTTTGGGTCCATCAGTGTTGTCACAGTGGCACCTGTGCTGGGCCTTCGCGTTAAAAGGTGGTCACTTACTAAATGTTCTGCCTTTAACTTACAGTCAGCTGTCTTCACTCAAAATGGTTTGAACTACATTTGGAGACCATAAGGTTGTATTCTAGGATAATCGATATGACTGTGGACACAAAAATAAGCGGAATTTTTGTTATTTTGCATTTTTGTTGAATTCTACGTTCACAATACTTTAGTCCTCTTCAGAGTATTGTCCATGTGCATTAAGGGCAGACGGAAGGCAAGTGTGCTTCAAAAATTCGATTTTTGGATTTTAGCGTATTTTAAATGCCTGGTCTTACCTGCGTAAAACAGTTTTTGCTTTATATAAATACAACAATTTTTTCGTGAGATATTATGGTTTTCCTGAGGCACGGTCTTTGCCTGAATGATCCTGATACTTGGTGCAAGTACAGGAGAAGTGCCAGATATGGCCACAAACATTCTTTACCTGGATCAGTAATGAATTAAATTAAAACCATATTTAGAGACCTTTGCAAAGATACAGTGTTGAAGAAATGCCTTCATGGGAAAACCCAAAATTTAAATGAATGTGTGAATTCTGTCATTTGGAACCGGTTACTGAAAACTGTATTTATTCAGTTTACAACCCTCAAATTTGGTGTTTATGATGCTACTTTATACTTCAGTGATGGTGTTATTAGAAAACTGGATGCTTTGGAATTATTGAGCACAAAATGTAGAGGAAATACTGAAAAATACTTGGTGCAAATAGATAAAGAGAGAATCCGCAAAGCAGATATCGCTAATTTAAAATGCACAAAAGAAGCCAGACAGAAAAGAAGAGGGACGAAGAGAAGAAACGAAGATCAGTATCATTCAGATGATGCTCAGTATGGTGCAGGAAAATATTACAGCTAAATGATTCTCATCAATAACTATACTAGAATTGCCATATTAAACTTTTTCTCAAAACTACATTTTTTTTTTACTTTCAGGTACGATTATTTGATATACGAATGGGGTTAGAAACACGTAATTCGGTCAATTTGTACTACAGATGGTAATAAGTTATTGCAAGTAAATTGAGACCCACCAAGCAATCAGAAACTCTTTTATAACAATTAATGTACAAAAAAGTTCAATTTTACAAGTGAAATAACACAATTTTATTTCTTCAAAACCATAAGAGGTAATATGTTCATTTTACATATATATATATATATATATATATATATATATATATATCGGGGCGGTTAGTAGAGACGCAACCGAGTGCCTCCCCAGGTGGCGGATAGGGGAATGCCTCCTAGATATAGGTGGTACCGAGGAAATGAAATACTCGAGGCGGACCAAAACTACTAGTAGCGTTTGTTCCCACAGTGGACTACAAAAGGCGTCTGCTCCACATGTCAGTGGCGGCCTCAACCAATCTCTTGATCTGGAAAGTCAGGTTGTACTCGGCAGCATGCCATATATCCAACTACTAAACATCATGATGGTACAACGAGAAAAATCTCATTACCCCGGGCCCCAGTCAATAGCCTGGGATCGTCGTGAGCATCGGATTCCGGGGGCTCACGGACATCATGAGAAGAATAGGAACTTCTCAAACTCCCTCAAGACCAAACGCAAACACTACATCGGCACACTCAACGTGAACACACTGATGAAGACAGGAAAGATTAAACAACTGACAGACACTCGCAAAAACTTTCAAATCAAAATGTGTGCACTGCAAGAAACACGATTCACAGACGAAGGTCATTTCAACACGGAGAATTTCAGAATATACAAAGGAAAGCCATCGAGACAACTGAAAAACCTAAGGCTTTTTGGCACAGGATTTTGCAGTACACAGGTCCATCACGGACAGCATAATCGACTTTTCGTCACCAAACGAAAGAATCAGCACCATCACAGTGAAATCAGCCAACAAATCCTACGCAATAATCAACGCACATGCACCGACTAATGACTACAACAGGAAAAACCCGGACGAAATTGATGACTTCTGGACGACAATGGAAGAAACTATCAGAAAAATTCCTGCACATTGGGTCAAAATAATACTGGGAGACTTCAACGCTAAAATCGGAAAAGAAAAGGTATACAGAGATACCACAGGAAAACATACTCCACACAAGGACACAAACAAAAACGGAAAACACTGTATAGACTTTTGCAAAAGCCACGACCTCGTCATTATGTCAACAAAATTAAAAAAACCAGCACGGAAACTTACCACATGGAAATTCCCCAGCGGAAAGCAAGAACTACAACTCGACCACGTAATAGTCCAGAAAGACTCACAAAAAGAAATTTTGAACATAGACACGCGTAAAGGCTACTTCGAGTCATACCACCACCTGCTACTGATCAGGATTCGTCTTTTGCCCAAGAAAAAGCCCCAGAATAACAAAATTGTTAGACCAGATTCGGAATACCTTACTTTAAACCAGACACAAATATTAGACAAAATTAAAATGGAGAAAACGACAGACTGGAAACAACTTTAAGGAAGAATCCAAGAGGCCATGAAACTAGCACAAGCACCACGCACAGGGAAACACCTTTGGTGGAACCACACATATGACCAAGCTATTGACCAACGAATCAGTGCATGGAAAAAAATTGGTAGCCATAAATCCCAAGAGAATTGGATGAACTTCCTGAAAACACAGAAGCATTCAAGCAAAATCATCCGCAGTGAAAAACGACACTATGATAAACGGCGACTGATGGAGATCGAATCGGACTTCATGAAGAACAATACAAGAAACTTCTACGGAACGTTCAAGGAAAATATGACTGGATATCAACCACCCAACTTGTGCTTCAGAAGACCAGATGGAACCCTAGAAACCAATACCGAAAACAATTGTGACATTTTGGCGAAGTACTTTGAAAAAATGCTCAACTCGGACCCCCGTATGGAAGAAATGATGACAGAAACGAGCACGTACAATCCAGATAGTGAACCTCCAACTCTAGAAGAAGTTAAAGAAAGAATCAAGTCCCTCAAGAATCGTAGAGCACCAGGAGAAGACGGCATCATCGCGGAAATCTGGAAGTTACAAGACCCAGAACTCACCAAAGACGTCCACAGGATCTTGGAAGATATCTGGAAGACCATGAAAATTCCTGACGACTGGAAAACTGCCCTGATACACCCACTACACAAAAAAGGTGACAAGACTGACCCGAACACCTACAGATGAATATCCCTACTACCGGTCACATACAACATCCTCTCTAAAGCTTTATTAAACAGACTAGAATGTCAGACCGACCACTTGATTGGGGAATACCAAGCAGGCTTCCGTAAAGGGCGGTCTTGTGCGGAACGAATTTGGAACCTGAAAATGATTTTAAAACACAAACAGAACCTGATCATTATCTTTGTCGACTTGAAAAAAGCGTACGACTCTATCGACCAGAAAACTCCCTTCAAAATTCTAGCAGAATACAAAGTAGACAACAAAACACGGGCTATCATAGAGCAAACTTTAACCAACACAACCTCCTAAGTAGAGTTCTGTGGGGAACTATCAAAGGCCTTTGAAATTCGCACAGGTGTCCGACAAGGCGATGGCCTCTCACCTCTCCTTTTCAATCTGGTGTTAGATAAGGTAATAAAAGAATGGGAAACATCACAACAGGGGATAACCTTAGGAAACCTACAGATTAAATGCCTGGCTTTTGCAGACGATTTGGCGATTGTCACGAAAGGTATAAAAGAAACAAAAGACGCTATTGAAAAACTTCACGAAATCGCTCCCAATGCTGGACTACAGATCTCTTACGAAAAGACACAGTTTATGAGCACAAAGAAACTCTCATCTCTGAACAGAAAGTATGGCACCATTTACAAAACGGCAAACTTCAAATACCTCGGTGAAACACTACAAATGAGTGGACATAACAGAGACTCAAACGAAGAAAGAAAAACTAAACTGTACAAGGCATACAAAGTAGTCTGGAATCATTACAACAAGAAGTGTATCTCACAAAAAGCCAAATTACGCCACTACGACACGGTGGTGTTCCCCGAGGCACTATATGCAGCAGAGACCACACTAATCCTAGGGCATACACGTATCAGACAACTAGAAAAAGTAGAACGGAAAATACTTAGGAAAATATTTGGCGCAACTAACAACAATGGAATATGGATCAAGAAACCTACAGAGGAACTATACAAACATACGGAGACAATTACAGAATAGATTACAAAATGCAGACTACAATTCTATGGACACCTATACAGAATGCCATCACACAGACTGACCAAACAGAATCTTTGACTGGGTAACCACTAGAAACGACAAATGGGTGGCAGAGGTAAAAAACGACCTGAACCAACTCAACATAACAGCAGACACAATAAACGACAGAATAAAATTCAGAAACATCATTAAGAAAACTACATGAGATACAATGTGACAAACGAACAGGCGTAAAATGGACCGAAGAACGCAAGCAAGATCACAGCCGGAAGATGAAAGAAATATGGGCAACCAAAAAGGCAATCAAGATGAAGCCGAAGACATAAAGCCGACAAGAAGCATGCACAGAGGACTGGAAACAGAAACACAGCGAGCGAATGAGGGACGTTTGGGTAGCAAGGGAGGCAGAAAAAGGAACTGACCATGTAGTTTAGTCAAAATGCGCTCTTTAAGGGCAAAACACCAATAATAATAATAATAATAATAAACATAAGCAGTAAAAATTTCATTGTTATATCACTTATAGTTCTTTTGGACAGTGTACCTATTCAAAGGGTAAAATAGCATTGGCAGAATAGGGATAAAAATTGTGTTCCGTCTCCCCTTAATGCACCTGTCCCACCGCTTTTGTCACCGCTGAAAACAGTTCTGGAACTCATGAGCTAGCATACTGTTCAAAGCCGTTGGTGTGTTTTCTTTCACGTCATCCACGTCAATGAATCGCTTTCTTTTCGGAGTTTACTTCATCCATGGAAAAAAAAGGAAAAAGACCAGACGCAGTCAGATTGGCTGAAAAGGATTATCAAACACGTGCACCACGGTTTTTTGTCCATGAACCGTCAGACCTCCAGAGTTGTGTGGGGTCGAACAATATCGTGGTGGAGCAAGCAGTTCTCATTTCTCCACAGTTCTGGCCGTTCTCGTCGCACACTTTCTCGTAATCTTCCTAAAACATCCAGATAAAATTTTGGTTCACTATTTCTCCTGGGGGAACGAATTCCTTGACAGTGTCAATGGCTTAAAAAGTCCAAATTGTTTTCACGTTGGATCGCACTTGACGTGCTTTCTTGGGTCGTGGTGAAGTTTGAGATTTCCACTGCCTCGATGCTTACTTTGACCCTGGTTGGTACCCGTACCAGCAACTCTCATCACCAGTCACAATCCTTTTAAGAAAATTTTGATTGTTTCTCACTTCACTCTTCAAGCTGCGGCAGAGATTCGCGCGGTTTTCTCTTTGGTCAGCTGTGAGCAAGCGAGAATCAAATTTTGCAGACACGCGTCTCTTGTAAACTCTTCCGTTACAATTCGCTGGACCCTGTTCCATGACACATTCGTTCCTCAGAAGTTTCGTCAGTGGTCATTCGACGACCTTCATCAATTACACGTTTGATTGTGGCAATGATTTCGCCATTTCTTCCTGTCGAAGGACGACCGGGGTGTGGTATGTCTTGAGTTGACATTCTGCCAGATTTTAAACGAGAAAACCACTCGTAGACCTGTGCTATCCCCAAAACATCATCATTAAAGGCTTGCCGAAGCTTCCTACAAGTCTCGGATGAATTTTTCCCTGACAGGAAACTAAATTTCACGCAGATTCTTTCCTCCTTCTTGTCGGGTTCGATTCCCGGCGGGGTAGGAGATTTTATCTGCCCGGGGACTGGATGTTTGTGTTGTCCTCATCGTTTGATCATCATCATCATTCGTAATAGTGACTAGATTGGACTGCGTAGAAAAGTGGAGAGTGAAGAAATTGCGCTGATGACCGCGCAGTTGAGTGCCCCACAAACATCATCACCATCATTTCCTCCTTCTTATCGGTCATCTCATTGATCGCCGAATGGTTGAAATAGGAAAACAAACAACAGAAATCCACAAACATGTTACTTAATTCCGAGTGACGCCAACTTACTGACTGACCCGGGAGACCTCAAACTAATACTACCTTGCGGCACAATTCGTAACTACAAAGTGAGCGAGCGCAACATTTGCATTTTTAGGTCCCCCTCGTATTAATACTGTCGATCCATGACTGAAGTATTGAGATCGCTACTGCCATGGCTCCGACCTTCCGTTACTCAGTATTGTATTTCTTCTGCTATTCGCTAATCGTGAGGCTGTTCAAAACCACGTAAATTTCAACTGGTGTACCACAACGAAGTGTTGTAGAACAATCAATATTGACGCCGCACGTGGGTCACTGCCTGCACTGGGCCACGCGTTAAGACGCTGCTGATGCCTATCTTTCGCTTTTCTGTTTAAAATATCCACTGTATACCTCTAACGGTCTCCAATCTTCGCTCAGTGTATCACAAGGAAACGTTTTACGACTTATCGTTACTGTACACACACAAACATCAAAACAAGTTTTCAATCACCTCCCGGAACCTGTAAAGAAAATTGGAATAGAGATCAATATAAACATCATTTGCGCCCTTTTTATTGCTCATGAAAATCACACATTGCGTCTTGTACAACCATACATCGAGACCTTCAGAGGTGGTGGTCCAGATTGCTGTGCACACCGGTATTAGGGGTCCTCTTGCATTGATGCATGCCTGTATTCGTCGTGGCATGCTATCCACAAGTTTATGAAGGCACAGTTGGTCCAGATTGTCCCACTCCTGAACGGCGATTCTGCGTTGAACCATCAGAGTGGTTGGTGGGTCACGTCGTCCATAAGCAGCCCTTTTCAATCCATCCCGGGCATGTTCGATTAAATTCATGTCTGGAGAACATGCTGGCCACTGTAGTCGAGTTATGTCGTTTTATCCTAAAGGAAGTTATTCGCAAGATGTTCACAATGGGGGCGAGAATTGTCGTCAACGGAGACGAAGTCATCGCCAATATACTACCGATTGGTTGCACTATCGGTCGGAGGATGGCATTCACGTATCGTACCGCCGTTATGGCGCCTTCCATGACCACCAACGGCGCATGTCTGCCCCACATAATGCTACCCAAAAACAGCAGGGAACCTTCACCTTGCTCCTTGCTGCACTCGCTGGACACTGTGTCTAAGGCGTTCAGCCCGACAGGGTTGCCTCCAAACACGTCTCTGACGAATGTCTGGTTAAACGCATATGTTACACTCATCGGTGTAGGGAACGCGATGCCAATCCAGAGTGGTCCATTCGGCATGATGTTGGGCCCATCTGTACCGCGCTGTATGGCATCGCGGTTGCAAAGATGGACCTTGCCATGGACGTCGGGAGTGAAGTTGCGCATCATGCAGCCTATAGCACGCGGTTTGAGTCGTAACACGACCTCCTGTGGCTGCACGAAAGCATTATTCAACATGGTGGCGTTGCTGTTAGGGTTCTTCCGAGCTATAATCTGTAAGTAGTGGTCATGCACTGCAGTAGTAGCCCTTGGGTGGCCTGAGCGAGGCATGCCATTGACAATTCCTGTTTCTCTTGATCTCCTCCATGTCCGAACAACATCGCTTTGGTTCACTCCTGGCCGGCCGCTGTTACCGAGCCGTTCTAGGCACTTCAGTCCGGAGCCGCGCGAGTGCTACGGTCGCAGGTTGGAATCCTGCCTCGGCCATGGATGTGTGCGATGTCCTTAGATTAATTACATTTAAGTAGTTCTAAGTCTGGGGGACTGATGACCTCCGATGTTAAAGTCCCATAGTGCTCAGAGCCATTTTTTGCTTCACTCCAAGACGCCTGGATGCTTCCCTTGTTGAGAGCCCTTCATAGCACAGAGTAACAACGCGGACGCGATCGAACCGCGATATTGACCGTCTAAGCAGGTTTGAACAACAGACAACACGAGCCGTGTACCTCCTTCCTGGTGAATGACTGGAACTGATCGGTTGTGGGACCCCTTCCGTCTCATGCATGGTTGTTTACATCTATGGGCGGGTTTAGTGACATCTCTGAACAGTCGGAGGGACTGTGTGTGTGATACAATATCCACAGTCGATCTTCAGGAGATATTGGAACCGGGGTGATGGAAAACTTTTTTTGATGTGTGTATATTGCCGGCCGTCATGCCCAATACATTAAGACAAGGGCCCTTAGCCTTTTTGTTTACGGTGTGCTGTCTTGACTCAAAGGCAAATAAGTTTCATTTGGTGTCCAAGAAGGAGGAATTTCAGAACTATCAGTACGGAAACCGTGCGTGTGTTGACGCCCCCACTGGTTGGTTGGTTGGTTTGGGGAAGGAGACCAGACAGCGTGGTCATCGGTCTCATCGGATTAGGGAAGGATGAGGAAGGAAGTCAGCCGTGCCCTTTCAGAGGAACCATCCCGGCATTTGCCTGGAGTGATTTAGGGAAGTCACGGAAAACCTAAATCAGAATGGCCGGACGCGGGATTGAACCGTCGTCCTCCCGAATGCGCCCCCACTGACCTGCTCCCCTTTCAGTTTAAATAATCTGCCAGTGTTCACTAACAGTGAGTCATCTGAGTTGGAGAGAACGTGTACTACATTTTTGTTTCGCATAAGGCACCATATAAGGTCCATCAATTTTGACATTAAGTCTATGGCAGCACTTGCGCTGGGACTTATGTTGTAAAAAGGTGTTCTATTTTTCATCTCCCGCAGAGGACCTCACGGGCCCCCCTCGTCAACTCTCATCATAGATAGGTATTTAAAGATCGGTGCTCGGACGTCAGACTTCTAAAGTAGTGTGTTGAATTCCTATATAAATTAATTGAATACCACTCGAGAACATAGCCTCTAAGTATTAGAAAGTTTTTGAGCTTTGTTGAGTAGACAAAATCTGAAGATTGAGCATTATATATAATGCACTTATTACCTTTTTACAAAGTATGAATTCTACAGTCACGTGAATTTGATTGTTGTGAAACTGTGAGAAAGTGCGGTTAAATAACAATATGCTACAGAAATCAAAAACCGTTTCGAGACCCTAGAAATCATGGAAGGAGGAGAGAACATAGAGAACAAGTGGAAAGAAAGGAGAGAATGAAGAGGAGAAAATGGTTAAATGAGACATACCGGAAGGAACGAACAGAGAACGAAGATGATGGAGAATTGACAGGCTTAGAGGGAGTATGAGAGAAAAGCGGACTTTTTTCAACATCAGAAGTGAGACGTAGGAAATAATGAGAAGGGAATGTGTCAAACTACTTTGTTGCAACAAGTTGTGGCCGAGAGCCACAGCAAGAATTCAAAAGAATTTTTCAAATGTATCAAAAGTCGGAAACGTGGCTTTCAGAGCCCATCCATTTTCATGAAACATAAGAACGGAAATTTGATAAATAACAAGGTAAGAATTTCCTATAGATGGACGAATATTTCACAGAGCTGTTGAACCGCGAAGATTCACACCAGATGTTGCCTGCAGACACCACAGAGGGAAGGAAAATGAAGAAGAGTGGGAAGTGACTGCAGAAGATGAGAAGATTGTAATCAAGTAACTCAGAAACAGCATTGTCCCAGGGGAGGACAGAAAAACAGGACAATCAGTCAAACAGAGATGTGAGACCTCGCACCTAGAGATATACAAACTGATCCAGTTGATTGCCAAAATAATGGAAGTTAGCCATAATATACCCGACATACAAAAAGGGGAGCAAAATCAAATGCAGAGGTATAAACTTGCTGAATGTAATCTACAAGGTTCTGTCTATGATTATTACTATCGTCAGAAAATTACAACATTCACAGAGAACAAAGTACAGAAATACCAAGCTGGTTTTTGATCAAACAGTAGGTCACATTATTATTCAAAGAGCGCTGTTTGAAAAACACTGTGGATATGATAAAGATATGTACTGCATGTTTCTCAACTTTCAACTTCCATGCTACAGCATCTACAGCAACAGCCTATACGAAGCACTAGTGACTTTAGAACCCCCGGAAACTAATGAGATTGGAGCAGTCTTGTATGGATGGGCGTTTCCGAGGATACACTTCGAAAACTTTCGAGACTTTCAAATATAAGAGGATGCTCTCTCACATGTTGTGTACCATTGTGATCTCAGATAAAGTAATAAGTGAATGGCAACAGGACTCGCCTGGAATGCAGATCGATGGCAATTTCTATAGTCCCGCATGTGCAGATGATATAGTACCACTAACTGAATCGTATCATGAGTTAAGAGATATGTGTACTAGAAATTGGACAACTACGCACAGATTTTTGAGCTAAAGGTGAGTCAAGACGAAATGGAGTTCATGAAGGTTGGAAGAAGACGAGAGCAGGAAGCGTACTTGGGATCTTGGTTTAAGTGTGACAGTAGCATAGAAATAGACGTCAAAAAAAGAACAGCAGCGAAATGAACTGCTTGTGTTGGCCCAGGGAGACGCGAGGCTCAAAATCATTAATATGAAAATCTGTTACACCAGTGATACTCCCAAGAAGTCTTGTACAATTCTGTAACCTGAAGCATGACGAGATGAGGGAACGAAAAACTATTAATATTTGAAAGAAGGGTAATGGGGAAGATATCTTAAATAAACCAAGAACGAGAAAATCTACCTCTCAATCCACCAAAACACTATTCTACAGAAGCTGAAGTGAAAAACAATCCAGTGGGTGGACCTCGTAACCCGTATGCCAGACGTTCAACACCGGACGACCCATACGACGGCTAAGGCAGCGTTGGATGGATGACTTGGTGAAGGATACGGCAGCCCTGAGGATTAAGGACACGTGGAGGAGCCGTGCGCAGAACAGAAAGGAATGGAGGCAGTACCAGGTGCACCGGTATGAAATGAGCGTTTTTTTCTGAAAATGGAACACTAGTTTTGAATTGAAAAGTAAAAACATTTTATTCAAAGCACTGACCATCGCTTTCTATACATTTTGACCACCTTTCTGGCAATTTATGGAGACCACGCCAATAGAAATGATCGTCTTTTGAAGCAAACCAATCAGACACCCAATTTTCGACTTCTTCGTAGGAATCGAAGTGTTCCTCAGCCAATGCGTGTCCCACTGATGAAAACAAATGGTAGTCGGAAGGGGCCAAGTCTAGTGAATACGGCGGGTGGGGTAGCAGCTCCCAGCCAAGTGCTTTGATTGTATCCTGAACCAGTTTTGCTTTGTGTGCAGGTGCATTGTTGTGTAAAAAAATTACTTTGCCATGTCTTCTGGTCCATTCTGGTCTTTTTTCGATCAGTGCATAGTTCAAAGTGATTATTTGTTGTCTGTAGCGATTAGTATTCACAGTTTCACCGGGTTTTAGGAGCTCATGATACACCACACCTTTCTGATCCCACCAAACACGGAGTATTGTCTTCTTGCCGAATCGATCTGGTTTTGCAGTCCATGTTAATGGTTGTCCCGGATTAACCCATGATTTTTCCCGTTTAGGATCCTTAAAATAAATCCATTTTTCATCGCCAGTAACAATTCGATGCAAAATTGACTTTCTTTAATGTCTTTGAAGCAAAATTTGACAAATGGTTTTTCGGTTTTCCACATGTCTTTCATTCAATTCATGTGGCACCTATTTTCCACACTTTTGGATCTTTCCCATAGCTTTCAAACGGTCAGAAATTGTTTGTTGTGCAACATTTAGCATTGCTGCCATTTGCTTCTGATTCAAAGTATCATCTTCATCCAATATTGCTTGCAATTCGGCGTCTTCGAACTTTTTTGGTGGTCTTCCACGTTCTTCATTGCTTACGTCAAAATCATTATTTCTGAACCGTTGAAACTATCTTTTGCGTGTTGTTTTTGATAGAGCATGATCACCATATGCATCGACAAGCATTCGATGCGACTCTGCATCACTTTTTTTCAAATGAAAACAAAAAATCAATGTTTTCCGCAAATCATCACTTTCTGGTACAAAATTCGACATTGTTAACAAGATGAAAACATATGGTGTTGTTTGTTCCATGACTTGATGTATACTAAATATCTTTGACAGATGTCATACCAACCAAACGAAAAAAAATTAATGCTCGTTAACAACAAATGTTCCCTATTGACACATTTGTATCTTAACGCTCATTTCATACCGGTACACCTGGTATGTGGTAGCAGCTCGAGGACTTCAGGGCCTGTGACCGCTGGATATGCATGTTTGCATGTAATGAAATGAACAACAAACTGTCAGAAAAAATCTTTTATTACATTACTCCACATGGTAAGGTTAGGAAGTGAGTGAAGCTACTGACGAGATGCAGAGAAACGCATAAATAATTATGGAAGGCTTTTCTTTTCTCTCATTGTCCTCTTCTCCTGAATGTGTTGGAACGTGTTTCGTGAAACTCACTGTCTGACGCAGAAATATGTTGTGCAAGTTTGCACAGAACCTTAACATATTTTTAATCAGTATTTGAACACCATTAATGATGTAAGCTTTCTCATAAGCTCGAGATGTTGTAGCGTTGAAGAAAAAACATGGGTTTGCTTGTACGTTATTATATTCAAAAGCAACAATCTTCCTTTAACAAGTGATTTATATTCAATATGCATCAACTTGAGAAAGTGGAAAATAATTTTATTTTCGTTAGAAATACCACTTCCTGCGGACGCACCTGTGCATAAGGGCTGAAAGCTAGAATATCATCGGAATTCATGCCTTTGATGCATAAATGTCCAGCCACACTGCTCTTTTTGTAACCTCACAGTATTGTTTCACTATATACATTCTGTGACTCCCCATAATGAGCCGTTTAACAGTCACGAAGTCCGTGTCACAGATCAGAAGGCAATAGCCTGGTACGGGAAGCGAGTGGATCATAGTTTTCAGTATATCGTCAGCAACTATACCAAACAGAAAACGAACCAGTGTATGATTTTGGTTTTTTCCAGTACATGTGTCACGATGCCGCGCATGTTGCTTAATATTTTGTTCAATACAGCTCAACAAAAAGCTCCAAACTTCAAGAATATTCTTAGCAACACCTTGATGTTAAATATACAGTGCTGAGTCTCTAGGTTGTTTATACAAAACATGACAATCACAACGGTCTTACGTAACATACAACTTGAACTGAGACGAATGGTAGAGGAAGGTTCTGCATAAAGTCAAAACACAGAACTAAGACATGCTTAGCAAATTGTTGATCTTTCTAGAGAAGTGTTGTCAATACCTTTAGCTTAGTGCAAAACATTTGTGCCCTCCGTTTACGAACAAGTAGCCCAGCAACGCTCATCTACCTTAAAGTATCACTGAGGACAGCAATTTTAATTTTAAGCAGAGGTGACATACATGCATTCAAGTCTACCACAACGAAACGCCGACATCTATACTTCGAAGGACTAACATGCGGTGTGTGGCGGAGGGTACTCTGTGTACCGCTGGCACATTCCACCAATCCAGTTCCCGTCACGAATAGTTCGCTGGAAGGACGATTGCTGGTAAGCCTCCATGTGGGCTTGAATGTCTCTGATTTTACCTTCATGCTTTTATACGTATACGTAGGAAGGAAGCAGCATATTTTTTGCCTCTTCTAGGAGCGCACGCTCACGGAACCTCAACAATGAACCACACTCTCTTGCAGCGCCTGCCTCTGGAGTTGGTTGATCACCTCCGTCACGCTATATTCAAGAACTCTTTGCTGTGCCACTGCCTGCTTAAATGGAAAAGAAAGAAAAGAGAAAGTACACGTTTCTAATAATGCTCTTGTTCTCTGCTAGCGAACGGGGCAATGCTTCGCAACTGCTAAATGTGTATGCGAACTGGATATACGTACTAATTTTCTTATCTTTCCAGTCCCTGCCCATCTCCCCAGTCTCTGGCCATCTCCCCTCCCCCTTTCCTTGTTTGTCTTCTTCTCCACCCCCTCCGTCTGTACATTTCTTCCTCCTTGCCCCTTTCTTCGTCTATATTCTCCTCCCTCCATCTCTCTACACTTCCTACTGCCCCATCTCTCTGTCCATATTCTCCTTCCAGTTTTCTGTGTCCATTTTCTCCCACCACTCTGTCCATTTTCTCTTCCTCCCCCTCCCTCTCTCTCTAACCTTGTTTACTGTTATTACAGATACATATTCTGTAGTAGTATTCTAATCATAATCCGGACTGTGAAGGAGCGCCTGGTCCCCGGCACGGATCCACCCGGCGGACTTGTGTCGAGGTCCGGCGAGCCGGCCAGTCTGTGTATGGTTTTTAAGGCGGTTTTTCATCTGCCTCAGCGAATGCGGGCTGGTTCCCCTTATTCCGCCTCAGCTACACTATGTCGGCGATTGCTGCACAAACAAGTTCTCCACGTACGCGTACACCACCGTTGCTCTACCACGCAAACATAGGGGTTACACTCGTCTAGTGTGAGACGTTCCCTGGGGAGTCCACTGGGGGCCGAACCGCACAACAACACTGGGTTCGGTGTGGGGCGGCGGAGGGGTGAAGTGGACTGCGGTAGTCGTCGTGGGGTTGCGGATCACTGCGGCTGCGGCGGGGATGGAGCCTCTCCGTCGTTTCTAGGCTCCCGGTTAACATGCAATACAATACAATACAATACAATTCTAATCATAAACCAATAAGCCATAAACACAAGTTTCCTGTTTGCTAACAACTTTTCATTATTGTACAGTATAAATTAAAAAGTATATAGTATGTATGTGTCTAAACGTTTATTACACTAAAGTGTAAAAATATGGAGTAAATCGCAAAGATATTTTCCTCTAATGTATTTAATATATATGTTTATATATTACAAGTATTAAAAATATGAATATACTTCAGAATTAGGTACCTGGAAATAGTCCATATTAGAAATCAACTATGTGTCAACATTTCAAAGCTGTCGATCAAGAACTTTCGGAGATTAAGGATTTTGAACAGACCAACATTTACATTTTTACAACGTTTCCCATTTTATTACAAATATATTACGAATACCAGATGATTTTCTAGTAGGAACATAACACTTGAGGATTCGAATAAAACACTGTGGCAGAATTTCAAAGCCATGCATGAAGAATTTTTGACTATTTCAGATTTTGAAGAAACTAACATCTACCTTTGTACTTATATAGAAAATGTAGACCTTCCTAATGGCAAATCTCCGAAAGTTTCTTATCGACTGAGATGATATTTTGACAAAACATTCCAATGATCCACGTCCATGTTTTACTGACCTCTTTTTTAAAGATATGTAATAAATAAATTTATAAAAGCTTAAACGTTGCTACAAAAAGTCTCAACACATTACTTATACACGTATTACACTTCATACATTAAAGAATTAAGTACCTAAAAACGTGCCCATATTACAATTCTACGTTATGTAAAAATTTCAAATTAATAGGTCAGGAGCTTTTGGAGATACAGAATTATGGACAAATAAACACTCACATTTTTATTTGTATAGATTGGTCGAGCGATTGTTTTGTGAGCTACTTCCTTTGCTTTCCTGAAGATTTTTCTAATGCATCACAGTCTGGCATCTGCCTTACTCGAGATTAATGTTATGTGGTCGTTCCATACAAATCGCTTCCAGTGATCGTTCTGCAAGTGTGTAATCATACAGTGAAGGGTCCTTCTGCCTCTGTACTCGCAATAGTTACATTTGATTACATTGAGGGTCAAGTGCCACTCCGTGCTCCAAGTTTCTTCCTGCATTTCGCTCCAATTTTTCACTCTCGCGACTTCTCTGTACACAAGAGCACTATCCGCGCAAAATCTCATGTAATTTCTGCCGTTATGTACTTGGTCATTTACATATATTGTGAAGAGTGATGGTCCTACAACACTGCCCTGAGACACACCTGAAGTTACTCTTTTTAGTGTGAAGACTTCTGTACGTATGTTGGATCTGCATCTTTCATGATAATCAACAGCCAGTGAAATCATGTTCAGTGGGTATATGCGTGACCTTTCTGTACAGTGAACAGAGGCAAACACCAGTAATCTGCTGATGCAACAAACAAAAACTTAAAATTATGTTAACAATGTCCTTCTCTGCATCTTGCAGTTCATATGTAACGTTTCAATACAATTGTTGGTAGCTGGGGAAGCAGTGAAGAAGCCTCTTAATCGCGAGGTCTCTTAATCGTGGAATTGCAAAATGAGATGTCGTTCCCAGTAAATTTTACTTTCCTTTTATGTCTATTCCACGTTTATTGACAAACGGAGAAGTCTATTTCAAACATCGAACCATATTTTTAATGAAATAATATTTCTTTGCATTTTAGTTACTGGTTGTATGAAATTAAATTAAAATTTTGTACGGACAAGGGAAATGCCTTATTGTTAAATAAAAACAACTACGTGCATGAATAATATTTATCATTCTCCCGAAACGGAAAGGTACTTTATTCCATGTTTCATATTTCGCAGTTTTGTACCAATTGTAATTTATTGTGATTACGCACATGTTCATGCAATTAGTAATTTAAAATACGTTGATTTAATAAAAAAAAGTGTATGGTTCATTAACGTTTCCGTTCATTAATAAATTTTAAATTTAAATGAAATTTGAATTATATTGCTATCGGTGAATGTACGATTACCAGACATTCATGAACGGAATCAGCCGGTCACCTGCAAATGCTTTCTGCTTAAATAGCACGGAAATCTTCAAATGCCGTTTTTTAGGATTTTTTATTCTTCTTATTTTGTAATTTTATTTCTTTATTTTTTTAAGTCGTATTGTAGTGCTTAAGAAAAATATGGCTGGCGACTGAGGTTCGAATCCAGAAGTATGACGAAAGCCAAGTCCGTATCGTCCCCTTGCCAGTGAGAAACGACTACCGGCATTCGTCCAGCAAGGCAGCGTTATGGAGCTATCAGTACTGCCACTCTCAATATCTGCGCTCTTCGGCTGACATTCCTGTATTAGGGCTGACGCACGAGCTTCAACTTGACCTCATATTTTAAGGAGAAAAAAGAACACTTGCAAGGTATCATCAGAAGCAAACGACCCCGCGTAAAAATGGGGCTCTTAATTCAGACAGTGAGCAGTTGTGACTTTCTGAGATCACCATCTCACACTTGCATCGCCCCACAGTAGCAACCTAATTCCCGAGTGCGAAGTACGGTGGAGTGAAAACAAGAGCCATACTATTCGAAAAATGTTAATAGCGTGGGCGTGAAAACAGGATTGTGTGTGCGCATCGGGAAAGGGGGAGGGGGGGGGGTTTGAGCAGCGTCACGTCTGCCAAACCTGTTGTGGGATCTTGTTAGAGAACATGTGATGTTTTAACCGAAAAAGATGGTTCAAATGGGTCTGAGCACTCTGGGACTTAACATCTGAAGTCATCAGTCCCATAGACATAACTACTTAAACCTAACTAACCTAAGGACATCACACACATCCATACCGGAGGCAGAATTCGAACCTGCGACCGTAGCAGCAGCGCGGTTCCGGACTGAAGCGCCTAAATCCGCTCGGCCACAGCGGCCGGCTATACTTGTAAGGACTATGAATGCTTAGCATGACGATGTCTCGTACGTGCAGGTATACACTGATCAGCCAGAAAATTATGACCGCCTACCTAATAGCCGGTATGTCCACCTTTGGCACAGATAACAGCGGCAGTGCGTCGTGACGTGGAGGCAGTGAGGTCTTGGTAAGTCGCTGGAGGGAGTTGACGCCACACCTACCCACAAAAGTCATCTAAATCCCCGTAAATCAGGGGATTGTGGCAATTGGCTCCAATTCCATGTTCAATCACGTCCCAGCTGTTTCGATCGGTTTCACATCTGGCGAGCTGGGGGACCAATACATCAATTAGAACTCGCCCCTGAGTCCCTCGAACCACTCCGTAACACTCCTTGCCTTGAGACATGACGCATAATTTATTGGAAGATATGACGTCTGTTCCTTCGAAAGAGCAGACACCATGCAGATCCCGCAGCTGTGAAACACTAAATGTAAATTGAAGGCGGGTGGCTTCTATCGTATGCAGCGGGACATTAAGCGGAATCAGCGGCGACGAGCGAAAATGTGTACAGGACCTCTCGTCGTCGCTGATTCCGTTTAATGTCCCCCTGCAGCTGAGAGCAGTCATCCCCCTTCAATTTACATATGACGTATTATCTTGTTGAAGAATGCCGCTGCCGTCGCTAATCATCACCATTAACAAGTGGTTTTGTGGTCTGCAAACAGTGTACGACACTCCTTGGTCGTCATGATACCTTGCACGAGTTTCACTGGACAGATGGGTGCCCACATAAAAGCTCCCCAGAGCATACTAGAACTACTCCTAGTTTGTCTGCGTCCCACAGTACACGTGCCAAGAAGCTGTTCCCCTGGAAGTTGACGGATTCGCGCCCTCCCATCGGCATGATGAAGAAGGTATCGGGATTCACCAGATCATGCGCCCATGTCCAGTGCCGATGGTCACGTGCCCATTTCAGTTGTAGTGGACGATGTCGTGATGTTAGCATTGGCATGGGTCGCCGGCTGAGGAGGCCCATCGATACAGGTGTTCGGTGCGCCGTGTGTTCACACGTACTCTATCCAGCATCAAAGTGTGATGTTAGTTCCGCCACAGTTCGCCACCTATCCTGTTTCACCAGTCTGTCCAGCCTCCGACGTCCGACATGTGTAATGAGAGGTGGCCCACCCCATAACGTCTGGACGTGGTTTCAGCTTGGTTTCGCCATGTGTAGAAGGCACAACATTCCTCGAACACACGATGACTCGTGCAGTTTCCGAAATGCTAGTGCCGAGCATCCGGGCCATCACAATTTGCCCTCAGTCAAACTCAGACAGATTCCACGGCTTCCCTGCTCTACATATGGACAACACGGTCCCTGACACCGCATGTACCGTGCGTGTGTCTGACTAGCAATCGTTCCTCGCCAGGTGACGCTACGATCGCCTGGACGGGTTACTAGGTCTTCGGTCATAATTTTCTGGCTGATCAGTGTATGTTCAATATGGAAATGGAAATGAAGTCCCCATGCTTCTTCAGAGCGTAGGGTAATGATGAGGGAGACCCGCACCTCCGTACTAGGCAAGGTCCTAATGTGGTTTGCCGGTAGCCTTCCTCCGACCGTAATGGGGAGGTATGATTATGATGAAGACGACACAACACCCAGTCGTCTCGGGGCACGTGAAAATCCCTCACCCCGCCGGGAATCGAACCTAGGACCCCCTGCTCGGGAAGCGAGAACGCTACCACGAGACCACGAGCATCCGACAAGTTCAAATATGTAAGGAATTTAATTATTGTTCCATTTGTAATTTAATTATTCCAGTCACCTTGAAGAATACTTCTAGTCCGGCAACTGACAGCACAGTTTCCAGTTCAAAGAAAATACAGCGCTATGCTCTTTCTTTGACGAGAAACTCATTCATTTCATAAATTTTCGCTACGTGCTTTCACGTCCTGAAGTTGGTGATGTTTCCTTGTAGGCTAAGCTCTTCCTGTTTCATCATTTTCATCATGTTGTCCGCGATCTAGCCACCGGTCTTCCACTCAGTGTTGGAGGCCTGCAAAATACACATAACATGTTCCTTGCATTCTTTTTATACTGTGCTGAAAATTGCCTTTTGTCTAGTCTCGGGTTTTTCAAGATATCCCGCAAAAGGCCAATTGCAGCCACGGCCAGGATGAACGCACTCTTACCGCGTACTCTTTCAGAAGAGGAAAGCTTCTGCGAACTAGAAGCTGGTAGAGATTTCTGACGTCACAACCCGGAATTCCACGTCCTTCTATACTGCAAAGCTTGAAAGTAGGGATCTGCCAAGTCAGATATTTGACTCGTGGAAAGGGATGTGACCAATGAGATGCGACATCTCTCTGTAGTGGTAAGACGGCCAGTCTTGCTCGCTAGCCAGTTGTGCTGTCGCCACAAGAACTGTGGTCCTTTGGTAGAGAGCCTAGTGGACGATCCGAATCAGAGGCTCAAACGATTCTGCGACCGTGTTGGCTGCAGACTGCGCTATAGGGTGGTGGGGTTTCGGGTTTCGCTCAATAGGTTAGATATCCGATTCATACAGAAAGCGGGTACACTGCGAACGGGGACTGTATTGAGGGGACACGCGGTTTTTTAGGTTAGAGGGTCTCCGGAAACTGGAGAAATGGCGTCAGTATGAAGGAGTCCAGGACAAACACAGAGAGGTAACCTGGCAACATTCCGTATTGTAGTTATAAATTGTCGTAGCTGTGCTGGGAAAGAACCAGTGCTCCAAGTCTTAATAGAAAGCACGGAAGCTCAAATCGTTACCGATAATGAATGCAGGAGACAGCCCGAAATACATGCAGCCACAATATTTACAAATGACTCAAGAGTGTTGGGAAAGGATGGATTAAATATAGCTGGCAGTGGAGCGTTTATTGCCGTTAGAAGGAGTTTACCTTCTAGTGAATTTGAAACAGATTGTTCCTGTGAGCTAGTATGATTAGAGGTTATCCATGACAAATAGAATAAGTTAATAACTGGTTTCTTTTACCGACCTTCCGACTCAGATGCTAAACAGCTCAAAAAAGACTTGAGTCTCGTTCCAAATATGTACCTAATTCATATAATTATACTTGGTGGTGGCTTCAATTTGCCCTTGATACGATGGCGAAAATTATTTTTTTTTAATTCGGTGGTAGGCATATAACATCGTCATAAATCGTACGGAATGCTCTCTCCGAAAATTATTTTGAACAATTAGCTCAGGAGTCCCAAAGTGTACATGTTTGCGAAAACATAACTGAGATGTTCGACAAATAATGCTTAGCAAATTGGGAGCATAGTGTTGGATACGGATACTGGAATTAGTTATCATCGCAGCGAGACAGAAATTCAAAAACATCCAAATCCACCAAAAATAAACGAAAATACATCTTTGAAAAAAGAACAGATATATATTCATAAGTGACAGTCACCACTCCTTCCAACCTAACTTTGTGGGTTAGATACAAAAAAATAATGGCGGCAAATTGAGAGATACATCCTAAATAAAGTAATAAAAGATAGTACTGATCTTCCATGGTGCACAATACAGATCAGACCACTATTGCAGAAGCAACAAGAAAAGCATACCAAATTTAAGAAAACACAAAATCCCCAAAATTGGCCATGTTTTACAGTAGCTCGAAATTTAGCCCATACTTCAATGCGAGATGATTTTAATAGTTCCCACAACGACACTGTGTCTCGAGATTTTGCAAAAAATCCAGAGAGAGTCTGGTCATATGTAAAGTACACCAGTGGCAAGACGCGGTCAATACCTTCCCTGTGCGATAACAATGGAGATGTTACTAACGACAGCGGCACTAAAACAGAGTTACTGAACACAGTTAACCGAAATTGGTTCACCAAAGAAGACCAAGAACAACTGCCAACATGAGGAACTTAAGTACATATTGCCGGTACAGTGATGCAGCTTAAATCATGTAATAAAGGTAAGTCCTCTGGTCAGGACTGTATACTAGTCAGGTTCCTTCCAGAGTATGTTGATGTGGTAGGGAATAACTTGTAAGATAGTAGAGGGAGCTGTAACAGTGTAGAGGAAGACAGAGACTGGAATACACTCAGCAAACAACTGAGAACGTAGGTTGCGAGTTCTGCAGTGAAATGAAGAGGTTGGCACAGGAGAGGAGATGGTGGCGGGCCGCATCAGACCAGTCAGAAGCCTGTGACTAAAACAGTAAATAAATAAACAAATAAATAAATAAAGAACAACACATTTTAGTACAAAATAGGATAATATAAACTGGACAATATTTATGGGAAACATTGTCAGAAATTATCATATCTGTGTTACAGTGTCAAAAGTTCACTTTAAAAAATTATGTTCAGGCGCATTTACACTGATTTGCGGGAAAAATGAAGCAATATTTTAATCCCTGGACGGATTGAATTTCTTCTGAGAAAATAAACGTTTGCAAACGCATCATTGCACCTAGGAAGAATTATTTACTTGCAGAATATGCTAATGTGAAATTTTTCTCCCAGCCATATAGTAGCACCAAATAAAGCGGCAGTGTAGTATCGCAGAGTGATGTGTGGCAATAATATTATCTCTCCAGAACAAATTTGTCAGGTTACAATAAGTTTTCTTAAAAAAATTACCGCTACTAGTCACAAACTTTTCTAACTATTGTATTATTTATTTATTTTGCTACATGTTTCGAGGGAATACCTCATCTTCGGGCTAAATGGCATTACAAAGACAATTTCACGATAAGATTATAGTGATGTTACATAGTCTTCTCATAAATGCTGAGGATATCTTTGTTCTTTTGGCGCGGCAGTGATGAGTTGAGGTGTTTCCATTTCCCTGGTTCTCTTGGCTTTCTGGATCACTGTTCACAAATTTTCACTAACGTAACAGTAACTTGGAAAAACGATCACAAAAAGTCGGTGGTAGGCATATAACATCGTCCGAAATCGTACCGAATGTTGTCTCCGACAATTATTTTGAACAATTAGCTCAGGAGTCCCAAAGTGTACATTTTTGCGGAAACATAATTGAGCTCTTCCATAAATACTGCTTAGCAGATGGGGAGCATAGTGGCGGATACTGTAATTAGTTACTACAAGATTTTTGTGATCATGTTTCTAAGTTACTGTTACGTTAGTGAAAATTTGTGAACAGTGATCAAGAAAGCCAAGAGAGCCACGGAAATGGAAACGCCTCAGCTCGTCACTGCCACGCTAGAAGAACAAAGGTAACCACAACATTTATGAAAAGACTATGTAATGTCAGTACAATCTTATCTTGAAATTGTCATTGTAATGCCATTTAGCCAGAAAATGAGGTATTCCCTCGAAACATGTAGCAAAATAACTAAATAATACAACAGTTAGAAAATTTTGTGACTGATAGCAGTAATTTAAAAAAACCCTTACGGAAAAAACCTTTACTTATTTCTTGAGACAGTCACGGTCAAAAAATTGTCTAAATGACTTCAAATTCTACAATCAGTTGGTGTCGTCACGTACCTAACTACTGAAGCCAGTACTAGTGTGGTAGCCGGCCGCGGTGGCCGTGCGGTTAGGGCGCTTCAGCCCGGAACCGCGTGACTGCTACGGTCGCAGGTTCGAATCCTGTCTCGGGCATGGATGTGTGTGATGTCCTTAGGTTAGTTAGGTTTAAGTAGTTCTAAGTTCTAGGGGACTGATGACCTCAGATGTTAAGTCCCATAGTGCTCACAGCCATTTGCACCATTTGAACTAGTGTGGTACTGGGTAACTGTTTCCTCGGCTTTTTTGTTGCAAGTCGTATAGTGATGCTGAAAATTACTTATGGATCCAAAATAATTTCAAAAGAAAATTTGTTCTAATTCATATCGTAATTATGTTTTTGCCAGTCCGACTGTCTTATGTATTTCTGACATCGACGTTCCTCAGATTTTTTGAGACAAACATCCATATTTGTGAGTATAGGAAATGTTTATTCACTACCACATTCGTGTATACAGCTCATAATCAAGTGGTATGCTGAAACAAGAGATTCATTCGAGAAGCATCAGTCAATAATTCTTCATCGCATAACGAGCGTCATAACAGGATAAAATTTTCCATCGAGATTTCAGCCAGACGGATGCATATTACATTGATATGTTGTTTTGCTGTGACACAGGATAATGAGCGTGGAGCTTCCAAACGTCTATTTTAACGTAATAATAAGGGAGGCCCTGACGGCTGAGGGGGTAACTAATCAAGAATTCCTTGCAGTAAAACAGCATGGCTATGGCAGCGCTGAATGAATAAACTTTGTATTTCCATTTATTTCCCGAACTGTCAAGTATAATTAGGCTGCAGCTGAAGATGCGACAGTATTTCGAACTAAAGAGAAGTGGAATAATATATTGAAGTATAATAACATCGAATAAATCAAGACGAAGTTGACTAATGGAGACGCGGAACGAAAACTTTGCTTGCGACGACAGTTCAGTTTCTTATTGATGTATATTTCAGGTCCCACATTTTAGAATAAATACAATAATCTTACAGTTATTATCAATAACCATAGTCTATTAATACCTTTCAAAGTTCTCTGATAAGTACTAATGAAAAATGAAATCACTTTTAGCTTTCTCTTGAAGGATAGCCAAAGCTCAGTAATTTTTTGTGTATTCGCATCTCAGTCAGTAAAACAAGGAACCCTTATAGCATGACAGTGCTGTCTGCCCGTCTGTCCCTCCAACTGCTAAGAACCCTTTTTTCTCAGGAACGGGTATGAAACCTGGTAGTCAAGGGAAGGCAGGATTCGGTTACGATTGTGAACGGGGCGGTAATCAATTACTATTGGTTGGTTCAAATGGTTCAAATGGCTCTGAGCACTATGGGACTTAACATCTGAGGTCATCAGTCCCCTAGAACTTAAAACTACTTAAACCTCTCTAACCTAAGGACATCACACACACCCATGCCCGAGGCAGGATTCGAACCTGCGACCGTAGCAGTCACGCGGTTCCAGACAGACGCGCCTAGAACCGCACGGCCACTGCGGCCGGCTACTATTGGTTGCCTTTTACAGTTGCACACATTTATTTTTTGAAACAGTAATTCCAGACTCAACAATAAATAAAAATACCACACGTTATTAATGAAGGAATAAGCAACTGTGTCAATAATAGTGTTTTCAATGAGTTACAATTTAGCAACTCACCAGTAAATGCAGATACAGGAGATAATGCTTTAGAAGCAAGCGAATGTGATCTGGGCAGAAGGCCTTACACGCCAGGAATGGCAATAATTTAGAATTGTTTAAAGCTCGCTGCAACTTACAAATTACAGGTACTGAAATATTAAATGCAAGTCGCCACAATTACAGTAGAAGGCATCAGACGTCAGGAATGGCAGTCAATAAGGTTTTAAAGGCTTACTGCGCGAATACAAATACCAAATTATAATTTTAAGGCAAGCGACCTCAATCACGGCTGAAGGCCTTACTTACGCGCGAAGAATGGCAATAAATTAAGAATTGTTTAAGAACTCGCTGCAATTTACACTTACAGGTATTGAAATATTAAAGGTAAGTCGCCACAAACACAGTAGAAGGCTTCAGACGCCAGGAATGGCAGTAAATTAGGTTTTAACGCTTACTGCTAAAATACAAATACCAAATTACAATTTTAAGGCAAATGACCACAATCACGGCTGAAGGCTTTACACGCTAGGAACGGCAACAACATAAAAAATTTAGAAACCTGCTTAAAACAGCAAACACGATAGAGAAACAAGCAACTGATCACCAAACGAGTGAAATAAGATGATGGTAAACTTTGTAATACAACCCTTAACATCGACTAAACACTACGCTGCTATATTTATTCCAGAAGCCGACCACAACTATTCACTAGACATATATAAACCTTTAACGTAGGCATTACAAGGTATTGTAATAAATAATACAATAAATAAAACACAAAGACCAGTACATAAGTTCCTTAAATGGTACTGAGGCAGATTATACCCGCAGACGGCATGGGCTGAAGGAGCGTTACACTGGCCGTCAGACCTCCTATTAGAACAGACATGTCTTACAAGAACCAAGTGGCCACAGACTGTGCTCCAGGAATCGACCTCTGAGAAGGTCTGGCAACAAACACTTTCGCGAGCGATGAGATACGCAGACAAGAGTTGCATTCACTTCAAAAGATTGTAACTCAGACTAGTGGCCATCTAACGAATGACTAATGATAATCTTGCTGAAGCTACCTGACGTCAGATAACCCAAATGCAACGATGGAACAATATGCCAAAGCCGGAACCGGCGGTCTGCACTACGTCAGCTGAATACTGTGTTTAGAGTGCCTGGAACAAGAAAGGAACCACTACCACAAGAATAGGAGAATCATCAATCGGCATACAAGTATGCTAGTGAAGCAGCGACTCTGGGAAAACCGGAACAGAAGAGAACCGAAGCTTTCGGCTGTGGTGATACAGTCGAACGTTGAAAATTAGGTGGACCAATAAGGTACGGACTGAGCGTGCTCAGTGCAGAATCGGATAGGAAAGCAATATGTGGAAAACACAGACAAGGAGAAGGGGCAGCATGATAGGACATATGTTAAGACACCAAGAACTGAGTTTCATGGTACTAGAAGGAGCTGTAAAGGGCAAAAACTGTATAGGAAGACAGAGATAGGTAAACAACCAGCAAATAATTGAGGTCGTAGGTTGAAAATGATCCTCTCAGATGGAGTTGGCACAGGAGAGGAGTTCGTGGTGGACAGCATGAAACCAGTCAGAAGACTGATGACTAAAAAAAAAGGAAAAACGGATTCTCGCATGAGCTCCCAAAGCACATCCGTAACACCTGCATGCTGATCCAACCTACCAGTAACAAACATAGCAGCTCGCCTCTGAATTTCTTCGATGTCTCATTTCAATGTGGCCTGGTATGAATCCCAAACACTCGAGCAGTACTCAAGAATATGTCGCAGTAGAGTCCTATACGCGGTCTCCGTTACAGACGACCCACACTCTCCTGTAATTCTCCAAACAAACCAAAGTCTACCGTTCGCCTTCTCTACCTCAATCCTTGCATGATCGTTCCATTTCATATCGCTTTGCCACGCCCAGATGTTTAAACTACTTGACTGTGTCAAGCAGGACACTGCCAATGCCGTATCATTACGGGTTTGTTTTCCTTCGCCGGCCGCGGTGGCCGAGCGGTTCTAGGCGCTTCAGTCCGGAACCGCGCTGCTGCTACGGTCGCAGGATCGAATCCTGCCTCGGGCATGGATGTTTGTGATGTCCTTAGGTTAGCTAGGTTTACGTAGTTCTAAGTCTAGGGACTGATGCCCTCAGATGTTAAGTCCCATAGTGCTCAGAGCCATTTGAACCTTTTTTTTTTGTTTTGTTTTTCCTACTCATACACAGTAACTATATTTTTCTACATTGAGACTCACCCGCCATTCATCACACCAAACAGAGATTTTGTCTAGGTTATCTTCCATCAGCCTACAGCCACTTACCTTCGATTCCTTTCTGTACACCACCGCATCATCAGCGAAGAGCCACAGATTGTTAGCCAACCACTCTGCCAGATCATTTACGTATACGGAAAATAGCAACGGTCCAATCACACTCCCCTCGTGTTACCCCTGCCGCGAATTAACACTCGCCGTCGGGGATAACATACTGGGTTCCATTTCTTAAGAAGTCTTCGAGCCAATCACATATCTGGGAGCCCATTCCGTATGCACGCCCTTCCGTTAAGTCTGCAGTGAGGTACCGTGTCGAATGTTTTTCGGAAATGTAAAAATATGGGATCAGCCTGTTGCCCTTCATCTATAGTTCCCGTGTACCATGTGAGAATAGAGCAACCTGGGTTCATCACGAGCAATGCTTTCTAGAACCGTGCTGATCCGTCGACATGACCTGTTCAGCCCCTAGGAAATTTATTATATTCGACCTCAAAATTTTCTCTAGAATTCTGCAGCAACCGATGTTAAGGATACTGCCGCTCCATTCTCTTACCCTTCTTAATTACTACAGTCACCTGCGCTTTTTAAAGTCGCTTGTCTCTTTGTTCTGGTCGAGAGGTTCGCGATAAATGCAAGCTAAGTGAGGGGCCAATGACGTAGAGTGCGCTGTGTGGTGTCACCGCCAGACACCACACTTGCTAGGTGGTAGCCTTTAAATCGGCCGCGGTGCATTAGTATACGCCGGACCCGCGTGTCGCCACTGTCAGTGATTGCAGACCGAGCGCCGCCACACGGCAGGTCTAGAGAGACTTCCTAGCACTCGCCCCAGTTGTACAGCCGACGTTCATAGCAATGGTTCACTGACAAATACGCTCTCATTTGCCGAGACGATAGTTAGCATAGCCTTCAGCTACGTCATTTGCTACGACCTAGCAAGGCGCCATTACCAGTTTATATTCAGTGTAATAATGTCTAACAAGAGCGATGTTCTCCAATTGTAGATTAAAGTTAAGTATTCCAAGAACTACGTTCTTTTCTTTATAGGATAATTACTTTACCTTGTTCCAGACCTCACGCCAATCTGCGTGAGCTTAACGCGTGCCTTTCGGCTACCTCCGAGTGGCTTGGCTGTCTTGCCACGCCACTACACGCTGTGTGAAAACGAACTGGGATTCCACCTGGACCTAGCGACTTGTTTTCAGTTGTTTCTCTACGCCGGAGATGCTTATCACTATGTAATACATACGGGACTCTGTGCGATAGTCAAACGAATTTACGTTTGCACGATACTCCTGCCTGAACGACTTCTTAAACGTATGAGTTAAAACTGCGGTCTTGCTTTTGCTATCTTCTGCTGTGTAACCAGACTGGCCAACGGGTGACTGAATGGAAGCCTTAGAAGCACTCGCTGGGGTTTCCCAGCCAACACGGCCATACTACTTTCCTTGTTTCGTAGGTTTTGCTTCTGTTAACAAGGGCAGCCTTGTAACTATCCCTATCGTTCTTTGAACTTTCCTAAAACCGAACTGATCGCTATCTAATAGATATTCAGCTCTCTTTTACATTCTCAAGTATACTATTTTTGTTAGTAACTTTGGTGCATGAGCTGTTCAGTAGACTATAAGGTAGGGTGGGACTTTCTGAATCACTGGGTTACGTGGCTAGAAATAAGAAAATACTCTGCTGCTCAGTCCGTCTGAGCCGTTCGGACGCCATCATGTTACAGGAAAGACGTGCACAAGCGGCGAGAAGCATTTTTCAGGTGCACCGCCGCCGTCAGTGTCAGCCAGTTTGCCGTGGCATACGGAGCTCCATCGCAGTCTTTAACACTGGTAGCATGCCGCGACAGCGTGGACGTGAACCGTATGTGCAGTTGACGGACTTTGAGCGAGGGCGTATAGTGGGCATGCGGGAGGCCGGGTGGACGTACCGCCGAATTGCTCAACACGTGGGGCGTGAGGTCTCCACAGTACATCGATGTTGTCGCCAGTGGTCGGCGGAAGGTGCACGTGCCCGTCGACCTGGGACCGGACCGCAGCGACGCACGGATGCACGCCAAGACCGTAGGATCCTACGCAGTGCCGTAGGGGACCGCACCGCCACTTCCCAGCAAATTAGGGACACTGTTGCTCCTGGGGTATCGGCGAGGACCGTTGGCAACCGTCTCCATGAAGCTGGGCTACGGTCCCGCACACCGTTAGGCCGTCTTCCGCTCACGCCCCAACATCGTGCAGCCCGCCTCCAGTGGTGTCGTGACAGGCGTGAATGGAGGGACGAATGGAGACGTGTCGTCTTCAGCGATGAGAGTCGCTTCTGCCTTGGTGCCAATGATGGTCGTATGCGTGTTTGGCGCCGTGCAGGTGAGCGCCACAATCAGGACTGCATACGACCGAGGCACACAGGGCCAACACCCGGCATCATGGTGTGGGGAGCGATCTCCTACACTGGCCGTACACCACTGGTGATCGTCGAGGGGACACTGAATAGTGCACGGTACATCCAAACCGTCATCGAACCCATCGTTCTACCATTCCTAGACCGGCAAGGGAACTTGCTGTTCCAACAGGACAATGCACGTCCGCATGTATCCCGTGCCACCCAACGTGCTCTAGAAGGTGTAAGTCAACTACCCTGGCCAGCAAGATCTCCGGATCTGTCCCCCATTGAGCATGTTTGGGACTGGATGAAGCGTCGTCTCACGCGGTCTGCACGTCCAGCACGAACGCTGGTCCAACTGAGGCGCCAGGTGGAAATGGCATGGCAAGCCGTTCCACAGGACTACATCCAGCATCTCTACGATCGTCTCCATGGGAGAATAGCAGCCTGCATTGCTGCGAAAGGTGGATATACACTGTACTAGTGCCGACATTGTGCATGCTCTGTTGCCTGTGTCTATGTGCCTGTGGTTCTGTCAGTGTGATCATGTGATGTATCTGACCCCAGGAATGTGTCAATAAAGTTTCCCCTTCCTGGGACAATGAATCCACGGTGTTCTTATTTCAATTTCCAGGAGTGTAGGATGTACTATTTCTTCTCTATTAAAGTGTTTATGTAGCCTAACTGTATTAATAATCGCTCAGCCTCCACTAAAGATTAATTTTGGTAAAGTTCTCCACGTTGCCTGGAAATATGAAGCTCAGTGTAGCAAATGCTGTGAAGGGATTTGAGCGTTCGGGAATTCTCTCTTCAGCCGCAGCGAAACATCATCACACAAATTCGTTCCTTCGTCTACACACCTGAATGATGAGTCCCGATCTGTTACGACAGAATCAGCAGTAATCCCAAGCCCTGTAACTTCTAATCCTCCAAGAAATTCTGAAAGTCAGAGCTCAGTGCCATCATCACCATCATCATCATCATCATCATCATCAGTTTCGTCTGTTTTGCCAGTCTCAAGGAAAAATGCGTGAGAGGAAAGAGAAAAATTCACCTTGCTATCTAACTTCAACAATTCATGTCAGTCTTACAAAAGGGAAGAGGAAATTGGATCTTGAAAACTACCAAAGAAACAAAGTCAGGGGTTGCAGAAATACACTGGATGTTAAACCTTGAAATAGAGAAGAGGATTCATCTTCATCATCACTTGAATGTCAGAGGAATAAGATATACGTTGCGTGTTCTGCTACATCAGATATTACGTCCCTATGCCCGCCTAAGGTTGGATGCAGGAATACAGTCTTTCACCCCTGCTGTTCATTATATACATTGAAGAAGCACTGACAGAAATAAAAGAGAGGTTCGAGAGTGGCATTAAAATTCAAGGTGAAGCTCTATCAACGGTAAGATTCGCTGACGACATTGCTATCCTCAGTGAAAGTGAAGTAGAATCACAGGATCTGCTGAACGGAATGAAGAGTCTAATGAGTACAGAATACTGATTGAGAGTAAACCGTAGAAAGGCAGAAGTAATGAGAAGTAGGAGAAGTGAGAACCGTGAGAGACTTACCAGGACTGGTGGCCACAAATTAGATAAAGTTAGGACATTCTCCTACCTAAGCAGCAAAATAACTCGTGACAGACGGAGCAAGGAGGAAATCAAAAGCAGACTACTAACACGGACATTCCTATTAAAAATGGTTCAAATGGCTCAGAGCACTATGAGACTTAACTCCTGTGGTCATCAGTGCCCTAGAACGTAGAGCTACTTAAACCTAACTAACCCAAGGACAGCACACACATCCATGCCCGTGCCAGGATTCGAACCTGCGACCGTAGCGGTCGCGTGGTTCCAGACTGTAGCGCCTAGAACCGCTCGGCCACTCCGGCCGGCGACATTCCTATCCAAGAGAAGTCTGCTAGCATCACACTTAGGCCATAATTTGAGGAAGAAATTTCTGAGAATGTACGTTTGGAATACGGTATTGTATGATAGTATGGTAAATGGTTCTGAGCACTATGGGACTTAACATCTGAGGGCATCAGTCCCCTAGAACTTAGAACTACTTAATTCTAACTAACCTAATGGACATCACACACATGCATGCCCGAGGCAGGACTCGAACCTACGACCGTAGCGGTCGCGCGGTTCCAGACTGAAGCGCCTAGAACCGCTCGGCCACACTGGCCGGCTGTATGATAGTGAAACGCGGCCTGTGGAGAGAATGGAAGAGAATCGAAGCGTTTGAGATGTTGTGCTACTCAAGAACGTTGAAAATTAGGTGGACTGGTAAGGTAAGGAATGAGGAGTTTCTCCGCAGAATCGGCGAGGAAAGAGGTATATGGAAACACTGACTAGAAGATGGGACGGGATGGTACGACACCAGTTAGGTCCTCAGGGAACAACTTCCATGGTATCGGAGGGATCTCTAGAGGGTAAGAACTGCAGAGGAAAACAGAGATTAGAGTCATCCCAACAGATAATTGCGGTCTTAGGTTGCAGGCGCTACATAACGAAAATTAAAATAAAAACTCTTTAAAGGAAGAGGGAAGGATAATGTGTGACAAGTGCACGGTGTGGCTTCACAAAATCTGTGTTGAGACTGCTGGTCGTAACCAATTTCGCTGTGGAAAATGCATGTAACGCCCGCCTAGGCAGCGTAGCAGTTGCGTTACCGTCTACCACGCAGGGGGCCCCGGGTTCGATTCCCGGCCGGGGACTGGACGTTGTGTGTCCATCATATTCATCTTCGTTGACTCTCAAGTCACCGATGCGGCGTTACCTAAAAAGGACTTGTAATACGGCGGCCGAACTCCCCCGAATGAGGCCTCGCGGCCAACATTGCCATACGATCATTTCATTTCATGCATGTAACAACTATTGGTACAGTGGAAAAGTGTATTCGTCCATACTGTGGGCAACTATATAACAGTTTACAGTGATGCACTTAACACCATTTACGATTAGAGATACACCCACAGATTTTTTGTTTTCCCGTTGTTTCAACATTTAAAATTTTGCTATTTACAGTGCACAAGAAAAGATGTTGAAGCAATTGTATACGGTTGCTGCGAAGGTTCGTAGCGCTTTGGCATAAGTTTAATAAACACAACAGATACACATAACAGAGGCTTTAGTCATCAATAATATATTCCCCGAAACTATTTACAAGTCTGCCAAGGCTGGTGCAACTTTTCGTTTCAACGACTGCAGAAATCACACAGTTTTGAGGCGAAGAACTCGTCGGGATACGTTAGGAGCGCATTTTCATCCGGAACGGAGCTTCCTTGTAGGTTGTTATATAGAAAACGGAAAAGGTGAAAACCTGAGGGACCAATTCGAGGTGAATAAGGTGGGAGTGGAATCATCTCCCAGCCCAACTTCTGTATAATGCTTTTCGTTGGTCTAGCAGAAATGAGTGGTTGTTATCATGGAGTTGTATCACGTCACGCAGTCTTCCTGGTCGTTGTTCTTGAGCTGCATCTGCAAGACGTCTCACTTGTTGACAATAAACATCATCAGTCATGGGTACACCTCCGGGAAGCAATTCGTTGTACACCACACTGTCGTTATTCCTGAGTCTTCCGGTCCAGATGCTATACCTATCAGGTTCCTTTCAGAGTAAGTAGACACAATAGCGCCTTTCTTAGCAACCATATACAACCGCTCACTTGACGAAAGGTCTGTTCCTAAAGACTTAGAAGTAGCGCAGCTCACACCAATATTCAAGAAAGGAAATGGGAGTAACCCATTGAATTACAGACTCATATCACTGACCTCAATTTGCAGTAGGATTTTGGAGCGTATACTGTACTCGAACATTATGAATCACTTTGAAGAAAATGACTTTTTGATACATAACCAACACGGATTCAGAAAATATCATTATTGTGCTAGCTAGCTAGCTATTCCCATGAAGTAATGAGTGCTGTCGTCAAGGGATCTCAGATCGATTCCATACTCCTAGATTTCCAGAAGGCTTTTGATACTTTTCCTCACAAGCGACTATTAATCAAATTGCGTCCATATGGAGTGTCGTCTCAGTTGTGTGACTGGATTCGTGATTTCCTCAGAGAGGTCACAGTTTGTAGTGACTGACGGTAAATCATCGAGTAGAACAGAAGTGATGTCTGAAGTTCCGCAAGGTGATGTCATAGGCCCTCTGCTGTTCCTGATTTATATAAATGATCTGGGTGAAAATCTGAACAGCCTCCTTAGATTTCTTGCAGATGACGCTGTAATTTACCGTCTAGTAAAATCATCAGGCGATCAATTCCAATTACAAAATGATCTAGAGAGTATTTCTGTATGGCGCGAAAGGTGGAAATTAGCACTAAACAAAGAAAAGTGCGAGGTCATCCACATGGGTACTAAAAGAAATCCGATAAATTTTGGGTATACGATAAATCGCACAAATCTAAGGGCTGTCAATTCGACTAAATACCTGGGAATTACAATTACGAGCAACTTAAATTGGAAAGACCATATAGGTAATATTGTGGGGAAGGCGAAAGAAAGACTGCGCTTTGTTGGCAACACTTAGAAGATGCGAAAAACCCACTAAAGAGACAGCCTACATTGCACTTGTCCGTCCTCTGCTGGAATATTGCTGCGCGGTATGGGATCCTTACCAGGTAGGATTGACGGAGGACATCGAAAAAGTGCAAAGAAGGGCAGCTCGTTTCGTGTTACCGCGCAATAGCGCTGAGAGTGTCACTGATATTATACGCGAGTTGGGGTGGCAGTCACTGAAACAAAGGCGGTTTTCTTTGCGGCGAGATCTATTTACGAAATTTCAATCACCAACTTTCTCTTCCGAATGCATAAATATTTTGTTGACACCTACCTACGTGGGAGTAAAAAAATGATCAAAATGTATGTGAAATCTTATGGGATTTAACTGCTAATGTCATCAGTCCATAAGCTTACACACTACTTAACCTAAAGTATCCTAAGGATAAACACACACACACACACACACCCGTGCCCGAGGGAGGACTCGAACATCCGCCGGGATCAGTCGCACAGTCCATGACTGCAGCGCCTTGTACCGCTCGGCTAATCTCGCGGGGTCGTAGGGACTAACGATCGTCATAATAAAATGAGAGAAAGCAGAGCTCGAAGGGGAAGATTTAAGCGTTCCTTTTTGCCACGCGCCGTTCGAGAGTAAAATGGTATAGACTTAGTGTGAAAATGGTTCGATGAACCCTGTGCCTTGCACTTAAGTGTGAATTGCAGAGTAACCATGTAGATGCAGATGTAGATGCATTACATTATCTTTTAAGGATGTGCGCAGGTCTTCGTACGGGGAGTTGCTGCTTTGATGGGTTCAACAATAACTTTCTTTTCCTTCTCTTAGCATAAAGCCGGCCGATGTGACCGAGCTGTTCTAGGCGCTTCAATCCGGAACTGCGCGACCACTACGGTCGCAGGTTTGAACCCTACCTCGGGCATGGATATGTGTGATGTCCTTAGGTTAGTTAGGTTTAAGTAGTTCCAAGTTCTAGCGGACTGATGACCTCAGATGATAAGTCCCATAGTGCTCAGAGCCATTTTTTTTTTTTAGCATGAAAACCACCTTTTCTCGTCACCAGTAACGGTAAAGGATGGGAATGGTCGGTGTTTTTCACGAGACAATTGATGAATAGCAAGCAGAGATGCACATATGGCCAGCTGTAGATTTTTGTGGTTTTGGCTCAAGAGCATGCGATATCCTTGAACCTTCCCAATGCATGCAAACATCGCACGATGTTGGAATTGAGCCGTGGTAAAAAAGAAAAAAATGCTGTTTTGAAGAGCGCGCCTCGGTTTCTGGTGGTGGCGACGCTGTGGTAATCGCATCTTTGGTGTCTCCCTCTGGTGGGAAAGGGGAAAGGTTGCCTGTTCACGTGCATTTAAGGGGCGCTATGAGCTCGGTAGAGGTGTTATTCCGGATTGTTTTTAATACTGTGGCCGACTTTTAACCTGTGCATGCGCATTCAGTGTCTTAACTGTGTTTTAAGAATCGCCAACTGTGTTTTTTAACTTTCTGGTGACTTTTTTAACTGTCCCCCATGAACGTCTCCATGTCTGTGTATTTTTACCTCCATTTTCTCCCCTTACTCTGTTTTATGTTCCCCTTTTTTATCTCCTTATGTACGTATCATTTTATTCTTGTTTTAGTTGTCGTGTCACTCGGCTGAAGAGCGGTGGATTGTGCCGCTGACAGCCCTCCCCTGCCCATATGGGGCAGGGGAATGAAATCACAATAAAGGAAAAAAAATTCGGTAGAGGTGAGTCGGTCAGTCGAGGCGAGTCTAGTGTGCTCGGTCATTGGCGGTTGGATTGGTCGGTTGGTCGGTCGCGCACCGAGACACGAGATGACTTGTCCGCCTTGAGCGTCGGCGCATGTGAGGTCCCCACGTGAGTCCAGTGCGCAGCGCCGTATAGGGGTAAATGGCTTCGCGGTTGACAAGAGAGCAACAACAGTGGAACCACGATATCGGGCTGGCCGAGGCGAGCTGCGGCGCCGTTAGACGGGAGATCCGCGCGCCTTCCTGCGTCCGTTGAAGCGGCTGGCAGCGGACGGTTCGGGAGAGCGTTGGGGCTGCTGCGTCAGGTCTTCGCCAGAAATCGCAGTTTATTAGAAGTCAAGTGATTGGAGATATATTGTTTCATTTACTTGTTACATTCTACTTGTGTTCTTGGTGAGGTCACCAGCCGCTTTGTTTTGGGGTCGTCCCACCATTCTTCTCCGTTTGCCTACCCGCGGGAAGGTGGTTATTATTTTTCCCTTGTGGAATTGGGAAGGTTTAGAGCAATCTGCGGTTCGGGTTGTTTAGTAACCCCCCCCCCCCCCCCTGTCAATCTGCCATACGTTAATAGCTGCCTGTGTCATGTTTGTCGGATTCGGTGTTAACGAATTTATTGCTTAAAGGCCGAATTCTTTGAATATGTTTCTATCTTGCTTATCATCTTGCGAGGTGGTATATGTGTAATGAAGAGCATGTTTTACATTTTATGTAAGTCTCTATTTTTTTGGTTTTATTTAAATAGTATTTTAGGTTATAAGCTTGCCACCCTTCAACCGTAAGAAACCTTAAAAAATATTTGCACTTTCGGTGGCAAATAATTTGAGGGTTGTACCATTTCCATTCCTCTTACGGGGTGCATAGTTTACATGTTTGCGTGAGTTGTTAAAATGTTTTTCTTTAAAGTAATCTGGTGTGTTGCAGATTTGCACCAGTGTACTCTTTCAGAGGTTGTTGTGAGCCGTCATGACTACGGCCGTTTTGAAAGGGAGCCAGCAAGCTTCTCAGCCCAAAGGCTCCTACTGTTGATATTGTTCTTGCCTCTAAATAAAACTGTAACTTGATATTTCGAGACTGCTTTTGTGCTTATAATTTTAAATCTGTTTTGAAAAGTCTTTAAGGAATAAAATTCACATTTGTTAAATTGATTTGATATTTCGAGTGTGCTTTTCTGCTTATAACTTTAAATCTCTTTTGAAAAAGCTTTTAAGAATAAATTCACATTTGTTAAAGGTAATTTTCCATCAGTTACTTCCTGGCAACTACTTCCAATGTTCTTCATGAATCGCCAGCAAATAAAGTAAATTCTTTAAGAAAAGATTTTGAGAGTGAATTCAAGGTTCAGGAATGATCACAGTTCATCACATTTTGCAGTTCTCGTTTACCCTGACATGTATCATTTTGTATGAAAGCGCTTAAACGAAGTCATTAAAGTCGAAACTATCCTCCTTAAAACGAGAAAACCATTTTCTTGTCATGGTGTGTCCAATAGCACTGGCGAAACTTTATATTATAAACGTCATAACTGCAGAAAAATGAGTCATCTAGGAGATATTACTGGGTGGTGCGATGATGAGAGATAAAAACAAAGAGATAGTACATAATAGCTCACAAGATGATGCAGGGACTGGAGTATCAATGTCGTTGAAGTGGCTGGGGGAGGGGCGGCAAATTGCTCGGCTCGTCAACTCCAAGCCCTGTTCGCATGTAGAATGACTTGTAAATTTACGACAGCTGTTTCAGTTAGGCTCTTGCTATAGTTCTACATCTACATACATACATACTCCACAATCCACCATACGGTGCGTGGCGGAGGGTACCTCGTACCACAACTAGCATCTTCTCTCCCTGTTCCACCCCCAAATACAAAAACTGCCTATATACTGCAAATACAACTGCCTATATGCCTCTGTACGAGCCCTAATCTCTCTTATCTCTCTTTCCGCCAAATATAAGTTGGCGGCAGTAAAACTGTACTACAGTCAGCCTCAAATGCTGGTTCTCTAAATTTTCTCAGTAGCGAATCACGAAAAGAACGCCTCCTTTCGTCCAGAGACTCCCACCCGAGTTCCTGCACCATTTACGTAACACTCGCGTGATGATCAAACCTACCAGTAAGAAATCTAGCAGCCCGCTTCTGAATTGCTTCTATGTCCTCCCTCATCCCTGATAGGGATCCCAAACGCTCGAGCACTACTCAAGAATAGGTCGTATTAGTGTTTTATAAGCGGTCTCCTTCACGGATGAACCACATCTTCCCAAAATTCTACCAATGAACCGAAGACGACTATCCACCTTCCCCATAACTGCCATTACATGCTTGTCCCACTTCATATCGCTCTGCAATGTTACGCCCAAATATTTAATCGACGTGACTCTCAAGCGCTACACTACTAATGGAGTATTCAAACATTACACGATTCTTTTTCCTATTCATCTACATTAATTTACATTGATCTATATTCAGAGTTAGCTGCCATTCTTTACACGTATCACAAATCTTGTCCAAGTTGTCTTGTCTCCTCCTACAGTCACTCAACGACGACACCTTCCCGTACACCACTGCATCATCAGCAAACAGCCGCACATTGCTATCCACCCTATCCAAAAGATCATTTATGCAGATAGAAAACAACAGTGCACGTACCACACCTCCCTGGGGCACTCCAGATGACACCCTCACCTCCGCTGAACATTCACCATCGAGGACAACGTACTGGGTTCTATTACTTAAGAAGTCTTCGAGCCACTCGCATATTTGGGAACCAATCCCATATGCTCGTACCTTAGTTACGAGTCTGCAGTGGGGCACCGAGTCAAACGCTTCCTGCATTTTGCTGCCCCCAGCTGTGTACGAGTCCTTCCGGCTGGCGTCGGTCAGCTCCCCTCGACCGCCCCTCGGACCTCTTCCCCAGCGGGCTTCCGTGCCTGTAATTACATTTATAGGGCGGATCCATTCCGAGTCGATTCGCGGCAGCTTACCCACCCCCAGTCCCAGGCGCCCTCCGTCCATCCCTTCCTTTTCTTTCTTCTCGGAGAGTTTTGTGCGCGACTGTTTGCAGATTCCGGCTCCCTTTACAGATTTGCCTGCGCGAGCCGGTTCGGCCGGCGCTCGGCCGTAACTCAGGGGCGGCGGCAGGAAATGGGCGATCCGGCGCGCGTTGTGCGCTGTGGGCCAGCAATGGTCGAGTCGGATGAGGTCACGCCGGGGTCCTTTATCTGCCGCCCCCGCTCTTGTATCCCCTTCTCGCCAGTTCACCCGAGCACGGCAGGGGCACGGGTAGTGGGGAGGTAGATCCGCGGAAAGTAAGAGGAATGCGTGCCCTGTCCGCGGGATGCCCGACAGCAGGTTTCTGGGTGCCAGTGGCGGACACAAGCAACACTATACGAAGGCGAATCAACAAAATCTTGAGACTGACTGTTCCCTGTAGCTTCCGTGATAGTTTCCTATCTGTATCATGAATATTTGAAAGGAGCGGGTTTTTATGTGTGAGGGTCGTCCCGAAAGTTATGTCCCCTATTTTTTTGGTGGTGACTTTAAATGTCCGCACCAGATGTCATTGGTGGAGTGCTAATGCTTCAAACTTCCTCCTTCATTTGCAGGTGGTTCCGCTGCTCTGCCGTCGTTGGCGCCAGCAGGGTGTTCCAAATGCAAAATGGGGTCTGACATGGACGCACCTATAAAACAGCGATGTTTAATTGAATTCCTCACTGTTGAAGAATGAGCATGTCAGTATGTGGCTGAGGTGGAAGTGGGGTCTAAAAAAGAACAAGTGTTAATTTTTCAACTCCGGTCGGCGAACTGCCTCCAGTTTAAGAAACTTCCTGGCAGATTAAAACTGTGTGCCCGACCGAGACTCGAACTCGGGACCTTTGCCTGCAGGAGAGCTTCTGTAAAGTTTGGAAGGTAGGAGACGAGATACTGGCAGAAGTAAAGCTGTGAGTACCGGGCGTGAGTCGTGCTTCGGTAGCTCTGATAGTAGAGCACTTGCCCGCGAGAGGCAAAGGTTCCGAGTTCGAGTCTCGATCGGGCACACAGTTTTAATCTGCCAGGAAGTTTCATATCAGCGCACACTCCGCTGCAGAGTGAAAATCTCATTCTGCCTCCAGTTTATTGAGAAAACATTTACTGATTGACCTGGCAGGGGTAAATTATGTGAGTTTAGCGGCCCTAAGGCGCAAGCAGATTGAGCCGGGGCTCGAAAAGTGCACGGAGGCAACCGGCCAATGCGTCTAATCTCGTCGGGGGCCTGTCAGTAAAAGAGGACGATCCACACGCCTCGTCCGCGCAGCACGGCGCGGTGGGCGCTCACACGTGATCTCCTGGACCTTTCTGATTGGCTGCTGTAGGAGCTCTGCCTAGGCAAGCGACGCTTCCCTAAGCGTCACCCCGTCAGCAGAAAGGTTGTTTGCGTCGAGCACGTGAACAAGCGGCACGTACTGGAAAAATCTGATGCGTCGCCAACCCAGGGCCCGTGCACGGCTTTGTGAAGATCCATAGCTCACGCATTTAAAAAAACATTTCCCTTTTCTTTTATTGAGAATAAAGGACTCCCGTACTCAATCTGTCAGCACCTGTACAAGAAATAGCTCAGACTGAAATCCATCGACGCTTGCTAAAGGTGTACGGAGACGATACAACAGTGAGAAACGTGAGGCGGCGGGTACAGCATTTTCAAGGTGGTGCAAAGAATGCGCATGACAGGCCGTGGCCCGGTCGACCCTGCACAGCTGTCATCCCTCGCGATGAAGAACGTCTTGATCAAATCCTTGCTGGTCGGCGGATAACGACCAGAGAATTGTGCGCAAAGCTGAATGTCGGCTGTAATGCCTCGGAAACAATCTTGGTCATCTGCGAGATTAATCCCACAGATGATTACAGAAGAACGAAACCCTCATCGAATGGAAATTTATCGGGACCTGTTGGACCAACATGAAGCTGAGGGTGACGATTTTTTGAATAGCATTGTCACCGAAGACGGCATCTGTTATCACTACAAGCCGGAATCCAAAAACCAATCTATGGAATGGCTCCATGCGAATGCTCCATCAAAGAAAAAATACAAGACACAGCCGTTTGTAAGCAAAGTGATGTGCACTGTCTTCTGGGACAGCCAGGAGATGGCTCTTTCGATGTCCTGGAGCCTGGAGAAACTGTCAATTCAGCACGCTACAAGAAGACACTGACTAATCTGAAAGCCCGAATTTCCAGTGTAGGTCAGAGAACAAGGCTATCTTCCACCCGAAATATGATAATGACGGCCCCCACAACGGTTTTGGGACTAGGCAACTCACTGCAAAATTCGGCTGGACTGTCTTACCACATTGGCCGTACAGTCCCGATTTAACGCCCTCAGATTTGCACCTCTTTCGGCCTCTGAAAGATGGACTACGTGGCGAACATTTTCCAGACTCGGATGCTGTTGTCAAAGCTGTAACGAAGCTGTTAGCCTGAGCTGGTTCCGATTTTTAGGTGCGTGGCGTGCAGGTTTTGGTTCATCGTTGGCAAAAGTGCATAACGAATGGTGATGAATATGTGGAAAAGTGACAGTCTGTAGATAAAATATTCCTGTATTTAGCTGCGCTGTTGTGATTTATGTATGTCCTGTAAACTCCATGAATAAAATTAGAAGGTATTACTTGAAGAACATCATCTTTACGACAGTGTCTGTCATAAGTTTTTATTACACTATTGTAAATTCGGCCTTAGGCCATTATCAAGTGCTGATATTATGGATTTAAATCATGTCAACTAATGTAAGCTGACACATTTGTGTGTCGTTGTCAGTTCTGTTAAATACATTCATGGCGTGCTCGTACTGTGTAACAACGACACGAATGTATTTAACAGGATTGACAACGACACACAAATGTGCCAGCTTACATTACGTTGACATAGCTTAAATGCATATCAGCACTTGATAACGGCCTAAGACCGAAATTGCTATAGTGTAATAAAAACTTATAACAGTGACTGGCGTAAAGATGATGTCCTTCAAAAAAAATTTTATGACTGTGAATCCGAGCTACAACAAGTGCATAAAAGGTATTACTTTGGGTACGAGCGTCACATACCGTCCATAGGCCACAACACTCTTGCATCTATAGGTCGGCAGTAATGTTCCACTTTGTACAATTTCTTTGAATTTCGTATACCAGACGTTGACGCGAGATGAGCAGTACGGCGTGTGTGTGTGCGTGTGTGTGTGTGTGTGTGCGTGTGTGTGTGTGTTGGGGCTTATGGGCGCTCAACATCGAGGTCATCAGCGCCTTGACACACGGCGCAATAAAATGTTCGTTTAAACCGTGCAGCAGCTGAAACACACGAAAAGCTGCCGCAAGCGTATGGCGTACATGCGGAACCTCCTTCAAAAGTGTTTATATGGTTTCAAAGAAGGGCAGCTTTCTGTGTTCAGCAAGGTGAGCGTGGTTCTTTGCCGCCTGCTGTGACTGAAGTGCGCGCCAACACAGTTTGTCCATGAGGATCTGCGAATAATGTTAGGTTACTTCAGCGAACTATTGAGAATTTCATATGGCAGTTCTTTACGATTGTGCATGATCATGTCGATATGAGCCCGTCTGTTGACCCACGAACAGAGGGCTGGTCGAATCGGGACAAGCCCTAGGGTGCTGCGTCTCTTTGGTGCCGGAAGGGATGCGTTTCTGGAATCACTTATCACCAGCGATGAGTCATGGCTGCATCGTTATGATCCTGAAGGAAAACGAGCCAGCAAAGTATGGAAATCGCCAGGCTCTCCAACACCAAAGAAGGCGCAAGTTGTTCCATCTGCAGCGAAAGTGATGGTGATCACATTTTTTGACAGTCATGGAACGATGGACCAGCATGCAGTTCCCCCTCACACTACTGTTACACCAGCTACATGTCGGTGCTGGCCAAACTGAGGAAGCACATTGAAAGGAAAGACCAGAACTTTCTCACACTGGGTGGCGACTTCACCACGGCAATGCGCGACCTCACGTCTCAAAACAAGGCATTCAGTTTCTGGCTCAGTTCAGCATCACCTGTGTAGCGCTTCCGCCTTATAGCCCCGATCTTGCACCAGTTAAGGCTAAGCTTTAGCGCACTCGATTCGAGAACTCGAAAGCAGTGCTCAGTTCAAGTTAGGCGATTCTCCAGCACCTACAAAGAAAGCGCTGCAACATGTATTCGAGGACTGAGAGATGCTATAAAGCTGCATTTGTGTATGAGGGGAATTCCTTGAAAAATATCACGTAAACATTAAAATGTAATAAGAAACATCTTGAAACCAAAACAGTGTCAGTCTTTGTTGATCAGTCCTCGTAACCATAGGCATTATGGTCAGCACAACTGCCTACCCCTCTTTCTATTAACAAACAAGATGATCCCATTTCTACCTACTGATAATGGCTGTACTAGAGGATAACTGGGAATAAAATGGAATTATAATCAACGGAAAGAGACTAGAAGCCTGAGATTTGCAGATGACGTTGCATTATTGCCGCGGACTGTCAGTCAGTGAAACGTGTCCATCAGAAAGTTATGTCTAATAAATGAAGCGCGACAGGACAACTCAAAAACATATGACTAGGCACCTTCAGAGAATACATCTATCGCCAAATTGTCAATATGACGGGAGACATGAGATTGGAAGCCTTACGATGGGAAGAGTTAGGTTCGTAGGCGTTTGAAAGACATTAAACTATCTTCAGTTTAAACATGCAAGTAAAATTCAACAACAAAAACTGATCACTGTGTCCTGCTCATTTTGACTGTGAGATCTGGAGAGTCCGTCAGTATTCAATATAGAAACTCGGAGCTGTACAGTGAGGCATGAACAGGTCTGCGTTGGGACTTGAAACGACAGAAGGCATCAGATAAATTAGCTACGCTGGGGAGATCCTGGAGAGAACAGGATTTACGAAATTGGAATGGGCTGCCCATGTTTTACAAGTAAAGACAAAAAAGGTTACATGAGATCGGATCAATAACCGATGTCAAGGGCACCCTGGAGAGAACAGTCACTCTGAAATGGCAATGGGCCTGTCATGTTCCTACAAGAAATGATGAATGTTGGGCAAAGGCGGTGCTGGATGGAATCAAAGAGGTAGAGATGCGCTCAAGGGAGGCCGCCAGGAAGATTGCTGGAGGGAATTGGCAAAATAACCTCCAAGACTTTCTTTTGGAAGAAGTTGCAGACACACCTCGCCTCAAGACGTGGAGGGGCGAGATTACTTAATGACGGAAAGAGCGTTGATAGTGACGAAAAATTTCCAAGTTTCCCATCTGTTGTTGCTGTTGTTATTGCTCTCGTTGTTGTCACCATCGTTCTGGTCTTGAGGCGGAAGGCTGCTTTGAGGGAACTGTGCACACTAATCTGTCCTCTGCAAGTTATTCTGTTATCTTAAGGAACTGCATTTTCAACCATCAGCTGTATGAATAAACCTTTATTCTCTATCTGTTTCGATCACTGAGACCATGATCACTGGAAGAAAAATCAAATACATTAGATGGATAAGCAGTTAGTTTCTCTTACATGTTTCGAAAGGTTACACCGTACAATGATTGTACATGTTCCTTTTGATGTATCATGACCTTAAGTAGCAACAAATTGGTGTTGAAATAACACACGACAAAATGTAAAGGCCTTCCTAACACTTACATGTGATGTTAAGAAATTTCTATTTTAAAACATGGTCTTGCTATTGTAAGTCTGCATTTTATATCCCTTCCACGTCAGCCATCAGCAGTTATTTTGCTTCCCAAATAGCAAAACTCCAACTAATGTGATTTTCTCATTTCCTATCTAACTGTATTAGCTGGTTTCGCTTTTGTTCATGTTTATCCAATAGCCTCTTGTCAGGACGCCATCCATTGCGTTTACCTACTCTGGTAAGTCCATTCCCGCCTGTGACACTATGACGAGGGCTATTCGGAAAGTAAGTTGACTCCCACTACTGCAGTTTGGGCTCTGCGCAAGTGGTAGATAAGCTGTCGCTCTTTGTAAGTTCTCCCTGCTACGTTCTGAATACTTGTTAACATTGCCCACATTTGTTGTAAACGTAGGCTTGTCTTACTACAGTCTAAGGTGAGTCGTAGCGTCAGCATAGCCTCGCATGCGTCTCAGCATACACTTGGAAAATAGGGTAGAATGAATGCTGACAGTCTCTAAAACGGGCAGAAATTCTATAAATTACAAGATACACTAAACACAGGATCCGTCCCAGCTGCTTGCTTGGGGACCCGTCAACCCGATCGCTAACTAAAAACGCTCCAGCCGCGAAAGGTCGCCCATTCACCCTCTTAACATACATGCTGGAAAGGAGAAATCCATCAGTTCGTGATTCCACAGGCAGGACTGACGAACAGGCAATTGGATGAGGGGAAGTAGAAAGAGAAAGTGCCTCAAGCAAAATGAAAAAAAAAAAGGAACGGCAGAAAGTTTTACATTCACGAACAGAAGTGGAAATAAGTAAAATAATGACCGTCCCCTCCTCATTTACATGTTCGCATAGCTATTAGCTTGTGTTCACAGTCGCGCTCCTGAGTCAAGTGCTCAAATTGGTTGGAGCATATTCCGATTTTCTGTCGTATAAATTATGGTGCTGTCAAAGCTGAGAGAATTTATTCTTACTTCTGTTCGTAAAGCAGTTGCGTAGCACATGAACTTCTCAAACTTCCGTGCAGTTGTTTTTAAAATGTTACATTTCTCTCAATTCTAACTCTGCAAACTCAAGCCACGGAAGTATACTTAGCATCAATCCGAACAATTTATCCTTGTATTAAATCATTTTCTGTATTTTATTGTCATAATGGTAGGTACATCTGAGATGTTGAAAGGAATTGTGACACAAAATTACACGGGACAGGAGAAGGGTAGGGGGAAGACATAGTAACAAGCTGTGACCCCTTTTACGATTAATTTAGATTTTCAGTTGCTTACAAATGCTACCTCGCATTTGTAACTAATACGTCGGCATTTACCATTCTGTGATCGCAAGCTGCCTGCAGAAGTAAAAAGCTCCATAAAAAATAATAATATACCTATCTTTGTTATGGATTCTTTCTTCCGTCGTTGTCTAGAGCACGACTGTTTCCTGTGATTATTTACGAAGATTCTTCAGTGTTGAACGTCATTTCACAAATAAATTACAATTTTTGTTACTATTCGCTAGCAAGATTATGAACGGTCCAACTTGGTCCGTGATACAGCTACCATACTATTTCACCAACTTCAGAACCAAATAGACTGTCTGATACGCTTCTCTTCACGGGGCACCCACAATTGTCATTCATCGTCATTAATAAAATCAGCTCCAAGTGTAAAAATTATTTATTTCTAAGAAGGAAAGCACGACTGGTTTCAGGACATATGTTCCATATTCACATGAGTATTAAAATGTGGCTTCACAAACGATGCATAACTAAAGTTTAACATATTTTAACCTCAGTTATGCACCCTTCGTGGACTCACATTTTAATATACACCTGAAGACTGGACACATTGTCGTGTCGTGAGAGGAAGTAAGACCGACACTCGCTGCGCGAGACTGAGGAACTTACCTCAGTCTGTGATTCCGATAAGGCACTGCTCGTGGGCCGCCTAATGTATCCCCGACTTCGGCTGGAATGTAAACTATTGATTAGTGTAGAATGTGGAACTCGGTAGGAATCTGGTAGCTTAGAGGATGTAAGTCATCTACTCGTAGACAAGTTGTTACTTTCCCTGTAAGTACCCCCTGCCACATACCCTAAGTACAGGGTGCGTCGAAAATTGTATACACACTCTGAAGCGTCATAGAAAATTTATTTCCCGTTCTACAATGTCAAATTTCTGGAAATGGAAAGCTTAAAGTCCAATTGGAAAAAATAAATGTGATTAATGTTCAAACTGGTGGCCTTCAGCATCAACACATTTCTGAGTACGAGTCACCACTGATTCCGTACATCGTACCAAAGTGTCCAATGAGATTTCTGCGGACACCGCCTGAATCTCATTCCAAAGTATGTGCAGGTTACGTGGTTTACGTTTGTACACCTCATCTTTTACTGTGCCCCTAAGAAGCAATCCGGCGGCGTGAGGTCTGGAGAGCGTGCAGGAAACTCGATTGGTCCCCTGCGTTCTATCCACTGGCCTGGCACATTGTGTTCCAGCTATGCTCGTACGTCCCTATAATAGTGCGGCGGGGCGCCATTTTGTTGGAAATAAAACTCTTAATTACCGTATAAAGCACGAATGGCAGGGAATATGGAGTCAGCAAGCATTGTTAGGTGCGTTTCTCCAGTAACAGTACCTTCAAAGCGGAAAGGCACAATGAGTCCTCTTGCAGACAAACCGCACCACACATTTACACCAGGCAAATTCACAGCCTCTTCAACTGTAATGTGAGGGTTATCTTCAGCCCAGTACACACAATTGTGCCTATTGACAGTATTGGGCTTCATGCGACCAAATTATGCTACCCATAAATCCCGGTTCACGTCTCACCATCTCCTGAACCCATTCACAAAATTCTATCCTTAGATCTGGATCGTAGTCACTTAGCTCTTGCACCAGCCTTGGAATGTACATACGAAACTTGCCTTTCTACAGAATGCGTAGCACACTACTAGCACTTAAATTACTCTCACGTGCCGCTTGCCTTGAAGATTTTTGAGGCGAACGGTGAAACAGTTCCAAGACCGTAGTTGTGAAATCATCACTTGTAGCTGTACAAGGTCGCCCTGATCGACCTTTATGCACGTCACACACTGTTCCACGAATTTCGAATTTGTCTCGTAGACGTGTAATTGTCAACCTTGAACGTGTTTCTGTACCATACTCACTCCTCCACTGTCTTCGAACCGCAGCTACATTCTCAAACTTCCAGTACCACTTAATTATCTGCTTCCGCGCTTCGAAGCTCAAACGCACGCCCACCTGCAGTTACTTCCTTGCCACTGCTGCCACCTTTTGAAGAAACAGAACATTACTTTCTCACATATATTTAATGTTGTAGAACGGGAAATAAATTGTCTATGACAGTTCAAAGTATGTATACATTTGTTTGACGCACCCTGTATATATACGTTACTATTGTGCAAGTACAAGTATGAAACTTTATCATCCCGACAGCTGCGCTGAGGCGAGTGGGGTTTTACTAAGTACTTTCTGCTACGGATTATGACAAGTCCTGCTCCAGGTCCCGACCGACACAGAGGCAGCGTCCCTGGCGTCGAACCATCTGTGCTCTCCCTCCAGTCGGCGGGTCGCCTGTTTATAAGGCGTGGCTGCACTCGACATCACCCTTCTGGAACGTTGCGTGAAGGCTGTTTCATTCGTGACCGCCATGAGGATAACGCGTCACTTGTTGCTGCTAGCACGTGATACTACTCAACATCTTCTGTAAGTGTTCCCCTTGTGCTGATGCCTGTACCGTCCAATCAGTCAGTCGGCTGTGCTTGCTACAAAACCCGTGATACTCAAGCGTCCGCTCCTCGATAGCGGAACAAACTTCTCATAGCGGATTCCGGCGTGTCACTCAAATATTTCACAGGCCTCTCTAGCTCAGCAGCTGTTTATAAACTGGCTTTCTGACAAAATCTGAATCCTTCCCACTTAGCCATTTTATTATTCTTAGAACTGAATATTTTACTATATACGACACCTCCCATCCCTAGAGGAAAATTTAGTAAGATCGGACCTCCGAGGTTGCCAAACTTATACTGTGTGCCAGTAGACACTGCCACCTTTTATTGTCAACTTTGTCTTTCACATCACAAAAGTTAAAGATTTTTTTATTGCTTGACATATTCTGTGAGGGTACTTGGCTCATTAACAGAATTTGCATTTTCAGTTGCAAGTTACAATTTTACAAAAATCCGTTATTCGAGGTCATAAATCTCCAGTCATTCTGTTTTTTTGGAATGGTTATAACACTCACATTTTGCTGCCATTGTATCGAAAATTTAATATACTTGCCTCCACATGAGTCTCCAAGATTCGGTCAAGTTTACACATACGAGGTTGAGTCAAAGGAAAACCTTAAATATTTTTTAAATATTTATTGTGCAGAAGTGGTACAAAGGTGTATCACTTTTCAACATAATCTTCCTCACGCTCAATGCGAGTCCTCCAGCGCTTACAAAGTGGATAAATTCCTTTAGAAAAAAATTCTTTTGGTAGTCCGTGCAACCACTCATGCACCGCCTGGGGTACCTCTTCATCAGAGCGGCTGTGAGTGGTCCAAACATATGGAAATCACTTAGGGCAAGGTCTGGTGAGTATGGTGGATGAGGGAGACACTCAAAATGCGGGTCTGTCATTATTGCAACTGTTGTACGGGTAGTTTGGGGCCTTGCATTGTCATGTTGCAAAAGGACGCCTGCTGACAGAAATCCACGTCGCGTTGATTTGATTGCAGGCCGCAGATGATTTTTTAAGAGGTCTGTGTATGATGCACGCAAAAACCGAATAGCAGAACGCTGTTCTTCCTTGGTGCAAGTCGCAAGTGAGGCGGGCCATCTTTATACTGATACTACGACGGTATGTGTGCATCTGCACTATGCTGCCACCTACAGGCCATTCTGCACGCTGTTTGTAGCACGCTTACCAACTTTACAGGATAACGGCGCGAAATTTCGATTTGTTATAACAAATTTAAGGTTTTCATTTGATTCACCCTCGTATTTTCCCTACATTGTTTGCTGTATTTATATCTAAGGATTTAAGTTAGGTTCTAGCGCTGCAGTCCGGAACCGCGGGACTGCTACGGTCGCAGGTTCGAATCCTGCCTCGGGCATGGATGTGTGTGATGTCCTTAGGTTAGTTAGGTTTAAGTAGTTCTAAGTTCTAGGGGACTGATGACCTAAGACGTTAAGTCCCATAGTGCTCAGAGCCATTTGAACCATTTTTTTTTTTAAGTTAGGTTATACTTTTTCAGCAAGCAGCGTTCGCCACTCCCACATTGGCGTGTTTACGCCCATCTTTCTGATGGGTTGCGGCGTCTGAGTACGTTCTCTCCATAACACTCTTTCAGCGTGAGGAGAACGTGGCACAGCCCTCATTTCATACTTTACTATCTCTTCCTCCTCTCCGCATTATACAGTTAGGTGCGAGGGAGTGTACCTTACCATACTTCTAGGATTACCATCAGTTTCAACCGTATCTGTTACACACAATTTGGTATAACATTTTCCCCCTACTTCACAAAGCCGTCTTCTACGCTTTACAACATTTAAGTCCCGCATCCCCACATGGAATACATTCTATTCTATCAACCTTTAAATGTCGTTCTCTGGTGGTACTCTATTTCGTATTGCAAGTCGTCCATTTTGCGACCTGCTATGTTTAAATCGTCTTGTTGTCTAGCTATATGCTCTAATGGTAGTAGTATGGGGATCTGAGTCATGGTTTGCTTTTTCTCATGTATTATACAACAACATATACCTATTGATTGCTTAGGAACTTGTCTAATTTATCTATGTTGGTGCGAATGACATGGTCAGCTTGCAACATTATCTGTGCACCATAACCCTTACATTTACTTCAGAAACTTAATTTTGCAGTACCTCGCACAGTGACGTCATTAAGCAGCGAATCATTACATAGTATCGTCAACCCTTCCTCCTTCAGGGTTACATACATCCATTCGTCGTCGCGTATCTGCGTCTTCGTTTAAAACGATGTGTTTAAGATTACAATCTTTGAGAACCTCTTGGACTGGTTGTAACATGCGAGCTCCACATCGCTAGTGGTCGTTAGTGGACATTAAGACGAACTTTTGTTTATAGATCTTTTTTATCATTGTTACAGTTTTACAAAGTAACTGATCCGTAGACAGTTGCTCATACTGTCTCTTCGTCTCAGCTATTACGAGAAATTCCTTCTCTGGTGCTACATATGCTAACAATTTCTTTACCTTATCGTAGTCAGTCGGTAATGACCATACTTTACACAGTGGTGTCACCGCCAGACACCACACTTGCTAGGTGGTAGCCTTTAAATCGGCCGCGGTCCGTTAGTATACGTCGGACCCGCGTGTCGCCACTATCAGTGATTGCAGACCGAGCGCCGCCACACGGCAGGTCTAGAGAGACTTCCTAGCACTCGCCCCAGTTGTACAGCCGACTTTGCTAGCGATGGTTCACTGACTACATACGCTCTCATTTGCAGAGACGACAGTTTAGCATAGACTTCAGCTACGTCATTTGCTACGACCTAGCAAGGCGCCATATTCTTCAAGAATGTATTCTAAACTGATAATATTGTAAATCATGTGCCGTCAAGAGCGACGTTCATCATTAATGGATAAACTAATTCCGTCCGCTTTGTGAGTTCTAATTCCTTGTCATGTTCCAGCCAGACCTCACGTCAGTACAGTTCTTCCCTCCTCACGCCAGCCTGCGTGAGCTAAAACGCGTGCATTTCGGCCTCCAGTTGTAACATGGTGTTGGCTCTTCTGCCAACACAACATATACCTAACTATCAACTAAAGGTACATTTAATACATAATTTAAGGTCTCACCTACTAAAAATACGTATAAATCTATTATTAAAAATAACAGATATCCTTGGTCCTTTGTGAGTTCCACGGGGAACTTTTTGTCTTTCAGTTCTCCTTTCATTAAGACGAAATAAATCTCGGGTGAACAGCCTGGTATGAGTGTGCATAGGACACAATATTTCGGCAGTCGACCACGTTGCCATCATCAGGTGCGCCTGAGCGGCCTATTTCGTCATAAAATACGCCTGGCGAAATTGAAGAATCACTCCTTTTATTAGTTCCAAATACTTAACTATGAGCACAGGATTCATCAGTTGTGGTTCTAGGAGACCCTTCTGCGCGTTCACAGTGGTGGAAATCACCAAGTCATATTCTCGCTCTGATTCAGTAAATATGGCCGTAAGCTGCACTAACTGTTGTGTGATGTTTATCATAATCAAGGTTTGTTGACCTTCCTGTTGCTGCTGTTCTCGTAGACTCCCACGTGCGCACTTAGTTCCGCGATCCCATCTGCAATAATCTGAGCATTCTTAGTTACCGCGTTTAGTGCCTGATCAATCCCTGTCAATGACGCCCTGACTGTCGTCACTTGCTCCTTGTACAATCGCAACAGCTCTCTCTGTTGCTCCTCAAATACATACACTCCTGGAAATGGAAAAAAGAACACATTGACACCGGTGTGTCAGACCCACCATACTTGCTCCGGACACTGCGAGAGGGCTGTACAAGCAATGATCACACGCACGGCACAGCGGACACACCAGGAACCGCGGTGTTGGCCGTCGAATGGCGCTAGCTGCGCAGCATTTGCGCACCGCCGCCGTCAGTGTCAGCCAGTTTGCCGTGGCATACGGAGCTCCATCGCAGTCTTTAACACTGGTAGCATGCCGCGACAGCGTGGACGTGAACCGTATGTGCAGTTGACGGACTTTGAGCGAGGGCGTATAGTGGGCATGCGGGAGGCCGGGTGGACGTACCGCCGAATTGCTCAACACGTGGGGCGTGAGGTCTCCACAGTACATCGATGTTGTCGCCAGTGGTCGGCGGAAGGTGCACGTGCCCGTCGACCTGGGACCGGACCGCAGCGACGCACGGATGCACGCTAAGACCGTAGGATCCTACGCAGTGCCGTAGGGGACCGCACCGCCACTTCCCAGCAAATTAGGGACACTGTTGCTCCTGGGGTATCGGCGAGGACCATTCGCAACCGTCTCCATGAAGTTGGGCTACGGTCCCGCAAACCGTTAGGCCGTCTTCCGCTCACGCCCCAACATCGTGCAGCCCGCCTCCAGTGGTGTCGCGACAGGCGTGAATGGAGGGACGAATGGAGACGTGTCGTCTTCAGCGATGAGAGTCGCTTCTGCCTTGGTGCCAATGATGGTCGTATGCGTGTTTGGCGCCGTGCAGGTGAGCGCCACAATCAGGACTGCATACAACCGAGGCACACAGGGCCAACACCCGGCATCATGGTGTGGGGAGCGATCTCCTACACTGGCCATACACCACTGGTGATCGTCGAGGGGACACTGAATAGTGCACGGTACATCCAAACCGTCATCGAACCCATCGTTCTACCATTCCTAGACCGGCAAGGTAACTTGCTGTTCCAACAGGACAATGCACGTCCGCATGTATCCCGTGCCACCCAACGTGCTCTAGAAGGTGTAAGTCAACTACCCTGGCCAGCAAGATCTCCGGATCTGTCCCCCATTGAGCATGTTTGGGACTGGATGAAGCGTCGTCTCACGCGGTCTGCACGTCCAGCACGAACGCTGGTCCAAATGAGGCGCCAGGTGGAAATGGCATGGCAAGCCGTTCCACAGGACTACATCCAGCATCTCTACGATCATCTCCATGGGAGAATAGCAGCCTGCATTGCTGCGAAAGGTGGGTATACACTGTACTAGTGCCGACATTGTGCATGCTCTGTTGCCTGTGTCTATGTGCCTGTGGTTCTGTCAGTGTGATCATGTGATGTATCTGACCCCAGGAATGTGTCAATAAAGTTTCCCCTTCCTGGGACAATGAATTCACGGTGTTCTTATTTCAATTTCCAGGAGTGTATGTTCTTGCCTTGAAAAATGCCGCATCATCTTCGCCTAGCGTGCCAAATAGTACCTTTATACTCTCCCCAATAAAGTTTAATATCCCCTTGGCCAAGGTAAACGCCCAAAGAGTGACCGCTCGCATCCGTCATGAATAAAAAGGCCTTGCCGGAATCCGGATATTGTGAGATGGGGAAACAGACCATTTTCTCCTTCAGCTGCTGGAACGGTTCTTCTGGCGCTCCAGCTCATTCACAGGGTACCGCTTTCATTAGTACCTCGTGCAAAGGTTTAGCAGTTTTACTGAAATTTCTCACGATCGCCTGTAATATCTGACCATCGCAGAAAACTTTTTAATTCAGTCGTTGTCTTTGGCTGCGGATATTTTTATATTGCCTCTTCCTTGGTGGGATCAAGTTTTAAACCTTTCTCAGTTAGCACGTGTCCTAGAAAAGTCACTTCCTTACAGAGGAACACATTTATCTACTTGTAACGTCAAGTTTCCCATTCGCAAATGATTGACACTTCTTCCAGACGATCGTTGTGCTCTTCTAGAGATACACCCACTATTATAATATCATCAAGATATATGAATACCTTGTTTCTATGTACATCCGTCAGCACTGTGTTCATCTGTCGCTGAAACATAGATGGAGCCATCTTCAGGCTCATCGCCATCTTGTTATATTCATAATGTCCCTCCGCCGTTCAAATGGTTGAAATGGCTCTGAGCACTGTGGGACTTAACATTTGTGGTCATCAGTCCCCTAGAACTTAGAACTACTTAAACCTAACTAAGGACATCACACACATCCATGCCCGAGGCAGGATTCGAACCTGAGACCGTAGCGGTCACGCGGTTCCAGACTGAAGCGCCTAGAACCGCACTGCCACTCCGGCCGGCCCCTCCGGCGTACTGAACTCAATCTTCTCCAGGTCTTTATCGTCTATCAGTACTTGACAGTATCCCTTGTCAAGGTCTAGCGTGGAGAACGCCTTTCCCAGGCTGTCGAGTATCTCACCTGTTCTCGGCAATGGATATACCATATTTATTGATATATCATTTAGTTTCCTGTGGTCTACCACTACCCGCCATTTCTGTTTGCCGCTTGCGTCTGGTTTTTTTAGTAAAACGAGATTCCAAGCACTGGTGCTGGGCGATGCTATGCCCTCGGCTAACATACCCTCTATTTCGGTTTGCAAGGCGCCCAGATGCGCCTCTGATTTATTATGATTCCTTCCGCTTCTGGGATTCGTGGGATCTTGTGCGTTACCAGAGTGATTTGCGTGAGCACGTATTCTGGTAAGTGGAATACATCGTTGTAAGCGGCACATAACTCTTCTACTGCCCCTCGTTCTTCGCTATTCAAATGCACAGTGCACACATTTTCCTTTAGCAAACTCTGCCGCGATTTTACCTTCTATTTCCACAGGCGGCGTGTGTCGGACTTTATAACCGCTCGGAGATGGAACTTTCTCGGCAACAGTTCAGGTGTGGGGAACCGTACATCTTATTCTATGGTGCTTCAGGTATATAGACCCTGGTTTAATTTCTTGTCTCGGAATTATTACCTCTGAACCTAGTCGGCGTGTCACCAGACTTAGAGAATCTTTTCTTTCCGAGCTCCAATAACTATTTCGGTTTGACTCAGGACATTCCATGGCCCATTAGTTTAAAAAAAAATGGTTCAAATGGCTCTGAGCACTATGCGACTTAACTTCGGAGGTCATCAGTCGCCTAGAACTTAGAACTAATTAAACCTAACTAAGCTAAGGACATCACACACATCTATTCCCGAGGCAGGATTCGAACCTGCGAACGTAGCGTTCGCTCGGCTCCAGACTGTAGCGCCTAGAACCGCACGGCCACTCCGGCCGGCGCCCATTAGTTCTCGGCCCCTGTTCGGATAATTTCTCGTCGCTTCTGGAGCGCGTGACCTGTTGTCAGCTCGGCTCACGCGAGACGGAGGGCGATAGCAGTTTCTGTGTTTGTTCAGTTGCAAGACTCACTTGCTTGCCCTGAACCCAACCCGCGGCGCGTCGTTATCTGCAGGCAGCTGAGCAGCTATTGGTGCGGGTTCTCAGTGTCTCCTGTGACTCGCTTTATCTTTGCGAGACGCCGCCGCACCTTCATTACAATTCGTTTTCGTTACGACTGAATACTTCGGTTGTTCGGGACCCCGGTTTCTGTTAGATTGAACTGTTATTTGACCTGTAGTCGTATCTTCCCTGGCTTCCCCTAATGCGATTCGTTCTTCATGCCGGCCGGTGTGGCCGAGCGGTTTTAGACGCTTCAGTCTGGAACCGCGCGACAGCTACGGTCGCAGGTTCGAATCCTGCCTCGGGCATGGATGTGTGTGATGTCCTTAGGTTAGTTAGGTTTAAGTGGTTCTAAGTTCTAGAGGACTGATGACCTCAGAAGTTAAGTCCCATAGTGCTCAGACCCATTTTGTTCTCCACGTGTCCACATTTCCGGATAGTAAAATTTAATACGACGATGTCCTTTTCCAGAAATTCTCGCACCGACAGTCCCTCAAACGGTAAATCGATCCCAGCTTGGAAATGATCCATTCGGCCCCTGCCTGGGTCTGCATCTGTATGGATACTTGGCCTTCTGTTGGGATTTCTTCGTTCGCAATACTTTTATACACTACTAGCCATTAAAATAGCTACACCAAGAAGAAATACAGATGATAAACGGGTATTCATTGGACATCTATATTATACTTGAACTGACATGTGATTACATTTTCATGCAATTTGCATGCATAGCTCCTGAGAAATCAGTACCCAGAACAACCACCTGTTGCCGTAATAACGGCCTTGATACGCCTGGGCATTGAGTCAAACAGAGCTTGGATGGCGTGTACAGGTACAGCTGCCTATGAAGCTTCAACACGATACCACAGTTCATTAAGAGTAGTGACTGGCGTATTGTGACGAACCAGTTGCTCGGCCACCATTGACCAGATGTTTTCAGTTGGTGAGAGATCTGGAGAATGTGCTGGCCAAGGCGGCAGTCGAACATTTTCTGTATCCATAATGGCCCGTACACGACCTGCAACATGCGGTCGTGCATTATCCTGCTGAAATGTAGGGTTTCGCAGGGATCAAATGAAGGGTAGAGCCACGGGTCGTAACATATCTGAAATGTAACGTTCACTGTTCAAAGTGCCGTCAATGCGAACAAAACATGAGCGAGACGTGTAACCGATGGCACCCCATACCATCACGCTGGGTGATACGCCAGTATGGCGATGACGAATACACGCTTCCAATGTGCGTTCACCGTGATGTCGCCAAACACGGATGCGACCATCATGATGCTGAAAACAGAACCTGGATTCATCCGAAAAAATGACGTTTTGCCATTCGTGCACCCGGGTTCGTCGATGAGTACACCATCGCAGGCGCTCCTGTCTGTGATGCAGCGTCAAGGGTAACCACAGCCATGGTCGCCGAGCTGATAGACCATGCTGCTGCAAACGTCGTCGAACTGTTCGTGCAGATGGTTGTTGTCTTGCATAGTCTCCATCTGTTGACACAGGGATCAAGACGTGGCTGCACGATCCGTTACAGCCATGCGGATAAGATGCCTGTCATCTCGACTGCTAGTGATATGAGGCCGTTGAGATCCAGCACGGCGTTCCGTATTACCTCCTGAACTCACCGATTCCATGTTCTGCTAACAGTCATTGGATCTCGAACAACGCGAGCAGCAATGTGGCGATACGATAAATCGCAATCGCGATATGCTACAATCCGGCCTTTATCAAAGTCGGAAACGTGATGGTACGCATTTCTCCTTCTTACACGGGGCATCACAACAATGTTTCACCAGGCAACGCCGGTCAACTGCTGTTTGTTTATGAGAGATCGGTTGGAAACTTTCTTCATTTCAGCACGTTGTAAGTGTCGCCACCGGCGCCAATCTTGTGTGAATGCTCTGAAAAGCTAATCATTTGCATATCACAGCATCTTGTTCCTGTCGGTTACGTTTAGCGTGTGTAGCACGTTATCTTCCTGGTGTAGCAATTTTAATGGCCGGTAGTGTAGTTACTGCCTTCCTGGTGTCGCATTGTACGTGCTTTTCCATGACACTCGCCTTTATGAGATTCTCATGAGCACTGCTATCAGATAACAGCTTTGTTTCTGTTCTAGTTTGCAAACACGCATAATAATTCTTTCCGGTGCAGTCAGCGTAATGTGGCTGCTGCATTCAGCCCGTTTCACGTTTCCCAACTCGTTCCTTCTCCGTTTATTTGCTCGCTTACTCTGCTGGCAGCCCCTGGCGAAATGTCTGAACCGGTGACACGTGAAGTATGTCCCAGGTTTGCCTTGAGGCATGGTACAGAGTGCCCCGTTAGATTACACTGTGAACATCATACCGGTGGAGGACAATGGTATTCCGATCCGTTTTCCTTGAATTCTTTAACATCCATCACTCCAACGGGCGGCCTAGCACGGTCAGGACTGTGGGGCGCTTATTTAACTGTATATACCTTACGAACAGCATACTTCTGTTTACAGTCTCGTGCTGTATGCTGGAATTGAATCATTTAGCAGCAACATTTCATTCTAGCCGGGCAGACGGGATAAGTTTCTAGTTACTCAGTGGTTTACAGCACGCCCCACCTCGCTAAAGTTTCGGGTTTCTAGAAAAATAATTTCCAGTCTATATCTGCAGAATTATGTTGGGCGAGTGGTAGTGTTATGCAAGCGATATTGCAATGTGATTGATATCGAGAAGTGTCGCGTAAATGGTATAATATTCAGGCAAACCCTGCCAAAATACATGAGCTCTTGTAATCCCAGACTCTGGATGCAGAAAACCAGCAAGGAGGCAGGTCGGGACCAGAAACGGGTTCATGTTTGTGCCGAAGGGGGCTGACCCTGACTTTGTACAACCATTCTAAGAGTGACTTCGGTCCGCTGAGGGCGCTCTGGTCATGCATCACGAGCAGATGACTTGTGACCATCGGCTTTGGTGGATGGCTGCAGGACCTCATGGGAAATATTTAGCGGAGCGAGGAGTATACCTATGGTGCATGTGCTTATGCTGCCCGTCTTCGCGGTGTACGAGGACGTTTACCGTTTCTGAGACGTATGTTGAACGCAGGACATCGTGATTTCCAGGAAGGGTGACATGTGACGGACAGGGTGCCTCATTAGAAACATCAGGAAGAATCCAAACGGTGTTATCCTGGGCTATTTTCGTAAACATCTCCTGTTAGGACAATAATTTCCATACTGACAGGCTGAGACATCACGAAACCCACTACAAAAGCTACCGTTCACTATTTCTTCAGCACTTTACTATTTCCGAGAGGTAGACTTGGCTTTTATTTACATAGACATGTGACGTCAGTATAGTATTGAGAACCTTGCAGCTGCACGTGGATCACCTGCCTTATCCGAGGCTAACCAAAAATATGAGAAACTTTCTTTAACTTTTACCTCTGTTACGTCCTATTCCCCTTATACCTCTTTCTTACCCCATCCCCATCCCCATACCCTTCTCTCCTCCCCACACCCTGCAGTTGCCATGACCTCCCATCCAGGAGTTGGTCCTCTTCCCCAGCCAAAGAAGTGCCCCCTTCCTTGGCACCTGCCTGTAATGGGGCTCCCCCTGGGACCCCTCTCCACAGTGTCTCTCAAGCTGGTAGCCTCCTATCACTACTCAGCCATGAGATGCACAATCTGTCCACCCCAAGGTTGCCCGCTCTCTTTCAGTTCCAGATCTTACATACGCTTGTACTCCCTCTGTGCTCTGCCATCCTTCATCTCCAAAACACTAGAAGAAATTTAACTCCAGGGACAAGGCCCTCTCAATACCCTTGAGGTGCCATCTTCCCCCTCACAACCTGAGTCTTACATGTGATTTACAGATGTCACCCCATCCTTGTCAGTGATGACCACTGACTGAGTGACGTGACCTCCTCTCAGCTTCAGATACTATCCTGACCTACCAGAAATACAATGTCTTGTTTCCTCCTATTCTGCATTCTGTCTTGCTCTTCAAGAAACGCATTTCCGTGATGACCACTCTCCAATGTTCTTGGCTATTGGGTGTTCTGTATGAACTGAATCAGCCCCACTGTAGTTTCTGGCAGGGTCTGCCCTCTTGTCATAAGTGACTGGATCCTCCTTCGTACCAACCTGGAAGCAATAGTGGTTAGAATGCAAACAATTCTGGCAATTACCATTTTCAATGTCTATCTCCCTGCAGGTAGACCACTTCCTTATATTGCTCTGACTACTTTAATACAGCAACTCCAGCCCCTGTTTCTCCTCTTTGGGGACTTCAGTTGCCACCACCCACTGTGGAGAAATACCACTTCATTGGGTAGGGACCTCCTAACTTATTAGAGACTTCGATTTGTGTCTCCTCAATTATGGTGCCCCTACCAACTTCAGTGCCACTCACCTTTACTGCTGTCAGTCTCATGATCTCCTTCCCTGCTTTCGTGGCTTCCTTTCAGTGGTCATCCCATGATGATATTTGTGATGGTGGCCACTTTCTTGTGATTTCATCGTTCCCCTGCTGCCACCAGACAGACCCACGTTGGGTATTCTGCAGGGCCAATTGCTGTGCACTTAGACACCTCCCTCTCGAACTGCATTCATGGGATCATGCAAGACATGTTTCCCACTATTCTTCATGCTGCTGCACTGCTGTCGTCCTATCCACAGATCCCCCTCGTCGTCGACTGGTACTGTGGTAGACCATGGATGTAGCGATTTAAACGACACCCTTTAATCAGAAACTTCCTCGCTTTTGAGTGTCTCCATGCTAAGGTTTATTACCTTTTTAAGCAAAGTAAAAACTAATATTGGGGGGCACTGTTTCCTCCCTGGGACGTATGCTTCTTCATCACAGGTTTGGTCTAAGCTCTGTAGCCTTCTGGGCCACCAGGGACAGTCAACAGTCCAAGGCCTTAACATCCAAGGTGCTCTGTGCACTGATCCATTGGGACTTGTAGAACATCTCGCGATACACTTGCAATGGCATCCTCTTCATATCCTGCAACCTTTCTTCGACATAAAGGCCGAGTTGAACAGCCCCCTCTGTTTCAACCTGCATCACACTGAACCCTATAATGAACCCTTCACTGAATGGGATCCTTGCAGGCTCTTACCTTTTCATATGACACAGCCCCAGGACGAGATTCCATCGAGAACCAGATGATCTAACACTTGGACATTCCCCAGAGGCAACATCTCCTCAGGGTCTTCAGCCACATTTGTCTGACAGGTGCTTCCCTGTCACAATGACAAGTCAGTCTTCTTTGACCTACAGAAGGCATACGACATGGATTGATGCCATCACATTTTAGTTACCCTCCATGACTGGGGCTTCCGAGGCCCCCTTCCAATTTTTATCCACGAGTTTTTATCTCACCGGTTCTTCCAGGGTCGAGTTGGCACTTCACTCAGCGCATCTTGGATTCCAGAGAACTGTACTCCACAGGGTTCTGTGTTGTTACAATCTTCCTGACAGTCATCAATGGGCTTGTAACTTCTGCTGGGCCTTTGGTTAACCCCATATTGTATGTTGACGATTTTCGTATCTGGTGAAGCTCCCACTCGGTAGCATCTAAAGAGCACCAGTCCCAAGGCGCCATCCGACGGGCCTCTGCTTGGTTCATCTCTTACAGCTTTCAGTTTTCTCCCTCCAAAACGCACCTACAGTGCATCCTGATCTATAACTCCTCGATGTTGTAGCACAGTCCCATTTCTTGGGCCTTATTTTTGATAAACAACTGACATGGCTGCCCATAATCACTATCTAAAGACTATATGCATGAAGAAGTTTAATGCTCTCCACCTCCCGGCCCACACATCTTGAGATGTAGACCGTTCCACTCTTCCCCATCTTTACTGTGCTCTGGTCTTGTCCATACTTGATTAATGTAGTCATGTTCATGGCTTAGTGGCTCCTTTCAGTCTGCAAATAATTGACTGTGTTCACCATTGTGGGTGCTTCTGGCTATTGGTGCATTTCGCACTAGTCCTGTTGACAGTCTCGTCGCAAAAGTAGAGATTCCCCATCTACCAATACGAAGGAGCCAAGTCCCGGTTTCTTACACATTCGCCATTTGCCAGTTTGCTGGCCATTGCATGTACTCTGTCCTCTATGCAAAAGAGGAATGTCTCCCTCCTGACAACTGCCAGTGAGTGGGATTGCCAGTTGGAATGTGTCTCACTTCCCTCTGTCAGGATCTCCACATTCATTCACTGGAATACATCCCATGTATTCCCCCACCCCTCCCTCTTGGATGGGGCCTAGACCACTGATTAGGACCGACCTATTCCAGGGTCCTAAGACGTCTGTCACTCCTGTGGTTTTCCAATGTCTTGTGTGTGCCATCCTTGCAGAGTTCCAGAGTGCCATCATCTTCTACGCTGATGGTTCTAAGACAATAGATAAGGCGAGATTCGCTTTCACGTGTCCTACTGACTTAACAGCATTGATTGCCAGGATCATGTAATGTGTTCGCAGCAAAGCTCCTAGAAGTCCACAAAGTCCTCCATTTTGTTTCTCAGGCCCCTTCCACTATGTTTTAATATGTACTGATTCAGTGAGCAACCTGCAGGCTATCGACCAACGCTACTCTCGTCACTCTTTGGTCTCTGATACCCATGACCTTCTTTCTACCCTTGGCTGAGCCAGATGCCCAGTTGTCTCTCTCTGGGTCCCAAGTCGTGTCGACATCACATTGAATGAAAAAGCTAACCGTTTGGCTAGAGAAGCAGATACTTACCCCACCATTCCCTTTCATGATTGCAGCTGCCGATATGAGGATCTCTGTCAAATCTCTCTTTGCCCAAAAGTGGAATGGCATCTGCTGTGCTACTGCTTACCTTAATAAACTCCTCACAGTCCAAGAGTCTACTGCAGTTTGACGCTCTTCCTTCCGCTCCTCTAGGAAGAAGTCCACTGTTTTATTCCGCCTATGCACTGGCCATACCAGGCTCACCCATTGTTTCCTACTGCGTAATGAACCAGCTTCACAATGCGGTTGTTTAGCCAGACTCCCATATATTGATGGAATGTCCCCTTCTTTTGGCCGTTTGTGTTAAGTATAGTCTTACAGATTCCTTAATTTTAATATTAGCAGGTGACCCATGGATGGCTGAACTGGTCCTCAGTTTCCTCCATGAAAGTGGTTATTTCCAGATATAAGGTTTTGCTTTACTCTTGGAGCAGAGACAGCGTGGTTGTGGTTGGGGCCTCTCTTCATGTCCTCTTGGTCTGCGACCCTGTGTCCACTTCCCATGGAAAGCCCGCTATTTTTTGATCAGTTTTTAGATTTGGTCTCACCTTTTACTGTGTGTATGTGTGGATTAACTTCATTATTTTATAGTTTCTTTCGCCTGACTGTATCTGCCATTTTAGTGGACCTCCTTTCCTCTGTGAGTAACTTCGGAATCGTGGGAGTGATGACCTGGCCGTTTGGTCCCATAAACCCTTCCAATTAATCAATCAGTCAAGGATTGTACAGCCATTTTGCCCGATCAGGTCCATCCCATGGTGCAACGTTTGTTACCCTGTAGCGATGCTGTATTTCAAGACGAGATGACCTATGTTCACACAGCACACGTCGTCCAGACTGGTTTTGTCTTCACGTGGATGGATTGCCGCATCTCCTGTGGCCGACATGGTAATCAGATTTAAATACTATTGCGCCTTTGTGGCCAACTTGGAGAGAAGGGTACGTGATGGCTATCAACGTGAACTTGCCACTATTTTTCGGGAGCAATGGTACAAGATTTCTTCGAAAGCTACCCGAGACGAATGGAAGTTGTTATGAATGCCAACGGAATTGCAGACCATATTAGTTACGTTAATGTATTCTGTTTTTGGTATTTCATATTTTCGTCCATCTCCGGAACTTTCTATGGTACTGCAGCGAACTGAAAAAAGTAAAAACAATATGGGAGGAGAGAGATTGAAATGTAGCCTTCAAACAATTGAAGGCATTGAGTGTGAGTGATACTTAGAAACGAGAAGATCATGTTCCCAATCTTTCCAGCTGCAGCGGAATCAGTCAAAATTACTGAGCATACCTAAAAGGACAAAAGGAAAAGGACAAAAGGAAAAGCTGGTAATGATGAAATGCGAACAAATACGAGGGGTGGGAGTTTACTGAAAGACAACATTATTATTTTTCCATATTATTCCACTCTTTTCACTCTTTCTTTGAAGCGGCACCATCTGCCCCGTGTTGATATATCAGTGGTACATTTTTTCCTATACTGGTTTTACATTCGCCTCACTTCGCATGCTTCTTCTGCCAGAGTCACTTTAAAGGCCTAGAACTGATGGAAATGATGTCTTCATTTCCAAGTGGTTTGTGAGATAAAAGACAGATGAGTTTCTTTCAATTTTTTAAAGATGATAGGCCTGTTTCCTTGATGATTGCGTAACTCACACTGAAGCGGGGGGGGGGGGGGGGGGGGCAGCATCGCAAGGAATAAATCTGAAGGAGGAACTAGAGAACAAAAGTAAGCTTCATAAGATTCCACGTAATGAATACGTATCAGAGAGGATTCGAAAGAAACTAACGTCACACCAAAAACTTTGGGCAGTAGATAAAGAAACGTGAATCTCCAAAAAGGATCCTTTCTCCTACTGCGAAGTGTATCGTATTGAGTGCGATGAAAGCCACTTGTAGAGGAGCAGATAGATAGGCCAAAGAGGCATAAATTTTTACATGAGATTTAAAGAACATAGAGACTTGGCCAATTCCAACTCAGCTATGACAATGAATTTAACTAACAATCAGTAACAGCTGCAGCAGGTTACCGATGTCTTACACATTACAGAAAAACGCTGGATACTTAATGTTCTGGAAGAAATTGAAATCTTAAGAAGCCTTCAGTCCCATCCTCTCAATACAATTAATGGATGAACAGACCTGTATCACAAAACTATTTTAGTTGATTATGACGTTTTCCAGGCAGGCACTTTCAAAACATTACAGGATGGCGCAATGTTTTGGACCACGAACAAGGTGCGAAAGTTGTGTGTTTCTGTGTTTACAAGTAGCTGCAAGGCGCCCAATGAACATACGGATGACATATATGCCGCGAAGACGGCAACAAAATAACTGTAGAAAATATTCCGGTAACAGCGGCAACGATTGTAAAATCATGCGTTGACGTATAGTAAATAAGAATCAAAAAGATTCATTAACTATGGCGATGTTTGTCGCTGAAACTAGTTTGGGTGAATGATGCTGGTGAGGTCCCATACTCCGAGGACCGTAGGGGACGATGCGGGAGACCCGCACTGCTGTACTAGGCAAGGTCCTAGCGGAGATGGTTTGCCAATGCCTTCCTCCGACTATAATGATGGATGAAGGATGATGATGTAGACCACACACCCAATCATCTCGAGGCAGGAAAAATCCCTGACCCCTCCGGGAATCGAACCGGAGACTCCGTGCGCAAGAAGCGAGAACGCTACCGTAAGACCACGAGCTGCGGAAAGTTTCGGGGAATAAATAAATAAAAAGAAAGTGTTTTGTATCAAAGCGTACCCACAATACCATATTGTTGTTTTTGTAAGCAGACACGGACCAATGGAAGAGTTTCTTGATAAAATTATTATTCAAAGAATATACTGCACTCAACATTGTCAAATGCTATTTGTGAGTCTACAAATGCTATACACATAGGATTGCAACACATCTTCTCACAAAAGTCATAGGTCCAGTGTTGCCTCGCATTTTCCTATCTTTCTCCAGACTGCTACCCACCTCTGTAAACGAAATCGCTAACGCACGCCTGTACGGTGGCTCTCGACTCAGAAGTAAAGCAGTTCGAATCCTGGTGGGCGATGTAATTTCCGCTGCCAGTATTTGGCCGGTAAGGGGAGGAGAGGTGATGGAAATTTTATGATCTCGAATCCATGCGCAAATCTCCAGAGTTTAATTCCAAACGTCTCCGCTGTCATGAAGTGAGAGGACGTGACATGTAGGAAGTGGTCTGTCCACCGTACAGGTGTGTTAAGCTCGACGGATGCCTTGGGTTTTTCGAGAGCAGAAGCCTATCTGCCGGCAGCAGGTTTCACGCACCCTTTCTCTCATCATATACGACACGAACATGACACTACACTACACAAATACATATTACAGTCACCTTCACTTAACAGGTACACTTCCACACACGAGCTGTCATCCTTCACGAAGGAAAGGTGCGTGAGGGAGCGAAGGATTGGGGAAAACCTCTCCAGTTAGGTGGCCGTCCTTCCGTGTCCCCGAGCGATTCATGCCATATGGCTTCATTTTATTCATTCTAAATACTTCAGCCATAATTAATTAAACTGATAGTTCTGTAACGTAGGACAGAGAGTGACTTCAGTGAAAGTTTAGTGATTCTCATCAGAATCAACAGAAAACCAACAACGGCAACAATAGCTCAGGTACACATGCCAAAGTCACAAGCCGAAGATGATGAGATAGAGAAAGTATATGCATATATTGAAAGGGTAATTCAATACATAAAGGGAGATGAAACTCTAATAGTCATGTGGGATTGGAATGTGGCTGTAGGGGGAGCAGTAGAAGAAAGGATTATGGGAGAATATGGGCTTGGTACCAGGAATAAGAGAGGAGATAAACTGAGTTCTGCAATAAATTTCAGATGGTTATAGCGAATACATTGTTCAATAATCACAAGAGCAGGACATACTTGGATGAGGCCATGAGATACAGTAAAACTTCAATTAGATTACATCATCATCAGGCAGAGATTCCCAGATCAGGTACTGGATTGTAACGCGTATCCACGAGCAGATATAGACACAGATCAAAGTTTAGTGGCGATGAATAGCAAGCTGAAGTTTAACAAACTACTTAGGAAAAATGAATACACGCAGAAATGGGATACAAAAGTGCTAAGTAAATAAGAGACAAGCTTGAAGTTCTGTATGGCTATAGATACTGTGATAAGGTACAGCTCAGCAGGCAGTTCAGTAGAAGAGGAATGGCCATCTCTAAACAGGGCAATCACAGAAGTTCGAAAAAAAACATGGTTGTACAGAATGTAACTCCAAAGAAACCTTGGGTAACAGACGAAATACTTCAGTTGATCCATGTAAAAAGGAAGTACAAAAATGTTCAGGGAAATTCAGGAAGTCAGAAATATAAGTCACTTACAAGTGAAATACATAGGACGTGTAGGGATGCAAAGGCGAAGTGGCTGGATGAAAAGTGTGAAGAAATCGGGAAAAAATGATTGTCACTAAGATTGACTCACCATAGAAAGGGCAAATCAAACTTCGGTGAGAAAGGGAAAATCAACACAGTAGGAAGACTGACGACTCAAAAACAAAAGTTCAGTCCTCTTCGTTGGAACTGGAAATACTACATTCTTGTTGAAGTCTGATGGGATTTCACCCATTTCTTGCTCACAAGGTGGAATAGTTTTTCATGGCTGGCACTCGCGAAAGTCTCAATAATTCTGAGGATATGTCGCCTCCAGATAACAGGTCCAAACGTTTGTGCCAATAAACTGAACAGAATTGAAGTCGAACTGATAAATCGTTTATACTATTCATACTGGCTGAAAAAGTATATGGAAGAGTGCAGTTCGCTATCACCACTTTACACTGGCAACACATGCGCCGATTTCTGTGTGAACCAAACCCGTGTCTGGTGGATAATGAACTCTTGTGGGCTGCCGACTTCGGCAGAACATGCTACGCCATCTGGGGCTGCAGACCAGAGCTCTGCGGTGGCACAGATTTGGGCGGAAGTAATCTTCAGCCCGCAGGGAGGCCGTGCCGAGCGAGGTGTGCGGCAGGGGCGGCAGAAGTTGGGTGGCGACCCTGCCAGGACAGCAGCGGTGGTCGGGGCTGGGGCTGCGGCCGCGGCCGCTTTGTCCCGCAGGGGCACCAAGTTCTGCCAAGTCTCCCTGAGGCGCGCACACGGCGCTGGCCCGGCGCCAGAGGCGGCTCAAGCTAAGCACTGGAGCCTCCCACTGGCTCCATGCTACCTTCTCACAGGATACAGCGCGAACTCCACAGTGGTGTTGACTTCCAGGGGAGAAGGAGGTGGCCAAATGTACCTAAATGAGGCAATGAGCACTCTTACATTGGCGGCTTGTAAGGCTTATACATTATATCCAAAGCCAACTATGTCAAGAGGCCAATTTTAGGGACATAAAGACGATCATCCAATCCACCTATTTGTTAATATTATAAATAGAACTCATCACAAATTAGCTACACATTTACACACTACGATCAAGGAAGTGTTTGTTTTTTAAATTAAGTTTTATGGATAGCAGTACAGAATTGATAAATAAATTAAAAAAGGTTAGAATGCGATTCCCTCTCCAGCCTGTTTCCTTTCGATGTTACATGTCTGTAGACTTAACATTCAGATTATTGAAAATAATCTCCTACATCATGAAAAATTTAGGAAAGTAGAAGTATCTGAGCTTATGAATTCATTGGAGCTAGCATTACAGCATAATTGTTTCAAATTCAGCGGTCAAATATTTGCCAACAACTTGGTTTAGCAACAGGATGTCTGACGGCCGAGATTTTAGCAGATATATTCGTAAATGCACTGGAAGAAAACTTCTTCAAAAATAGTTCTGGTCTTAAGAACAAGATTCTTTTTTACGCTCCCTATGTAGACGATATACTTAGGGTTTTCTATGGTACTAGCCATGATTTACGGCAAATGTTCCACGTATTTAAGAACCTCCATGAGAGAATCAAATTTAAAAAATGATAGAAAAATGGAAACAGGGAAGAAAATTTCTTGGGTGTGAAATTATTTTTGCAGAATACTAAAATTAATTTTAATACTTCCCGTAAACCCACCTACACAGGCAATATAATGCCATCCACAAGTCCATAAAGCCGAATTTTTTTCATTCCGCAACAAATCGTGCATTATGGCCACCTCTAGTTTTCAAAAGGAAATAGATATAATAAAATCGATCGCAGTTAATAATGGATAAGAAACAAGTTTAGTTGCTCGCATCTTAATGGAAAATAACAACTAGTAACTGTTCAAGTTTATGTAACAGCTATATGAAGATAGAAAGTGAGAATAAGATTCAAATGCTGTTTTTACGCAAAATATCATACGCAATCAGCAGACTCTTGAATAAAAAAAAATATAGATGCAGAGTCGCGTTCTCAGTTAGTAATAATCTGAAGCAAAATCTAATCCACACAGTCGGTGTACGAAAAGATTAGTGCACCAACTGAGGTGTATATAAAATTGCATGCAACGACTGTCCTAATTATTATATAGGACAAACAGGGAGATATTTTAAAACAAGATACAAACGTTTTCTGGGTAAAGGAGGTGGCGATGTACACAACACAACCTTTGCTGTATACTTGCTACTTCTCGATCACTCGCCACAGAATCTGAAAGATTTAGTGCTCTTGCATGACGAAGTTCCTTCTTTCCCTATTATTTCACTTCCCCCCTTCCATCCCCCCCCCCTTACCCCTTATTTTCATGTACAAAAATGTACTTGAAGTTACTTAACATTACACTTAATTTATTTGTTCCGCTAAAGCATTTTGGGCGACAACCAATTAAAACGCCATATGTTTCTATTTTTATACTACCATATGAGCACTAAGTCCCTCTTTTCTGTATCAATATTTTAATACTGTAGTTATTTTCTAGTCGTTTCGGTGCTATTCTCTCCCGAACTTTTGCGCAATTATCCCACGGATACACGTACTGCCCTCTAGCGTCTGACTCAGAAGTCATCAGCACGACTTCAGTTAAGTAGGTGCGTTCGTCAAGCACTTTCTAATGGCTGTGGTTTTATTATTACCGAGGTTAAACTGATATTCATTTGTGCCTTACGGCTACATATTTACAGTACTTACACTATAATACGTAACCAGTAAGAGCAAAAATGGTTTGTTTTTACTTTTACCTTGTATTTTACCATGTATAAAATGTTAATCATTTTTTATGTTAAACATTGATCCTTGTGAAGAAGCCTTTTTGAAAGAAGTTAGAATTTAGGTCAAAGGGTTTTTAGTAAACCTTGTATAACTGCATCTGAATTTGCTATTTTTCGCCTTTCTCTCACGAAGATTTCTACATTATGAAAAGTGGCAGTTTTGCTTAGAATATTCCCCACAGAGAGCGCATTTTCTAAATAGACTCTTTAGATACCAAAGTTTATACTGTTGTCATCTAGTCCGCCCCGAATGACTAGTTGTTCCAGTCAGTCCAAAAAGTATTCGTCTAGATGTACATTTTTTTTAAGTGATCCTATTTCATACAAAATAAAGCAAATACAAAGTGTAAAGAGCCAATCCTGTGGGTACTACCTCAATAAATACTTTTTATTGTGAAATCATCGCTAACAAGGTTAACAAAATAGAAAATTTCAAATAAAAGCTACTTCATAAAGCATTTCCTTTTGCAGTTACTACCGCTTGCAGTCGTCTGGGCATAAAGCTGTTTAAGTTTGACGTAGTGTAGTATGGAATTTTGTCCATTCTTCTTGAAGAACTTGATTTAAGTTGTTATTGTTAGAAACCTATCTTTTTCTGATTTTCTCTTCCAGCACTTTCCAAAATGGGATTCATATCTGAGCTCCGAGGAAGCGGTGTTGAGCTGTTTCAGTGTACGGTACAGGAGCCAGATCAGGTACTTCTAGTCTCGTCCTTCGGGTCGATGTCCTGCTGCAAAATGTAACTGCCTTGAAGACCTAATTTATCGGCACTAGCTTTTATATTTTCCTTTAAGATGTTCATATACATTTGTGATCCATCTTATCCAAAACTTGCAGCACTCATACGCTGTCGCGCCGTCAGGATACCACCAGTGTGTTTCACTGCGAGCACAAGCTTCTGCGGTAGCATCTTCGTGTTTCTCTTACGCCACTCCAATCGCCTACCATCTGATCCGAAATGTCTTATTCACTTCCATCAGAAATGATAGCTCAATTCCAGACGTTTCTCTCATGTATCTATGTTCCTGCACAAAATCAAACCGTTCATTTCGATTGCTACCCAAAATTTCTTACAAACTATCCTCCATTATACCCATACTTCTTGCAGGTATTTCTGGCTGCATTGGAAGATACCAACCAGTCCCTCGACTAGCTTTCCAACCAACTTAGAAGCGCGGATTTTAGGATTTTTCTTGGTTTCCCTCACGATCAACTTGACACCTACATCGGTCTGTGGCTGGTTTCTCACTGTTTTGGTTACGTAAAAGCGAACTGTTATCGACTGAACCATCGATCTAGGTCTAGGACTACTTTTGCATTCTCGTAAGAGGATATTCACTGATCATGCAACCGCAGATTACGTTTTCTTTGAGTTAGGGTCCCCTCACTACCTTTACGGTCCATGTTAACACTGCAGTGTCCCGGAGCCTCTCAAACAATACGTGGTACATAGTGGTTAGCGTATGGTTGATGTTAGTTTGTGCCGCTGGGAAACATTAATGGGACAGTGTGTGTTCAAATGGTTCAAATGGCTCTGAGCACTATGGGGCTTAGAACTTAGAACTACTTAAACCTAAATAACCTAAGGACATCACACACATCCATGTCCGAGGCAGGATTCGAACCTCCGACCGTAGCAGTCCCGCGGTTCCAGACTGCAGTGCCTAGAACCGCACGGCCACAGCGGCTGGCGAACAGTGTGTGTGTGTCGGGGGGGGGGGGGGGGGGGAGGTCCCTAAACAGTAACACAGAATCATTCCCAGGGCCTTCTGTCATGAGAAGATGAGATGCCCGTTAATAAAAGCTCTTCCCAAAGAGAAGGTTGGTTCTACATCCTAGGGCTTCGCTAGGCGTGGTACTTTTGGATGTCCTGGCATTCTTCCAACAATTGTTAAAATTCATGGTGAAACCTACAGCTGTCTGTCTTCCAACAGACTTTCTCGGGCACTTACAAGACGGGATACAGTTCAATATTGACTTCGAAACATGAATCATCTTGGCATTTATCGCATTAAAAAAATCATGTCCAGATGACAAAAAAAGCCATAACTGAAACAATTTTCGGCTGGAGGCTGAATGCCTAGCCTGTGGATTTGAAGTCCAACACATACGGGAGACGGGGAAATATCAAAACCTTAAGAGACTTTTTTTTCGTTTCGTTTGGGAATCTGTCACTTTCATGGAAAAATTCATGATACATTGGCTGACCCATAAATGTTAGACTCAAAGCTGAACCAGAAAAGTCGAAGATATTGAATACTTTCGGAGCTATATAAGTATTTTCTTAATCTTGCAAACCTGAATTGTTGTCTTAGCAAAGTAACTCATTTTATTATTTGAAAGTAAATCAGAATATCTGCAAACCATATTTTATTTAAATTTTGTGTAAGATGGAAAAAAATTAATCAACTTCAGCTTTCTTGAAACCTAGAATCCTGTTGATACTTGTTGCAGGTAATTTACTTAAGAAAATTTGGGTTTTAGCCAGAAACTAAGTCTTCTCAAACCATTTTGGTAATTTTATTGAAATTGTGCTTAAGGCCTAGTGTTTCGGTACGATCAGAAGAAATTCATAGCAGCTCAACCAAGGAAATGTCATAATCACACAATTGGCAAATTGATAGTTTTATTCACGAGTGAAAACGGATCTCCCCAAAGAACGTTTCTTGCCTCAAGTTCGTTTTAATCGTCCACAAAGCGCAATTCTTGATATGCTCAGCTTCTCTGATACACTGTTCAGTGTACTCTCTGACATCACCAATGTTAATGCTTTCTCAGGGTTCCTCCAATCTATTGAGCCTTTCTGATTTTCTTTTAATTTTAATCGCCATAGGAAATTAGATGTAAGACATTGTTGTTGCGCTCTTCACTTCAAAGACTGGTTTGACGCTGCTCTCCATATTACTCTAGCCTGTGCAAGACTCTTCATTTCCGAATAACTACTGCAACCTATATCCTTCGGAATCTGCTTACTGTATTCATCCATTGGTCTCCCTCAACTATTTTTACCCCCCCCCCTCCACCTCACTTCACTTTATCACTAATCCCTTGATGTCTACCACCTACGCTATGAGATCTACCCACCTAATCTTCAGCAATCTTCTGTAACACCACATTTCAGAAGCTTGTATTCTCTTCTTGTCTAAACTGTCTATCGTCCACATTTCACGTCCACAAATGGCTACAGTCCGTACAAACACTTTCAGAAAAGATTTCATAGCATTGAAACCTATATTCGATGTTAACAAATCGTTTTTCCTCGGAAACGCTTTTCTTTCCATTGCCAGTCTTATTTTTTTGTCCTCTCCACTTCGGCCATCAGCAGTTATTCTGCTGCCCAAAGAGATTAACGTATCTACTATTTTAAGTGTCTCAATCCCTAATTTAATTCCCTCAGCATCACCTGATTTAATTCGATTGCTCTCAAAATTCCTTGTTTTGCTTTTGTTTTGTTCATCTTATATTCAACTGCTCTTTCAAGTCATTTGCTAATAGAATTACAATGTCATTGTTTAATCTCAAATCTTTTATTTCTTCTCCCAGAACTTTAACTCCTACTCCAAACTTTTCTTTAGTTTCCGAAGATAGATACTGCGTACAGGAAAATTAAAGAGACCTTTGGAGAAATGAGAACCACTTGTATAAATATCAAGAGCTCAGATGGAAACCCAGTTCCAAGCAAAGAAGGGAAAGCAGAAAGGTGGAAGGATTATATAGGGTGTTACAAAAAGGTACGGCCAAACTTTCAGGAAACATTCCTCACACACAAATAAAGAAAAGATTTTATGTGGACATGTGTCCGGAAACGCCTAATTTCCATGTTAGAGCTCATTTTAGTTTCGTCAGTATGTACTGTACTTCCTCGATTCACCGCCAGTTGGCCCAATTGAAGGAAGGTAATGTTGATTTTGGTGCTTGTGTTGACATGCAACTTATTGCTCTACAGTACTAGCATCAAGCACATCAGTACGTAGCATCAACAGGTTAGTGTTCATCACGAACGTGGTTTTGCAGTCAGTGCAATGCCTACAAATGCGGAGTTGGCAGATGCCCATTTGGTGTATGGATTAGCACGGGGCAATAGCCGTGGCGCGGTACGTTTGTATCGAGACAGATTTCCAGAACGAAGGTGTCCCGACAGGAAGACGTTCGAAGCAATTGATCGGCGTCTGAGGGAGCACGGAACATTCCAGCCTACGACTCGCGACTGGGGAAGACCTAGAGCGACGAGGACACCTGCAATGGACGAGGCAGTTCTTCGTGCAGTTGACGACAACCCTAATGTCAGCGTCAGAGAAGTTGTTGCTGTACGAGGTAACGTTGACCACGTCACTGTATGGAGAGTGCTACGGGAGAACCAGTTGTTTCCGTACCATGTACAGCGTGTGCAGGCACTATCAGCAGCTGATTGGCCTCCACGGGTACACTTCTGCGAATGGTTCATCCAACGATGTGTCAATCTTCATTTCAGTGCAAATGTTCTCTTTACGGTTAAGGCTTCATTCCAACGTGATCAAATTGAAAATTTTCACAATTAACATGTGTGGGCTGACGAGAATCCGCACGCAATTGTGCAATCACGTCATCAACACAGATTTTCTGTGAACGTTTGGGCAGGCATTGTTGGTGATGTCTTGATTGGGCCCCATGTTCTTCCACCTACGCTCAATGGAGCATGTTATCATGATTTCATACGGGATACTCTACCTGTGCTGTTAGAACATGTGCCTTTACAAGTACGACACAACATGTGGTTCATGCACGATGGAGCTCCTGCACATTTCAGTCGAAGTGTTCGTACGCTTCTCAACAACAGATTCGGTGACCGATGGATTGGTAGAGGCGGACCAATTCCATGGCCTCCACGCTCTCCTGACCTCAACCCTCTTGACTTTCATTTATGGGGGCATTTGAAAGCTCTTGTCTACGCAACCCCGGTACCAAATGTAGACACTCTTCGTGCTCGTATTGTGGACGGCTGTGATACAATACGCCATTCTCCAGGGCTGCATCAGTGCATCAGGGATTCCATGCGACGGAGGGTGGATGCATGAATCCTCGCTAACGGAGGACATTTTGAACATTTCCTGTAACAAAGTGTTTGAAGTCAAGCTGGTATGTTCTGATGCTGTGTGTTTCCATTCCATGATTAATGTGATTTGAAGAGAAGTAATAAAATGAGCTCTAACATGGAAAGTAAGCGTTTCCGTACACACGCCCACATAACATATTTTCTTTCTTTGTGTTTGAGGAACGTTTCCTGAAAGTTTGGGCGTGCCTTTTTGTAATTCCCTGTATAGAGGGTCTACACAAGGGCGATGTTTTTGAGGACAATATTATGGAAATGGAAGAGAATGAAGATGAAGATGAAATGGGAGATATGATACTGCGTAAAGAGTTTGACAGCGCACTGAAAGACCTAAGTCGAAACAAGGTCCCGGGAGTAGACAACTTTACATTAGAACTACTGATAGCCTCGGGAGAGCCAGTCCTGACAAAACTCTACGATCTGGTGAGTGTGCAGTGTGCAGATTGAATAACATTGTGGATAGGCTGCAACCCTGTCTCACTCCCTTCACAACTACTGCTTCCCCTTCAAACCCCTCGAGTCTTCTAACTGCCGTCTCGTTTATGTAAAAATTGTAAAAATCCTTCCTCTTCCTGGTTTTTACCCCTGCTACCATTATATTTTCAGAGAGAGTATTCCAGCCAGCTTTGTCGAAAGCTTTCTCTAAGCCTACAAATGCTACAAACGTAGCTTTGCCTTTACTTAATCTATCTTCTAAGATAACTGCATGGTCAGTATCGCCTCGAATGTTCTAACATTTCCCCCCAAACTGATCTTTTCAGAGGTCGGCTTCAACCAGTTTTTCCATTCTTCTGTAAGGAGTTCGTGTTAGCATTTTGCAGCCATAACTTAGTAATCTGACAGTTCGGTAATTTTCACACCTGTCCGCACCTGTTTTCTTTGGAATTGTAATTATTATATTTTTCTTGCACACCAGGTGGAAGAGTTTCGTCGTGGAAGGCTTTCCCAAGGCTTTCAGTAGCTCTGACGGAATGTCGTTTACTCCCGGTACCTTGTTTCGATTTAAGCCTTTCCGTGCTCTGTCATATTCATCTCGCAGTATCATATCTCCCAGTTCATCTTCATCTACGTCTTCTACAATTTCTGTAATATTGCCTTCAACTTAATTTAACTTGTATAGACACTTTTCAGCTTTCCCTTGTTAGCTTTGGACCGGTTTCCAGCTGAGCTCTTTATATTCATAAAACTGTTTCTCTTTTCTCTAAGGGCCTATTTAATTTTCCTGTAGGCGGTATCCATTTTTCCCCTAGCGACATCTGCTTCTAAATCCTTACATTTGTTCTCCAGCCATTCCTTCTTAGCCATATAGCCCTTCCTGTTAATCTCATTTTTAGACGTTTGTATTTCCTTTCACTTGCTTCATTTAGGCATTTGTACAGGGTGTATCAAAAAGGATGACGCAGACTTGCACGGCCGAAAGTACACGATAATATAAGCACAAATATCAAGTAAACATGGGCTCTAAAACGCATACCATAAGGGCTAGATATTCTTCATTTTCAATATTGTGAAACAAATCTCTTCTGCTGCAAGCTTTTTGCTTTCCATGTTTTGGGAAATGGAAGTATAGACCAAAACAAGAAAAAAATGTCTAATAAACATGTGCTCTAAAATGCATACCTTAACAACTATGAGCACCTGTTCATCTTCGGTACTTTGGAACGCAACTCTTCTAATTTGTGCTTCTATTATCATGTGCTTTCAGCTGTGCAAGTCTGCGTCATCCTTTTTGATATACCCTGTATTTCCTAATTTGACCAGTTACATTCAGTATCTCCTGTGTTATCCAAAGATTTCTACTGGGCCACCTTACTTAAGTGTAAAAGACTTTTGTCGCTGGTATTTAGTTGTTGTTGGTGTGGTCTTCAGTCCTGAGACTGGTTTGATGCAGGTCTCCATGCTACTCTATCCTGTGCAAGCTTCTTCATCTCCCAGTACCTACTGCAGCCTACATCCTTCTGAATCTGCTTAGTGTATTCATCTCTTGGTCTCCTACTACGATTTCTACCCTCCCCGCTGCCCTCCAATACTAAATTGGTGATACCTCGATGCCTCAGGACATGTCCTACGAACCGATCCCTTCTAGTCAAGTTGCGCCACAAGCTCCTCTTCTCCATAATTCTATTCAATACCTCCTCATTAGCTATGTGATCTACCCATCTAATCTTCAGCATTCTTCTGTAGCACCACATTTCGAAAGTTTCTATTCTCTTCATGTCCAAACTATTTATCGTCCACGTTTCACTTCCATACATGGCTACACTCCATACAAATACTTTCAGAAACGACTTCCTGACATTTAAATCTATACTTGATGTTAACAAATTTCTCTTCTTCAGAAACGATTTCCTTGCCATTGCCAGTCTACATTTTATATCCTCTCTACTTCGACCATCATCAGTTATTTTGCTCCCCAAATAGCAAAACTCCTTTACTACTTTAAGTGTCTCATTTCCTAATCTAATTCCCTCAGCATCACCCGACTTAATTCGGCTACATTCCATTATCCTCGTTTTGCTTTTGTTGATGTTCATCTTACACCCTCTATTCAAGACACTGTCCATTCCGTTCAACTGCTCTTCCAAATCCTTTGCTGTCTCTGACAGAATTACAATGTCATCGGCGAACCTCAAAGTTTTTATTTCTTCTCCATGCATTTTAATACCTACTCAGAACTTTTCTTTTGTTTCCTTTATTGCTTGCTCAATATACAAATTGAATAACATCGGGGATAGGCTACAACCCTGTCTCACTCCCTTCCCAACCACTGCTTCCCTTTCATACCCCTCGACTCTTATAACTGCCATCTGATTTCTGTACAAATTGTAAATAGTCTTTCGCTCCCTGTATTTTACCCCTGCCAGCTTCAGAATTTGGAAGAGGGTATTCCAATCAACATTGTCAAAAGCTCTCTCTAAGTCTACAAAAGCTAGAAACGTAGGTTTGTCTTTCCTTAATCTATTTTCTAAGATAAGTCGTAGGGTCAGTATTCCCTCACGTGTTCCAACATTTCTGCGGAACCCAAATTGATCTTCCCCGAGGTTGTCTTCTATCAGTTTTTCCATTCGTCTGTAAAGAATTCGCGTTAGTATTTTGCAGCTGTGGCTTATTAAACTGATAGTTCGGTAATTTTCACATCTGTCAACACCTGCTTTCTTTGGGATTGGAATTATTATATTCTTCTTGAAGTCTGAGGGTGTTTGGCCTGTCTCATACATCTTGCTCACCAGATGGTAGAGTTTTGTCAGGACTGGCCCTCCCAAGGCTGTCAGTAGTTCTAATGGAATGTTGTCTACTCCGGGGGCCTTGTTTCGACTGGTGTTTAGAGCATGGGGAAATATCGGCATCCTGTCGACATTGTCCAAATTTGTCTGTCTACATTACACCACCCAGACAGCGGGGCAGAGACCAGATATGGCTCTGCTAAAAATGCCCGAAAAGTTAGAAAAACCTTGCTAAATGGCGAAGTGGATAACTTACTATCCCACTACGTTATAGTTACTACGACTAAGAAGTCATCGTAACTCGAAAATAACATCAAAATTCATTAAAAATAATTTTTGGTCCGTGGTAAGACTATTGTTTACAAGAACCTGTCGCCTCCGCACCCTGCTTCTGGCAGCGTCCGCTGGGCTGCAGCACTGTCTCCCTTTGAGCAGAGCGCTACTCGAGTGAGAGAACGATGATGTCGGTATTGCCCGGTGTGTCGGTGTTCTCCCGGTCTCCCCTATTCGTCGAGTCGCGACGGAACTTCTTCTTTCAATTTAGTTCCTGTTTGCAGGTTTCCGCCACGGGGGAGTCTCTCCTCAGCGCAATACTGCTCCTTCAGACTCCATCGGAAAATACAAACGGCTGGCGTTCCTCGGGGCAATATATTAGCACCATTATTGTTAACCTTAAATACAGCGCGGCAAAAATAGAATTTTCGATGAGATTACGGAACAAATAAGCCTTATCCTTATACAACAGCTCTTGAGTCACTGATGAGAAATTCCTTACGCTTTTTATAAGGTCAAAAGTTTTCTGCTTGGTTTCATGCGACCCACCATGATTTCATCTCCTGCGCAAACGTCTTAATCTCAGAGCAGAATTTCCATCTAACTTCCTCAGTTATTCGTTGGATCATTCCGTTTTAACTTTCAGTTTTTTGTTCTTACAGCTCCTTCAAATACCAAGGGAGTTATTCCTTGACGGTTTAACACGTCTTATCATCCTCTCGCTAGGTGTCAGTGTTTCACACAAGTTAGTCTACTCCCGCACTTATTCTATGGAGAACGTCCTCATTTTCCGTGAGTCCTCCAAGTATTGAACTTCATTTTATAGCACTACAACTCAAATGCTCAGATTCACTTCTTTTCCGGTTTTTTCCTGTGCTCCAAACGTACATTCTCAGAGATTTCTTCCTCAAATTAAGGCCTATACTTATCAGTAGACTTCTTTCAGTTAAGATACTACTTAATAACTGCACGCCTTCTTCATTACCAGCGTTCCACAAAACATTACAAAACTCCTGCTAACGACGTCTTTCTTATTTCTCTTTTTTTAGATATTTAACCTGACAAAAATAAGGCCATCAGGTCCTCTCTTGCACACAACGGGGCGTTCTACGTATTTCACAATGGATATATCACAGTAAGCACGTAGTGCTAAATTATAAAAATAAAAACTACAATTGTGGAGATAAGAAAAATGGCTCTGAGCACTATGGGACTCAACTGCTGAGGTCATTAGTCCCCTAGAACTTAGAACTAGTTAAACCTAACTAACCTAAGGACATCACAAACATCCATGCCCGAGGCAGGATTCGAACCTGCGACCGTAGCGGTCTTGCGGTTCCAGACTGCAGCGCCTTTAACCGCGCGGCCACTTCGGCCGGCGGAGATAAGAAAAACATACACATAGTCCATATTCATCTATCCTAAATATAACAATAATTGGAGGTTACAAGAAGGTAGGCTTTTAAGCTGAAGAGCCAAAGAAACTGGTACACCTGCCTAGTATCGTGTAGAGCCCCCGCGAGCACGCAGAAATGCCGCAACAGCACGTGGCATGGACTCGACTTATCTCTAAAGTAGAGCTGGAGGGAACTGATACCATGAATCCTGCAGGGCTGTCCATAAATCCGCAAGAATAGGAGCGGGTGGATATCTCTTCAGAAAAGCACGCTGCAAGGTATCCCATATATGTTCAATAATTTTCATTTCTGGGGAATTTGGTGCCCAGTGGAAGTGTTTGAACACAAAATAGTCTTCCTGGAGTCACTCTGTAGCAATTCTGGAAGTGTGAGGAGTCGCATTGTCCTGCTGGAATTGCCCAAGTTCGTCGGAATGCACAATGGACACGAATGGTTGCAGGTGATCAGACAGGCTGCTTACGTACGCGTCACCTCTCAGAGTCGTATCTACACATCAGGGATCCCACATCACTCCAACTACACACGCCCCACACCATCACAGAGCCTCCACCAGCTTGAACAGTTCCCTGCTGACAAGCAGGATCCATGGATTCATGATATTGTCCCCATACCCGTCCACGTCCATCCGCTCGATACAATTTGAAACGAGACCAGTCCGACCAGGCAACACGTTCCCAGTCATCAACAGTCCAATGTCGGTGTCGAAGGGCCCAACAGAGACGCAAACCTTTGTGTCGTGCATTCGTCAGGGGTACACGAGTGCACTTTCGACTCCGAAAGCCAATGTCGATGATGTTTCGTCGAACGGTTCGCACGCTGACACTTGCTGATGGCCCAGCATTGAAATCTGAAGCAATTTGCGAAATGGTTGCACTTCTGTCACGCTGAACTATTCTCTTCGGTCGTCGTCGGTCCTGTTCTTGCAGCATGCTTTTCCGGCCGCAGCGATATTGGAGATTTGATGTTTTACCGAATTCGTGATATTCACGGTTCACTCGTGAAATGGTGGTACCGAAAAGTCCCCACTTCATCGCTACCTCGGAGATGCTGTGTCCCATCTCTCGTGCGCCGACTATAACACCTCGATCACACTCACTTATATTGATAAACTGCCATTGTAGCAGCAGTAATCGAGCTAACGACTGCGCCAGACACTTGTTATATAGGCGCTGCCGACCGCAGCGCAGTATTCAACCTCTTTACATGTCTCCGTATTTGAATACGCATGTCTATACCAGTTTCTTTGGCGCTTCGGTGTAGTTATGAGTGCTAGTAAGCAATAGGCAGGGAGACAGGGATGGTTGAGGAAGGGAAATATGAACGTGATAGCACACAGCTAAAGAATACAAGGGTAGAGAAGGTTTCGTGATTCATCGAGGAAGGAAAAGAAAAAGAAACATAACTGGTAGAAGAGAGGAGCGTTGGCTTTGCTTTTGGACAGAGGGATAAGTTAGCCATATACGTAAACTTTTAGTATGTATGATAGTATGAAAAAAGGATTTTCTAGTTTTTCTTAAAAGTTGTAGGACTTCCAGTTGCACGAAGAGCAGACAGCAGTGAAGGAATTTAGCAATGTTTTTGTTTTATGAATCGGCACAGCTAGAATACTAGATATGTGAGACTATGAGACTATGACTGCACGAAATATGTTTAATCTCTTTGGCGAGGTACTGGGGTGTTTGCACACTCAGGAGCCGGTGAGTTGTACATACTGTGTTGTAGCAAAATTTGGAAATTTGTGGTAAGGGCTTATGGTTCAAATGGCTCTGAGCACTATGAGACTTAACAGTTGAGGTCATCAGTCCCCTAGAACGTAGAACTACTTACACCTAACTAATCATCACACACATCCATGCCCGAGGCAGGATTCGAACCTGCGACCGTAGCGGTCGCGCGGATCCAGACTGAAGCACCTAGAAACGCTCGGCCACTCCGGCCGGCAAGGGCTTATGGGACCAAACTGATAGGGTCATCGGTCCCTAAGCTTACGAACTTAAACTAACTTACGCTAAGGACGACACACACACACACACACACACACACACACATGCCCGAAAGAAGACTGGAACCTCCGACGAGGGGAGCCGCGCCGACCGTGACAACACGCCCAAGACCGCGCGGCTACCCCGCGGGTCCCGTGTTGAGGGTCGTAGCTTTTCTGGCCATAACCATCCTAACCAGGTGTATGAGGTAATGACACTTTCATGCCGACGAATGTTGAAGGTGTGACGCACACAATCATTCATTCTTTGCTCCAACATTCTTGTGTTTTCGCTACTACACAATGTTGAATTACATCACAATAGTGGCGAGTTCAAGAGTTTGAGTTGCATATCCTGTGGAAACGCGGAAGTCTTCCGGCGTATGGCGACAGTATTCTCTCCTCAATTTAAACCCTCATCCACAATTACACACAACTTCTTCACTGCTTCCTATACTGTACTGGGATGCCGTCAAGTTGAATGAGTGGCAATTTATCGTGGGTTTCTGGACGTATGAATTTCTGGTGGGGTACAAAGGTTATTATTAGCTACTTTTTAGCCTTAGTTTAACCTACAGGTTTTTCACTTACGTTATCACTGAAGGTAGATCACTCTCCATCTAGACAATCGTAGTATTCATATCTTCAGGTTTGGCATAGAAATAATATTTGCAGCAAATAGAACATACGAAAGGTCATTGACGCACAAGGAAAACAAAAGTGGGCCTAAGCCTAACTTTGAGATTCTCCTGAAGGAAAATGTTTCCAGTATGATTTTTCGTTTTCAAAGACAACAAGAGTGGGAGGGCTATAGTAAACTGGCAGTGGTGCATCGGTTACAAGCTACTGGACTCCCAGGATAGATTCCATGTGCCGAATGTAGTCGTGGTAGTCTCTTGGGGGGAAGTCGTTGTGTAGGCCGAGGTTTTAAATCGTGACGATATTTCTGTGTTGAATCTTCAACTGCAGGGTTACAGTTAATGGGAAGTGGTACATAAGATACAAGTTACAGGACTCCCAGAACAGATTCCATGAGTCTCCTACAGACATGTTATTCTTTTGGGGAGAAGTCGGCATATAGCCTGTATTTTCCAATCGCGAACCTATTTCCGGGTCGCATCGTCAGTGGGTTCAAAAAGTGGCTCTGAGCACTATGGGACTTAACATCTGAGGTCATCAGTCCCATAGAACTTCGAACTACTTAAACCTAACTAACCTAAGGACATCACACACATCCATGCCCGAGGCAGGATTCGAACCTGCGACCGTAGCGGTCGCGCGGTTTCATACTGTAGCGCCTACAACCGCTCGGAAACCCAGGCCGGCACTAATAGTGTACACGAACATTACATGATTGTTTTTCCTACTCATCCGTATTATCTCACATTTCTGTACATTTAAAGGTAGCTGCCATTCATCACACTAATTATAAATTTTGTCTGTGTCGTCTTGCATGTTACTACAGTCACTCAACAAAGACAATTTCCCGTACACCACAGCATCTCAACAAACAACGCCATGTGCTCACCCTGTCCACCGTATCGTTTACGTTTACAGAGAACAACAGCGGTTCCAGACTGCAGCGCCTAGGACCGCTCGGCCACATTGGCCGGCTTCAGTGGGGAGGTGCTAAAGTTACAGTAAATGGGAAGTGGTGCATCGGATTCAAGCTACTGGGATCCGAGAACAGGTTCCATGCGGCGACCACAGCCGAGTTAGTCTCTATGTAGCTACATAGTCGCTATGTAGCCCACAGTCTAAATCGTGACGCAACTTTTGTGTGGCGTCGTCAATAGGTGGGTGGGAGGGTTGCAGTAAATGGGCCGTTGTGCATCAGATACAAGCTGTTGGACTCACAGGAGAGGTCCCATGTGGTGAATGCAGCCATGTTAGTCTCCAGAGCGAAGTCGGAAAATGAGAAACTTAGCTCTCGCATTTTTGTGAGCAGTATGTGAAACGTGACAGTATCAAGAGCTCCGCTGAAATCTAATAGAATCAATAGCTGACCTCACGATTGTCAAAGGAATATTTTAGGTCATCAGTGACCTTAATTACTGCAGTGTTTGTGCAATGTTGTTAATGAAAGCCAGGCGGATATTTGTCAAACGAGTTAAACTGGCATAAGTGTTTAGCAAGATGGTCGTAACCATTATATTCCTGGGTACAGCTGGTAATATGCTCATTGGTCGGTAATCACAAGGTGATTGCTAATTTTCGATCTTAGTAATATGTCGGACTATGGTTCTTTTCCATGAAGTGAGATATATTCTGGGCCATTTCATTTCCAAGTTTTTCTCAGACATTTGCCACGTTTATCACTCTACCACGAGCGTCTCAGGGATAACGTAAATATAGCCCTCTACAATGCTCACTCGCGGTGTTGCGTGTCTATTATTCTTGCTAAGTGGCGTGGAGCACGGATCGACACGGTAGCGTTGCGATAATCCTTATGACAGGCGTAATCTCTCCTGAGACGCGTGATCACAGTCGTTAACTCTTGGCTCAAGTGAAATTCGGTACACATGCAACGGGGAGGGGCCACTTGCGCGCCAGATTATAGGGTCGTGATAAGCGAACGAATCTACCGCGCGTTGCCTTTACTGGTTGCGAATAACGTCGCATGGCGTGGCGTGGCGGGAAAGAATAATCGCAGATGATAGGCAGAGAGAAACAGAGACGGAGAGAGTTTACTGAGCACGTAATTTGGCCCGCTGTGGTACCGATTTCCGTGATATAATTTGACACATCGCGCCGCGTCAGGCGAGACAAATGTTCAGTGAGGAAGCAAGCGCACAAGGGTTTTGGCGTTTAACTCTGTCGAGCACCGCTATGTTCCTCAGCTGCGTTAGTTGGGTACGACCTCAACGAACGGGCCTAACACGTGTCATCGACTTGCACTAAGTGGTTCTAATCACTGAGGTAGTGGGCTGGCATCTCCTCTAACTTGGAACCTTTCCTGGAGACTAGAAATCTACTCAGTAGGAATCAGCATGGGTTTCGAAAAAGACGGTCGTGTGAAACCCAGCTCGCGCTATTCGCCCACGAGACTCAGAGGGCCATAGACACGGGTTCACAGGTAGATGCCGTGTTTCTTTACTTCCGCAAGGCGTTCGATACACTTCCCCACAGTCGTTTAATGAACAGAGTAAGAGCATATGGACTATCAGACCAATTGTGGGATTGGATTGAGGAGTTCCTAGATAGCAGAACGCAGCATGTCATTCTCAATGGAGAGAAGTCTTCCGAAGTAAGAGTGATTTCAGGTGTGCCGCAGGGGAGTGTCGTAGGACCGCTATTTACAATATACATAAATGACCTTGTGGATGACACCGGAAGTTCACTGAGGCTTTTTGCGTATGATGCTGTGGTATATCGAGAGGTTGTAACAATGGAAAATGGTGCTGAAATGTAGGAGTATCTGCAGCGAATTGACGCATTGTGCAGGGAATGGCAATTGAATCTCAATGTAGACAAGTGTAATGTGCTGCGAATACATAGAAAGATATATCCCTTATAATTTAGTTACAAAATAGCAGGTCAGCAACTGGAAGCAGTTAATTCCATAAATTATCTGGGAGTACGCATTAGGAGTGATTTAAAATGGAATGATCATATAAAGTTGATCGTCGGTAAGTTGCCAGACTGAGATTCATTGGAAGAATCCTAAGGAAATGCAATCCGAAAACAAAGGAAGTAGGTTACAGTACGCTTGTTCGCCCACTGCTTGAATACTGCTCAGCGGTGTGGGATCCGTACCAGATAGGGTTGATAGAAGAGGTAGAGAAGATCCACCGGAGAGCAGCGCGCTTCGTTACAGGATCATTTAGCAATCGCGAAAGCGCTACGGAGAAGATAGATAAACTCCAGTGGAAGACTCTGCAGGAGAGACGCTCAGTAACTCGGTACGGGCTTTTGTTAAAGTTTCGAGAACATACCTTCACCGAAGAGTCAAGCAGTATATTGCTCCCTCCTACGTATATCTCGCGAAGAGACCGTGAGAATAAAATCAGAGAGATTAGAGCCCACACAGAAGCATACCGACAATCCTTCTTTCCACGAACAATACGAGACTGGAATAGAAGGGAGAACCGATAGAGGTACTCAGGGTACCCTCCGCCACACACTGTCAGGTGGCTTGCGGAGTATGGATGTAGATGCAGATGTGGAACCAGTCGTTTTATAGCCTTCTAGCACAAGCGTATTGCGCAGAACAGTCTTATAAACTTCTTCTAGGTAGCGACGAAATGGGGATTTTCCCGTACGACCTTTTCACGAATGAATATCAGGAAACCGGTAAAAGATCAAATCCCCGACATCGCTGCGGCCGGAAAAAGATCCTGCAAGAACGGGATCAACGACGACTGAAGTGAATCAAAAATTGTTCAAATGTCTCTGTGCACTATGGGACTTAATATCTTAGGTCATCAGTCCCCTAAGAACCACTTAAACCTAACCTAAGGACATCACACACATCCATGCCCGAGGCAGGATTCGAACCTACGACCGTAGCAGTCCCGCGGTTCCGGACTGCAGCGCCTAGAACCGCACGGTCACCGTGACAGAAGTGCAGCCCTTCCGCAAATTGCTGCACATTTCGATGCTGGCCCCTCAACAAATATCATTCAACGAAACATCATGGATGTGTGCTTTTGCAACCGAAGGCCCGCTCATGTATCCTTGATGACTGCACGACACAAAGCTTTACGCCCCACCTGGGCCCGTCAACACTGATATTGGACTGTTGATGACTGGAAACACGTTATCTGGTCGGACGAGTCTCGTTTCAAATTGTATCGAGCGATGGACATGTACGGGTATGGAGACAACCTCATGAATCCGTGGACCCTGCATGTCAGCGGGGGTCTTTCATGCTGGTGGAGGCTCTGTAATGGTGTGGGGCGTGTGTAGTTGGAGTGACCTGAGATCCCTATACGTCTCTAACAGGTGAACCGTACCTAGGTATCCTGTCTGGTCACGTGCATCCATTCATGTCCATTGTCCAACGTAACCTGGCGGCATCCAACGTCGCGGTAGGTAGTGCTCACAGTGTTCTGGCACATGAGTGTAAGTGAAGGCCTTGAATACGTAAATAATGTAATCGGTTATCGTGGTACACACTACCAACAGTTATTGATTTACTGTATTTCACAGTGAAGATGCATCAGATCATTGTTAGTTGTCTGTGGTGCATATCTCTAGTCCAACCGTCTGTATAGGGTCGCCGATGCACAGTGACCAGTTTTCATCCAAAAGCACTGGACGAGTTCATTTGTTTGTTCAGAAAGGGAGGCCGACAAGCATTTGCCAACTTTCGGCCGGTCGGCAATGGCAGAATCGACACGCATGCCCTTTAATCTTTCTCAAACCGTTTTGCAGGAGCTATTCGGAAAAAAAGATTTACTTTTGCTTTGTTTGTGGCTTTATATGTCAGTTTTATCATGATGTGCCCATCATTTCGTTAATTGTCATAGTTACTGTGACACTTACGTGGAAGTAAGACACTATACGAAATTTGAAAAAGTTTACAATGAGAAAGAGGGGTCGCTATGATTTTGCGTCTGATCCATATTACATAATATGTTGCAGAGTATGATATTTAGCTAACGTATTGAATTTTTCTATAGACTTGGTTGGACGTCTCATCTGTCACCAATCTCGCAAAAATTGATCTGACGTAGCGCACTCATTTGCGATTGTATCGCGGCAGCCATTAAGCCACAGCTATCCTCATATTTCATAAGCGGTTATTCCACTAACTACAGACTTTTTTAATGAAAGAATGTAGTTGTAAGGGGCATGGATAGATGGTGAAACGAGAAATGCTATGGGTTTTGGAAAAACATAAGTGAAGTCATTACACGCTTATTTTATGCAGAGGACGTGCTTTTTCAGAAGATGCTGACCATACTTTTCCTCAGTTCCTCACTTAATAAACTACTGTTTCAGAATACTCTCGCAATTCCGTCTGCTCAACATGTTAGCGAGTCGAGACTGTGTAAACTCCATTGAGTTTTGGCGAAAGTAGCAAATTTCAACATGGCCACAAGAGAAATGTGTAGGTTTTACTCAAAATTTCCCATTCGCGACTCTTCTGTGGAAGTTACAAATGGTTAACTAACGAGGGGAAAATGAATCGGTGTATCTTTTAGCGGATATCTTTTTAGGTACTGACCAAAGAAGAGGTGACTGATCTTTTTGAATGATCACCATGCATATGTGGGTACGGAGGGGCCCCACTTAATATTTCTCAAAGATGTGAGAGTAGACCGGCACCTGGAATTTCCCCTCCACCGCTCTGACGGACCTCCCCACCCCCCACCCCCCACCACTGCCGCTCTCCCCACGCTTCCCCAGCCGACAGTGCATCTAGCGCCAACGGCCTTTTGTGTGCACTGTAAGCAAAAGTTTGCAGTCGTTTCTATTAGTGAAAGGTAAAAGCGAAAATGAGATCACACAGAGTCCAGAAAATAGTAAACAACACTCAAATCTACAAGACGGAGTGGGAAAGTGAAACCAAATTTAAGTGTTGGGTACGACGTAGTAAAAATGGCAATAATTTTAGATACATTGTTAATGTAACCTCTGCACTTGTAAATTGATAATTTATTTATTTATTTATTTATGCATTTATTTTACCTGGCAAGATTAGGGCCTTCAGGCCCTCCCTTACACCTAACCAGGCATACTCAGATTGAACGAATTTTAGTTTGTACAGAACATTATGGACATACCACGTTATGCAGTATTAATGTTAAAGAAAAAAGAGATTATAACAGTATTACAAGGATAATTATAACAATCAAAAAAATAATTATAACAATCAGGAGTAATAATACACTCCTGGAAATGGAAAAAAGAACACATTGACACCGGTGTGTCAGACCCACCATACTTGCTCCGGACACTGCGAGAGGGCTGTACAAGCAATGATCACACGCACGGCACAGCGGACACACCAGGAACCGCGGTGTTGGCCGTCGAATGGCGCTAGCTGCGCAGCATTGTGCACCGCCGCCGTCAGTGTCAGCCAGTTTGCCGTGACATACGGAGCTCCATCGCAGTCTTTAACACTGGTAGCATGCCGCGACAGCGTGGACGTGAACCGTATGTGCAGTTGACGGACTTTGAGCGAGGGCGTATAGTGGGCATGCGGGAGGCCGGGTGGACGTACCGCTGAATTGCTCAACACGTGGGGCGTGAGGTCTCCACAGTACATCGATGTTGTCGCCAGTGGTCGGCGGAAGGTGCACGTGCCCGTCGACCTGGGACCGGACCGCAGCGACGCACGGATGCACGCCAAGACCGTAGGATCCTACGCAGTGCCGTAGGGGACCGCACCGCCACTTCCCAGCAAATTAGGGACACTGTTGCTCCTGGGGTATCGGCGAGGACCATTCGCAACCGTCTCCATGAAGCTGGGCTACGGTCCCGCACACCGTTAGGCCGTCTTCCGCTCACGCCCCAACATCGTGCAGCCCGCCTCCAGTGGTGTCGCGACAGGCGTGAATGGAGGGACGAATGGAGACGTGTCGTCTTCACCGATGAGAGTCGCTTCTGCCTTGATGCCAATGACGGTCGTATGCGTGTTTGGCGCCGTGCAGGTGAGCGCCACAATCAGGACTGCATACGACCGAGGCACACAGGGCCAACACCCGGCATCATGGTGTGGGGAGCGATCTCCTACACTGGCCGTACACCACTGGTGATCGTCGAGGGGACACTGAATAGTGCACGGTACATCCAAACCGTCATCGAACCCATCGTTCTACCATTCCTAGACCGGCAAGGGAACTTGCTGTTCCAACAGGACAATGCACGTCCGCATGTATCCCGTGCCACCCAACGTGCTCTAGAAGGTGTAAGTCAACTACCCTGGCCAGCAAGATCTCCGGATCTGTCCCCCATTGAGCATGTTTGGGACTGGATGAAGCGTCGTCTCACGCGGTCTGCACGTCCAGCACGAACGCTGGTCCAACTGAGGCGCCAGGTGGAAATGGCATGGCAAGCCGTTCCACAGGACTACATCCAGCATCTCTACGATCGTCTCCATGGGAGAATAGCAGCCTGCATTGCTGCGAAAGGTGGATATACACTGTACTAGTGCCGACATTGTGCATGCTCTGTTGCCTGTGTCTATGTGCGTGTGGTTCTGTCAGTGGGATCATGTGATGTATCTGACCCCAGGAATGTGTCAATAAAGTTTTCCCTTCCTGGGACAATGAATTCACGGTGTTCTTATTTCAATTTCCAGGAGTGTAGTAATGACTATATATATGAAAGTAAACATATTTTTCTTTTATGAATTTCAGTCCTACTGCTATTTGGCAATTTTCTAGTTATGTTCTTACAGCTTGTGAGTTATTCACATCGATCCGAGATATAAGACGATAGAATGGGGTAAAAGAGATATAGAAGAGGTAGCTAGGTTAGAGGAAGAGAAATAAAATGGTAAAATTCGAAGCTGTGATGGAGAGGAGAAAGAAAGAGATGAGAGGGGCACAACAATGGTGGCTATACCGTCCCTAATATGTAAGTTTTGAGTTCCCTCTTGAATGTTGAGTGGTTCTGGATGAGACGCAGATCACAGGGGAGCGCGTTCCATAGTCGTATGGCTGAGATGGAGAATGACACGGAGAAAGATTTTGTCTTATGCAAAGGTACAGCCAAGATGCTAGACGTATCCGATCTGGTATTGCGGTTGTGGAATGATGATAGGTGTTTAATGTGAGAAGATAAGTATTGGGGGCACCAGTGACTAAGAAATCAATGAAGTAAGCACATCGTGTGGAGATCGCGTACCTTATGTGGGCGTATCCAACCTAGCTGGGAGTTTGAAGGACTGAGATGATCATACAACCGTATATTGCACACGTATCTAACGCAAGCATTCATCACTAGCTCGATGCATCTCGAATTTTCACTATTTGTGCCGTGTTCAACCACATCACAGTAGTAAAGATTAGGCAAGACTAGTGTTTGGACTAATTTTTGTTTAACATGGATTGGAAATATTTTTCTAAATTTTTGGATTTAGTGCGAGTTTTGCTTACATAATGTACGTTTGGCATATATATTGTACTTATTAATGTATAATAGTGGAATATTAGTTGCATGGAGTATAGGGTGTCTAGTATCTACTGCTACCTCCTGTTTTTTCGAGTTTCTCTCTCCTGATTTCAAGCCAGTACCATTGTGTACTGTGTCCATGGCCGATGCCAAATGACTGTTTGGACGGTGGTATGTGTTGTGATATCTGTGTGTGCTGCATATAAGGAATTAACAACCGTACGTGTCGAGCTGCAGGTCGGCTCGAACGGCTACTCTGCAAATCAACCTTGATAACCGTGATGGCAGACCGGGAAGCTGCGTGGATGCTGTAAGCGCATGGTTTTGAGTGTAGACAGTACAGGCTGTTTAGTGCTTACCATTTGTTGTAAAATTAAACAGATGACGCACTTCACTATAGTGAACTCATATCAAAAACTTTACTTTTCAATGTACCGTTTGCTTGTCGCTATGAGGCGATGTGACTACGGTGCACGGTATGGATGTTTTGATGTACAAGGTGCAATTGGAAGGATTTAAGAAAGGATAAGCTACTGCTTACTGGTTTGGCGGGCAGGTACATAGAGGGTGGAGTTCACTGTGGCAGCTGGTTGAGTGCGGATCTGTTAGAGATTGTTGCCGAATTCTGCCTGAAAATGGACGTAAAAAGGGAACAACGAGTTTGTTTCAAATTTTGCTTTAAAACTGGGAAATCAGCTTCTGAGACTTACAAACTCTTAAAAACAGCTTTTGTAGATAATTTTATGAGCCAGTCAAATGTTTTTGTCTGGTTCAATAGATTTAAAAATGGCCGCGAATCATTTGAAAATGAACCAAAGTCTGGCTGTCTTTCCACCTCAAAAACAAATGAAAAAGTTGTGCAATTTCGAGACTTAGTGCTCTCTGATCGTAGACGTACAATTAGGGAGATGGCTGATGAACGAATCGTGGGTATATGGATATGATCCTGAAACCAAAGTGCAGTCTTCGCAGTGGAAGACTCCAGGTTCACCAAGACCGAAAAAAACACAGCGAAGTCGGTCGGAGGTGAAGACAATGTTAGTGATTTTTTTCCGATTCTACCGGTATTGTGCATCATGAATTTGCCCGCGGAGGACAGAAAATTAACTAGGAATACTACACATGTGTCCTCGAGCGTTTGTGAGAAACGTACGGAAGGAAACGCCTGCATTGTGGGAAGACAGGAGTTGGGTGCTACACCATGGCAATGCCCCGGCTAATCGTGCCTTTTCCATTGTTGAATTTTTGACCAAATTCAGAATTCCTCTGCTTCTACAACCACCATATTCCTCTGATTTGGCCCCTGCAGACTTCTACATGTTTCCTAAACTGAAATTTACACTGAAAGGGAAGAGATTTGACTGCATTGAAGACATCCAGGCAAATACGGAGAGCGTCCTTAGCACAATTCAGGAAAAAATTTTCCAGGAATGTTTCCAAATGTGGAAACACCGTTGAAGTCGGTGTGTTCAGTCAGAAGAGGACTATTTTGGAGATGCATCACAGTAGCATGTATGTACCACCGTTGTACAATTTCAAGCCCATTCTTATAACTTTGCAGTCACACCTCATATACCACGGACTGTTAAGTCATGTTACAAGTCGCTTCATATACTTTCTTACTATGGATGGCTGTACTGCGCAATTTGCTCAGCCGCGATAGAACAGAAAACCATAAACTGGAAGTCGTAATGGTTAACAAACGTTATGACGTCTGGATATGTCACCCTTTGATTGAATGAACCGTGTTTTAGTTTCGTAGCTTCGTGTACCAGCACTAATTGAGATACAAAGTGGTTCAGTAAGAAATGCAACACTTTTTTTTTCTCAGCCAGTATCAGTTGAAATGGTTCAAATGGCACTAAGCACTATGGGACTTGACATCTGAGGTCATCAGTCCCCTAGACTTAGAACTACTTAAACCTAACTAACCTAAGGACGTCACACACATCCATGCCCGAGGCAGGATTCGAACCTGCGATCGCAGCAGCAGCAGCGCGGTTCCGGACTGAAGCGCCTAGAACCTCTCTGCCACAGGGGCCGGAAGTTTCGATTGAAGAAATTTGGTATTTGTTATGGGGTTGAATTTAATTGACGAAAGGAGAAAATATAAAAATGCAGTAAATGAAGCAGGCAAAAAGGAATACAAACGTCTCAAGAATTAGATCGACAGGAAGTGCAAAATGGCTAAGCAGGGATGGCTAGAGGACAAATGTAAGGATGTACATGCTTATCTCACTAGGGGTAAGATAGATACTGCCTACAGGAAAATTAAAGAGACCTTTGGAGAGAAGAGAACCACTTGTATGAATATCAAGAGCTCAGATGGCAAACCAGTTCTAAGCAAAGAAGGGAAGGCAGAAAGGTGGAAGGAGTATATAGCGGGTTTATACAAGGGCGATGTACTTGAGGACAATATTATGGAAATGGAAGAGGATGTAGATGAAGAAGAAATGCGAGATAAGATACTGCGTGAAGAGTTTGACAGAGCACTGAAAGACCTGAGTCGAAACAAGGCCCCGGGAGTAGACAACATTCCATTAGAACTACTGATGGCCTTGGGAGAGCCAGTCATGACAAAACTCTACCATCTGGTGAGCAAGATGTATGAGACAGGCGAAATACCCTCAGACTTCAAGAAGAATATAATAATTCCAGCCCAAAGGAAGCAGGTGTTGACAGATGTGAAAATTACCGAACTATCAGTTTAATAAGTCACAGCTCCAAAGTAATAACGCGAATTCTTTACAGACGAATGGAAAAACTGGTAGAAGCGGACCTCGGGGAAGATCAGTTTGGATTCCGTAGATATGTTGGAACACGTGAGGCAATACTAACCTTACGACTTATCTTAGAAGAAAGATTAAGAAAAGGCAAACCTACGTTTCTAGCATTTGTAGACTTAGAGAAAGTATTTGACAACGTTAACTGGAATACTCTCTTTCAAATTCTGAAGGTGGCAGGGGTAAAATATAGGGAGCGAAAGGCTATTTACAATTTGTACAGAAACCAGATGGCAGTTATAAGAGTCGAGGGGCATGAAAGGGAAGCAGTGGTTGGGAAAGGAGTGAGACAGGGTTGTAGCCTCTCCCCGATGTTATTCAATCTGTATATTGAGCAAGTAGTAAAGGAAACAAAAGAAAAATTCGGAGTAGGTATTAAAATTCATGGAGAAGAAGTAAAAACTTTGAGGTTCGCCGATGACATTGTAATTCTGTCAGAGACAGCAAAGGACTTAGAAGAGCAGTTGAACGGAATGGTCAGTGTCTTGAAAGAAGGATATAAGATGAACATCAACAAAAGCAAAACGAGGATAATGGAATGTAGTCAAATTAAATCGGGTGATGCTGAGGGGATTAGATTAGGAAATGAGACACTTAAAGTAGTAAAGGAGTTTTGCTATTTAGGGAGTATAATAACTGATGATGGTCGAAGTAGAGAGGATATAAAATGTAGACTGGCAATGGCAAGGAAATCGTTTCTGAAGAAGAGAAATTTGTTAACATCGAGTATAGATTTAAGTGTCAGGAAGTCGTTTCTGAAAGTATTTGTGTGGAGTGTAGCCATGTATGGAAGTGAAACATGGACGATAACCAGTTTGGACAAGAAGAGAATAGAAGCTTTCGAAATGTGGTGCCACAGAAGAATGCTGAAGATAAATGGGTAGATCACGTAACTAATGAGGAGGTATTGAATAGGTTTGGGGAGAAGAGAAGTTTGTGGCACAACCTGACCAGAAGAAGGGATCGGTTGGTAGGACATGTTTTGAGGCATCAAGTGATCACAAATTTAGCATTGGAGGGCAGCGTGGAGGGTAAAAATCGTAGAGGGAGACCAAGAGATGAATACACTAAGCAGATTCAGAAGAATGTAGGTTGCAGTAGGTACTGGGAGATGAAGAAGCTTGCACAGGATAGAGTAGCATGGAGAGCTGCATCAAACCAGTCTCAGGACTGAAGACCACAACAACAACAACATGGGGTACCGAGGAATGGCTCGCTTCAGACACTATAGTTTCATGAATTTAAGATATGTGACGGCGCTATAGCAGAGCCTTCAAAATGGCGTCTATAGCAGAGCAGCTTTCCAGGCAGAGAGCTGTCATCGAGTTCCTTTCGGCGGCAAATCAGAGCATCGCAGTTATTCATAAGCACAATGAACAATAGCAATGCGACTCGTAGGCCGGCGCGTCTGTCATCATCGCGACAAGATGGTGCAAACCTGTCCGCTCTCCCGCTTGCCGGCGGGGCGTGCCAAAGCCTTCTAGATACAAGGCCTACGCACAGCGGCCATACTGGCACGTGACGTCACAAACTGTTGGCCATCTTATCTTCAGTCGGCAGTCGTGTTGGCGTGTATGTTTTGTTGAAAGTGTGTGACACGTGAAGTGATATATATTTCATACAGTGTTCGCTTCCAGTTCTTCGAAGTATGGGATACAAGTGCTGCGTTCCCTTTTGCCAGGAAGTTGAGAAATCGATGGATTGCAGCTATTCTCAGACAGGAATTCATTCAAGGGTAAGTAAATAACAAAAAATTTGAAGCGTGTTGTTTGTTTCCATTGCACCACGTTTGTCAATTGTTTTTAAAAGCAATTATGTATCATGTACTAGTATAATTTGTTTCTTAATTGTGGACCATTGCTGCGAGGTTAATACGAAGCTGGTTGTGAAATGTGTCTCATATTTGCAACTGTTGTCACACAGAATAGTTATATTAATTAGTGTGACTCGAAAATGTTTTGCAATCCTTATAATTCCTACCAGATTACTGAGTATCCAGTACGTTTATTTGGAAGAGCTACAGAATGATTTTGTTCAGTGTTACATATACAGCTATTCGGAAATAATTTCAATTTGAATAAATTACCTTGGGAAATATCTTTAATGAATTCAGTGTTCGACAGGTTAAGCATTATAGAAAGCAGAATTTCGAGGTAAGTGCATTATGATTAAATTAACGGCACTCGGTGACACGAATTTCAATCAGGGATATAGGAGAAACAATCTTTTCACGTTTAAGGTTCTAAAATTCTGGAGAAACAGGGAAATAAAATATTTTTTCGGGTTTTTTGATTTATGAAACATTATGTCAGGAGGTGCTCCATTTTGTCGAATGATTTGAGTTTCGTGTGAGGTCAGCAAATTTTGAAGTGGAGAGGAATATTTACGAAAATAATCCGGGAAACAAATTCTTGAATTCTGTAGCAGCTCCAGCTGCTTTATTTAAAACCGAAAACGTCTGCTCGCTGTTTCATATTGCCGATTTTTTACTACAAGAAAGCGTAGCTCCTGAGGTAAAAGACAGAATTTAAAATTGCAGTTTGTATTCAAGCCTAGAAACGCGTATTTAAGGCAAACCGTCAAAATAATTTTACATCTTGAAATAACATAGGACAGTTTTGTTCAGTTACTTTAGGCAATGAGAAATTCCATACTTTCATTACAAGGACACGTAGAAGAGGAAAGCACGAGAATCCCTATGCGGCCTCAGCTCTAAAACTCGTAAAGTTCGTATAGTTGCAGAGTGTTAAACAGCAGCGTTCCAATACAGACCCGGCCATCAGTATTTGTCGTCACAAGTGTGCACGCAGGCCTGTAGTCTAGGTGGTGTTGGCCGCGCACAGCTGTGACTCCTGCAATGTTGGAACGTGCGGGCAGTCTCATTCGAGCTGATCAACGGATCACAGTCGAACACCTTGCAGCTCAAATGGGCGTCCGCCAGAGGTGTGTGCCCGCTGGTTTCTCGCCATCTAACAGAAGACCAAAGAGCAACACTGGACAGATGTTGGGGATTGCTTGCGAGTTACGAGACTGTCCGGGACAAACATCGTTACAGGCGGCCTGTCATGTTTTCATCAATTCGAACCGGAAAGAAAACAACAATCCGTGCAGCGGAGGCATACCACCTCTCCTCTGAAGAGAAATTTCAAAGCCACGCCATCAGTCATGCTGACTGTCTTCTGGGACTCTGAATGGGTTACTCTGTTTGATGTGTTCCCTTATGGTATGATGGGGAGGTTATTGATGCGTGCAGCAAGATATTGGTGCCGAAGCCGACTAGAGTGTTACCCTGAGGTCATACAGGCTCTGCGAGTAAGGTGGTGTAAGGCCGGCGCATTGAACGGAGATTATGGTGAAAAATAGCGTTTTCTAACCAAACGAGAGGGGAATAGCATGGTATATTGGAATCATGAAAAGACATTTTTTAAAAATGTGTTTAGTTACTTTTTGAACGCCCCTCTTCATCCTATGCACATCGCGAGTTCCTGGTGCATTCGCAACGGGCGGCTACGGTCAAGAGGAACAGCAAGACGGCAATAATTACTGCGCTGCAGGCTGAGGGATTGTGGCCCAACGACGCTGGCGTCATAGACTCGCCGTCAGCTCCAGCTAAGTGGAGACTGACTGTGAAAAACATTGATGAAAATTTCAATTCTTGTGAACTATTTCCCTAAACAATGCTATAAATACAGACTTTTTGCAAAAGAAATGAAATCCTTTTTAGTAACATTAGAAAAAATGTTCAAATGTGTGTGAAATCTTATGGGACTTAACTGCAAAGGTCATCAGTCCCTAAGCTTACACACTACTTAACCTAAATTATCCTAAGGACAAACACACACACCCATGCCCGAGGGAGGACTCGAACCTCCGCCGGGACCAGCCGTACAGTCCATGACTGCAGCGCCTTAGACCCGTCTCATTAGAACTGTAATTAAAATTGTTTCGTTCATTAAATCATTTTTACTCGTGATGTAATTATGCGAACCCATTATTTTCTTGCACTCCCCGTAATACTGCAAATAACTATTGTTATTACAAATCATTCGCCATTTTTAATCGCATGTTTATTTGTGTCATTTGTGAATGTTTATCTGCATTTGCATGTTTTCTTGTTTTTGCGCTTATTCTCGAGTGGATTAACGCCGTGTGTCGATGAAATACGCGTGCTGTGCTGTGTACGTCATTATGATGGCAAACAGCAGCTCACAACGACATTCTCAGTGCGTTTGGTGAAAAATTTTGTTTGGGAAAACATTTTAAAATTTTGACTTACATGAATACTCACAGTATCATAGTTTCATAAGCCTTGCTCTCCTCTGAGGGTGTAATATTCAGTTAATACTGGGCAAAGTCAAATATTGTCGGTATCTGTTACACCAAAACTTATGTACGTGGGAAATCAGTGGAGACATATCAGAATTCCTTAAGTTTTATTAGATGAGCAAGATCATTTCTAGTCAGGTTAATATTTGAAGAGGTCCTGTTCGCCACAGGTTCTGTCACTCATCTGGGCGACCATGTTTCACAAAATCGCAAAACTCATTCCGATTTCTCCTGCATAGCCGCCATTCTGACTACGGCACTCTTCAGAACACATTCAGAAGCGTATCCATTAAACACATGAATTAGTCTACACTTTGCAAAAAACCACAAAGCTTTAACTAGCATAGTACCTTATAAATAAATATTTGTAATCAGGGACAGATTTCATGCTCACACTGTATATAGTGGGTGATTCAGCTATTAGCCAACACAAAAAATGAAATAAGCTTTTTGTAGGAAATTTAATGTAGTTAAATACTGTAGTGGGATGCATTTGTCAGATGCCACAGTTTTCGAATTATTCAAGAAAATGTACAAAAGTTAACATGAAACCCGTTTTTCATGAAAAACTTGAAAACTATGGCTTACAGCAAAAACATCCTAGTACAAAATTTAACTACATTAAGTTTCCTACAAAAGCTTCCTGTTCATTTCTTCTATACAGCTATTAGTTTGTGCGTGCCGAGCGAGAGATTATGAAAAATTTCCACATGATGTTTGAAGGCGTTTCAGGCTGCATAAAACCTAGCAGTAGGGGCGGCTGAATCTCCTTGTACAAGACGTTTCTTTCTTATGGCACCTTTGATTTCAATTACAGAATCTCAGAATGGAATTTACATATACATGTCACAGATATAATCTATAAAAATGAAAACCTTAAGTGATCTACACAGTGTTACTCACAAAAATTCATTATGATCATAGGTGTGCTCCTTTATTGAATTTACTTCCCTTACTAATAAGTGTCCTAATTAAATGGGTTGGACGCAGCAGCATGACGACCGTCCGGTGATTAATCTCTGCCTGTTTGTGAACCCATCTGACGTCCCTTAAAGGTAACACGCTCTCATTTTTTGAATATCTTAACTTCTGCGTCAACGCAGACGTAACTATATGCCATTCTCAAACTTGAGAAACTGATTTGCTCTGAGTATGGAGTCCACAGACAGACAGGATGGGGACGGGGTCAATGATGGTCGCGTGCGAGATTTGTGAACGTCTGATGTAGATATCTCCCTCCTCTCCCCCCCCCCCACCCCCACCCAATGCTTCGCTTGATGAACACTCGAAGGCGACAGACCCTGTAATGGCCTCCGCTCTTCAATTCCCCTACCGTTATTTACGATCCCCAAGGTCGCTACTCTCCAACCCAGACGAGGATTAAACTATTCTCCCCACCTCCCTGCAGAAACCTTCTCTGGTTTCTACACAACCATCCAGATTGTCCCCTTACACGCGGGGGCTGTTTTCCGATCCTGGATGCAGACTGATTACTACCTCGATACAGACAGTTTTGAGAAACATACGAGAAACGCAGGTACTAACACTGATTAACAATAATCTTTTCAGCCTCCAGCACTTATTGAAACAACGACATCGCAGAAACGACAAGAAAATATCTGCTGTAATGTGATTTTGTTCACGGATAGCCAGTTTCATTCAAGCGACCGTCTTCGATTCACCTACGTATCAGTAAAAACGTATGTTGTTGTTGTGGTCTTCAGTCCTGAGACTGGTTTGATGCAGCTCTCCATGCTACTCTATCCTGTGCAAGCTTTTTCATCTCCCAGTACCTACTGCAACCTACATCCTTCTGAATCTGCTTAGTGTATTCATCTCTTGGTCTCCCTCTACGATTTTTACCCTCCACGCTGCCCTCCAATACTAAATTGGTGATCCCTTGATGCCTCAGGACATGTCCTACCAACCGATCCCGTCTTCTGGTCAAGTTGTGCCACAAACTTCTCTTCTCCCCAATCCTGTTCAATACTTCCTCATTAGTTATGTGATCTACCCGTCTAATCTTCAGCATTCTTCTGTAGCACCACATTTCGAAAGCTTCTATTCTCTTCTTGTCCAATCTATTCATCGTCCATGTTTCACTTCCATACATGGCTACACTCCATACAAATACTTTCAGAAATGACTTCCTGACACTTAAATCTATACTCGATGTTAACAAATTTCTCTTCTTCAGAAACGCTTTCCTTGCCATTGCCAGTCTACATTTTATATCCTCTCTACTTCGACCATCATCAGTTACTTTGCTCCCCAAATAGCAAAACTCCTTTACTACTTTAAGTGTCTCATTTCCTAATCTAATTCCCTCAGCATCACCCGACTTAATTAGACTACATTTCGTTATCCTTGTTTTGCTTTTGTTGATGTTCATCTTATATCCTCCTTTCAAGACACTGTCCATTCCATTCAACTGCACTTCCAAGTCCTTTGCTGTCTCTGACAGAATTACAATGTCATCGGCGAACCTCAAAGTTTTTGTTTCTTCTCCATGAATTTTAATACCTACTCCGAATTTTTCTTTTGTTTCCTTTACTGCTTGCTCAATATACAGATTGAACAACATCGGGGATAGGCTACAACCCTGTCTTACTCCCTTCCCAACCACTGCTTCGCTTTCATGTCCCTCGACTCTTATAACTGCCATCTGGTTTCTGTACAAATTGTAAATAGCCTTCCGCTCCCTGTATTTTACCACTGCCACCTTTAGAATTTGAAAGAGAGTATTCCAGTCAACATTGTCAAAAGCTTTCTCTAAGTCTACAAATGCTAGAAATGTAGGTTTGCCTTTCCTTAATCTTTCTTCTAAGATAAGTCGTAAGGTCAGTATTGCCACACGTGTTCCAGTGTTTCTACGGAATCCAAAACGTATAAGAAACAAAAATAAATGTGGAGTGAAAAAGTGGATTTATCAGTGGGAGACTTCGTGAGGCATCAAAGAATTGCCTATTCGTGAATGGAAGGAGATATGGGAGGTAATAATTGTGGTGGGAGGCCAAAGCACTCATTACAGTGAGCAGGTTCTAATGAACGAAGTCTGCATTAGTTATGAAGATGTAAATAGACTCACTAAGGACGGGACATAATGGAGAGGTACCTCTAACCAGTATTCAAAGACCAAAACAAAATCAAAAACAACGTGGTAAAAACACTACACGCTGGGAAAATTCCCCAGAATCGGTTGTGTTAGACCGTTCTAGGTGGACTGCAGTTAGAGATTTCCCCACCACCGTTCTGCCTATCTCATATTGCTTCCTGGTATTGTCCGACGATATTGCACGAAGTGAAACGCTACAAATGTTCAGCGCTGTATTTGCAATTCCATGATGTCGTGTTATTTCTCTTAGTTACGGCTTTATTCGAGATTCAGCGATATTTAAAGAAAGTTTCCATGCGTTACACCAAGTGGGAGTTTCCTCTATGTCCATCCAGCGTTACCTTACTGTCACACCTCTAGACAACACCGTCCTCAGTAACCTGACAGTTCAGCTGTTTCTACCTGCTATATCTTTTATGAGTTGTGAGAAATTATGTTTCCTGGAGAAAACCCGACGTTACTTCCGCATCTGTGAAGTATCCACAGTTGAGCACTAGTTGAAAACTGTTAGAGGACATCACGTATGTCTGGTAGATACTCCGTATAATAGTCGACCATACAATAGACGGACCTTAAGCTTCTTGTGTGGCCTGCTCGTTCACCTAAATGCCACACAATGTTACCTCCGCCAAACGGTGCAGGATGGCTTTCACTTAGTACAGATGTATAATGGGCAGTCAAATGAAAACAACACAGATGGGAAAAATGTTTATTATTTCAAAAGTGATCGTCATAACAGTGAGAAGAGACGGTGAATGCCATCATGGAAAAGTGTTTGCGTTTGCCTAGGGAGCCACGATTGTACCCAGGTGTCCACCTCTTCGTCTGAAGCAAGTCGACTGCCACAAATGTCTTTCTTCGGGAGTCCAAAAATATGGAAATCGCATGGGGAAAGACTGTATGGAGGATGTGTAAGGGCGCCACAGTTAAATGCCAGCGGCAAGTGGACACTTTGCACAAATTGAAACATGCTCTTAAGTCCAGACACTCATGAATGTTGACGGACGACATCATTCTGTTGAACGATAGTGCCCGTCCACATGTTTGCCAAGACTGTTTCAACTACGCTAGAGAACTTTCGCTGGGAAGCCCTTATTCATCCTGCAAACATTCACGATCTCTCCCCAGGCGATTTATATATTTTTGCTTCGGACGAAGATGAGAACACCTGAGTACCTAGGCGATCGCAAACATTTTTCCATAAAGGCAGTGGCTGTGTTGTCTCTCAGTGGGATAAATTTAATGTTATCGTGATTACTTTTTGAAATAACAAAGAGTTTCCAGAATGAGATTTTCACTCTGCAGCGGAGTGTGCGCTTATATGAAACTTCTTGGCTGATTAAAACTGTGTGCCGGAACCGAGACTCGAACTCGGGACCTTTGACTTTCTCATTCTGGAAACATCCCCGAGGCTCCACAATATCCTTTCTTTCAGGAGTGCTAGTCCTGTAAGATTAGCAGGAGAGCTTCTGTAAGGTTTGGAAGGTAGGAGACGAGGTACTGGCGGAAGTAAAGCTGTGAGGACGGGGAGTGAGTCGTCCTTGGGCAGCTAAGATGGTAGAGTACACGACCGCGAAAGGCAAAGGTCCCGAGTTCGAGTCTCGGTCCAGGACACAGTTTTAATCTGACAGGAAATTCAATGAACAGTTTACTTACTTTTTACCACAGACGTCACCAGTGCGAAATTATGGGGAGGGGGGGGGGGGGGCAGGATATGTAGACACGACTCAATAGGTGGGGTATAGATCACAAGAGGGTCTAAACGGAAGATACCTTAGAAAAAAAAACGGAGAACACTTGGAGCTAAAACCACTTTTTGTAGAATTCTGGATGGCTAAGACCATATATTCCAATGGTACTTAAAACCCCTAAACCGTGCCAATTTAAGCCTAAATTAAAAAGTATTTTGCGATTACCCAGTATAAAAAAGTTAATACATTAAAAAAATTAAACTTATCGACAGTATTTGTTTGATTAAGTGTTATGACCTAAACAACTGTGAAAACTGTTTCAAATTGGACACTTTCTCAGACTAAATTAAAACTTCGTTCACGCCAAATTTCGGCTCAGTTGCTGAATGGAACAGTAACATCCGAAGACTTAAAACCAGTTTAAGAAAACACAACGTATTTCGTAGTGTAAAGTACAGACCCGTGCTAGTGAAATATGGAGAACGCTCGGAACCTATGACTTTAAAGTATACCCACCAAAAATTCACGTTACGTAGTTTTCTTTTACTGAGTGACATGTACGAAGCCGCGACGGGTAAACTGCTAGTTTATTATAAACTTGTTTGTAAGGAAAAATAATGTACATAGAATATGCTTTATGTAGATCAGTTTAAAAACTAGTTGATAAATTCCTATAACAAGGTGTTCTATTACAATATAATGATAAAATTGACTAAGTTGGAATATATTTTCTAGTAATTATTTTCTTAACGTCATTTCTTTGCCTTTTAAGAATAAGACAATATCGATGAGTTGCCTGGTACTCTTTTCATAGGAATTTCTCTTCGCATGTACACTGACTGTCACTTTATTATTATATTGACACCAGACCGGTAAGTGATGTAGCGTGCCGTTAAATTGTCAGCCATCCGTTTGCTGGCCACCCCTCCTATACACAGAAAAAGCAAGGAGATTCTTGCTTACCTACGTCCCCTTTCATGTCACAGACATGCCAACACAATTCATTAAGACTTGCGAATAATAGAAATGGACTTGAGTTACTGGGTTGTTAGTAAATCTCGGAAATCTGTATCAGTTAAGCTTGGCTATATTAGTTCAACCTTATCATTTTTTTTCTCAACCAAGACAAAAAACTGAAATTGCTTCCTAAAGATACCCCCCCCCCCCCCACTCATACTAAACCTCCAGAAAGATCTCAGTTTAGTCGGTGAGTCCGTATATGATGGTATAAGGGGCATACAGTATGCAACTGGCCACGCCTTTGCTCCAGATTTTTGCGATAATTAAGCCAGTCCGTCCTTGAACTGACTCAATGAGCCGCTGCATAGGAATTCTTCCTACCTGTTGTGTGTAGATACTCTCTTACTTTTATATCCCCTTGCAAAGCCGTAGCAGCAACGTAGTACTCTGAAAGTGTAATACCACAGCCTATGTCTTATGCAGTGAAGCGGGAAGAAGCTTTTTGCGCAGATAATTTTTACAAGGGATGCCATTACGGTGCGTTTATTTAAGAAACACAAATGAACTTATTCACACTGATTATAACATAACTATCCACGGTACGAGAGCATGATCTACCGTATAACTAGATCGAAAGGCATCCTATCTATGACTGCCGACTATGGTGCACAGTCTGTAGCTAGAGCCAATAATCGGCGTAGATCGTATAAGATCGTACATCTTCGGTTATGCCAAAGTCATTCATTTATTTATTAATATCAACGTGTCCTGGCACTGTAAAATTACTGAGAGGTAGTATTTGTGAACTGTAGGCTCCTAATGTCTAACTGGCAGAAGGGAAATTTTTAGCAAGTGTTTATTAATAACAGTTACCCGACTCGCGCCAGAATAAATGTAATTTCTCTACGTATCTCTTTGCTGACGTCACGAGCGATTTCTGCATCAGCACCTCATCCCACTGGCTCTTCAAAAATGGTTCAAATGGCTCTGAGCACTATGGGACTTAACATCTGAAGTCATCGGTCCCGTAAGAACTACTTAAACCTAACTAACCTAAGGACATCACACACAACCATGCGAGGCAGAATTCGAACCTGCGACCGCAGCAGTCGCGCAGTTCCGGACTGAAGCGCCTAGAACCGCTCCTTCACAGCGGCCGGCCCACTGGCTCTGAAAGCACCAGATGGCCGCCGCCTCTGCAAGGGGCAGCGTGGGAACCTACCGCTCTCTCCTTACTCCACAGGCACTACAGCGATCATACATTCACTTCACTATATGAAACAGGAAAACTGGAAATAAGGTAAGATGCACTCTTATCTGCCCTAGGCCCCCTGCCGCTCCCTCGCTGTGACACCCATGGTTTTTACCCTCGTTTTCATTTGACTATCTCGTAAAGATATAGGGTCTGGATGCATGACTGCCGAAACGGCAAGGAAGAAATTGACGAGCGCCGGAACAAAAACCGACAAATCCGCATTTTCTGTTAATGCAGAAAGTAACAAATATGATCTTCAATATTTTAAACATAGCTGCACAACAGCAACGGTTTCACGTAATAAAATTATAAACAGCCGACCAGTTGCAATGGATAAAGAAATTCTTTACCTAGGTTTCGACAAATATAAATTTGTCTTCTTCAGAAGATAACAATTTTACATTAGTAAGGACTAATGTACCATCGCCGTTTTTACAATTATCGGCATAGATCCACGTGTCAAAAATAAAATATAGCCCTAGAATTAGGGTTTGTCACGTAAATACAAAATAGCTCATGGATCTTACAGAGCTCACAACCGAGATCCATGAGCTATTTTATATTTACGTGACAAACCCTAATTCTAGGGCTATATTTTATTTTTGACACATTGATGTATACCGACAATTGTAAAAGCGGCGATGGTACATTAGTCCTTACTAATGTAAAATTGTTACCTTCTGAAGAAGGCAAATTTATATTTGTCGAAACCTAGGGAAAGAATTTCTTTATCCATTGCAACTGGTCGGTTGTTTATAATTTTATTAGATAGTGATCTCTAAATGGTTCCACAATCTATAAAAAGACGAAACACACCATAAAACACTTGATGTCGCGTTGTGCTGAAAATTATTTTGTGGCAGCATGTATTAATTACTCCCGAATCTCCCCCTACAGCTCAGACACGCGAATACATCAAAAGTGTATATATCGGGTTTTGTTCCGGCGCTCCTCAGTTGCTACGTGGAGCCTGTGCTGCGCTAGACCGTTGCGTCTTCTGGTCAAGGAGTGACGTGACACCGAGACAAGCGCCAGCTGACGTGTCGGCCCCCAGGAAACAGCCGCTGGAGACGTGAGCCTCTAGGGCGTCCGTCACACACCTGTTGCTGACCTCGCATAGCTACACGCCACTCACCGGCCCGCCTACACACACACACACACACACACGGGCGCCTCACCGCATTCCACCAGTAGCGACCGCTTTGCCTTACCTGCTGTCCACAGCACGGTGCTTAGCGGACTGGACAGGCCGGAGTGGACAACCGACCGCTGTCGGGAGGGATCCGGCCCGCTATTGGTTTCAGTCCGGACCCTGGAACACATTTGTGGGAGAGGGAGCGAGAGCGTGTTTTGTAGGAATTACCAAGAAGAGAACGGTCTGCTGACACACAATCAACGCGGATTTAGAAAAACATCGTCCTTGTGAAACACAATAACCTCTTTACTCACACAAAGTTATGAGTGCTATTGACAAGGGATTTAAAATTGATACCGTGAAGTTCTTGAGGACAATATTCTGGAAATGGAAGAGGAGGTAGATGAAGATGAAATGGGAGATATGATACTGCGTGAAGAGTTTGACAGAGCACTGAAAGACCTAAGTCGTAACAAGGCCCCGAGAGTAGACAACATTCCATTAGAACCACTGACAGCCTTGGGAGAGCCAGTTCTGACAAAACTTTACCATCTGGTGAGCAAGGTGTATGAGACAGGCGAAATTCCCTCAGATTTCAAGAAGAATATAGTAATTCCAATACCAAAGAAAGCAGGTGTTGACACATGTGAAAATTACCGAAATATCAGTTTAAAAAGTCACGGCTGCAAAATACTAACGCGAATTCTTTACAGACGAATGGAAAAACTGATAGAAGCCGACCTCGGGGAAGATAAGTTTAGATTCCTTAGAAATATTGGAACACGTGAGGCAATACTGACCCTACGACTTATCTTACAAGCTACAGTAAGAAAAGGCAAACCTACGTTTTTAGCATTTGTAGACTTAGAGAAAGTCTTTGACAATGTTGACTGGAATACTCTCTTTCAAATTCTGAAGGTGGCAGGGGTAAAAGGCTATTTACAATTCGTACAGAAATCAGATGGCAGTTATAAGAGTCGAGGGGTATGAAAGAGAAGCAGTAGTTAGAAAGGGAGTTAGACAGGGTTGTAGCCTCTCCCCGATGTTATTCAATCTGTGTATTGAGCAAGCAATAAAGAAAACGAAAGAAAAGTTCGGAGTAGGTATTAAAATCCATGGAGAAGAAATAAAACTTTAAGGTTCACCGATGACACTGCCAGAGACAACAAAGGACTTGGAAGAGCAGTTGAACGGAATGGATAGTGTCTTGAAAGGAGAATATAAGATGAACATCAACAAAAGCAATACAAGGATAATGGAATTAAGTCTAATTAAGTCGGGTGATGCTGAGGGAATTAGATTAGGAAATGAGACACTTAAAGTAGTAAAGGAATTTTGCTATTTGGGGAGCAAAATAACTGATGATGGTCGAAGTAGAGAGGATATAAAATTTAGACTGGCAATGGCAGGGAAAGCGTTTCTGAAGAAGATAAATCTGTTAACATCGAGTATAGATTTAAGTGTCAGGAAGTCGTTTCTGAAAGTATTTGTATGGAGTGTAGCCATGTATGGAAGTGAAACATGGAAGATAAATAGTTTAGACAAGAAGAGAATAGAAGCTTTCGAAATGTTGTGCTACAGAAGAATGCTGAAGATTAGATGGGTAGATCACATAACTAATGAGGAGGTATTGAACAGGATTGGGGAGGAGTTTGTGGCACAACTTGACAAGAAGAAGGGACCGGTTGTTCTGAGGCATCAAGGGATCACCAATTTAGTACTGGAGGGCAGCGTGGATGGTAAAAATCGTAGAGGCAGACCAAGAGATGAATACACTAAGCAGATTCAGAAGGATGTAGGCTGCAGTAGGTACTGGGAGATGAAGAAGCTTGCACAGGATAGATTAGCATGGAGAGCTGCATCAAACCAGTCTCAGGATTGAAGACCACAACAACAACAACACAGTGTTTCTGGATTTTCGGAAGGCTTTTGACACTGTACCACACAAGCGGTTTGTAGTGAAATTGCGTGCTTATGGAATATCGTCTCAGGTATGTGACTGGATTCATGTTTTCCTGTCAGAGAGGTCACAGTTCGTAGTAATTGATGGGAAGGTAAAAACGGAATGATTTATGGTGTACCCCAAGGTAGTGTTATAGGCCCTTTGCTGTTCGTTATCTACCGGGTGATCAGAAAGTCAGTCTAAATTTGAAAACTGAATAAATCACGGAATAATGTAGATAGAGAGGTACAAATTGACACACATGCTTGGAATGACATGGGGTTTTATTAGAACCAAAAAAATACAAAAGTTCAAAGAATGTCCGACAGATGGCGCTTCATCTGATCAGAATAGCAGTAATTAGCATAACAAAGTAAGACAAAGCAAAGATGATGTACTTTACAGGAAATGCTCAATATGTTCACCATCATTCCTCAGCAATTGCTGTAGTCGAGGAATAATGTTGTGAACAGCACTGTAAAGCATGTCCTGAGTTATGGTGAGGGATTGGCGTCGGATGTTGTCTTTCAGCATCCTAGAGATGTCGGTCTATCACGATACACTTGCGACTTCAGGTAACCCCAAAGCCAATAATCGAACGGACTGAGGTCTGGGGACCTGGGAGGCCAAGCATGCCGAAAGTGGCGGCTGAGCACACGATCATCACCAAACGAGATCTTTCACGCGCGCAAGAGATCTTTCACGCGTCTAGCAATATGGGGTGGTCCTAATAAAACCCCATGTCATTCCAAGCATGTGTGTCAATTTTTACCTCTCTATCTACATTATTCCGTGGTTTATTTTCAAATTTATACTGACTTTTTGATCACCCGGTATATAAAGGATTTGGGAGAGAATCTGAGCAGCCGTATAGGTAGTTTGCAGATGACGCTGTCGTTTATCGACTAGTAGTCATCAGAAGATCAAAACAAATTTCAAAACATTTTCAAAAGATATCTGTATGGTGCGAAAACTGGCAGTTGACCCTAAATAATGAAAAGTGGGAGGTCATTGACATGAATGCCAAAGGAAATCCGTTAAACTTCGGTTTCACGATAAATGAATCAAAGGCCGTAAATCACCTAAATATCTAGGAATTGGAATTACGAACAACTTAAATTGGAAAGAACACATAGAAAATATAGTGCGAAAGGCAAAGCCTACGTTTTATTAGCAGATGCAACAGATCTACTAAAGAGACTGCCTACGCCACGCTTTTCCGTCCTTCTTTGTGCGGTGTAAGATTCTTACCAGATATAATGGATATGGTGTCTGTTCTTTCCGACATATCCGATACAACAGACACCATATCCATATAAGTATATTGTTCTGGCAACACCAGCCATGACATTCTTCTTCTGTGCGGATGTACACATATTCCCCGAACTCTTACGGGACTTGGTATGAATGTCTTCCACGAGTAATCAGTGTGTTGGGGTGGGACACTACGAGTGTAGTGCGTGGACATACAAGGTGAGAATGTGGGTCTCGCGGGAGGCGTGCGCGAGTTAGTCTCTGCCGTCGCACTATTCTCTGTGCCTTCGATGGCTCAGATGGATCACAGTGTCGCCTTGCGCGTCGAGCGAGCAGGTTGTCGATAACTTCCGCCTGTGCCGCAGCGCCGCTTGTGTCGAAGCTACTCAGTCTCGTTGGTGTATCGGCCGGAGTCACATCGTAGTTGCGTAGCGGAGGTGGTTGTCGTTTTCCTCTTGGCTTCGGTGTTTTCTGCCCGCGCCGTGGTGTCTGTCCAGTCTCGTAAGTCTGTTCCTCGTCGAGCTACTGTTCGTTTCAGCTTTGACAAGAGTACGCGTCGTGTTCAACCTGGCTCTTTATAAATTCACCATTGGTTGGCTGATGTTATCCGTGTTACACCTGATCAGGTAGATACTGCTTACTTTGATTCTGATTTGTATGCATTCTTCGTGAAGTTTTATGATCCCTTTCAAATAGAAAGACTTCTCTGCCGGGTTGGTTCTAAAGTGTTGTTTACACATCGCGGTGGTTCCGTTAGTCAAGTCCTCCTTGAAAATGCGGCACTCGGGTATACTTCGGTTCGAATTTATAACCTTCCTCCTGAAGCAGACTATTCATTTCTTAAAACAGCTTTGCTTCCGTTTGGAGTAATAAGGCATATCCGATGGGAACGCTGGTCAGCACAACATCGCTTCCAGTGTTATAATGGTATTCGGACTGTGGACACGTGCGTTAAAAAGAGTATTCCCTCCCACTTAACTGTTTGTGGTTACCGAATCAATGTTACGTATGCAGGGCAAGAGGGAACCTGTTTTCTCTGTAACAAAAGCGGTCATCTCAGATATGATTGCCCGCGTCGTACTGCCGTTCTGACGACGTCTTATCAAAAACGTCTTCCTTTAACGTTAGCAGACATAGTAACTTCGCAGTCAGCTGTCAGTCAGTCTCCAGCTTTAAGCGGTGCAGGGGCAACATTCATTATCCCTTACAACTCGCGAATTTCCGCCGTTGCCGACGCGTACCAGTGCGGCCTCTGTCCACGAGGGGACGACGGCTCCTGCGGCGCATGTCAAACGCCGGCGGACTGAGGACGGTACAGATTTAGAGGACGTCCCACTCCAGTCTCGTTCTTCTGACACGACGTTGACAGAGGGTGCACCTTCTGCCGGTATTGAGTTGTATTTTTTTTTGTCATCAGTCTACTGACTGGTTTGATGCGGCCCGCCACGAATTCCTTTCCTGTGCTAACCTCTTCATCTCAGAGTAACACTTGCAACCTACGTCCTCAATTATTTGCTTGACGTATTCCCATCTCTGTCTTCCTCTACAGTTTTTTCCCTCTACAGCTCCCTCTAGTACCATGGAAGTCATTCCCTCATGTCTTAGCAGATGTCCTATCATCCCGTCCCTTCTCCTTATCAGTGTTTTCCACATATTCCTTTCCTCTCCGATTCTGCGTAGAACCTCCTCATTCCTTACCTTATCAGTCCACCTAATTTTCAACATTCGTCTATAGCACCACATCTCGAATGCTTCGATTCCCTTTTGTTCCGGTTTTCCCACAGTCCATGTTTCACTACCATACAATGCTGTACTCCAGACGTACATCCTCAGAAATTTCTTCCTCAAATTAAGACCGGTATTTGACATTAGTAGACTTCTCTTGGCCAGAAATGCCTTTTTTGCCATAGCGAGTCAGCTTTTGATGTCCTCCTTGCCCCGTCCGTCATTGGTTATTTTACTGCCTAGGTAGCAGAATTCCTTAACTTCATTGACTTCGTGACCATCAGTCCTGATGTTAAGTTTCTCGCTGTTCTCATTTCTACAACTCTCATTACCTTCGTCTTTCTCCGATTTACTCTCAAACCATACTCTGTACTCACTAGACTGTTCATTCCTTTCAGCAGATCATTTACTTCTTCTTCACTTTCACTCAGGATAGAAGTGTCATCAGCGAATCGTATCATTGATATCCTTTCACCTTGTATTTTAATTCCACTCCTGAACCTTTCTTTTATTTCCATCATTGCTTCCTCGATGTACAGATTGAAGAGTAGGGGCGAAAGGCTACAGCCTTGTCTTACACCTTTCTTAATACGAGCACTTCGTTCTTTATCGTCCACTCTTATTACTCCCTCTTGGTTGTTGTACATATTGTATATGACCCGTCTCTCCCTATAGCTTACCCCTACTTTTTTCAGAATCTCGAACATCTTGCACCATTTTATACTGTCGAACACTTTTTCCAGGTCGACAAATCCTATGAAAGTGTCTTGATTTTTCTTTAGCCTTGCTTCCATTATTAGCCGTAACGTCAGAATTGCCTTTGTCGTCCCTTTATTTTTCCTAAAGCCAAACTGATCGTCACCTAGCGCATTCTCAATTTTCTTTTCCATTCTTCTGTATATTATTCTTGTAAGCAGCTTCGATGCATGAGCTGTTAAGCTGCTTGCGCGATAATTCTCGCACTTGTCAGCTCTTGCCGTCTTCGGAATTTTGTGGATGATGCTTTTCCGAAAGTCAGATGGTATGTCGCCAGACTCATATATTCTACACACCAACGTGAATAGTCGTTTTGTTGCCACTTCCCCCAATGGTTTTAAAAATTATGATGGAATGTTATCTATCCCTTCTGCCTTATTTGACCGTAAGTCCTCCAAAGCTCTTTTAAATTCCGATTCTAATACTGGATCCCCTATCTCTTCTAAATCGACTCCTGTTTCTTCTTCTATCACATCAGACAAATCTTCACCTTCATAGAGGCTTTCAATGTATTCTTTCCACCTATCTGCTCTCTCCTCTGCATTTAACAGTGGAATTCCCGTTGCACTCTTGATGTTACCACTGTTGCTTTTAATGTCACCAAAGGATGTTTTGACTTTCCTGTATGCTGAGTCTGTACTTCCGACAATCATATCTTTTTCGATGTCTTCACATTTTCCCTGCAGCCACTTCGTCTTAGCTTCGCTGCACTTCCTATTTATTTCATTTCTCAGCGACTTGTATTTCTGTATTCCTGATTTTCCCGGAACTTGTTTGTACTTCCTCCTTTCATCAATCAACTGAATTATTTCTTCTGTTACCCATGGTTTCTTCGCAGTTACCTTCTTTGTACCTATGTTTTCCTTCCCAACTTTTGTGATGGCCCTTTTTAGAGATGTCCATTCCTCTACAACTGTACTGCCTACTGCGCTATTCCTTCTTGCTGTATCTATAGCGTTAGAGAACTTCAAACGTATCTCGTCATTTTGAGTTGTCTACTGATGTTAATTGTGATTCCAGTATTAACAGAGAGGATGTAGCTGCTTCTGTTGATGTTGGAATGTGCGTTGAATCTGCGTGCTCCACTTCACCCGTCGACGTGACGGTTCCCGTTAGTTCCGATGTTCCCGCAGAGACGTCTTCTGCTGGCCAGTCTTTACAATGCTCTAGTGCAGTACCACCCCTCCTCCCCGCCCGCATCTCGTGGTCGTGCGGTAGCGTTCTCGCTTCCCACGCCCGGGTTCCCGGGT